>NC_088834.1:31198037-32667928 GCF_904066995.2 Poecilia reticulata
AATGAAAAAAATAAAGTGTGCATTTTTTTCCTAACACAAAATGGAAAACAAACTTATTGGTTGAGAGCAACTCAAAACAAAATCAGTTTTTAGGTCGATTTGAGAAACTAAATAAAAAAACAAAAATAAAATAACATTTCGTGTGAAACTAGCATTAGTTGTACCACCCTCGATATTGATATCGATATCAATATTGATATTTTGGATTGATGCGCCCGCCTTCATCTTCCACTTTATAACCTAACCAATTATTCCTGCTGCCAAAATGATGTAAGATATTGATTATTACAGGTATGGGCCTTGTATTTGTAAGTGAAGGGAATTGTAATTGTCTTTTCCAGCCTGCTGATGAGACAACATGCAGCATCAGGTGGACATTTGGCTCCATTTAGCTGCAGAAACTGGACAAGCTGCCACTTTATGTTCACGATTTTAGAAGAACTCTCAGCTGGGGGGAATTTTGTTATTTTTGTATCCGTAAGGATGAATAACCTTGGTTTAATCTGAAAAAACAAACAATTTAAATAACAATAATAATAAACACCATATTGACTTTTAGTGGTATCTAATTTTTTAATTATTGTAATTTTCATTTTGAAACGCACATTTGAAGGAAACTAGAATTAAGTTGGAAATCGTTTTTGCTTTGAAGCAACATGAAAGTGAAAGTTGTCTTTCAGCTAACCCACAGTGCACAGCAACAGGTGGGGGAGGGGTCACACTGCGTTATATTATGCTCCATTACAAAAAGAGAAAACTCTACTCAAACAAGCGATTTCTTTATTAAAGACAAATATGATTGTGTTGATAAAGTTTTCTTTAAATATATTAAATAGAACTGGATCCATAATGGAGACAGATACTGAGAGTTTCCATATAAAAACACACCTTTGTGTCTTAATCCGAAACAGAGAGAATGAAAAACAAAGAACCTAGAAATTCTTTGTTTTTAAATTGTCCTTTATAGAAATGTAGATCATTTCTAAGTTTTACATTCTGTTTGTGGATGAAGCTGAGGTTCATACTAGACTAGAGGCGTAAAGCGCCGAGTCCCTGCTGGGCCGGCGTGCCGCCTCCTCCGGGGTCCTGGGAGCCGGTCGGTTGGGCCACATGTGTGTGCCTGCTCTCCCAGCAGACCTGTGGGAGGTGTTTAGCTCACTTTCTGCATTCCTCTTCAGGCTCCGCTCCATTCTCTGCTGCCATTCATTTCCATTACCTGCAGAAAATCTGTTCGTTTCAGAGGTCGACCTCTTGTTTGTCAGTTCCCCCTCCCCCCACACCATTTGCTTTGCAGGTGATACAAACTATTCCTGCCGCAGAGATCCATTATTAGCTGACAAATCACCGCAGTCACAAACGTCTGCTGTAGACGTCGCACGTTTCCTCGTGACGGCGACCTTGTGAGATTTATAACGGCCCTCTCGTGTTTGCGTCGGGATCGTGCCGCAGACAGGCTAACTGACGCTGTTGACAGATTCATCAGTGGAAGTCAAATTAAAGCCATGCCAAACAGCTCAAGCTGCCTTGAACTCTGTCACTGGGTGCAGGATAATTGTGCTGTTTGGGAGCTGAAGGTGTGGTGACAGCAGCACACAGCAGGACGTGTACGGGCAGGCCACGGAGCTGCTGCTCTGCTCTCTGGGATTTACACTGCTCAGACGAATCTGTGTGGTCTGCAGCAGAGTCGTCAAGGCTTCAGCAAGGGTCAATGGATGGCCAGCAGTCAGAGGGACTGTTAACAAGCAGCTATAAAACATATGACAACTACATGTAAGCAATGGCTTAATGCATGTGGCCCCCGAGAGCCCCCAACAGATCACTAAAACTCAATGAGAGGAGATTAGATCGGACATCAAGATGATTCAGCTTCCCGTGTGAGGTTTCGTTTTTCATTATTGCTGTTTAACTGGCTGCATGTTACAGCTGCAAGGACACACTGTTATGGCTCTTCTCTAACCTTGCATCGACCACACGAAGTGCTGGGAATGTTCAGTTTACCTTGGATGATACAATAGATAGTTCACCTTGACATAGGAAAGGGCTTTCCTATATCACTACTTTTACCTCAAATTCAGGTTTCTTCCACATAATGTGTTAATTGTTGCTAATTACATTGTAAAAATACAAAATCTTACTATTTACCAGTTTCTAATGCAAATATCTTAATTTCTTCATACATTTGAAATAAGGCAAAACTAACTTGCAAGTAACTCTTTGATAAGTTGTAACAGCTTGGTTTAGGTCAATAATTTTTGAATATTAATCAAAACTATGAGTTCCACTGGCAGATTTTTTCACTGATAGCACAGTTAAAAATGTATTGTTATCAGTGAAAAAGTCTCTCAATGTAACTAATGCTTTTCCATGAATATTAAGAAATTATTGACTTAAAACATGCTCCTATATCTTGTGGAAAAGTTACTTGTAAGCTAGTTTGCCTTATTTCAAGTGTACTAAAATATTTGGACCAAAAATACTCTCTAAGATTTTGTATTTTTGCAGTGCAATCCAATTAAAACAAATATAAAAGGTATGCCCAATATAATGGCACTAATATCAATATTGACTGACATTACTCATGTTTTAACATATGAGTATCCCTCTGATAAATAAAAATGGGTTGATATTAACAACGTGATATTTATTTCCATCTTGTTGATGTTTGTTTCTATATTTGTTTGGTTACATGACAGTGATAGTGTTGCAGCACATGATTGTGGGATTGTGTGTTTAACTGAATCAGAGAAGCGGTGGTGGGGTCAGCTGTGGTCATTTTTTTCAGTGATATACACACATTTCCAGTAAGTAGAGGTTGTCGAACTTAGCAGTAATTGTGATCTCAGATATCAATGGATTTTAATGTTAAGAAAACTTTCAAGATCAAAATTATGCTGGAAGAAGGCATTTTATTCCCAATATTTTAGATATTGCATCAAACTGATGTCTGTCTTTTTCTGATTTCTAGAAAACTCTTCAATCATGCATGTCTGCAGTACATTGATAATTTCCCAGTGGCTGTTTATAGCGTGTTCTGTGATTGTGACGTATCTCAGTGTACCACTAAATGTCCAGCTAATGGTTGTTATGGCGATGCTTTCTGCCTGCTTGCCGTGTGAACAGCTTGCTGTGCTTACATATTGTTTGTGTCTTGTTTGTGAGTCTGTCTCAATTTGCTGTTCCTACTCCAAAGCAAAAATGCTGCCAAACAAATTATTTCAGAATAGTTGGGGCCTCTTCTGTTACCACTTGCTAAGGTGACGACTTCAACCTGCGTCAGAGTTGATTCTGCATTGCTCCTCAAATGAGCCGGACTTTCTAGGTAAACAAACCAGAGATCGATGGGCAGTATAATGTAAACTTGACTTTTTGGAGCTATATGAAGTTCTAATGTTATTCCTTCATCAAAAATATACCTGAGTGCTTCTTGATTCTTTCATGCATGTTGGAGAAATCCTTTAATCTCCATGGCAATCACTCAGCTGTGCAAATCACCTGGTTGGACCTAACGCCCCCTTCAAGGCTCTGCTTCTCCTCAGAGCTGCAGTTTCAAAGCTTCTGAGCGTTTGCCTCACAGAGCAGCCTGGCTAACAACTCCCCACTCAGCTCCTTCAGACTAGCAACCAGCAATTATAGCAAACACCCGGTGGTATTGTGCATCAGCTGAGCTCATTATATTTTCTCAACAAAATGCTGGTAAAAATGTTGCTAAAGGGTTAATAGAGGAGCCATATTGTGATGATTTCCTGACTTTCAGAAAGAGCAGGAGGTTTTAAAGAGACAGAGGCCTAATTTCAAGGCATTAAATTAGGAAGTCAGATTTCTTTTAAGTCATATTTAATAATTTTTTAGAACTGAAGGTAGCAGAGTGACTTAATTGTGCTATCAAAAGGTGCTTTCTGCCTTGAAAACACATAATACCATTGTTTTAAAGTGGCTGGTGTGAATGTGAATGCACTATAAGGGAACTAAGGTTCAAACGGAACACTAAGAGAACTGAGGTAAACCAATGAAAAAAGCAGGAGTGAAGTTATTGTTTTTTTGTATTAAAAAATAAACATTATGACAATATTCCATAAATGTTGCAAAACAGTACAAATATTCTGAATTGTTTTGGTAAATGTTAAACTGTGCAATGATTTTCACATTTTCTTGATGTACATTTTGATTGACTGTTTGATATGTTTGCCTTATTGTTGGCTATCAATGTAAATCCATTTTACTTAAAGTTGACTAAATATTGAAAAAAAACCTGAGATTATCCATCCGTCCGTCCGTCCGTCCATCTGCATAAATGACAGCAGGTTGTCAAATAGGAATTGTTTATTGGGTAGTTTCAGGGTTTGACCATGTGATGAACACAAAAATTCTCTTATGACAACATCTGGATGCTGCAGATGTTGTCATAAGAATCTACCTGTGATGGACCGATGATCTGTTCTGGATGGATCCCGCCTCTCACACAGTGACCACTGAACGTCTCACTAATTTCTCTGCTACATAAACAGGTAAAGGCAACGGATGGATGTTTTCTCAAGGCACTTTCCAAGACAAACAGAACCAATTCACATTCAACTATATAGAATTAAATCAGTCCAATTATTCAGTCAGCATATCAATCATTTTTGTAAAAGCACATTTTCAGAGGCTGATCAGAATGTCTGAATCTCTAACCATAGGGTGGATACGAGCCGTCGCTATGCCTGAAGGATCACCTAGAGACAGGTTAAGAAAATAAGCAGACTGGCTCAAAGTCATTTGTTTGTTTAGTTAAACTGGCACAAATCTCCTTTACAGAAAGGATTATAGTCTTTATTTATTGTCTGAAGACAGCACATTGCTTTCTAAACCTCAAAGAGCAGGCTATTTACTTTTTAAACCCTTGTGGGAAACAATGAGTTCGAGTTAGGACGTCACAGTCTTCTGTCAACCTGATGCAAGAGATAGAGGAACAAAGGCAATTGCGATAAAGATGTGAATACTGTTGTAACTTTATCTTACATGTGATTTGCCCACCCTAGCTGCTAAATATACTTACATCATGTCACTGTATCTCTGCATTGTACGGAAAGTATGACTCCTTTGGTTTTCTGTTTGTTGCTATGCGAGTGTGTGAACATGTGTGCATATCTCTGACATCTTCATTGTGAGGCACTGCAGTGCATATCCACGTTTGCCTTTGGGGATTTTAAACCATAAGTCCTTTCCTCCAATCAAAACATCTCACATTTAGATATTTAGAGCTCCGCTCTGTTATCACTTTGGTGTGTTTCTGAGGGCCCAAATGCAGGCGAAGAGGGAGGCACAGGACAGTAAGTGCAAAAGGAAAGTCCAAAAACTAAATATTTCATCCAAAAGTGGTGATATCAGAAAAGAAACTCATAAAATTGGCAGTAGGGCCAGAATGGATCAAATTTAATGAATGGCACAACAGAAACTGAACTCAGAAACACCAGAAACTACACAAGTGTACAAGCATAATGATGGGGAAAACTCAGAAAGGAGAGCAAAATAAAACAAGAAGTGAAGACAACACTGAACAGAAAGGACCAACCGTAACAGAATGGGACAGAAAACCACATATCAGAAACTCCTCTAAGAGCAAGAACAGAACAAACACAAAATCATGTCGTTAACCTGAAGACCAGAACCTGATCTTAACTCTAAAGTCAACTTTCAATTCCTTTTACTCTTGTTGACTCCAACTTGGGTCCCTACTAATGGTAGTTGACTGTTTCCAGTCACTTTCTAATGTAGAGAAGCACATGCATAAATATATCTACAAATACGTCCAAACTGTGTGACATTAGCGCTAAAACCAGTTCAGTTCTGGTTTTAGTGCGGGTCAGGGACCACGACCACCACTAATGGCTGAAATCCACAAATACTTGAGATTATCTCTAAAAATTTTTAGAACTGCCTGTTTCAACAATTCAAAACCAAATATACCATAATATGGATTAATACACACATTGGACACAGTCTTATGGGTCGACACACACAAGGCGACAACTTGTTTGCCCTCCTTAGCCAAACGCCAAGCGACCGGCAAAATTCCTGCATGTGTAATTTTGAGCTCATAAATGCACACGCCAGCTGGCGATGCGACACAAAAAACAGTTGAAAAGGGTTCAACTTTTGTCACTGTCTCTGTCACTATAGTGTTGGTTGAGTCCAGCCCAAGGTTTCAGAAAACTGTTGCTTTTCGATGTTGTCCTGTGTGTCAAGCTGTGTTTAAGCACATTAAGTACTGTTGCTGTTATGTGTAGTATTATCTCTGCATTTGTCTGTTTTTTGTCAGACATTACCAAAGCAAAACTACAAATCCAAAAATCTGCTGTGAAACGCAAACGAAACGGACACACATTCTTAAGTCGTTTCCCCTCTGTAATGTGAGACATATTTACAGACCACACAATTTATCAATTTGTGAGCAGTTTTTTCTTAAGTGATTTTAAACAGAAAACAACTCGGAGGAGTTGTACAACACTAAGCTCTTGGCAGAGAATCATTCGGTCCACGGTTCTAGACCTGCCTGTCACTGAGGGGCGGATGGATTTTGTTGCCAGTTTGGAGCTGTGAGAGGTTCACTGGAAACGACACTTGACAGTAACTACGTGACACATAATTAATGTGTCATTTAATCCATTTATGAAGACACTGAAAACATTCACTGCTTCGATCTGTTTTAACCTTGCAATGTTTCATTCCTGCACAGTGGCGCAGTTGGTAGAGCTGTTGCCTTGCAGCAAGAAGGTTCTGGGTTCGATTCCCGACCCCAGTCTTTCTGCATGGAGTTTGCATGTTCTCCCTGTGCATGCGTGGGTTTTCTCTGGGCACTCCGGTTTCCTCCCACAATCTAAAAACATGACTGTCAGGTTAATTGGCTTCTCCAAATTGTCCCTAGGTGTGAGTGTGCATGGTTGTGTTGCCATGCGACAGACTGGCGACTGGTCCAGGGTGACCCCGCCTCTCACCTGGAACGTTAGCTGGAGATGGGCACCAGCACCCCTCCTGTCCCCACTAAGGGACAAGGGTGTAAAGAAAATGGATGGATGGATGTTTCATTCCAAACAGAAATCAAATTTCAACATGGAAATTCAAAGTCTCTGATGTTGGTGAATTAGAAACTATTCAAATTGGATTTGTGTATATTAATACATTCTTTACGTGACTGATACAGTAAGTTTTTATTATACATAGGAAACCATCTACAATACACACACCCACATACAGAAACACACATCAAACTGTGTAAACAGTAAGCAGCACCAGTAAGTGCTGCATGTCAGGACCTGTCCGCTGCTCATGAATGATGTAAATTTTCACAAGCAGGCCCATCTCCTTATCTGTCCAAAGTGACTGTGGAAATAAAAACAACCTGAAAGCTGCCAGGTTGTGATAAAATATCTCATTATAAATGCAATACTATATGAGAGCCAAATTTTTTTACCTTTACTTAGGAGATAAACAGGTGAGAGTAACTGGATATGTTTTGCCGTAAAAGCTAACTGTGTTAGTGTCTTTGCTAGTAAAATTATTTTTTTATACACCAATAATCAAGTTAGTTAATAAAACCGTGTCTTGCTATGAATGCTATTAAAATGTAAGATGAATTTGGTTGTATTATTAGGTTATGATGGTAAAATCTGACACTGACAGTTAAAGAAACATTTCATTTCAGAATCATTTTTTTATTGCATGTATGTTATTGTTGCTCAAATAAATAGAACAAAAACCCAAAGAAATGTTTTTTAACCGATGATAAAGTTTGGCCGATATCAATATCTGATATTAATATCGCTGTTATGGCCGATAACCCATATTTACTGATATTTTATATATCTTATATATTTCACTACCCTGCTGACACATTGGGGGGAAAAAAACAACCACACAGCTGATTTCACCTTCTTTGTGTCAGTTTAACATCCCACAATTCTGTGCTGCATGACTATCACTGTCACATGACCAAACAAACTCCACCTGACCATCTTGCTAGCATCCTCTTTCCTGGTTTAGATAGAGGATTAAAGCTGGATTTTCTGGATATCCTGGCTTAATTTAGCCTCCATTCACAAAATTAGTAACATGTTACCATGGTGATTTATCCTGTGCAGCCAGTCTGCTACAGACCAGGCTAACAGCCAGGCTTAGTGAAGCCTCAGCACTCACACTGATCAGAAACCAGTGAGTTTTGTCCCTGATTCTGTTCTCTTATCTGTCTATTTTTGTCTTTTTTATTGGGCTGTTTAAAAAAAAAAACATTAATTCACTTCGGTGTTCAGTCAAGTATTATAGTAATTTTAGTATTATGATGATAGAAAATACAATTATTAGTTTTAAAATGATCCATATGGACTATGGGACGGTTCAACTGCATTTCTGAATACCGCCATAAGTTTGACAGAATGGCCTTTAATAGACCACTGCAGCGTTGAGGGAATTAGAGAAAGAAACAAATGTATTGTAATTAAGTCAATCCATATTAGCTGTAGCATACTTTGCATACTTTGCTGATTAATTTAAACATAACTTAAAATTATGTTTAAAATGTAAATTATCTTTAGTTTTGGCATCTAAGTTAAACAAATGCCCAGTTTAAATCACACAACATTTAAAACAAATACTTATTTACATCATAAGCATCATAAACATGCCTTTTGTCTCAATCATGAGTGCTGATAATAAGACACATTTTATATGCTTATCTTCTATGTAGGTAACTTATCTTCTGTCTTGATTGGTTTGCTGTCATGATACTAACACACACCTGCATAGCTCTGCACAGCAGCAGTAGGTCTCCATCACTGCCACACAGGTGTAAACCCAGCGCTAGCATCGTAGCGCTCATGTTGCGTTTAAAGGCGGCTCGGAAAAACAGGTTACCACATGTTAACAATGGATGAAATAGTTTTAACTGCTGATAAAAGTGACAGAGGACACATATATGGGAAGTGTGAAAGCCTCTACTGTATCAAATTGACAGAGGAATAACAGAGAGTTGGCCATTCTAAGGTAAAAACCCAGCGCATACAGCGTTCCTGTTTTTTTTTTCATCCAGACGGATTCCAGCGCCCCCCTGCAACGGCACGGCACCCCCCAGGGGGTGCGCCCCACAGTTTGGGAACCTCTGACTTAAGGAATGAATGTAACTCACGTCTCTCTGTAGTTCGGAAGCCACATTAGCATCCAGACAGAGGTTTTTTTTCTGTTTCTTCTCCTTTTCTTGTCTTTTTGTCACTTTCAGAAGGATTTCCCTCTATCTGTCGTTACATCAGGGATCAGGTTAAATCTTGTCGCCAGTTTATGTTCTTTCTCATAACATAACTGTATAGACTCAACTGAACCTCAGTGGAACGTGACTTACTTTATTAGACATTTTGTTGAAGAACATAGGGTGGAAGATCACACTTGGTCAGTCAGTCACATAGGACACCAAATCGTATCACTGAATCATAATACTGACTTCCACTGTTGATTTGTTAGGTTAAAGTTGTTTATTTAAGCAAATGACATGCATGAATATGACATGTTTTTAGTTAAGAATGGTTTAGAAATGCAAATGTTTTGCTAGTTACACATTCAATCGATCTGCTGTCGTTTGGTGTAACAGCAGTTTGTTCTCCCCATGGATTCTCTCAGGGTACTCCAACTTCCTCCCACAGTCCTAAAACATGACTGTTAGGTTACATGATTACTCTGACTGGTATGATTCTGTGTGCGTGTGTGTGTGTGCGTGTGTGTGTGTGTGTGTGCGTGTGTGTGTGTGTGTGTGTGCGTGCATTGTTGTTTGTGTTGCTTTGGGACGTGCGCACGTCAGCATCACAATAATTGTGTGTGAATCCATTCTGCTAAAACTCCAACTGCAGGTTTTCCTGGTTGCCTACAACAACTCTCTACATATGATCCAATCATAAACAATAAAGTGAATCACTAGTACAGTATGCTGAAAATATGAATATGGCATCTGTCCCATTGACGTATCACAACATTTGGATGGTGTCATGGGGTGATAGAACTTTCTGGTTTAACTTTGCCAGTGCTAGTAGTTCAGTTGAAGCCACTGCTGGCCTAGTCAAAGTTCACCCCGTAAAGTCGTAACTCTCAAGTACTAGAAACAACAGAATCCCATTCTGATTAATGCGGTCCAGCTCTCTGTGATTGGCCGCTGTGACGTTCACCTTCGTTTACGCTCACTCCCGACCTCGGATAGAGGAAGCGCAGGAATCTTCTGCCAGGTCCTGCATTTAGAACCAATCAGCTGTTCACAGCTATGGTACGCAGATCGGAACGTTATACAGGCAAACACGCACAACCAGCTACTGGTTGGCTCCCAGCCTGCTGGGGCCGTGGCACTGGCACCGGGCGTGGAGATAACTCTGGGACTTTTACAGCGTCTCTCCGCAAATGTGTGTTAAAGTGAGTTTTGGAGTGTATGCGTATGTGTTTGTGTGTGTGTGAGGGTTGCGGTGTTGGCTGTGTGTGTTATTTTTAGGGGCAAATAAGCTCTAGTGGAGCCGGCAGCATATAAATACACCCAGACACTCGTGGGCACATCTACTCATACACACACACGCGCACACACTTTGAGCATGATGATGCAGTAACGTTAAGGGAACTTTTGATTTTGTTTCACCTTTTACCCTTCAGAATTTCCACCTCCTTTTCTTTTCAAGCAAACTTCTTTATCGTTACCATTCTTTTTCTCACATCCTGTCCTCGGTGTTATCTTTCCTTCTGGTGCCGCCTCCCTCCCACATGTAGTCACAAGGCCATTTTGAGTATTATGACTGAAGATCTGACCCACCCAGCCCGCAATACAAAGACCCACACACCTACCTATTGTGAGAACCAAAGCTCTTTAAATCCAAAACTGGGGACTGGATGTCATTGTTACCTCACTTTTTTTGGGGGCGGGTTTTCATTTACCTTTTTTTTTTTAAACATATTCAGTTTTTTTTTGCAGTTGTGTTTTCAACTTAGGAAGCTTATTTTGAATCATTAAAAAAAAATAAAGAGTGAAACTATTTGTAAATCACGAGAGACTTCTTCAGCCGAACAGTGAAGCTCCAGCAGATGAAGGAGTTCTGGCTTTACGTTCTTGTCGGGACGGTTTCATCCAACCGAGGTTTTTTGGACGACATGCAGTCGTCCAGCAGATAACTCCTTTCTTATCTTCTCCGTTCAAGTCCTCCTTGGTGCAAAATATGCCATCCATTCAGCCTCTTTGTCACACTCTCAGATTTGAAGAGGAGCACAGCAGGACCGGCTTTTGAGCTCACAGACTATCAGCAGTCAAAACAATGACAGAGGACGATGGGGAGAAGCTCTGAGAAAGAACAACACAGAGCAACAAGGACACATCTGTGACCCGATTCTGGGTTTAACACAGGACTTTTTTAAAACATGGTAGAGATTTATATTATAAAACAAAAAACAGAAGTATTCTCATCCTGAACATGTTAAAATCCCAAACTTCAATGTATGTTTTTGGGGATATTATGTGAAAGTAATAATTTGATGAAGTGGCATTGAAAGGATGCACAATTTGAGAACAATTATTTTGGTAGAAAATCTAAAACCATCAGGAACGGTGGGTTTGTGGAGCAGGGAGCATGGATCATGTTGAATTTTCAATTGGAAATCAATCGAACCGATTGGTCTCCAATTGAAAATTATGGAAGAGAAACGAGAATAAAGTCATAGTTGAAAAAATCCAATAGAAATGTCTTGTTTGTAATTTTAGACAACCAGAAAAAAGAAAGAAGATAGTCTAATCAGATTTAACAAAACGTACATTTTTCACCTACATGTTAATGCTGTTCACCATCCAAAGGGTTGATTATAATATATATAGAGCTAATTCCAGGGAAAAAATTGGAGAAAACCTGAAAAACAACTGAGGCTTACATTCCAGTTGGACAGGCCTAAACATTCTGGGATGGAAGCATATCCAGATGTTAGAATGGCCCAGTCAAAGTGTACGCTTAAATCCACTTGAAAACTGGCAACAACACAAATCTGGTTTTTACTTTTCAACCGTTTTGACTGAGTTTCAGTCACTTTTCCATAAAAACGGGCAAGAATTTCAATCTCTTGATGTGCAAAGATGGAGACAAACCCTAAAACATGGCTCTACTCAACGGGCTGAATGACACTTTCTGTTTTTTTTTGGTGTTTTAAAAATCATCAACATATGAAAACGTTCACAGAGTGTGAATAGTTTGCGAGGCACAGTACAAGACATTTCTTTCTCATGATAAATTCTCATCCTCTGTTTCACGTTAGCGTTGAACCTGTTCTTCTTCTTTGGCTCTAACAACTGTCAGACTGCAGATTTTATAAATTAGTCACATTTTCCTTTGACTGCAGGTTGTTTATGTTGGGAAAAATTGTTAACTTCAACCTGTTTCCAACTGCTCATGTGGTGCCCATGCTTTGTTCCGTATGGTGAAATATGCTCTGACGTTCTTTTCAAAAACTGCCCTGATATTAAAGTTAGCTGGAAAATTAGCCTTAGCTTTATCATTTAGATCACCATGGATACATTAACCGTAAAAAGAAAAATGGACGTAGTTGTCGTGATGGAATAAAATATTAGGTACAACTGTAAAAAATAACAAAATGGCAAACTAGAAATTTTCAGCAGCAAGTGGAACTTATTTGCAAACATTGTAAATAGGGTCTGTGATGTTTCAACTAAGCACCTTTTAAAGGATTTGTTTCAGCCCAACTCAGAAATAGAAAAATAAAATAAGTAAATGGTCAACAACACAGGAAACAATTTATGACTCAAAAATGTGGAAATTGTTGTTTTTTTTTAAATAAGGGAACAGTCTGAAGTCCTTTTTATATTTCAGATAATGAGATTTAGATTTCAGGAAAATATAATATGAAATATATATTGTTGAGCAACTATAAAACAAAAATTATAGTAAACAAATTTTCGCATCTTCAATTTAATACATTCTGTTACCACCGGCAGGTTAAATCAGCCAGTTCTGACCCACAGGACAAAAAGTTTGTAGATAGAAACTGTAAGAGGAATCAAAATGCTGATTCCATCAAACTGTGTCTATTTTTCTACTGTAAATAATCACTGGGCTGTGGAGCACCAACGAACGCCGAGTTGCTTTACTGCTATAGGGTTAGGTTTAGGATTAGGGTTAGTCAAAAGCTCTTGGACGTTTTTTGCACAGTCTTGCAGATTTTGTCAAAATTGTATGACTCATCAGAGAAAAAGCTTATATTACCTGATTGCTGATCATTTATATGTGGCCTGGTGAGCCTCACTGCAGATCAAAAGAGGACAGTGGATGATTTTCAGACGTTTAATAAGATCAGTGGATAAAATCCCTTGAACTCTGGTATAACTTTTAGCCGGTCGCCGATCTCCCAAACAGCATCAAATTGGGCCCATTTTGTCAGAACCCCTAGAAATCAGAACTGGTTAAAATCAGCATAAACTGGTCTAATCTTTACAATTATTTGACACTAAAAACTGGCAGCATAACTCTGTCCTTTTAAAAAGATATATAAATAAACATAGAAATATAAAATGTATAGCTGGACAAATAAATCAGTCATTTTAAAAAAAAGGTCTCTCTACAAACATTTTACATTTTAATATTTTCGTATGTCCTAAAAATGAAATTTCTTGAAAACAAGAAATACTGTTGTGGTGTGACCTGTCTTCCATATTGTTTTTGATAGAAAAATAATGACATTTATTTTTGAATAGATGAATCTTTTGATTCCCTCCAAAGGATTTGTATTTATAGCACCAATTTTACACTTCAAAGTGATGCTTCCCATTCCGTTGTTTAATTAATTTAAAAAAACACTTGGAAATATGTTTTAATTCTGAATTTTCTCATGTAGTTTTATGTAAAACAGTTTAAAGACAGTGTGATGAACATAACGAGAGCTTGTTTTATCTGAAGCCACCTACAGCATGATGGCCGGGATCAAAATGAGAGAACAGCGCCTTCTACAGGCCACAATCTGCTGTACATGCTGTGTTTTCTCTGCGGAGGAAGACATGGGGGGTTAATTCAGGTCATTTGCGTTTTAAATCTGCCAGAGGAGCTTCATGTGAAGGCTTCATTCAGCTTAATTTATTTCACTAAAATCTGTTCAGAGACTCTAAATCTTGGGTTTTCTGCCTCAGCCCAGAAGAAGCTGTTCTTCCAGTTCGTCCCTGCGTTTGCTATATATACATCTGTTCCTGTGAAGCATCAGTGTGTGCTCAGAGCCAGCGGGGTAAACACGAGGATATTTTCACATAAATACACATTTATAAAGGATGGAGGTGTGCAGCAGCATACAGATTCATGTCCTGTTTTCTGAAGAGGTTTGTCCAGGTCCAACACGGTGAAGCGGCCTTTAACAGAGCCTTCTGTGATGATTTCTATTTGCTCCTGTTTTCAGACTTGTAAAAAAATAATTTTAAAGAAAATTGAAAAAAGGGGAAATGAATAAATAAAAAATCCAGGAAATCATAGAAGTTTTAAGAAATGTAGGAAACATCTGAATCTGAAACTTGTCTATTAATTTGCCAGCACAAATTCACATCAGGGCTGCACAGTGGCGCAGTTGGTAGAGCTGTTGCCTTGCAGCAAGAAGGTTCGATTCCCGGCCCCGGTCTTTCTGCATGGAGTTTGCATGTTCTCCCTGTGCATGGTGGGTTTTCTCCGGGTACTCCTGTTTCCTCCCACAGTCCAAAAACATGACTGTCAGGTTAATTGGTCTGTCTAAATTCTTCCTGTGAGTGTGTGTGTGTGTGTGTGTGTGTGTGTGTGTGTGTGTGTGTGTGTCTCTGTGTTGCCCTGCGACAGACTGGCGACTTGTCCAGGATGTACCCCGCCTCTCACCCGGAACGTTAGCTGGAGATGGGCACCAGCAACCCTCCCGACCCCACTAAGGGACAAGGGTGTTAGAAAATGGATGGATGGATGGATGGAAATTCACATCAAAGAAAACATTAAAGGAGACCCATTATGCTTTCTTTTAAACAAGCTATGAAAGGACTGTGGTCTATACAAAACATGTTCATTACATTTTTTGCACAAAATCGTTCTCCGATAATGAGGTTTCACCTGCTCTGTTCTTTCTATTTTGAGCCGCTTTTAATATGAGCTGTTTCAAGGTAACATCACTTTTATGCAAATAAGCTACTGCTGGCCACGCCCCCAAGTCAAAGTGAACACACACACACTTCATACACATCAAAAACCATTACATGATTGGGATTTATTAGCGCATGGACTGTTTCTAGAAGCAGCAGAGACCCAATTGGAAGAACAAAAACGTCCAAAAAGTGATTTTTATGTTTGCGTAGTAGATCCCTTTAAAGGTTTTTTTTTTTTACTTTAAAAAAAAAAAATTATTAATCTTATGCGGTTCATGTGAGAGTTATTTTAGGTGTATAAAAGTATTTTGCTGTTTAGCCTGAACGTCTGCATTGATCCAGTGTTCTGGAGACCATGAAGCAGTAATTTTTTAAACCGCAGGGAAAAATGTCAAAGTTCATGTTTCTGTACAGTCTTTTTAAAATCGTGACCTCCTAGCTCTGTCTCACTCTCACAAAAAGCAAACATGGCACCATTCAGTGCTTGTTGCATTGTTTGATGGCGCTGTCACAGCGCCACCGATTGGCCTGACAGACTTACTGCAGCGTTTTCCGTGCGGAAGCTTCCTGTCGCGAGGATGCACTTTTTTTTCTTAATCATTTATGAAAATTGACCTGGTTGTTTAGTTATTCATCATCTCCTTCTTCTACTTCATCAGGGCCTTGCAAAGTACTTCATCAATGTAGTTTTAATGAAACCAGACAACGCAACGCAGTGCAGAATTACGAAGTGGAAGGAAAAGGGGTTAAAATTTTTAAAAATCTAAAAAGTGTGACAAACATTTTTATTTATCTGATGCCCTAAATTAAAATCAAGCTGCTTCAGAATGGATCTAATTAGTTAGAAGAGAACATAAATCTAGTTGTGAGACTTTTCTTATAGAACATCAGGGAAACAGTTGTGGAGATGCTTAGAGCAGAGTTCTGTTCTAAAATGGTTCTGAACCGGTTCTATCACCTGACAACTGAGAACAGCACAACTGGAAGCCAAGCAAGATATCAGCAAGCAGAACATTAATCATACAAACAGCCAGCAGCTTCGTGGTAACACTAGAGAAGTCGCTGAGATTTAAGGCTTTGATTTGGAGAGTCTATCGGCACTGATTTATAGTTGTGCACCCAAAAATGTGAGGAAAGGCCTGAAGAAGGGCTCAACTTTATATCCGTATTGTAGAAAAATCAACAGACTTATAACTAACTGCATAGGGAAAGGAAGTGAAGTTTTTTTAAATATTTAATTAGGCTTTTCTTACAATAATCCATAGTTTTGGATAAAAATGCAAGCACTAACAAATGTATCATGTTTATTTGTTAATGATATTTTCTACTTTGAATTGAATTGAGTTTACAGCTTCAAGATTTGCTGGTGTTCCATCAAGTTTTAGCAAACACCTGATGGATCTGTGTATTTGCTGAGCTCATTATAGGAGCTTCTCAGTGAAACGCTGGTAAAAATGTTGTTAAAGGGTTAAGAGGAGCCATGTTGTCATGACTTCCTGAAGGCAGAGATTCAGAAAGAGCAGGAGTTTCTTAAAGAGACAGAGGCCCAATTTCTTTTTCAAAGGTTTTGTTGGCTCTAGTGGCCTTTATTTGAAAGTAATTTGACAGAAAAGAGGGTTATGAGACAGGGGGAAGATGTGTGGCAAATGTCACCAGGCTGGGAATTGAACCTGTGACCACTGGTCTGATGACTGAGGTCTCAATACATAGGCTGTGCTTTGCCCCTGCGCCACCACAGCACCCCAAGCCAGATTTCTTTTAAGTCACATTTAATACATTTTCATAACTGAAGGTAACAGTTACTTGATTGTGCTATAAAATTGCACTATGTGACTGAAAAATACACAATACTGTCCCTTAGTTTTAGTTCTGCTCTTAATAATAACATTTTAGAAATGACAAAGAACTGGTTCAGGAACCTAAATCTTATTTTTTAACAATCTTTTTCTCAATTTTTTGCGCTTTTTGAAGTGTAACATTAGAAAAGGTCAGTGGAAATGGCAAAATTCAAAATACAATCTTAGCAAAAGTTTCTGACTTTGAGCACAAGTGGGCTTGGGTGACGCGGAAAATCATTGATCTAAAGCCCACCGGCAAGTCCATCTGAATTACTGAAAATTAAAAGCAGAGGTTTTGAATTGGACCTTCTTTAATCTCAGACTTCTATTTGACTGAAATGCTACAGTGATCTTAAACGAGGTGAGTGGCTGAAACTCCTCTATAGGGAAGTTAAAAACACAGTGCATGACAGCAGTCGTTGCTAACGAGGGTTAGCTGATTTTATGTTTGTGTTTTTGTGAAGGTTCTGTTATGGGTGCTATATTAATATATTTTACTGACTGATTAGTGTTTTAGGAATGCTGGGTACAGATTGGATTTCATCTTCCTGCAGCGTAGGTTTTCATATTATAAGCTTGTTGTCCAAACATCCTGTTTTTTTTACCAGTAAATCTTAGGGGCCACTACTGCCACCTACTGGAAGGAGGAGTTTGTGCCAGGAAACTGAAAAAAGTGAGGCTTCCTCTCTGTGTAATTCATCCAAACAACAGCGAAATTGATTCAACTATATGTGGTTTTCTTGGGATTTGATTAAAAATAACTTAACTTAATTGGGATTGTTTGTACTTGGATTCAAAATTGAGATAAAAAAAAATATTCCTTGCAAATCATGAATTTATATTAGCCCCACTTAAAAATAAGGATGCTGCAATGAGAGGGTAAAAGTTAGTAATGGATATCACTTTTCTATTATATTAGATACAAAATGTTTTTGTTTGCATGCTGCTTGGAATGATCTGTTGTTATGGTTCTCTGAAGCAGACAGAGGGTCCACGTGGGGGCTGGATGAGAGCGATGGAGCGTTCCACCTGGATCGGGGTGCGTTCGTAGGCTGCAGTGTGTTTGTGTTGCACTATGAATCACAGGCCTCTAGCGGGCTTAGGCCCCCAGGATTTAAGGACGCAAACCACCAGGAGCCAAGGAGACAGACAGAGAAGAGGGAGAGCCAGGATGAGAGGAGGGATCATGGTGTGAGTGTGTGTGTGTGTGTGTGTGTGCGTGTGTGCGTGTGTGTGTGCGTGTATGTGTGTGTTTGTCCTTCCATGAGTTGACTCCCCTGCAGAGGTGTTTTGTTAACCTCGTCTCTGGGAAACGAAGGGTGCACACAGCAGTATGAAAAGATAAAGTGAGACACCCGCCCCAGGCCTATGCTCAACTTTTCCCACACACTCACGCACGCAAGCACGCACGGACACGCACGCGCACACACACACACACACACATGAAGACATATCCAGAAAATTACCTGAACACTAGCTTATCCAATGTTTATTAAATGGTTCCAAGGTGAATGTCGGGCCAGTATGATGGCGTTCTGAGTGCTTCCTGTCAGAAGCTCCTGTCTTCCCTGCTTATTGTTCTCACTTTGTGATGGTCTTACCCAAAAGTAGAAGTAGTGAAAAAAAATCACATTTCCCACTCCTGAGTATTCTGAATTGATTCAAAATGCTCAAAAACCAATTTTAAAATGTGTTTAAGTTGTATGTCTTCGCCACTTCTGTTTGTGAATGTGCTGCATATCACCTCATCTGACGCGCCATAGGTATTTTTAGTAGGGCTGTTGTAAACTAATATTTTGGTAATCTATTGATTATTCTTACGATTAAACAAGTAATCGTATAAAAAGAATTATCAAATAAACTATTGGTAAATCTAACATAACAGCAGTGTTACTGTTGGATATCAACATCAGTCCAATTTTTCACAGTTGAGCTTCCCTAACAATAACTGTTCTGTAGTTTAGAAAATTAAACTGTAACCGTAATAGCTCACTTTCTAAGTTAACCTGAAGAAAGGTTATACAAAAATCTGAAATTATATTCAATTCAATAAAGAGGCAGGCTCACAAATACGTTTATAAAAAATGTCATAGATTTTGTGTTCATGTTAGCAACGGGATTTGACACCTTCGTCACACACAGAGACATCTACCAGCTACGTACCGCCACAATCTGCTCTGTCACAAATTTGTTGGAATGACATGAAATTTATTTTCCAGTTCATCCGTATCACTACACTTACATTAAGCACCAACTACAGAACAGCCGCCCGCTGTGTTCAGTCTATCTGCTCACATGTATAAATTCTCCCCCGTGGTCTTCACCGCCATGAGGCAGCATCTCTGGGAGGAGAAAGGCTGCCGTACTCCAGTCAATTTCAGGATGCTTATTGGTCCCCCAAACACGATAAAAACCTGGATGTTATCATAAGTCAATAAAATTCTCCCAGACAAAATTTGAAAATTGCCCATTAGGCTGCTAGCACTTAGGACTTAGCAACAACTCATAGGCCTAAGAGAGAGCCCTGCTCAATGCAAATGATGACTCGGTCTCAACACAGTGTGATAAATAATAAAACATAATTTAATGAGGCTTCGAGGTAGATACATTTTCTCGAGGAATCCTAGTAATCAAGGTACTCGAAACATTAAGGAATCATTACAGCCCTAATTTTGAGTATGTTAAGAAAAAGCCAGTAAGCTAAGCTAACCTAACGTAGTAATTTACAGGGGCAGTATTATGTGTTTTCCAGATACATGGTGCCATTTTATGGCACAACACCAATTAACTATGTTTCCTTCAGTTGTTATAAACAGGCATATATATATATATATATATATATATATATATATATATATATATATATGTGTGTGTGTGTGTGTCAACAATGACTTAAAGAATTTTTTTACTTTGTAATGTAACCCGTTGAAATTGGGTCTCTGTCACTTTAAAAACTCCTGCTCTTTCTGAAGTTCCGCCTTCAGTAAGTCATTACATCACGGCTCCTCTGTTAATCATTTAGGAATGTTTGTACCAGCGTTTCACTGAGAAGAAGCTCCTATAATGAGCTTAACAAAACTGCAGTTCCACCAGGTGTTTGCTAATTGCTGCTGGCTAGTCAGAAGGAGCTGAGTGGGGAAGTCTTGGAGGAAGGCTGTTCTGTGAGGTGGTGCTAGGTCCACGCAGACGTTTTGCACAACTTAGTGGTTGCTATGGAGATTCAGAGCAATACTCCAGGCATGTTTTTGATGAGGGAATCTAAACTGATGGAATTTGACACAGTCTGGATTTGTTTTAAATAAATGATCTATTTGTTTACAATGTCTTCTTTTCCTCTTGTCAGTCACATAATTTAAACAGAACCTCTTGGTCCTTTGAATTGGAAAGTTGTTTCTGAATTTGATCATAGCCCTAAAATTCTGAATCGAATTGTTAGGCACTGAGAAATTTGCATCTGTACCTCAACAGTGTCTCCCTATCCAAGGCGGCAGAACAAACAGGCATCAAGCATCACACATGGCTTTGATGAATGTCATGAAACCGCGCTGGAGCGAATCAGAGCAGCTGCAGCAGTTTGGGTTTGGACCAGATCCAATATGGATAGAAAGAGAAACACAGGTCAAACCCCCCCCGGCAACAACAGTTTACAATTCCTCCAATTTAATTTACAGAAGTGTTCATTAATGAGTTTTAGTGATTGAAATTTTTCGTAGTTGATGACTTGTGGCACTAATATGTTTCATAATGCGGTTGCAGAAAAGAGCATTTGTACTGATGTGATGTCCTGAAGCTGCTGAAGTTCTGTGTCTGTGTACCTCTGATGACAGGAACCGGAGGTCGGACCTTTAACTTCCCAGTTTCAGTTTCTAGAAGCCAGACTTATTCAGCTGCACTCAGGCCTTTGATAAAAGTTTGTTTGTCAGATGAATTAGTCACCACATTCATCAGGCAGCTGCAGCATGAAGTTGATTGACTTTAGCAAACAAAGCCGTCCAACTAAATGTTTTTTTCCACATGATGAAAGACGGTTTGTCCAAATGAACTTTTGTTCATTTGGACACGTTTTCCTCACTCTCCTCTTTCTTTATCCTCATCCCAATGGCTCCACCCCATGACTAGAACCTTTAAGCTGCAGTATGTAATTCTTAAAAAATATATGGCTTTTTACATATTTGTTAAAACTGTCACTGTGTCATGACTGTATGAGACAGATAATCTGTGAAAAGCTCAATCTCCTCCACCTCCTCTCCTGAGCTGCTATTGCCGTCTGCAGAAATGCACCAAAAACAACAAACAATCAGGAGCCAGGGGGAGAGGCTTATTGCTGTCAGTCTACCTTACGTATTCGCTGTTCAACATGCTTCTGTTACAGGAAAACTGTTTATCCACCACCATGCTAACTAGCTTTAGCATTCCCAACAGGCTCAGCTGTAAGGAAGAAGAGGTGCATGCAATGGTGATTGGCAGCGCTAAGACCCTCCTGCTAGCTCTGATTGATTGCTTTTAGTTAGCACTGGAGGAAAGCAGAAGAGCTCAATTTTTTTCACAGATTATCCATCTCATACCAAACCCCTCCTCCCCAAAAAAATCAAATCTGAGCCACTTCTGTCTATATGTGGAAATCGGATATGTATCCAGTTGTTTTCAAGGCGTCTGCAGTCTGAATGGTCATGTCGCATATTTTCTCCAAACTTTACATCATTCACGTGAGATGGAATCCTGAAAAATGCTGCAGGCAAGAAGCTGGTGTAGTTTGAACGTTCTGAGATGGTGAGGTCAGCTTCGAGGGAAGAGCCGAGCCAAGGTGGCTGAGATGTGGTGGAGTGGCAGAGAACAAGGTTATCACAGTGATGAGTGTTTAATACGGACTCTGTCTGGACGAGAAGAGAAAACAAGACCTTCAAAGAGACAAAGAAAGAGGTGGGGGGGAGGGGGGCTATCTGAAACACTGTGAGGGTGAGAGAAGAAGGGTGTTGGTACCCATAGGAGGAATCTCCATTACAATACAGTGGTTAAAAAAAGAGAGAAAATTATGGAAAAGTTTGATGTAAAAATTCTCCCCTAAACTCAACAGTTTTAAGAAGTTAGGTTACCTTCAAACATAATAATAATTATTATGTTTGTCATTCGCTTTGAAGTATTGATTACATTACATGGTATAAAACACATTTGGATGTGTTTTATACCAAAAAGACTTTGGATTCTATTTGACTTGTGCAAACAGACTGACAGACAGAAAGGCCTCTTCAGTCTGGTTGGGTGCCATGCCTTGATTTAAATGGACAAACAGGGATTTACGGAGGTATGTGTGGTCTTGGAAACTCATAACCTCAAACTCATAAAACAAGTTGGAGAAACGCTAAGCAGATCCGTGTCTGTAAAGAATAATGGTCCAAAACCTCAATTGTCTTGCTTTTTCACAACATGCATTTTGATTTACAACTTTGTTCTTTCTATACCTTGTGGAACTCACTTTACATAACCTCAAACAAACAGAGTGTCAGCAGCAGTTACTGTGGAACAGTCTGAGGGTGTTTGCACACCTGGTAGACCAGCAGGCTTAAATTGCAACATTGATTACATTTTCAGCTCCTGTGGTTCTCTTTCACACTGAACTGTGTCAAATAAACCAAATCCTTTGAAATACCTATTCCTCCTTGCCTGTGAGGGCGCTCTGCACCAAGAACCACTAAAGGAAATAACACAAAAACTTCTGAAGAAGACACGGACAACTGTCTTTTTAACAAAATGTAAACAAAAATGGATTGGGGTCAAAATTGAGCGTTTCTGACTCCAGTCTGAAAAATCAGGATTTCACTTTTGTCTTCGGCAAAAGACAACGAGCCATTTCTCCTCCTGGCAGAAGGCTTGCGCGTTTGTTTTGGACGTATTTACCCAGAATGCCATGCACTTTAGTCCATTTCCTGCTTTTCAAATCAATTCAAATTCAAAAGTGCATTAAGCAATGTTACATGTTAAAAATAAAACAACTGTTGTTTTGTGCACATTTGATTGCTCTGAAATGGAGGAACACAGAAAGACCAAAGATAAATGAATGGATCAAACCAGGGGTCCCCAAACTTTTTCCTGTGAGGGCCACATAACTTTTCCCTTCTCTGGTCGGGGGCCGGAGTCAGTTTGTAACAGAAAAAGTGTGACGATTGCAGGAGTGCCTAAATGTAAAAAAAAATTATTGTTTTCCAGAAAGCACAATCAAATAACGCACTCTGGGTTCTTCACAGAAAAAATCCAGGAAATAATACTATTTATGAAATAAATACCGTATTTTCCTGACTATAAGCCGCAGGTTTCTCTGCCGCTCCAGGTTTTCCACAGTGATGCAGCAGCATCAGAATTAGCAGCATCTAATTTTTGCTGTCCGCAAATTTTTGCGGACAGCAAAAATTTGAGTCGTTACAGATCAATTGAATATCACATTTATTATGGTTAACAAAGAAAAAGTTGCCAAGTTTAGATTTAACTGAACTGATTACGGTAGTTTCCAAACGGTAACTGTAACAGTAAAAGTGCTGATTCTTCGTGTTGCTACTAGCATGTGCTAAATGAAAATGGAATTCTTCTTCTATAGATTTCAACAGCAGCTTGCATCCATTATTGTTGCACTACTGCCATCTACTGGATCCTAATATCTATACCTCAAATTCTCATAATGATCCCAGTATTATTTAAAAAATGAAAAATCTTCTTTTTCCCCTCAATGCTATTTAACTGATCAACAACATTATTCTCAGATTTCAATTCCCTATTAAAACCTAATTCCGTTTTAATGGGCGCTTTCTTCTTTTATTTCCAATTTTGACTTCCAGTGATTCACTTCCTGCTAAAGAGCCCCCTGGTGGTTGAAGGAAAATCCACATGTAAGCCACATGGTTCAAAGCTGAGGAAAAAAGTAGTAGCTTACCGTCCGGAAAATACGGTATATGGAAAAAAATCTGAATGCTCTCTTTTATTGTTCAGGGAGCCGGACCAAATGTGGAGGTGGGCCATATCCAGCCCGCGGGCCGTAGTTTGGGAACCACTGGATCAAACTATTGAGCAACAACATGGAAAAACTGACTTATATAACAAAAGGAAAGCTTGAAGACTTTAAAGATACGTCTTGTCAAACACTGTGACATGTAAACTTAATTTTTCTTTGCTATTTGTGCAGATAGAGTGAGCCCTGGGGTTGTGTGTGTGCTTTTTTTTTTGGGTTGGGACCGAACCCGGACAACAACCCTAAACCAGTTTAGACCACAGCATATTCATGTCCAGTCAAAGTCCAGGCCTAAATCCAGTTGAGAATATGTGGCAAGACTTGAAAATTGATGTTCACACATACAGAAAAGTTTGGCATAGTGAAGAAAAACAAGCAGAACTTTCAGTCTTTTCAAGACCAGTTTGTAGAGACACTGTACCTCAAGAGTTGCAGCTGTAACTGTAGCAAAAGGACCATTGTATGCTACGATAACACTGACTCGTGGAGGTTAAATATATACGCAGAGCACACTTTTCAGATTTTTATCTACAAGAAAAATGTAAGCTGTTTATTTGCTCCTTCTGTTAATGTAAACAACTCTGTTTTTAACATTCAGACGTACAATGAAGCACTTTCAGTCCCCCTTCAGAAGAATGAACCATCAATAGAGCTATAGCGTGGCAGCGTGTGGCTGCATCAACTACAATCCAGCCCCTTGTGAAGTGGGCTCTTTAAGAGCACAGGTGTTTATCTTGAGAAAAATGGCAATCAAATCCTTGTTGAAAATTTGGATTGATTATATTCTTTTGTTTTAGTAAAATAACTTCTTGACTCAACACCTGTTTAAAGGCCGTTGCTGTTCATGGAGCAGTGCAGACGCTACATAATCTGAGGCCTGTTTCTGTAAGGTGCAGCTGTTACTTCAGATATGAGTCTGAGGTGAAGGTGGGAGGATCAGAATATTCTGACTAGTGTCATTTTCTCACACATCTTCTTCTATTGTGTGTGAGTGTGTCCGTTAGCAGCATATCTGACCTGTCTGGCCTGTAGGTGATGTGTGTGATAAGCCACTTTACTTCCTCTCAAGCAGACATCCATCCAAAACATTCCCATATCAGCACAAAAGCTAGCCTTGTCTTCTAGACCGAGATCCCAGCGGTTTGTTCTTGGAATCTGTCTCTACTCCCCCAGATTGGGAGTTGCTGCTCCAGCTGAGGCCCTGCTGACGCCCTGCCTCTCCACAACGTCTCTGTTTCCTCTTTGAGACCTTGGAATTACTCAAGCTGCTTGTGTTCCTTCTTTTGCATCTATCACTACTGTCCTCATTTCTGCTTTGTTCAGCATCACAACGTCCAGTTGGTTAGACGTCACCTTTTTATCAGTCTAATTCTTAGCGGTTTTGTTCCCTATCACTCTCAGTGGCGTCTCCCACTTTGACCAGGAAACCTCCAGGCAAAGTGGGAAATATTTAGTGACATATATCAAATATGTCATTTGATATATGTCACCAGTAGTTCCAGCTACTGCGATCAGACTGTTCTTTTTTCTACTATGTTACTATTAAAAATATTTTTATCAGATTAATCACTATGCTAAATTGTAAATACGCGTGTGTTCGAAAGATGATCAAAATTTTTGAAGATTCAGGAAGGTTAAAGCAAATCATTTTGTGCTAAATGTTAATTTGCAAACTGCTTGTTCTGTGATGGAAGGATATCTCATCATTTCAGGATCTACAGACTACCTCGGTTTTATCCAAACATCCATCAGGGTGTTTTAAAACAAAATTTGCTGCTCAGCACACCACTTAGACTCTCCTTGCTCATATTTTCATTTGTGTGGGCGACTCTGCATTGATGACCGCAGTACAAGAACGCATAATGGGCTTGACACACAAAAGTCGACGTTGCTCCTTCTCTATACCCTCCTAGGAGAGGCTTTTAGGTCAAAATAGTTGATTCAATTAATCTACTTTATGTGATTTCAATGCATTAAGCTTTCCAGAATAACTGCATTTGTTAATAGGTTACTGTTGACAGTCCTACAATAAACAGAACTTCAAAAGGTGCTGATGAGATTTCATCTTGCTGTGCTCTTTCGTCAGGTATCTCGCCAAGCTGTCATCAGTGGGGAGCATCAGGGACGAGGAGACGTGCGAAAGGTTACGAGGCCTTATCCAAAGACAGGTACACTCAGTGGGAGGACTGACAGTAATCACAGGAGAAGGGTTTCAGAGTTACACGCAGAATTCACAGGGACTCGCCTTGTGCAAGGAAAAAAAAGTCTTAGCTGAGTTACAGCAGTGAGTTTTGAGATTTAGGAAAAAACATGTTCTATTTGACAACTCTGATGTTGTCAAATAGAGTCGTCCAAATAGAGCTGCCCAGATCAAGATGTTTGTTGCTACAGAAGAGTTAAGAAAAACTAGGTATCAGCGAATACCAAGTCCCAGTCCAGTACCTCATCAAAGTTATTC
This sequence comes from Poecilia reticulata, assembly GCF_904066995.2. Lineage (NCBI taxonomy): Eukaryota > Metazoa > Chordata > Actinopteri > Cyprinodontiformes > Poeciliidae > Poecilia > Poecilia reticulata. The sequence continues at coordinate 31,224,461 of NC_088834.1, forward strand.
AAAATAAAGTCAGGAACAGGTACATAAAAAGCATTTTTTTATATAACCAATATGTATGCATTTATTACACATAGAGTGAAATAGTGTCTCAGAAAAGTTTAATGTTTTAAAAAAGTTAAACATTGGAAAGTGGTTGTGACACTCCCAAATGCTGCATCCAAGCATATTCATAGAAAGCTGAGCAGTAGGAAAAAGTTTAGTAGGAAAAGGCGCAACAGGGACAGGGACAACCGCAGCCACTTCGTAACATTAAGAGCCACTACACACACACGGCTCCTACACACAGGATGCAAATGTCGCAGGCCTTGAGTCATAGCACTTCTGAACCAGAGGTAACGGCCAAAGTGTCTCACCTGGGTTAAGTAGAAAAAGAAATGGACTGCTGCTCAGTGGTCCAAAGTACTATTTTCAGATGCGTTTCATTTTGACATTAAGGTTCCATAACTTGGAGGAAGAGTGGAGAGACATAGAATCCATGTTACTTGAAGCCCAGAGTGAGGTTTCAACAGTCAGTGATGATTTAGGGTCACGTCATCCGTTTTCTATATGCCATAAATCATAGTAGAACATAGGAGCTCCAGTAGTTAATGCATAAGAAGCAAAGTATACCGTGGACAAGTGGCCAGTCCGTCACAGGGTCTGTTATAACAAGATGAGCAGAATATTATTATGTTTAAGCTTCTTCATGCCTTTTGTTACCACCTAACTCACCAGTCAAACTAACTCATTAACAATCTGACTCGAGATAGCTACAGTCTTCAAAGAAGTTACACCTCACCCCTGCTGATGACATTTTATTAAGACTTTATAGGTCAAAGTGCTAGGCTAACATTAGCAAGTTACTATTTTGCTATGACTCGTTGATAACTGAGCTTGAAACATCTGAAGCTCAGTTACCAACAGTTTTGTACAGTGTTGTATAAAGTACTGAAATCTCAGAGTCAAGTAAATGTATAGGTACCTCTCCAAAATATGACTTTGGTATAAGTCCAAGTCACTGACTGAAATGTTACTTGAGTTAAAGTCTTAAAGTATCTGAAACGTCTTGTACTTAAGTATGGAAATTACTGTAAAGATGGATGTACTCAAGTAATGTAATGAAAAGTATAAGTAAAAAGTAAAACAAGGCAAATGCAGTTTGAATGACAGTTTTTATATTTTGGTGAACTTGTCAAATACACTTAAAATAATGTACACAACCAAGTGCAGGCAAAATTAAACCTGCTAATAGATATACCTGCAGGCATCATTTAGTTAAGAAAATTAGGTGCTTCACCTATACCACAAAGTTAACTTAACCTGCTTTACAACTGAACCATATATGCATATGTGGTTCATGTCGTATGGGGTTCCATTTGTGTCCGACTTTGTTGCAGTCAATCAGTAGGTGGGGTCAAAACTAGCGTTTCTCTCGCTCGCTTTTTTGTAACGAGTAACTAAACCACACATTGAAAATGTATCAGAGCAAAAGTATGCAATTAAGTTCGGAAATATAGTGAAGTAAAAGTGAAAGTTATCAAAAATGTTCATACTCAAGGAAAGTATTAAGTACTCCAAAATATACTTAAGTAAAGTAGTGAAGTGTTTTTACTTCGTTACTATACATCACGGGTTTTGTAAGGTTCTTGTTCATTTATTCCAAAAAGGAACATTGCACATTACATAATAGAGTTAGCCATAAAGGCTAGTTTTCATCTGCATCAATATAAATACAATATATTACAATGCAATACACACATCTTACAAAGCTTCTTCCAAAAAAAGAGAATAATAACAATATAATAAAAAGCTTTTTTGTCTAAAAAGAGCGTATTGCAAAATAAAAAAAATACATTTATCACAAAAGTTCACCACAAGACAAACAACATATATATATAAAAAACTAACAAAAAACAACACAAATAAGGTCCCAGTTAAGCAGTTGATTTCCTGCTTCACAAAGTTAGCAGTTGCTTAAAAGTCTTAAAATTTGAAGATCATTTCATACCTGAGGTTCTTTATGCGCTCAGGGCTGCAGGGGAACTGGTGACTAAACTTCAAACAGTTCCCACTTTCTTTTTTCCACACCTCAAACAACAGTGTTAAGGAGTCAGTTCAAATAGTTAGGTCATGTTATGACCATAACATGTCCACTCTGCTTGTGCTTCAGGTGCAGATCTGTAAGCGCAGTGTGGAGGTGATGGATGCGGTCCGCCGTGGAGCACAGTTGGCCATAGACGAGTGTCAGTTCCAGTTTCGCAACCGTCGATGGAACTGTTCCACTCTGGAAACCATGCCTGTGTTTGGCAAAGTAGTGACCCAAGGTAGGGTTGTACACGGCAGCAAGTCCTGAAGGAACAACACTAACAGCATCAGTCAGCGCTTTTATGCTCTAATCACTCACAATCTTCATGTATTATAGGTCAAAAGTAGGAACTACTTTGCATTTTGCTTCATTCTGATCCTGAGTGTGTTCCTTTTTTAGGCTGCGCCATTCAGAGCAAGAAGCGCTTTTCATTTATATAAAATGTGTCTGTGTTTTCCTATGTGTGTTAGGCACCCGTGAGGCAGCTTTTGTGTATGCCATCTCAGCAGCCAGTGTGGCATTTGCGGTCACAAGGGCCTGCAGCAGCGGAGAGCTGGAAAAATGTGGCTGTGACCACAACGTGCATGGAGTCAGTCCAGAGGGTAGGTCTCTGCAACGCTTTCACACATGGAAAGGGAACAGAAAGGCCAGGCCCATTTACTCTTGAAAAAAAGATTAAATAATGTGACATTTTAAATAACTCATTTTGACCTTATAAAGCCAACAACGTCATAACGGTAATAACCACTTTATGCGTTTTCAAAGGTTTCCAATGGTCAGGCTGCAGTGATAACATCGCATACGGAGTGGCCTTCTCGCAGTCTTTTGTGGATGTGAGAGAGAGGGGTAAAGGCCAGTCCTCCAGCCGCGCTCTCATGAACCTGCACAACAACGAAGCTGGGAGAAAGGTAGCCCACTGCTCAGTTCTCTGTGAGAACTGAATTGCCTTGTGGCTAAAATCTGCAAACAAACTTGCATTGCTTTGCTCTAATTTAAATTCGATTGCCATCGAGACTCAGGATTGTTGAGCTAATTGAGTTTTAGATGATCAGATTAAAAGGTGTGATTTTACTTCTAGTTCACCTCCTGTTTAGTTATAGTTAGTACCAAATCCACAGGAAGCAACAAGTCAATAGAAACTTTTCTGCAAACAAAAAAATCCTCAAAGTTTCAAAACAAGCTTCCACTTGAGGAAAAATGGGGTTGGTTGAGTTAAACATTCATTTAAGTCCGACCTTAATCTTGAATTTCAGTCTAATTTATGTTTTAGGACAGAGACTCTAGTCCTAGAGGGTCTGCAACGATTAGATGCTTCTGTGCTGTAACACATCCAATTCAAGTAATTTCATGATTAGGACACAGGCGCTTGAGGACTGGAGTTGCCCATACGGGGATGGGGATATTTTTAGGACAGTCAAGTCCTTCTTAATTTGAGAAAAGCCCAAATGCCAGGTCCAGGTTTGTTGGTTCGTTCCTTGCTACCGTCTGTCATCTTCATTATTACGTTTTAGCAAGATGATCAGTCTGTTAGTGATTATAATGCTACAACTGTTGGGTGTCAGTGTTCAGAGAATGACAATGGCTGTGATATCTCTCCAGGCCATCTTGTCCCACATGCGAGTGGAATGCAAATGCCATGGCGTGTCAGGTTCCTGTGAGGTGAAGACCTGCTGGAAAGCCATGCCACCATTCCGCAAGGTTGGCAACATCATCAAGGAGAAATTCGACGGGGCCACAGAGGTGGAGCAGCGCAAGGTGGGATCCACCAAAGTCCTGGTGCCTCGCAATTCCCAGTTCAAACCTCACACAGATGAAGATCTGGTCTACCTGGAGCCCAGTCCGGATTTCTGTGACCATGACCCACGTACACCGGGTATGTTGGGCACAGTGGGACGCCAGTGTAACAGAACGTCCAAGGCTATCGACGGCTGTGAGCTGATGTGCTGCGGCCGAGGCTTCCAGACGCAGGAAGTGGAGGTGGTGGACAGGTGTAGTTGTAAGTTCCACTGGTGCTGTTATGTGAAATGCAAACAGTGCCGCAAAATGGTGGAGATTCACACTTGCCGGTGATGCAATCTGCAAAAAGGGCCACGTTGATGGACGGAAAGCTAATATCCTATACGGCTCCTCAGTGACGGTCCAGAGGGAGCAAGGAGCTCTATGAAACTCCCCCTTCTTCTGCTTTCAAACCATCCCACCCTCCTAAAACAGCAATGGGCAATGACTCTTTCAGGTCAACCGTCATCACGCAAATATATCCTGCTGTAGTAATGGCTACTTCCAGTAACAGAGTCAGATTTTTTTTTTAAAAAGAACATCCATTCTCTTCCTGTCTCTCTTATGCTCACATTTGATTTGTCACTGATGCCTTTTATTTTTATATTCTCTAACTTATTTGTTGAGACTGAGGAGATTGACAGATGGTGGACACAGAAGGAGAGAAGTTGGGACAAGAAGTGACAAATTTGGAACTGCGACTGTACAGTTGAGGGTGGAGGTGGGGTTGGGGATCAGAAGGAGGGTTGCCTGCCCGCTGTGCTTGATGATGTTGCTGCTGCTTCCAGGACTCATTTGGGGAGCTGGATGTGAAAAAAGGGAGTCGGCGAGTCTGTCAGAGGACGCACCCGCACAACACAGAGAAACACTGTGGATCTTCTGTGGGTTTCTCAGTGTGCATCAGTACCTAACTGGCCACTGAAATACCTTGACGTTGACATGCCCACTGGGTTCTTCCTCCAATGAGGACGATGAATATAATGATGATAATGGAGAGGAAAAAGCCACTTTCATCTCCTTCTGGTTTGTTTCATAGCACTGGCAGGTGATGGGTATCGAACAAATCTAACATACATACACACACAGTAGGGGTGTAGCAAGAGGTCATGCCAAGAAATCTTGCAACGTTAAAACATTATAGTGTTTCTGGCCTGAGTAAAGTCTGTAACATCTGGTAAGATTAGTGTCAGTTTATAAAACAGGTTTCTGCATATGAAGATGAGAGCTTAAGGACAGGTCATCTGTACCTATGGCTTCGTTTCCATTAGAAATGTGCACAAACATTGATATTCTGTTAATGTTTAAAAACATAGTTGTAAGAAAACACTTATTTCCAGTAAGTAGGAAATGCAATTAAAATCACACGAGTGAGTCTGCTCACACAATACGTGATTCAAAATTAAGATGGTGACGGATGTACACACTGATAAGAAGCATATTCATAATTCAGCCATCAGAGGAGATGTTTTATTCAGGCGGAGCGATAAACCTCTTATACTTGGGAGCTTCTACATAAGCTGTGTTTTGCGAAATCGTAGTTGGCGATTTCATAGAATAGCAATGGATTCAACTTGTTTGAATGCCAAATTCAACTTTTAATGAACTGTGTGATGCTTTGAGAGCTCTAGTGGAGCCAGCTGTGCACTGGCTAAAAATACAAACTGCTGAGTGTAAACTGGAATGATCCGACCAATACAAAAAAGTGTTTCTTTTACAGTTTTGTGAAATGCACAGATTTGGATACAGCCGAAAAAAAACTTATTTTGGTGCAAACACTTTTCATTGACAAACATGAGGGATTTTTTTATTGGTTTGTTTCCTTTAATTTACTTTCATAATCCCAGTTCTGTTCAATTTTATGGTTAATGGAAACTGAGCTACTTGTCTGAGACTCTTATTTTGAAGTAAGAAAAGAAATGCTTCTTGAGTTGCCTCATTTTGTTAACAGATTTAAAAACAAAGACTAGTAACGAGGCTGGCCCAAAGTTTTGAAAAACGCATTGAAGAAAGCATTTTATTAGTATATATTTAGATATAAGAAAGAGATGAAAGTTGGCATCTGCTTTGTAGAGACCCGAAAGCGTCAAAACAAAGTTGGGTTCACACGGCCCAGTGTCGTAAGAAAATCTCTGGCTGTGAACCTGAGTAAGTGCTCTCTGGCCATTAAGCAGGACAGATGGACCAAATGCTGATTTAGCACTTGCACTACCAAAGACCAAGTAGTGTCAGAAACACTCTGGGAAAATTGTGCAGCATGGCTGCTACTCCAACCAACATCTGATTCTTGTCCTCTTTTGCACAAGCATGAGAGCTACAACTATCCCCTTTCGCTCTCCCTCTTTTCTGAGTCTGACTTCAATAATAAAGTCAATAAAACCCACAAGTTGGCCTGATGGAACTCCCATAAAAGAGTGGGGATTCCAAGTTTTTCCTAAAAATGAGCTAACATCTTGCCTCATTCTTGCAATGTAGTCCATTGTTCTGACCCGACCGTCTTGCTACACCTCTAATGCACAGTAAACGACGCCACAGAACAACACCTGCATCCAGCCATGACTGTCCAGGACACCTGAAAGTTTCTGTCTAAACATTTACCAGAACAGATTTGTAATGACTCTACTATTATTCCTGAATATCCTTTTGTTCTTTTGGAGTGATGTTGACGTTAGTTGCCATCTGTCAGATTGTTAGGTTTGCTTCATACAAACATGAGTAACATGCATGTACCAGCCAACTCTCCAAAGACAAACACTCACACACATTCACACCCAAAGGGGTCATCCAGAGGGCATGTTCTGAGCATGACTGAAGCACTTTCTCTCCAAGCGCACATAGAACCCTCGGCACACAGAAACAAGCATTCAAACGGATATTCACTTACCTTCTGTATATGTATTGCACTCACTCACATACACACACGCACACACACGCACACACACACACACATAAAGTTATCAATGCCACTGTCAGGACTTCCTGTACCACCACCATAAAGCCAAGCTTCCCTATAACGTGTTTATATCATAGAGATAAACTGTCAACCTGTAAAGACACTGAAGAAGACCATACTGCCTATGAATGTATGCTGATAATGAAATATGATGTTTTTAAGTTCAGTGTTGTCATTTTTTTTTAATAAAACAAAGATTATATGGTGTTTCTGTTTCTAGGTAAGTGTGTGTATGAATGATAAATATTCAATATTAAAAACAAAAAGTGGGAGACCGTGAGAAACATGAGAGATTGCATTTCACCACAAGACAAACGCACACACACGTATAGTATGTCTTCCTACTTTCCCAAGGACTTTGCATCAACTTTCATTCATTTTGTATTCATTTCTCCACCCTAACCCCAACCCAAAAACAGCACTTCTTCTTATGGGACTCTATCTTTGGGCCCCATAAGGAGAGCAGTGGGTCCCCACAATGTAGTATGTGTTAGGAAAATAGTCCTTACAATGTATGAAAAACAAGAACACACACACACGCACACACACACACACACATACACACTGCTGACGGACATTCACATATTTCAATAAAATCGTCCATTTCCCGTGTCTTCAGCTGTATTATTATGTGACCACAGTTTGCTATGTGCAGCATTTTGAGTGTGTGCGTGCGTGTATGCATGTGTGTGTGCTTCATTACACCCCGAGGTCTTTCCCTGCACCCCGTGACACCTATAAACATTATTTATGTGCCATATACAGTATCAGCACAAACAGTATATCAATAGGAGATGGATGTGTTTTCTGCGGCACTGGGACTGTGGCTGTCGAGGTTTGGGAAGAACCGAACTGGCCTCTTGGGTTTCAGAGACCACTTGACTGAGGCAGAGCGGGGGGCGAAGAGGGGAGAGCAGAACGCCGGGCTAGATCACGGATTACAGTGAAATGAGGACCACATGGCACAAACTTTGTTCCTCTTTCTGTCCTATTAATATCATTCTGCCCCCCAGCTCTCCCCACTCTGGTCTTCTTGTTCTTTCTCTTTCAATATCTTTGACTTACAGTGGTTCCAGTTGGATGCCCCCTCTGCAGAGAGTGCAACTCCAGCCATTTGTGGTTTTGGGATGGCTGGGATCTGTCCTTCATTAAACCACTGCCATGGCCTGGGTGCAGTGGGTGGCGGGGAGCCGCGCTGATTGGGAATGTCTGCTGGCTTATGTGTCCATACGCTCCCTCTGAGAGCCTGAGAGACTGTATGAGTGTACAGTCAGTCAGGGAATTCTCATGTGGATTGTGGATTGTGGTTTGTACCTGAGACAAGAGACTGGCAGTCAGACTCTGCTGCTGTGTGTCTATGTGTGAGTTAATAAAGTGCAAATATAACAAATGGTTGTGGTTTTTCAAAACTGCTCAAATGTTCCATCGTATCATTTTGGTGTGACATATCAAGAAAGACAGTACTGTCCCTCCCCTACCTGTTACTGTTACTGTGCAGTGCGGTAGATGAAAAATGCTACAGCACTTCTCTCTCCCACAACAGGTTTCCCACAAGTCTGAACTGGAAGTGATCCACGCCATCTTGATAGGCAAGTGCAGCGCAAAGCTGACCCATGGCTTTGAGACCAACAAAAAGAAAATACCTAGCCAGTGTTCACTAATGTGCAAGAGAAAGACATTTAAACAAAATCATTGCTTTAGGCATTGACCAATATGAGACAGAGAATGGAAACATGTCAGATGATGTGGACAAGCTGCCTCTGATCTCCTACTGTGACAGTTCACTTAGTGGACACGAAGAGTCTGTACACCATGGAGGAGCTTCACGCCTGAAAAAAATGGGACGCATGTAATCGGTGCTCCAAAGGCTTTGTAAAGGATGTATGAACTCTTCATGGGAATAACAAAGTCCTGATGACTGCCAGAGTAAGTACATGTGGTAACATAGATGTCTAGCTTTATGTCTATCTTAGCTCGCAGATAAAAGATACATTAGCTAAGCTAACTTTGCTAGTTCAGTACTAAGTACTCCAGTAAATATTACTGATATTTATCTTAGTATTGCACAGAGGTGAGTACAGTACTCAAAAATTATAATTGAGTAATAGCCATAATGTACTTAAATTGTTTATAAGTTAGATAGGAATAAGGCATGAGCTAGTTCTAATCTTGTGACTTGTTTATTGTTGTCATAGCAACTGCCTACCAAGATGGCTGTCAGTTACAAAGTTCCCGGAAGTGTGACGTCACATGAAAAATAAGTATTCCACTGAAATATTCTTTGTTATAAAACTGATGGAGCATCATTAGAGAACCGTTAATGATGTGAAACTCGTTCACATTTCTGTTGTTCCAGGTCCAAAAACATGCAGGACAGATGAATGGGTGAATGTCAGGTACTTCCACGTGTATTTGTGCATTGTTGTTTATCTTGATGTTGTAGAAGATATTTGTAAAGCTTAAAGTCAATACTAAAAGTTAGTATGATAAAATGTAAATGCTAAGATTTTTCCATTAATTTTTGAGAAGGTTTTTTTATGTGCTTATTTTAATAAAAATCTAACTAAAAGTCAATGACATTTTTTTTTCAATACTAAATACTGGCAAATTGAAATTAAAATGGATTGATGCCTCCTGAATATCAGCAACTAAATTCTTTAATTGAATTAAATTAATTTTATTTTAATTCAACAAAAAAAAAAACTAAATGTGATAGAGATATAAATAATTTTGAGCCTAACTATACAGAGTCCCTCCAGAATGTTCCGGGTCCCAGTGGGATGTACATGTGACCAGAGGCTCAATCCTCACAGTCTCTCTAAAGCTGAGCTACCTTAAAAGATCAAATATTATCAAACACGTTTTTATCGTGCATTGCATTTTCTGTGCTTTTTCAGCAGTGAATAAAGTTATAAGATGTAAGCGGGCAAAGATGCCATCTCATTAAAATCAGGACTCTAACTCGACATTCATCTTGAAGCTGATTTCACTTCACGTATCTGCTTGATAGTCCAGTTTGCAGACTTCCCAGGGCCGTCTGTGTGTCTGGGCCGGTGTGTGTAGTGAATCTGCAGGGTTAGCCGTGTGGGTTGCCTGGATATTAATGCCAGTCACCCAGAGAACCCAGGAGAAGGCCGGCTTTAGCTCAGAGCCTGGCCCTCCCAGCGCTCTCCCAAACTCCCAGATCTCTCCAGCATACTTCTCATATTAAAAGAAAACAAGTTACACAAATGAGGCAGATGGTTCTTGTTTGTGATGACAGTTGCGATTCTTTCTCTCTTAGCCCCCCTCCCCCTCTCACACACACGCGCACACACACATCTTACCTTCTGCTCCCTCTCGTCTCTTGTGTTTTCACCGTTTTTTGCTCTGTTGTGTAAGACATCCTCTCACATTGAAGCTTTTTTTCTTGTAATAAATCACATTCATAGGCCTACGACTTAAGCTTCCGTGCATTTAGTTACTTTGCACATACAAAGTTTATTATGTTGTGTTTATGTTTAATAAAGCCTATTGGGATTTTAAGTGATAAAGGTGAAAGTCTTACACCTTTAAGACTTTCAAATATAAATCTGAAAAGTCTACAAGGCCTTTCTGTTTACCTGTTTACTCTGATACAATTACATAAAATACAGTAATGTTTATTTTCTTCAGAAGCATTGTCATTGGTAAACATTGTCTAGCGATGCATAACTCAGTCAGTGTTGACCTTTTGTCACGCTCTTCAGAAAGTGGCTCACTCCGCCTTGATGGATGTCACATGAATGGAAAGCTGGTCAGCAGGGGCGGATCCAGAAAATATTTATGGGATGGTAAGAGGGGGGCAGCATATGCCAGTATATATATATATATATATATATATATATATATATATATAAATAAAACGTCTCATTCTCACGTTTAGCTTACACAGGTCCAACATTGGACTTAATTTACTTGATTTACTTGTTGCAAAATGTTGTTTTTAACTTGCATTCATGTAGCACTGAGGATTAAATATAATTTCTTAATATAGTATAGTTAATTATTTTTATGTCTTTCATACTCCTGCTGATTGATATGTGTTACTGGATTGAACAGCACCTATTAGTCACTATGTGACTCATTGAGTTATGTCCAAACCATTTTATCCCAATGCAGGACGAGCAGAAATCTGTCACAAAAATATTCGTAGCGCCATCATTTGTTATCGGATATATCTATTAAATACGACTTAAAATAAAGAGGAGAAAACTGATGTTTGATAAATTCTCCGTCATACAAATCTTTAAATAATTTTGTTTCTGTTAGTTCTGTCAAGATGCAAGAAGGGGCAAATTACTCTTATATTGGTCAATCGTTTTATTTAAAATATGCTGTAGGAGTCGTAGTTTGATGATTAGTTCAGTTTTTGTTGCTTGTTTAACTTTTAGGAATTGCAGCAGCTGCAGACATTGCGCCACAATAAAGGTACAATAAAGCTGATAAACAGGTGAAGAACCAAACACCACTTCTATTTTGCCTTTTCTCGCTCTGTGTATCGCTTTACGCAGACCAGTTGCCATGGCAACAGATAGAGCAGAGATTACTGATCAGGGGAATCAACACCAAAAAACAAACATTTCCCACACAAAAAGTAGCAAAAACACCAAAACAGAACATCCAGTTTGTTGCATTATGTTGTCAGGCTTAATGTCTATATTGTCATTATTAATAAGTTTTCGCCTGAGCACAGCGGTGGTTGATTAGCTCATTTAAACAGCTGCTGTACGGATGACTTGGTGGGCGGGTTGACCTGTTTTAGTGCTAACGGAACCAAAACACACCGAACTGAGCACATGTTAAGGTTTATCAAAGTCAATAGAAGACTAGCAACAGTTACAGGCCTTAAAGTAAAAAAAAAATTCTGAGCCTGAAACTTATAGTTATGATATAAATTAACTATACCGTTGCTATTGCCACAGTTTAGTAAAAAGTGTCTTTGAATAGTGCAAACAATTGCTTCTAACAATACAATTAACAAGTCAAATACTCAAACTTAAATAAGACTTCAGTACATATCAACTCAAAACAAAATGTAAAATGTCTGTGCCCTAAAGGTTAGCCTTACAGGCAAAAACCCCTCAACATTAAATAAGAGTCTTTTCAGTCAATGTTTTTGCAAGTAATTTAGAACATGCAACATTACCAACTAAATCAGTGTTTCTCAACCTTTTTTGGGCCAGCCCCTCCCCCCTTCCCCCCCAGCCTTTATCCAGGTCCCCACCACCCCCCACCAAAGAATTTGTAGGCTACTTTGCAGTGACTATTATTTTATCATTAATATTACTATCACTATTGTAGATATTTTGATTTTAATGCTTGTTTCTGTATTTATCATCAAAATAATTTCCCAGAGAACAAAAAAGTCATGGGAATAGAAATTATTTTCACAGGCGTCTACGAAAAATTTAATGAACATTCAACGCAAAATTGGTAGGCCTAACAGCAGCCAATCAGAGTGGGAAAATATATTCTTGTTCTTTGCCATTTTTCAGTTGTTAAATATTCCACAAAATGACCAGATAAAAGATGTTCAACATGCCAGTTTAAACTTTGAACTATTTGCAAAACGACTGAGCTCTGCAACATTAAAACATGGATAGAACTGTAACTACATTAATCATAACTCTTCTTCTCTTCAGTGTTTCTGTCAGTTTCTGGTGGTGCAGCTCTGTGCTGCCTTCAGGAGAATGGGACATCAGAGCATCATCCATAAAATTTCACCCTCATGGCATTTATTGTGCAAACCAGAGCTTTCAGTGGAGAAACAAAAGTTCCAGATCCTTTTAATGCCGTACAAATATGAGACAGAAACATGGATTATATCTTTATATAGACCTGTCTATTGATTATAGATTAATAGTTTTACTGGACAGAAATTACAAAGAACAATTCTGGTTCTAAATCAAATCCTAATGAGTCAAATTGAAAGTGTCATGGAGTCATCAGCCTCATGACATTAACAATGACATGAAAAATAATATTGAAGAAATAAATATATCAAATCTAATTAAAAACATAAAAATAAGTGATCAGTTCTTTACTGTTATGGTCTGTAATATGTATTTATTCTCTGTACTAGATATGGTCTCAACAAACCCATGGCACTTCAACAATATTATTTTAGCTTTTATCTGGAAATAGTGTCTGTTTATTCTTGCCATACAGTCCTCTGTATTGATTATTGCTTGAAATGTCTTGCCAAACCAGTTTATTCCTCTGTATTTACTTTAGCTTCTTAGTTTATTCTTGCATTTTGTTCTTCATTCATTTCCATTTAGTTTCCTTTGATTAATATTATCCTCTCTTGGTTTATTGCTATGTCCACTTTAATTTCTTTCCTGTTGCTAGATTTATTTAATCGTTTATTGACGCTCACCATCAGTAATCTTCACTCATCACCTGCTGAGCCGCCTAATCATCATATGTTTCACATCATGTGTTGATTTTTCACTGTTCAGAGTCGGGTCCTCTGTTTTTATGCCATAATTCACATCTAGTTTGTCGCTCCGTTTTATGTCCCGCTTCTCCTGTTTCAGAGTTTTGCTCAATGTGCACGGCTTTTTTTTTTTTTTTAACCCCCTAAGGTGCAGGGCGGTCGGGAAAAGTATCGTTGGGGAAAAGGCAGACTAACATAAACCTTTTAAAACAGCGGAAACAATTTCGGTATTTTGATTATTAAAATTTAAAAGTGCTGTGGTACCATTGTTCTATTGCACCCATTTCGTACCGGACCACTTACAGCACCGGTGTTAACGCTATAAAATGAACGCTCTATCGTGGTATCACCCATGGAGGGATTTCTTTATTTAAATGGGTTCATTTTTCAGAGGGATACACAGTGAGGGTATTGTGATTTTAGCAATTACTTGTTTATAAGAGCGATTTTCTGTTGTCCTTCCATGGAAGCAGGCAGCACCCAGACGGACAATAAAACACTTTTTAATATAAGTTGCTGCTTTGCCATGATCACAGAACTGCCAAAACATATGTACAAAAATCCTCAATAAAACATAAAATATTAGAAAATCAGACACCACACAAAGTGAATCACAGCAGCGGTCATCAGCCGGTGTAACGCTGACCTGATGCGGTGAAGCTACTAGCAGGAGCGGAGCTGCACCAAAAGCTACAAACACTGAATAGAAGGAGAGCTGCCATCGATACAGTTGCAGCCAGGCATGATTTAATGTTCCGAAATACAGTTTTACCAAGTTGCTCGAGTCTAAACTGGTATTGTTGTGATTGTAAGGTGTAAAGTTTACCTTCGACCAAACGCCCCCCAATGGAATCCCAGCGCCGCCCTTTTGGAAAAATTTCCACCAACTTCCTGTCCCCTTTCCTCTAGCCATGCCCAGCGCCACTTGTTTTTAATTCCTTTCTCAAGTAAACGTGTTTCTTTACCGGGTCAGACAAACTTCATCTTCTTTCATATTGCATTTGATGTAATCGCTGAACCGAACGCATGTGCTTTTTTTCTACAAACCGTTTTACAGTCATTGGTCAAGAACACGGGAGCTAGAAATCTGATTGGCAGACATCTTTGTCTATTATCTACAGTTTAGTTGAGGCGGGCCGTTTGGTCCAATGCTCGCTTTGCTTGAAAGTCTGAACCCCCCCCATGGAGACTAGTTTGGTTGAGGCGGACCGTTTGGTCAAAAGCCGGAAATCCGGCCCCTGGCCAGAGCTCTTTAAGCCCTGCAGGTAGGCTAGCATAACGGACCCACTGCTCACTTGTTCAATGTTTTCTTTAAGTTAAAACTTTTTGCTCACCTGTTAAATCTGAAGCCCTTGTAATCCAATTCATAGGGTTGAATTAATCGCTAAATTTTGCGTCCATTTTTCAGATTCTTTGCGCGACTGTGGTATTTTCTGACCACCCATAATGTTGACTCAGAGGACAGCAATGGTGCATGTGTGGCGCACGATAAGTCACGTAATGTCCAGTCCAGTAACCTATATATCCATCAATGCTGCTGCGCTCTGTCCTTTTCTCGCACTTCCTGCTTTTCAGCAGTAGGTGTCAGGTTACATTGTGTTGCATTCAATGTTGTCGGAAAAAAGAGATTTGTGCGCTTAATGTCCGATTTCCCATAACTATTTATTGAATTCATAGTCGCCAACTGGGGTGGCAACAGGGGTGGCAAGGCTCTTATTTGGGGTGGCAACTGCCACCCCATGCCACCCCAGTAGATCTGCCCCTGCTGGTCAGTGAACAGACAATTAGCCTAGTATCACTTTCATTCAGTTAATGTCACTGTAAGAGTAGCTATTAGGTGAACAAACAGACAAGGATGCAAACCAAACTTGTTATTTTATTGTAAACCTTTTATGAGAGCAGAAGACGGAGATGACAGCACGGTGAAGACCCGGCAGCTCTGTGTGCTCACAAATTCCCTTCAAAAACTTTTTACAAGGTAAGAAGATTAATGTTCATCTACTTCATACAATGGAATAAAACATTGAATTATGGCAAAGGTACATGTTTATTCATTATTAATTATGGAGGAAATGCCCTACCATCATGTACGAAAAAACTGGTTAACATCCAAACTTTGGAACGTTTTTAATTCTGCTCTGATGTAAGGAGAAACTCTGTTTACGACGTAGTGGAAGAAATCATGTGGTACATATTCAGGCAAAGTCAGCAATTTGATTAAATCAACAAGCATGTCAGAAGGTAGAAGATCTGGATTGGTTTCTAAGCCTAGTTTTGTAAACACTGCCGTGGATGAGACCCAACGAGGTGAGCTGTTGCTACAGACAAATTAGCTTGACTTGAACTAGTAAAAGTTGTGGAAATGCTGGCAAGAACGACTTTCATGTTTGTCCTCTCCTCTGCTGAATGGGATCCACACGATGAAAATTGCTCAATAATTGGAAGCGTGGACAACGTAGACTGAACAGCTTCCTTCACTTCCTCTACTGCCAGTTAAAACTACAGGCAAACTACAATTCCAAAACAGCGCAGGAAATTATCGTCTTCGCTCACGACTTCTCCTTCTGTGCGCTGGTTGGCCCGGTCAAATTTCTACTGGACAAACAATGAGAGAAATTCCAGACAGAGCAATGAAGGGAGATGAGAACTGAGCCAGACTGCGCAGGAAGGGAATGGCCAAGCTACTTTGACAGATGAATAGAGAACCAACTGGATCCAGTAGAGCTTCCTTCTACATCTTGTATAGTGCCTACGGAGGTTGTAAAGGTGAAATGAACCCAACTCCCAAGCACAGAACCACCATGACACCAGTGTTTTAGTGCTTGTTCACCTCTCAGCCGTTACCTTGTTAAACATTAAAAGCTTTTTGTTATGGTGATAAAAACAACACAATCCACAGTAAAATAAACGAGATCTAAAAGCTCCGGCAGCATTTTTTTTTTTACGCTGCCAACTGCAGTGCGTCCCACAACTATTACATTACCACTAAATGCTGTTTCCAACAACTGTATCTGTGCAGCTTTAGAGCATTTCTGATACAGCTGAATTCCAAACACTCATTTGATGCCTTTCAGACAACAGTTTATACAAGCGTGGACAGATCAGATAAGAATGGATCGGGGAGAGGGAAGGAGGGAGGATTTAGGTGAAGAGAAAGTGACAACTCCTCTCACCCACACACTCAACCCCAGATGGTAGATCATGCTGTTGATGGGGGCTTTGGCAACCATAGTTGCGGTTCTGCATGCTGGTATGGAGGAGAACGATGTGCTTCCCTCTCCACAGACGCATGCTTTCTGTGCAAGCATGCGTCTGTCAGCAACTGAGCTGCCAGAAACTTTCCCTTAGCACCTGGACCAGGCTAAGGTTAGACCATGTGTGTGTGTTACATGTATCGGTGAGGCAACAGCAACCTTCCGTGTCAAAATAAATGTTCCAGCGACCGACTTTAACCTGGTGGCATGGCCACCTGGCTGCCAGGTATGTTCTCCAATCACAGAGCCCGATTACTGATCTGAATACGTCAGAAAGCTTTTTCTTGGCTATGGATCTTACCGAGGGTGTCTTATGTGCTAGACCAGCAAAAAGTCGCTCATATATGTGAGATGGGAGGAAAATGTTTTATAAAATTAAAGAGTAGATTCCGTGATGGACTGGCATTCTGTCCAGGGTGAATCCTGCTTTTCACCTGTTGACCGCTGCAGATAGGCACCAGCACCCACTGAGGATATGGATGGATGGATAGATGGAAGTGTAAGATTTATACTTAGCTCTCCCTCTGTTTGGAGCTATTGGTCTCAACGTGTTGCCCCAGATTCATTTGGTTTTAGGTCTAGACTTTGAGTTTCTCTAACAGGTAGTCTTCCAGAATTGGTTTGAATTTAGCTCCATCCATCATCCGATCAATTTTGATCAGCTTCTCTGTTCCTGCTGATCCACAGGATCACCACAGGATGATGCTACAACCTCCATGCATCATTATAGGGATGGTATGTTAAGACTCTGAGCACAACGTCCATGGACAGTGGCAAATTCATAGTAGAGCGTACCGACTGACTGCACTTCTCATGACAAATTTCTTAATTTCCGACAATCTGAATGGATACCAGCAAGTTTGATGAGCTAGTTGGGTGCCTAGCCCTGTTTCTTGTCCACCTGGGCAGCCAACACACAAATGCTGCGCATCCTTGCAACTGTTTGCGGCAACTCTCAACATTAAGATAAGATAATCCCTTATTACTCCAAGCTTGGTGTTGTATTCAAAACAGTTCGATGTGAATGCCGTTTTCCTGAGAATGATGTGAAGATTGGCCTTTGTACAGAGGCGTCTGGTGGACATCTGATTTAGGTCTGCTTTTAGCACGAGTGAAGTTCATGTGGGGGCTTTGAAGGATTATGTGCTCATGTTAAGGCTTCCCCAGATACTCAGATGTACTTCACTCCGCAGCAGTCCGTGTGCATTTGAGGTGAACTCAATGCAGACTCAAAGGTAAAATTTTAAGTCTTGCAACAGTAAAGGTCCCCACATACTCAGCCATATATCCTGGTGTACGCAAAGCAAAAGTCGATTTTTATGATGCTGTATGCATACTTGTTGTTCAGTAAGCTGCTTGGCAGAAAACAGTGTTCACATTGTCATGAGAGATGTAGGTAATTGGTTCACCTAACAATGAAATCTCAACCATCCACGGACAGCGGGGTGAGGAAGCCCACACCGCTGACAGGTCAGAGAGGACAGCGCTTCACATTCATCCATCCATCCATTTTCTTTACACCCTTGTCCCTTAGTGGGGTTGGGAGGGTTGCTGGTGCCCATCTCCAGCTAACGTTCCAGGCGAGAGGCGGGGTCACCCTGGACAGGTCGCCAGTCTGTTGCAGGGCAACACAGAGACAGACAGGACAAACAACCATGCACACACACACTCACACCTAGGGACAATTTGGAGAGGCCAATTAACCTGACAGTCATGTTTTTGGACTGTGGGAGGAAACCAGAGTACCCAGAGAAAACCCACACATGCACAGGGAGAACATACAAACTCCATGCAGAAAGACCAAAGGCTGGGAATCGAACCCAGAACCTTCTTGCTACAAGGCAACAGCTCTACCAACTGCACCACTGGTGCAGCCCGTCACATAATACCACTTTATTCCTAAACTGTTAATGAAAGCGGTTAAAAACAAAAAAAAAACAAAGGCCCCAATTAAACCTCCAATCCACTAGAAGAGTTAACATCTTCTTGAAAACCACATTGTGTTCTGGGTGGAGGTAAAAACAACAACATTGTGAAGCATAATAGGCAAGTGGTGTTTCCCAGTTTTAGCCAGAAATACAGATTTATTTCCATGGTTACATAGACAAAAACACACAGAAGACCTCACATTGTAACCAGCTGAGCTGTCTGAACGATGATTTACTGCCCAGCTCAGATAAAAATTTAAAATCCTCAGCATGCCTTTCATCACAACTCAGTATCTGTGCAGATCATCATAAAATTGTCTCTTAAAAGAGGGTGTAGCACCCTAACCCTCAGCTACCTGCCAGCATAGTGCGCACGGGTGTGTGTGCAGTCGAACTGTGATCAAATGACTCCAGAGAACAGAAAGAAAACCAAAAAACATTTAGACTCATTCGTCAAACTCGATGAAGACCGACAGAGGCCAGGTGGCGTTGCTCTGCGGCCGAACGCAGAAGCGTCTGTGTATGAGTACCAATATTTCAGCAAAGAGGAATGGCCTTCGTTCACGCTGTGCCATAATTAATGGCTGTCAGCGGCTCTTTAGTGGAAGAAGGCGCTGACAGACAGCACTCCAGAAACGCAGGGAATGCGTGAACGCCTCACAGGGGTGGATGAGGGAGCCTCCCGGCTGGGCGAAGCGGGTCACTGAGGCTGGGATGGATCCCCCATTCACCGCCTTTCGAGGACATCTATATGAAATGAAAGGGGGTGATCTTTATCTCTCAGCCTTAGCATTACATCCAAAAACTGGTGGCGACTGTTTCTGTTCAAACCACCCATGAGGGCAACGACTGGAACTGCTGGACAAATGGTCTGTCGTTTTCTTTGTCGGAACGCCTCACCGGGGAAAAATCCTGATAATCACATTGTATAATTTTTAAATAATTCATTTGCATTTTAATGCATAATGACATTTGTATTTGATTCAGTAGAAAACATGTAAATGTTTTTGTCACATTTACATGTTTCAATTTTCAAATGACAAAAAAATAGTAATTGAAAAATGCAGTTCCAATTTGATTTTGAGGTGGTTAACTTGGTAAAGTTGGAGCTTCAAAAGTCTGCATTATGGTCTAATCTGTCATAGTGTTAGTGGTTAGTACCGATTCTATGAAGCACCAAGAGACTGACTTCTCATACTAAATGTGTGTTACACAAAATACACTAAACCTTTATGTTAAACTCTGTTCCTCTGTAGCAGAACAAACATTTTGGGCTTCAGTCGTCTTTCACTGTGGACAAAATGAAAACTAAGTGGGCACTGCCACCTTCTGGTTAACAACAGCATGACAGGCTGTAAGGAAGTGAATAAAGGTGGAAAATATTTCTTGCTTACATCAAATATAAATATTTTCATTATAATTTTGTCTTAAATAAGGTCCAGTCTCTGTAGAACAGATTTAACATGATCAAATCACTGTTCTAGAAATAACTTCTAGGACCCCAGAAGCAAACAATTCCTGACTCACGACATCTTTTTTACAACTAATTCTCTCATGGATCCTCAACACAAAAGAAAGACAAGGGACACATGGTAAAGGCAATTAAGGTATAAGTTTAATATTTCTGAAAAGAATGCATATACAAAGAACAAACTTTAGACAAAGCATTTGGTTCTGCACCAAAAACAACAACGGGTTATAATAATTATACTGACTTGGGCTGGAGATCAACCCAACTCTAATCCACCAGTAAAAAAAAAAAAAAAGTGAGTCATTTAGGATCTTTACCAAACAGTCACTCTGGCCAAACTAAGCTCAGACGTTTTCTTGGTAAAACTGGCAGGTGAGAGTTCAGATGAGTTCCGACCCCTAAATGTGAAAGGAGTGAAAGTAACCTTTTTATATTTTTAATATATAATAATAATAATAATCATAAAAAAAACAACACAAACAGAAATAACGAAGAAAAAAAGAGGTTTTGGTAAAAACACATGGAGCCTACATCAACGTTGTGTGCCAGCTTACATTATAATTACATCTGTTAAACCTATCATTTAGAACAGAGACCAAGGCTCAGCTACACACCACCACCACACAGTTTGGATGGGCTATAACACACACCTCATATATGAAGACTACAAGGAAGGCACCAAACTCTGACTCGGCACAGAAATCTGGTGATCAGCTGTCTAAAACGCAACGCTCCGTTCATCAGGACGTCTGCTGCAGCGCTTCAAAGTGTGTGGCGGTGATGTTCTAACGGCGTCCTGCCTTACCCTCCCTTGGTCCCTGACAACGCATGAACAACACACCACTTGTTCTGCTAACACTGTTTAAAAGTTCTCTGCTTCTACAAAAAAAAAAAAGAAAAAAAAAAAAGGCCGATTCCTGTAGAGCCGTTGGTGCTGGACGCCTTTGGCTCTTTGAGGAAAACGAGCCTCGTTCCAAAGGGACCGACAACTCAGCCCTGTGTGACTCCGGCCGATTCAGCGGCCACAGTTAAACATCCTCTAGTGGTTAGGAGTGTGTCCATTTGGAACGGGAGTTAAATATCCGGTGTTACTGAAGAGCAACAGGGTTTGGGGAAGGTTGGCATATCAAATCAAAAGAAAAACAACACTACATGTCTAGTGGTAGTGCTGAGAAAGAACAGAGGTGGTCGGACGATGACCACACTCACTGGTGGAGGCGGGGCAGTACGCTGACTCACACCTGACAGAATGAGCTCTGAGTGTGTGTGTGTGTGTGTGTGTGTGTGTGTGTGTGTGTGTGTGTGTGTGTGTGTGAGAAAGAGACTGGTATCTGGCCAGAATAGCTTCATGTTGTGTGTGAAACTTGGAATTATTGCAGAGAATAGTTGGAAACCTGGTGGGCTGCTTTGGAGGACGACAATGCCAATCAGCCTCAGCAGAGCCAGGGAACACATGTGGGGGTTTACTGGAGGATGTTGTACAGGTACATGTGAGATGCATGTCTTTGTGTGCGCGCGTGTGTGTGTGCTTTGAGAAAAGTAGGGACTTCTCATAAGAGCACACATTTGCGTTTCTTCTTAGGCTCTGGGGGTTCCAGTGCGGCCAATATCGCCTCATCAAACACATTCTTTAGGCCTTTCTGTGGACACAAACACACACACACGGGGTAAAGGAGCAGCACACACAGATGAAACTAAACAGGAGCAGAAAATATTAAACAGCAAAGCGGTGTCAAACTTCCTTTATAGTGCACAAGTCTTCACATACCTGCTGCTTATTTTACCACAAACATGTTGAGATTTTCAGTGATAGACCAACACAAAGCAGAGTATCGATGTTGGCATAAGACGGAAATGTTGCATGGTCAGAGTTGTCAGACTGGCTGGGTTTCCACCCAATGTTGCCAACAACTATTTGCTGCTTTTGAACAAGTTTGGCTTGGGGTAAAGGAAAAACAAAAAACACCTTTGAGTAGGTTGTCAAAGTTTGGGCTGCTTTTCACAACATTTGGTGGGTTTTTAGAAAAGTTTCAGAGGGACATTCTTTCCAAATACTTGTTACTGTGTAGCAGGAATGCACAAAACCTAATAAAATGCAGTGTTATTGCACTTAGTTCATTTATTGTTGAATGTGACATTGTCAGTAATTAGTCTTTGGTTAATCAAGTGTCACTATTTAGTAGTATTGCAGTCAAGAAATGCCAGGACAACATCATGATTTAAAAAGTACTTAGCACCACCAAGAGTGTTCAAAGAGTCCAGTCTGTTACAGTCCTGATGGGATCTGGTTCTGGTCAGAATGTTACAAACACAAACAAAAATGCTGTGAATTGTCACAAGTCTGGCTGCAGTCGATGACGTAAGGGACACAAAATTTTATAATATACATAAATATATCTCAACTTGAATTTCGGGTGCATGGTTTGATTTGCTTTTTTTTTTTTAGCATTCAGTTTTTCCAGTTGGAAAGAACATGTGACCCCTGTCCTGGCCTCACTTCAATGGCTGCCTATATATTTTAGGATTCATTTTAAAATTCTTATGTTTGTTTTTAAATCACTGCATAATCTTGCCCCGGCTTACCTCTCTGAGCTTCTTCACCCCTACGTACCTTATCGGTCACTCAGGTCAGCAGATCAGCTGCTCTTGGAGGTACCGAGATCCAGGAGGAAGCTCAGAGGGGACAGGGCTTTTCTCTGTCATGGGCCATAAGTTATGGAACGACTTGCCTTTGCAGGTCAGAGAGGCCCCTTCACTGTCCACTTTTAAAGTTCGTCTTCAAACCCATCTATTTTACTTGGCTTTCAACACCAGCGGGATCTAGTTTTAAATTGTATGTTTTTGTTTTTAAACTGTAAGAGTTTATTTATTATTATTATTTTATTTTTATGTTGTGTTTTACTGTACAGCACTTAGTATCAGCTGTGGTTTTTATAAAGTGCTTTATAAATAAAGTTGGATTGGAAATGATTATGTCAGATGGACACATATTGCAGATTTGTGAATTAAATTGAATCAAAATCATCGTGGTATACTTGTGACGTCAGATAAACGGTTATGGCTTCTATGAAAAAATGGAACGCTGCTGCCATGTGGAAGCTGGTTGGCAGCATTCAGTTGGATGAAGCTAAATATTCCAGCATTCCAGGAAGAAAAGCTGACAAAAGCATCAACAGACTCCCTGTAAGACCACCAGAAACATTCAGCTGGAGCTAAAATTAAATACTTGAGGCCAAAGTTTATTCATACTTTAGAATAGACCCGTCAAAGTCCAGTCAGAAATCATATTTAGAATCTGAGGAAACACTGGAAAAAAGATGAGTTGGCATCATTTTCAGTTGAGACAAATAAAGAGCTGTAGCTGTAACCTGAACTCTGTCCCAGTTTGGAAACCTGTCTTCTTTACAGCTCACACCAATACTCAACTCTGATGGTCCATCACATAAAATTCTAATAAATGCATTGAAGTTTGTGGTTATAATGGTATAAAATGTAAAAACAATAAAATAAAAACATAAACAGGGGTTGCATATACTTTTGTAAGACACTAACTTAGCAAATGCAGGGAGTTTGGGGAAAAAAAACAGAAAAATAATACAGATAGTTGCAAATCATTTGATCAACTCAGAAGTGTATCGAGATGTGGGAGAGGCTGATCTGACTGCTGCTACGATCAGAGGCAGTGAGACAAGCAAGTGGAGGAAACAGAAAAACTCCTGAATCAGTGCAACGCAAAGGAAAAATGGCTGCAGATCCACTCTCCCCCCTGGACAACTGAAAATACGACATAAAAAAATAACAAAAAGTGTTTTGTGTAGAAACAGTAGTGTTGAGCTAAGTTCACATGGTGAACGTGTGTGTGTGTGTGTGTGTGTGTGTGTGTGTGTGTGTGTGTGTGTGTGTGTGTGTGTGTGTGTGTGATCTGACATCAGAAGCTCAGTCCTGTGAGGATTGATCGCCCAGACAGAGAGAGAAAGAAGCTCCAGAGAACAAGTTCATTTATGCTTTATACTTTTCAAACTGTACCCAACACTATCAGAACACTAAGTGTTGAGTGGTTTAAAGTCTAGTCCTGCAACCACAGACTTCATGAAACCTTTAGGTTGAAACAGCAACATTGTGTTTTTGTGAAGCTTGGGCATATTGACAGATTTTAGCTCACTGTGATTTCTCTTCCCAAACTACAAAAAGGTAGAAGGCAACATTCAAAACCTCTATTTTCCAGCCTTCCCCTTTAATCAATAGTATTAGGAGAAGATTTCCAAATCCAGCTTGTTTCATAATGGAGGTTCAAAGTTTAGAAACCTTCCTGTTATCCGCTTAAAGTCTGCGTTCTCTCTGGAAGCCTGAGTGAACCACAGATATTTAAACTTCCTTACATCTACACGCTTGCTTCTGTTTCATTATGAATACGTCACTGGCTATGTTTCCATCCAACTGTCAAGGAAATTTTGAGCCAACTTTTGAAATGCCACAAAGAAAAGGAAAATCTGAATTAGGTTTCTGTTTCTATTTATTTACTGGCTCGGAGCGAACAAATCAAAACGTGAAGTTAGTCACATGTTGACGTTACAAATAGGAAGTAGAAACTAGAATGGATCACACATCTCAGAAAAATGGAGAGGTTTTCAGGAACGTGTTGCTATCAGGTAAGAAGTTCTTGTTCTTTACTTGTCAGCTAGTGTTGGCGACGTAGAGAAAGAAACACATTTCTAATGAGTCTAAGTGGAAACAGCTCATCAGTCAGGTGAGGTAAACATTTGCCTCATCAGAACATTTTCTGTAAATGTCTTTTCATCTCCACTTTAGCGCATTAATACTCTACTCTAATACTAACTTCAGAATAGCCAAAAACCATCTTAACGGAACAGGAAAACATTTTTGCAGAATTGAAGTTATTTCAAATTTGTAACATTTCCATCAACATTTCCTAAACCAATACTTTCAAATGCATGAAAATAAAAAAAGAGTATTGGTGGAAATTTATTGATGGTGAAGAAAGCTAACTTAAGGTCTTCTTTTGCCAGCAACAACCTCCACACAAGAGTTTTGCCGTTGCTGTGACCTCGGAGTTCAGAACCATCCCATCGGCAGCTGACTTCTCAGAACACCTCCGTTAGAAACAGAAAGTGTTGCATCCTGTTCCATTCTGACCCAGCAAGACATCCTTCTGACCTTAATTAGAACCAGCTGACGCAAAAGCTCAAGCTGACAAACAAGGAAAGGGCCAACGTCAGCCCAACATGCCGATGAACAAACATTAGCAACGCTGCACTATCTGAGAATACATGATGAACAATAGAAGAGAGAGAAGGCGGGATGAGGAATGTAGAGAGGCGGTAACTAACGGCAACCAGAAGAGGAAAAGACGAGAGCAGTGGCCCAGAGAGATTAAAACACACAGCACTTCCGCTTTCTCTGAGTCTCAGGTGGCTCTAGGGCAGCTAGGATAGCTTCATCAAAAACATTCTTCAGTCCTCGCTACAACGACAGAAGAGGACAGAAAACAGTGGTTAGTAACCAGGGCAACGGGATGGATGAGAGGATTAGAGGAACATGGCAGAGTGAGGAGGGAAGTGGATGAAAACAGAGGGAGGAAAGCTGCTGGGTCAGATGGAGCAGAGATGGAGGATCGCATGCAGCTGGGTGAGGGCTGAGATTAGCAACAGGAAACAGGAAGTGACATTAGCAGCCATGTAAGCATTATGTCAAATAGAGGAGGAAGGAAGGAGCGGAGCACTGAGGTGGAGGCTACGCCTTGGTTTCATCAACACTATTGTTCTCTGGCCATGTGAGGTCATGTGTGTTCCCTTCCTTCTGGAGTCCTGCAGTCCGGCCGGGACGGGGACGGCTCTCTGGACCTGCTGACTGTCCAACGAGGACACGCCTTATGGTCTGACCACTCTGCGGTACAGATCTCTTCTAGAAAAAAAACTGTATTTCTGCCTCCCTGTTAGTGAGATGTGATGACAGGAGAAACTAAACAGAAGACGATAAAAGCAAAGATGTATTCAGAGGGGTCTCTGCTTTTCTCACACCAAACAACCAAATTTAACTCTGGGTGTTTTAACGCCTGATAGTCCAATGGACTCTGTGGACCGGGGACAAAAGTTTAAATATTTGTTACATTTTCAGCTGATGTGGTTCTTTCACACCGCACTCTATTAAACCATCCAAAGACATTACTAGAACTACTGAAGGAAAATCTCTGAATATAACTTCCTTCTTCACAACGTGTAAGCAAAAATTGAGTGGCATCAGATTCAAGCTGTTGTACAATTTCTCTTTTGTCTTTGGTAAAAGTCCTGAAGCCATTTCTCCCACTAGGACTGAGTACACATGTTGGCGTTGGCTGGATTTACCCAGAATGACCTGTGCCGTAGTCAGCTTCCAGCTTTTGGAGGGGTCACTGGCATGCTCGGCATTCACATATGCATTCAAACCAGAGTTCAGTGAATATTCTATCAGATGTATGATCTATTGATATTGATCACGTGTCTATCACAATATACATTATTGATTTATTGTCCAGCCCTACTTAGTGAGATCATCATTTGACCTTTGTAGCCTGGCATGCAGAATAAACCCATCCACTACAGCATGCAGCAGGTGGGGTGTGGGAGTGAACATGTTCCTCTTTCCTCCACTTTCTTTCTTCTTGCCTTTGATATTTCAGCTCAAGCAATCTAGCAGTGTGTGACGGTACCTGTTACCTGTGTGAGGGCTGAGCACTCCACATATTTAACTGCCTTGAGGTCTCTTGCCAGCTTCTCTGCCGTCTCTGGGGTGATGGGCTTCTGCTTGTTCTTGGCCAGCTTCTCTATAGTGGACGGGTCGTCCCTCAAGTCGATCTGCGTCCCGACTAGAAGGAAGGGCGTCTTTGGACAGTGGTGGGTAATCTCAGGAACCCACTGTGGAAACACAGTCAGTGTTAACAACAAGAGGCTAGGATCTATAGCTAGACAATGCTGACTTATTGACACAAAGTGTTCATATTGCATTCATTGCCAAAAGGTGTCCAAAACATTATCTACTGTTTCTGACAGACGGGTGGGAACAACTCCACCCATTCAACAATGGAAACCCTTTCCATACTGGCATCTGGTCCAAGTAAGAGTTACCACTGCGTCAGGGTGGGCAATTCAGACTTAAAAGTCTTATCACAATACTAAGTACAGTGACAATATGAATGACTTACTACTTCTTTTTTAGATAGCTTTGGGTATGGCTGTGACTGAATTTGTAATACTTTTCTTTAGGACACCAGTCACATAAAGAAGGGTGATTTATAACACTAAACTGCACACAGCTACTGCATCTTTTTTTTAAAAATTTTTTTATTTGTTGTCATTTATTGATACTTTCATTGGAAAAAACGAGAAAAACGGTAAAACTAACAATTTCAACAATAGAGACAGTTTTGGGGGATTTAAGTAATAATTAGAATTTACCGTGACAATAAATAATCAAAATTCTTAAACTAAGAAATTCAACACAATAAATGATAAACGACACGATAAATGACCACACCTGCCATTGCATGTTGATTTATTTTTCTTACTAGTGAAGAAGGTTTGATCGAAAATAGGAACACTCAAATTTCACCAATAATTCAATTTGACTTTTATATTACACTTCATTTCCACTGGGTCTGGCTCTGATCCATATGTTTGGGCCATTTGACTCTGATGGCATATGACAGTGACCAAACCCAATTAATCACAAGGAGCCTCTGGCAGATGCTAAATGTAAATTCTTGGTTGTCAAAGATGTTATGAAACCAAAGATGTTATGAAACATCCCCAAAATGCTTATGAATCGTCTCATATTAAATATCAACCCATAGTAGATACTTCTTTGTCAACACTACAAACGTGGGTGCACCGACTGCAGTGTCCTGGATGATCACTGATCTTTAAAAACCCTAATTTGCTGATTCTGACTCTAGTCTATATCACTTTTTTTGTCTGAAAAGTTGCTAAATATAGCAACAAAATTGATGAGAGTACAGCTGGGAATTTATTGCAAATATTATGCGTGTACAATTTTACGAAAGAACATGAAGCCATATATATATATACACACACACACACACACACACACACACACACACACACACACACACACACACACACACACACACACACACACACATATAAAAATAGTCAGTTACCTTTTCTTTGACATTTTCAAAGGAGGAAGGGGACACAACTGAAAAACAGACGAGGAAGACATCTGTCTGGGGATAACTCAAAGGACGTAACCTGTCGTAGTCTTCTTGACCTGCAAGAACCAAAAAAACATCTCATCAAACTAGATATTTACACAAGTTTGCTTGTGGATTTGTGGATGAGCTTTGAAAAAGCCCCTTTCCATTTTAAGCAGTTTTATTTACTTAGACTGCACTCAAATGTGATTCCCATGCTTTCAAATGTCATTTATTTCACATTAGAATTTGAAACACCGAGGTAAAACCAAAGCCATACCTGCTGTGTCAAACAATCCCAAGGTATAGGGTTCCCCACCGATCATTACAGTTACAGCATAGTTGTCAAACACCTGGAACACACAAAACAAATCCTTGTTAGGCTCAATAAGACATTCAACTTGATATGCTTTTGCTGACACTGTAAATAGAAGCTAAATATAAATATATACATGTATCTGTTTGCACTTTTATATCACAATGAATGTGGATCCCAGTTAGAGGTTTCTAAACCCACCTCAATAAAATACATTAATGTTTGGCACCAAAAAGATCCAGAAAATGACTTGGAAGAAGTGAGCAGTAACACAGTGATTCCAGTGTCGCCTTGTGTTTCTGTTGGCAAACATACCGTAGGTACATATTCGGAGGGAAACTTGTTTGTAGTGTAGGAGATGAGCAGGCAGGTTTTACCCACAGCACCGTCACCGACTACAACACACTTGATGGTCTGCATAGCTGTGGTTTACAGTCTATTCTACTCATTCAAGACCTGCAGAGAAAAACAGAAAGAACATCCGAAATCTTTAGATTACGCTGGGTAAAAAAAATTTTTTTTTTGGAACTCAGAAATGTAACAATTTCAAAAGATACACACTTGAACCTCTCATGTATCACTTTGCATCTCCATTTGAATTGAATATACATTTAAGATTAAAAATTACTTCAACATCAAGTAATTCAATATCTTTTAATCCACTTAGAATTCTATTTAAAATTAAAGTACAGTGATTAATAAATTCACATTTGGAAGAAATACAAGCAGTAAGGCTTCAAACTCAGACCTGGTACACATGTAGCTGGTTTCTGTGTCTCCCCAAGGAACTTGGCCTTAGACTAGAGGGTGTAGGGGTCGTTTTTAGGAGTGTACAGATTGATCAGTCAATTTCCCTAATTTTGGAGATTGATAAATTGGTCGATGCTTACAAGTTAAACTGATCTTACCTACCGATCTTTTATACCACCACAAGGCTCTGAGAGAGAACTACATTTCACAATGATCAGCCTAGTGTTGCCAACTTTGCAACTTTTTTGCTATATTTTGTGCAGAAACAAGCAGGTCAAACTTCGTCAGGCTTTGGTGATCAGAAAACTGCAATCAGTGCACCCCGACTTTCTTTTACAAACACTAATAATAACAGTTACTCCTCCTGCTGCTTGCATGAGAGCAAGCTGCATCCATTAAAACAAAACTTTTAACCCTCCAGCCAACGACTGCTGGCAAGAGTTTTTTTACTCTGTGCTTTTGGTGGGGTTGCACTAACCTTGTTTGCTCCTTTACAAGGTTTTTTGTACGGTTTCATAAAGTGATGGATTGACTGCTTCCCCACTGTCCAATCGTGACATTTGCTGTGCTCCTTCAGAGAGTTGTGCCAAAATCGCGAGAGCGTTAAAAACGCAGATATCCTTGCGACTGTCTTTCTTTGAAACGTCAAAACGCAAAAAAATGTGTTTGTTTCCCCACACGTCTTCTCCATAGCATAATACAGAACTGGATTGCTTCATAAGTGCAAAATATACAAAGAGTAAAAAGAGCAGCTTTTACTTCAGAACTATCATTCAATAAATATCAGATAATGGAAACTGTTTTACTCCAACTGTTGTAACAGCTAGCAACAAAAACTAGAGATTACTAGAGAAAACTAGAGTTTTTTCCTGCCGATACCGATACTGATCACCCATGAGGGCCAATCACCGATACCAATCAAATAATTTTTATTTTATTTTTTATCATAAACACTACCGGTTACATTATGTGGAAAAAGGAACCATGAATTCACCTTAATTTAGACAAAAACTTGGTTTTAATAACTTTTTCCAAAAAGAAAACTAAACAAAACAGGCATTCTGCAAATTGTACTGCTATCAATACTATCTTTAACAGACTGGTAACATATGAAGGCTTTGAAGAGGCTAAATAATGCAAAGAGCCAAAATAAAACCTCTCAACATTGCCAAAAAAATTCAAGTATAAAACTTAACATTCAAAGGCAAATACAGGTTCCATTACAATAAACAATCCAGAGTTACTGAATGAAAACTTCCTGATAGCATGGCGGCTAGCTGATTACTGCTAGTTCTGAGTGGCTGTTTCTGACTGAGCGGAGTAATTATGCAGAACAGGGAGGAGATCAATTATTTTTTTAGAGATTATCTGTCTCATGTTAGGACAACGAAAGTTTTAATATCTATGTAAAATTTATTTTTTTAAGTTAGATGCTGCAGCTTTAAGCAGAGGCTCGGTGTGAGAGTCACTACCAGGTGGAGCAGAAGCGGCGCTCCGTCTGTGAAATATTACTACCTGTAGCGCGTAGCAGCTGTTCAACAGCGAGAGCAGAACCAGCGTTTTACATCGCAGCTCGAAGACTTAAATAATTTTGCAGGTTATTTGTTTAGCTTTCTGACCGTCATGCTAATAATCCGGGTGAGTGTTTGCAGCTGTGCGCTGCTTTACCTGCTATCTGATCCTCCATATGTCTTTTTTACTGCAGTGAGCCTCGATGTAGCCAAACTCCCGTCAAGTATGACATTGTTTTTATGTCCTATTAGCTTCGTTGTGTTGATGCATTTTGACGTGCTTCAATTTTCCGCAGCAACACGCAAACTTCCCCATTCACTCAGTGCGTTATAGTTCCACATCGCTTAAGATTTGTTGCTGCGCGTTTGCGCAGAGTGAAGGAAAGAGGAGACCAGCTGCACAGGCAGGCTGCGAAATGAGATGCAGGTGATCGGTATCGGCAACAAGAGCCAATGATGGACGATCACCGATCATGCACTTTTTCACAAAAATCGGCCCGATTATGATCAGTGACCGATCGATTGGCACACCTCTAACAAAAACAGAAAGAAGAAGAAAAAAAAAAAAGAAATTCCTGCTCATATTTTGAGTCACTTCAGAGACACTGAAACCTAACTGCAGGTCTGGCATCTGCTCCAATGTCTTAATGCAGCAACTGTGAAACAGCAAGATGGAAGCCAACTAAGCCTTATATAATCACTTGGTTTAAGGATCATTCAGTAGCGAGCCACAGAATCTCTGTTTCTGCTCCACAAATTACAGCATGTCAGCATTAAGCCGCAGCAGAGCTGAGCTCCGCTGCAGCACTACGTGGGGGCAGGGAACCACTGAGGGACAGCCCACTTCCAAAACGCCCTCCTTACAAAGAGACTCAGCTGCTAACAACTAGCTCTAGATGCTAAAAACATGAAAACTGTCTCCTGACTGGGTAAAGCTGTTGTGAAAGCATGTCTGATGGGGCTAGAACTGGACTGAAGGTTCTCTAGACAAATATTGTTTACAATAAAAACATTGAGAAATGCAATAAACTTTATTGAAATTTAATTAGACATTTCTGACCAATTCTTTGGTTTTGATCAAACTAATAAATGAACTTTAGAGAAACAATAATAAAAATAACGGGCTGTTTTGGAAACAGTATATGAGCAAATAATGTGATAGGAATGCTTTGATCAGGTTTTTTGCTGCCGATGCTGATACCAGTCACTGCCAATCACCTGGATTGGCTGTTAATTTTTCACTTTTAGGTATAAATGCTCTTATGTATCTGGCAAAATGGGAAAATTATCTGGTAATAAATTCACCAGATTAAGACAAAAAAAACATGCAAAATACTTGCAGGCACAATACAATAGCTATTCAGTCAAAAGGACAACTGAAAAACCTGCAATCAGTAAAACTATTTAACAGTAAGGCTCTCTGTACCATAAATTATACATAAATGAAATAAATCTCACAACATTGCCCATGTCAAAATAATCTCGAGTAAAAAACGGAAACATAAACTCAAAGTCAAATGCAGGTTGCATCAAAATAAACAATCCTAAGTTACTAAATCAAAACTTTCTGAAAGCATGGCTAATTGTTTGGTGCTGGTTCTGATTGGTTGTTTCTGACTGAGTGGAGTAATTCTGCAGAACACAGGAGGCGGCAGAGGAGACCGATTTTATTTTTTTCTCCAGAGCTCATCCGTCTCATGTTAGGACAGCAAAAGTTTTAATACATATGTATTTTAAATTACATGCTGCAGGTTTAAGCAGACTTTCAATGTGAGAGTTCACTGTCTGGTGGAGGGGGAACATGAAACTGAACATGCCAGTATCGCGTGGCAGCTGTCCAAGGGTGAGAGCAGAACCCAGAATCTTTTACTGCTAGCCCTATTATTTTAATAGTTTTTCAGGTTAATAACACACTGGGCCTCTGCAGACTGCGAAGTATGAGATGCAGGTGATTGGTTTTTGTGATCAGCAATAAGGTTGCTTATAGGTGGGCTAATTGTCAGCACTGTTGTCATGCATCAGATCCCTGCTGGGGCTGAGTAGCGTTTTCCCTGTACATGGGTTCCCTCCAGACTCCAAAGACGTTTCTGTTGGCTTAATTGGTCAAAATACTGTTGGTTTCTATTACATTTAATTGGCGAAAAAAAGATTTTCATTTTCTAACTAGAAAAAAAAAAAGACATATTCACATCTAATTTTAATCAGGCGAACCTGCAACAGACAGTACTTTTTATGCTTGCTGTGCCGATGAAGTATTTTTACTGGAGGACAGGTTATCCTCTATTACCAACCAAAATCAACTAATTTAAATTGAAGTAGACATTAACCGATTTTCTGAAAGTAAAATTTAAATTTAGAATGTCTATGCGTGCAACATAAATTAGAGCAAAACTAAATGTAGAAAATGCTTTAATTCAAAGATGATTTAATCATTTTTGTGCAAATAAAAACAATTAAGAAATTTCCAATGACCAGGAACTATAAGTCACCTTAACACCAAAGGTGTGCCAATCGATCGGCCACCAATCATAATCATCCTATTTCTGTGAAAAAGTGTCTGATCGGTGATCGCTGTATCTGTCTCTTGTTGCCGATCACACAAACAGATCAAATGTATCTCACTTCGCAGTCTGCCTGTGCAGCTCATCTCCTTTCTTTCACACTGCACAAGCACGAGGCAACAAATGCTAAGCAATTTAGTGAGAAACTTTAACGCTCAGTGTCAATGGGGAAGTTTGCATGTTGCGTTGGAAAATGACCTCGTTGGTGAAGCACGTCAAAATGCATCAACACAAGGAGTCTAATATGACATTTAAAAAACAAGCACTTGACGGAGTTTGGCCACATCGAGGCTCACTGGAGGAAAAAAAGAAGTCATCCGGATCAGAGTGTTGATCAGACAACAGGTAAAGCACCAACATTCACCCAGAAGAGCATGATGGTCAGAAAGCAAAACAAATAACCCGAAAATTATTTAAAATTATACAAGCCAGCGGTGTAAGACGCTGGTTCTGCTCTCGCTCTTGGACCGCAGCTACGCGCTACTGGTAGTAGATAATAATAATAGTTCACAGACATGAACTCTCTCACCAAACATCTGCTTAAAGCTGCAGCATGCAACTTAAAACAACAAAAAACAGGTTTTACATAATAAAACTTTCACTATGTCCTAACATGAGATAATTTATAAACAAACAAAAAAAATAAAAAAATCGATCTCCTCCGTCTCTTCCAGACAATCTGCAGAACTACTCGGCTCAGTCAGAAACAACCAATCAGAACCAGCATTAATCAGCTAGCTGTGCTCTCAGAAACTTTTGATTTAGTAACTCAGGATTGTTTATTTTGATAGGCAGATTTATCTGACTCATGTATAATTTATGGTACAGAGAGAATTGGTGTTAAATATTATTTTACTGATTGCAGGTTTTTCAGTTGTCCTTTTGACTGAATAGCTGCTATATTGTGCCTGGAAGTATTTTTCATATTTATGTCTAAATTAGGTGAATTTATTACCAGATTATTTGTTAATTTTGCCAGATCACACAGTAGCATTTATACCTAACGCGAAAAATTAACAGCCAATCCAGATGATTGGCAATGATCAGTGATCAGCCCTCATAGGTGATCGGAATCTGCAACAAAAAGCTGATCGGAGCATCCCTACTTACAACATTTTGCCTTTACTGAGTGGCAGAGACTCAATTCGCTGGTTTTAGTGTCAAGGTGGTATTTCAAATTAAGTCAGAAAAAATACAGGACCATAAAGGCTTTTTAAAAGAAAACTCCTTTCTATGGAGACTTTCTAGTCATTTATTCAGACATTTTAAAACACAATAGAGAATTTACTAGTGTTACCCATACATTTAAATTTTTGAGTCTACCCCTAAAAAAGTTGTACTTCATAAGAAGGGTGAAATAGGATTTGACCCAAACAGTAGCAACTAAACTATCATCACAACTCAGTGCTCAGCAAAAATTGGTTCTCAATCATCTGATTTCTAAGAATCTAAACCCACAGTTCTAAAGAATAAATGTGCATTTGGCACCAACTAAACCACCAGCAGCTCTAGGAAAGAAAACTATCAAGTACTCTCCATTTTCAAACAGAGCCGTTATCTAACGTGTCCTCCATGAGGCGGAGTATTAAGGAAAAATCTCAAAACCCGCCGCACTCTAAATATGTCAAACTGTTCTAAAGCAGGCAAAGCCAATGGCAGTGGCCGACAGAGGGTGGCTGCAGTTGTAAACGCTTTTAGACTTAATCCAAGCAATGGTGTTAGTAGGCCAGTAGGCATTTTTAGGACAGGCCTGTTAAACAGCGGGAAGGTTCATTTTGACATAGCAGTATTTCCCCAGTAGATAAGACTTAGAAAGAAAACCTACCATAATATAAAACATGTCTGAGATTATAATAGAAATACAAAAAGCATCGTGTCGTAATTTGCACTTAAAAAGCAACGTTCTCAATTTTGTTCAATCAAAAAGCAGACTGATGAACTAAAAATACGCCGTTTACGTCGACTGATATCGTAGCATTCAAAATTGCGCTTCATTTCTTATTCTAAATGGACCAGCATCAACTTCGAGAGGTTATATACGCCAACATCAGAATTTTAACATCTGGCCTGAAGTTCCAACGATAAAGGGACCGATAGCTGGCTGCTGCTGGCCTCAGCTGTTGCACTTCGGCCACATCCCGGCCTCTTTGGCCTATTTCCTGTCGGTTCATCTCGCGATGTATTTTCATATGAACAAGGAATCGTTGGTAACTTTCGGGTATCTAAATGTTACCCGTTTTGAATGTTGGACCGTATATTGTTATACATACAACGAAGGTGTGTTTTACCTCCGTAAGCATCTAACCCCTAGCTAACTAGAGAAGTATTGCTTTATTTTAAGCCAAGACACCAATACGTTTATAGCCTAAATGACAATACGTTATGCAGTAAATAGCTTTGAAGAACGAAAAGGGTGAATTTACTTTCCGGTCTAATAATGTAGTCTGCCTACTTGCTTTGCTAGCTGAATGCCGTCCTCCCGTTAGCTTGTGGGTTAACGGGAGTGCAGCTAACTCTAGCGGATGCTGTTTCTGAATTGCAATAATTATAACTAGCACCACATGCTACATAATGCTGATACACTAAAAAGATAAAAAATATTAAGAACATACCTTAAACACTATATGTGGGTATTTATAATTTTCCGTACCGTATTTTCTATTTGGGTCTCAACACCGGGCGTTGGCAGCTCCACACTAAGGGCTTCCCAGTCAGCAGAGCAGGGACACGTCGAGTACGTACTGACGTTTTACGTCATTCCGTTCATTCATTTGAATAACAGACAGCAAGGACCTTTTCCCCAACAAATAGGTCTGGGATGTGCCCAAAGCAGTGAGTGAATGTAAAATTAATGAAAAAATATACAGACACACAGATAAATATTTATTATTTTAGTATATTATATTACCATTTGGTTATTAAACGATTAACCATATGCCGAATTGCTTTAATTTTTATTACCATGACACATCTGCATTCAACTAAAAATTATTGCTTACCTAAATGAGATGGTTGCAATCATCTCGTTTGCCTCTAGATGGCAGTGCAGCTCAATGACCTATATGTTAGGAATCACAGATGTACAAATCTAGGAAAAACAAAATTTTATTTTCGAAATGGGACCATGTGGTTGAGAGAAACAATTACAATATTCATGCCATACAAACAAAACAGAGACAATAAAAAAGGAAAACATAATTCTAGAAAAATCTAGAACTGTCAGCATCTCCTCTTCTAGTTGGACACGCTCTGCAGCAGTGTAATGTTGTCTCCTTTCAGCATGACCCTCCCTGGAAGACAAGGCAACAAATAAGGATTTAGAAAAGTGACAGAGACAGAGCAGATGCAAATTAGAAAACAGATAAAAAAGTCTGTTTACTTTTTATACATACAATAATCTATATGAAGAGCAGACAGCCAAACGCTGCTACAGCCCAGATGTGCTAAGGAATGCTAAAGCAAGTCTTCTGTCTGAAGCTCAGACTTTATAATGCAGTCTCTAGAGCTGTGCTTTTTAAATGAATATATTTTTAGCAATATTCTGAGTGATGTGTCTTTAAGACTATCACTGTTAATTGCCTTTTACAGTTCTATATTATTATTTACTTACTTATTTTTAATTTCTGTTGTACGCTGTCCTGAGATAAACAAATCTCCCCCCCCCATTCGGGGATCAATAAAGTCTTATCTTACGTGAATGAAAGTGGAAAAAGACAGTGGTTCAAAAGCAGGAAGAGGATTATAGAACAGGGCATCCTGGGTAAATACAGCTGAAAGAAACATGAGCCTAGCACTAGCAGGAGAAATGGCTTGTTTTCTTTCATCTAAAACAAAAGTGAAATCCTACAACTGCCAAAATCCAACGCCACCCCATTTTGTTTTTACATTTTGTGAAGAAGGAAGTTGTGCTCAGTGTCTTCAGAGGTTTTCGTGTCGTTTCCTTCTGTGGTTCTTGGTGCAGCGCCTCCATGGGCGAGGATTTGGTTTTTCAAAGTTTGGTTGGCTTGACTGAATGCAGTGTAAAAGAACCACAGCAGCCAATGTTGCCATTTTTGTTTCCAATCAAACCAAATCTTCCAGACTATCAGGTGTGAAAACACAACAAAAGGGAAAAAGTTCAAGTGGTAGGAATATTTTGCAAGACGCTGTAGATCTTGTCCCGACCCCGGATAAACGGCAGAAAATGGATGGACGGAGAGCTGTAATAGAACTCCTCTTTTCCCTTCTATGGCTTCTTCTAATATGAATCAATAATATAACAGCAGTGAAAGGGTAATCTATCACTACTAGGCTGACCCAGGTTAGGTTCTTTAAGTCACATTACCCAGTGGCTTTCTGTTCTTGGTCTTCATGTGGATTTCCTCAGCATCATCCAGAACCAGGTTCATGTACTCATCAAAGCCCTGAAATCAAAACAGGGACAAAGTTTACCAGGGATTTAGCATTGCATAAAAACTATAATAACCTGTTCTAACCAGTTATTAACACTGTCTTTTAACAGGGTTCCAGGAATTGTGAAACTAACATCTAAACTAGTAGTTTATTTTTACTATGCTTGGTTATTATTGGTTAAAACATCTAAAAACATTTTACAAGCTGAATATTTTTGATAGAAATATTGATGAACTTACAATAATGCATCCCTCTATCCGCATGTTGACCTGCTCATACAGCCACACCTGGATTCTGGAACGCTGGGAATGAGAGGGAAAACCGAATCAAAGCTCTCTCAATGTGGACTTCACGTGACTTGGGATCAAAAGAGAAAGTGGGAAATACTTACATTCTGCAGGTATCTGAAAATGAGGTTCTGAAACATCAAGTCAAGGTAAGCAGACAGACATGTATAGTATTTTATTAAATTCACACTGAAAAAAAACTCATTTTGTTGGTTTCAGTAGATAAAGCTGCTGTCACACGGCTGTTTTACAGCCTGCAACATGTTCCAGTTTCATCCACATTACACATGAGATGGCACGATACTATGAATTAGAGATGTGCCGATCAGGTTTTTTCCTGCCGATTCCAATCAAACATGAGGGCCGATCACATACTTATTATTTTTTTTAATCATAAACATTACCGGTTACATTATGTGGAAAAAGGAACCATGAATTCACCTTAATTTAAATAATAACTTGTTTTTAATAACTTTTTCCAAGAAAAAAACAAAATGGGCATTGTGCAAATTGTACTGCCATCAGTAATACCATCTTTAACAGACTGAAAACATATGAAGGCTCTGAAGAGGCTAAATAATGCAAAAAGTAAAAATAAAACCTCTCAATATTGCCAAAAAAATTCAAGTATAAAACTTAACATTCAAAGGCAAATACAGGTTCCATTACAATAAACCAGGTGTGGGCAATCCTGGTCCTCGAGGTCCTGCAACTCTTAGATGTCTCCCTGGTCCAACACACTTGAATCCAACAGCTGATTCACCTCCTAAGTGCAGTCAGGTTCTCCAGAGTCCTGCTAACAACCTCATTATTTGACTCAGGTGTGTTGAAGTTGATACACATCTAAAATTTGCAGGAATCCCTTGAGGCCTGGAGTTGCCCACCCCTGCAATAAACAGTCCAGAGTTACTGAATGAAAACGTCCTGATAGCATGGCGGCTAGCTGATTACTGCTAGTTCTGAGTGGCTGTTTCTGACTGAGCGGAGTAATTATGCAGAACAAGGAGGAGATCGATTATTTTTTCAGAGCTTATTTGTCTCATGTTGGGATAGCATGAGACCCAACACGTATTAAAACTTTACATCGGTAAAGTTTTAATACATATGTAAAATGTATTTTTTTTAAGTTAGATGCTGCAGCTTTAAGCAGAGGTTCAGTGCGAGAGTCACTACCAGGTGGAGCAGCAGCGGCGCTCCGTCTGAAATATTAGACGGAGCGCCGCTCCGTCTAATATACCGCTGCTACGCTGCTGTAGCGCGTAGCAGCGGTTCAACAGAGAGAGCAGAACCAGCGTTTTACATCGCAGCTTGAAGACTTAAATCATTTTGCGGGTTATTTGTTTAGCTTTCTGACCGTCATGCTAATCCGGGTGAGTGTTTATAGCTGCGCGCTGCTTTACCTGCCATCTGATCCTCCATGTCTTTTTTACTGCAGTGAGCCTCGATGTAGCCAAACTCCCGTCAAGTATGACATTGTTTTTATGCCATATTAGCTTTGTCGTGGTGATGCATTTTGACATGCTTCAATTTTCCGCCGCAACACGCAAACGTCCCCATTCACTCAGTGCGTTATAGTTCCACATTGCTTAACATTTGTTGCTGCGCAGTGTGAAGGAAAGAGGAGACCAGCTGCACAGGCAGGCTGCAAAATGAGATGCAGTTGATCAGTTTGTGTGATCGGCAACAAGAGACTGTGATCGACGATCACTGATCATACACTTTTTCACGGAAATCAGCCGATTATGATCGATGGCCGATCAATCAGCACACATCTACTATAAATACATCAGGCCATAAATTTATTCATTATGGGCTGTCAATTATTTACTTTAAACACTGCCCCCGCCCCCTCCCACACCAAGCCAACCACTTCATTAACCTTTAAAAGAACTGCTCAACTTTACAGTTATTGCTTACTGATATGCATTCAAACAGGGACAAAAAATAGACATATTGAGGCTTTTTTTAAAGTCTGGATGTTTGATGACTTTTATAATCAGAATTTATGAAACTTATTTAAACTAGTTAGCTCCAATTGGAGTATTTTCAACTAACATCAGGGGTGTCCAAACTTGTTGGGACAAAATTGTTGAGTCACAAGTTCAAAACAAAAAAAATTCTCCCCCCAAAAAAGTTATTTTGTTTTTACAGAATATACATTATTCATTGTAGATCCAAAACTTAAAAGGGATTTTGCAAGTTTGCTGTACTTAAAGAAAGGTATCTAGTTTTTAGTTTCCTTTGGTTTTACTGGATAGATTTATTTCCAATAATAAGTATTATCACTTTCTTTCAAAAAGCTCCCTGATATTCAGCCAAGTTTAATATATTAAAAACCAGCTCATTCTGGAGCAGCAAAGTTGACTTTATAGTAAAACTCTCTGGATTAACCTGGTTATACTCATTATAAAATCATGGCTATAAATATTTTCCATTGTATGAAAATTATACCAGTAATAATTGTAGCTCGATTACAAACAAAACTTTTCCATCTGCTGCTTCAAGCACCAGTACAAATTTGCATCATTTTTGAATTACATCCTCAAGTATTCCCGGGAACGGGAATACAGTACTGTAAATAGTCTGTTGTCTTATTAACGTTCAATGCGCATTTTGAACTTGAATCGATTACTGCTAAGTTGTGACTTTTA
Source organism: Poecilia reticulata (assembly GCF_904066995.2). NCBI lineage: Eukaryota > Metazoa > Chordata > Actinopteri > Cyprinodontiformes > Poeciliidae > Poecilia > Poecilia reticulata. Next base: position 31,265,039 of record NC_088834.1, read on the forward strand.
TGAGATACTTGAAATTGATGCTAACTTTAACGCGGCAATGTCTTTCTCACTGCTAAGCTGTAAATTTGTCATTCAGTACCAGCTAGAAACAAACTTAGAAACGTTGTACATGCCCGCAGTAGTCACTCCGAGCAGATTATTTTAAAAATGTACCAAAATACAAATTTATTAGCTAGCAACGACGTAGCTAAAAATTAGCTTAGCTGCTAAGTCATCTTAGCACCTCATTGAACGGTGTACCGTCGGTATGTTCAAAAGGATACAATGGGCTGCACCATAACCTTCTGGACCTTCTGTCCTTGTCCTCTGTACGCCATTTCTCCAACAAAAACACCAACGCGATGAAAGCTTTAAAAAAACAGCACCTTTTCTGGCTTCAGAGCGCCTTAACGTTCCACTCACGTTGCAAATCTGCTACAATGGCGCGTTTGCTTCCGCCTTCCGGGCCTGTATGAATGGCTAGTGAAGTGAAACAGCGCCTCCAGAGGAGGGAGGTCATAAATATAGAAACTTTCTAATCATGATTCGGAAGATAGTGGCTTGAAATAATGTACAATTAACAAACAATAAAATCCATTACAATTTATTTAGTCACCTGAAAGGTCTGTTTTGGGCAAGATTTGTATGTTTCAAAAAATATATATATTTTTAACTTGACTTTCATCCCATTTATATTTGGAGTTATTTTGCTTCTTTAACTGTCTAGATGTCCTCTGCTTTGCTCACTACTGCCTTTTTAAGGAAAGCCTTAGGTGAAATATAAGTGAAGTTCCTTTTCAGATCCTTTGTGAGCTCTTTCTTAAAATATTTTCTATTTCTGAGTAATATACAGAGCATCTGGAATTTATTCACAGCTTTTCACTTTTTTCACATTTTGTTATGTTATAGCCTTATTTGAAATTGTATTAAATTAATCTCTTCCCGCAAAATTCTACCCACCAGTTCTGACAATATGGAAAAAAGATTTTGAGGGGTTTCTTTTCTTTTTTTTTTTTTTTTTTTGCATAAATAGAAACCCAAGAAATTCTTTAACTGTCTCATGACTGTCGTGACATGCCAACTCAATTTTCCAGGAAGCTGAGAAGTTAATTCACAATAAGAAGTCCTGAATGACACTATGAGTTGTTGACTAGAACTACCCATCCACCTCATATTTCACTGGACCATACTATAACCTATGTACAGTATTTATTCTATATATTTCTTTTGTTTAAATCTGCAATATTCGCATTGTAATATATGTAGACACTTACAAATTCATTTCAACATTTTATATCCAAATACAACTAAATGTTGCAAAAATGTATTTTTACAACAAACTATGAAGTCTATGAAGTCTAAAAGAGAATTTGTTCTTTCCATCCAATAATGTTTTTTTTGTGTGATATTTTTTTGAAGTAACTATCAAAACACTTTGAACATATCAGAAAAACTAGAGGATGGTTCATTAGAAGAAGTTAATATGAAGTTCTTCTTTTGTGAAAGTAATGACATGCTGTTTCCACCAGGAGGCGGAATTCCAAAAGTAATCTATTTACTCCAGCAACGCAATCACGATCAAACTACAAAGAACTGTTGTTAGGATGGTTCCGTAATATCTGTTTGCACATAAAGTAATACGTGAATAGTTTTTCCTACTGCTTTACCTACCTATTACCAGAGCAACTCTCTGATTGCTAAATTCCAATCCTTTAAATCAGCGCATTCCGGGCTAATCAGGGGAGAAAGTAGTTTTAAATTCTTGGGGGTACCATGACAATTATATATATGTGTGTAATTCTTGGGGAGTTTGAGTCTGTTGGATACAATTTTCAAACTTTTAATAAGAATGTTTAAACTGATTTGCCTTGGTATGATTCAATGAATTCACGTTTAAGGTTTTTATAATGAATTAAATTAATTCTGTGGTCAAATTACTTTGGTTTAGTGCAGTATAGACACAGAATGTGTATTTTTAATTTCTAATATAGAAATATTTAAGCAGTGGGGAATCTAGATACAGCCGGAGAAGGGTTTGAAAGTGTGAAGCCCAGAAAACTGCCCCGAGGGCCCCGATGACCACAGGCACCACTGTGGTCTTCACCTTCCAGGTCTTTTCCAGTTCCTCCCTGAGGCCCTGGTATTTCTCCAATTTCTCATGCTCCTTTTTCCTGATGTTGTAGTCACTTGGTATTGCTACATCCACCACAACGGCTTTCCTCTGTTCTTTATCCACCACCACAATGTCCGGTTGGTTCGCCATTACCATCTTGTCTGTCTGGATCTGGAAGTCCCACAGGATCTTAGCTCGGTCATTCTCCACCACTTTTGGGGGTGTTCCCCACTTTGATCTCGGGGCTTCCAGTCCATATTCTGCACAGATGTTCCTGTACACTATGCCCACCACTTGGTTATGTCGTTCCATGTACGCTTTCCCTGCCAGCATCTTGCACCCTGCTGTTATGTGCTGGACTGTCTCAGGGGCCTCCTTGCACAACCTACACCTTGGGTCTTGTCTGGTGTGGTAGATCTGAGCCTCTATTGCTCTGGTGTTTAGGGCCTGTTCCTGGGCGGCCAGGATGAGAGCCTCTGTGCTGTCCTTGAGTCCAGCTTTCTCCAGCCATTGGTAGAATTTCCTGATATCAGCCACTTCAGTTATTTGTAGGTGGTACATCCCATGTAGGGGCTTGTCCTCCCATGATGGTACTTCCAGCACCTTGTCTTCTGTTCCCCATTGCCTGAGACATTCGCTGAGCACATCGTCCGTTGAGGCTTTGTCCTTGATGTATTTATGGATCTTGGATGTTTCATCCTGGACAGTGGCTCTCACACTCACTAGTCCTCTGCCTCCTTCCTTACGGCTCGTGTACAGTCTCAGGGTGCTGGATTTGGGGTGGAATCCTCCATGCATGGTTAGTAGCTTCCTAGTCTTAACATCCGTGGCCTTCATCTCTTCCATGATATATATATATATATATATATATATATATATATATATATATATATATATATATATATATATATATATATATATATATATATATATAGATAGATAGATAGATAGATAGATAGATAGATAGATAGATATCAGCGTCGCTGATGAAGGCTGAAGGGTGCCTGGTTGGGGCAGATAGATCAGTGAGCTTAATGACTGCCCTCACTAAATATGAGTTTAACAGGGGGGCAAAGGGGGCTGGTGAAGAATCCATGAAGCTAGACAATGCCCCAATGGGCACAGCGAGGTTGCCGGATGATGAGGCTGGAGAGCCAGCTGTGAGCTGAGACATACAGAAGTGAGCAACCCTGGCGGACTGGTGACGGCGTTCTCCTGGAGATGAGCTAGAAAAGATGATCCGGTCAGAGGAGTCCACAAGGAGATCAGCAGGGCTGACGAGAGTCAGTGGTGGAAAGAAAGGGATGGCGGATCGAAGAGAGGCTAGGATGGGGGCAGCTGAAAGTCACAGGACAAACAACCATGCACACACACACACCTAGGGAGAATTTGGAGACGCCAATTAACTTGACAGTCATGCTTTTGGACTATGGGATGAAGCCGGAGTACCCGGAGAGAACCCATCATACACAGGGAGAACATGTCAACTTAATAATTAATTTTCCTTCCATTTTTGGTACACCCATGTCCTTGCTGGTGCCCATCTCCAGCTAACATTCCGGGCAAGGGGCAGGGTCACCCTGGACAGGTCACCAGTCTGTCACAGGGCAACACAGAGACAGACAAGACAAACAACCTTGCACACACACTCACACCTAGGGACAATTTAGAGAGACCAATTAACCTGTCAGTCATGTTTTTGGACTATGGGAGGAAGCCGGAGTACCCCGAGAAAACCCACGCATGCACAGGGAGAACATGCAAACTCCATGCAGAAAGACCAGGGCCGGGAATTGAACCCAGAACCTTCCTGCTGCAAGGCAACAGCTCTACCAACTGTGCCACTGTGCAGCCCACATTACAATCAAAGTATCTAAACTTTTTAGAACTAGTACCTCCAAATGAACCACCCAATTCAGGGGATGCTGCAGGTAACCAAAGAAACCCCAAAATTACAGGTAAACAACCTGGTTGTCCATTACAAAAAGAAGCAATACATTCCAGGTGAGTAACGTCATTTTCTCTTCATGGCAGGAAAGAAGGTCCAAAAGAAGTGAAAGTGACAAACCATCCGTAAAATTGTATTTAGAACCTCCTCATCCTCTTACATGCCGAACCCTTAGAAACTGCATGATAACAAAAACCTCTGTCCATCCGTCCATTTTCCTCTGCTGTTTCTGGGTCATGGGGTAACAGCTTCAGAAGGGAAGCCCAGACTTCCCTCTCCCCAGCCACTTCTTCCAGCTCCTTGGGGGGAATCCCAAGGCGTTCCCAGGCCAGCAGAGAGACACAGATCCTCCAGCGTGTCCTGGGTCTTCCTCCTGGTGGGATGTGCCCGCAACACCTCATCAGGGAGGCACCCAGGAGGCATCCTTACCAGACGCCCGAGCCACCTCAACTGGGTCCTCTCAACGTGGAGAAGCAGCGGCTCTACTCTTAGTCGCTCCCGGATGTTGTAGCTTCTCACCCTATTTCTAAGGGAGAGTCCAGACACCCTGCAGAGGAAACCCATTTCGGTCGCTTTTATCCGTGATCTGGTTCGTTTGGTCATGAAGCTCATGACCAAAGCTCATGACCAAAGATGAGGTGGGAAAGTAGATCGACTGGTAAATCGAGAGCTGTCTCTGTTTGACTCTGCTCTCTCTTCACCACTACATACCAGTACAGCGCCTGCTTCACAGCAGACACTGCCCCAATCCGCCTGTCGATCTCCTGCTCCCTTTTTCCCTCATTTGTGAACAAGATCTCCAGATACATAAACTCCTCCACTTGAGGCAGGAACCCCTCTCCCAATCTCTCCCAGAGAGGAGACATTCCACGTCCCAAGAGCCAGGTTCTGCAACTGAAGATCAGGTCGACGGGGACCCCTCCCTCAAGCACCATCCAGATTCAGAAGAGGACAGAACAGTTTAGGACAGAAGTTTTGAACATACAATGAGAACAATGCCTGCAGCTGCCCCAAAACCCAGGCCAAAACTCAACCTGTTCATAAAGGACGTTCCACAATCGGTCAAAAAGCTCCACATACTCCAGCTTGCACGCTGCTGCTGTGGCACTTCTCGATTCAAATTTTGAAGAATCGCTTCCACAATTTCCTCTTCATCCGGCTCATTTAAATTGTAAGACCTTTTAATAGTCTTCATCAGTTCCGCTATTTCTCCTAGCAACTCCTCTGTGGTCAAATCTCTTATCCTCCTCCTTTGAACCCTTATGTAGAATTCCTCAATTTCATCTCTGAGGTTATTATCCATGTTAAAAGTTTTAAGACTCCTCCAGTCTTTCTCCAGTGCACGAATGAAAGATCTTGGGAACGTTCAAGTACTTAGAGACAGTTTTATGATGTCATAACAAAAGAGAATGATATTATTACATCACAGAGAGAGTGATGTCATAACTGACATACATTTGGATTTGTATATATTTATGCATTTTATAAAATATGTTGATATGGTTTTCTTTTGCATATTATTGAAATATGTTTAATCTAGGTCATGCTAGTTCTGCTGTTATATTGTTTTTGTCATGTTTTAGTTTGTGAGAAAGTGTGGTGGGAATTTAACATTATGGCTCCTCCTTGCAGGAACTTGTTTTATGCCAGACACTGACCTTACCTCGATGCCCATTGTGTTTTACCCAGGGATGAAAGTAGTTTTAAATTCTTGGGGGTACTATGACAAAAAATATAAATACATGTGTTCAAGGGGCCGGACCAAATGTGGAGGCGGGCCGGATCCGGCCTGCGGTCCATAGTTTGGGGACCCCTGGGTTAGGTGGTCCCCAAACTAAAGCTTTGTGTGCTTTGGAGTTTCTGTGCTGATGAACTTTTTTTGAAGCGATAAAAGCTGGTAGCTCTTGAATTGCTACAAAATAAAGCTGTATTTCCTCCCTCAGCCCACTGGCTGCAATGTTGACACCTTGAGATGCCATGAGACCTAAATTCTGAACATCATGGCATGGAGTGCATCCCAGTTTTCCATGTCTGGCATATAACCATTCATTTTAGCTTTTAAACTGGTTCTATTGATCCTGTGTCCAGACAGAGGGATAATCAGTAGCCCAGCATCATGACCTGTTTGTTCTGAAGATCCTGCAGCTTCCACTTCTCTTCCTAACATGGCGCCTCCTCACCCTGACTCCGATACTGATAGGAGGAACCACAGAGCTCTTTTAAGTTAAAGCTCATTTTCTGAAGTTGGAATATTTTTCCTCCAACAGGTTCCAGAGAAATCACCTCAAACCAGATGTTGGACTAGATTTTATTTCAATGTCATTTGTGAATGTTTCTCATTTTCAACAGTGGAGCTATAAAGGTTGAAAAAGGTTATTATTTTGGAGAAAATTTCATCAACATCAATGTTTCTACTAAATAAGAGGCAAAAAAATTTGTTTGATAAAGGAAAAGCCTCTCAGACTCTGAGCTTATACTGTTATCACTACGTGTTGAATACTCTGTGTATGTTAACGTAGATCAACATCAAGCCAAACTCAATTTTATGAGCCAGGAAGCTGAGCGTCTTGCTCCTTTATTACATTTTCTTGACACAACTTTGAGCAGTGGTGTAGAAAAGCTCAATGAAAAGTTGAGTGAAACTATAAGAAACAGAAAAAGAAACTATGCATCAGCTCTAAATACACAGAATAAACTTCTAGTGTCTGAATAGAATTAACCTTAGCTGCAGTTAAGAAACAGTCACGTAGCAACTGTTGCTATGTAAACAAAAACTATCAGGATATGGTTTTTCTAGAATAAACACATTTGGAAAACAATCTCAAAATAAACTAACAAAACATCTAACACCAAACAGAACATAGATTGAACTTACAGCCATTGTTTTCGGAGGTGTAAGAAAAGATTGACAACACAGGAGGTGAAGTTCAAACATTAACAGGCAGGCTTTAGGTCTCATGGCATCTCAAGGTGTCAACATTGCTGCCAGTGGGCTGAAGGAAACACAGCTGTATTCAGTAACAATGCAAGAGCTACCCAGCTTTTATCCCTTTGCAAAAAAATTAATCAGCACAGAAACTCCAAAGCACACACATATATATATAATTCTAATTTTTTTGTCATAGTAGCCCCAAGAATTTAAAACTACGTTCACCCCTGTGTACAGTACAGCATTTTGAACTGTCTTGTTGCTACACAAATAAACTTGACTTGACTCACCTAAGAGGTATGCTACTTTTAGAATAAAAGAGAAGAGAACAGAAAAATGGAAAAGTTATTGCCAGTCTGGATCTCTAAGACATTCAGACGAATTGAAATAATAATTTTAAAAAACTGACAGTAGCGGTTTCTCTGACAGTGCGTGTACATCCTAAATTTGGCCTCCAGATGGCGCTCTGTCACATCTTAGACAACAACAGTTGTTTCCCCGAAATCATGGTTATATTTCGTTATTTCACCAAAAGAAATTGCTACATTTCTCATAGTCATATTTCAAGACTATGAGAAATAAATGGAAACCATCTTCCATCTGTTGTTCATCTTGCATCTAACATTTTATTTTTTCATTTGATAAGGTGCTAAGTTGCTAAGTTTTTAGTCTCTAAACCAAGACTAAAGCGCCGCCTGTTTAGAGCTGCTTTTGTGAACTGTGGTGTTCCTGAAATGAGCTATAAAATAATAATAAAAAATAAACTTAATTGATTGAAAACAAAATACAGTTCTAAGACGTCACCACAACCAGACATCTACCAACCCCAAGAAGAAAGTCTTGTGCTGCCAGAACACATCATGACAACCAACCTGCGTGTCTCCATAGTTGGACAAGACGTTCTCTGTTATATTTATAGACAGTTTTATATAAAACAGCACTGGCAATTTCTCTGTTGTGAACAATATCTCTGTAATATGATGAGCTGAGTCAGGGAGCGCAGCCTTGAGTGTGCAGTTAACAATAGTATTAATAACACACAGCCCAGGCTTGCCCCACACAGAAGGGAAAGTGTGATGGAAATTAGCAGCCGAGGAAAGACAAGAGCCCGCAAGTGGGGGGAAAGAAAAGATGCAAGGAGCCTCGATTGCGCAGGCAGAGGTGTCGCCTTTCAGGGCAGGGAACGCCTCAGCCGCGTCTTAAAATGGCCGGGCCGCCACGGCGGGCCGCAGCTTCTCTCGTCAGGCATCGCTGTCAAGTGCCACATGCTTTGTGTCTGTACTGTGAACCCAGGAATGGATGGCCGACTCTCAATGCCACATGCCAGCTGACATTCTCAAGGAAGGCTGAGGGAAGCGAGACTGTGCAGATACCGGCACTCCGGCCGGCTAGAATAGAGAGTTCCCATAGTCGAAATAACACTGACGGAGGCCAGTGTTGTGATGCACAATGCCTCAAGCTGCTGTTGTATTCATATGGAAGACCAGTCGCTCATTTTCTCTAGTAATAATCTGATAAAATATGGTTCTCAAGTCATTTTGTTTCAAGTGGAAAAAGTGATCAAATCCAATCTGGAACTAAATGTAATATCCAGGGATTACTGACACGCCCAAACAATCATGACATTTCTGGGATACACGCTGCAAAAGCACAAAAACTTACCAAACATTCTTGTCTAGTTTCTAGTGTGAATACTTTAGTACAATTGAAATAAGACAAAACTAACTTACAAGTAACTTTTCAGCAAGATATAGGATCTTATTTTAAGTCAACAATGCTGGAATATTTATAAAAATGTAGTGGCAGATTTCTTTCACTCACAAAGATGCAAAACGTCTCGTTTTCTATCTTTTTAACTTGCTTTGAGACATATGTTTTGTTGCACTGCAGGCTGTCTGGCAACATGAAGGAGGTTAAAAGAACAAAACACAAGAACACAGCAGTGACTCAGGGGTAAACGTGAAACCCATGTACATAGGCCTCAGTTCTCAACCCGGCCTGTTGACCACATGTCTTCCCCCTCTCTCACAACCTTCACTTCACTTTTCAGGAAAGGCCAGAAAATCCTTTATAAACACAACAACACATGTCCCAAACTAGAGAAATTCAAGAACAGATGAGACATGAAATCACTGACTTTAATATGTGTGGGAAGGGTTAGGAAGTCATTGCTAAACCTTTTGAATTCAGCAAACTACAGTGAGAGACACTATCTAAAAATGGAGAAAACATAGTAAAAAGCCCCTTGTCATATGCTTTGTTTCGTACATGGACTCTGGCACGGTTTTAAACAAGTGGATCTGATTTTACCCAAAATCTATAGTATGTATGAGACGTGACAAATCCATCTTTTCTCATTTCCATGCGTGTCCTAGGTAAACCCAGGTTAAGACTAACCTTGGCCTTGGCTAGGACTTTGACTGATTTTGAATGGTTCAGTCAAAGTCCTAACTTCTGTTGAGAAACTGTGGGGGGGAAAGTGATGTCTATTGATGTTCTCCCTCTAATCTAATAGAGTTGCAGAATGGACAAAACGTCGAGTCGCTGAATGCGTGAAGCTGGTGGGACCATCCTCAGAGGCCTGCTGCTGGAACTCAAAGAGGTAAATCCAAAGGTACATCACGCTTTTCAGATTTCTATTTGTAAAAACATTTAAAAACTGTGAATCATTCTCCTGTCCTGTCACAACTATGCACATCTTTCAATTTTGTGTATGATGAACAGTCCCAAACAAAATACTCCAAGGTTTATAGTTGTAAAAGAGACCAAACGTGAAATAATTGGAGGGGTATAAATATTTAACAGTTTTTTTGCCAGGCACTTTATAAAGCCTGAAAGTGAAACACGCTATAAATAGGAATGACCCCCACACGCACATACCCAACAGGATGCCCTGCCACCTATGAATCCATCTTTTCTCATTTCCACGCCTGTCCTTCCTACCTTCTCTTTCCTCGTCTGGTTCGACCAAAAGGAACTGCCCTGGTTAGATCGACCTCCTCTCTACATCACATCCTGTTCCTGTCGGTGGCAATTGTTCTGAGGAGAAAGGAAGGCAGACGGGATGAGGAAGGAGGTGTGGGGGGTTATGGTTGGTGTTGGTTCTTTGTTCCCCCTCCATTGCTCACCTGCTTCACCCCCTCACCCACTCCACCTGAGAAGCTTGACCTCTGCAGCCTTGGCAGAGCGTTTCCTTTCTCATTCATTGAGAAACATCCTCTGCAAACCTGGACCATGGGTGCAGCTAATGTGACTGTTAGTGTAAGTATGAAAAAAACTGAGATGAAAGCAGATTTACAACACATTTGCGAATTTTAATGATAATTAAAAAAAAATAACATAGTATCTATTTACAACAAAAAATGTAATTGCTAATTCTTCATGTATGAATTCTTTAAACAATACATCAGATTTATTTTAACTTCTTCTGTACTTATTGGGTTACAATTCAAATCAATGCTAACCACAAGAGAGTCACATCTACACTGTAAAACATTTGTAGGTGATTTAACTTAAAAATGAAGGTTCACCTCCTGCCATGAAAATGCAATGAAAGTCAACTAGAAAGTTATTTTGCTTTTAATTCAGAAATAAAAGTTCACAAGTGAGCTGCCCTCACCTAGTTGAACAAGAATTTATTTCTGCATTATTGTCACTCACGTCACATTATCACGTTAAAATAAATAATTATTTTAATTTCATAGAATTTAAATTCTGGACTCAACTTGAATGAGCAAAGCAGATGACTATGCATTTTATGAAACATCATTCTGATAACTGCTCAAATATTCATTTTGAACAGACTTTAAATAATATGAGAAGACATTTATTTCAAGTGTTACAAACTGGCAGTTGCATTAAAAAAACATTAGAACACGTTACTAACACTCAAGAAGCAGGTCAGTGTACCGGTGACACACTTCCATCTCACTCCGGACACAAAATCATGCCGCTAAACATCCTGGGAAATAGCTTTCACTCCTACCTCTTTCTTCTTTCAGCATTCAACTTTTGGAGATACAGGACCTTGTAGGTTTGAATGTTTTAAAAACTGTATTCTGTGTTACCTTGTGTTGTCTTTGAGTAATATTGGAATTGGCACTGAAGTGTGACAAGCATGCAAAAAGAAAATAAATCAGGAAGAAAGCAAACTCTTGTTCACACCACTGTAATAAATCAATCTGAGATTCATTTTCTGAAATGAGTGATGAAGATGTTGGACTTTTTCACGTTTTTCTAATTTTCGGTACCCTGGCCGTTGCCTTCCAACGCCATTCAAATCTTGCTTACAACTCCGTCTGGGCTTTCTATTATTCACTTGGATTTCATCCATCCAACCATCCATCCATACATACATTTCTTTACACCTTTGTCCCTAGTGGGATCGAGGGGGGTTCTGGTGCCTATCTCCAGTGGAACATTTCAGGCGAGAGGCGGGGTCACCCTGGACAGGTCGCCAGTCTGTCACAGGGCCACTCGGATTCCTCTGGCAGAATTTCAACTGAGCCAATCAGCGAACAGAAGGGGAAGTTGTGAACAATTTTCTGCTCTGTTTTGGAATTGTAGTCTGCATGTAGTTTCAGCAACGCAAGCAGAGGAAGTGAAGGAAACTGTGCAGTCCGTGTTGACGAGGTTTCAAATATTGAATTAACTTCAACAGTTCGGCACGTCTCTCTTCGCAGTGGAGGACGGTTGTTTACAGTGCAGGTAATTTCTACTAAGCTTCATGGAGACGAATTGGCGCATTAAGCACATCACCTTCAAATGGTAATGGTAAAATGGGTAAAATTGAAAATCTCAGAGTCTTCCAGGAAGCAATCGTTTCTCAACAGCTGAGAGTCCAGACCTTCTGGACGAAGCGAAGGGTAGGACACGGGGCTTGTTTCTGCCAGGCTAGCCAAACCGACAATTCCTCTACAAAACATCCAGATCATTTTCATATTACTTTCGCCTATGGTAAACATGTAGCAAAACTGCTTTAAGATTATATTAAGAGAACACTCCTGTTCTGAAATGCACAAGTTTCACCTTGCAAGCACAAAGTGCCACAGATTTCCTATCTTTAATATCTTTCTGAGTAATCAGGCAGCGATATTGAGTCAGAACCCACAGTCTCATGGTGGGTTGTTCCAACCTGTATGAGAACTTTCTACCCATTCATGCACACTGTGATACTTGTGGTTTTTGTTTTTTTCATTTTCCAGTCCGTGGTATCACACACAGACATCTCTGCTACCTTTATCAAAAACATAATTACTGACATATTTATTCTCTTCATTCAGTGTGGACAATCAGTGTGTTTCTGTGCAGGGTGGAGGGAACTGGTATTGTGTAAGGTGTACAGTTTCAAAAACGCCAAATGCAGCAAAGTCCATTGTTTTGTTTTGTTTTTCTCTTTCTTTCTTTTACCTTCTGAGTCCCAAACTGACCAAGAAGCGAACCTTCTGGATGTCAGCGATAAAATATTCATTCTTCTTTAATATATTTCAACCGTTTTCTACTGTAGCTGGAGAAAAACCAGGTTATGGTTTGTGGTAAATGTGTAAATGCAAAGTCAAAAAGCATCTGTTGTAACCTGGTTAATAATCTTTTTATATCCATAATTTGATTCAGTTTTAGTGTTTAAAATGTTTTATACAGTAAGGGAACTTGGTAAAAGTGTGATTCTTTTGTAATATGCATGACAAAAAACAGAAAACCTGAAAGCAGAAAGTCAATATCTCATATTTCCTACTTGTTTGTGTTTTTCTAGCCTGAAATGTTTTGACAGTATTAGCAGATTATTTGAAATGTGAGCTTTTGCTGCATGGTAGGTCTAAATCAGATCCACTTTTGATTACCGTACTTTGTATTAGAGGTGTGTGATACTGCATATTTTGGTATCACTTTGATACCAATAAATATGTAATAATTGTAAAACATTTATACCAATACTGATATATTTTTTAAAGTTGTATATGTCATAAAATTTCTGACTTTTAGGTGCTTTTTTGTTTTATTTTTCCTTTGAATTATTTTGTTGAAACTATGATAAAATTCGGATAAAGTTCATAAGTGTCTGCAAAATACTTTAGCAACATAATAGCATTGATTTGTGTGCATTTTTCCTAAAGGAACAAAGTGCAAAAAATTATAATTTGAGAGACAGTTAAGAAACTACGATACAAAAAATAAGACTAAGTTTGAAGATTCCATCTTTCAGATTCTGGAGATCAGATAATAACAACACCTTCAGTCTTGTGTTTAAGGGACATGACTGTTTAAGACTCTGTATTTAAACAAGTACGTTAAAAGCAACAGCATCGCTCTGTTTGTGTCAGGTATCGACATCTGCCAGCAGGTTATCAGACTGGTCCCACAGACACAGGAGAGAGAGAGGGAGAGAGAGACAGAGAGAGAGAGAGAGAGAGAGAAAGAGAGAGAGAGAGAGAGAGAGAGAGAGAGAGAGAGAGAGAAGCAAGAGAGAGAGGAAAGCGTGTTTCCAACTTTTTCACACTTGCTCTGTTAAACAATTCATTCATCGGCCACTGTCTCGGACCTGCTCGCTCAGCGCCTTATCTTGTTTGAACAGCACCGTCAAGATGCACAATGCATTTTTTTCCCCTCCAATTAACACGGTGAATAATACGCAGCGACGATAAGGGACTTTTGTTTCAGATGGTGTTTATAAAACCGGGAAAATGTGGAGGCATTTTTCATTGTGAGCTTGTTTGGCTGCAACACAGGGGACCTGATGAACATGACGGCCAAAGCTGCTCCAGAGGTAGCAGGGGTCAGCAAACAGCCAGTGTGAGGTTAGGAAGAGGTGGAGGTGGGGGGTGGATGTGTCAGACACTCATCAAGAGATACAGTAAGCCTCAGATCTGAATCAGCTGCTGGAATCTTTCATGAATGCATCATTTTGGGACCTTTGCAAAACTTGTTTGGAAAAGTTTAAAGACAGGCAGGATGTTAAAACCTTCTGCAAATACTGGACGCATAGAATAAAAAGAAAAATTGCAACATGTTTATTCCACATAATCAAACAGTTGAGAGTTCACTGAATAACTAGCAATATTAGGTTAGTAAGGCAGAAATAAGTCACATTTGTTTGTAAAATAACTAATATAAGTACTCATCCAGTCATCAGCTAAAAAACAAACAATAAACGTCATTTTGTCAAACGTCATCATCAAAATCAAGAAACTACACATCAAATAAGTTTGTCAATGTTCCACATAATGCTAATCAAATGCAGCTCTGAACATCTGGGTTTTAGCCTTGATTTAAAGGAATTCAGTGTTTCAGCCTGTTTTGAAGTTTTCTGGAAAGTTTGTTCCAGATTTGTGGTGCATTGAAGTAATGACAGGCAGAATGTTGTGGGTAGGAGATCAACACCAAAGGAGGAGCGTAATTTATTTTTAATTTCTTTAAAGTTTTCATGGTTGAGGTGTTGAAATTAAGGATAATTTCAAAAGTGAATAAAAAGGAATAAAGCATATCAGAATCTCAAAAGCAGGAGGACAATGCAGCTGCATTGTGATTGGAGGAGTAGCGTAACAGTGAGTGGTAGCCATTTTTAAACATGTTGGCATAGCATTACCAAAATTAGCAGCACTTGAGAAAGATGGGGTTGGGGTCTCATTCTGGACCTGCGTGAGCCTGGGGGGTCATGTGCTGAAATTGCCCATCAGTTATAAGATTTTGTTAATAATTTGAACATTGGGGCGGCCACAAATTGTAAATAGGATGCCCACACACTGGACAGCTGCAGGATGCAACCAACTGGTTTCACGCAAACAGTCTGACCTCTACTGACCTCTGTCAGGCTCTGGGAATGCTACTGCTCTTCAGAGGTAACATGTAGTGCACTGGGGAATAGATATATGAAGTGCATTCAGAAAATTCACAAATATGCAACCCTTAGATATAAATATTGTAAATGATGTGGTATAAACTGAATTAACAGTATTAATAGTGCAGTTTGACATTGAAATGTTGTGGCTGAAGCACCAAACATGGCAAACTGAAAGGTGGAAAAAGTTTTGGTCTCTGATGTTTGAAATTTGACAAAGACAAGAAGCAGGAAGTCACTTATCCTCTTCATTTGATTTTTTGTTCTTTTTCTCTTCTTTTAGCAATTTGAAGCACAGTTTAAACCTGCTTACAATCCAGCAGCATCAAACGTTTTGCCCAGCCTACCTGTTTTTGTTTTACTGTGAGTTAATATTTCCAGGTTGTTCAAAGCACTGAAGAGGAGAGCAACAAAGTAGAGTTCATGTACTCCAACTTTAGTTGACATTAATGACTGTCTATGATTAATGCACTAAAGAATCCATATACATAAGTATTCCAGTCTTCTTTTTGTCCATTTAATTACCATGCATTAGCAAAAGCTTTCAGTTTTTTTTTTTTTTAAAGAAAATGGTTTCAACCAGACTGAGTTCAACGTTGGTCAAGAATGCACATGTGATGCACATGAAATGTGTAAGTGTTAATTCCTCGCTAACTAACTTGTTCACTGGAATGAAGCTCAAGCATCCTCAGTTTGACTGGATGGATGGATGGATGGATGGATGGATGGATGGATGGATGGATGGATGGATGGATGGATGGATGGATGGATGGATGGATGGATGGATGGATGGATGGATGGATGGATGGATGGATGGATGGATGGATGGACAGACGGAGGGACGGACAGACGGATGGATGATCCATTGCAGATAAATGTTTGAACACATCCTGATGCACAATTCAGATTTTTTCTACTGACATTCAGTTTTCGTTGCGTGGTCGTCCGTACTACTCTGTGATGATCAGACTTCTGTTTTAACGGTTTACCAAAGCGACCCGCATGCGCAGAAGAAGAGCGTAGACATCACATAGCAGAGCTCTGTTTATGGAAGTAATACTGGATCAATTTTGAAATTATTCAGCAATGGACGCCAGCAGTATTGTCACAAGATCATAAGATGAAGGAAGCTAAAATAAAATAAACTAAACAACTAAGATTAGTAGCAATTAGCAAACATCTGCTGAGTTCATTACAGGGGCTGCTTCTCAGAGCAATGCTGGTAAAAACGTTGTTAAAGGGTTGATAGAGGAGCCATGTTGTAATGACTTCCTGAAGGCGACGTGTTAGAAAGATGAGTTTTTTAAAGAGTTTTTTAAACAGAGGTCCAGTTTCAAAGCGTTAAATTAAAAAGTAAATTTTATTTTAAGTCATATTTAGCATTTTATAACAACAGAAATTAATATACTTGATTATCTAAAATGGCACTGTGTAGCTGGAAAACACATGATGCCACCCCTTTAATAGTTTTGTCTTTGTGTGAACCTGACCTGTCACTTTACAGCTGTTACAGCTGTGGCACAGTAAATGATATTTTATTCTACTCTATTCTGCTTGTGCAGTTTTCACCTTGTGTTTACCGAGTGAGTGCCGGTTTTATTTAGCTCCAGTTGGTTATTTTGGCATCATTATGGCTCCATTCATTGCCTTAAAAAAATCTTTGGAGAACTAAAATCTTCTTTTGGGGACTTCATGCTACTATCTCTTGTCCTGCAATCCACACGCTCAAATGTTAGAAACACACACTATACGCAACAAAAACAATACTGTTGTTTGGGTGTCCTAAGAGAAAATATAAAAACGCAAATATTGCCATGGCCACAATGAACACACATTCCAATTTCGTAATTTTTTATTTTTTTTAAACAGACTGTTGATCAAAATTTTGACGTGCGGTTCTAGTATTCCTCAGGGTCAAAAGCTCACAGAGATGCAAAACCTTTGATGAGCGCCGGCTTATTAACTGGCATGAAGTAGTTTGGGAATAATTAGGATCGCCTGGGGAAAGTTTTTCAATGAATGTGACATTTGCGGTCTGACTTGTTCAGGCACGACAGCAGCTAAAAAAGCTCTAACGCTTTATTGAAGAGTGAGCCACTATGATCTGCTACTGTTCACAAACCTCATGTTGCACAAAATAAACTGCTGCAGTGGGTGTGTGTGCTTCCTCATGCCTCCCTAAAACCTTATAAACTTAGAAGTTAACGCTTTCACAGCCATGGTGACTCTGGAGGAGCTGCAGAGAGCCACAGCTTTAGTACAACAACTGTTAGTTATCCACACAAATCTGACCTCACAATTTAAGTTCGCAGCATGTGGATAAAGGTGCTGTGATAAGATCAGGTACTCTGTGGCCTACATGCGTGGTAGAACGCTGCACAGTTCATCTCACTTCATTCCTTTTATTTGATGGAGAGAGACATTGTGCATTAATGAACATTTTGTAAATGTACCTGATAACAGCCAAGACTGATTTCCATTGTCTGTTCCTCTGCCAGATGGAACCGGCTCAATAACCTCAAATTATTAAAAGTGAAAAAAAAAGAAAAGAAAAATGAAGACAGACAAATGAAATAAAAAAACCCAACAACACCAAAATAAAATACTTTTAGGAGGTAGCGCATAAATGACATTTTAGGCTTTTAGCTCACAGTTCAGTGGGTCATCAGAAAATTGTCAAACTGGGTCAGTAAAGATTTAAGAGGCAAAACATCCCAAAACAAAACAAACACACCAAAAAAAGAAAAATTTAATTATTTTACTTTATGAATTATATACAGCTCTGAAAAAATGAAGAGACCACTTAAAGTGATCAGTTTCTCTGATTTTACTCTTTATAGTTATAAGTTTGATAGTTATAAGTTTGAGTAACTTGAACACTGCTGACAACATGTCCCCAAAATTCCAAGCAAAAATTGAGGGTTTATTAGAAAATGAGAATGGTCAAAATCATGAAAAAGCTTCAGTGCTTTCTGAATGCAAATAATGCAAAGAAAACAAGTTTATACTGTGACAGACTGGCGACCTGTCCAGGGTGACCCCGCCTCTCGCCCGGATGTTAGCTGGAGAGGCACCAGCAACCCTCCCGATCCCACTGAGGGACAAGGGTGTACAGAACATGGATGGATGGAACAAATTCATATCCATTTAGCATACTTGATTACCTAAAATGGCACTGTGTAGCTGGAAAACACATGATGCTGCCTCTTTAATAGGTTTATCTTTGCGTGAACCTGACCTGTTTTTTTTTCAAATACTACTGTTTTAACTCAGGAAGAGTTCAGAAATCTGTATTTGGTGGAATAACCAGGAGGTTTTCAGTGGGGTTTGATGCAGTGGGGTTTTCATTTTTTCCAGAGCTGTATAGATTTATTTATTGGGTTTTACATTTATGTTTTCATTGAAGAGGACGACAATGGATATTCATTAAGTACATGCATCCCATAGAAATATATGCTTATAGATTTACGCAGGTGTGTATCTGTGCTCATGGCAGACTTTGTGAGACAACTGTGTCTCCTAGCCCCAGCCATCACAGACCTGACCCCGAACCCAAAAACTCATCAGGGGAAAAACAGCATTTCCACTCATGAGGACCAAGAAAATGTCCCCAGAAGGAGCAGTGGTCCCCACAGCCCCACATTGTAGACAAAAATTGGTTTCAATAAGGACATCAAAATCTGGTACACACGCACAGACACGCGCACACACACACCCTATGTTATTCATAATCACATTCTGAAGCAGTTTAACTGACTATTCTCACACATTTGGGCGGATGCAGGCCAGTACTTCTGCTGCTTTTTAAATGGATTAAAGGTTAGACCTCTAATAATTTGCTGCATGCTCCAATAGTTATGCACCAATTAACCCCACCCACCCTTAACACCCCAAAAAATGAAATAAAGTGCAGTCTTATCAAAGTTAATATGTCTGACTGGAATGATACAGTCGACTCTCCTGAAGGCTCTGGTGATTCTGCTCAAAGAAACACACACACACACACACACACACACACACACACACACACACACACACACACACACACACACACACACACACACACACACACACACGCACACACACGCACACGCACACACGCACACACACGCACACACACACACACACACACACACACACACGCACACACACACACACACACACACACACACACACACGAACACACACAGCTTGACTTTTAATGTGTTTCCACATGCTGCATGTGGACAAACAGTTCAGCATCTCCTGCACCATCCAGCTGCCCCTTTCAGAGGCTAGGAGATTATCAAAACTTGTGAAGCCATGTTTATCAAGAATGTCGCAAAAATGATTCTACTGAGATTTTTATTTTTAATCAAAGACCTACAGTCTTGTCTTAGATTTTTTAACCATATGGGTTAAAGTGTACAGTCCTTTTAAAATGTATTCATCCCTTGGCTGTTTGTCCCTTTTTAGTAATTTTTCTCACCATGAGCAACAAAATTTCACTTTTTTGACAAAAAAAAAGCTTCAATGTCAAAGTGAAAACTGAAATAAAATAAAATAAAAATAAAAATGCAAGATGTTGTACAAGATCTATTAAAACATGAAGATATTTGTCGTTCAGGTGACAGCGATCCGCCTGGTGACGGTGTTATCCAAGATGCCCCAACTATTATTACATTGTTTGTTCGGCAGCATTCTGGGTTTCAACAGAGTGACAAACCAGACACAAACTACATGTAAGCACCGCACGTTGCTCAGACGATGAAGGAGGCAGAAAGCATCGCCATAACAACCGCTGTCTGGAGGTCTAGGGTTACGCTGAGCTGCATCACAGTCACAGCACACGCTATCAATAGCAACTGGGAAATGTGTTGCACTGCAGACCATGCACAGCTGCAGCACCGTCCTAAGGTCTAAAGAGATAAAAAGAAATCTGGAAAAGAAAGTTCAGTTTGTTGCAAAATCCATAAAAATGCAAAATAAACGCCTTTTTCTGCAGCATAAATTTGATATCTGAAGTTTGCAAAAACTGTTCGAGCTTTATCAGGCTGCGCAGGGATCAGCTCCAAACAACTTTTTTCAAGTTCAGTCATGGTTTATCTGTGGCATTGAAGACTGGGATTTGACTGGACCACTCAAGAACATCCACCTTGTTGTCTTCAGATCATTTCTGTGTAGTTTCCGCTGGACGGTTCATGTCGTTGTCTTGTTAAATAATAAATGTTCTCTGAAGCTGTAGCTCTCCTGCAGATGAAAATGAATTGTCCTCCAGGATTCCCTGATATTTTGCTGCTTTCATTTTATTTTTCTACTTTTACAAGCCTTCCAGGACATAATTCTACATCTATTTCTTTCAGCAACAATGCTTGTCTTTATAATTAGTGACTCATCAGTCCAAGATGAATGGGGTTGAAAGCAAGGCCTGTTTTGTCCAGGTGAGTTGTGGCTGAAGGAAAATGTGTAAAGCTCATCTTCATCCACTACCACTGGACAATAATTATACTGTTGTTTGGTTCAAGGGCAAGCATGGACTCAGTAATACTAACTCAAAGAAGTAAACATGTAAGGTCTGTTTAGTTGAGGCAGCCTAATTCGTAAGAGAGACTTAAAAACCTTCTGACTGTTTCTGATTGAAGACTGAAGCTGCAAGGAGGGCTGGAATCAACCTGCCGCTGTTAATTCTTTGAACCGCCGAGGAGGTCACAGGTACGCTGGGGTTGTTGGCTCGAGGGTGGGCTGTAATGATGACAGCCAGCTGTGGACCTGAAGAGGAAACCACACCAAGACATGGTGCCTTGTAGCCTGGTCATCACCGTCCTACACAATTCTGCTTGATTCTTTATTGCTACGTCTGGGATTTCTGTCACTGAACTGGAATCCTCTGGTAAATGTTCAACCTGGCCAGTCGGCAAACAGAAGGAGGAGTTGTGAAAGGTGACGCTGATTTTCTGCGCCGTTCTAGAATTGTAGTCTGCCTGTAAAGGGTTGCAGTTTGGCAATGTCAGTGGATTAAAACCCTCCTGTTGTCCTCATTTTCTGTGTATAGGGAAAACACATACAAATCTCGGTCATTTTGACCCGAGGACAACAGGAGGGTTTTAAGTGAACGAAGCCATTGGGTCCCCGTTGGCCATGCTTCCTAAAACTGAGCAATTAAAGTCAGAGCAAGACTAATGTTGAAAATATTTTATTGCTAGCAAAGATGTCATCCTGCTCTGCACTTCTCTCACTGCAGTGGGAGACGGGTGTTTACGGCACACGCAACGTTCCGTAAGCTGCGTAGCATAGCTTCCCTCACGAGTCGTTCTGGTGCATCCGCTACTTCGTGTCCAGACAGCTGAACCTTGTTCCAAGGCCAAAGAAAGCTCACCCTTTAGTCCTCAATGGAAGCAGATGGTTGCCCGAACATTATCGATGGGACTTCAAATGAATTTAGAGATACCAATTCTATTATCGATTTCAGCAGGAGGAAATCCTCCATCATGCATCGCATCAGTCGTAGATGCGTTCTGGACAGTGAGATGCATCGAGTTCAGCGTACAGGTCAGAGATATATTCTAATATATCTCAGTCATCTTTAGTTTATCAGTTTTTTTTTCTTGCCTCCGCAATGTGCTTTGTGCATAAAGTTGAAAATGTCTTTGCTCCAAGTGGTGAAGTGGAATCTGTCCAAATAACAGATGCCTTTCTGATTTTTCCGACAGTTTTTAAAAAACGTTCAAATTAGAAAATATTGGTATAGCATGACCTCTGATCCAAAGTAAAATACAATCTGCTGTCTGTGTGTTTATCGTGACTGAAAAAGAGACTGAATGCCTGAAACTGGCTGTCTGATCTTCTGCAGAAAGAATCTGATCATAGATTCCTCAAAAAGAGATGTGTGTGTGATTGAGGCGGCAAAGTGGTTTCCCCTCCGCTGCCTGGACAGAAGTTAAGGCGAGATAGTTCAGGGCAATTCAAAGAGCTTTGCGTGATTAGAAGAAAATGAAACAACAAACAAGATAAAACATGACATTGCTGTGACAAAGTAAGGAAAAACGATGACAGGTTGAAAGTTCTTGATGTTCTAGTTGTAATTAAAGACAACTCTAAGCTAATGGGTTTTTAGCTTTCAAAGGGATTCAGTGTTTCAGTACTTTTGAAGTTTCCTGGAAGTTTATTCAAGATTAGAGGAGCATAAAAAGTAAAGACTGATTCTCCATGTTTGGTTCTGATTGTAGAGACGCAGAGCAAACCAGAACCAGAACCAGAACCAGAAGACCTCAGAGGTCTGGAAGGTTAATACAACAACAAAAGGTCTTAAGTGCATTTTGATGTTAAGCCATTTAGTGATTTATAAACTAACAACAGTATCTTAACGTCTATTCTCTGAGATACCAGGAGCCAGTGGAAGGACTGCCTAATTGACTGTCCCACTGGATGCTCTCCACTGCTCATCAGAATGGGTCACTGTATAATTAGGATAAAGCAATTTACATATTATTTATTTCATTGTGTTTCTCTTTGTTTTGTTGCTTAGAGCATGTTGGGCCAGAGCCGAGGCTATCAGTGATTCAAACTTTATCTCAATAAGTGGTTTGAGCACTGATAGCGTTAGCTCGCTGTTTTCCTTTCTCTGCTCTCACTACCCGTAAAACATGTCTGAATATTACAAACGTGCCTTGTGTCTCTGTTATCCTAGCTGCTAATGCTAATGATCCATAGCTTTGCTAATGCTAGGCAGTAATCTGCACCATTCCTGCTCTGTAGAACATTCTGTAGCTAGTTCTGTTCATGCTGTGATTGGCTGTAACACACTGCTTGCACTTGTACACACTAACATTTGTATGAGTGGTACTGAAAGGAAATGTGGTTGCTACATAGAGCAGCAACTGCAATTTTCTGTTAGCCACTGATGTGACATCATCGTCACATCAGTCCGTCCTCTATCTGGTCCGTAGAAGAAAACTACAAGTTTTTTGCCACCACGGTATCTAGTCTATCACTCTGTTCAGTAATTCGCTGTGATGGCTAGTTAAGATTAAGAATCAAATATCCACAGTGTTACTGATTTCTTACTTAGCAAGTGATTTAGATAAATTAAAATTTTTCCTTCTGCTTTGCGGACTGGTTGTTTTTAACACCTGGAAACTGTTATTCTTTATTATCTCTCAGAGCTAATTTGGCCTCGTTGTCGTCTTTTCCACAAAACAAAACCTTGGTTCTTAGACATACACTGATTTGCAATATTCCTGCATTGTGATGTTAACAGTTAACTGTGTTTTTATTTTACTTTCTATTAAATTATTATTATTATTTAGTTTATCAGTTTTTTTATTATTTCTTTCATTTTCACTAAGTTTGTTAGTTGAATGTTGCAGGCCTGATTAGTTTTTTTGTTCTGAAGATGTTAGTCATTGCTCTGGTGTCTGACAAAATAAGCAACATTTTCAATTTAAAAACACTTTTTGCTGACATTAGCATTGGGGACGTCTGTGTTGCTGCTACATGTTTAGCATTGAGATGTTATTTTAGGCTTGAATAGCTTCACTGATAGGCTAACTCCGTTTAGTATAACTTGAACACAACAATAGTATTTTCCAGCGTCCAATTAGATTGACTTTTGCATTTCAGTTTTGAAATGCAGTAGGCCAAGAGAAGCGACTTTGTCATCCATCGCTGTTTGCGGATGTTGCCTGTGCATCAGACCTAAGGGTGTACCAGAAACACAATAATACAGAGGTTCCAGTTTTTTATTTTTGCATGTAAAAAGAAAAATGTGATTAATAGCTTCAAAATCTACGTAATTATCACATTAAATTCCCGGTCCTACTTAATTTGTGTACATGGGCCTGCTGCTGCATTCCCAACAAAGGCTGTCATGCAGATGGAAACTCATTCCGGACAACGCTCGCAGGTGCTTTGCTCCGGCATACGAAACTTGCAGCACGAGGGCCTTGTTTCATATTCCCAGAATCAAGAGCTGCATCGGGATCAAACCGGGCTCCCTCCTCTGTGATGCTCACAAGGGCTTTATTTCATCTCAGAGAGCTATTCTATCTCGCTTCCTGTTTTTATCTCCTCATGAAACTGACACCTGCTCTTTCTCTCTCTCTTTCTCTCTCTCCATCTTTAACACACACAGAAACGCACACAAAGGGCCACATTGGCAGCATATCCAAATGAAGTGCCTAATTGTAGCAAACAAAGAGTCTGCAGGGGAGTGAAAGGAGAAGCAGAACAAAAAAACAAATAAGTAATGAAATTATAACAATACGGGGAGAAGGGGGGATGGAGAGGGGGGGAAATAGAGGGGAAAGAGAGAGAATCGGGTTGCCACAATGGTGAGGAACAATCGCGCCGCGTCAATGGAAAAAGAGAGGTGGGGGGGGGGAGAGGGCTATCTGGACAATAGAGCCGGTGACAGGAGCACAATGGCTGCAGTGTTTTCAATTAGACATTATCTCATAGACAGAGTGGCAGGTCTCATTGTGCAAAGGGGCTATTTCAGGGCTGCCTTTGTGTGGGGTAGTGCCATACCCCCCCACTCCCCCTAACACACCGCACACACCTCTCCTCCATCCCAAACTCCCTCGCTCCAGCAGAGACCCTGTTATCTCCCGTTTGTGTGTGTCCACGGACAGAGAGCGGCTCTTTCATTTGGCCCGCCGTCGGAGGGCAAAGTTTGGCTGGCTTTGTAAAGAGACGGAGAGAATGATGAAACAAAAAGTACCGCCAGAGGCTGATGGGCAAACGCTCGACGATAAGAACATCTGACCCATCCTGGTTCAGCGGTGATGTTGGGGCCTCGCCAAGCAGAGCCAGCTCCAGAGTCAGCTCCGAAACTTCCCCCCCAAAACACACACACATCAGCCCCCGGAGAGACGTTTCCGTAGAATGTCGTTGCACATCACTATCGGCTTCATCGGGTTATTGTGGTCTCCATATCTTTATAGGGTAGTGTTTGCGAAGAGCAGCTCTCTCGCCTTCGGCATGCTTCCGCAGCGTTGTTTTGCTGCCTTCAGCGGATGAGGGAGGGGGTCGGAAAAAAAAAAGGGTGCTGCGGTGTGCCTCGCTTCTCAGAAATAATGCGAACTTCGCTTATCGGATGGTAAAGATCTGCAACGTGTTGACATATTAAGAAGAAGAAAAAAAAGAGAAAACGGTTGTTTCGACAAGTCCCATTCAGCATCTCCCGTGCGGTCTGCCACAATTCGGCATATGTGTGTGCTTGTGTTTCTGTCTCTTTTTTTTTTTGCAGGTTTGTAAATGCACACATAAGCAGATGTGTGCTATCACTGTGATATTAGTGTCAGCTAAGCAGAATAATCTTATGAGGTTTTTTCCACTGTTGCTGTTTATCTCAGTGTTGTCTGTTAGGGCCTCCACCGCCCTCTATGCTGTTGATGTTGGCGCTGGATGTCAGCAGGTCACACTGCTGCAGAAACACAAATAATCTTAAGTGAAATGCATGAATCTAAATATTTTTTCCCAGTAAATAACCAAATTG
This sequence comes from Poecilia reticulata, assembly GCF_904066995.2. Taxonomy (NCBI): domain Eukaryota; kingdom Metazoa; phylum Chordata; class Actinopteri; order Cyprinodontiformes; family Poeciliidae; genus Poecilia; species Poecilia reticulata. The sequence goes on from NC_088834.1 coordinate 31,290,316, forward strand.
CACCCAACGGCTCCACACAACGTTCCCCTGAGTGTTTTCTTCAGCAAATTTACCAAATCTACCCAGTCAGACTCAACAGATGACTTTTCTGGACTTTTAAAATGTTATTTTTTCCATAATACCTCTTTCACATCATCTCTCAAAAATAGCATTTATCAATACAATAAGAACTTCTGATTCTATCAAATCTCACAAAAAAAATTTAATTCTAGTTTCACAATATGTCGCTACTCGTTAAGGACTGTTGGCCAGACATCAAAATATGACAACAGGATGTCGTATTCTTAAAGGTAATAACATAAGGTGACAAAATTTTCCTTTTTTCCCTTACATATCATCACCTTCCTAAAATAACGTCCTAAGTTATTTTTGCCAAAAGTGATTTTGGTAAATAAATAAAGAAATCTTTCTTGTCAAAAGATGATTCATGCAAAAAAAAAAAAAAATAATAATAATAATAATAATAATAATAAAATGCCCTTTTGGCAAAAAAAAAAAAGACTTAGGCCATAATGTTAGGAAAGTGACAATATATTTTAGTAACAAGTCTAGAAGTAGAAAATCCAACCCTAAACTTAACTATACAAAATGACTCCCTGCATCGAGTTATGTTCAAATTCACTCTACGTTAATTTTAAAAATCTCTATGTTTTAATCTACAAATAAATAACTCAGAATTTTGTGACTAGAATAATTTAAAGGACGAGTTGTTAATGGACAAAAGAGCGAGGATCGTTCCACTGCTGTTTTAAATTGACTAAACTGGTAAGTATCCTTTAATAAGAACTATGTTTTAAGAATAAACATTATTTCAAACACACTTCATAAATATCTCATGTCCTTCCATATAAATTCTCAAAAGCTTTCCCTAAACATGCTGACCAGAGTCAAATGGACACATGGTCCGCCCTCTTTAAAGCTAAATGTCACAGCCTGCCTTTCAATGTTTTTTTTTTGTTTGTTTTTTTTTTACACATTTTTGTAAGGTGAAGACTCCAGCAACACTTTTAAGTGCTAAAACACAGCTTTATTGATAAACCAAAGCATTTTGGATTGTGTCCTTCTTTAGAACTCAAATGAACCAATCACACGTTCACACATCGCACAGGCTTCTGGATTATCTGGCATGGAAATTGTGTGTAAGAAAAATCACACAATTTTTCTTACATCAGTGATCAGTAAGTGGCTGAAACCATCAAACTTTTTGAATTCCAATCACACATCTGACCCGGACCTGCAAAGAAACCAGAGCACCGATGGCAATTATGCCCAGGCAGGCAGGACTGAAAATGATGTTACTCAAACCAGGTAGGTCCAACAGGACGGCACTAGACATGGTCCAACGTACATTTTTAATTGCTTTATAAAGGACAAGGTGTGTTGAAAAAACACAAGTTACAAAAGTTACACAAGTTACAAAATGCAGTCCTGTCATCCATTTATACACTAATGTTTAATTCTGGTTTTATATATATATATATAAAATGGATTTATATGCTGTTTACGCTGGTGTGGTGAAAGAAAAGAAACAGCTTAAGTTCTGAAGATGATAATGATACTTGCCACAATAAGTCTCTGTGTCCAAAAGTACGTCATGGTTTGTGAATTATGGAGATCAAACCTATGAGATGAGATGATCCCGGCTGAAGTTGCTCTTCTGGGTCTGTCCTTAAACCTGGATGGTCACTACATAGACCCAGGTTGTGTTTTTACCGTTCTTTTTTAAAAAATGTTGTGTTCTGTCAAATCCTCCATCAGAAATTTACAAATTTAGTCCTTATTTTAAATATTAGAATATAATAGATTTTTTTTTTGTCACATGTCCAGATATACACAACACAGAGAAATATGATGTGATACCTGCAGCCAAAGAAAAACAACAGAAGAAAGCAGGAGTTCACACAGCATATGAAGAAATAAGATATAAATAAAATGGTATAAACTGTAAAATAATAATAATTTTGCAATTGATAAAAAAATCAATGTGCCTAAGTTTATTTGATATATATTATCTCATAAAAAGTAACAATGCCAAATCTTTCTTGGTCGGTATCATATGTAAAAAAGAAAATCCTAATACCTCTATTTTGATTTTAGTAAATATATTATAATTAGTTAAAATTATAATTAGCTCTCATAATTATGAAAATTCTTTTAAATTTCTCATAATTGTGGAAGGTTAATAGCTCAGTAAGCTCTAATAAATTAGCTAGAATTGATTTTAGCTAATTTATTAGAACTCATAATAAAAAAATTCATATTTGTGAAACACAAGATATTGATGAATATTAATTGTCTACACTTTCATGTGAAGAATCTTAAGTTTGTCATTCTTTTCTACTTAATGTGTTTGTTACTAATTTTAAGTAGTGTTGGTTGCTGATCGTATCCATATGCCTCATCACCTGGGACTGTTCAGTCCACTCTTAAGTGCACTAAAGGTGAAATTAACATTTGGATTTATGCAACTGGGTCAAGATGGTAGATTTTTAGGTTTTCCAGGTTTTGAAATTGCTTGGATGTCATCCCAGCCGATCTGGATGTTGGGTGGATTAATACAGCCAGCGTCCTCCACTAGCCCAATTTTTAGATTTGTAGTTCTGAGCAAACAGCAAAAAATTTTAAAATGTCCTCTTGTGAAAGTTTAACCATTTAATATTGTCTAATACAGCGTGGTATCCGACATTGAACAGTCTGAGTTGTTTTAAATTGCTAAACTCACCACTGAGAATCTCTGTACTTCCCCACAAACTCACTGCGATCTGACAACTGTATGTATTCGAGGTAAGAGAGCCAACACAGAACGTCAATTCAAAACCTTACACCATCATTCAGAACGGCATGCTAACTTTACTCATCAGTAGTAGAAGCTGTTTTTATGCTAGCAGCGCTTTGTCGTCGATGTTTTCATGTCCACATTCTGAACAACGTGGTGTATTGTAGTCTGGTTCACCGTACAGACGAACAGGTTCATCCGCAGAGTGATTGAAGAGAAGAGCTGCTTCAGAATCTGCACATGCACCTTTCAGTGTCAGTGTACTCCATCAGCCTGGAATTGAATTGGGTAACTCTTGAATGTTATCCCGGACTTAGTTTGAGTAGTTTACTATGTGTGTGCGCCTAATGGAGCGCAGTGTGTTGGCAGGTGGGCAGAGCAGTCAGCAGTTCTCAGATAGAGAAGATATCTATCTAATGACACAGTGGAGATAGCAGCCCAGTGACCTGATTCCAATCTTTACCATTAGACTATAACAACCTCAGAAGTGAGGGGCAAACTAGGACACAGGAAGACCATGTGGGCAGTTGACTGCAGTTGAGGTTGGGCTTATTATGACATGTTTCATGTAGATTATGTTGGGTTACTAAACCCACAGCAACCGTCACTGCGGACAGGGGTTTGTGCTGGTGAACTTATTTTTTAAAAGTCATTCGACTGTAAAGCATTTTGTTGCTTTTATAAACTTTATACCATTCTAAATAGGTCATTAATCACGCTTCCTGTCCTATTTCACTTATTAAGTCAACATAATGGAAATTCAGTTTTCTTTGCTGCTGCAAGGTTGCAAAAAAGGGGAAAATTATATTGTACTAATATGGTAGGTGTTATACTTAAAACAATACTACATGCTAAAAAAAAATGTAATTTTTTTCTGTATCATTAAAATTCTACATGAGGAAATGTTTGAACATTTCCAGTCTTATCGGGGACATGGTGGAGAGGTTTTTTTTTTTTCCTGTGCATGCTTTTATTTTCTCCATGTTCGCCACAAAACACAGTTTAAAAACATGCCTGTCAGCTTATCTGGTGGCTCTGACTGAATCTTAGATGTGAATATGTTACCTCTGCGTTGACCTCGCCTGTGTTCATGATAGACCGTCACACACTGACTGCTGGAGGTCTTTTCTAACTCACCTTCAACCTGAGGAGAAGTAAGCATGGACGGGTGGACTGTGGTTGAGTAATGGCTCCCATCGTGGAGGGACACAGGTGACAATGCAAGCTGTTACTCTGATGCTCTTAAATAAAGTCAACTCCAACCAGTTGTGTTCGGAAGTCAACTAATTAGTCAACAGATTACATCTAATCTAAAGGATGGCTAATAGTATGTTTTGTTATTGTGATGCTTTTTTGTGCTGTGTTTTGAAATTCAGTTAAGCTCAACCATAAGCTGGGCAAGTTGCAGAAGTATCCTAAAGCATTCTGCTGGTGCATCGCAGCATACGGCATCTATGGTCTACATCAGGGGTGCCCAAAGTGGGTCCTGGAGGGCCGGCATCCTGAATGTTTTCGTTCTCTCCCGGCTGGTGGTAACAACCATGTCAGTATTCTTCTTAGACCTCTAACGAGCCATCATTTGATCCAGGTGTGTTAAACCAGGGAGAGAACTAAAACATGCAGGGTGTCGGCTCCAGGACCCACTTTGGGCACCACTGGTCTACATAACTGTAGTCCTTTGATATCTTTCTAAGGTCATCTTCAAAGACAACCTCCAGCTATCTTTGAAGGTTGAAGGTGAAGTTACCATTATTATTTATCTCACTTGTAATGTTCAAATTGTACGATGGAAGAAATACAACTTAGAAGTTGCAGTATTATGTATTTTCCATGCATATAGTGGCATTTTATAGCATAATCAAATAACTATGTTAGCTTTCAGATATGTTCCCACACATTTAATCTGCATTTACTCTGTAAGAGAGATTTTTTTAAAAGTCGTACATAAAGGTTGTACAAATTATGAGATGTATTGAATGTATAAAAGACCAAACTTAAGTCTATAGTCATATTCAACAAGTTAGAATATGATTTCTGATGACGCTCACGAGTCAGCTTAAAAGTACGTTTTGAAAATTGACAAGATTACAGCATGAGTTAACATAAGTTAAATTTTTTTGTATTTATCTAATACAGTACTGTAATTTTAAAAGTCATATTTTTATTAGCAAAAAGTGGAAACTCATCATAATTTAGAGAAATAAAAGCTTTCAAACATCCAACTTTGTGTAATTAAACTATATAATGTGTTTCACTTTATGGTAAAGTCATAAATAAATACAATTATAATTTGTTGAATGGGTCTGTATCTGTTTGCATGCGTTGAACTGAAATTTCTAAGTGCCAGACAGTCTTCTGAGTCTAATTATGACGTTTCTTTCCTTTCATTTAGAATGACAAAAAAAATGTTTGAGCTTGTGATATTATCTAATGCCACACATCAAAGTTACACCCACTTCATTAATAATTCAGACCAACACGCACTGGAGTAATAAACCAGTTACAGTATGAGTGCTTGTTGGTACCAGTTTGATACTGGAGGTTTGGAGGATTGTGCTGTAACTGTTTGGTAAGAGCACTTTTCAGCATCTCCATAAAATTATTGGCTGTGACTATCGCTCAGCTTTTATCTCCTAACAATGGATCACTAATGGTACAGCTGTTGTTTCAGAAACATGAGCTGTGCTGCTGCCCATGCAGAGAGAATGCAACACGATTTGAACAAAGCTTAGAAGTATTTTGTTGTCGCTGGCAGGCTGAAGGTAGTCATTCAGTAAAATACAGTTTCTCTCCATTGTTCACCTTCTGTGGCAGAAACAATGAGACGGGCTTTGTAGGAAAAGAGGTGCCACAACTGTTTCAGTTTGGAAAACAGTAATTTCTACTTGGATTATTATTGTGTTCTCAAATCGTTAACAAAACCTCACAATGACGTCTGAAAGAACCCGCTTCTACAAAAAAAAAGAAAAGAAAAAAAAACTATACCAGCAAAAAGGAAAAAGTGACAAGTCCCCACCCTATCTACAAAACTTTATCTTACATTGAAGCGGAGCTTTGTCGCAATGCACAACTTGTGTAATCTGGCAGGAAAAAGAGTGGAGAGACAAGAGGAAGATATGCAGACGGGAAACCAAACCGAACCGTGTCGATACGGTGCACCTCCTCCACTAAATGATCCACAAAGCCCCTGAAATATATCAATACTTTTAAATGGCATCTAAAAAAAGACAAGGTTTGTGGTGTGCTGGTGTCTATCGCCAGCAATCACTGGGCAAAAGGCGGGGTAGATAAGTCTCCAAGCAAACCGGGTTGGTTTTCTGCTGTTTTTCTCCTCCAGAAGGGTAAAATCATACGATTCTATGTGCAGCCCATCATATTTTGTGAGAATGTCATGAAGGTGACAGCTGCATAGGCTACATCTCTTTCTTTTTCATTTTAAAACAGAGTAAGTTCCTGGTGTGCTGGAGAGGTGTGCAGTTGACTCTGATCTTCCACCAGTTGAGTCTGATCTTCCACAAACCCTCGTCACTACAGCAACACACCACCAGGTCGTTAACAGGAGCTTTTCCGCTGGAAAATCTCACTCTAACCGGTTAATGTGCGGCTCGGTTCTACCCCAGAGGTGAGCGTCTCCATTATGGATTTGTTCCTCACTGCTGTGGGCAGGACGGCAACTGTGGTCAACTCTCCACTGATGTTTACAGCGACACTCAATAATGGAGTCCATCTGGTTCTGATGGACTCAAATAAACGCAGATATTTCACTTCATCTCATAGAAATTCACTGCTTGCCCAAACACAATGATAAAGACTCAGATCAGCTGATTAGTTACATTTTGCCACCTTTATTTTTTTTCAAATGTGCAATCTGTTGGATTTAGGTAATGTTGTCAAAAGGAGTAAAACTAATAGGCACTCATGAACTTGATTTAAAAAAAAAGAAAATCCAAATGAAGAATAAAATTTACTTCACACCAAGCTAACAGTGTCCATTTTCAGTGTTTTACACTGTCAGCACAAAACTGCAGCTCCAACAGAAAGCTGACCACAGCCGCAACGTTTCATTTGTCTTCAATGCTGCCCATTTTTAAAATAACCGTCATTCTCCTCCAAAGCTTTTCGCATGTGTTCCTGGCGCTGGTTGTGATTAAGCTCATAATTATGCTCCTCCATACTGAGCAACTCTCTGATAGCATGTCAGCTGGTCCACTGCTACTCTAGTTTGTTAGCCTAGAAGGTCTGTTTTGTTTGGATTGCTTGAGATTGTGCAAACATCTTAGAAATATTATTTGATGTTTGCTGTGAAGTAATCACGGGCCAATCAACAAACGTGGTAAGCCATCAATCAAATTGCTTCTGCAAAGTACTTGGCCCACTGCGGCTAGTACTAATCGAGAAATAGGTACGAAATTCTGACCGCACTGGTTAGGGACCCTCTAGTAGAAAAGCGCCTTAAGTTTTACAGACCTGGGTCCCTTGAGCTGTTACAAGTAACTTTGAAAGTGAATCTTACTAACTAGAACCTACATAGCTTTAGCTATGTACAGATCTTTGGTGTTAGACAACCCCTGCACTCTGCTGCAGCCACTCTCCCTAGATACCTGGAGCTCTTCACAACACTCATGACTTTGGACAACAGGAAACCCCCAAAAATTACAAATTCTGAATTCGGGTGCATTCCCACCAGCCCTATTTATTCCACTTTAAAAGTACTCTAGTTTGTTAGCCTAGAACAGGTGTGTCCAAAGTTGGTCCTCGAGGGTCGGCATCCTGCATGTTTTAGTTCTCTCCCTAGTGATTGTAACAACCTCCTCAGCAAGTCAATGTTCCTCTTAGCCCTTCTTATTAGCCATAATTTGATGCAGGTGTGCTAAACCAGGGAGAGAACTAAAACATGCAGGATGCCAGCCCTTGAGGACCAACTTTGGACACCCCTGGCCTAGAAGGTCCAGTTTGCTTGGATTGCTTGTGATTGCACAAACACACTCTGATGCAGACCAGCAACCTAGGTCTCTGTTCGGTTAAAGTGAACTCTGGTGCGGTTTGAACGCATATGTGAATTCCAAGGGGTCTAGAGACCACTCCAAAAGCAGGAAGCTGACTGTAGCGCAGGGCATTCTGGGTAAATACAACCAAAACAAATGTGCAAGTCTAACACTAGCGCGAGAAATGGCTTGTGGTCTTTAATCAAAAGCAAATCTGTCACCACTCCATTTTGTTTGCATGTCAGGAAGAATGAAGTTGTGTTAAGTGTCTTCTTCAGAGGTTTTAGTGTTTCCTGTAGCGATTCTTGTGCAGCGCCCCCACAGGCGACAGGGGCTGAACAGGTTTTTCAAAGGGTTGGATCCTTTGTTTGCTGATGAGAGCAAATGGCACCAGCTGAAAATGGAACAAATGTTTCAAATTTGGTCCCCAATCAAACAGAGTCTACCGGACTATCGGGACTGAAAACACCCCTAAGGACTTCTATTTGTTCAGAAGTTTAATAAAACACTTAAACTGCCTCTGAGTCTTGGTCACTTGCCCGTCTAGCTCTGACTTCAGAGTTTGGGAAGGCCAGGCCAGCTGGATTACCAGCAAACATCGACCTACAATCTGGCAAAGTCTTGGAGTACCGCTAGATTGTCATTGAACAATTCCTGGTGGTTAGACACCCTAGATCAGTCACCACTCTTTAATAGAACCTACACAAAAACATGAGACAAACACCATTCACATAAACACATTTATGTTAACCAAACATAAAAGTTTGTGTATTGTGGGGGAAACCAAAGAAAACCACGGGCGGAACACACAAGCTCCACACGGAAAGATCCAGTCAAGTTTTTCCTAAAGAATTTTTGTTGGTGTCAGTCGAACAGCTAACAAGGGCTCACAGCTTTTCATTTTATAGAAAGAACACTGATGGTTACATGAGTAGCTGTGCATACAAGTATGTCCGAGAACAACTAAGAAGAAAGACTAAGTGGAAAAATCGGGACATTACTTTGAAAGAGGAAGAATAGAAAAGAATAGAGTGGTCTAAAGAGAAGGGATAAAAGAAAAAAGAGGACCAAGAGAAAAAAAAACAGAGAAATTAAGAAAAGGGGTTTTGTAATCTTCGTATAGTGGTGTTGTGCGGTCTCCATGGTGACAGGACAAAAGCCTGCGGTTGGCCATTGATGGCTAATTGTATTCTTCACAGCTCTTTTGTTAATTGTTGTCTGCCCAGCTCCCACTTCCTGCTGGGCCACGGCACAAAGCCACGAACGGGAGGATTAGAAATGGCACATCAGCTTCCCTCACACAAAGTCAACCTCTCTCTCTCTCTTTCTCTCTCTCTTTCTCTCTCTTTCTCTCTCTCTCTCCCTCTCTCTCTCTCCATCCCTTCCATTCTCTGTCCTTCTCTTTCCTCACACAGCCGCACCTCCTTTTATCTTCTCCTCACTGTGTGCACTCCCCTAACCACATCAGTTCTTTTTTCTTTTTTTTCTTGGCTTGATGTCTTTACTTTTTGAATCACATTTTGAGATGCAGGCAATTGAAAAGAATTACACCTTGAAGATTTTCTCACTTCCAGTGTTCGAAGTGTTCAAACAATTATTATTTTCTGGGCACTTTAACTTAGCTTAGCTTTTTTTTATCCAAGGAATTTCAGCTAAGCCCCACTCGATGCTCACATTAAACACTGCAAAACAAGAAACTTTGAAAACAAGCTTAGCTTAACTCAGGTAGACGTTTTTCCTCTTAGACCATCATCATGAACATCAATGTCATATTAATTTGCAGATTTGAATAATTTATTAAAAGAAGTATACACTGTGTGCGCAATTATTACGCAAGTTGTAGTTTTGAGGATTGAACTGAAAATGTTTCCATCTCACTCATTTATTGTCTAATTATTGTTAAAGTGAGAATAATAAACATACAACTCAAAATTGACGAAGATTATTCATGTCCAGTTTGGTGCAAACCAGAGCATGTTTGTGTGATTTCGAGTCAACCGTATGCAGACGGTGAGGGATTGGAAGTTGCCACTCTGTCACACCCACGCGGTCAGCAGACACTGTCCAGAGCAGGATGTTTCACCTTGTTCTGTGCCTTCAGACACATGTTGACATTTCTGAGGCAGAGTGCAAAAAGGAAGTCATCCAGCAGCAAAATATGTTACTTCCTGTGTGGGTAGGGCTACTGTGATGTCACCAAACGACCATGTAAATGTGCTAATGGCTGGTTGATTATGACATATGTTTATACAGCTGTGAGTTTGTGTGTGTAATTTATTTCACCTTGAATCTTTTATGTCAAATTGTAAGCTGTTGAGGCTTGGTAACCACCATGTTTTGCTGCAGCAAAAAGCTTTTGATTACTTTTGATCTCCAAAGCCTTGATAGTGTACTGACTGATTTTGATTCTGCGAGTCAAAAGCTGTGAGGAGTTCGCTGAAATACAAAATGTGTAAATGAGACAAAATGACCGGCTTCCTGGGGGGTTTGGACCATGGTGCCAAGACACTTTTTTGTGGCTCAAGAGAAACTACGTGTCCCTAATTTTTAAAGCGTCTTTAGAGGGCCTTCCTGTCTTCCTGTAGATTTTAGATTTTAGGACATACCTTGCAGAGACTTTATTTTCTTGGATTTGGATTGATCTGTTGGTGTTCCACATGTCAGATCTCTTTGATGTACAGTTTGGGTTATCTTAGTTAAGAAGGTGCTGTAGTGCTTTTTGGACACGCCCCTTTTTGATTCCAAAGGGGCAGAGTTTGATGAATTTTTATGTTAAGGCAACCAAAAACCCATTTTTGGGTGGAGAAAAGACAATACAATTTTCAGTTACAATAAGCCTTTGCAGTACTTTTTTGCTGCTCAGGCCTGATAATTATTGCAATATTTTCCAAGTGATGAACATTTTCCTCATTGAAATCTGAAATGCATAGTTGGTAGTATTTGCATGCACTTAGAAACATTAAGGTTGCTTGTGGCAAAATGTGAAAAGGTTTGCGGGTTATGAGAACCTGGAAAACACTGTAAATGAAGGAAAGTAGCACGAAGCTAGAAGCTGGAAAGAATCAACTCTCCATTTTCTGAACCCACTTCGTCCTGTACATGGTTTCTGAGGTGCTGGAGCCTGTTCAAAGGTCTCAATAGGAGAGACAGTGGGGCACACCCTGGAGAAGTCCATCAAAGTTAACACAGGCAAACAATCAGGCATACCTAAGGGCAATTTAGGATTTCCAGTTAATATAAAATGGAACTGTGGTAGGAAGCCAGAGTTCCCCACAGAAAACATGTAATATCCACACAAAAGGGCTGTGGCAGCGGTTTGAACCCAGAACATGTTGTGAAGCAACAGTGGTAACCAATGCAATTTTTTCCCAAGTACCCATATATTATGCCTTATTGAAAGTAACTAACAGAGCCCACCCAGTGCTGTTTATTGTTTAAACTAATTAGTAGCTTGCTTGTGCCTTTGAATTGATAAGTTGGTTTTATTTTGTTTGCATAAATGAAAGAGGTTCAGGTGATACTGGAGGAGGTGGAGAAAGGTTTATTTTCATCTACAAGCTCAGACTGGTTAAAGGAGGGAAACTTAACTCAGCATGTTGGACTCGGTGACTCTGATGCGTCCCGTTCATGAAAACAGTTCACAAAGTTCTGAGACACCATCTTTAGAAATTATTATAAAAATACAGAGAAAATCAGGAGTAATGATTGAAGAGCAACACTGGTGCAAGAACAAAAACAACACCAACTCACTCCGGATGATGTAATTGAAAAGCAAGTTAGGTATTTCAGGGCATTAATTTGCTCCTATTGTTTCCCCATTGCTGTCATCAACTAAACCTTCAATATGCTGAATGAGATTAAATATTGTGCCTGTTGATGTTTTTACTGGGAAAGCCAGTGTAGATAAATGAAGTTCAGTCACTTCATACTGTTCAGATCAAACACATTTTATTGTTCGATCTGGACATTCTGTACCTAACCCCAGTAAGTACAGAATGTACACACTCAGACCAAAACTGTTAGTACCCCTCTGTTAATAACTGAAAAAGTCCACAGTGGTTACTGAGATAACTTAAAACGCACAAAAGTAAAAATAAAATAAAACTTATTGAAAATGATCCAATGAAAATCAGACATTGCTTTTGAAATGTGCTTCAATGGAATAAAGGACCTGGAAAAAAGTGATGGTACTTGTAACTTAATACTTTGTTGTGCATCTTTTTTTTAAGGTTTTATTGGCTCTAGTGGCCTTTATTTGGGAGTGGTCAGACAGGAAAGCAGGTTGTGAGGAAGAGGAAAGACATGCAGTAAAGGTTTTGAACCTGTGAGAGCCGCATCAAGAACTAAGGCTTTCAAATATGTGTCTTGCGCTCTACCCCTGCACCACCATTGGACGACCTTTTGAGACAATCACAGCAAATAAACTGTTTCTGTAGTAGTGAGACTTCTGCACCTGTCCACAGGTGCAGAAGTCAGGTATTCTGCCTGCCTTCTCATCAGGTATTCTGGCAGGTATTCTGCCTGCCTTCTCATCTGCACACTGCTCCAGTCGTCGCGGGTTTGAAGGTTGCCTTCTCTAGATGTTTCAGCTTCAGCAGATGTTCAATAAGATTTGCATGCGAGCAATCTGGGAGGACAGTTCGGAAGAGTTGTGTTTTTTTGTTTTCCTTTCCTCCGTCATCTCTCATGAAGTCCGCTTTTGCTCAAAAGATGACAGCTGGCGCAATTTGACAATGATGTACCTTGACCTTGAAGTTCACCTTGAATTTCTTTGGAGGTTGTTCTGAGTTCTTTGTTATCATTACGAATATCCTTCTTTTCTAGTTGTCATCAATCGTCCTCCTGCGACTGACTTGTTAGTCATTTTGTGTACAATCCCTCTCCCTAACCTATCAATTGTGTCCAGGCCTGTTTTACTTGGTTACTTTTTTTGTTTTTTAGGATTTTGCTGAACCACATCTCACAAAGAGTGTCGGATTTTCATTGGTTAATTTTCATTAAATTTTTCTTTAAGTTTTTTCAGTGACCACTGAGGGCTTTCCAGTCATTAAAACAAAAGGTCCCAGCCACTCTGTTTACAGCTGATGATTGTGTTTATTAAGGGAAAAGATGAAACCCAAAGCAGCCAAATCCTGTGTGAAAAACAAATTGTGCCAATTTTTAAACTTTGAATTAACTTGTTAAACTTCATATCAATTTAACAAGTCCTGGTTACTAGTAGATCCGTAGATAAAACAAAATCTCTTCAACAGTCTGGAAAACAAGCAACATCTGATGAAATCTGTCAGGGATTCCAGAAATTCATATTTTGAAGTTTTAATGGAAATTGAAACAAAACTGTGATAAAATGTGGTTCCACTAAGCAGAATGAACCTGTGACTAGTTTTCCTTCCACCTTTCACTTTATCCACTGTTTTGTGTTGTTTTTCTGCCATTTAAAAAAAAAAATCTTTTCTTGGCTTTGTGATTTTTGTGTCATCGGTGTTAGTTTCAGGTTTTCAGGGAAGTGTTTGTGCTTAGCCATGTTATGTTTCACTCACTCTGGGGTTTTTCCTCATCCATTTATTTCAGTTATTCACTTATTTGCGTCACCGACACATCAGTCCCTTCTCCCTCACAGCTGCAGTGTGTTGCTAGTCTCTGCTCATCAGCCTCCTCTGGAAGCAGATCAGGTCTAACGGTGAGATGAATGGAGCTGAAAACACAAACTTAGACACTGTTAGAGGCAGCAGCAGACTGATGACTGAGGTGGAGGTTTATGTTCCAACAGGAGGTTCCTAAACATACAGCCAGAGCTATGTGGTTTAGATCAGGGGTATGCAAACTTTTTTTATCACATGGGCCCAAAATAATCAAGTCAAAAGGACCAAATGAATGAGGATAAAAATAAAAAATAAAATACTAGTGCAATAAAACCGATACCTTAGTTTCACATTGGATTATTTTTGTGTGGTATTCTTTCAAAAAAGGTTTAATTTAGATTTTTTTCTCAAATATTTTTTTTTACTTTTTTCTTTAGAAAAGATGCACACAATTCATGTTAACATGTTATTGAATTATCTTGTAGATGTTTGTGATTTTCTCAAATTATATTTTGCACTTTAGGAAAAACACACATAGATGAGTTTTGTTTTTCTCTTGTTTCTGTTTGTCTCATCAATAAGCAAAGTTTAGGTGGGCACCTATCCTTTGTTCAAATTCTTTCTCAGGTTTTACCAATATAATTTATCATAAAAACTACAAAAACGCCTAAATGTCTAAATTTTGATAAATCAAAGTTAAATAAAATGTATCAGTATTGGTATCGGCAAACTGGCCCTGTTTGCCAGTTTGCCGATACCAAACTGGCAAACAGTTTGGTACTGTGTATTGTGTGTGACAATACACAGTAGGTGTGTGTATTGTCACACACACCTACTTCTGATACTGCTGGAGGATTGCTGATCTATATGGGAATATTAGTGAATGTGTATCCAACATGATAAATAAAACTGCTAAAACTGATTTATATATGAGTGAACTTCTGAGGACCCCATGACCACTTCCTTTATCTTCCTTTGCTGAGAGGGCTAGTTAGCTCTGGTTAGCATATGTTATTCTTTAGTTTTTTTCTTCTTTTCATTCCTAAGTTGCTCGTCACAACCATGATGTGTCAACACCATAAATGACAATTTACAGAACTTTGATGACATTTTGTGAAATAAAAGCTTAATTTTGGTATATTGTAAATATTTAATGGACCTGATGAGCTACAATATGGCCTTTTTCAGAATAACGTCATATAAATTGAGGTAGTTTGGCTTTTCATCAACTCTGTCAGATGTTAACTCCATCAGAGTTTTTGTGACTCTTTCAGTGAAATTGTTGTCAAATCTCACTTAAATGTGCAATTAATTCATTTTAATGTATTTTACATAAATTGCATTACTTCACATGTATCAAGTCTTTCATTTTACTCACTACTTTCTCACCACCTTCAGTTCTGTGTCAACTCCGTCAGATGGACTTTTTGTTTATTGTTTCAAATAATATTTATTTTGTTTCTTGAGATGCATGTCTGTAAAATGAGTAAAAATATTACTAATAGGGTATTAAAAAAATATTTTATATATATTTTTGTCAGATGGTGACGACAAAGTTCTGGGTCCTTAGCATCTTTACATTTCCAAAACATTATTTGTCATATTTGCATACATAAGGTTGAGAAATAATTTTAAAAAATTGGGGAAAATGTAAACCCATTTTGTCCCTATTCTCAAGAATCACTGATATACTGACGTTTGGGGCAGATATTCTGTTGTTGGCCGATCTTCAGCCGCGTTTGAAACTGACATGGAAAGTATCCTGTGGCTCCGACAAGAAACCCAGTGATCCTGATCATCTTTAGCAAGTCGATAGCGCCTGTCGATCTGTGTGTAATTATGAGAAGAACGGGCAGATTATGGACCGCCTCTCCCCCCGACACACTCTTTGTTCGGTGTGTGTGCGTGTGTGTGTTCGGGTCCACTCTCCGCCACCTGGAAATTCGTCCCTCTCCCTTTAAGTGGGAGGTGAGCTGTTTGGAAAAGCAGCGGATGGAAAGCCCGCTCCAAAACATTTACGCACCGGCGACGGTCAGCCACAGAGTCTGTCTGCGCTCCGTCACCAAACCCCTCCAAGGCAAACTGCAACCCAGGAGGAGCGGCTCCGGATGACCGGGAGCAGAGGTCCGGACTGTCACCGAGCAGCCTGGGTCCCGCCGCGCCGCATCGCATCGCGCCGCGCCGCGCTCTTGGATGCGGTGAGCGGTCAGGACGGAAGTTTCCCCTCGGCTATCTGGCGGAGAGCAGCGGCACTGGTGAGTGGACAGCTGGACTCTCTCAGCTGGAGCTTGTAGAAACTAATTAAACTCTGAGCTGGGAGTATTTATTTATTTTTTTATTGTGCTTTTAAATCCTCTCTTTCTTAAAAAAAACTTAAAACACAAAACAAACTTCAGTCTGTTCCTGGCGTTGTGTGGGATAGTCATGTCCATCATGGTGAAGATGATGATGATGTCAGCTCTGTTTAGTCAATGCAAATAAGTGGATAAGTGCTCTCTTTTCTGATTGGCTGAAATTGTCTCCTAAATATTTAGAAGTATTGCAGTTCTTCACTGGTGCAGGTTGTGGGCTCCAGTTGGGCGGAAAGCCACCGGCTGAGCAGGACTGGTCATCTGTACTCTGTTAATGCACATTATGCATGGAAGCACTGAGAGGTCAGAGGTCAGGAGTGTCCTGTAAGAATGAACTGCAGGTCTGAGCTAAGCGAGGTGTGAAATAGCAGACTGCTCTGAGGTCAGTTGTGAAGCGATGTCTTGTTCTCAGTGAGCAGGAGGAGAAGGTATGTGAAGGCTGGTGGGCATAGTGCCACCCTGGGGGTCTCACTGAGCGCTGAAGATGGTTATGTACAGGGTGGGGGAGAGGGGATTGGCCGACTGCACACAAAGCAGTCCATCAGCTGGGAGTCCCTGACCTTTCTTCCTGTCACTCCTCTTTTCTTTCCTTTCTTTCTTCCAGCTCCTTACTTTACTCCGATGCCTTTATTTAGTTTTTCTCCTGACAGCAAAGTGGCTTCTCACTGTCTGACTGCCGACTGACTCCTGTTTGTTTTCCAACGGAGATCCAGGTGTCATACACTGCTGCTGCTGCTGCTGCTGCTGCTGCTGCTGCTGCTGCTGCTGCTGTGGAACTTCAACTGAAGTCTTTTCTAGTTTAAAAAAAAAAAATCCAGACATCATTAACTATCCAACTGAGTAAAAAACATCCATCCACCCACAGTAATTTTGTCAGGAATTAAATGTAATCGTACTGAAAAAAACTAATTAAAACCACTCAGATATCTAGAAAAAGTTTACTTTGGAAAATAATTTATTTCTATCACAAAAAGTGAGCAGCCCCGCCACCTCCCCCCCCACACACACACACACGCACACACACACACCTCCACCCCACACACAGTGGTGCAGACATAAAGCATCCCTCTGTCAACACTGGTGCAGACTGAGCATTATACACTTCAGCATACACACAGAAGATAATCTCAAGGAGTGGTTCGGCATGTCACCCTTCACCTCCCTCCCTCCCCTGGCCCTCCATCACAGCCCCCCTTCTCTGCCCCCACAGTCCCCCACCCTCATGGAGCTTTGCCTTCCCAGGTGAATGGGTTCATGGAGGAGGGAAAGGTGACTCCTCACTCTGTCAGTTATTTGCCTCTTAAGCCACAGCCCAGTGAGACACTTGCCTTTCTTCAGGTGTTTTAACTTAAAACCGATGCACCTCACTGCCCCGTCGGTTTCTAGGTAGGATTGTTCTCTGAATTCTACCTGCAGGTAAAGCATTAAAGTAAAGTGGATCACGGGTTGCACTGTAGCTCCGCCCCCCTCGTTTTATGAATGACAGACAACTGATCAGTTGTCAGGTGCAGTGCTTTTAATTTGAAACAACCCATTTTGTTTGTATTAACATGATGGCAGCGATCCTGGGTGTTTCTGCATGTTCTCTCTGGGTGCTCCGGCTTCCTTCCAACATGACTGTTGGGCTCACTGGCGTTTGCTACGAGTGTGTCCAGGCATGGTTGTTTGTCCTGTGCGTGTGTGTGTGTGTGTGTGTGTGTGTGTGTTTTCAGCTGTCCAGGATGGACCTCGCCTCTGGAGAAGAGTCAGACTTTAACTCACCTGTTGCTGCTTATCGACTGTATGTCCAATTCCTGAGGCCATATAACGCGCGACGTTGTATTTATGAGACAAGTTGAGACTTAAAGTGTAGCTAACCTCCATGTGAAAGCATAACAGACAAATCTTTGAAAGATTCCACTAAAGTGGGCGGAGCCAAGAGACGCTGAGGGCCACGGCTAAGTGTTGGGGTCTACGGTCAGGATGAGGGAAGTTACCGTTGTAAACCTAATGACTCTGTTGCTACATCTAGCAACTGTTTTTTCATTTTTTCAAAAAACAACTCTAGCAACTTTTTCCTGCGTTGTTGGAGACATTTATGGCCCCAGCATGAGCAGCACCAGTCTCTCTGCAGCTGCAGGCAGTCGTCCTGCATAGAGGAGATCCTTTCTGCTCCGTGGCCACGTTGCAAATGAATCACACAAATGTGTGGATCAACGATCCCCACGCTCACTGACCCATCTCCTGGCTCCCCTTAGATAAATGCTTTTACACCCGGAGATCGGAATGTGACGTAGCGCCCCGCTGTAACCAGTAGGAAAATTCAACTGCAGTAGCCACCCTTCAATCCATGGAGGGCGCCACTCACAACATTTTAGGGAAAATGTTGTAGATTTAAAGAACTGTTCACGACAATGCACAAAAACATAAACATAAACATAGAACCTTTAAGTGCAAATGTAGACAGTTTACCCAACAAAACATTGATTAGAGGGTTAGTTACTTTTTAAGCAATACTTTTAAGAAACTAAGAATTCTCCTTTTTCAAAAAGTTACTAACTTCTGAAAAATAATCAAACATGAAGAATATTCCTTGGCCCTATGTAAATCGACTGGATATAAAGTAGCTGAACTAGAACCTAGTTACTTTATATTGAGTTGGTTTTTTTTGTTTGTTTTTGTTTTACCAGTATGTAAAACCAGAACGGTAAATGCACAGCTTTTCAATATAAGACATGGAGTACCACACACATTGTTGTTCACTATTTATAGCACAGCTTTTTATACTAGAAGTAGACCTTTGAATTTAATGCATTAAATTCAATGCAAGCAAGTGTGTATGTGGGAGTGACAACTTGTTTGCGTGAGTGTGTGTGTGTGTGTGTGTGTACCATCTCCTATACATTGAAAGTCTCCATAAGGGTATCAGAGCAGACAAAGGTTTTCCCCCTCTTCTTCTGACCTCTTGTATCCTCTCTGCATTGTTCTCTGAATCCTATTGAACCAAGAGTCCACAGAGACTCAGCACAATAGAGAATAATAGTGTGTGTGTGTGTGTGTGCGTGTATGTGTGTGTTTCTTCAGCCTATCCTTTAGCGCTGTGTGAGGCCAAGCCAATCACGCAGAACAATGCAGGGTTCAGGGAGGCCTTGTGATCTTTTTAAAAGAAGACCTTCTCGCTGCATTGTCTCTGTCGGAAGCAAAGCTAGAACTGCTGATGTCAAAACACTCGGCTGACCGACTTGACCAAACAGGCTGTTTTATCCAAATGTCACATTTCTGTTGGTTGTACCCCGTGACTGTTAAACCACAAGCTAGAGCTGAATTCATTTATCAAATGTTAGGTGAGCGGTATCTCAAATGCTAATATTTGTATGTAATATTTGGTAATATAAGTAAATTAAATGTGTAAATCAATCAAACTGCCCATACAACATCAATAATATATTTTGACAATTGACAATTGAATGACTGCTACCCACCTTCGGTGCACTCACCCAATTTTTATTTTTTATGGCTGAGATGTTAAAAACCAGTGACGTGCGGTGAGGTTCTTTGCTGGTGAGGTACTGACTTACGACTTATATAGACACCATGCATGTTATTGGACGTATGGAAATTTCGCGCAGGCATACAACGCTGGGGGGCAAAAAGACTAATCTTTTACATGTCATCCATAGCCGCGTTAACTCAGTGAAACTTAGAAATGTAGGTATTAATTTCGTGCTATGATCCATAGCAAAGGGAAAGATCCGCCAAGCTACATGCAGACTCGTTGCCATAGCAACTGACAACAATACCACTTCGTGTTTTAGGATTTAACACCAAAAAACATTCAATAATTTTGCACACAGAACAGAACATTTAGTCTGTTGTTGTAGTATATGTTAGGCTTAATGTTTTATTAATAGATAATTGCTGTGGTAGATTAGTTACCGCTTCTACTTTACTGAATTATTTAGACATAAACTGTTGCCCACAAAATGCACATTTCATTAAAAACCTAAACAAAAACATCTTATTGCTGTCTTACCTTCACTTATCAATGAAATCCATGCACCGCTAATTCTGCACAAAAATATCCATTCATCCAAAGCCAAGTCTATCCTCGGCATGTCTTTTCTACTCCGTTTGAGAATCAAACTGTCATGAAGCAAAACTTTCAGCTCTGGTGTTGGTCTTCCTTTATTTATTATCTCCTGCTTCAATTGAAAATCCACTTTAGAAAACTGTTAAAGTGTATAAATGTAGTCTTTCATGTTTACGTCGGAAGAGAGGAGAAAACAAATATATCGCTGTACTTTACTTAAAAATACTGTATGGCTAGCTCCATGGCTAGCTCGCTGTGTCTTACTCTGCAGTTGTGGAGTCACAATATTTGGGATCATGAGCGCCCCCAGCGATGAGGCAAGAGAACTGCCTGCCTCACCTCCAGTCTGTTCTCTGCCGTTTCTGATCGCTCCTCCGCACACAAAACACGATACACACACACAGTTGGTGACAAATGTATATTTAATAAAAATATACATTGTTTAATTTTGGAACAAGAAAAATGGCATTAAATGAGGGGACAGCAGACCTCTGTACTTATGTAGTCGGGTGTTAATAAACCAAATCTCAGACAAGTCGTTTAAAAAAAGTAATATCATCCACAAGAGATCGGTTTCAGAAATTTATTTATCCATATATGAACTTGAACAAATGTTTTAAACATGCCGAACCAATAGGGGGCAGTGCAGTGTAAAGCTGAAACCTATGTCAACCAATCAGGATCCTTCATGACCATGACTTCCTGTTAGGAATTAAACGTGGTGCCAGGATGTTCATTTGTGTGGACAGATATATGTATAGGTTGAAGTACCTTAAATGGCGTATTAGAATATAAAGTTAATAAAACAAAAGACAAAGTCCAGTTGAATCACACCAAAGCAAGTATGTGGATGGAGGATCATTTGTCGCAGACTGTATGCATTGGACCCTAAATCTCTGTTTTCCCACACACAGACAAATGCAAATACTGAGTTTTCTCAAATCTCCACTTTGGTCGGAGATTTTCTTTTTAAATATAAATAATCATTTTCAGTCGAGACCAAAATGCATAAAAATGTATTAGTTTCACCAGATATCTGGTAAAACTGGTGTTTGTGGATTTTCTGTAACTGTAACTGTAGAGTCAGAAAAAGACCCTTTGAAATAATTTCGATGTTGTTAGGTTGAGCGAGATTACAACAGGAATTAAGGTGAGGGTGAAATGAATTGGCTGGAGGCAGGAAATGAGCAAAAAAAAAAATTATTATTTAGTAGAAAAGATAAAATTGAATAGTTCAAAAGTCACAGTTAGCAAAAACAAAACAACAATAATAAGCCAACATTGAAAAGTAAACCCCAGTCCCATTGACCTTAGTATTTGATTTAGTCTTTTAATCATTCGTCGAGTCAAGTTGTGGTTTTTTTTGTTCAGCTCCTTTTTTCATCCAGTGTTCTGTTTTGTTACCATTATGCTCACGCTGGAGAAAAGATGGAAGTTCCTCAATGAGTCGTTAGCTCTTCTCTGGTCACAGGCTCAGAAGGCATATATTTGGTGTTTGAACTGTTAATATAGGCAGTTATAAATGTTTTTAGAGGATTTCTGAAGTACTTGCAGATTTCATTTGAATATTTTCTTTTTTTTTACTGCTTTCTATATGAGCTCTAATGCTAGAGTGGTTGAGTCATAGTGATACAGAATGTAGACGGGTGTTAAGGTTTTCTCTTTTTTTGAAAAATCTTTTATCTTAGATTTTTCTGAAGAATTGTAATTGACAGATAAAGACGGTGTTCATTTTATTTCTAGCTAGTCTCTTGTAGCCATTCATCATCAGATGAGATGTCACACTGTGTGTGTTAGCAAGTAGTTGCTGCAAAACCAGATTTTGAAATATAAAAAGAAAAGAATGATTTGGAGTTGATATTTTAAACTACCTTTAACATTTCATATTAGCAATAAGACCAATTAGCATGGTTAGCATTACTAAATATTGGTACCAATCTCTGTGTATTCCTTGGCGAATATAGATCCTTTGATTAACCAATGTAAAATACTGACTAATTCTTTAGCGTCATCGATTAAAGGTCCACTGGAAAACAATTACTCAAATCTGGAAGTTAATTCAGAGATAGCTATAATATGAACTACAGCAATATTGGCAGATTGTATCTTCTGGATTACTTTAAATATATTTTTTTACTTATCACTGATAATCACCTGAAATTAGTAAAATAATATGTATTTATACTTTTTTTTTTCATTTTCATAAGTTTCATTAGCTCTGTAAAGATTTTTTTAAAGGATTGTATCATAGGTGTAGTGCTTCTTTTTTAATTATGTATCCTCAAACATCTCAAAGCAAAATGCCCAAAACAAAATGTCTCCTCCTTCCTCAACCAGTCTTTTTTTTTACTCAATGAATAGATGTCCAGACTGAAATAAATGGTTCATTTTAAGGTAAATATTAGAGAAATATAACACATTTATCATATAAAATAAACACTTTCTGTTAGTAAGGATGCTTTGGTTTTGGTTGTCTAACAAAATCTCGTGCCACAAGATCTTGCATGGTAATATGTCAGGATATTTATTAACTTAATATTCTGCATCATCTTGTCTTTTAAACTAAACACATCATTATATCTCAACCATGACTGTATTTCGGATACATTCTACTCGTAGGTTGGTGCTGAACCTCGTCAAAAGTTGGACAAGACATCTGTAGCTCCAACAAGAGTTCATTATGTTTTGATTCTGTGGTGCTAGTGACTTTTATTGACAGTAATCAGATGGGCTGAGAGAGGAGGGTTCCAAAACACGCAGCGCAAATCTCAGGGTCAGGAACATACAGCTAATGGCGAGGACGATAGCCTTTTTATATGGGGCTCCAAGCATAGCGCTACACTACGCAATGCACCGGAGTTCAGTATGTATTGACATAGAAGTATAATGTGCGTGAAAAACTATGCCTTTACGGGTTTGAGCTGCGAGAATGTAAGAGATGATGGCATGTGAGCACCGGTTGGCGCGTCGCTCAGCACTGTTCTCGGCACCTTTTGTATTTTCAGGTGCTGCTGCTACGTGGTTGAAGTCCAGTTCTTTATGTTGCCTCAGCAAACTTTAGCTTTGAGAAAACGCCTTCAGTTTTATTTTATGAGTTATATGAGGAACTCTCCCACAACCTTCCTGACTGTTTGCTCTTTATATGTTGATTTTTGTATTTTTTATTGTTGTCTGTCTGTCTTGTCCACTATGACAAGTGCTGCTGTCTTTCTTGGCCAGGTGAGCCATGTGAAAGAGGTCATGAACTCAATGAGTCTGATCTAGTTAACTAAAGGTTTAATAATTATAAAAACAAAACAAAAACAAAACCTTACTGATGTGTTCAATGCTTGATTTTGATCATTTTTAGCTTTAGCTTCTGTTGTTGTTTGCAGCTGATTTTGCCAAACTTGACCTGTTCCAAACTCATCTCTGGTGGTTTATGGCGGAAAAGCTACAAAACTCACAACACTTAAAAGAACTTTAGATTTTGCTTTCACTTGTGTTTGGGTAATGACATTACTTTGCTCAAGAAATCTCTATCAACTTGATGAAATGCACTTTTAAATCAAGGTTTGGTCTTTTTTTCAAAATTCTTCTCAGGCTTTGCGACAGCAGATGTTTCTCATCGGTTGGCTTCTGTGCAGCGGGTGAAGTGAGATTATTCTGGTTAATTCTTCACTTCGTTGCTGATAAGAGTGCGATATTGCAGTGCATTTCTTCAACTTCATATTGTCTTCTTTTGCATTATCTGACAGCCCGTTTTACTCATGTTGAGCCTTCATTACCCACAATCCTTTAGCCACTACTGGTTCTCTGCAACACTAGCACAAGGATCAATTCATATTCAATTATCCAAAGTGGGAAAAAGTCGAGGATTTTTTGGAAGAAGCATCTTATCTGGAGAGTTCTTGGTCACCTTGGAAACTTTAAGATTATACCGTTGAGGCCAACAGGGTGTGAAAATGTGTATTTATCCTTAAAAAACATGGACTTCAAAGGTTTGTTGCCACATCTTTACATCGCTCCTCTTTGTAGCCCACTTTAAACCTGTTGCCTTGTGAAAGGAAGAGAAAACGAGAAATGTGCACACTTAGGAGGAAACACACGCGCATACACACAGAAAGGTCACGCAGTGGGTTGTGCTGGTTGGATGATGAGGTGCAAGTCTTCTGATCGTAATGGTCCACTTTCAGAGACGCGCTGAGACAAAAAGCAGCCGTGCACACTCACAACTCTGTGAGCATTCACACCTTCAAGGTAAGAGCTTTCACTGAACAAGCTGGGGGTGGGGGGGTTTCCAACACGTTTGTCTTCCTGTTCCTTCTTAGCTTTTCGTGCGTTGTCTCTGCTGCAGGTGTATAGTCGCATCTTGCAAACTGTCTGTCAAGGTAATAATACGCTTCTTTTTTCAGTTTTTTTGTTTTCTCCTGAGTACAAGGATGAGATTAAACACGCAGTTTAAATAAACAGGCTCATTGTGTACAGCACACATGCCATTCATTTACATTCCTCCAGCTGTGCTGTGAATGCACAGTCACTCATCCGTGTGAAGCGCATAATAAGTGCGCAAATAATGCAGGAGTACAGCCTGCACTCCTGGGCCACTGCGGGCGATTTATCAACAGCTGTAAATCGGTTGTAAAGAATAAAGAACGGAAGCATTTTTTGAATGCAGCGCTGCATTTCTCATGCTGCTTTTCAGCACTTACTAATCCCTTAAAAAAAATCTTCATAAACTTTTCTCTTTTCCAATTTGCAACGCTGGCGTCGTGTGTGTGCGCGCCCTGTCAGACACAAGCTCCTACAGGACCAAGGTGTGTTTCACTAAATGCACCGCCGGCTGAGAGAGAAGCTTTTGTTGGGAAGTACGCGGTGAGTTTCAAGCACCGTGACTACAAGTTTCTTTTGTCTCATTGTTCCCGTAACGCACATCACATAACGGCCTCGCATTGTTCGCCTGACAGGACATGATTGAGCAGGTTCATGCGTCAGGTTTTTTTTTTTTTTGTTTATCTTCTTATTTGTTTTTCCTGTGTAGTCTACTCTTCAAGTTTCTAATAACAATAATAATAATAATAGTAATAATAATAATAGTAATAATAATAATAATAATGAGTAGACTTAGGTGTGTTAATTGTAGCTCCAACTTGAAGCGGGTCATTTGACGATCCGCCGGTGAGACCGGAACAAAAAGCTCTTTTGACATGTTTCAACAGCTTTTACTACTTTCGGTGTTAACCAACAGATTTGCATCACCATCACCGTCCTGCGCATGAACAGATGTTTTTTGTCCGCCACATCGGAAGATAAAGGTATAATCGGCTTGTTGCCATCCTTTTTTTTCCAGCCGATTTGTTTATTTCTGCGTACATAAAGAGAATTCACAAACACTCTATTGATAGCTGAACTCGGGACGCACAAAATAAAAACAAACCAGTTTCCTGGGTTATTTACATGAGGTTCCGTTTCGCTCAACACAGCGCCGTTCTGTTGTAGTCACCCCGTAATTTGACTTTTTTTTTTTTTTTTTTTTTTAATATTACTCTATACCTGTTTGTTGTGTGTGTTTGCATACTGTTATTTGCAAGTGTCCAAAGACCGTTTGTTTGCCGTACACTGGCCTACTGACGGGATTTGCATTTTCTTTGAAAATCTGTGAAATCTAAAGAAACACTATGCCATTATGTGTCTTATATACTATATTAGTTTCTTGTTTAATGCTTGGACACTGTATGAAAACAGAATCAGATATTTAAATACTATTTATTTTGGATTTTCTTTGTGTGATTTGCATTTATTAAAAATTGAAATTTTTTTCTTGCAAAAGTCTTTATACTTCTTTTCGTCTCTCTCTCTCTCTCTCTCTCTGTGTATTTGTAATATTTTTGGTTGTCAAAAAAAAGCAACAACAACAACAAAAAAACCCTGGATAGTTACTTTTACTATCACTGATCATCACAAGATTTTTAAACAGGCTAGCCTGGATGCAGTGGCATCCAAGCTAGCTTATGCAAGCTAATACTTGGTGTACTTTTTACACTCAGAAAGAATATTGTGTTGCTAAATTTATCAGTTTTTTATTTTATGTAAAACATTAATAAATAAGCATAACTAGTACTTCGTAAAAAAAACAAACAAAAGTCTTAAACTTATTGTTGCTGTAATATCTTAGCAAGAGTAATCTGGTTGTAACAACCATGTCTTAAGATTTGCCCCCCTTTCCATTTCTCAAACAGTAAACATTCCTCTTTGTATCTTCTATGTCTTCCACTATCACTACGTTTTTTATGTGCTGGTTTTATCGTTGACTGAGGAGAACACAATTGAAGGAGAAACCACCCAGATAAACGTCTTTACATGACATTTGTCAGTTTTATAATTTAGGAAAGCATACATGCCTCCAAACTGGAAATAATTCAGTTTTTATTTCACGGTGTACAATGACAAAACACTGTATTGTGATCCAAACTATCCAGTCATTATTATTTTATGTCATAGATTGTTATTATGGTCTAGAATTTTTTTTTAGGTCTTTACTTTGTGTGAACACATCAATAATAGCATATATTGAACACAGAATAATGTTTACTAATATTTTATATTGCTTGTAGTAACTGCTTAGAAAAACAGCTAAAAAAAGTTAAAATAATGAAAAGGTTTTTGATTAATTTTTTTGTCACTTATTTTAAGAACTGAACGTTTTTATTGATTCTATGTAACTATGTAATTTTCTGAGATGCTAAATTTTGTTTTTTTTATCTGTAAGCCGTAATGATCTTTATTTTATGACAGAGTGGTCTGGTATTGGTAAACTATTTTAATAGCTATAAAAAAATAAAATTGGCTATTTTCACAAAATGTTTATTTAGGCTTATAGGCACTAACATTGTTTAATTTTATGGAATAAAAGTTTACTGTATTAAGCCACCAAATGATTATATTTACAGATAAACAACTTTTAAGTTTTTGAATTGTATTAAATAAGAGGGGGTTAGGGATGGAACCTTGAGGTATCCCACATGTGATTTTTGTCAGCTTTGATGAAAAGTTACCTATTGGCACAAAGAAGTCCCTGTTCTTTTGGTAAGATTCAAACTCGATGGTGCTAAAAGCTATTCAATAATATTTAACAGAATAACACAGATACTATATTTTAACTCTATATTTTAACTCTACATACTACTTGGTTTAGTAGATTAGTAGTTCTTGATTTAGATGGCAGGTTTCAGGATCTTGAAATTATGTGGTTAGTTTTAATAGAATATATGGATCAACCCAAGTTATTAAGTTTAGTTCATAAAAGGTTTTATGAACTTCCTCTGAATCTATTCAGATTCAGAGGAAGACGAATTTTCTGACACTAGAAAGTAGTTGGTTACATTTATACATTAGACAAACTAGTTCAGTTTATTTGTTTATGATGGAAGAAACCTCAGTTAAATATGAAAAAAAACTTATATGGTTTCATTTAACCATAGAAATTCTGCTGGTGGGGTTATAAAAACAGCTAATAGTTAAAAACATAGTTACTTTGATAAAACAATGAGCTTTTTTCAGTTTTCTTGCTCATAAGAAAGGATCATTTTTGTCGTTAGTAAAGATGCAACTTTCTGTTAGATGGAGCTGTCACGTGTCCAGCTACATAAACTGTAACCATCTACATATAAAGCTCAGAACATTCTTATGATTCAGTACTGTGGTCAAAGTATTATGGGTACTATTTTACATGATTTTCCAGATTTTCCTATTGCTCTTTTGATATTTTTTCTTTCTGTTGTGACTCCTGTGCTCTCCTGGTAGCAGATGTTATCAGGTTTGCAGGCTTTGTGCAGGAGGCTGACCACCTTAACATTAACGTGTCCAGCTAGTCACTTTGAACATGATCTCCCTCATGTTGGAGCTGGTTAGGATCTACGGTGCTAACTTATTGGTAGCCACCCTCCTTATTGAAATACACAGAGATTCACACACACATACACACACTGTCCAGACCTCCTGTGGCTTGTCAATGTTGAGACGAGCAGGCCTCCATCAGAATCACCTGTTGTGCTGCTGCTCAAAGGAGTTTCCATAGTAACATGTTGGAGCTTTGGGCCCTTGGTCTGTAAAGACCCTTGGCAAATATAGACTGCCCCTTCTACCCCAACCACCAACACGACCCTAACAAACTCCCAAACACACATACAAACACACACACAGCTGCAATGTGTGTGTGTGTGCTCTCCAGAAGCGGCAGTAAATAGAGTGCAGATATAAAGTGAGCTGGGCTAACGGAGGGAGCGCATTGTGAGAGTCGGGCCTCCTTTGTCTGAGGTAGCCTGAAGGAGCAGGGGGTGGAAAGGAGTGGGTGAGTGTGTGTGCGTACGTGTGTGTGTGCGTGTGTGTGAGGGGGACGGCGGGGAGAGATGCTTTGTAAAGGAAGAGGAGAAAAAAGTGGCCTTCATCCACATCCTTTCTTCCCTTTCTCTTGTTCTATCTCTTTATTGGGACTGTTTTGTCCCCCCGCCTTCCTCCCCTCTGATAAATGCCACAGTAGCCTTTCGCTAGCTGCCACAATAGACGACCTGTTTCAGAGAGCGCAAAGAGGGAGAGAGCCAGAGAAAGAGGGATGAGAGAGAGAGAGAGAGAGACATAAAGAGAGAAAGAGAAGAAGGCATGAAAAGGAAAAAAAAGACTGCTTTTTAACCTGCTCTTCTGAAAGGCAGCAGGATAAAGGGAGGGCTGTGACTAAAGCCAGAGTCCGCTTTCCTCTCCTTTCTCCTTCCTCAGTGTCTCTTTGTGAAGGATGCGCTTGTGTCATCTGCCTATTTATACGTCTTATTTAGAGAGCTTTCAGGGAAGATGGTGAACGGGACTCAGACCTGCTGTGGCCGGGGTTTCAAACACGGGAGGCTTGTCATTTGTTTGACGTACAAAGCTGATCATTGTCCGTGCATCGGAAACGCGTATCCTCCTGCAGACAGCGGATCTAAACTATGCAGCAGCCTGCTTTGTTTCTGACTCTGAACTTCTGCACAACTTTGAATTAACCTTCAAAGCCCCATTTCTTTTTGTTTTTGGCCATTTTTCATATTACCCTTCCTTGCCAACTGTTAGTAATCTTGCAGTTTAGTCTACTTTACAGTTCTAGTTCACGTCTGGGTGCTGGCAGCATCTTGATTAGGCAACTCT
Source organism: Poecilia reticulata (assembly GCF_904066995.2). Lineage (NCBI taxonomy): Eukaryota > Metazoa > Chordata > Actinopteri > Cyprinodontiformes > Poeciliidae > Poecilia > Poecilia reticulata. The sequence goes on from NC_088834.1 coordinate 31,319,232, forward strand.
TATTATGATGGTTACTTATAGCCGATATTATTGCAACATCCTTTGCAGCAGCAAAAAAATTAAATCAAACAAACAAAAAAACATCCGGCTGTAGATCATGTGACCCGTGCTAAGAAAAAAAGTGTTTCCATTTTTTTTCCAAAATCAGCAGGTTTCCCTTCAGCTAATTTATTCCTGTACTTTCAATTTGCGCGATTTTATAGTCAGTGGAAACGCAGTTACTAGTTTGTCTTTGTAACCCTCTAAGATCTCTAGGAAGAAAAGCTTCTTGACTTGTTGCTTTTGAGAGGTTTGGCCATGCGAGTTGAAGCTGAACCACAGCAAAACCCAAATCTACCCTCTTTGTTCAACACCAACTTCTGTTTGACTGAGAGATAAAACAAGTTTTGGATGGAGCTATGCGTGTACTGTTAAAGAAACATAATGTAGTTGCTTATCAGATCCAAAAGAACTCAGCCGTACCGCACAAAGCAGACAGGGGCTCAGAAAAATGGGGGGAAAGAAAGTTGTGCACTCTTAGGAAATCCAGGTGAGTTGCCATACTTTGTGACTCAGACCGTGCCAACACCCACAATCCCCTGTGAAGAAGCAAGTCCAAAAGTTTTGTTTTCTTTTTTTTTTCAAACAGATAAGTAACCTTTTATAATGGAACAAAAAAGCAACTATTTCCTGTTTGATAAATGCTCAAATCTGGAAAAAATAACACAGAAAGCACAAAGAAAAGCTCAGTGACTCAGTCTGTAGAGGAGAAACTATTGGAATATAAAAAGGAACTCTGGAGTGAGTCAGATTCTGTTTTTTTTAATGTGTAACATAGAGAACTAATATTGTTGAATACACTGGGTCAATGTGGGTGTTCATCTGTTCTGGTATCCAAATTCTATGGAAATGTTGCATTAACAATAACCGTCTCTAAACACCCACTGCAACTGATGACCAAATAATAATACATTTCACCCTCTTTTGTTTTCTTTGTTGGGTAGCAGAAGGATCACTGAATCACATGTAGTGTCAGACCAGAAATGCAGTAGACCTACTGTGAAATACTATTCACACCCGTTGAACCTTTTCAGATTTCATCACGTTTACAGACATGAACTGCAATGTGCTTTACTGGGATTTTCTTTATAAAATCAAAGTAGTCCACAGTTGTGAAACACAAGAAAAATCATAATGGTTCTCCTCATTTTATTTTTATCCAATAAAAAGGTAGGACATGTATATGTATTCGACCCCCTTTACTTCACTCCAGAGTTCTCCTATTTGGTACAGTATATGGGATTTACACACTTAAAACAACTTAACACAAAAAATCACAAAAATAATGGCCAAAGTGATTATGTCCCCCCAAAAATCACCCTCTTTTATTGCCAAAATATAAATATAATGTAGGCAAAAAATAATTTTTATTAAAAAAAATATTCCCTTCTCACCCTCCACGGGTGCTCTCTCTCTCTCTCTCTCTCTCTCTCTCTCTCTCTCTCTTTCATCCTCTGAGCTCGGGTCCTCTACCAGAGGCCTGGGAGCTTGAGGGTTCTGCGCAGTATCTTGGCTGTGCCTAGAACTGCACATTTCTGGACTGAGATGTCTGATGTTGTTCCTGGGATCTGTTTTAGCCACTGCTCCAGTTTGGGGGTGACTGCCCCGAGGGCCCCGATGACCACAGGCACCACTGTGGGCTTCACCTTCCAGGTCTTTTCCAGTTCCTCCCTGAGGCCCTGGTATTTCTCCAGTTTCTCCTGCTGCTTTTTCCTGATGTTGTAATCACTTGGTATTGCTACATCCACCACAACGGCTTTCCTCTGTTCTTTATCCACCACCACAATGTCCGGTTGGTTCGCCATTACCATCTTGTCTGTCTGGATCTGGAAGTCCCACAGGATCTTAGCTCGGTCATTCTCCACCACCTTTGGGGGTGTTCCCCACTTTGATCTATATATATATATATATATATATATATATATATATATATATATATATATATATATGCCATTACTTCAGGAAGGTAACGGCAACAAATCATTCCTGTTATTACGCCATCATCACTGAAAGCAGTAGTGTGAGAAACAAATGAAAGTTTGAAGCTATTGGTGTTAAGTGTGATGTACTGGTGCAAAGTTGTCAAATACATTTGTAATTCAGTGTATTATTTAAAAAAAGAAACATTTTAAGTCATTTCAGCCATTTTTCTATACCGGATTGGTATCAACCAATACAAAGCCTTAGATTTCTGTATCGGTATTGGAAGGGAACAAAGTGCATCCCTAGTTTCTGCAGGAGTCCAGATTTTTTCAAAATAACAAAATAAAGATATGTTTATGCCTTTTGTCTCATACGTTTTGCTAAGTTACCACGTGCTGAGATGAGCTGAGTGTGTGTTTGAGTGTGTGTGTGTGCGCGCGCTGTGGGCGGGCCTCTTGAACTCCAAGAGGAAAAGGGGAGTAAAATGCAGTCTTTGTGATGTCTCTATCAGTCAATCGCAGCACTAGAGTTCCCAACACTGCTGTTTGTGATGAACTGAGGAGCGTCGACAGAACAGCAGCATCTTATCAGGGCTCGCTGCTCCGTGTGTGTCCGTTCCCCAGTGTGCACGTACATTCAGCGCAATTAGAGAAAAATCACCCCCCAAAAAATTGAGAAAGCCACATGTGCCACTGTTGATGAGCTTATTCTTTGGATTGCGCTCTACGGTTCAGTACCCTTGACATCAAAAGGCCAAGAGAACAGAGGAAGAGAGGGGGAAGAAAGACGAAGAGAGTGAGGCAATTGTGTCTCCGGTCCTGAGAGCTCATTCTCTAATGAGACTCGGTCAGCACCGCAAGGAGGCTTTGTTGAAGAGCTCAGTGTGTGTGTGTGTGTGTGTATGTGTGTGTGGCTGTGAGTAGTTGTGTGTGCTACAGATTAAATTTTTAGAAAGGAAAACAATGATCCTAGACATGAAACATGCATTCTCCAAAAGGATTTAAAAAGTTTTCTAGGGCTTTCAAATTCTATTAAAATCTGCTTCTGAAATGTTCTTAAAATTAGTTGGATAATAGCATATAATGTAGTCTAAACCGATTAAGGGAGCAATTGAAATTCAAATAAATAACATGTTCTAAAGTTGAGTTTAGTGCAGAACCATTGGGAAGAGGATTACATTGCATTCCATCTAGAAAAATGACAACCATGGTTATGCAGACCTTGGTGCATAAGCAGAACTGTACTAGTTGAAAGTTTTCGCCCTATTAAAAATAGAATTGGGTCAGTATTGATGTGGACATGTGGGAATTCTCATCCCTATATGTTCCCAGTTGGGTGGCGCAGCTGGTAGCACTGTTGCCTTACAGTAAGAAGGTCCTGGGTTCGATTCCCGGCTCAGCGTCTTTCTGCATGGAGTTGGCATGTTCTCCCTGTACATGGTGGGTTCTCCCCGGGTATTCCGGCTTCCTCCCACAGTCCAGAATCATGACTGTCAGGTTAACTGGTCTCTCTAAATTCTCCCTAGGTGTGTGTCTTGTGCATGGTTGGTTGTTCTGTCTGTCTCTGTGTTGCCCTGCGATGGTCTGGCAACCTGTCCAGAAACGTCTCGCTGGAGAGAGGCACCAGCACCCCTCCTGATCCCACTAGGGACAAGGGTGTTCAGAAAATGGATGGATGTTCCCATCCATTATCAGTTGGGTTTCTGAAAAATAATAAAAAAAACAAAACAGAAATGTTATTTTCATGAAGACACTTCTGTGATTGAGCCAGAATAATTCCATGTCCCATTTTGTTCTACAGTAAATCTGTCCGTCAGTTCAGTCAACGTGCATTAGTGTCTATCTCTTACTCTCATTAAGTGAAAGACTCCCCGGACGGGCCCCCAGGCCCATCACACGGCATTGTAACCACCAAAGCGACTCCATTACCAAAAACATTTTATGAGAAACTAAACATCCTGATTTCCATAAAAGAGATACAAGCATAGTGTACGTCTTATCTAAAGTATAAAGGGTTTTCCTAGAGTGAATGGAGCTTTCGTAGGGATTGTCCAGGAGTAAAGTTCTCTTTTTTGTTATTTCTGCAAACACGTTGATTAAAAAAATTTATTACAAGAATCCAAAATTTGACTGCAGAAGCTAACATGCACGGTTTTCCCTCTTTTCACCCGTGGAGGTTCAATCAACTCTGAGGAAAATGAATGGTGGTCCTGGATTGACTGTGCTAGAAAACACTAACCAATAACACGCCAAGTAGCCTAGCAGTTTCATCTTCCCAACACGCATTTTCTTTTAGACATGCAAAAGAAAATTCCAGTAATAAGCAGATTTTTCACAAATAATTTAGAGTCACGTTTCACAGGAGACGCTATCCACGGTTTTCCTCTGTGACAGGAGGGCTCTGCTGGCAGCACAGAATCATAGCAGGCTTGTGGTAAATAAAGGGCAACAAGGTGGACCTAAAAATCGGTTGTTAAACAGAGCCAAAACCAATATGTTGAAAAAACAGCCGGAACAATATATCATACATCCCTATTGAAGCCTCGCTTTAACAACTGAAGACTTAGGGAATTACAATCATTGGGTGTTTTACATTCAGATGCTATGCAGATACACTCTTTGGGTGAGGTTGCCACTGACTCATCTTGTAGTAACTTGTACTTTGTACTTTTCAGTGATATTATAGTTGTTATTATATAAGCACATGCCATTTGCTGCTGTGGTTTCTCCGTTTTGTTTTCTCTCTTTCTGCTGCTCTAGAGGCAGACTTCTTCTCTATTTCCTCTTCTTTCCCTTTAAACCTTTCCTCACCTTTATTCCTTTTCCATCTCCATTTGAAACGAACCCAAATAAATTACTTTTTATATATATATATATATAAATAGAAAAAAAAAAGAATTGCGATCATTACTCCTGAGATTTCTGTTTTGAAATGGATTATTCATACTCACTTTGACAGAAGATTTGAATAATTGCCTCATTAAAGTGTTGAATTTGTTACTCCAGTAAATATCTAACAGCAAGAGGACACTCATGCTTGTTGTGGTTTGGTTTTGGTTAAGTTTGGCAAGCCTAAAGAGCAACTGGAGCCAAAATATCCAAGTGACTTTTTTTATTTTATTTATTTTTTACCTCAAAACAAAATAGAATCAGATAAATGAATACAATTGAGTGTCAAAATGGAAAATGAACTTGTGTCGGTAGAAAAGGGGGGTACAGCTTGGTGAAAGGGGTATTAAACCCAACCTGGATCTCCTCCTCTTTTTTGACGTTTCTTGAGAAAAAGTTTTTTTTTTACCATGAATATTCAATTCTTGGTTGGAATTTAAAGTCCTTTCTTTCCACTGATGTTGCAAAAACGAAAAATTACCCCCTCCCAAAAAAACTCAAAACAAACAAACAAAATCCCAACCAGCTCCAAAATGTAACGCTCATATGGTAATTTCCCAACTTTAAAATACTGAAAAGCAGCTACAGTGACGCCTTATTCTTTCCCCTCTCTGCTATGTAAATGTTTTATTTTTCAACGTGAATCCACAATACCTTTCACATATTATTCTGGCTTCGCTCTCCCGGTTTGCGGTCATGTGTCCAGGAAATCATAACGGAGGGGATAAAGCCGACTTTGTTAGAAAGCGTCCTCCTCCGATGAATGCGTTTCATCACATGAAAATCACACCTGTTGGTTGGCCGCCTGATCACTATCGCGCACGGTGGTGTTGCAGGAAGGCTTACCTGCAACAGCATGCTAATTATGCAAATACGCAGCCCGTGCGGTGGGATCTGAAGAGGCTCTTTGTACTTTTTCCCTCTTGAGGGGAGAGTCTGGGGGGGGGGGGACCCATCGGTGGAGGGGTGGCTGCCTGGGTCAGAGGTAACAGAGAGTAGAAAAGACAGGCGCTACAGGAGCGGCAGAGCAGAGCAGAGCCTCTCACTATGACTTGTGTCAGCAGCTCTGTTCCAGGCAGGGAGCGATTCTGGATCCCCGCACATCCACCCGGCCCTGCCAGGTCAGTACAGGATGCATGGAGAAGGTAGAGGAATGATGATGGGCTGTGTTTTTTTTTTTTTTTTTTTTTTTTATTTTGTTGAAATGATCATTTTTCTTCAACTTCACACAACCTCGTTTCCGACACAAGTCTCTCGATTTGAGTCAAAAATAAACATCCGTAGTACGCGAAGTGAGCTCAGTCGTGTATGTGTTGCATTAAAAGCATTGTAGATGAGATGCGGTTTAGTTTAAATGATGTTGCACTTTGCTGGAAGCTCTTTCCACGATAAGGCAGAGCCAGGCCCTGTGGGCAGACCGCGCCGGCTCCAGCCGCTGCCGCCGCAGCAGCGGCTGGATTGCTTTATCATCCCTAAGCAAATACTGCTAACTGCGAAACATTTCCCCAAACATTTGTTTATACATTGCTTCACACTTGTCTTGACACGACTGCGCGGCAGGTCGGAACTCACCGTGGGCAACCCTGTCACGAAAAGCTGCTGACAATTGAACAATGCGTGAGAAATGGCGTGATAATCAGGGATATGTTGTTATGGTGCAGTGGAGATCTGGCACAGAGAAAGTTTTTTTTCTCCAAGTTTTTAATGTTTTAATTTTGGGTTTGCTGTAATTGGATGGAGTTTTATGAGACATTCTTGCATTAATCTTTTTTTTTTTTTAACCATTGCAGCTGTCAGGCACAGTGATGACAATGCAATTGTCTTTATTTATATATTGTCAAGTAAACCTTTGGATGCCTAACACTTCTTTCATCTGTTGAGTAAGCCTCCTGGCACTCACGCACTCTGGCTTTTGTGTACTCTGAACAATTTTGCCCCAGGCACTCGTTGAAAGGCAACTAGGATGATATAAGCCTGAAAAGCTGCTCTTGTCAGAAGGGGAAAGGCAAAGAAGAAGAAGAAGAAAAAAACAATGACGGAGAGAGAGAGAAGGAGGAAACAAAAGGAAAGGAAAAGAAAGAGAGAACAACAGAAGGGATTTGCATTGCCAACCCCCCGGGGACTAAATGTTGGGTTTTGCAAGTTACAACTTGTTGGGTAACTGAAGTTTTTGTGTGAAGTGATTCTTGTCGTGGGAAGTGTAACGTTTCAGTGTTGTCGGCGCTCAAAAGGGAGAGGAGTTGATTTTTATCTGAGAGCAGAGGTTTCCTCTGTCTGCTGTCATTCATGCGGTAGGAGGACTCGGCCGGCAGCGCTGAATCGTAAAAGACTCGTGGTACAACGCACCGAAACTCCGCGTGGAGACTGAGCCATGGACTTGTTGTGAAAGGTCAGTTCACCTTTAAGGTTTCTCCTTAAAGTTATCAAAAGTGAACCATCATCTGTAGAGAACAACAACAACAAAAAGAAACAAAGAACAACTTAAAACAGAAAATTGTTCTGCCACATCCATGTGTCCCATGCTTGTATTTAGAGGCAACCAAAGAACTCAATTCCTACCATGCAGGTTACGAACCTTTCACCTGTAAGACCGACTAAAACTGCTTATTTGAGAAAATGTTTTTTGAGATGAATCTTTCGGTTTTTGGGCTTCAAGAAAGTTTTCTTGAATTGTTGATTTGACCGCCTACGAGCAGCAAGCGAGGCTTTCCATAAGCCGTACGGCAAACAAATTTAACAAAGTAGTTTGTTTGATTGAAAAGGAGACAAGAAGTCTTAAAGTTAAACAACCTGTTATGACAAAAGTTTTTGTGCTTTTTGTTGATTTTAAAAATGAAAGGTTATTTTAGCCAATAGTGATCCATACACATAAATTAACCATTTGGAAAACACTAACAGAGTTTTTCCTTGACATCTTGGCAGAAAACATCAGGTTAGTCTGTGCAGCACCAGTTTAAGGCAGTGTGTTTTTGGAGGTGGTGTTGACTTACAAAGGCTATTTCATACCGTCTGGTCCACTCTGCTGTCCACTTCAATCCCAACACCTGTGTGACTCATCTCTGGGGTCCGCAGAAATCTGTTGCATGTATTCTTGCACTGTACGTGTCAACAGTGAGAGCAGCTCTTCCATTAACAGTATAGATCCAAACACACTATGAAACTTTTTAATGGACGAGCAGAGGTGTCTTACAATGTGCGAACGCTCCAATACAGCCGACATGAAAGTAGAATTAAACGACGCGACTCTACGTTTCTGAAACGCTTAAGTTTGCTATGGCTAGGTTGTTGGCTAAAACATTTTATAAGTACAGCATTAGAAAAGATAGAAAAAGAAGCACTACATTTGTTTGTTGTAACCTCCTGAACACTCTGAGGGCTGATGCTTTCTTGGGAAAAAGGTTGTCAGCAAAGTGACCTTGACTAGCTAGCTGCTAACTGGCAAAATTTTCTTTGGAGTTTGATTAGAGTGGACTAAGCTGAGTTGGTTTGAATGCTCCTTTTATAAACAACTAATGGTTGACCCAAATAGTGTCCCATAAGTGAAAATGCGATGGTTTCACTTTATTGAAGTATTTTACACAAGGACCTTTACCCAAGTTGAAAAACATGAATCATTTGAATTATAACAGTTGGTAGTTTTCACACTGTCCTCCCTTGTTTATTAACACTGGCATTTTTTTCCTCGAACAGTTGGTTTTTGTGAAAGTGTTGCAAAACATAGCAGCTGTCTTTCAGCCAGTCAGCTGGCAGTGTGCAGCAACATGTCAAGGAGGATTAGGGCTGAAATTTTTACGACTCTGGCACTTTCTCTGCCAACTCGGTAAAAGTAGTTTAAACTCCATAAAGAACTTGAAATAATGGCTTTAAAGTTTGTTTTTTAAACTAGACAATGGTTTTAATTAAATTGTTCATGTCTCTTCCTTTTATTAGTCTTGTTTTGCAGGAGTAATCATGACTAGTGATGGGTATGCATGACTGAAAGGTCTGGCTTACTACTCTTTTTTTTTTTTTTTTTTTAACTCAAACATCTGATACTGCAGGTAAGTGATTTCCCCTCCATAGCAAAGATCACCTGCTCTGGCAGGTTTATTTCCTGCTTTATGCATGCGTACACTAACACACTAATACAAGTTTTTGCTCATTCACTTTGTTCATCTTCGTAAAGCTCAACATCTGCTTGGAGGTCGGCTTCATTGTGATTTCTCAGCAGCATGCGGCAATGCCGTATAAAAGCCCAAACAGCTTCGTAGGTGGTCACAAAAAAACCCCAGGCCTCAATCAGATAGCCTCGCAAGAAGGCAACGCTTTTCAAATAATGCAACACACATGCACACACACACACACACAAGGTTGGGTTCTGCATGGATGCAATCTGCCGCGGATAGACTTGTGAGTGTGTTGTTCAACCAGAGGAGAGGGATGGAAGCGGCAACCTTGACTGGTTTGCATTGTTCTCTCGAAGACGCCGACGGCATTGTCCAAGAGAGTACAAACAAAAACCTTTTGCACTGGTGAAAAATACACACACCTTTGACGCGCATTCCTTGCTGTCAACAGCTCTGTGGGTCGTTGAGATTCTGTGCATACCTCTGCAGCCGGTGACACACATTCACTCTGAGCGTGTGAACGCCACCTGTGGCAGCCCTGCAGTCCGGCTCCCTCCGGAACGCCGAGAGGAGACCCAGGAATAACTCTGAGCGTTGGGACTGGACTCAGCGTGTCGCCGCCGTCCGCGCCCCCCGCCCCTCTGCTCCCCTTTCCCTCCCGCCGTCGCACAATCAACCCCTTGCCGATGGTGGCCGCCGCCGTGTTGGCCAAACAGTTTCCTACCTCTCCCTCTTCACCCCCTGATTTTATTTCTTCATAAATATCCACAAACAAACACCACACCTGAAAATAGCTGTCAAACAAGATGAGGCTCATGCAGATTTTTGTGAAAGCTGTTGATTTATTCCAGTTATGAGTGGAACGTGAATCGGTGCGTTTGAAATGCTTCCCTGAGTATTGTTGGCTTTAAATGTGAATCTGAATTGCCAGTGTGCGTGCGTGTGTGTTTTGTTCCGCTTCACATGAGTTTAGCCTCCAATTCTGCCTGCTTGTGATCTAAAACAAACACACACCAATAATTCAGATCACTTTAAGAACTAAAAGTAGTCAAGTGGCTGACTTGAAGTGAGGGGCTGCCCGTCCCACATGTTTACAGCTGTTTTATGTGCTCTGGAGTTTTAGCTGCAGTCAACTGATTAAGTTACATTGGATATTAAGATTTGAATACAAACATTTGTACAAATATTCAGGTTCACTCAAATTAATACCGTCTTGCATATAAATTAGAAGTTAGAACAACTTTACCTTCAGTCAGAACTCTGTGCCATCTGCTTTGTTTCAATGCCAGCCGCTATTAGCCAACAAGCTAACAATACATTTTTAACAATACAAGTTATATAGTGGTTATCAAACATCAAGCAGAAGTAAAGAGTTTAAGAGCAGCAACCATGAAATCCAGGGCTGCTCGGTAAGCTCCGGCTGTCGGAATTCCGACTTCAAGAGGCGTTTTTATATTTACGGCTTAAAACTCAGAACATCAGTCTTCAAACTGTAGTGTCAACGTACTTCTACACTGAGACCAGAAAGGTAGATTTGTGTTGTAATACACAGAAAAACGACAACCGTGCATCAATTGTCTTGGAACAAAGATTTTTGAAATGCTCATTTAAACGGTGGGATTGTTTTAAATGAAGTTCTGAGCAGGGAGTTTCTAACTGCTGGTTTGGTCCCTGTTTGTTTTCGGTGATGGGCTCGGCCATATTTAAACAGGTTTGGCGGCAGCACAAGTGAAACAGCACAACCTCCTGAACCAACACACTTTATCAACAAAAGAAAAATAAAACCAAACAAGGTTGGATGTTAGTGTCTAATGAAGGCATACAGTCTTGTTTAAGTAATACATTTATGTGACGTCACATTAGACAATTTGCCACCACTGCTGAGTGTACAGCTCCAGACAGATGTTTGCAGAAATTCATTATGAGTATTAAAGGCAGATTAATTATTGACTGTGAAGAGTTTGACTTTTTTTCAGGGCTGAGTGATTTATACAAAAAAGAAAAAAAAAACACATCTTGAGAGATTTTATTGTAAAGTAAAACATTGCGCATTAGGATTAGTGAAGCACAGATTTGTTTCTGCCTCATCACGCCTACCTGTTCTAGACTTTTTACAGGAAAATCAGCATCTGTTACACCGACACCAGCCCTGATGTGTGTAACACATGCTGCAATCACAATCTTAAATATGTTTTCTGGACATGTTGGCATCAGAGCCGCTGCTATAAACTCATTGTATCTCTGAATGGTGCTGTTTATGTTATATCTTATATGCATATCATCTAGTGGTGGCAAAAGCAACAAAAAAAACTATTATGCTATGTACTTAAGATGGAATATATACACATATATTCATGACATGCTTTGATCAAAGTAATTTATCCTCGGTGCAATTCCAGTACCGAAAAATTAACTTTATACCAGGTGAGTCTCTCTCAACTGAGAATGTGAACATACTGGGCTGATTATGTGCCTTCAAATATTTTTAATTCTCCTGTAGAAGATTCATAACTTGTAGGTTCCTGTAACTTAAGTTAACTTATAAGGAACAAGTCTGAAAAAACAGTCTGTGTGCTACACTCGAGAGAAATTCATTTGATGCATCAAAGAGTGATGTCATCACTGATGATGTCATTGTTACAATAGGAACTAAACATTCTAATGGTGCATTCACATCAAATACATTTTGAACATCAGGTGAGTCTGGTTTACATTCAAAGTCTATGTGGAGTATTGGATGCGCTGGATGCGTCAAACGGTTCAAATGGCGCCGTGCTAGATGCTCGAAACGGGTCGCAACGGCCCTCGACGCGCCTCCACATAGAGTTCGAATGTAAACCAGATGTGCCTGACGGTCAAAATGTATTTGGTGTGAACGCACCATTATATGGGGCAAACTTTTGGTTCTGGTTGGTTGTTTCTAGACAGTAGCAGAGCCAAATGAATTTTCACAAATTCTATGTTTTGTATTTTACTGACAACTGTTTAACAAATATTCATCCATCATCTAACATACTAGATGATGGATGACTATTTGTTAAACAGTTTAAAGCTTTGTCAAATTTGTGCAAAGCCTCAAATTTTCATAATGCAAAGCGTTGGCAAAACCTGGGCTTGGATAGTGACCTAGGTTAGTGCCACCTGGGTGTGGGTCGGTGTAAAGGCCGAGCCGGGCTTAGCTTGACCTTCGTGCCAACGCCAACATGAAGGTCCTCCATGCAACCAGTGGAGATTGGTTGCATGGATGTCTCTTTCCTCGGACCTCCATGTTTGTGTGGAGGTTTGGCTTTGCGTGGACTCCTCTGTTTGCAACCTGAGTGTGGGTCGGCACAAAGGCTGAGTCAGGCTATGCATGGAGACCCCTCTTTGATTCAAGGTCTGTTTTTCTTCAGACCTCCTTGATGTTTGGAGGTCCATCTTTCCTCAGACCTCCCTGGTTGATTGAAGGTCTGTCTCTCTTCAGACCTCTCTGGTTGATTGGAGGTCTGTCTTTCCTTGGTCTCCTCTGTTTGTAAGGAGCCTTCTCTTTGCAGGAGCACCCCTGGTCGGGTGGAGACTCTAGAATTGTTGTTTTCTAGAGCAAGTGTCAACTTCACCTTCAGGTCCGTAACCTGGCCCGGCAAAGATTTCACCATATCCTCCTGAGCCTTAAATTTGGAAGCTTGCTCAGAGTGACTTTTGAGATGCTCCTCATATTTGAGTCTCACTCGGTATTCTTCAACCATGACTTCAACCTTTGTTGCGTTAGGCATATTTTGCAGCCTCCCACTTGAAGTACTCCAGCTGTTGAAGAACGCTCTTGTCAGGTGTAACTTTGGAAGAGCAAGAAACCTGTTCACCTTTCACTTGCAGGTGACGTTCTTTTTCCAACATTTTTTGCAGTTTTTGAATCTCCTCCTGCTGGGATTTGACTTTAGTCTGACGTGCAATCCTTCGGTCTCTTTCCTCATGGAGTTCAAATTTCTTTCTCTGCAGTTCTGTTTTAAGATCGTCTACCTGCTTTGTCAGATTCTTAACCTGTTGGCTAATCTCTTCCACGTCTTCCACTGAAGGGTAATGTTGAAGCCAGCAGAGGGTGTTTCCTGCTTGACTTCCAATGATCTTGGACTCTCAAAGTCGCCAGAAGGACTTGATTCCCACTGGATCTCTGATTCATCTTCCGGCTCAATGGGGCTGTCATCTTCAACAGGGAAAATGACAGCGTCGTAGTCGACTTGGATGTTGCGGTCTACCATGTCGACTCATGAAAGCTTAGCTGGAAAAGCTTCATGTACGCAAACAATCTGTTGTTTCTTCATGTCTATATTCTAGTAACGTCTTGCTTTTCTGAACGTCAAACGTGCTCTGAAGGGTGATCTGTCGCGGTAGAACTGTGGAACAGGTCTGAGAAAACTGTGAGGTACATTCAAAAGGGAGATTCCCTTGTGATATAGAGTGATGACTAAAGATGTGCCGAAAGATCGGCCACCGATCATAATCGACCGATTTCTGTGAAAAAGTGTATGAACAGTGATCACCGATCAGACTCTTGTTGCCGATCACACAAACCGATCACCTGCATCTCATTTCGCAGCCTGCCTGTGCAGCTGGTCTCCTCTTTCCTTCACACTGCGCAAGCGCGCAGCAACAAATCCTAAGCGATGTGGAACTATAACGCACTGAATGAATGGGGAAGTTTGCGTGTTGCGGCGGAAAATTGAAGCATGTGGGGTGAAGCGCGTCAAAATGCATCAACACGACGAATCTAATATAGCATAAGAACAATGCCAAACTTGACTTAGTTTGGCTACATCGAGGCTCACTGCAGTAAAAAAGACGATCAGATAGCAGGTAAAGCAGCGCACAGCTACAAACACTCACCCGGATTAGCATGACGGTCAGAAAGCTAAACAAATAACCCGTAAAATTATTTAAGTCTTTGAGCTGCGATGTAAGACGCTGGTTCTGCTCTCGCTGTTGAACCGCTGCTACGCGCTACAGGGAGTAATATTTCACAGACGGAGTGCCGCTTCTGCTCCACCTGGTAGTGTCTCTAACACCGAACCTTTGCTTAAAGCTGCAGCATCTAACTTAAAAAATACATTTTATATACGTATTAAAACTTTCGCGGTCCTAACATGAGACACATAATCTCTGAAAAAATAATCGATCTCCTCCCTGCTGTGCATAATTACTCCGCTCAGTCAGAAACAGCCAATCAGAACTAGCAGTAATTAGCTAGCCGCCATGCTATCAGGAAGTTTTCATTCAGTAGCTCAGGATTGTTTATTGTAATGGAACCTGTATTTGCCTTTGAATGTTACGTTTTATACTTGAATTTTTTGGCGATGTTGAGAGGTTTTATTTTGACTTTTTGCATTATTTAGCCGCTTCAGAGCGTCCATATGTTTTCAGTCTGTTAAAGATGGTATTACTGATAGCAGTACAATTTGCACAATGCCCGTTTTTTTGTTTTGTTTTGTTTGTTTTCTTGGAAAAAGCTATTTAAAAGCTTTTATCTAAATTAAGGTGAATTCATGGTTCCTTTTTCCACATAATGTAACTGTAGTGCTTATGATTAAAAATATAATAATTATGTGATCGGTATCGGTGATCGGCACTCCTGGGTGATCGGTATCGGCAGGAAAATACCTGATCGGCACATCTCTAATGATGACATCACTGCTGATGTCATTGATACCATTAGAACTGAACATTCTATCCACCTTACTCCTGGGAGGCTTACTGGGGAAACGATTATGGGTCTTACTTCTGGCGGCTAGCGGAAGTAGCATTATTTTGTTGTAATTTATAGGGTTTTTGGCTAATCTATGTTCATGATAGAAGTTGCATCTCTTTTTTCGGTTAATACACTGCCTTGTGCAGCAAGGCAGTGTATTAACATTAGCACAAACACTAGTATTTCACTGCTCCCCATTAGCATTAGCCTTTTCCCTAAAAATAGCTTTTATCTATTTTTCTTATTAGTCACACTTAGTATACTGAATAGAGGAAGTAAATGTAAAACATGCTAGTAGCATTTAGACTAATGTTTGCAATTTGGCTCATTTTAACTTGTACACTAGTTTTAACATACAGAATGGAGTAAGTCCATGTTACTCAACATGTTTGTGGCTCTCCACATGCTATTGAGTACATAGCAGCTTACTTTAGCATTGATGCTGATTTGCAGCATTAGATGGGCACACTTTGGCAGGCCCCGTTTAAATTTCTTCAGAAATAAGGTTTTAATTCAAAGGTTCTCCATATAAATGATGAGAAACTGAAGCCAAAAAAGGCCAACATTTTCATCCCGGAATGCAACATTTTTGAAGGAGATTTTTGTTTTTTTATTAATTGTAAAATTTATATCATTAGTATAATATCTCATACAAATGTAAAAAGGTAGTATTTTGTTGGCTGCTTTTGGACTGTTGGGACAACAAAAAACCAAAAAAGGTTTTTCAAAGTTTAAGAGACCACTTAAAATGATCAGTTTCTCTGCTTTTACTCTTTATAGTTATATGTTTGAGGAAAATGAACATTGTTCTTTTCTTCTATAAACTACTGACATGTCTCCAAAGTTCCGAGCAAAAATTTTGAGTTTATTAGCATAAAATGTGAGATGGTCAAAATAACGAAGAGGATGCAGCGCTTTCAGACCTCAAATAATGCAAAGAAAACAAGTTCATATTCATTTGGACACAACAATATTAATGTTTGAACTCAGGAAGAGTTCAGAAATCAACATTTGGTGGAATAACCAGGAGGTTTTCAGTGGGGTTCAGTGCACTGAGCTCTTCATTTTTTTCCAGAGCTCTATAGATTTATGCAACTTTTTCTCTATTTACAAAACAATAATGGAAGATAAATTGATCTTTAGTTTGCTTTCGTAAATATTGTTAAAATCTCCTTGTCTTGCTCTTGTGAACTCAGCATGGTGAATGGTCTCGTTTGGTGAGTTGGCTGTACCTTTAAACCTCAACTTTTGATGCAGTATAATAGTTAAATGAGGTCACCATTACTACCTGTTTGTATACGTCTCCTAACAGCCACACCCACACACTGAAGCATATTGGTGAGGTCTGGAGCCGTGGACCCTGGCAGACAGGTGCCTTTGTTCAGAAACAGGGTGTGCAGTCTGGGAGCGGGGGGGCTCTGAGTCATTATTATGCTTTCCACAGAACGGTGGCGCTCCGCGTTTTTCTTTTTTTTTGCCGTGTTCCCGAGTTGGTCGGCACATTCCGCTGGCATTGTTATCCGGCCCGTTTCCTGCGGCCGGCGGCTTTTGTCAGCCTCTCCCCCATTGTCCTGGCTTCCTTTGTTCCCCGGCTCCAACAATACCTTTTTTTTCTGCCTCTTTATATATATGTGCACTTTTTGCCCTTGTGTGTTCTGTTTGTTTTGTTCTGCTGTCTGCTGTGTTTTTCTTTTCCTCCAGTTGTAGAGCTTGGAAATAACACACACACACATGCACACACACAATCCCGAGTTGGTATTTGTTCAGGTTTGCGTGGACTCGGACCTCTCTCAATCAACCTGTCCTGTCTCCTCTGTTTTCCCGTCACGTAGTCGAGCCTTACGCTGATTTTAACTTGACCGTAACCAGGTCACCGTATCCTGGATTAGGCTTGTGGAGGTTTTGCCCTTTTTTTCCCCCCTATCTCCATTCTAGTTTAGGTAGTTTTGAACCCAAAGAGTGACAAAATATGTACAAGAAGTGGATGTGTCTGACACGGGACTTCTACAACTGTTTGTTTGTTTTACCTGGAACGTTTCACAGCCGCTCTGATACTTTGTTCATTCAGGAATCGCTGTGATTTAAAAGTAATTTTTTGTCATCTTTGTAGAGTCGATTGCAGGGGTGTCCAAACCGTTTGTCACATCAGCCAAAATCGTCAACTTAAAAGTGCTGGCAGTCAAAAAATATGATTAAAAATCACCAAAAATATGTTTATATATTTTACCTGTTCAACAATAAACTAATCATGATCTGTTATAGTCAAACAAATAAAGTTGTTTTCTTTTATTGGAACAGAAAATGTCAGACTTGGAGAATCGGCATTCAGTTTCTATGCTCTTTTAATCTGGAACAAACGTCCAGAAAACTGCAAAACAACCAAAACACTGACGTCCTTCAAACCAAGGCTGAGATCCAACCTGTTAAGAGTTGCCTAAATAATATTAATAATAACTTGGAACATTTATCGATTATATTTGCGTAATGATGGCATTTGATGCTTGTTTCATAACTGGTTCTGTTATGTTTTTGTCATTTGAGGCACTAGGTTTGTGCTGCCTTTTTGCTGAAATGTACTATACAAATAAACTTGACTCGTAGATCCAAAACTTATTTTTTTAATGTACTTTATTTGTTACAGTAAACAACACATAACTGTGTACATATCACAAAAATATGCCAGGGGGAGCATAAAATAAAAGAGAATGACGGTCACAATAGTTTTTCATAATAATAGTATGAATTGTGACACTGTATGTGCGATCCAAAACTTAAAAAGGGCTTTAAAGGGTCCGGACCACTTTCCCCAATCTTCAAGTGTAGATTTGTCCCCATTCCCCAAAAATTCACAAAAGGAACCTTTGTGTTTAAAAAAAATGTCTATATGAAAATGCAAAAGAAACAAAAAACTAAATAAATCCGCCATTCATCTATGGAAAAAAATAAGGATGAAATTTTATGTGCCCCCCCGCCATTGTTAGAACAATGGTTCAGTCCAATGTGTAGGAGGAGCAACAGCAGCGGAAAAACCCCGGGCTGTCAGAGCCGCTGAACTGAGGAGCTAGCTGTGGTTATGCTGCACTAGCAAAAAACCCCTCCAGTAAGTAAATACTTAAAGCAAAAGATATGTAGCTCAATAAGATGAAACACACTGACAATAAAAATTAGACTGCAGTTTGTTATTTCATTACTTTGGCTGAGTCATGATAAAGTACCACATTATTCTTTGGAAATCAAAACTAGCAAAACTGGCTACATTGCTTTGATAGACTAAAGCAAATACTTTTAATCATTTAACTCTCTACTGCTGAAGTTAATGAGAAGAGTAGTCAACGTAGTCTTTAAAACCACAAAATAACGTGATTTTTTTTCTTCAGTGAAAAGCCCTGGTGCCTTGAGCGTTAAGGTAAGATGCTTCCCAGATATTCATTATTTCTTCTTATTGGTTCTCAGCCATCCAGGACAAGGCAAAACAGGTTAAAACATAAAGCAACTTAACAAGTTATAATTTAAATAACATGTAACCTGTATTCAGAGACATTACAATAAAACAATGTTTGAGGAATTTTAGTAAGTGGGGTTACTTATTAAAACTTAGTTTTATTTAGAGCCTTACATTTTTGTAAAGGGTTAGCAGAGATTAGATTAGTGACACTGAACCAAACTCATCTAAACAATATTTGAATCTTAGTTTGTCTCAACAGTTTACTGAGAAAAACACACTTTTGATGTGCATTGCTACTTACTAGTCATTTTTGGTCTTTCAACTTGAACACTTTAAATGTTGCACTGAAATGTAGCATTTTACGTTACATTTCAGTGGGATTTTGCCGACCCCTGCACTCCCCAAAATATCTCTTACGAAATCTCCATGTTTATTGAAAACTGAAAATGTATATATATTTTTGTATCAGCAAAAAAACAAACAAAGAATAAAAACAAGATCTGGGCTAGTCTTAATTTAAAAATACTTTCTGTATTTAGCAAAGTTTTCATAACGTAGTTAAAAGCAGATGTGGGTGTCCTGTTCATTTTGGAGTATAAGTTCACTTCACAGGTTTGATGTGGTTCTGTTTACCACGAAATTAAAATGGAACTCAATGGCTTAGAAAAGACGATCCAGATTTTGTGTTGTGTCTAACATTTTTGGAAGTAGATTGCATATTGACATTTGTAGTTTCATCCTCATCTTGCACTGTTAGGTCAAATTTATATAATTCTTCAATTGGGTGCAAAAAATCAACTAGGAGCCGCAAGTTGTCTCTAAGCCACAATCTGAACAGTCCTGATGTAAGGTAATGGAGTATCGGGTGATTTATCTGTGAGCTGTTTTTGTTTGGCTAGAGGTCATAATCACTCATATTTCACGTTGGGACCCAAGCAAAGGGAGGTCAGAGGTTTTTAAAGTCTTCAGTAAGTAAATGAATAAAAGTAATGAATGTTTGAGACCACTACTTTGAAGTAACAAATAAAAAGGGTCATACGTTTTCCTGCTCTGTGTCTGCTCGTTACCATAGATACACGAGCATAAAAGTGATTACAAATACCTTAAAATGCAGATTTGTGAAATCTTTGGTTATGTAAACAAAAAAAAAAACACTGATTCTCACTTTGCCCCCAAATATCCCTAAGCTATTTTCTTGTTAAATTGAATTTTATCTACTGTGTAGCTGGATGAATTGTCATACCTGTAAAATGTATTGAATGGGTTTGTTTATAGGTGCAAGAAAATGACAGAAAAGCCAATGTACTTGGTGCCATGACCTCTGACCTGGAGGCATGAGATCTTCAGCTGGAGATTTTGCTGAGAATCTGTGTTCAGTTTCAACAACCTAACCACGTCTCCGGTGTTTTTCACGTATTTGGAGTCTTCCTTTTAAAATCTGAGATACATCAACAGTTTAGCCCCAAGACTCATAATCCCCCTGTGTAAAGCTACTTCCAGTGCTAAGGTCATTCTCTGGGCCGGCCAGTGAAAAGTCAAAGCTAGTAACTAACTAAATGCGGACCTGACTGCAGTCCGTGTCAACCTGAACCATCCTGTGAAAGAACTCCAGGCTCAAGCTGGAACATTCTGCAAGCCAAGGCTAGCACCACACAGGGTGCGACTGAAAAACCATCTAATCTTTTCGTGTTTGTGGCCAAGCCTCTAATTAGGACTGTGCCCACATCTTAAGTTTGCCAGTGCATGAAATGAGACAATTCAAAAACTTTCTCTTGTCTCCATGTAATTTCCATTTTGAGTCACGCTTAGTGTCAACTACCTGTACAAAAACGGGCAAATTAGCATGGCAGAGACTCGCAGCGCCCCACCCAGAGGACAATTAGCATTATGTGTGTGTTTGTTCTTCCAACAGAATGGTTGAGCCCAGCCCTTCAGCTCTGCACCTCCTCTCCGGTGGGGATGTACGCATGGCCGACATCGGTGTCAAAGTGGAACAGGAGGAATGTGGCGGAGACTGCGGAACCAAAACCAACTCTGAGCACCCCAGGACTCTGCATGACTGGTCAGCAAGTCAGCCTCTAGAGACGCGCCAGCTGACCCCCCCACTGTCACGCTCCCCTTCGGTAAGGAGTCTTATTAGCAGGAATGCATTTAAAAATAATAAAGATTCTTCCCACTCATTGGGGAACGATGCTGAAACGGTCAGATTAGCTCGGTGTGATGATGAGTTGCTCCATGTTCTTATAGGAGGGCTCTCCAGGAAAGGAGCCGCCTCACAAGCAAAGCCCCATGGGAGCGAAGGAAGCCGGGATTCACGAGCGATCAGAGGGGCAAGCCAAAATTAAGGAAGGTCTGTAGTCATGCTTGAGAGTCGCTTGTTGGTGGAAATACTTCAAAGATGTTCAGACGGTGTTATTTCTTTTATCTATAATAACTTATCACAATGTAAAAGTGTAACATTACTTCTTAAATATTAAGACATGATGACTAAAAGCCACTCTAAGGTCTTTTGGTATTTTTAAAGTCTCTTGCATGACTGGTCAGTAGGGCTGGGCATTTCTCGTATCGTTTATCACCTATCGTGATAAATTTCTAACCATGATAAGATTATTTATTATTGTAGCCATGATAAATTCTAATTAATGATGCTTTAAACCCCCGACAACTGTCCATATTGTCAGGAGTGTTATTTTATCCACTGTTTGTTCAAAGAGAGTATCAATACATATGAAAATATGATTAAATACAGTTACTGTGTGCACATCTGACTGGTGTCTACATTGCCCACCCCTTCTGGTCAGCAATCTCTTGGATGTTCAGGTCTCTAAGGCTTATGGCCTCCACATTGATGTATTTTAAGAGTAACTGAATATAATCCTATTGAGATGGAGTAAGAACTTAAATAAACAAACTGTTTTACCTTTGATTACTTAATTTGTTCCCTTTGGACCAACCCCAGATTGGACAATCTGTGCTTTTAGACAAATATTTTGACAGTTTTTGAATCTGCTAATGAGACGTATAGTTCAAAATCGAACTCTAGTCCATTTATCTATACAGTCTGGTTAGGTTGGGGATGTGTGAATCTGTAATTGAACTCCTCCTGAGTTCAATTACTCAGGAGGAGTTCAATTACTCAGACTTCCTCCTGATTTTGGAGGAAGTCTGCTTCCTCCAAAATCAGGAAGCAGGTTGCAGCACAGGGCATTCTGGGTACTTGCAACCAAAACAAGCGCACAAGACTAGCGCTAGCGGAAGAAATGGTTTTTGATCTTTTACCAACAAAAAGAGGCAGCAACCGCTAGCATTTCCATCTTTTTAACATTTTTTTTTTTTGGAAAAGAAGTAGTGCTCAGTGTCGTCAGAAGTTGTTTTTGTTGTTTCCTTCAGTGGTTCTTGTTGCAGCGCCCCCCACAGGTGAGGATAATGTGTATGTAGGAAATGGACACACAACCTCCCCCAGAGGCCAACATTTCAGTATCTACGACTTTTTGTTTGTGACTTTATATTCAAGCTTTCTAAGTAATCATATGTTCAAGCTATATTCATAACATTTTAAGAGAAATAAATTTTGTATTTTTGCTTAGCACAGTCATGCTGTTGCTGGGCTCTAGATTGATTTAAAGTGGAGTGAAGGTGCTTTTTTGTTCAGAGATTCACTCTATTCTCAAATTTGTCACAATTCTGAACTCTTTGGTTGATTTTTTTTTTTTTCTTTTTTCTTTCTTCTTTTTTCTCAAATTCTCTCCACTCTGTGACCTTGGTTTATTCTCTGTCCAAATATTGATCCACTCAAACACTCCAAATTTCTCCCTGATGCACAAACAATCGCGCGGCCTTCGACATTCCGACCGTCTTCTCCAATCAGTGCCATTAGGCCGAGCGGGAGGGGAGCCGCAGAAAGCAGTTAGCGCTACAGTTGGATGTGTTTTGATTTGACGGAGTAGATTCTGGGTGTCGTGTAGTGCCGCGCGGAGCAGTTCAGCTGAGTGCCTGTTTGGTTCTGTTAACAGTAATGCCGACCATCGAGAAGCTGCTGAACGCCGACTGGAAGGAGAAACTTCTGGATAAAAGCTCAGTGGGCGCAGGACAACTAAAAGGTCAGCTCTGATTTTAAAAAGTGAAAATAAACAAACAAAAAAACCCAACTTTGCTCGATTTGCTGCTTGTATTCTTTGTATTTCATTGCGTTGTTAAATGTTGGTTTTTAAATTACATGGAACAACTGTGCTTTAATATTCCATTAGTAGTCTTTCTGTGTTCTTGGCTAAAACTGATTGCGGTTGTTGTTGCATGGGCACAATAATAATAACGCATTGTTATTAATGCGTTATTATTAATTTTGTAATTTTATTGCTAAATTATTTTAAAATATTATTTTTAAATTATTGAGCAAATTTCAGTTTTTTTAATCCGTTTATTTTTTGTGTACAATTCATAAATAAAAGGGTTTGTAATCTTTGGAAAACAATTTTTTTTGTCAACAACCTGAGCATAACTCTGACCCAAAGTTGTGGCAGCAACTGCAGCGTTTATATGGAATGAAGACGATTTGTGAGCTTGATCTTCCCGGCAGCTACTATTAACATTTCCATCCTGCTTTCCACTTTTTGATAAGTTTCATTGTCATTGTTAACAAAAGACAATTAATGATTGTGGATTTAAATTTTTAAGTTGTATTTAGGAAATTAGCACAGTTAGCGCAAGTAATGTCAGTACATCTTCCTTGACGTTGCCACAGAGGTTTTTAAGCAACCTGACCACATCTCCCTCTAACTGTGAAACGATCTGAAGTTTCCAACCAGCAGGTCCAAATCAAGATCAGCCAATTTTATCACCACGTCACTACTTAGTACACATTTGTACATCTGTTTCCATGGTGATTACTGCAATACATAAATATGTTTTTACAATAAATACCTGTAAAAACAGGAAACCACATGTTGTCAAATTTGAAACGTTGCTCACAAAAACAAAGTTTCTCTTTATAACAAAAAACTTAAAAATGGTCAAAACAATTTTCCAATAAATATTTATTTTTAGATTCAGTTATTCCTCTAATCCACAGGTGTCAAACTTGCGACCAAATCCGGCATTTGTATTGTGCCAAACTATGTTGTGTTCAGTGTTGTTTAACTTTGACACATTCTCATCAGACTGCTATTTATTCACATTTTAATAGTCTCTTAATGGAAAGTTTTATCAACAAATTCTGCCACCATCGGCCCTTTTTTAGGACATTTGTGATGTGTGTGTGTGTGTGTGTGTGTGTGTGTATGTGTGGGACGAAATAAAAGCCAGGTTGACACGCCTGCTCTGATGACTTTCAGGCACCCCGGAGTCTCTGGCGGAGAAGGAGCTGCAGCTGCTGATGATGATCAACCAGCTGAGCGGCCTGAGGGAGCAGCTGCTGGGCGCCCACTCAGAGCAGAGGAACATGGCCGCCTTGCTGCTGGAGAAGCAGCAGCAGCAGATGGAGCTGGCCCGGCAGCAGCAGGAGCAGGTACGGCTTCCTGCAGGAATATGCATTTTAGCATTTTAGTGGGTTAGGTGATTTATTTATTTTTTCTTCAACTGAATTTAAAAAAAAAAAAAAAAAGTTTTTTGCATCACAAAGGTCACATGATCAACAACCGGTTGTTACGACTGTTAGAAACGCTGAGGAAGAAGGCAGGAAGTAGAAGGAGGAAGATGGTTTGTTTTGTTTTTTGCACACCGTGTGCCCCTGGCTCCACCAGAGTTCTCACAGCATCACAGTTCATAAAAAGTCATGTGACATTTAAGTGTGTTGAATCCATAACTCTTCTGGAATATCACCGACTACAATTTCCCCAAAACGCCGCATACGTAGCCGCTCCACAGTAGGCGGGGCTTGTGGTTCCGAAGCCTGAATAAAACACTGACATCAGCACCATGATTTTGAATCACTTATCATGTCAACAAACTTATTCATATGCGATTTTAATTTAATTTCTTATTTAATGGAAACACTGCAAATGTGAAATAGTTCTTTCAGCATTAGCAGAATGTAGACAAAGATTTGCGCACATCTGTGATGGAAACGCAGCTGTTGAGCAAATGTGACAGATTGTAGCAGTGCTCTGACTTTTTCCCTTGTACTGCGTGTGTCTCTGGTTGCTCACACAGCAGCTAATGAATGTGCCTCGTCTCTCAGATCGCCAAGCAGCAGCAGCAGCTGATCCAGCAGCAGCATAAGATCAACCTGCTTCAGCAGCAGATCCAGGTCAGCTCCTCTCCAGAGCTTTTGTGTGTCTCCATATATCACGGCGGCACCAGATGACCGTTACAAATGAGAAGTTCTCGCCGCAGGTCAGCACATTAGAGTGCTGGAGAAAATGACCCCCGTACATTTTGTGTAAGGTTCCTTTTTTGTTTTGTTTTTTTGTCCTAGCAGGTGAACATGCCCTACGTGATGATCCCGGCTTTCCACCCCAACACCCAGACCCTCCCCGTCTCCTCAGACCCCCCGATGACATTGCCTCTGCAGCCCATCCCCTGCAAGCCGAGTGAGTAGAAGTAAAAAAGAAAAAAAAAACACTGAAACGGGAACATGGAGAGAAAAACAACACATTAGAGGAACGTTAGAATAGCCACCAAGTTCAGATCTGTGTAAGTAGGAGGTGTTGTCAGGTTTGTGAAGAAAGGCTGCTGACTTTCATTTTGGTGGTGCCTTTTTTTAAAAAAAAAAAAAAAGTATTTTGTACATTTGCATCAGATGCATCCTGAACATCAGTGGCATATTGTTCATTTGGGATTTTCCCTAAAACTTCAGGTGAATTTAAATTAGCCTGTCAAAACATGGTCCAATCTAAAATCACTTTTGAATTATGGACTAATATGAAATAAAGATTTGGAAGTGAACAAAATTAAGACTTTCCAGCTACATCTGGAACATCCTGGCCTTTCTACACCTCATGTAATCTGAAAGTACATCTCTGCTTACCGCCGTGTCGACTCATCGCCGCCGTTTTGCTCCACAACTCATTTGGTTGACATATAAAAGCTCTTTTTGTTTTGACGTCCGTAGTGATGCATTTATTCCTGAAAACATGAATCTCTGATTTATTTTTTTTCAGAATATCTTTTTTTCTTACCTTTTCTTAGTGATATTATGTCCACATAGGACAGATAAGCACCTCATATCTAAGTTTGCCAGACATATCAAAAATATCAATTTAATTTAATAATTTTAATCATCTTTCAGTGATTGCTATGAAAATTATTTCTTTTGATCTTTTTAAGCACTTTGAGGCTTCTTGGGATTTTTTTTTCTTTGAATTTTCTAGGCAGTTCTATAGAAGTTTTATTATTATTATTATTCCACTCTGGAAAAACTCATTTCCAAATAAGCCCAACATTAATATTATCACAGTGATTTACACGTTAGTGTAGATGTTGGATAGCATTAAAAATTATTTGGAGCATTTTAATGAATCGGTCGTTCAATCAATCAAGTTTATTTGTGAAGCACAAACGGGGCAGATCAAAATGTTTTGCATCATAAAAGTCATGAAAATATTGTACAGTCACCAGTTAAGAAACCAGTTACGCTCAGTGTTCTTCTGTTACCGTAGCAACATCACCACTGGTATCTCCATGGAGATATTAACTATGCAGGTTATGATAAGCATGCAAACCAACGGTGTGTCCATGAAGTCATTGTTGGTGCCTCTGCTCGTCATTTCCATCCTGCATTACACTATAACTGAGCACGGCTCTTTATCCACACGCTTTAGATTCAGTCCAGTTTAACTCGGTTACCTCACCGTAATGTCTCGCAGCTGATGGAGTTGAGCTGTGTTGCTATGGTAACTGAACAGGAGTGAGTTGGACTGTAATGAATGGATTTAAATGAACCAGGATGGATGTAGTTGCTCATGAATTTCACTCGTTTTGTTTTGTTAGTTTCTCTCTCGTGGAATTTAAGTTTAATAAAATGAACCAAATACAGTCTAGTCCAGTATAGCTGGAGTCCAAATCGAGCCGATCAGAACAGACTGGAACAGATTATATTTATGCTCAATCAGATTATCACTCGGGTGAATTTTCCAATAGCTCACCTGTGCCTCAAATTTCTTGTTTCTTTCAACCAATCCTGAACCATCTTTTGCTTCATCTGGCATCAGTGATACCACTGATATGGTGGGATCCCGTTTCTTTAAGGGGTGCATTGGGTCTGTGATGACCTTCAGGTAGATGTTGTTCATTTGTTTTTCCCCTTGTCACACCAGACCACCCACTGCCATGGCAGCGTGGTCCAGTTCATGCCAAAGTATTCCCAGGATTGAACTTCTTACTTTGTTATGTTACAGGCACAAACTTCATTAGACGTTATCACAATGTTGCGTTGATCAGAGTGACTCACCATACCTGTGATTGGTGTTCCGGAAAATGTTCCGACCACCTCGGTGTATTAGTCACTGTGTTTCCATTACAAAATGTGTACAAAACTTTGTCCATATTCCGCTAATGTTGACAAAAAATTATTTTGCA
This sequence comes from Poecilia reticulata, assembly GCF_904066995.2. Classification (NCBI taxonomy): domain Eukaryota; kingdom Metazoa; phylum Chordata; class Actinopteri; order Cyprinodontiformes; family Poeciliidae; genus Poecilia; species Poecilia reticulata. The sequence continues at coordinate 31,345,866 of NC_088834.1, forward strand.
GTTGTGGTGTTTCCATTAAATAACAAATGTAACTAAAATCACTTGTTCACGCAACGTCATTAAAAAAAAAACTCGCCACGTCGTCATCCTCCTTCTACTTCCTGTCCTTTCTGAAGATGCTGACAGGAAGTGATGACGACTCGCACGATGCAGTAAAAGTGTGTTCATTGCAGTTTTGTAGTTGTACTAATTTAGATACTGTAGAAAAACCACCTAATTACAGCACAACAACTTGTGATTTTTCTTTTTTTTGTTTTTTTTTTGGGGGAAATTGCCGTGTTTCCATGAAGCAAATTTACTTTGGCTGTTCCAATTTGTACAACTACACGGTCAATGGAAACACATGCTGAACGTTTCTACGTTCTGATCCGTCTGCAGCCTGTAAACCTGTGCTCTGCCTCTTCCCAGCGGTCGACTACCCCATGCAGCTGCTCCCAAACAGCCACCACACGCCCATCAAGAGGAGCAGCAGCTCCTTCCGCCAGGTACCGCATCACACTCTTGTTTACATTACCTCCCATTTATCCGCCTGCTATTTTATTGCGCCCATTAAGGCGGTAGATGGGAAACTATTTGCTCTGCAGTGGGTGTAGGTGCTGAATGTGTGTTTGTGGTTTAAAGCAATGTTAAGGAAAGTGATTCTCTCAGGATTGAGCAAACAATGGGTTTTTCTAGTATTTAGGAGGCTGAAAAGCTTTAGGAATACGCCACACCCTCCGTTCAAAGGTTCAGTGTGTGCGGTGTAGGTGTAGCGCAAGCCGTTTGCACGGAAGGCTCTCAAGAAGAGATAGACCAACACAGCTTGAGTAAACAAAAGGAATGAGAGGATGAGAATAAGGCAAAAAAGAAAAAAAAATGCTAAGGTGTGACTGATGTGCTCCAACATGTCAGGTGTGCTGTTCACACCCGGGATCCACGCACACCCTCATCTTTTGTCGCTCCGCCTGACGTCGGCAGAGACCCCGCCCCCCTGATGGTTTGCTCTCTCCCGCAGGAGGCGAGCCAGCCGCTGAACCTGACCTCCAAGCCCAAGGGGATGGAGCTGGGGAAGACGTCCAGCCCTCTGAGCCTGGAGCTGGGATCAGTGGGATCCATGCAGGGCGCCTACAGACCCAGAGAGGTGTCCCGCAGCCCGCCGCGGCCCGCCCTCAGTGAGTAACCCGCAGGCTGGGGTCGTCCGAAGGTCACCCACCAGGTTTCTGAGATGTAAAATAATATATGAAATCGTAGAAAAATAAAAGTTTTTCCAATTTTAATGTGATGTGCATACAATATGACAGAATAAGGAAATGGCTGCACTTGAAATCTCTACTGGTTGAACTGGAGTGCTTGGACTGGCCACCAGCTGAAGAATGAAATCATTATTCAGGGTTTCCCCCAGAACGTCCGTCATGTCTTGGGGATGAAAAAGGTTTAAAGTTGACTGGACATTTGAAAATGTGACTTGCTAACTATGGGTTATTGGAAGACATGATTTAATTTTTTTAATCCTTTATCCATGACTTGTCACTTTGTTCACTGAAGTTTTCATGCAGACCGGTAGAGACGGGAAGTGGTTACAGAGATCCGGTGAATAAAAGTGTGTTCATATTCTGACCATACTGTGCTGCCATTGAGCTTCTCACCAAGGATACAACTCGTCTTTGCTCTCAGTGTTACTGGTGTTTTAAAAAACAAACAACGGTTAGCCTGCAGGGGGCAGTATATGGACACATGTACTATATTATAAGCCTGGCGGCCTGCCAGGCTTGTAGTACACTAGGGAATGCACTGATGATTACAGTGGACCCCCGCATAGTGACGGATCAGTACTGACAGATTCACCTAGTCATGGATTTTTCTGTGGAACGTAACTCCAAATTATTTGCAGTGTGTAGTTTATTGTCGTTGTAGTGGCTACAACCTCCTTTTTTTTAACCCTGTTTTTATTTCCTTCACCTAGTCGCTCATTTTCAAGTGTTTCGTCCGTCTGCTCTGCCTTTGTCATCAGGTTTCCTAGGAGACGGCGACGTGGTCACCCAGGCCATCCATGATGCCCAGCAGCTCCTGAGGAGCCACAGCAGCGGAGGGAGAGACAGAGACAGGGAGAGAGAGAGAGACGGTTCTGGAAAAATGGTGAGTTGTTGTGTCTACATGCTTGTTGAACAGACTGGCTCTTTGGTAGAGGCATTTTGTTTTTATCTGGTTATGCTGAATCTGAATATTCTCCAAAGTTGGTACAGTGTATAAAAGTACCTTGGCAATATTGTACCAACCTGACTGGAAGCTCTAACAATTAAAACACATAAGTTTTTAATTATGTGCCATTAGGGTGCCATTACTTTGATCTCCTCAGTCTTCCTCTCAGACAGAAACAGCAGAGAGTTCACCCTGACCTGACCTGATGCTGACCTCCTGTCGGTCTCATCTTGGTTATGGAATAATCTGTGACCATAAAAGCTACATCAGTGCTACATCATATAGTCGGAGCGTAGCGTCACCTTCATGGTTAAATGGATCAGTAGCAGCATGAAGTCAGATGAGAGCAAAAGGTCACAAGGGGATGAACCACTTCCTGTAATCTCCTGGTTATTTTATTGCTTCAATATTTGTTTACTCAATCAGTAGAAAACATTTATTAGAGTGCAGCTAGAACTACTGTAAGATGTGTAACTGAAAGGAATTTAGTTTGTCAAAACAAAACAGCCATATGGCATTTTCTAGTCATTGTGGCCAAAATTACAGAGATAACCTGCAGCATATTATAATCCATGAAAGTATAACACATTTTCATGGGCAAAAACAAACATTTAGAGTAATGAGCTGTGGTGTTGCGTAACCTTTAAAACAGCGTTTTGCTGCTGTAACGCCTGATTGTTGTTTGGATCAATACTGTAGCTATAGCATAGCTTCTTTCAGTGTAGCATTGGTCCGATTCAGTCCAACTCAAGTTTGTAGAAAGTCTGGTTCGTTTGGGGAGGTGTGAATGCACAACCGAACTCTGATAAGGAGCAAAAAAGTAAGCTCTGGTCCGCCTGAAGGACCTCGGTCCTGGTTCGGTTGAAGTGAACTCAGGTGTGTTACGAACGCCAAGCGAATTGGAGTCTGCTTCAACAGCAGGAAATGCACTATAGCGCAGGGTATTCTGGGTAAATACAAAAAAACAAACTTGTGTCTAATGCTAACAGGAGAGATGGTTTGTGGTCTTTTACCTTAAGACAATAGAGAAATCATACAACTGCTAAAATCTGATCCATTTAAAATCTCTTCTATTGTCTTCATGCCTTACTTAACATTTTTTCTGTTTGGTAAATCCTGAAAGGTATTATCTGGCTGGCTTAGGTTGAGCCACAGTCATTCCAAAACATTTGCTAATACGCTTCAATAACACTTTATCTTGGATTTTTGTGCATGTAGAGAAATTCTGTGCCATGACCATCACATCTTTTCTGTTGTATCTTTGTTCAGTTGACCAGTCCACTGGTGCCGTCACAGTTGGCGCAGAAAAATCAGCTAGATGTGCCACTGTTAGAGATTTTATGCAAGTGCTGCAGAAATGTCACAGCAGCTACTGTATGATAAAGTTACTAAATCTCATTATACCCTTGTAGAAGCTCTGTCTGCACTGATGAAGATTCAATTTGCCTTGCGCTGCTGAATGCTTGAAGTGGCTCCAGCAGCAGGCCAGTGGGCCTATGTTCTAAATAATTGAACTGATGATGATCTGACCATTTGGTGGCACTTGTAGTCCTACGTAGTATTAGGATTTGCATTTCACCCCTCTTTTCTCCAGTACACTCACTCTGCATAGAGAGGATCACCGTATCTGACAGGAATACCTCACAGCTGCAGGACTTTGGGTTAAACAAAACAAAAAAATCGCTCCACGTCTTCGTGTTCAGACATGTATAAAAGCCATTTTTAAATCAGCCAATATAGGTAGCAAATAGGAACAATGTGGCGGCGCTGTTGACGTACAGAAACAAATGGGGTATTAAATGAGACCGCGGACTCCAAATAGCCTCTAACTGATTAAACTCCATAAGGGAATGGGAAAGCAGTCCCAAGTCAGTCTCCATCTGACATGTAGGATGTAATTTAGAGGTCAGTGTGGTTTTGGATTACAGGGAGTCATGCTTCTCCACAGCACTAAACTGATGGACAAATATCCCAGCTGTGGTGCAGCCACACACACTGAGGCACATTGTTACAGTTCATCACACTGCATTAGGGTAATCGTCCGTTCTTGTTTTTCACACTTGTCTGCGTTTTAAGTTCAAGGAAATAAAATTGAATTGTGTTTTTTCTGTTGTCATTGAGTAACGGTCTAGTATTTTAGGATTCGGGCTTCGTGACGACGGCCTCCCATCCCAGCCTTCATTCTTTGAGGTGACTGAAGCTTCAGCTCTCAGCCTTGTCCTGAGCAACAGCTGTTGCCGCCTCACAATACCACAAAGGCCTCAGTGTGGCATTGACAGAGCCACCTGCCCTCCCTCTTTGTCCTCACTAATACTGTACTTAGCTCTCCTCCTCCTCTCCTTTATTATCCTGCTCCATCTCTCCTGTGCTGCTGCGGCAGCACCAAAACTGTTGACTGACCTATTTTGGTATTCCACTCCTCTCCACTGTGTTGACAATTTACAGCAGCAGAATAGGTGACAGATAAAAGAGCAGTTTTGCAAAACAAAACATTTTTTTTTTTTTACATTTTAATCTGGGCCTCTAACAATTAACACCGGCCGTCCTGTGTGGACTTTCAGTTTTCCATCTTTGCACATACAGCGCTACACTCTGATTGGCTGGCGCCTTGTCTCTTACCTTAAATAGAACTTTGTGCCACTCTTCCAACACTGGGTGATTGTTTTACCACAGTCCAAATTCAAATGGTGATCTATCAGTGAGATTATAGCATGGATGACTTCATCTGCCTCTTTTTGTTTTTCATTTTTGTCTGCAGGAATATAAAGGTTCTCCTCGTGCAGAAAAAATAAGTCGCTGTGAGCGCGGTGAAGAGAGGCACGGCGAGGAGCATCTCAGCAGTGACTCTGAGGGTAGGTGTTCCCACCATGCTGCTGCTGTTCTCTACTCAGAATGAAGGCTTTTCACCAAAACACAACTTTAACGCTGGAATATTTCAACTAACACTGTTTTAATTCAAACGTGTCAAAGTAGGACAGCAGAGTTTCCAGATGTCTTCCCCTCTTAGTAAATGTTTCAGTGTCACTTTGACAGCAGACAACTTATTAATAATAATACACTAAACACTGACTTTACAGGAATAAAAAAAAAATTACAGGCAGAACTTTAAGTACATCAAACTAAATCCTAATAATTACAATAGTCATACATTAAAATCTGTTCCATAAAGTTATTCCTAGATGTGATTTGAATGTGGAGAGCAGCTATGGAATCTATTTAAAAATATAGTTTTTACAATCTACTCTTAGTCTATTGTAGGGGGAATGTGTGACTCGAAAAATCAACACATACTGGAAGAAGATTGCTCAAGATTATCATTGACTTGATCAGGAGTCATTTTGTCTTCTAATGAGTGGAAGTCAACTGGCGGCAATGGAGACAAAAACCGTAATGAATGGAAGTAGAGTGCTACACACTGACTTTGCATAAACTCAATCAACATTTTTTTCCCCCATCCATGATAAACTTGTAAGTTTGGGTGACGTGGCATCCAAACTTTCCATTTTAATATCAGCCTCTCCTCTAACAGTTAACACCAGCCGTCCTCTGTGGGCTTTTAGTTTTCCATCTTTGCACATGTAGCACTGCAATTTGAACAGCCTGTGATACGGCTGGTCCAAATATAAAAAGATATAAAACTTGATTACAATCCTGTGAATTGACCCAGAAGTACAGTGGTTTGAAAAGTAAACACACTGAGGCCATGATAAGTAACTAATGGGGGAGGGGAGACATTTCGAGCCTTACCAGTCTGTGTCTTGCTGTAGGGACCCTGCCCGTCTCTGTTCCCGGCAGCTACTCCGAGACCCGGCCCACTTCCTCTACTGGCCACATAAAGAGACCCATGAACGCCTTCATGGTGTGGGCCAAGGACGAGCGCAGGAGGATCCTCCAGGCTTTCCCAGACATGCACAACTCCTCCATCAGCAAGATCCTAGGTGGGTTCTTCCAGTGGCTGGTGGGTTTCTGCATCTGACTCTATTCTGTTGGCGTAATCAATATCCAGAAAGTCAGGTTAATAAAATCCGTTGTAACTGTAGCTTTTTGCAAAGATTATGTCAACATCCAGCAAGTCGGGTAATATAAAATAAAATCTGGAGCTAAGATCAGTAATAAAGCCTCAATAAAGGCACTAGCTAGCTCACCTCTTGTCTCTTAGTTGATGGTCTCATCTGTTCTTCTTTAGTAGAAAGTTGGTGTTTAAATATGAAAAAAAAAATCCAAAATGAGGCTAAAAAAAACTAGTTTTGACTCTTCTGTTAACACAGTAGGCTGCTTGCTAACCTGCTAACTTTTTAACTATACCTAGCTAACTGCATGAAGGTTAGCCATCAGCATAAATGTTGTTGCAATTTTTTTCATATGTTGTACTTTTTTTGAATTATCTTTACATTTAGTACATCTTACTGAATAACTGTTTTTGGTTTGACATATTGAAAAGATATTAGCTGAACGGCTGCGGTTGAAATTTGGTTTGTGGCGCTCCAGCGTCAACACAAAACAGTTGCTAATGTTTCTATTCCAGTTTAGCTAGGCTATCAGGTTTTTCATGGATGTAGAGAAGTTCTGCCCTTGGCAATAACAACTGAAAGAATTATTGTTCTTCAACTTGAACTGATAATGTTTTGCTTTTTAGTCATTAAACATTGGAATGATATTTTCATAATGGTACTCTTCACGCCTCAGTGATGCTGTGTAGTGTTTGAAGCTGCTGTTGGATAATATACACACAACCAGCCACATAGTATTCATACGCTTTGAATATTTCCACATAAAATCATAGAATATCAACCACAAAGTAAAGAAAGGTTAGTCATTTTATGAGGAAATGTTTTTTTTTTTTTTGTTATTTAAAAAGTGTGTATCCTTGCCTCCTTTACACTAACCTAAATAAAAGGTCAAGCTGTATGAATAAGAGGAAAAAAATTTGACTTAAAAGAAAAAGTTGATAAAATTGCAGTTTGACCAAAACGGGACATTTTCAAACGTCCTTGATCTAAAGTCTGTCTGTCTCCAGGCTCCAGGTGGAAGTCCATGTCCAACCAGGAGAAGCAGCCATACTATGAGGAGCAGGCGAGGCTGAGCAGGCAACACCTGGAGCGTTACCCCGACTACAAGTACAAGCCTCGACCCAAACGGACCTGCATTGTGGAGGGCCGAAGGCTGAGGGTGGGCGAGTACAAAGCCATGATGAAGAGCCGCAGGCAGGAGCAGAGAGCCACCTACACACACAGGTAGAGAACCCACCGACACGCTTCACACTCGCTTTGAGAGAGAGTCCCTGAGGAGAGCAACAATGTCCCTCTTTACTGACAGTAACCCACGGTTACCCTCCACAAACTGTACGGCCTTCAGCTTTTCCAGCCATCTTTGGACTATTGAAGTGTTTGGAGCCTGTCCTCCATAATGAATGCAACTCTTCCAGTTCTTCAGATGAAGCGAACAGTTGTTGAAGCTTCATGTTATTCATGCTCTTTTTTAGATTTAATAACTCGACTGGAGCTGGCATGGATGAAATAATTCAAACATGTATGATCTCAAACTCTTTTTTTTTTTTTTCCTCATTTAGTCTTTTTAAAACTCCCGCGTATTTTAATGGTGGAATTTGACTAGGCCATTTTAACACATAAAAATGCTTTGACCTAAACCGGCTAACATTCTAATCAGGTTTTACAAAATAATATCTAGAGTTGGAAATCCTGTGTGACCCTTAGGAACTGTTGTGAGTGCTTACTCTGTGTGTTTGTTTTTAATTTTCAAACTGTATAATTTTTTTTAGTCACTAGGACAAAAAAGACATTATACATTTAAAACAAGGGAATAAAAATGGTGAAGTATCTTCATGCAGCAGGAAGAGGGCGCCTCTGTCCCAGCCTCTAACATCCCAACAGCATGATGCTGCCACCGCTAGGCCCATTGCAATAAACAATAAATCAATTAAAATGAGCTCCATGATTTCTAATTTTATGACTAGAACTTTTATTGAAGGACAATTTTGTTTAGGGACTTTATACTGTTTTGTTATTTTTATTTTGTATATTTAAAATGTCTTCCAGTTCCAGTTTTCAATGTTCGTTAGAATTTAAAGTTTTTTAAGGTGTTGTTATCCCATTACTATTAGGTTATTTGAAAATGGTCTCAAAACAATATTATCATTTATCGCAATAACTTCTGGGACGATTTATTGTCCAGCAAACAGAGATGGTGCGTTCAGGGTGTTACGTAAAGTTGTAGTTTTTCCCCCAGTTGAAGCATTTTACATGTAAATTCAAGTTTGGTTTCCTTCAGCAGCTTTCCTCTCCAGCTGTTGGCACATAGATTAGTACTTTTAATAGTGAATAAAATGAATAAGACTCATTGTTTATGTATCGTGTTGCGTCGTGTCTGATGCCACGCCCTGACGATGACTCATCCTGTCTCCCAGCCAATCAGAGCCGCAGCAGATCCAGTACTCCCAGAGTGACCAGTACCCGGCCGGCGGCTCCATCTCCGTCCCAGGCTTACCGTTTCACCCGGCGCTGCTGGAGCACTACCTGCCGCAGGCCCCGCCCCCTGCCCGCAGGTCCGAGGACCGGGCCACGCCCACCCCACTGCCCAGGGACAGGGAGAGAGAGAGGGAGCGGGAGAGAGAGAGGGAGAGAGAGCGAGAGCGACTGCCCTACAGTGAAGGAGAAGAAAGCGACGTGGGAGAGAGGAGTGAGGGGGAACTGGTGCTGCTCACAGACTGATCATGTTGGGCCCGGTGGACTTCTGAGGTCCCGGTGGGTCTGGTGGGCCAGCAGAGCGAGGAGACGGAGAGGAAGACGAACAGAACTTCAGCTTCAGATGTCGCTCCTGGTTTTGAGGCAATCACAATCCAAATCCTGGACGACTGAGACGCCACATGCACACACACACACACACACACACACACACACACACACACACGTACTCTGGTTGTACATTAATACAAACTCCCCAGTAAACCCGGTTCCCTCATACAAGTCCTTATCAGTTCCCTTCCCAGATGAGTCATCACCTGCTTTGTGTTTTTTTTTTCTTTTCTTTCTTTCTTTTTTTTTTAAACTGTTGTTAGAATGTAGAAAGTTATCATTTAATCCCTTCTGCTTCTTGTTTTTCTTCCATGTTGCCTTTTATCAAACAATATGCCTCCCAGGGATTAGAATCGCTGCAGGAAGCTCCAAAGGAACTGTTCAACTTAGATTAGCTGCTTTTCACCTGTCAGGCAGCCCAGGAGGCTAGACCGGGTCCGCACCGCCCCCTGGTGGTGGAAGCTAGTCATTACGAAAGGCAGACATAAAGGTAGCACTGGACCGTTCACGTCCAACCCGAAACCTCTGACCAAAGAAAAGCCTGATGACAGCAGGGTGCTTCATCATCATGTCTGTTTTTAGTGTCGACTGCTTTGTTTTTTTTTTTATCTCCAGGTGTTGACGCCGTCGTCGTCACATCTGGAAAAGCCTTCAAATAATTTAACCCGTCATCTCAAAACTCCAACATTTAATCTGAGTACGTTTGTCTGTTGGTGTCTGCTCCCCTCATGATTCCTGTCAAACAAACAGAACTAAAGAATTTTCTAACCCAGATTGTAAGGCATCATAAAGCCCATCAGGAGACAAAAGGGAAAAATCTGGTGGGCAAATTAAAGCTTGGATTTTTTTTAATCTGAAATTAACAATCATAAAAAGCATTTTATTATTCATTGGCCCCTTGCCACCGAACAAAATGCATAAAATCAATTAAAAGATACAATAATAAAATCACTTGAACAGGAAAGGCAGAAGACGTCAGATATAAAAGCAGTTTTAAAGAAATGTGTTTAAATGTATGATTTGAAATGAGGGAGTGAATCCATCATCACCCGATAACCCCAGTCACATCCTCCTGTTTCTCCTCCTCCACATTTCTTCTGTTTTCCTAAAGTGAAGCGTGTTTGCTTCAGCTCCCTCTCTGGCTCAGAGAGCTGACCCCCAGCCTGTTGCATATATTTGTTTTTTGCTTTTTAAGTGTTTCTTGATTGTTGTGTTTAATCTGTGCATTTAAAAACATGTTGTTTTTTTGTTGTTTTTTTTTCTTTTTCTTGGTGAAACGATGCTGAAGTTCCTTCATTCATCATCGTTTACATTCTTGTTCAGATCGTCCAGCAGCAAGAAAAACCATCCCATGAATTGAACTGTCCGTCTGAAATCACTCGGTCCACGATGAACTGTAACTTGGACCTGCAGAGGTGTAATATTCATGATTTGCTCTGTAATAGAAAATATTAGTTATGACAACAGTGGAGCACTAAAAAATGGATTACGTTGGTTTCCTTGGAGAACCAGATGTAAAAAAAGAAAAAAAGTGATTTTTGAACGCAACCTTTCTGTCGCGTATGAAAGGGAGCTGAACGTAAATAAACCTGCATCCATCTGACAGCGGACACAAATTGTAATACGAAAGCACTTTCCACTTCTTTAGAGACACTGGTCATGATGAGTACACTGGCACCATAGTTAGTCTCCCTTCCTTATCTTGCTGTGTGATATTAAGTTCTGTTTTTACAAATGGCTAATGGTCAGTTATTGGTGTGATGGTATGCAAGGATTTTTTTAACTATTAGCTTCAGAATCGCATTAGTTTTACGTCCTACAAGCTTTTAATGAAAAAACACGAGTGACTGGAGTTTTGTTCATAAATCGCTAACTAGCTGCAGTAAGACTGCTGCCAACAAGAGAATCCATTTAGAAAAGACGCATGTAGTTGCCGACGATGAGGGACGACAAATCATTACTCTTCTTTATTTTTAAGGCAAACCATAACCAGCTGCGACCGGTGTGTTTGCTTAAACAGCGACCTAACACAACAGAAAGCCTAACTACACAAGCTAATATCAGCAGTAACAAAGAAAACCTCAAGAAGTTAGTTAAATTTTGTTCCTTCCTTGAGATTTATAATTTTTGATTACCAGTAATATGATCATAAGCTACAGTTAGACCCTGAATTATTAAACCTATTTCAGTGTAAAGTAATGGATGTTTCCTCTTACTGAAAGCAGTGCTAATGTTTTAACATTCTCCAAATTCACTCTTGAGTTTGACGGGCCTTTTTTCATCACCTAATCTTTAACTCCCTCCACAAAGTTGAATGGCTCTTTGACTTTATGTGCTAACTTTGATAGCATAAACTTTAGCATAGGTCAAGTTGACAAACCGTAGGTTCCTGAAAGGATTCCTACCTTTTATTAAATTGAAATTATTGACTCGGTTTTCTCAATTCTGGTTCCAGCAAAGAAATGTACGTTTGAGAAGAAGTTTTAAAATTATTTTAAATTTTTTTTAAATTAGGTGAAGAAAATTGTTAGCTAGCAGCTAACAGTGTAGCTTATTGAGTTTCACTGGCTGCATTAAAATCACACAGAAGAAAACCTGGTACTTAATGTTTTATTTTGTTAAAAAGTTCTTGTGTTATGAATTTCAGGATATAACTTCATAACTGTGGTGTCTGTCTTCTCATCAAATCCTGGCTCTGCGGTATTTAGATTATTTCAATAAAGAAGTTGTTAGCTGTTCCACCATTAAAGGGTGACATCGGTTAAACAAGAAAGTGTCTCAGGCCTAAACTGGACATGAAGGTTCATCAGAAACATGCTGGCTCTTTTGTGTACAGAGATCAGAAATGAATTATTTTATTACATACTAGAACCACCTGTCATTACCCTGCTGATGTAAATATAGAAAAACTTTATTTTGTTTATAAGAGCTTGTGTAATTTAAAGGTGTACATTTCCATATGTTTTCAGAGTTTTTGAAAGACAATAAACTGGTTGTTTTAATCATGTTGTTTTTAATAAGTTAAACTTCCTGCCAATTGCCTGGTTCTCCCAAAGCTCTACAAACCTGAGTGGTTGCCATGGAGATTAAAGGAGTTGTCAAACATGGATGAAAGAATCAATGCAACACTCCAGATATGTTTTAGATGCAGGAATATTATGACATGACATGACAGTCAATTTTACATGACACTGTAACTAAGAATTTTAACGTTGAAATTTATGTAGTTTAAATAAATTTTTTTTGCAGGGAACAGTTTTGATCTTCCAGATGGACCAACAGAAACTTTCTGGTTTATCTCTAAATGTCCAGTTAATTCTGCCTCGTTGGATCTTTGTAGAAACGAGGGATCTGCAATATATCTGCATTCCCGTGTCGGCCACGAACGAAGCGTTTCGTTTTTTAAACTAATATTGGTCCAACACCTGATGTTTATTTTCATCTTGCTGCCATTTGTTTCAGGATGCAGAGAGGAAGAGGATTTGGCAACAAAAGGAAAGCGAAATAAAATATTGGTTATCGGCCATAACAGATATTAAGACAGACTTTCATCCTTGGCGTCAGTTTAACGATCAGTTTGGATCAGTTCAGTGGTGGTTTTCTGGTTCTGTTTCCACCCGAGTGTTACAGTAACAGGCAGGACGTCCCGGGTCCTGAGCCCCTGTTCCTCATGGGCAGAAAGGAAGCTGGCACATGGACCACAGCCCGTCCACACACACACACACACACACACACACGAACACAATGAGGCATAGCACACAGAAGAATCCTTTTAAAATCAATTTAGCCTTTAATTGAAAAATTGAAATATTTACCGATAAGTCGTTAAATAATTCTTTTCACTCCTACAGGCTGTGAACAATCAGTGTACAGTAAACTTTTCACAGGATTGATTACAGTATTTACATCCTCTGTTCTCCACACATTTACAAATTCCCGTCTGCAAGCCAAACTCTGGCTCCTTTCACACACAACGCCGAGCTTCTGGCAATGCTTTACAAAAAGGAAATTAAAGTAAAAATAAAAAACTCAACAGTGTTTTTTAAAATACATTAGTACATTCACTCGGAAATAATCCAACCTTAAATAACCTGCAGTTCAACGCTAGACTGCCACTGGTGTGATTAAAGAACACGATAAAAAGGTGGGAAATGTAATGTTAGCTTCACTCAAATAAACTGCTTTCACAGATTTGTGGGAAATTAATGTGCAGGAATGTTTTAATGCTAATTCTGCTCTGCTGAGCACAAAGCAACCAGCTCATCTGGAAATACTGATGAGAGAGAGAAACCTCAGTGGTCCAAACATAGAGCCTCGGCTCTGAGCAGAATCAGTCTGCAGTGTTTTCTGAGTAAGTCTGTCATCAGATGGAGGTCGGCTCGAGGTCAGAGGTCAATTCGAAATGTTTCTACAGTGCAAATGTGCCTTCTCTCCAGGCCGAGCTGTGATTGTGCATCGAAGTGTTTACTTCACTAATTTAGTCTGAAAATCTACACGAGCTGCTTTGTGGCCTGGTGACAACTGCAGCTTCTCTTCTCCCAAACATGCACCACGTTTCAGCAGTCGTCACGGCGACAAAAAAATGATCCTCTGTCAGAACAGACAGGGTTTGGCTTTAGAGACGGACGGCTCCTCCACTTTCTCCCTGAAGTCCCTGCAGCTCAAAGCGCATCAGCATCAGAATCTGCTCAATTATTAAACCCAGCAGCTACATGACACCAGCGATGCAGGACAAAGGTTTAGGCACCTATTGTTTTTTTTAGATGAACTAGTATGGAGTGTTTTGAGGATGACTGTCATATAGACGCACCAATCCCACAGCCAGATAAGTTTACTGAAGGTCCTTCCCATCTTCAGGCTCTGAACACGTCAACCAACAGGAGGGACTTTACTACACGTTTTTCACTTTGACTTTTTTTTTTCTTTTTTTACCAATTTTTATAGGGATGCACTGAGGAATTGGCTCAGATTTCCTACATTTTCGGTGATGGGCCTCTGCAAAGGTCTGGACATGAGCCTGTCCCACTTTGACCTGGTGACCTGAGTGACGGACCGGCCCACCGGGTCACGGCTGGACATATATGGTCGTATCTGAAGCTGGACTTTCATGGTAGTATTAGCTGCCGTTGACAACCTTTGATGCTCTAATTAGCAACTTTTCAGACCAAGAAAAATAAATAAATAAATAAATAAAAATTGATGTCAGCCAAAATTGGCTTCAAAGAGAAAGAAAAAAAAAGAAATTGTTGATTGGTCAAAAAGTGCAATCTGTGCCCCGACATGTTTCTATAGACATTGTTAAGTTGCATTTCTAAAAACGGGTTCAATGAATCATGTTGTCCATGTGACCCGGTGGGCTGAATGTGGACGTTTAACAGCACTCAGCAACTGTTGGCAACTTTTGGAGTCACATTCAGCAACTTTTCAGAGAAAAGAAAGTGACAAAGGCTAAAACTGGAATGTCAGGCTTAAGAAAAAAAGGAAAATATCGGTGATGAGCTAAAAAATTGCAATCGGTGCACCCCGAAATATTTATACAGTTATCAACTTGCATTTCTAAAATCGGGTTCAAAGATTCATTTTGTCCAAACTAACAAAGTGACCTTGAACGACTCAGAATCCCATGTGTTACAGTAAAATCCAATATGGCTCCAGATGTAGGAAGCAGGTGGGAGTGAGGGAAGCAGAGGGCTGAAACATGAGGAGAGAGAGAGAGCAGATACAGAGGGTTTAGGGTCAAAGGTTGGGATTTTCCAACATGTCTGGAAAGCTGAAATGGAAAGTTAACGGAGCGAGTCGCTGCAGCCATAAAGGCCAAGAAGCTGGAAAAGCGGACAGACGCTCCGATCCGCCCCGAAAACAAAACACCAACACCTGCCAGAGCCGCAGGTAAGACGAAAAATAACTGAAAATAAATAGACAAACTAAACGTCCAGTTCCTCTTCCTCACTGTGTGATTCAGACAAACAGATTGACCCGTCGGCTGAGCTGAGGCTCAGCAGCAGCCGCCTGAAGGCCGTGGAGTCACAGAGTCCCAGCAGACATGAGCTGCTGGTACCAAACCTGAGGAGGAGCAGGAGGACGAATGATCTGGACAGGGGGAGTGCTGCGAGCCTCAGTCTGGCTCAGAGGTCAACATCCCTGACCCCAACATGAAGAAATTAATCAATAACATGGAGCTTCAGTCATTCTGCGGTCAGACCGGTGAAAGATGCTGAGGTAAGTTTGCAGGAGAGTAATTGCGCTTGATTAAGACAGAGGCTGCCTGGTGGTGTGAGAGGCCCCGCCCACCAGCAGCAGGTTGACAGAACCGACCCGACCCGACCCGACCCTCGGCCTCTTCCTCCTCCTCCTCCTCTCACTCTGGGATCTGCAGCGCCATCACTGTGGGTTTGATGTGGAAGTACTGGTTGAAACGAAGGACGGCGTACCTGCCAAAGACAACAGGAAGTGACTGATAGCAGCAGGAACGCCGGACAATAAATCAATAAACAGCCTCAGAAATGAATGCAATAAACAATAATATTGTTATTTTGAGATAATTTTTTACTGGTTTAATAATAAAAGCATAATAATGCAATCACACCCACTGGGGGGAGACAACAAACTTTTATTTCTAAAGAATATTTATCAGTGGAACCAGAAAAAATTTAAAGATCCAAAATAAAAGAAATATTTACAATGGATCAGGAAGTCTCTAATTTAAACTATATTAAAAAAAACAGCATTCAGCTTAGACAGGGAAAACAGGCAAAAGTGGCAGGTAGTGCAAACATTTGATACTTCTTATCAAATGTTGGCAGCATTTCTCAAAATGGCGGCTTTTCAACAATATTAAAGGGGAGTGTCTCTAATGACTGCTGTCCAAATGGAAAATATCACACTTATTTTAATTCATCATGTGAGATATGTCTCACACACAGGAACAGGAACAGGAACATACCCAAGGAAGTCGAAGTCTATGGAGGAGTATTTGGCTTGGATGAGAGCCCAGAAGCCCCAGAAGAAGTGGGAAGCCTTTGGGGAGAAACGTTAGACATCAGCTGCGGTTCAACAGCCGGGCTGCGTTGATCTGAACATGAACCAGGCCGTTTCTCCTCACCAGAGCAAACTTGTTGACCTGAACGTAGAGCGTCTCCAGCTCCCGCTGGCTGACCTGGTCGGTGTTCTTGGTGAACAGCTTGTAGGCCTGCAGATACTCCTTCAGCCAGTCCATCTGCATCTGGACACTCGGGTAGAGGCCGTAGTCCAGCTTGGCCATGCCTGATCACCACAGGAACAGGATACAACAGAGATATAACCCAAATAAAATCACCTCCTGCATTCAAACCGTAAAGTTGATCACCAACCTGCAAACTCGTTGAAGTGGTTGCCGATGTCGAAGGCCTGGTAGTTGTAACTGGAGTATTCGTAGTCTATAAAGCGAACGTGACCTAAAACACAACCAGTCATTACATTATGGTCTTCGGTTGTGTGCTGCGCTATTGTTCCCAGACATAATCCCTCAGATGCTTTGAGAACCTGCAGAGAGGTCACACTCAACACAAAGTACAGCTCTATGCTGATATTAGCTTTTAGTTGAGCCTGGATGTTGACTTTCTGTGCAATTCCACTCGAAAAAAGCTCCATCTTCCATCTCAGGCTGGGCTTTGATTCAGACTCTCAGCCCAGCGGAGGCCACTTACCCTCCTTGCTGTTGTGGATGATGTTCTTGCAGAGCAGGTCGTTGTGGCAGAGCACCACAGGGGAGCCCAGAGTGGACAGATGTTCCTTCATCCACAGCATCTCCTGCTCCAGCACGGCCTTGCTGGGAACCTCCTGCTGGATTCTGGGGAGGGAGAGAGAGGAAATAGAGAAATGATCACTTTTCCCACCCCTCCTGTGCTGTTAGGTTGCTGTGACGACAACCGCGAGTGTCAGAAAACCCAACGCCAAGGTAAACAGGAAGTGGCAGGTACAGTTACGCTTGCTGTTATTAACCAAAATAAAGTGCGACTCCTTGTTTTGAAATCCGTGAGCTGGAAACATGTGGTGAAAAACAAGTGGGAACAACAACCGAGCAAAGCTCACAGCACCAGGCGGTGGTGGGAGGGGGAACTCCTGCTGCTTTTCACATCTCATGATTCACTGTTTTTTTTTATTCATGTTTGTTTTTTTCGTTTCTCTGCATGTTGCCCACGGCAACTTAAAGGGCAACATTTCTTTTAGCTGTACACCATGTTATAATAGTATTTCCTCATCAAAAACATAACTGGAGTGTTGATTTCATGCAGGTTTGAGAAATCCTTGAATCTCAATGGAAACCATCCAGCTATGCACAACGCCTGCCTGGACCAAGCTCCGCCTTCAAGATGCAGCTCCTCCTCCGAACTGCAATTTCAGAGTTTACGAGCTTCTGACTCCCAGTGCAGCCCTCCTCCACTCAGCTCCTTCAGACTAGCCAGCAGCAATTAGCAAACAGCTGGTGGAACTGATCAGCAGCTGAACCCATTATAGGAGCTACTTCTCGGTGAAACACTGGTAAAAACTTTGTTAAAGCGTCAACAGAGGAGCCATGTTGGGATGACTTCCTGAAGGTGGAGCTTTACAAAGACCAGGAAGTTTTAAAGAAACAGAGGCCCAATTTCAAGAACTTAAATTACAAATTCAAATTTCTTTTAAATCATATTTGACAGATAGCATATTTTTTAACAATTGAAGGTAACATATTTACTTGATTGTGCTATAAAATGGCACTATGTTCCTGGAAAACACATAATAGCGCTCCTTTAACTTCCATCTCGTCGTTGTGATCTAGCTCCAGACTGCCTCTTTTCAACAGACCTGTATGACCTGCAGGCCGTTTCTGGCCCACAGGTTTAAGCCTCTGTGAGAGCCTCAGCTGACCAGGTCCGGGATGCTGAGCAGAGACCCCTACACTGAGTCTAATGGGCTTATGCAGCCTAATCCCGGCCGGGTCAGTCTGACGGGACAAGGAGAAGCTGGATTTCACACCCTCTGCTTCTCCTCACTGACTGGATTTCAGCTCATCAAACGTTTTAAGGTGGATCTACGGTAATCTTACTACAGGATAGTTAGGAAAGCATCTGTGGGAAACTCAGTGGGAAGAAAGGAGGAAGTAAAGTGAGCTGCTCCGTGCATGGAGCTCAGCAAACATCTGCCTCCGTGAGACTGATGCAGTCAGCAGTTACATAAGACACAGCCTGGCTTTGTACCAACAGACCTCTGTGTGCCACATTCGTTCAGCTAATTGGTGGAGAGTACAGGTTGAAGTAATCACACCCCTCTGACTACTGAAATCTACCTGTGTGTAACTTAGGCTACGCTCACACAGCAGGCAAATTAATCAAAAAAGATTTTTTTGTCTACACACAGTTTTTTCAAGACAGTCTGAACTGCCTGATTTTGATCTTTTTACCTAAAAATAAGTCCAATAGACAAGTTAAAATGTGATGTCACGTGTTTTGCTGCCTGCTGGAAGGCAAACACTGCTAGCTAACGATGACTAGCTGTCAGGTTACACTAAGTTTTAAACATATGCATGATCCATAAAAGGGATGCAGTGTTTTCTAGTAATTATCAACACTATGACAACTAGATAACAAGGTCCAAGGATATCACATTATACAGGGCAGGAAAACCTTAATAAAAAAATATTGCCAGGGTGAGTAAGCAGGTCAGTTATGCTAGCTTGACTTTGATAATCTTAACATGTATATGTGCTGCAGAATTCTGTGTGTTTCACTTAAAAAATAAGGTGTTTAAGATACCAACTATAACAGATCAGTAGAGCAGGTGTTTACATTAACTAACCAACTGTGTTCAGATGATCGCACATTAATAATCGCAAAATAAATATCAAGCCTAAAAAAATACCACAATGGACTGAAAGTTTAGTTTTTTTTGTGAGAAATAATTGTGTGTTTTTCTTGTTGAATCTCATGACACTTTTACTAATCTCTACTCTATCAGCTAGTGGAGCTGTTGTCAGTCAGTTGCTATGGCAATGGATCTGTGTGTAGTATTGAGACGACGAGAGAGAAAAAAAGAATACAAGTGGTTTTGAGTTGTTCTTCAACTGTTTTTCTGCACCATTTTCCCTTTGTTGTGGCACACTGCGCTAAATGAATGAGGCCTACGCATCCAGGTTTCCTTTAGTTGTTCTACTGCAGCAGTGCTGCTACGGGCGGCATATAAAAGATTCATCTTTTACCCACCACTCCTGGTCCGACTACTGCTGAAAGAAGTAAGAAAAATAATTCACACAACAATAAATAGTTTAGAGGGGAAGAAGCTGAAAACTGTGCATCAGTTTCCTTTCCATTCATAGTCAAGCAGGACTGTATTGGTCTGTTTCAGCAGAACACAGCGAACGATGCGGTCGTAACTTGAAAGTGTGGAAAAGTTCAAAGGAGGTGAATGAATACTTTTAAAAGGCTCTGAGAGTCAGAATCAATAGAGTGACTTATCTGTGAGTCAGCTGCTGGTGACTGCTTGCCAACATGGATGAATAGATGACTTATAATCAGACATTTAGATAAGTTATCAGTGAATTTATAGAAATGTTATTCAACTTGTTCGGGGTAAGAGTAGAAACTGAACTGAAATTCAGGATGAATGATGAGGTGATGTAATGTTGTGACACAGACTCAGTGTGGATCCAGAATGTAAAAAGCTTCTTTTTTTCTCTCCTGCAGGATTGAGTTCAGGATCATGTTAAATATTCACTAAGTAACTCTGAGATAACTTATTGCCTGACTTCAACTTTCACTGCCAACGTTTTAATTCCTGATATAAAGGTTTGTTTGGCTAAAACCATAGAAGAAATGTACAGTTACAGGGAAGAGCTGAATCCATTTAGATGGATGGTCCGTTCTTAGAAGGTAATTTGCTTAGACAAGAAACAATGACTCCAATCCCATCTCTAATAAAGCCAAAATTCACATGCGACCACTCTCCATTACAATCTAAAAACAATAAATGGTCACAACAAAATCAGAAGTTTCCAACTATACATATAAAAAAGCCTCAACATTTTTATCAGTACCAGTGATTTTTATGCTTCTGTTAATATGGCTACATCAAAGCCCAGTAATGAATTTACTAGGCCATTATTTAAAGACGTAAACCAGACACACTGCCTCTCTCTCTCTTCATCTCCACTAAGTGCTGAGGTGACAGAGGAAACCACAGCTACTCCCACTTATTTTCCAGGCAAACCAGGCAGCTCTTTAGGCAACATTTGCATGGACGTCACGGTGAAAGTTGAACAAAGTGGAAAGAGAGAGCTTACCTGATGTTGAAGGCCTGATCGGTGAACTCTGTGGCCACCAGGGAGAAGTACTGCCGCATCTTGATCCACAGGTTGGGCTTGGGGATGCAGCCGTTGTGCGCATGGATGGCGTGGATCCGAGCCATCTCCCTAGCTATCAGCCTGAGAGCAGAATGGAACCAATGAGTCGGCTAGAAATGAGTTCAGACCCAGAAGACAACTGGTTGATGATGCGGTCCTAACTGGATCAGGGCGGGGTCCCGGACGTCCTGCGGCCCCAGAGCGTCCCCCTGCATGAACTCGTAGCAGATTCCGTTCTGGAAGGTGCAGTAGAGGCGTGGGGCGCAGCCGTTAGCATGCAGCACCTGGAGCGCGACGGATCAGAAAACGATTTAGGCAGGAGAACCAAACCCCACGCACCTGGAGGTCAACACGCCCACGCTACCTGGAAGCTCTTCAGCTCGTTGTCTCTGTCCACAATCAGCTCCGTCTTGTTGCCGTACACTCGGACGAGGACCACATCGTCAGGGCTGTCATCCACGTAGCAACCAACCAGCTTGTTGGTGGTCCCATCGGTGAAGGACTTGAAGAGAGAGACAGGAAGTTAGCGTTCCCACTATGAGGCACGTTTCCTGAAAGATTTCCACCTCCAACCTGCTGCACCCCATGAAAACTGACCTGAGCCAGCTTCTCCCTTCTATTTACAGAAGAATACTGTCAGTACTAAAGGAGCACCGACTTCAGTCTTTATTCCGGTTGTTGGAATTCTGGTCTTGGTTGTTATCAATATTTTTTCATCTGTATGTATCAACCGATCACCAATCAACCAAAATGAAGGAAGGTGAGGTCAATTTATTGATTTTAGTGACTGATGAAATTTTCAGTTTTAAGGTCAGTTCTTAAAAGACGTTTTGAAGTTTGACAATCTTCTACTTATTTGGACTTTGAATTCAGGTCAAATCACAGAACAGATTGTTGAAATAAAAGCCAGTTCTTCTGTTATTTGTAATTTATTTTTAAGAAAACAATGTGAGAAAAAAGAGGGTTTTACTTTTCAGTCATACTGCCCAGCTCCAACAGAGAGGTTGGCATGTCTGATTTTAAACTGACTGACAGATGTCAAAACTCAACCTCATTTTGAGAAAGGTAAAAGGTGGATCTTAGAAGTGCATAATTACTAAACACAAAGCCAAGAAGCTCAGCTGCAGAGTCTGCAAGGAAAGGGGAAAATGTCTTGGACCAGAGCCACACTGAAACACGAGGAACCATACTGAAGATGGAGAAAAAGAACTAAGCTGATCATTTCTGCAACAGTGAACCAGAGGACCATCATCACAAGCGAGGCAGGTGAAACCTGGAAAAACAACAAGTTCTCTGCTAAGGAGTTCAGGCTGATGCCAGAGCTTTGGCTCTTTGGAGGTTTGGTGTTTTTGCAAAAGACGAAGACCAGAATGAGTTAGTGCGGCCATCTCACACATGGGCAGCCATTACCACGGAAACGTCCATCATAGCAACCATGGCAGCTAGTGTGTTCTATTCACCAAACAAGGGCAGAGTAACACCTGTGTAAATATGATGAGCTGCAGCAGAATGCAGCGGAGGAACAGCAGGTCTGCACCAGTGACGTGCGGTGAGGTTCTTTGCGGGTGAGGCACCGACTTACGACTTACAGGTCCTTCTCAAAAAATGTGCATATTGTGATTAAGTTCATTATTTTCCATAATGTAATGATAAAAATTAAACTGTCATATATTTTAGATTCATTGCACACCAACTGAAATATTTCAGGTCTTTTATTGTTTTAATACTGATGATTTTGGCATACAGTTCATGAAAACCCAAAATCCCTGTCTTTACATCATGTTGTAATTCCCACCCCTCTCCCACTCAGCTCCTTCAGACTAGCCAGCAGCAACTAGCAAAAACCTGGTGGAATTGCAGATACGTTGAGCTCATTATAGGAGCTTCTTCTCAGTGCAATGCTGGTGAAAACGTTGTTAAAACGGGTTAATGTTGTGACGACTTCCTGAAGGTGGAGCTTTAGAAAGAGCAGGAGTTTTTAAAGGGACAGAGACCTAATATCAAAGTGCTTAATTGCAAAGTCAAATATCTTGTAAGTCATGTTTATATATATATATATATATATATATATATATATATATACATACCGCTCAAAAAAATAAAGGGAACACTCAAACAAAACAATATAACTCCAAGTAAATCAAACTTCTTTCCACAACTGGTTGAGATTCCATCTCCAATGTTCAAATAGATTGAATTTTCATAAGAGGTGATGAAGAAAATGGCTTATTGAAGAAGTGGTCTTAGGAATGTTCCAGGAGTTTGTAGAAATCTAACTTCATTGTGTCGGTCAGGCTCTTCTGCAATAACAACAGCAAGCAGAAAACCCTGGAAATGAAAAACTAAATGTCTGATTGACAATGTCAACACACTGCGTCCGTCTCTGCCCAGACGCTCACTCACACATATCTGACATTCCAAACGCGACTCGCCACAAAGACGGGCGCACAGGCATCTCTGTTATCACTGAACATTCACCAGCACACACACACACACACGCGCACACACACGGGTCCCAGTACAGCTCTGATCCTATCCACCCAGCACACAATGCAGCGCTACCAATCAGTACCCTGATGGAGACTGATAAGCAAGGTGGACATCTAGTGAAAGCAATGCATGTAGCACAGTGTTTACATCCTCAGCAGCAGGTGTGTGTCTGGTTGCTGTGTGTGGTACCAGTTTAGGCAGGGATTAGCTACTATGATGCAAACATGCTAGCTGTGTTTGAAACGTGCAGCTAAGCTGTGTCACTTTAAATGTCCATTTTATTTTATTTAACTTTGGGATTAATTAAGTATTTTTGAATTTGAATGTGTCTCCTAACCAGAACTCAACTGGGATTTTCTGGTTCTATCATCCAAATGCAATAGAAATAAATTATTTTAAAGTACAAAAATAATTTGGTCACAAACTTTATACAAATTGGAACTCAAACTTCTTGCAATAAAAATGTAGGTAGGCATGGTTTAAATATGTTCTTCATTAGCCAGCAGGTCTCACGCCAACCTGTGATCCTGATTTTATTCATAGTGCAAGGCATAAAGTTACCACAATGACTAGAAAAGAACCCAGCATGTTCAGTCTATTTCTTTCCTTTTTTTTAACCTCAGCATGATTGGAATATCACCATATTTGGCGCAAAACACCAGTTTGACTTCGACTGAGGGGGGTGAGTTGTGCCCTGTCCCACTTCCAGACTCCAGTCTCCATCCGATCTCACCTCAACAGGTTTTTGTGTTGACTAGTCCTGCTGACAGACCACAATTACTGCCGTCTGATGCAGACTCTTAAAAAAACCAGACTACAAATCAAGAGAAACTTAGCAAAAAAAAAGATATATATACATCATGTTTTTTGCTCATCTTTAATTTGCAAAACCCACCTTTGGAAAGGATACAAACTTTTAAGACGTAGGGTCAAAGATCAATAGATTTGACATGAACTGCAGATCACACAATGCTTCTAGGCTATCTAATATTTTCGCTGAACTGTGCTGTAACTGCGGCCTTGCTTGAGTTGATAAATGTTCTGACTGTACTGCTCCCAGCAGCACAGTCCAGGTTTTAAGCCTCGACATTAAAACCTGGAGACATGATAAAGAACCAAAACTCAAAGTCAGCAGGCTGAATACAGTTGGTCTTCCTCTTTGAACATATAATGGATCCTTTAACAGCAAACATTTTAACAAAAGATGGCAAGAAGTCCAAACGGGAAGGTATGGCTACATTTTACTTTAGAACAGTGAAACAGTCTGGCCTGGCCAGATTCATAACTGAATCTCTGACCGGTCTACAGCATATCTGTAGATCTCCAACAGATCTACAGATATGCTTGTTTTAATGATGTCATGGCAGCAGTTTTTGAATGACTGATCTTTGGTGACTTTCAACATTACAGTGCTTCCCCTACCATTATGTTAGGCATATGTGATGCTTCTTGAAAATTGTTCCTCAAAGATATTAGAATGGGTGAAACTGTTTTCTGGACAAACAGTAGAGACAAGCTGAATACGACTGTAAGCCACACCTTTCAGATTTTTATTTGTCCAACTATCTTTAAATCGTACAATTATTAAACTGAAAGGTGCGTTATTGATCCCTATATGCTGTGGAGTTTGGATTCAAGTGTCTTTGTTTTGTTTTTTAGGCTGTAGTGGTATTTATTGTTCAATTAATAGGCATGAAATAGAGAGAAAAGTGAATGGGAAGACCGGGAATCGAACCCAGAACCACCGCGTTGAGGACTGCAGCCTGGTACACGAGTACCAACTGAGCCATCCACCGTCTATACATCATTGTTAATAACGGAGCTGTCTAATCATTTAGTTCATTCGTGAGAGCATTCTGAAATGACAATATCATTTTGCCAACAAGACTATCAGGAACATATTAGACATATAATCCACTATCATTAATAAATTAGTAGAGCGTCTCGCCAGCAGTCAGCGCACCGTAAAAGAAATGCAACCTGCCCAATAGGTCATGTTTCCCCGGCCCTGCCCCTGCCTCAGCCCGGTGATGCTACGGAGCTGTCAATCTTAGCCTAGCCTAGCACAGGCTAGCATAACGGCTAATGTTACCTTGGTTCTGACGCTGTCAGGCTCCCACGCCGGTCTCAACTCTTTAATGAGCTTCATCGCCCCTTCTTTCACGTTGTGCTCGTCTACAAACACGGGAATTTTCCTGATAACCGGCGACCCGACAGGCACATGTATCTGCGTTTCCATCCTGCGGCAGCTTCTCTGAAACAGTAATCTCCGAGTTCTTCACAGATGTCTCTCCAAAGCCAAGCATACAAGAGCTGCTTGGCTGTAACGTACCGGGGAGGTGTTTTCAGACTTTTTTTTGACAAAATGATCCAGGTACAAGCTGGAGTTTTGACGTTGGGCTGAAGGGACAGGGAATGTATGGACAGACTGATGGGGTGCGGATGCTCGTCGTCGCCGGTTTCCTAAGGAGCAATCAGCCAACAGTACCATTTCCTCATGCTAGGCTCCGCCCACCGGGGGATCATCCGATTGTACCACACGCCGATTGAGACGCACGAGAGTCAGACACGCCCATTATTCCCGAGTGCTACCGAGTTTAGCCGAACAAGATTAACCTCTAAACTTTAGTGGAAATGTGTTTTAGAATATAGTCCTGAAGAATTCGTTTATATTTAGACAAAATAGTAGCCATTTTACGCCAGAACCTCTACAGTAACCGAGGAAAAATTGTTTTAGTATACTCTTCCGAAGAAATAGTTTATATTTAGACAAAATAATAACCATTTTACACCAGAACCTACAGAGTAACTGTACAGATAACATTTCCCCAAGGTTCTCCGATGTTTGGTTCTATTTTACACCATTTGTGGAATCCTAAGGGAGCATTTCCCAAAGGTTCCCTGAATGTTAGATGCAACTTTTGCATAAATTTTGGACACAACCAAAATTAAATACATTTTGAAATATCATATTGGCTAACAAATTGAAGAGCACTGCGACAGACTGGCGACCTGTCCAGGGTGACCCCGCCTCTCGCCCGGTACGCTAGCTGGACATAGGCACCATGCAGCAACCCTCCCGACCCCACTGAGGGACAAGGGTGTAAGAAAATGGATGGATGGATGGAAATTGAAGGGTAAGCTTGTAAAATAGATTATGTAATCAATATTAACAGTAGTAACTGAATGTGTTTCAGTTAACCGGATTCTCCAACATCCATATATGGGGAGGCAGGGTGTGTGTGTGTGTGTGGGGGGGAGATTTGGAAAAATTAATAATTTACTCTTTAATATTTTAATACAACGATAGTGATTTACTTCTGCAATACTAAAGCAGCAAAGTTGATGAATCTGAGTTGCTCAGTTGTTGGTTTTGTCTCTGTTTTGAGCTCTCTTCCTTTGTCTCTCTTTTCTTTCATGTTGCTTTTATTTCAAATCCCTGCATTTATTTTGGTATCCTCACATCTGCATGTGTGCAGGTGGAGGTGAAGAAATATCTCTGGATAATTTCAAAGATCTGTGGGCAACTTAATAACTTGACTTGGGCTTTGATATAAACTGTTACTATGGTTCTCTAGGCAGAGGCGAGGCTCTTGAAACCACATCCAGACAGCTGGGTTTATCACAGTGGAGTTGTAGAAACACATGAACTGAAAGAGGATCAGTGGAGGTAGGGCTTCATACACTGTATGGAATACATGTTTGCTTTATTTTAACTACATTTCACTTATCAGTATTGTGTGCAGAATTTTTTTGGGAAAAAGTTAATTGAATCCATTTTGGAGAAAGGCTGTAACAAAACAAAATTTGGAAATATTATTTCATCACTTTATTAGTTACAAAATAATCAAATGTTCTGAAGTGTTTTCAGATGTAAGTCCAATCAAATAATTAACGACTGTGGAGAAAATGAAGAAGGTCCAGGGGAACAAAGGGAGGTGTGCATATCAATACTGTGTTAGTGATGCATCACCATAGGCACTGGTTAAAGGAATCGATGAAACTTCAATATCTGTCAAAAGGGAATAAGGACTAATTTAAAAGATTTAAAAATGCATTATTTTTGTTTTAAAAATATGAGGCAACATGGGTGCTGAAAGTAAAAAAAAAAACGGACAAGAATATTTGTGAAGTAACAGCGCTTCAAAGCAAAAATGTCATTCTTGCAGTACCATCACTTAACCAAATGGTGGCAGCACAGCAGCAAAAATGTGGCAGGGAGCTGATGCACAGAACGCCAGAGGAACACACGTCAACCTAGTCGCCATATTGTGAGGGTCAATTTATGGGACAAGAAAGAGAAAAAGAAGAAGGGAAGACAGAATACAGAGGAGCATTGCTCTACTCCAGTTTTCCCTCGGATGACAGACAGAGCTCCTCTCCCTTTTTCTAAAGCTGAGCTGGATGTAAGGTTTTTTTTGTCTGTGATCCATGTTCCAATAAAGTCAGACCTTTGCAAAGATCAGTAGATAAGATCAGTTTCTCATTTAGTATTTAAAATTAAGAAAATCATGTACAATTTATGGGTGCACCTCTAAAAATGATTTGCATATGTGTATTTTTTTTCCACATATAGACTAAGCTAAGTAAAGACAGTGTAAACCCTAATTGTACCTTTACACTATTTATTAAAAGTTTACCATTTTCAAATATTTGTCAGCACTTTCACAGCCAATCTGAACAACATCTACTTGTAGTAGATTTTTGTTAGTAATAGTAGATTATTATATTCTGAGGGTTTTGGCCAAGTCGTTGCGAGTGAAAATTATAACACATATAATACGTCCCAAATCAGACATGTTATTATATTGAGTCATAGCTAGCAGGTTTTATCTGTGCCTATGTGATGTTGTGGGCAAATACTTGTTTTTGGCAGCATGAAGTCATGTTGTGTAAAATGCCTTGAGGCATGATTTTACACGTCGGTCCCAGTGTGTGTTTAAACAAAAGATCCTTGAGCTTAGCCTGCAGCGTCCCTGCATGCTGTCGAGTTTCAGAGGGACCCTCAGAAAATCCAGCGCAAACAAGGCGATCATCTTAAGTTGTCTAAAATTCAGCAAAGGTTAAGCAAAACACAACTTGCTACACTGTAAAAAGATCATCTGGACGATTTTAAATATAAACTTTCACATTATCCACTTTTCATCAAGGACAGTTCCATTCTATTAACATTACGTTATTTTTGATAAGAAATCCTACCTATCCTATTGATTCAATTTGATTCAAATTATGATGACAGCTGATTGAAGACAGCTGTAATTCTCTGTCATTGTGTGCAAGGTGACTGATGAAGAAAACGGTTATGTTGTACTTCCTTCTTTTACCCTTAGGGCAAACTTCTCTGGAGTTCTGCATGTGATTTTGTGAAAAATGTCCACATCGCCTTTCTATGCAATTCAAAGATGTTGTTCGCCAACCATCACCCCTCTTCGCAGGGAGTGATGGCTCATGTGGTGTCACTTTCTTCACAGTCGACATGGCGCATTGCAAACGTCAAGGCCAAAGGCTAAAATCAGAGCCGATCATTTCAAACTTTGACAGGAGGTCTGACAGACGTTTGACGGCCCAAAGCGTAGAACAAGCGGTTGTTTTTTTTAAACAGGCTAGTCCAGAACAGGTCTTTGTTGCTATTCTTAACACATTCTCTAAGGAGACAAGTATTTCTAGTGAATGTACTGATGCTGCAAGAGTTCAGCTACTTAGTATAAATGTTTACAAGTGACTAATAGCTACTAACAGTGGTACGGGACAACATGTGATGTGCAGTGCAGTCACACCCAGGTAATATCCTCAGATCTACTACCTGTAGCCACATGCCTCATCTGCAGCTATGCCTTAGCCAGGCTCAACACAGCCTCTCTGGTATGTTACTCTCAAATTGAGTGTGAACCTGCCTCTCTGTGTTAGTGGGCTGTGTGTAGGCCTCATTCATGACCCAGGTGGGACAGCTCAAAGGTAAACCTGGACTCCTTCCACAAGTCCGGAATGAGGAAATGTTTGCACTGTCACACACACACAACAAAATTTTAAAAAAGTGAGCCATAAATCACATTCTATTGAAGAAAAGAGTCCTGAACGAGTTTCCTCTCAAACCTCATCCCTCATGTCAAAGCCCATGTTGACACACTCCTCATCCATCATGGATCCTGTGGTTTGGATAAACCGGATGGTATTCTGAATGTATGTGGCTTTGTCCGTCAGATGTTTATATTGGCTTAACAGTTTTGAATATGATCGGCGACAAAATGGCATTGATAGATGTTTAAACCCTTAACTATTACATGTTACACTGCAAAAACACAAAATCTTACAAAGTATTTTTGATTTGAATATACTTTAAATAAGACAAAACTAGGTTTTCAGTGACTTTTCAGCAAGATATAAGAGCTTGTTTCTCGTCAGTAATTCCTTAATATTGATGGAAAAAGTCCTAGTTCCATTGGCAGATTATTTCACTTATAAGTGAAATAATCTGCCAATGGAAGCTAATGCATTTCTATCAATATTATTCAATTCAAGTTGATATAATCAAGGACAATGCTACATGTTTTGTGCGTAGGCTTTCCAGCCACAGGCTAATTTGCTGACCCAGTCCTTGATTGGACATTTAGTAAAATTGATAATTAAGGAATTATTGACTTAAATCAAGCTCCCATATCTCGAACAGTTACTTTTAAGTTAGTTTTATCTCATTTCGAGTGTTCTAAGATATTTGCACTAGAAACTAGACCACAGTTACTTGGTAAGAATTGATGTTTTTTGCAGCGTATCCAATGGATCCATGAGATCACCGGTGTGATCATGACAGTTAAAGAGTTAACCATCTTGTGATGGAGGAAAAAAAATGGCATAACTGGTAAACCCGGCAGAGAGTTTTTGTATTATCTGTGAGTGTTAATGTTTTTTTAATAAAACTAGCCTACATGAGATATTGTGCTTAGGTCTTCAATAATTACTGTTGCTCTTTGAAGAGGCATGCTAGTCATTAGCCTCCCCTTCTAGCTAGTAAGAGCTAGTAAGAGTTAACTAGAAGGAGAGGCTAGCTATTTCTAGCTGGTGCTAGTCTCCTTCTCATTTGTCAGCTCCAGTTGCAAGGTAAGGTAAGGTAATTTTATTCATATAGCACATTTTCAGCAACAAGGCAATTCAAAGTGCTTAGTTTAGGTAGTGTGCCAGCCTATCATTAATCAGCCTTCATAATGTGGACATAGCCTCTTGTGAGGAGAATGCAAAACTTTTAATTTTAGTGCTGAAACTCTTATCCCCATTGGTTGTGGACACCTTTTCCTTCAACCCAATTTCCCATGAATGCGGAGTTAGCCGTTTAGTGTCTGGTTTCAGTGGCTTACCCTCCTTGTGGAAGAAATCAAATATATTCTGCTGCAGACCTGAGTTTTCCTGGACCATAACATCCACAGGCGTGGCACAGTGGCTGTGCCTGCTACAGGGTCACTCCTGGATCTGCTGAACACAACATCTTTGTCAGCATCACCACTTCAAAGAAGCGCTAAAGTGGTTTGTGGGTTTATTTGCCTTTTTTTTTGTCAACCCCCCAGATGAGCATATGGCAACACAAAGCATGAACCCAACCTCCTGTCAATACCGAGAGTGGACCACTCCCACTGTGAAAGGTGAACAGCAGGACACTCGTGCACGCCTGCGTGAGTACACACACTAGCGAGCTCACGGATATTGCTGTGGACCCCCCCAGCCCCCAAAATGCTTTGGTTTTCAGATGAAGTCCTTTCACCCCCAGCAGGCAGCAGCTGCAGGGCTGTTTCTCAGAGGGAGGCAGGACGACAGCCGGAGCAGTCTTTCAGAAACGCACAGCTGATTACCCTTTATTCAGGGAGGCACGAGAACACTTGCGGCAAAACATTTATTATGTCATCATGCTAAGCCGGTGTGCTTTTTGGGCCGTCTTCCATGGAAAAACAAGAGAATTCCATGGAAAAAAAACAACAGAACCAGTCAGAACAGAGGAGATATCTCCGTGTGACAACATGTTGCTGTGCTTCATGATTTTGTTGGACAGGGCATACAGAATCCTACCAGGTCCTTGTTGCTAGATATAGAAAGAATGAGGTTTTGTTACAACTTGCTGAGGGACATTTTCCCAAACTTTTGCACCCAAGTCATGTTTTTTTTTTTAATTCACTCAAATTTTTTTGATGTATCATCCTTCCACCTTGAAAAAGGAAGTGTCTTGGTGTATGTAAACTTTTGACCAGCAGTGTATGGTTGCTAGCAGTTCAAGATTATATCAATCTATCTTCCTTCAGTTTACATAATCAAGCACTAAACCCTTCTCTCTTAGCAGCAGGTCGTTTGTAGTGCACACAATTTCTGGTTAGCTTCTTAGCGTTGAACTGCCACATTACGTTACGGCCAAATGTTAGCGACTGCTGGGTGCCAATCAACCAGGCCACGCAAAAACATAATTTCATCAGATGCCAATGTTACAATTGACTGTAATAAACTGGAAGGGGGAAAATGGAGAAAAATGGAGAGTTTTGTTCTGTGACGTTAACTAGTGTTGGCAATGTTTTCACACATCGTGGAACTGACTGGAAAGATGTGAACAGAGGAAAAGGCTGATCAGTCATGTGAGATAAATGTTAGCCACATCGGAACTTATTCTGTAAATTTGTCTCCTGCTCCCCTTTAGTGTGTTAATTCTTATTTTTTGGAAAAGCTGAGAACCGCCTCCAGCAAGAGTAGAATCCTTTTTGCAAAATAAAGGAATTATTTTGAATTTTGCAGATTCCATCAGCCAGTTGTAATGCAATAAAAACAGAGTGAAACCACTGTCTGCTTTCTTGTGTAATTAAATCTGAGCTCTCAGGTGACCAGTGACAGTTTTACTCAGGATGATTTAAGTGCATCTCTACAAAAAATATCTGTCTTTCAGAAACGCAAGATTTGTGGCCTTTTGTAGAGCTGACTCAAAAAGCACACTTAGCTTATCAAAGGCAGAACAAAAATCAAAATAAAACCCAGGTGAGTCACTGGGAAGCTCTGCTGTTAGCATTCAGACTCAAGGCAAAGACAAAACAGGGACTGTAGTCTTTCACTGTGAACTCATGTGACTTCAGGTGACTCACCTGTGCAGCAGCAGCAACTGAAATATGCAGTCGACTTAGATTACCTCAACTCTTAACAGGAATGGACAATGCAGCAGATCTCACCATCATTTGTATGTACATTTACTGATGTACTATTTTTCATCAGACATTGTCCTTTCACTTTCATTTTATTTTTCAAAATGTATGCACAAAGACAACATGGATACAAATATACAAAATGCCATTTTCAAACAGTTTTTAAATGGAAGTGTCCTCTAAACCAAAGTGGCCCAAGGTGAAGAAGTAATCATCGATCCCTTTAACACTATTTTCTGGAAAGCTGAGTTCAATTTCTCCAGCCACAGGTCAGCCAGGCCTGCTGACTGGCTGACCAGTAGAATTTGAAAATCACTTAAACAGAACCTACCAGACAACATGAAGTAGGTTAAATGGGCCGAAAAAAGCAACACGTTCCAAGAGAAATCAGTGACAGGAATAAAACATCTAACATATGTCAGTCTGGAAGAGGTTACAAAATTATTTCTGAGCCTTTGGGACTTTATCCAACAGAAGCAGAAACCTGGAACAGTTGTGAACCTTTCCAGGAGTGACCAGCCTCCTAAAAAAAAAAAACTCAAAGAATTCCTCAAAGACTCATTCAGGAGGTTCCAAAAGAAGAACAAGATCTAAATCATCTCGTCTCAAGCCTGCCATGTTCTACACGGGTTCTGGAATCCAAATATAATAACTTCCTAATACAATATGTAGTTTTTTGATGACTTACCAGAAACACTAAGAGAGAGAAACACCTTTAAATGAACTGTAGTGATACTGGAAATTAGAGGTGGGAAATATGGACTTAAAGTTTTATCACTGTATCTTGTGGTACTATTGTGATAACGATAAAAGTGATGATCAGACTTCTGTTGTGTTTTTAGGTAACTGTATGATTCTGTGGAAATTATAGACCCACAAGCTCAGTTAATGCTCCTGAGGAACGTCACCTTTTGTCTGTAACATGCTAAAAGTCCTGTCACCTAACTGTAACTGTGAAAGGGGCCTGGGGTCAGAGTTCAGGTATTATTGGAGCTTTTGGAATCCTTCCAGCTGCTCAGCATAAACCAGAGAGAACAATCATCCAGTCATGCAACAGCCCAACAAACCAGAGCCATGCTGAGTGGTGCAGCTCTGGAACATGACATAACTTACACCTTAGTCATGGTAAGTCCATGACTTAAATATGCTTACCATGGTAAGTATGGTAAGTCATGCAAGTGTGTCAGCACAACACTTGACACAGACCATAAAGTCTGATTTGGATTCTATCAAATCCAAAAAGAAAAAAATATATGTAAACCTCTGAAGAAATAATTTAGGGCATGGCAGGTGATGGCGTGACAGTCCTCAGTGGCCATCACAGGTTCAAGTCCTTCATCGCATGTCGTCTCCTCTCTCGTGACCTTCTGACCTCTCCACTGACTGGTAAACAAAAACCGCGGGAATAAAAAAAAAGAAAGGTAAGGTCATGAAAACGAAAGATGCAACTGATATCAGACCGACTTTATGCAGCATGAACATGATCTCATGGTCATCTTTATGAAAATATAGGATTTTTATTTTCATTTTTATTTTCAACCCTCACTGAAAATAAAAACCATACAACTTCATACATTTTCATTCATTCATTCAAACAGTGAGTTGGTGTAATGCAACTCTTTATTAATGATTTTAATGTCTGTCGCTGGCTTTCACAGTCGTCGTAGAAATGTTGTGATGATTTGGTGTTTTTGTGATGTAAAGCACTTTGAACTGCCTTGTTGCTGAAATCCATCCATTTTCTTCCACTCTGACCCCACTGGGGTCAGGACGGTGCTGCTGTCCTGCCTCCAGCTGTCAACGGGTGAGAGGTGGGTCACCCTGGACAGGTCGCCAGTCTGTCATAGGGCCTTGTTGCCGAAATGTGCCATACAAATAAACTTGATAAAAAAAAAAGAAAGAAAAAAGTGGACCCTGTCAGCCCAGCATGCAGGATGTGAGTCAGAAAGGTGCAAAGCCTCGGCTGAATGTTGGATCCAGACAGGTGCCACCAAATGCCTTCAACCTCTACAGATCCTACTGTAAGAACCCATCACCATGGAAACCTGAGGATTGACTCACTGCTCTATTGACTCTATTGTCTTGTTCTCCCTCTGGACTTTTAGATGTTTTTTTCTCTCTGGATTAGATGATATTCGACCCGCTTTGGTAACAGGGATCAAACAAGCAGCTCTGAACGCTTTATTGGTCCTGCGGTTGGAGTGTGCACACAAAGGGTGGGGTCGGAGCTGCCTTTTTTTTTTTTTTTTTCCACCCACAGGGATCAAATCTGAACTTTAAGAGCCGCAGGAGGAAATCGAAGTTGAGCTGAGGCCCCCGGAAACACGGCATTTGAGATGCGTTTGAGAGCCCCGGTCTGCGGGTCAAGTCGCTTTTAAGATTGACCCGTGCGGTGAGTGAGTGCAGCCATGCGGCGCACCGCCTTGGCGCTTCCACGCGTCCAGCCCTCTCCGCGGGCGGCGCGTAAAAGCGAGTGGCTCCGCAGCGCCCTGGACCATCACCACTGCCCCGATCCGGCAGCCGAGAACGAAATCGTCGTCCTCGCCACCGGAATCGACCAGTACCTGCAGGAGGTCTTCCACCACCTGGCCCACCCCAGCCAGGACGACACAGTGTCCGGGGAGGACTTCGCCGCTCTCTGCGCCGTGCTGGGACTTCCCGGAGCTCAAAGGACGCCGGAAGCGGAGGATGGAAGCGGCGGTGGCGGAGCGGAGCAGCAGCCGCAGCAGCAGCAGCCGTGTGAGGAGTTCGCGGATGTTTGTTCAGGTTTACCCGAGCGGCTTTCGTTTAGAGACTTTCACTCGCGGCTCTGCGGGTGTTTCCGACTGCGCAGTGCGCCGGGAGTCAGCGGGGGTCGCGCCTGGCGTCTGCCGGTTTCCGAGGACACGGAGCTGGTGGAGAGGCAGATCCGACTCCGGTGGCCCCGGGTCCGGCGGAGGAAGTGTGTCAGTTTTGACCTGGATCGAGATCAGACCGGAACCAGGAGCAGATCCGTGAAAAGCGGAGCCCGGGAGGAACTCCGTGAGCAAGGTATGCTCCCTACAGGAGACCTGTTGGGGTTTTAAACGGATGATCTTGGCTCCTGTCAAAATAATAACTCTTGTACTTAAAAAAACAAACACACGCACACACACACACAAAAACACATTTAGCTAAATGTGGTTTACGTTTATTTGGATTTTATGTGGCAGCACATGATTTAACAAATTTGTTCCAAATAATCTAAATAAATAAATAAATAAATACTAAATCGGAAAAGTGTGGCAGGATTCATATAGAAGTATTCACGCTCCCGGGAGACTTTTTAGGGAATGTCTCTGTTCTTCAGAGTGAGTTTGTTTACCCATGATTATTATTATTCATAACTCAGCTCCAGTTCAGGCTGTTTGGATGAAGAACTGCTGTGAACTTCAGTGTTCAAGTCCTCCAGTTGAATTTAGGTGTGGACTTTGACTGGGCCGTTCTAACAGTTCTATATTATTTAATGTGAATAAAGGTGTGTCGTACTACATATTGGTATCACAACGATTCCAAGTAAATATAGGACCAATACTGATATGATACTTAATATTTAAGTTTGGTATATTATCAAACTTCTGACCTTTAGGTGTTTTGTACGATTTTTAAAAATTATTTCATTAATTCATATTTTAAAATAATATAAGAATTATAATTTTTTTCTGATTTGAAGATTGTTAACATTTCATTTTTCCTTTGGGCTTAATAAAGTATTTTTTAGTGTGAGTTTTGAATTTATAGAATTTGGACAAAGCTTCTGAACACAGAATGCTTTAATAACATTTTAACAAGAGCAGCAGAGACTAGTAAAACAAAACTAATTTGTGTGCATTTCCCCCCCCTAAATACATAAACTGCAAAAGAAAATCAAAAGAGAATCTGTTCCGATACTGATACCGACTTGGTCTCAATATTATTGATATTTTGAGTTGATTAGTTG
This sequence comes from Poecilia reticulata, assembly GCF_904066995.2. Taxonomy (NCBI): domain Eukaryota; kingdom Metazoa; phylum Chordata; class Actinopteri; order Cyprinodontiformes; family Poeciliidae; genus Poecilia; species Poecilia reticulata. The sequence continues at coordinate 31,381,818 of NC_088834.1, forward strand.
TCTTCCAAAGTAACTGGTTGCAGTGTATTTTTTATTTAGGGGTATCAGAGTACAGTGTTTGTGTCACTTTGAAATTCATTAGCAAAAATAAATAAATGAATATGTTATGCATGACTTTGTGGTGAGTCACATGAAATCCCACCTGAACACACAGTGACGTTTGAGGTTGGAACCTGACGAAATCTGTGCAGGTTTTGGGAGGGATGGAACATTTAGCGACTGTTGCACCTCACAAGCCCGCAGGAAATTCTAGATTTAACTTCTAATTCCCTATAATTTCGTTGCATCAACAGCATTCCACAGACAGAGCTGTGAAAGCTGTGGGCTAATAGAAGGAGACAGAATTTATGAGCACCTATTTGTTCAGCCTGTTTCCTCTCTTGTTCCTTTCTCTCATTTTATTTCTGGATCCTTCACTTGTTTCTTTGTTTTTAATCACATAAAGATCATTTAGGAGCAGAAACTTCAAGTCTGACAGTGTGATCCGGTAAACATACGGAAGCCTCTGTCATCAAAAGGAGTCAGACCAGTCAGCTGGCATGAGGTGTCATTTGTGAAGTTACAGTTAAAAATGAACAGCAATCATTTGGGTTATTTTTTAGCTTGTTACAAGAAAAAAAAAAACTTCCCTTCATTTCTCAAAGTCATATTTTCATCATTCACCATTTATAAATGTCACAGTTTAAAACTGAATAATTATTTAGCAAGCTAAATATTTAGCCTCAAACTAAGTATTTCATTTGGAAGCTAAATGTTTAGCTAATATGCAAATTCATTTCATTTACTTTGTAAGGTAAATATTTAGTTTATTTTGCAAAAAAACTACACACTTAGCTCCAAACTACATATTTCAATAGCAAGTTAAATATTTAGCAACGTGTCATTACCAAACATTACTAAATTAAAAGGCCTTTTTATAGACAATTTGTGATTTTCAAATTTTCTGAAAAACTGTAGAACATGCTTTTAGGTACAGGCTGTCTGCATCCTTAAAAAGTCATCCAAAGTCTTAAACTAACGTATCAAATATTAAGGCTTAAAATGTCTTAATTTAATCGGAGACAAAAAAAGTTGGCTTTTGAGACGTTAATCACAGGTCTTCAGGTTTGTCGTGGCAGGACTGTTCGGTGTGGCAAAGATTCCCCCAGAAAACTTGCTAAGCCTGGTGGTTGGGCTGCGGCAGTCATTAATCCTGCAGTCCGTTGTGTTTGAGTTAAAAAATGTTTAAAGTTGAAACGGAAATTTGAAAATATCACTTGATAGCTATGTGTTAGCAACAGACTGGCGACCTGTCCAGGGTGACCCCGCCTCTCGCCCGGAACGTTAGCTGGAGATGGGCACCAGCAGCCCTCCTGACCCCACTGAGGGACAAGGGTGTAAAGAAAAGGCATGGATGGATGGAACTATGTGTTATTGAAAGATTGGAAGATTAATACCTGAATACCAACTATAAAGTCTCAAAAAATGCAAACATTTTAAAAAGATTTAAATAAATAAGCACAAGTAAAACCTGGTGGCCCGCCAGGCTTATAATACACTGGGGGAAACTTGGTGTCATATATTCTCATTTATGCATCTTCTTTTATTCCCGCAAGACTTCTCTGTCAAGCAGAAGTTTGATTTGATTGCAGACATTGTCATTATGTTCTGTCTCAAGGTGGCTCACGTTTCTAGCTGCTAATGTACCTTTGCATCTAGTAATAGTATTTTTGCATCTATTATGGATAAATGCAAATTCATCGTCAGTTGCTTTCGCTACTGCCTCACTTTTGTTGAATCCATCTCACAAGGTTAGGTGGATTCTGTGCAAAAAAAACCATCTCCAAACTTTTAGGCTCGACACTGAGGGGAGAGCAAAACTCACTTCTTGCTATGATTGATTGTAACACAGCAGGATCCCCCAACAAACCGTTGTATTTGGAGTTGTCTCTGTCTTAAATTTCATCTTAAATTTTGTGTTAAGTTTCATTTAAGGGCTGACTTTAGCTTTGTGGATAGAGTAGTGGTCTTGTGATCGGAAGGTTGTAGGTTTGATTTCAGCTTTCTCTGGTCACATCCTGACTTCCCCTGAGCAAAGCACTGAACCCCAAGGTGCAAAAGAGTGAATGTGATATATAAGTTCAGTCTGTTCACCGTTTAGAAGTTTGACTTGTTGAAACCTTCAGGATTGAAGGTATCTTTTATGTGTAATGAAACTTTGAGTTTTTTTAAAATTGAGTTGCTGAATAATTCAACTTCCCAGTGATGTTACAATTTAGTCTTATACCAGTTGCAGTTATTTTGTAAATAATTAGAAAAAAGCATAAGTACTTCAGTCAGTAATGAAGTGTTCAGTTTTCTTTCATTTTTAAAATGTATGAATTGCTTTTATTGGACAGTCATGGTGGTAGCTCCATTTTTTTTTTTTAAGTGAAATTACTTTATGCTGACTTATGGTGACCTTGAACTCTTAACCCGGCGTCTTGTCCAGATGAGGTCGGCGCTCTCAGGGAGCTGGTTGAGGACCTGCGCTCTGCTCTGCAGGGGAGCGACGCTCGCTGTCTGGCCCTGGAGGTGGCCCTCAGACGGGAGAGGAGCCGGACCCCTGCCGGCACTTGCAGCCACGGTGCCACCCTTTCCATTCCCACACCCTGCGGCGCGCTCACGCAGCGGAAACTGGGACAATCCGACAGACCTAAAAGCCAGCCTGACGGGACAAGGAAGGGCCCCATGAGGTGGGACATCAGAGACCCCCTGCTGAGGGAGCTGAAATTGATTCGGTCATCACGTGACGGGCAGTTAGAGGAGGCCATCAAATTCAATGAGTGTTTGGAGGAAGAGCTGCAGTGGGCGTACCAGGAAGTTCGGAAGCTGCAGGGGTTGGAGTCGTCCCTGAGGAGGGAGAACAACCAGATCAGGTGCTGTAAATATTCAGAAATGTAAAAAAAATAATTAAAAAAAAAAAAGTGTATTTTTTGTGTGGATTTATTGGAAATTTGTGACGATCTGTGATGCTGACAGGAGGCGGGCGGAGGAAGCCAGAGAGGCTCTCAACGTGGGGCTGCAGAGGGTCCGGCTGATCCAGGAACAGGCCCAGTTGGTGCCGCAGCTCCAGTCTAAGATCACCCAGCTGGAGACGGAGCTGCTGCGGTACAGGTACAGCGCCGGGTTTGGTCGGGTGAGCAGGAGAGTTCTGTGTCTGGGCGTGTTTCAGGATCCAGTTACACTTCATTTGCCTCTGTCCTTTTCTGACTTCTACAAGTCCTCACTCCTTGAAACCAACATAAAAACACGGTGCTCACCGCCTCGCACCCAGTTCAATGCTTCATCTAAATCTGTCTTTAATGTCACTGCTACTAACAAAAACCAAACAAAATAAATATGATTCTTAGCCCAGTGTGGATGGAGGTGATGGGGGAGGAAGTAAAGCCTGGTGGGCTGCCAGGCTTATAATATACTGACAGAAATCCTGCTAGACTTGTTCGTTGTCCCTCATTTTTGCTGAATCAATTCATAAGGCTTATTTTACACGTCATTTTTCAAAAATGATAATGATGGCACACAGTATATTCAATTTTATTTCATTTTTATTCGGCTCAACAAGCTGAACAGAGAATCCACACGACACATCAAGCAGATGAATGAAACTCACTTTTTCTCCTCAGTGACAGTGGTTGTGTTTTTATGAATGATTCGTTTGCTGTGGCCTGACAGCCTCACAACGTCCTCCTGATCCTCATGAACCTGATTTTGCACACCGGCTTGTGTGTAATTAAATATTTCAGGGTTTTTGTTGTTAAACTGGAAGATAAAATCTCTCTGGTTCTGCTGCTACACTGGAGACTTCAGCCAAAGGTTTTGAAATCAGGGAACATTTCTCCAACAGAAGTGATCAGAAATCGGCAAGACTCTGAAAGATCGATGCGTTATGTCAAAAATTATTTTGCCCTTCCCCACTAAATGGTCGTTGTCGTTGTTTCTGTCTCCGGCAGAATCGGCTGCACCTGCCTCTCTGAGAGCCAGTCGAGTCAACCTGAGGACCCGAGTGGTGAGACAGCTGGAGTACCGTGGACAGCTACAGACACGGCATGCCTGAAGGTTCAACTCCAGCTCATTCTTTCCCAGATGCAGAGGGTCTGCAGCGGGCGGTGGAAGGGAGAGCCGCCTCTGACGAAGAGGAAGACGACGGGAGTCTGAAGAAGACGGGAAACTGTTGCTCCTCACAGGAGAAGAGCGTCGTCTCACGCGGTCCTGGCTGCGGCGAAGGGTCTGTCACCATCCTGCTCTGTTGTTCATCACCGAATGTTTGTGTAGAGAGGGATCCAATGCCACCTGTGATCTTCCAGATGTCAGAACAAAACGGCCGGTCATCTTCTCTCCCTGAGTCGCTTGGAGCTCCGAAAGCGCCCCGGCTCTGCTGCAGACAGCACAGACTGCTGCAGCAGAACGGGGCCAAAGCAAGGGGAGAAAAACGGATGTGGACACTTTGGAAAGATAAAGGCAAGTGGTTATTACCTAAAGTCAGATAAAAACCAGACCTAGGCAAAAGTATTGATTACAATAAACCTAAATATGGTTGACTGTCCTTTTTTCTTCTTCATTACAGCACTCTTTGTTAGCTGTAGCATTTTAACCAGTAAAATATCCAAACATAATTGTATCTATTAAGGGCAGTCACGATTTGTTCAGTATGCCAGATCTATTACTGGTATTCTGCATTTGCATGCATGACCTTCAGAGTATGATATTACCATCACAACCTGATCCCAATTAGCATTATCAGAGCTATTTATGCTAAATAGCTCTGATAATGATGTCATTAAGCATAACAATGACTACAAAACAGGACATTATTAGGGATGGAAAGAATAAGTATTTGAAGTTCAAGATAATTTACAACTTTAACTGTGACCAACAATGAGTAGGACACAGAGCGGTGTGTGTGTGTGTGTGTCTTTACAGAGGCCTGAGGACGAGGCGGAGAAGACGCGTCTGTCTCTGCTGGAGGACAAACTCACAGATTCACTCACTCTGCTGCTACAGCTGCGCAACACGGTGCTCACACACGCACACCCTAACTCACTATCCCACAGGGAGGGAAGGAGATGTGCTTCATGCAGTTTCACAGCGCCATCTAGTGTTTGACCTGCCTGTTCACTTCCTGTTGCTTTCCATTTGGGTCATTTCAGTTCTTCCAGATATACAGTAGTGGCTCTTTTAAATGAGGTCAACTGGTTGTCTTGTGCATTTGTACATAAGGAACAGCATACAAAGGTGAGAGAATGCCTAATGTTGAAACTTTGTGCATTAGGTGCAAGACGTTAGGGTTAAGGGTGACCCTGAATGGCAAATGACCGTTACCAAGTGCCATCCAGCATCTTTGCGCCGCTCTCTGGAACGCCAGGTTAACACTGCAAGTGTTTGAAATTGTTGGCCGATTTTCAAAACCTGAGAGACGAGACATACGATGACAAAAAGAACTTAAGTATGACAGGTTTGGTCGTGTGTGTGGTGTTGAGACACAAGGCAAGAGCAACACACAAACCAAATTGACAGACCAACATTCAGTCTCAGAAAACCTCTCAAGACCAAACATGAATTCAGAGTAAACAGAAATGGCAGATAAAGCAATGGCGATAGTTTGTAGACTATCTTTAACAAGAGAAAGAAACAACACAACAATGTCTCTGATGTTTGGTTTGTCTCTGTGTTCCCATTAACTCGCTTTCTGATTGGCTACTCGGCACATGGAACAGGCAGCATTGTCATTTGTCCTCGGGGAACACGACACACAGTTATAATATCAGGCCAAGACAATCCGACATGACGAACGTCCCAGATTTAAGATTGGAGAGGTTCCGACATCCTTCCGAGTGGACCGGATCGCTCTCAACACACACACACACACACACACACAGGAGGATAATAAGATTCAGAGCAATTTCGATAAATGGAAGGGGAAACCGGGAGCTCAGTGCATCACTCTTATCAGTCCATTCAGATTACTGATTACAATTTGTCAGCCTCTTCCGTCTGTTCTTTGATCCGCATCATTCAATCAGACTCTTTGGATTTTCCCTTAGAATGTGTCACGCAAAGTCCTGGAGAAAATGGTGGTGGGCAGTCTCGGTGTCCGCAGCAAAGCTGAAGCTGGTATGTCTGCTCTGCACTCGGTTCTTTTCCTGTTCTAGTGTTGCTCATTTGTTAAACCTTTTTGTTGACCTGTGAAGGTCAACCCCAGGCCCTGCAGGTCACTGGCGCTGACAGCCTCAGCATCCACTTGACCCCTAGCGACCTTCCCAAAGGGGAGGACGAGGGAGGAGGGCAGAATGGAGAAAAACATCTGCATCCACCTTCAGGATGTCAAACAAACAATATGAACTCTCTGCTCATCTCTGGTTAACAAGCTGACCTCTGTCATTCCTGTTTTATACCGTTTACCTTAAATACGCCTACTTAACCCAAACTGCTATTTTACATGTATTTAATTTAAATAATATTTACATTGAGCACTTGTGTAGAAATAAAGAGTTCTAATGATGTACATGTATGCATTTTGGGTTTCTGAACTTCATTGTAACCTACCTCAGTCATTGGCTGCTCAGTCAATAAAGCAGATCTACTTATATAATTGTGTCGATGTGCTTCTTGTGGAAACCAAGTGTAGGTCAATATATCAACTAGCTAATGAATATTTTACGTTTTCAAAACATTAGCTCAAAGTAGAAAAGTAAAATAAGCTGATGACATGGTGGCCTCCAACAGAGTCAGCAGGGCTGTAAGGATGAGGCGGGTCTTTAACCACATGTTGCCCAGTTATGGGGACTGAGTCTCCAGCCAACCAGCAGACGGGCTCAGAGTGACTAGTTCTGTTGTTATGATCAGATCTGTTACCAGGATGAACGGATCTCCTGAATGTCTCCAACAGATTTCTTGAGGTACAATAAATGTTACCAAAGAACATTTGCAGATCATACAGCTCATTACAGCTAAAACAAATCTAAGGTCAGTCAAAAGAATAACTCAAACTTAGCATAACTCTTCAAAGAGGTATGCTCCAACAGCTTTTAAGCAGCACAGGTGTGTCTCTCTTCTGCTGCTCTGCTCTGCTGAGGAGACAAACCAGGAAGACGTGAGTGCTTGTTCCAATTAACGGTTGAATTGTTGCAAGTTAACCCAACAAAAATGTAAGGGAGCTATATTATCTTTGATCAGAATCTGCATTTCAAGAATGTTTTTCCAAATGTCTAAACAACTATAAATATAGAACTGAAACAACAAAACACATGGTCTGTATATCAAATACCACATAAAACGACATCGATAATCCCATCTTGTGATGATGGCTTTCATCACAAAGTACAATGGACCAAATACAGAGCGTGCCGTCTGCTCCAAGGAGAATAACTATAATGCCAGCGCAGGGATCCTGATCAGGATCATGGATCTGACAAAAAAAAACAACCCAAACACAACAACTGTATGAAATAATATAGTCATTTATTTATTTCCAGCAAATTACAATGTCCTGCAGAGAGAAAGCCTTCCTCCTGCCTCACAGAAGGGGGGCTTTTTAGAAGACAAACATGTAAAAGACATCAGACATTACAAGACTGCATTTGTCTACATCAGTATTCCCTAAAGGCAGCGCAGTGGACGGGTGGACATTACGGTTCTACAGCTCAGTCTGGCTGAGGATGCCTTCGGCCTGTCAGTGGGATTCCCCATCAGGGCTCAATAGTTTAAAGCACTTGGTTATAGAAAGGAGAAGCTGGGTGGTTGGTGAGTGTTATTAGATTGCTTTTGGAACAATGTCTACTTTCTATCTTGGAAGCTCACTTCTAGTGTTTCCCAGATTTCTGCTGTGCCACATGAACAAAAATCGACGGTCACAGCTCTGCTATCCGTTGCCGCAATCATTTTCACATTCACACATTGCAATAATCACACTGTACATCATTTATTTATCCAAGCTAATTGAACAAACGCTATACGGTGGCTTACATAACTACTCTAAGAGCTGAGCTTGGCTCTGACAGATTAAGACCGTCTCATTTCATCGACGGATGCGTTCCTCATTTCAGGAGGGGCATTTCTGTATGTAATCTGTTCATGTAACGACTCCTATTAGTACCACAATGTTGGCCAATAGCCATTTGCAGATAGGAAATCTGACAACACTGATGACAAACGGACTTAGCCAAAAGAAAATGACAAAATAAACAACCTTACATACAGAATAAATATAGTATGTACAATTTGCTTTGTGTGCTTCTAAAAAATAAATAGATGTAGCATTTCTTGCCTTTTTATAGAAGTATACACAACTTTTCGTTGAAGTAGAGAAAGAATGCTGGCACCGGTTTGATAAAGAGTGTCAAAGGTACAAACTGACAGAGATAGATGGAAGGATGAAAAGCCAAAGGCAAAGTGGCAGCTATCTCTCTGGGTGGGCAATTTGAATCCGGAAAACAAGTTCTTTATGTAAGTTAAGCCTTGCAGTGCCATCTGGTGGTGGATTTGCTAACTACAGTACATCGAAGCATTTGAATGGCACAGAAAAAGGTTGTTCTTTGTTTAAACTGGTTGTATGCTCGATTTCATTTAAGAACACAAAATCATCTCAGAGATAAAAAGATTAGGACAAAGATATGGAATACAATAAAAAAAAATAAACTAAAATAAAATAACCAAGCTCAAAACACCTGGTATTAAAAACAAAAAATCTTTAAGACCACAAAGCAAAGGATTTTTAACAATTAAAATACATTTTTGTACATCCGCACTATGTGCTCTGTTTGTGCTTTTTACTGGCCCCGTAAAAAAAAAAAAAAAAAACAACAATTAAAAGTAAAACATCACATGACACTTTCTCCTCTGCCATAATTTCTACTTGGAAGCCTGTCCAAATAGAAAACAACCATAAGCCATTAAAGACAGGAAGAGCTGATCTGATGACACGCAGTTTGTGTAGGGTGGTGGGAAGAAGAATATATATGCCAACGTGAAACAGTAAAACACTGGTGAAGATACTAAACAGACGAATGTTAGCAGATCCTATTTATGTTTTAGACGAGGAAAAAACAAAACAAAAACACACACAACAAAAAAATGGCACTGTTCTTAGAATTGGACAACAAAAATATCAGCTTTTATTTATTTAACTGTGCATTACTGAGTTAAATAAATAAAATGTTACTTCACTATCACTGGTTTCTTCTTGTAAGTTCTTTGCATAAATAATCAGTATCTTTTATGTGTCAAAATGTATTATATTCTATAAAAACAGGTTTATTTTTGACAACATGAATTGCTAACGACTTAGCATTGTTGAAAAAAGTCCCCCAGTTTGGAGTTCTGAGTTGTTACATTTTATAATGTACCCTCATGTTAGCATGTTGGGTAGTGTGACATCACCTTAGCAGAAACAATGTTGAAAGAGGTAAAAGTTTTCTAAAAAATAAAATACCCAGCTGCTATATCATTTACTTCTAGCCGTCTTGCAGTCTTTTAGTAGTCTAAAATCCATCTTTTATATTGCTAAGAGCTTTATCGCAGCAGAAGGAATTATCATAGTCTACATAGAGCAACATGAGCTATGTTAGCTAGCTCGTTGCTGGACTCTTCCTTTGTTCCCGTAGCACAGTAAAGCTATTTCAGGCAATTTCATTGGAGCGAATGGATTTAGCGAAGAGTAGCCATTTTATCAGCTGGTGTTTCAAACAAAAGCTACAAAAAAATTAAATGTTGCTCATTTTGAGAATTCAAAAACAAAGGGCAAAACCAAAATTTAAACTAGCCAAAAGCTAATACAAGATTCTCACGGTACGATAACCTTAAATAAAAATGCATCGTTTCACTGTAATTAGATCATTTTAAAGTGAAATGATCCATTTGCTTTTGTTTAAACATTTTAGCTAAAATTTACTTTGACAGCTGAAGTTTTAAAACAGTGTTGTTTTAAAAAAAAAGTTATGTCAGGCTTACTTAGTGCAGATTTTAATTGCCTGTTACTTACGTGATTGTAGATTTCCAGCTCTGCATTTCTCCTTGCTCTATACAACAGAAGAACTTTAAGCACACTTACGGTTTCTCTGGTATCATAAGAACTTTAAGCCATAGCAACAGTACGATGAGAAATCTTTGTGGTTTTGAAACGGTTACTTTCTAAAAACTTAGGTCTGCTTTGATACTGATGACCAGCCCATGCCTGACCAAATTACTTAAGAGTAAAAAATTGACTAAAAAAAAAAAAAACCTAATAAGTATGCCGCCAACATTGGCCTATGTTTCCATACAGAATATAAACTCTTTCATCTGCTGTCAAACTGATGAACCACTGTCAGCATGTCCAGCAATTTAAGAAAGGCACGATTAAACACCCAGATCTACGGAAACGTTTTAACTGCCAGAGCAGGGAAATAATTTTAGGAGCACTATCTGGTTACAATGAGAACGTTTCTCGCTTTGATGAGAAAATTTCTTGTTTTAGCAAGATGTAAGCTACAATAAGAAAGTTACCCAATTTAACGAGAAGAAAAAATATGCTCCTCTTACAAATTACAACTTGCTAAAAAGGCCTGAAAGGGCTCACTGATTTTCCTTCCAGCTGTTTCCTCTAGATATTTAAAAGAGGTGTTGCCTCACTGTTATGACCTTTATTGCTTAAAAGAGAAGATATTTTGGTTTTAATGAGATATTAAGCTCATCATAATGAGTTTTGCATCTTGCCATAACAATATCTTTTTCCCATTTATGAAGGAGATATTGCCTATGAATTTATTTCCAAGCTCTGGCAGTTAAACGCTCCCATCAAACTACCTTTGAACCTTGGAGCCCATCACCAAAATGAACTCTGAAGATTAACTTCTATGCATAGCATTGTATTGAGTTTTCTTTGTTTTATAGGATTTCCCTGGCCAAAAAAACAAACAAGGAACCTAGTCTCATAAAAAAGCTTCTTCCCTGATCTTAAGCATTCCACACTAAGCTCTTAGGTGCTCCGACAAAAACATATCCGTGTTTTATCTCAGAAAGGCTGGATTTTTTTCAGAATACAGGCACCAAACACGTGCTGTTCCAATATTTAACCTGCTACTACCTGAACCGGTTTATCATCAAAAAATATAAGCTATTTGTGTGTTTTCTGTCAAGCAGGTGATAAATTAAGTTGATATTACTATTCTAAATATATTTAATACGAGCCTAAACTAGATATAATTGGGAATAAATCTGAATGCTAAATGGCAGCAAAGTGCTGTCAATGTGATCCTTGGTGTGAGTGAAATATGCATCAACAGGCACATGAAGGTAAATTTTACAACAATGAATCTAAAAGGGGTTAAAGATAAACCAGTGGTAGACACTAAGGATGTTGCACGTGCGCGCTCGATATTATTAGGAAAAAGGTGAGAATATTTCTCACTGCACTGAATGAGCAAAACCTTGACGGACTGTCTTCCAATCTGTTAAGTTTTGACATAATTTATGAGGGACAGCAAACACTGGGAGGACATCTTCAAACCAAGACCTGAAATCTGTGCTAAAACATAATTTAGGTCCAGTCCCCTGAAATAAAACCAGAGCCTCGTTCGCTACTGTAATGAAGCATAACAACAAAGAAGAAGAAATGCATTTAACCAAAAACATAAGACATGACTTTACAGTTAAATCAACAGTAGTTGGTGAATAATCGTTCGTTCTAGGCTTGTTTGGATGTGTGGGGTTTTTGTGCTCTTTTTTTTTTTTTGCTACTTTTTTTCTTTAAACAAAAAGGTTTACGTCCCCATTGAAAATAATGAGGACTTGCCGTGCACATAAAACAGATATCAAATCATACCAAATGCATTGCTTGTTAACAATAAGAATATTAATAAAAGTGGTAGGACTCAGGTGTTAAGTACGATTAAGTAGCGTTGGAGCCTGTGAGGCTGGATCTATCATTGGTCAGAGTTTTTTTTTGTGTTTTTTGCATGATGGGGTTGAGATGAAGAGGTCTGTGTTCCGTGGTGACAGCAGGATTTACATGCTGCTGCTGTGCCGACAGTAAAACAGCGTCCTGATATCCTGAAGGTGAGATTCTGCCAAGAACACGTCATCCAGAGCCTTGTGGGAAATCAGCCCTTTTATTGTAGATGTCCACTGTCAGACTCAGGCATACGGGTGATGTTCATCAAGTGTTTTTTTGTTTTTTGCATGCAAGCTTACAGTATGTGAAAGTTTTAGGGTTTTCTTTCTTTTTTTGTGCGTTATGTTTGCATGTATTCAGTTGCCTAAATTGGAGTCTCTGTCCCCGATGAACCAACGCATGTGGAAGCAGAGGGCGAGGAAGCCGGTTCCCAGGAGGTCGCCCAGAGCGGTCAGGTACGGGATGGAGAAGTTGTCGGGGTCCATGCCTCGGCCCCACATCCAGTGAACCATCCAGTCAGCCAGGTACAGGAGGATTGCGACCTGCAGAAGAGACAATTTAAGCGCATTGTGCCTAGGTTCAACAATATGGCACGATCTGCCAAGATGCTAAAGCATTTTTGTGACACAATTACAAAACCTGCATTATTGGAAATCAACCAAAAAATATTATTTTTCTACTTTCAGTTTTTGTAACCAGTGAATTCAATCATTAATGAAACACCAGTTTAAAAATGCTACAATCTATATCCTCCTGCTGGACAAAACCTTTGAAAGCAACAGTAACACCGCAGGACAGACGTGGCCATACTGTTTACGCTCTGGGTAGACGACGTGCGCTCGTTCCGTCCAGCAGAAACAGTAACTTGCTCAATAAGCAACATTCAGCTCTTACAATTTGAACTGGGAGATTGTTGAAATAGAAGGAAATGGAGAAATTACAAGAGGAAATGAAGACGAGGAGGACAAAACGGAGGAAGAACAAAGAGTGGGACAAAAGCTGGTGTTTGTGGATGTGCTGCTTGGAAATGAGAATCTGACATTATGCTTCACAGAGATCCATTTTCTAACCCAAGCTGCTTACAGTTAGCATCATGATTACAATATTTTCTCAGATATATTGAAATGGTGACTTGCAAAACACATAAAGATGCTTCATTGCCACTGAAAACATCCATTTATTATTCTCCAATCTGTTTTGTGTTAGCTTCTGCTAATAGGTCTGGCTCCTGCTAACGTTTTGTTAGTTCCTGGTAATGATCTTAGCTCCTGCTAACGGTGTTAGCTCTAGCTACATAGTGAACAATAGATTACAACCAACCATGCCTGATGGTGATCTTCGTAAGTGAAAAAAAACCAAAAATCACTAAAGTTACACAATTTTTCAAGTTTTTACGCATCACTAACAACAATGTCCAGGTTAACTGGAAAATTCCAACATATTTAGGCCAGCTAGTTCAGCTAATCATGGATCTCTTTAAGGTTTGAAAGATAACAGCAAAGAACATATACAGTTTGACTTCAATAAAGCATAGAATTTTCCATTGCAAATCCAGATAGCTCACTGGACATTAAAAAGACTGTTTTTGTTCAGTCTTCATTTTGATGCAACTTTCATAAACACACTACTTTTGTTTATGACGGACAGAAGGCAGTTATCTGTTTCACAGTGGGATACATTCATGAGGGCAGTGTGTGTGTACCTGCAGAAGAGCAGCTACCAGGTAGAAGGAGATGAAGATGGGGGTCAGGGTGGTGTGACCCCCTCTCAGGGAGTTAATGGTGTAGAGGAAGATGACGTGACCCGGGGCAACCAGGAAGAACAGAACACGGGCAGAGCGAGAGTTCACAGCTGGAGAAGAGAAGGGATAACATGACTGAAGATGGCTTCACGGTCTTTCTGCATTCAGTGAAATACAAACACATTTTGTGCTGTTAGAACCACAACATTCAAATTGAAACATTTTAACATAGACCAACACAGAGGTCAAACCATCATTAACAACATTGTGGATAAAAAAAAGTATTGTGTGTCAAATTATCCTATGTAGCTCACATCTGCACGAGTCTGTGGGGGTGCCACATGTTCGTCCTAAACCTCAATGTTATTTGTCAGTTCACTTTTGTTTAGTTGGCAACTTGGCGCTCTTTCTGTCAGCTACATAACTAAGCAGAGAAGCTATCTAAAAACGAGTAAGCGGAGTTTCAACCCTCCCGCAGTTCTAAGGGGTTTTGAGTGTCAGACACGTCACCTGAACCTGGGAATCTCCATCCTCCTCCTCCTGTGGATCATAGCTGTAAACTTTGCTTTCCTATTTTTATTATTTTGTATAATTTGTTTAAAAAACGAGCGATTAGATCTGCTGTTTTTGTGAACTGTGCGCATATGGCCAGTATTTGTGGTGTCTTAGGTTTGTGGTGTGCAACAGTGATGCGCATAACGCGTTGGGCATGTGGTGGGTTGGCCCCAAGAGCGAGGGGCCCGTGCCCTGGAAAGCGATGCGGCCCCAGAGGTGTCCGGTAAGCATACATAACGTGTTGCAAAGCACTTACAAAATGTATTTGTTAATGTTACCATACTGATTAAATGAAAAGTTAAAAAATCCTCATGTCTAATATCTTTCTGTGTAAATATCTCACATTACAATGTGGAACATCTGCAGCTTAAAATCCGGTGCAGCTTGTATAAGTACGAAATAGATTTTCTTTCTCTGTGTAGTCCGGAATTTATGGTAAATTGGAACCATAAAGTAGAAATTTGAAAGGAAAAAAAACTGATTCTGGAAAAAAAAAAAGAACTGAAACTGAAAAAGAAAAAAAACATGAAGCTGAAAGAAGTTTTTTTTTCCAGTTTCAAAACAATTTTTTTAGTTTCTTTCATTTTCAATTTTTTAAAATAAATTTTTGGCCTCAATTTATCTCCATAGTAATTCAATGAATTAATGGTTTAGATTATTTGACCTCCTACAAATAAACTACTCGGTTCCCTTTACAGCCTCCAACAGGTTTCGTTATGTACTTACTGTAGTTGAGTATACTTTTCTATCAACTCTGTGTCGCTACACATGAAAAGCATCCCCACAGCTTGTGCTGCCAACTCCATGTTACACTGCAGGGATTGTGTGTTCAAGTGTCCTGCATGATGGCTAAAAAGCTCAGCTTTGGTCTCATCTAACCAGATAGCTTTCTTCTATGTGTTTCCTATGATGACATCCAGAATCATCAATGTAACACCCTTTAATTTTATATTTTTGAGTAAATGATACAAAGAAAATGACCCTGAACGCACTTTACAATGCTATATCAGACAGGAAAAGGCTAAAGGTGCCACACAGATTTCACAATTAAAGAGAAAATATAAATCACAGGTTAGTTGGTGCTCAATGATGATGCTGATACTCATCCCTTTAATGTTTTCTTGCAATCTTTCCATCCTGCAGCATATGAACTAACATTTTAATAGTTCACTATATGACATCTCCCCTAGTGGTGGTGGTATGAAAACTTTTATGAAGTGCTTCACTGAAAAGGCAAGTGAGAAATTATATTAAAGTATAATTTCTCCCTTGTTAAATTGTGAATTAACTGTGAATATTAGGTTTAGTCAGAGTTTGGTAGTAACTAGTTACATTTACTCAAATTCATTTACTTCAGTAAATTTTTTGGGAAATTTTAATCAGTTTCACACACAGCCTGTTTACCAACAGGAGCCAGGTTGGTCTGACCTGTATATGGCTAGACAAAAATAACTTACAAGGAGCTTTTCAGCAAGATATAGCATCTTGTTTCGAGTAAATAATTCCTTAATATTGCTGAACAAAATTATACTGGCAGATTATTTCACTTATAGCAAGACACTTTGCCCACTTTATACTGTAAGTGGGATAATTTGCTAGTGGAATTAGAACTTTTCCATCCAAATTAATGAGATTTCTGTCTTAAAACAAACTCTAACAAATCACTGAAATGTTACCTGTAAGCTAGTTTAAGATATTTTCCCTAGAAACTAGACCAAAAATACATGGTAACATTTTTTGTTTTTGCAACATGGAACGACAAAATCTGTTAAATGGAGCATGTCAGACAACATGAAATTTCTGACACAGTGACACATCAGACCCTGATTTAAAGAAAGAATAGATAAGAAACAAAGTCACAGTGCCATTTCCAAGACACAAGGTTAGGGTTAGGGAGTCACAGTGAACGTTGTTATCCAGGAACAGTAAACACATAAAGCAGTGATGAACTGTACCTTGACAACTCATCACAAAAGATCATCTAGATCACTGCAGCCCTTCCTTGACTCAGTTAAGGTGTAATTAAATAACAATTAAAGTAAAGTCCCAAGGGTAAACCCTCTGGGACACAAAGTCCCATTTCAAATGTTACACAAAATAGCCTGAGGAGCCCCAAGTGTTTTGGTAAAATATTATCTGAAATGATGAGGCAGGAGTTGTGCATCCAATCCAAGGAAAAAAACAACAAACAAACAAAAAAACAACTGATGTAATATTTCAGAAAAAGACCATCATACAGTATGTGCAGCCAATCACGCTGGTGGTCATGATATGGTCAAGGGTTTCTAGAACTCTGATCTCTAGCAGAAAATCATGGCAGAATGTCTGGCCTTCCACTTGTGATCTTCAGCCTTTAATCCAATGAGCATCAGGCAGGTCTACCTCTGACTGGCTAGAGAAAAATAAATTGAGGTTTTGGAGTGGCCTAGTACAAGTCTGGACCTGGATCAAAATGAAATGCAGTGGCATGACCTTAATCAGGATGTTCATGCTTGGAAATGCCTGGTACCCCAGGTACTCCAGATGGCAGTAATGGCACAACTAGTCATTAGGTTTAGACAGAGTTTGGTAATAACTAGTTACATTTACTCAAATTCATTTACTTCAGTACATTTTTTCCCAAAAAATGTACTTTTAGTGAGTATTTTTACTGTGCTGTGCTTTTTACTTTTACTTGATTTATTTTATTACTCTGCCCACCTCTGGGTTTAGAGGGCCAGGTTGGTTTGGAAAGTCTTTACCCAGAAGAAATTTGATGGAGGATAAATACTTTTTCATGCTTAATAAACCAAGGTTAATACTGGATATGATGGACCTGCTGCATAGTGCATGTATCTTGATTGATCATCAGGGATCCCTCTAAGGTGAAAGGTGTGTACAGAAAATCGCCTGGTTACTTACTGGAGCCGAAAAAAGAAGAGCAGGGTGTGGGACACTTCCTGGGCGCCAGGTTGGGGTCCCCCAGGGGCAGTCCGTTCATGTGGAGATAGGTGGAGATCCGACTGGCCTGAACTGCCACCAGGTTGCCTCCTACACCTGTTCCACGTCAACACACACACACACACACACAGTGAGCTGTTTTCACACAGTAGTGAGGGCTTTAATGGATGTCTTCTTTGATTATTTCCATTGTCTTACCGTTGATGACTGGAGTGAAAACAGCCATGCCAGAGAAGTTTGGGTCGCTTACGGTCTTGTCAAGGATCAGACCTCCAACACTGAAAGAAAATGGAAAAGAAAGATGAGATTTTATGTACCTGTTGTTGTATCACCCAGATTAGATCAATGGAATCAGACGGTAGTGCCTACCTGCTGATGGCCATGGCGATGATGACCGGCTCCCAGCCTGAATAGAGGACTTCCCTGGTAGCCGGGATCTTCCTGGCTATCATGACCCACAAAGGACACATGGCCACAAACACCGCACACACCAGCGGGTTGGCATAGTCATTGTACTCTGAATGGGAGGAGACACATTTATCTTCAACACCAGGCAGCTGATAAAAGGACAACACAACCTGTTTTCTTTTTTTTCCTACAATTTTTTTTACTATTTCTTTGTTCAATTTCCTAACTTAGGTATTTAGTTTGCTAATAAAATATTTATCTTATTTAGCTTGCTGGCTAAGTGTTTAGTTTGGAGCTAAATATTTATCTATGTAACTAGATATTCAGTTTTATACTGACTAAATACTTAGCTTTTTCTAGTTTTCCAGTATAAAAGTTAGTATGGAACTAAATATTTATTTTGCTAAAGAAAATATTTACGTGGAGCTAAATATTTATCTTTCTAACTAAACATTTAGTTTTGCTAGCCAAATATTTAGCTTTTTTAGTTTGCTAACAAAAATGTTAGTTTGGAGCTAAATATTTTGCTTAGTTATAAAATATTTAGATTGAAACTGTAACATTTATAAGTGAATGAAAGCATAAAAAATGAACCTCCATTGTCAGGCTAAATAAGCCAAATCAGTTGCTGCTAATTGTTGTCATCTTTACAAATGGCACTCCATGAAAAACATCTCTTTCTCACAATTCTGCACAAATTTATGTAAGTCAACTAAAATCTTAAAAATACATTGAAATTTGTGATATAAACACAAGTGCAAATAGTTTTGCATCTTCTCTGATGCAGTGTTACTCGTCTGACACCGCAGGAGACTCCAAAGCCTAAAAAAAAACCCTCCAAGAAACACAACATCCGAGTAGACAAGAACGCGTCCAAGTCCCAGACACCAGCTGTGTTTGTGTATCTGAGCAAAAAATATCCCAAATATGCTCAGCATAGCAGCCGAGTGCAGCGTTTAAAGGGAGTGAGCCTGTTTTTTGGGACAGTCTCTGACAGATGCAAGAGTTACAGGATTACAGTATGCTCTGCGGGTCTGTCTGTTAGCCTGTTTGTGCGTCTGCAGCTGGGTGTGTCGCCGGCCAAGTCGCCGCCGCAGTGCTGATGGCTGCGCCACATAGATTCTCACCCAAGAACACAGCAAGATAGGCGTGGGAGGGCTTTCAATCTTATTTACCCCACACAGGCAGGAGCAGGGCCACATTTTACACAAGCTGCACAGGCTGCTGCACACGCTGCTTGTACCCTTTCACTTCCTCACTGATAAGAACGCTGAAAGCCGTTTGGAAAGCTGTGCTTTAATGAGGATTTCTGTCTTTAAATGCCACCTGGCAGTTGGCTCTATCAGTGGCGGAAGGGATTCATCTAAGCCGGAAATTGCAACAAACTAAATGACTATTAGAAAAAATTTATCCTTGCTGTTTCATAGTGTGTGCCGCTTTAAAAACCACAAAATACAAACTGTTGCATTAATAAAGCCATAGTTTCATCATTGTGGATTGACAATGCCAAGTAAGAAAGAAACACAGATTTGTTCGTGGGTGTAAATTGCTGCTGCTCACATGGCCGACATGTTCTGCCGCTCTACAGACTAAACAAAGACTGAAAAATTTAGCTGAAATAACTGGAAATACTCGGAGTCAAAAAAATTCTTAACCACCCAATAAACATGGTGGTGGTAGTATCTTACAGGTATTTTTGGATGTAGCTTTGGCTATTGCACCTGTAAACTAGTTATTATCTGGCTGTAGTTATGGTCTCAGACCACAACATTCAAAGACACATAAAGACAGTTACAAAGTCAGCCTTCTATCACCTAAAGAGCATTGCCAGGATTAGAGGACTAATGTCCCATCAAAATATATAGAGAAATTGAACTCAATGGATGAAAATCCAGATGGAGTACCAAACGGAGATGAGAAATGAGTGGAATTGCGCAGAAAGGCAATGGTTAGGCTACGATAAAGCAAACTTAGACACACAATTCATATTATAAAAATTCTTTAAAGCTGTAAAATATTTGCAGCCTGGGACAGGAATGTCTTTAATCATTAAAAAGTCAATGAAAATCTCTCATCAGTGATGAGCGCTCCGACAGAGTTTCTGTCACACAGTGTTTACATGAACCAGGCAGACTTTAACTGTGACATTATTTTCTAATGAGGTGTGTAGCGGGTGTTACCTAGCTTCTTGTAGAGCCCTGTTGCAATGCCTGCCAGCAGGGACAAGGTAATCAGGTCTCCGAGGCTAGCAGCGATGGGTGTGGCCACGTTGTCTGGGTTGATGCCGACTTTTCTCGATGCGACAATCACGCCGATCATGATGAGACCTGTGGAGTTTAGAGTTCGATCAAGTCAGAACCAGGAAGACATCACTTCTTAGCTCCCCAACCAACCAAAGGTTTGTGTCAAACAGACAATACAACTAATGTGAACAGCCAATATACTCCAACAGATAATAAACATGCCATCATTATGATCCATGGTGGCAACGGTTGCTATGAAGTGCTAGCAATAACTGTTTTAGAGTTTTTTTCCATCACTGTAGTAATTGATTGTCTGCTGCCTGTTTACGTCTTTCATGGAGAGTTTCCTATTTCTCTTTCTGGACATTTGTAAGTTTCATTGTTATTTGTTTTTTCTAATAATACGTTTTCAAGCTTTTTAGATTATGAGATAGGCTGTCAGCAATGTAAGTTTTAAATAGAATTAAGAGGCTGAAAATAAAATGTAATATTAGAATTATGGCAGCAAACCAGCACAACGCGAAGAACTTTGCACAGTTTTTCAACCAAACTAACCGACTGAGTTCAAATGCTGTTGGATGCAGTTAATGTTAGCTAAAAGATTACTAACTTAAAAAAAAAGTACTTATTAGAGTAGTTTCACAGCACTGTACCTTTTTCTTTTACTTGAGTAATATTATTATTGCTTGGACGCTTTTTTTTTTGCTATGATTCATTTTGCCCCCACCAAAATAAGCCGATGCACTGAATTTTGGTCAAACCCTTCTGGGTTAAACCGGTGGATTTGCTGAGTAACTGGTTGGATGTAGCTGTCCCACTGACACTTGCCCTACTATGCCTGTTAGGAGTGGCATGCAGGCCAACATGCCCATTTTGACTATGTGTACCAGAAGCTTCACCAGCTGAGCATATTTTGATGGATTTCTCCAGATCAGTCTCATAACAAAGAAAAATGGGTAGGGCGGTAAAGTGGAGGGGCCAATGGTTCCCTGGCCCCCCCTGTTCTGGCGAAGCTGCGCAGATCACTTCCAGTTAAGACTTGTGGGAATAATGTATTTAGCGCTCACAGATTCGATTTTTTTTCATAGTGCATACTCACTGCGTGCTATTATTACCCCTAGCAACAGTTGGCATGCTGCTGACAATGATGTCATCAGCATGACTTTAAATGTTGTCTGTGTCATGAGGCCCTCCTAAGGATGACTTTGTGATGCCACATCACACATCACAAAGGATGTGTGATGTGGATTCATCCTTTGTGATGACCAAAGGATGGTCATCACAAAGGATGACCATCCTTTGGTCATTCTTGACCAACTGATCAGTTAATTCTCCGGTCAGTTAACACAGAATTTATTTGGAGATTTTAGCTCAGCTCAATAAAGATGAGTAACAAAAGCTCACAGCTCACTTTTTTTTGGGAAAAAGATGAAAAAAAAGGTCCTCCAACAAAGTCCATCCTGGTCAAACAACCCCGGATTACAGGAAAAAAAACTTTCTCAGCAAACTTCTTTAGAAAGTGATTGAAAAATCTGCGGACGGACCAACTCTGCATCTTGTCAGAGAAACATTTTTGGAAGAACACCATGAGGTTTTGATCTTACTTTTGTGAGAAACAGGAGAATTAAATGTGGACGTTCTCTCAGAGGTGTCAGTAGAGCTGAGTGAACAGATTTTCCAAAGCCTCGCAAGAAATGCTCTCCACTTTGCTTCTGGACTGTATTTAATTGAACTTCTTGATTACCCAGAAGGACATAAAGTTATTGTGGAAAAATTCAAACATCACCTGGAGAATCCTGTTCCTCCAAAGAAAATGTTTACATCTACAAAACAAAAGATCAGAAAGACTTTTTTTCCTAGTGAGGACTTGTACTCAGATGGAAACTGCCTGAGTGAGGATTATACTCAGGCAGGAATGGACCCTGAACGATTTTTGAGGGACGCGAAAGAGATGGGTTTCAAACATGGGACCGAAGAGAAAAGAAGAAATATGGTGGAAAAAATAATTTGGCAATAGGTCATAGACCTAGATGTTTGACAAGATGGAAAGGAAACTCTGCGGAGATATCTTTCAACTTCTCTCAGGCAATGATGATTTAGTTAGAGAATTGCTGTTTAAGATGATAAAAAGTGACAACCCAATAGTTATTTACAAGGTTATACTGTGTTTCAAAAGAACCCCGACACGTCCTAGGACAATTAATCTTTCACAAGACTATCTCAGAAAGGCACATTAGTACATTCAACAGGCTTTCTGTTGTGGAGATAATTCAGACGATGCTCAGACTCAAGAACCCTCTAAGAGTGGAACAAACGTTGAGTTTTGTCCAGTCTTAGTTTGGCCTCTGAGTCGGGACCGGCCTCTGAGTCGGGAACGGCCTCTGAGTCAGGACCGGCCTCTGAGTCAGGAACGGCCTCTGAGTCGGGTACGGCCTCTGAGTCGGGACCGGCCGGCAGAGGCCCGGCCTCTGAGTCGGGACCGGCCGGCAGAGGCCCGGCCTCTGAGTCGGGACCGGCCGGCAGAGGCCCGGCCTCTGAGTCGGGTACGGCCTCTGAGTCGGGACCGGCCAGCAAAGGCCCGGCCTCTGAGTTGGGACCGGCCGACAGAGGCCTGGCCTCTGAGTCGGGACTGGCCTCTGAGTCGGGAACGGCCTCTGAGTCGAGAATGGCCTCTGAATCAGGACTAAAAAACATTGAAAGCAATAGACTTTGACGACCAGGACATAAACAAATACTATCCATATTTGAAAGAAGGTGATCTAGTTTTGGAAGACATCAAATCAATAGACTTCGAATATCTAGACAAGAATGAAGAGCCTGAGATAAAGCCTGCTGTTGAGGTGAAGCCTGCTGTTGAGAAAGCCTGATGTCAACAGAAACAGGATGTGTCGTGTTGAAGGGACGTTCTCCAGCAGAGAGCATGAACCATGAGCCTTATGTTGTAACACGAAAATATTCCCAATGCAGACAAACCTTGGTGCTGAAAGCATGACAAAAATGTCAAGATTTGGTATTTTTGAATTTGCTGGAACTGGAGGATCTGCCTTCGAGTCAGGATCTGCCTCCGAGTGAGGACCGTGCTCTGAGTGAGGACCTGCCTCCAAGTGAGGACTGTCCTCCAAGTGAGGACCGTCCTCTGAGTCAGAACCTGCCTCCAAGTCAGGACCTGCCTTCGAGTGAGGACCGTCCTACGAGAGGACCTGCCTCCGAGTGAGGACTGTCCTCAGAGTCAGAAATTGCCTCCGGATCTGGACCTTCCTCCAATCAAGACCTGCCTCCAAGTGATGACCTGCCTCCAAGTCAAGACTTGCCTGCACGGCCTCTGAGGAACGTGCTCCGAGTCAGTGCTCCGAACGAGTGAGGAACGTGCTTCGAGTCAGGATCATGATCCTAGTCAGTTCCTGCCTCCGAGTGAGGACTGTCCTCAGAGTCAGAAATTGCCTCCCAATCTGGACCTTCCTCCAATCAAGACCTGCCTCCGAGTGATGACCAGCCTCCGAGTCAGGACCTGCCTCCGAGTCAGGACCGTGCTCCTAGTCAGGACCATGCTCCGAGTCAGGACCTGCCTCCGAGTGAGGACTCTCCTGCGAGTCAGAAATTGCCTCCGGATCTGGACCTTCCTCCAAGTCAGGACCTGCCTCCGAGTCAGGACCTGCCTCCAAGTGAGGACCGTGCTCCGAGTCAGGACATGCCTCCAAGTCAGGACCTGCCTCCAAGTGAGGACCTGCCTCCAAGTGAGGGCCGTGCTCCGAGTGAGGACCATGCTCCAAGTCAGGACATGCCTCCGAGTCAGGACCTGCCTCCAAGTGAGGACCGTCCTCCGAGACAGAACCTGCCTGCGGATCAGGAGACAGGTTTAAAGAGATTACCGTGCTCCGAGTCAGGACCTGCCTCCAAGTAAAAACATAATATTCAGTCCATTACAATATTGGGTTTTCAGGCTTGATATTTATTTTGGGATTATTAATAAGTGCTGTGAACACAGCGGTGGTTGATTAGCTAATTTTAAACTCTTGTTCGCACAGAATTGCGCAACATCTTCAACCTTGTTGAGATTATTATTTTTGTTGGGTCATTAATTTGAACACGTTTTGTTGACTCTTTTGTTGTTGTTCTTTAATAAAGTTACGAATGTTTTGATAAAGAGTCAGAGGAGGACGTGCTGGTCTCAGTCTCCTGGCGGCGTTCAGTTTGGACAAACTATGGCTTTGGAAAAATTAAGCAAACATGGCAAACTGAGGTTTTGGAGAGATTAGCTGTTTCTTTTCAACACCTCTCCAAAGTGAGATGTTTATAAAGTGTGTGGAGATTATATTTTTACACTCGCAGTGACATTCAGGCCAACATGCCCATTTTGGCTATGTGTACCAGAAGCTCCACCAGCTGAGCATATTTTGATGGATTTCTCCAGATCAGTCTCACTTCATCCTGAGAATGTTTCTAATATCATGTAATCTGAAAGAATATGCTACAGTGTCAAAGGAAAGTTGTCAAAGAACCTTTTTTCTTAATCAGAATCGTTTTGTATTGAATTTTAATGTCGCTCATGTCAGTGTTACTACCATCTGCTGGGCAGCATGGGCATTGCAGTGTTTTGAAAGCAACACTTGCTAGAAAAATCCTACTTGGACGACTGAACTTCATCAGAGGTTAGTTAAGCCGTTTTCGCACTGCAAGGAACGGAACGGAACGGAACAGAACGGAACGGCACAGGTTCAAAGTAGGGCCGACCGTGTTTGCATTAGAACTACCGACCCGGTTTCACCCGGCTCCTTGGAACCACAAGAGCTGTGGTTCCAATTGGGCCGGCCAAATGGGGCTGCTTAGAATTCAGCAGCTGATTGGTTTAGAGTCAGCCGCTGGTTGTTTTGCAGTCAGCCGTTGATCGGGTTTAGCTGGCAAAATTCAGTAAGAACAGTTTAGTGAGCTAAACTGTTCTTACTGAATTTTGTAAAGAGTGCTCTTTTTAATATTTTTTTTATTATTATTTTTAATTTGCGATGAATTCCTCTCAATATTCTGCTGTTACCTGGTCCCATGATGAGGTAATTTTTTTCCTCCGCTTACTCCCTGATGAACGAGTACAGAATGAACTAGATCGGTCAACGAGGAAAGAGAAAGTTTTCCGTCGCATCTCTGAGGAAAAGGCTTCAGCCGCTACATCAAAACCATTGTTTAGTTTCAAGTACATTGTTTAGTTTCAGGTACAGCTTCGATGCCGCCCTCAGTTATATGCAAACACAACAGGACTGCAGTACAGGTGGAACCAGACTGAAGTGTGCCGTTCCGTTCCTTGCAGTGCGAAAATGGCTTTAGATTCATTAGAATGGATAGTGAACACGTGGTGAAAGTTAAAATCAAGGATTTTTCTTTTTTTAATGGGGCAATTTTACATATTTTTCAGGCACATTATGTCATTTTATGGCACAATTGTAACTATGTTCCCTTCAGCTGTTATAAAATGTTGTATATATTAAATATGTCTTAAAATAAATTTGACTTCATATTGAAGTTGGGCCTCTGTCTTTTTAAAAAACTCCTGCTCTTTCTTAAACTCCGCCTTCGGGAAGTCATCTCAGCATGGCTACTCTGTTAACACTTTAACGTTTTTACCAGTGTTTCACTGAGAATTAGCTCCTATAATGAGTTCAGCTGATGAGCAGTTCCACCAGGTGTTTGCTGATTGCTGCTGGCTAGCTTGAAGGAGCTGAGTGGGGGAGGGCTGCACTGTGAGGAGGAAGCTCTGAAGTTTGGAAGCTGCAGCTCAGAGGAGGAGCTTCATTTTGAAGGCGGGTCTAGTTGTTTTCCACAGCTGAATGATTGCCATGAGAGATTGAAGGATTTCTCAAACAAATGTAAAAGAATCAAGGCAACACCCAATGTATGTTTGTGATGAGGGAATAACTTTCCAACATGATGTAAAGCTTATAAAAAGTGGATTTTACATAACACTGCCCGTTTAACAAAGTATTAGTTTAAGGGATCACAGATTAATTCACCTTTTTATTTTCACATTTTCCTCTCAGTAGACTGGCTTGTTTTACAGCTGAAATTCACAAAATGTTCAAACACATCAGAAGGGAATAAAGATCTAAAATGAGTTTCAATGTCACAAAGATCTACATTTTCACAAGACAACCCTTCGAAGCATTTACCTTCGTCAGTGTTTTTCTGACACGCTCAAGGATCAAACAGAAGCTTCCCTGAGGAACTATAACTGTCTAATTCCCTTGGCGGGGACAGAAAAAGTGACAATAAACCTGACTGGTCTGAGGACACCGCTTTCACACAGTGAACACAACGAGCAGGTTCCCGTGCGGCGAGCGTACCCAGGAGCAGCGATGCGATGAAGGCCGTGGCCATGCTGGAGGCACACAGCAGCACCGCGTGGCCCAGCTTGAACTGTCCCTCTGGGAGCCAGCCAAAGATTACAGCAGCTATGGAAGCCAGGAACCCCACAACTGTGGCCTGGACCTGCATGCAAACACACACACATTAAAATGGCTCATGTAGATTTTATTTCAGCTAACATTTAAAGTGCAGATGCATGAGACTATCCCGTTTCATTGGAGAAGCTTTCAATCAATCAACGTGAACACAGCAGAGAATTGAACCCATACAGTACACACACTGAACCTGTCGGGAGCCAAAACTATGAAATTACCACAACTAAAAAAAAAAAATAAATAAATAAATATATATATATATATATATATATATATATATATATATATATATATATATATATACATATATATCTTTTTTCAAATCAGCAGCCCAACCCAACCCAAGCACCTGCTGGTCGCCCTGTGAGGTTTCACCTCCTTGAAACATATTGAGGTTCTGGGAAACACGACTAGCATTTAAATATTACATAACCATAAGCTACATCATGTGGCAACAGAGTGAAGAGCACGTCACAGAAACCAAAACTGTGACACAATTTATTATGTTATTACAGACCAGCCTCCAGAAGCAGATTTCCAGGGTGTTACTGTGTTCTCTTTATCCTCCTCCTCTACCTCCTCTAGTCTTTTCTCCTTCTGTCCCGTTTAACTTTTCGTCCCATCTTCACCCCTTTCTTTTTTCCCCTTTCTTTTCCATCTCCATTGCACTTGAAATAAACCCAAAGCAATTTCTTAAAATCTCAAGTGAAGCATTAGGGGGAAAGCTGCAATGCTCCACCCAGGAAAGTAAATATGCTGAACAGGAAAAAAAAAGAAAAAAAAAAAAAAAGAAAAAGAGGCTAGCCTAGAAAGAACTTACTTGGAAATATCATGTTTGGAAATACATGTTTACTTTGTACAGAGGATCACGAAGACAACTGGTTCTTACTCACACAGTAAGTTCTCAATCAACAAATCAACAAATGTTCTTCACTTTTTTTTTCTCAAGTGCCACAATTGTCAACTGTACTTAGCCTTAACTTTGACACATAAACATGCTTTGACCTTAAGCTCTGGTTGTACGGTTACAGGAGTTTCTCAACTGGATAGTGAACTTTGGTCCCAGTCTGAACCTGAAACCTCTAACAGGTTTTCTTCCAGTTTTTGCTGCAGAAAAGATTCTCAGCGGAATGATGGTGTCGTCATCATATTTCACCATGGAGATGTTGTGATCATGATGAGATACAGTGTGAGGTACTTTGAAATATTTCCTCCGTACATAATGGAGGAAATATTTGCTGGTCCTGCATTTAGAACCAGAAAGTCAAAATTTGGTCTCGAATAATCATGACACCTTGTTCCATGTTTGCTTTGTCCCTTTATGTCTTGTAGCAAACTACAAACTTAATCTTCTAAGCCTTTTTCCTCTCAAGCATTACTTTTTTTCTTGTCACTCATACCTTCACAGAGCAGCTGTGTTAATATCGTCTTAAATACTTAGTAAATATCGTCAATATTGTCTTAGGTAGAAAAAGTCTAAAAGCCACTGTTTGCACAGGATTGTTTCAACTATCACAGTAAAGGATGCTGACACACCACAGTTTTTAAACATTTTGTATAATTCTCCTTTTACTCTTAAATTTGGAACTATTTTGTGTTGTGTAAGAAAAACGCCCTATAAAATACACTTACAATTTTATGATATAAGTTGACAAAATCTTAAAAAAAAAAAAAAACAACCTAGTGTGATATGAATACCTTTGGAAAGCAAAGTAAGTCACCATGTCATTTTGAAAAAAAACCAAAAAACAAGCTAACTTTATAAAGAAAAATATGATTTTTCAAAAACAAATTATTTTGAGCAAACAGGTTCATCGAGAGTTGCCAAATCAAGTTCTGTTACCATCAGGACCTGCTGCTAATAACGTCCTCTGCATTGTTACAAAAGCCCATAAATAACAGACAGAGAGAAAAGTTGGTTTGCAGCGTATCAGTATCTCAATATCAGGAAATTAAATATATATATATTAAATTTGTACAGTTTGCAGGGTGTGACTGAAACGTCCACGGAGGACCTTTGTTTCCGTATTGACAGAATGCCATTACATGGATGAATCTGCAAGTAGCCAATGTTTTACTTGTCTTTTCTAAGCTACTGCAGTGATGTGTTAAGTTTTCAATAGGGAAAACACATAAAACAAAAGTGCTATTATTGTATTCAGTTTCTGCCAGTGCAGTAGATCGATAGACTGAGGTTTGCTTAAGGTTGCCCAAACCTCTTCTTGCAGTTGAAAAGGCAGACCAACCACAGTAGGTTACAGGGTGAAGCCATGTCACACAGTAAGAGGGAGAACCCAAGCTCAAATATAATTTTAAAGATCCTGCCAGTAATGCTTGCTCACAGTGTTTACTGTATGCGTAACTGTGCCCAGATTGGGAAACAGGTTGATTACTGAACAATGTCTCAGAAAGTTAAGCTAACTCCATATGTTTAAATAAAGGAATGATTTTATCTTCATTCAGTTTCCATGAAGTGATCCAAAATATTTCATCCAACGCTGTTGTCTTATGTTATGTAGCTAGTTTGGTGTCTGATTTTAATAATGTGGCTAGTTGCTTGTGTACTCATCCACCAAAGTATAATGTGCATCTATTTATCCACACTATCTCAGCAATGATTTTATTCTCAGAATTAAAAGTTAATAATCATGAAGAAATGCATGTCCAGTTTTAATATTAATAATTGTTTAGTCCCATTCCAAATTGTCATTTTGTCCTAGGAGTTAGCAAGCTAGATAGTTTGACACTTACAGTACATTAAAAAGGGCATTTCTGTTGCTACTTTTTATCATGAATACTTCATGTAGACAAAAGAAGAATTGCTTACTTTTATGTTGGGTTTTGAGTAGTTGATCAAAACTGTTGCTTAATTTGAAATAAAAAATGAAGTATATATATTAGGATTAGGGTTAGGGCTGATCTGAGTAAAAAAACTCTATTTACTCAGACCAGCCCACCTGGCACCAACAACCATGCCATGTTCAAAGTCACTTTAGTCACTTTCCTTCCACATTCTGATGCTCGGTTTGGACTGCAACAGATCGTCCTGGCAATGTCTACATGTCTAAATGCATTGAGTTGCTGTCATGTGATTGGCTAATTCGATATTTGCGTTAATGAACAGTGAGACAGGTGTACCTGCCTTTACACTCGGTGAGTGTCTATGCATCACTAGCCTTCACGTTTACCAGTAACAATGTAGAGCTGAATAATTTTATTCAGTTTATTCATACAGCACCAACTCATAACACGCAACATACTTTACAAAAAATGTCAGTACAGACTGATTCCATATCAATTTCATACACACCAATTTGATCCCAGGTGACCATTCATTTCTGTTTATTATTCAGATTGGTTTCCCTAGAAAGAAAACTTTTTAACCAATCAGATTCATTCTCCTGGATTAACATGTAGCAACAGAGGAAAATCGCTTGCAATACTTGGTCAGATCTTCGTAACCTAAAAATCCCTATTTAGTCATGTCAGTAATTTCTTATTAAAAAAAACCACACTATATCAAAATATTCAAGGATAAAACGTGTTGTATTGTATTGTTTTTTACACATGAATGAATTAGTCACCACGCAGCAGTGCGAGATTAATTTTGTCTTTGCCTCACTCCCTCCTTAGCTGGGAAATTTGGTTTTATTAGAGAAGTTTTCAGAGCAGAGATTATTTTTAACGCAACCCAAATTCTAAAGACAAGTCTGATACTTAGAAGCTGACAGCCAACTAGGAACATTTTAGAGAAGGTGGTTCTGTATCCTGGCCTATTTGTGTATAATGTCACTGGTTCTATTTGGAAGTCAGCAACCTGTGGTCAGTCACCCCTGAACAGTCAGGTGGATGTAAGTAAACCCACTATTTAGAACATACATCCTGTATCGTGAGGTTAACCATCGTTAACCTCACGACACATCGTTGCTACATTTACCTGGATGAGGGCCAAGTTCCCCATGATCATTTTCCACATGTCCTTGGCTGTGTCCATCTGACCAATATTAGCCTGAAAAGGAGAAAGACACACAGCTTATTATCTTTTCCAAGAGGGATCTTCGGCAGTGTGAGTGTGTGTGTTTGCATGTGTGTGTTGCTAGGTGGTTTACAGCCAACACAAGCTATTGATCCCATGAGAACAATAAAGTGTCAGTAGTCAGCACAAAGACTCTCTGATCTGATCCCCCATCCTGATGCCGTCTCCACTTATCTCATCTCCTGTTTCAAACAAACACACACACTGATGGTCTCAAGAGTCAAGTGGCCCTGGCCACAGTGTCCCACTGTGTGTTCGGAGAGCAATGATCCAAACGCCGTTCACAGTGAGAGGATACAAACAGACGGCCTGCTCTTCCACCCTGACCTCTCGCTTACAGATACACAGGAAGGGGAAGGGAGCTGGGGGGAGTTCTGGAACTATGAGAACTAGTTGTGAACACATCCACAGCCTACACACGTTTCACTAACTGTCAGGTTAAACACCAAACTGGGATTTTTATCTGGTAGAACATGACAAAGTATAGAACCGGCTGATTCACGTTATATGTGGGCCTGTCACAATAACAAATTCTGCTTGACGATAAATAGTCCCAGAAATTATGGCGATAAACTTTAACATTGTTGCTTTGAGATCATTTTCAACCATTATATAGATAATGACATAATAATTCAAGCTTGCCCCCTACAAGACAAATTAACTTTAATTTGATACAATACCCCACACTGGAACTGGAAGACATTTTAAATATCCAACATAAAACACAACAACCAAAACCATAAATAAAAAGGAAATAAAAAACCAACCACAACCGAGACAATAATTAAAATGAATGACAAAGTCTCTGTAAACAAAACTGTCCTTCAAAAAGGACAAGAAACATAAATCATCAGAAAGGAGATATTTCTTTCCGTTCCACTTTTGAATTTTTCATCCGAATAATTGATTAACTGCTTAGTGTGACAAGCTTACTTACAAGTAATCTTATTTTATCAATGACTGGAAGCAGTATTATAAATATTAATCAAGTTTAGAATGTCTTTTCAACTTCAAAGATCTGAAACTAATTATCAAAGATAAATTGTCAAAATACCAGTGGAAACATGCAGTAGACATGTGTAGCTAATTATGTAGCTTGTGGTGGATGCTCCTACCTCCATCACATCGTGCTAGTATTTTTTTTCTTTATTAGTATAGTTTATAGTCTGTTTAAGTTGGTTATTTTATTTAGACATATATTTTCTAATGGGTGCACACTTTAGTTAATGTCTGTCTGAATGGTTCATTTACACTTGTGTTTTTGTTTGAGGTGCCGCTGATAGGAACCAGCTGGAGGAGGAACCTGGGTCAAACCATTTACCATTTTCTGAAAGACTGAAGGGGGGAGACTTCAAGTTGATTTTTATTTTGTCACTTAAATATTCACTAAGTTAAAGTTAGTTTTGCTTTATTTGTTTTATAGAATGCTTTAGTTAATTTTGTATTTATTTGTTTTTTTGTTAGGTCAGGCCTCCCTCATGTGGTAGATTTAGGTTACTCCACCCCTATTTAAGCAGCCTTTTGTTCTTTGTTTGGAGGTCAGTTTTGTTTGTGTTCAGTTAGAGTTCAGTTGACTTCAGTTAATTTGGATCCAAATTTGTTACTTATCCTTTGATTTATTCTTGCTTTAAATCTTTATGCTTTGTTAATGAATTTTTTGAATAATTAAATTGAAACCGTTTTCCACTTTGAACATTTTTTGTCCTCGTTTGAGTTTGGTCCCTCACATAGTTATTACAACAAGGTGAGCTGTACCATCGTCTCCTTAGCAATGGCACACAACTTTATCAGTTGTCGCTTAGCTACAGGCAGTGTATACGCTTTGTATGTTTCAGCAGTTTCTCAGCTGGTATACCAGAAAAAAAAAACGTTTTTGGAAAGCACACTGCAAAACATAAAATCTTACCACGTCCAGTTTCTAGTGCAAATATCCTAGTACACTTGAAACAACACTAAACTAACTTACTAGTAACTTTTCAGTAAACTATAAGAGCTATTGACAATTTCTCTCATTGTTTAACATGGGAAGAATGTCTTGTTTTCTTTTTTCGTGTTTTGAGAAGGGAAAGTTTTTGGAGTGGAACTCTTTTGCAAGACCTCCTCTTGGCAAAGACGATCAGTAAAAATGGTTTTTTTAGAAGTAGCATAGCATCCATGCTACGACTAATTGTTGGACTGACACCATTCTCACCAGAATTGTGATGTTCTTCTCAAAAAAGAGAGAAAAAAACCCTAAATCATGACCATTTGTTACCCAAACGAACAGCTAAGTGAGCGCAGGGAGGGGAGACAAGGAAGTTTGGTGGAGTTTACAAAAGTACCTTAAAGTCAGGATTAGAAACAACAAGGAGCCGACAGCAGAGCAATAAAAGAGATGTGAGGTCAGGCGATGAAGAATGTTTCAAGTGGAGGAAGATCTAGAGACAGCAGCGCTGGAACACATTCTCCAAAAAGGTTCAGGAACACACTCAGCATCTCCCTCTGCTGCCCCCTGGCTAACAAACCTCCCATTTTCCATTGACCTGTAGCTTTCTACTCATGCTGGTCTGTCGGACTCTTCACTGCCTGTTAAACCTTCAACTAACCCACTAAGATGTGAGTGCTGTGGAAGACATCCTGCCTCGTTGCAATACCATATTATTTGGACAAAGGCAGCGACGCTATGAGAATGCTTTTTAATGTCTGCAGTGCTTTTAACATCATTTAGCCGCTTTCCAGAAACTCCACAAGGTATAGGTGGAGACCTGGACTATCACCAGGATGTAATATCTTAAAAGGATCGTTTAACTTAACTTTTATTTTAAACTTTTACCTTATTATAAGACATAGAATATCTACAGTTTGTTCTGAGGGGCTGTTTAGGACAAAAACTATGTTTTCTCTCACACTACTACAGACTCGCACGCACACACACACTCACGCACACACTCACACACAAGACTAAAATTGTACATATACATAGGCCTGTCACGATAACAAATTTTGCTGGACGATTAATTGTTTCAAGACCTTTTGACACTGATTTAATGGAAATGACTAATAATGCATGCTATTTCCTGCCATAGAAATATACACTTTATTTTCAGAACACGTAAAACTGGTACTGATAAACTAAATAAAACAACCAAAAACAAAAATAAAATGGATTCTCAGTCTCCATTGACAAAAAACATACTTGAATAAAAACTAAACAATATAAAGCCAAAGTGGAAATAAATACTGCATTCAACCAAAAGAGTCCAGATTATGAAGTCTGTATACTATATTGCCCTTCAGTAATCTATAGATTTAAATAGCGAAGATGAGCACATCCGACTACCTAATGCAATAGTTCATACTACACGATTTTTTGCCCCTATTTTCTCCTTATGACAATTTTAGAGCATTGACCGACCTAAGATTGTCGCCGGTGATTTCTTAACCGATCATCATGTAATGTGATTTAGATCGTCGTGGCCGCTCCGATCTAAATTTAGATCGTCGTGGCCGCTCCGATCTAAATTTAGATCGTCGTGGCCGCTCCGATCTAAATCAGTTAGATCGACTGGGAACTAAGCGTTAAGTTCCCAGTCGGTTTCCCCGACTGGCAACTTAACGCAGCCTGTTGAATGTGGCAGGTAGCCAATCAGAAAGCGCGGATTCTCCTCTGCACTTTCTGAGGGGAAATTAAGAGGGGAATCCCAAACAGCTGACACGGTGCAACCCAAAATTCAGCGGACATTGGAGATGATATGTGAAAACAACATTAATATTTATTCAACATTTCGTGCAAAGAATATAGAAATGACATGGAGCCAGTTGGAGCTATAAAACTTTTATAAAAAGTTGGAGCCAAATTGCTACCGCAGCTGATAAACCCGGTAAGTTTTCAGCTGTTTTTCGCCAAAGGACTTAAATGTTTATTTGTCATTAAACTTTCTTTAATCGCTTTCTTTCTCTGAGTCTCTCCAGATTGAAAAATATACATACAATTTAAAGTAATCAGACATACTAGACTGAGTGAGAGGTCAGAAATCTATGTCTGTGTGTGTGAAGTAATACTAGACTGAATGAATCACAATACATGTATGTGAATGAGATACTCGCACTTCTCTGTATAAGAGGTGTCACGGAAGAGGCAGGGCATAATTTGGAAAACAAAAAACCTGTTGTAGGGTATATCACTTTAAGAGGAGGTTGTAGCAAGTCACACTTTTTAAATTGGATTTATAGAAAATAACAATCGCATCTTTCTTTTTCCTCATCAAAACCTGGCTCTGCTTATGTTAGTCTGCTACATCAAATCCTCCCTAAAGAAACATTACCTCACCATTTACTATTGTAAACTGGAATATTTCAAAAGATGTCAATACTTTTGCAAAGCATTGCATTTGATTGGCTTTTCAACACTGCACCGCCCTATTCAACAGCATGACAAGCTCATGGACACAAAAATCACAAGATCGTATGTCGTAGTGGAGGTGTCGTCACCGTAGTTTCACACCAAAACAACCAAGAACGTCATCTACGCGAGTCAGTGTTGGATAAAGACGTGGACTGATGTGCACATCCGTCACTAACAGGTCACACACGGCGCAGGCACTGATAAGAAGCTCCAGGCTGGACAGATAAAAGTGGAGGATGTTTGGATGAGCAGGAACTACGTGAACTATGCCACAGTCCGCCCAAATCTACTGTCTCAAGATTACAGAAGAGGACTTGGCTGAGACTTAGCAAAGGGAAAAAAAAGGTAAACAAGTTTTTGAGCAGACAGATTTCACCAGAAACACAGTGTGGCTTTACATGGTGATGATGTGATTTCTTGAAGACTTTAGACACTGGGACATGGACAATCTTTCACTGAAGAATGGCTCGTTTCTGAAATGCAAGCCAAAAGTCATGACTTACATTTCAGGCCTTGCTTCACAAAAGTATTCACACCCTATAAACTTCTCTCATATTCTTTTGGGTTAGAACCACAACCTTTACGTGACGGAACAACACAAAACAACATGTTTGTGAAGTAGAAGATTCTTTGCAAGTAAACAGAATCCAGCTGTGTGTGGTTTAAATCCTGCTCTTCAACGAAGCCTCAGAGATTTTCAAGAGAACATTAGTCACCATGAAGACCAAGGAACACAGAACACAGAACGCAGGACAGAATTATAGCTCTGAGACATTTAAAACAGGGTTAGTTTAGGAAAGGCGATCATTTTTCCCCTGACGAGATGCTGCCCTGGGTGGTTGCCCAAGGTGGCCGTATCAGAAACAACCACTTATTAATCTAATTACGAAACTGAGGCCAAACTTATTATCCAATCTTATTGTGCTATTGTATTGAAAAAATATCAGCCAAAAGTTTTCATCTGTGTATGTGCAAATATGGTTGAGACATAAGTGCTCACTATGCTTTTAAAAGTTTTATTTGTAAAAAATTTAAACCATTCATGTACTAGCGGCAGCCAGATGTGGATGGGAAAAAATTATCTAAACATAATCTACAAACATTATTTAAAAAACTGCACAATCAATGTCTGTTTTCAATAATGGTGTATCTTAAATATAATCTGAATTATATGTACAACATTTCCACCAACTGACTGTGATTCTGAAGCTAAATAGCCAATCATGTGTGGCTGCTGGGGATACAAACATTTGGCCAATGTTGGCCCCTGTTTTTGTGTTGGTCTATAAAACTTTTACATCTGTGGTTGTAACAGGACAAAAAGTGCAGAAAGGTTTCGAATTCCTGTGTAAGGCAATGCATACCAAAGACGCACCTTGTAAAGTCTTCCATCTTTCCTAGATGTTTTCAGGCCTTCACTACATTACATAAGTTTTTTTTTTCTCAAAATGAATAATTCAAACAGGTGTCTGTCTATTATGAAGCTTGTGTTCACTTGCTAGCATTGCAGGCAATTACTTGTAGCAGTAAAAGTTAGTTTGACTAAATATTGATTAAGGAGAAGGAATACAAACACAAAGTCACTCAGTATTTTTTTTCATTGCAAAACGTTTTTGGAAAAAACATGCATCTTTTTTCTCTCCTTTCTGCTGATTTATAACATAAAATCCTAAATGCAATATTTCAAAGTTTCTGTGGTGCTAATGTGACAAAATATGGAAATGTTTATGGATGTGAAAAGTCTTCCAAGGCACTGTATTTCCATTAAAATAATTAACATATCAAAAGAAAAAGAGATCAAAAGAAAATCAAATTAAAGGAACTAATAAAAGGAAATATGAACTGCAAGAGTCAGCCACTAATAGGGATTACATTATTTCCAGCAATAAGCGCATTATGAAACTTGCAGTGGTCTTAATCTGCTCATAATGAGAGGTGGAATGGAAAAAAGCGTGGTCCTGCTGGGCCCCAGCAAGCAAAGAGGGCCCACTCAGGCTTCAGCATAACACACAGACTGGCTGAGTTAGGTGAAATATTCATGAAATGCCACAGTACGTGTTAGCATGTTGGTAAAACAGAACTAAGTAAGTCAGTACGCCTAAGTAGTTCTGCACTTTTAAAATTTACCGGAACTTTTCCTTGTGTTACATCAGTCTGCATTTCCCCATCAATATGTGTTTCTACTACTATTCTGCACCGCCCAGGTAGCAAAAAATGTTCATGCTCATTACAAGCTCGCTACTGTCAAGGTAGTGTTCATCACATGAATTGAGATATATATATATATATATATATATATATATATATATATATATATATATATATATATATATATATATATATATCCAATATATCCACACACACACACAATTTTTTTCAGATAAATGGTAAGATAATATTGCTAAAGTGGCATCGGGCTTGTTGAGGTCCGGCCGAATGAGAAAAAATATGTTTTACAGCAGGAAACCATAATGTTAATAAGCTTAAACGAAATGTCTTAGGGTGTCTTCACACCTGAAGATCCGGTAGATTATGTTCAGCTGGAGACCAAATTTGTACCATTTGTTGCATTTTCACTGGCATTCACACTGCGTCAAACCAAACAAACCTTTTGAAAAACCTGTTCACTCTCTTGCCTGTGGTGGTGCTGCACCAAAAACCTCTGCAGAAAATGACACAAAAACCTCTGAAGAAGACACTGAGCACAACTTCCTTCCTCAGCAAATGCAAATAAGAATGGGAGTGGCGTCAGAGTTTAGCGGTTGTAGGATTTCTCTGTCTTTGGCAAAAGACCACAAGCCATTTACCCCACTAGTGCTACCCTTGCGTGTTTGTTTTGGTTGTATTTACCCAGAATGCCATGTGCTACAGTCCGATTTCTGCTTCTGCAGCGGTCTCCATTCCACTCTGGTCCTGTTCTGGTGCATTTGAACATCTTTTTTATTTTTCAATGTTATTTTTTATGCCCATGTTAACACCGTGACATTTGAAGTAAATAGAAAATAATAGTGGTTTTGAATTTGGTTAGTTTATTTAATTTGGAACTGTGCTTGTTCTGTTTGTTACTTTTAGTTTTTGCACAATAAAGCTACTGATCTGTTGCTCGATAGACAGGGCAATAAAAAAAATATCAATCACGTGTGACATTAAATGGAGTGAAATACTGGAAAAAATGAATTCAATCACAACCCAAATATTCCACTTATGCCTCCTCACTTCAAGTTTAGAATGTTGAACAATAATTAGTCAATTCTGTTGAGTGAAAAATGAAATCAGATCAAGACGGTCCCCAAAAAGAACCATTAACTTTAGTCTCTTCTATCCATCCTTTTTTTCTGCACCCACTTCCCAGTCCTGTTTGGGTTAAATTGGGCACTGTCTCCGGATTCCCCATTCCACTGCATGACCAAAGATAATCTACTTTTATGACAACTCCTGCTAATACATTTGGTAAGAATTTTTTTTATTGAATAAAGACTCTTTACCAGAACTTCTCTAAAATATGAACTACAACAACAACTTATAGCTGAATTTAAAACGAGTTAACTTTGCTGTTCATAACCTCTTAATGTAACCAGTTCACCAGATCTGAACTGAACAATGTTCAGTGTTGTCCAGAGCAACACCAGCAAGGCAAACTGTGGAAGTCAAATAGGAGAAATTTGATTCAGTTTTTTAGCTTGATTCCTACTTTTGAATC
Organism: Poecilia reticulata; assembly: GCF_904066995.2. Classification (NCBI taxonomy): domain Eukaryota; kingdom Metazoa; phylum Chordata; class Actinopteri; order Cyprinodontiformes; family Poeciliidae; genus Poecilia; species Poecilia reticulata. Next base: position 31,420,158 of record NC_088834.1, read on the forward strand.
TATTTCACTGGTTCAGGTTAAGCCAAAGAATTTTCACAAATGTGAATAACCGTTATTTGCCCCGCCCCCCACCTTCAACTTAGCTCAGTCTTGCTTAGCAACACGATGCCGCACAAGGTCAGAGACCATGAGGTAAAGAATGCAGTTCAGAAAATCTACTTTCCAACAAAGAGGCCACTGACCTAGGAACAATCAACTTTAATGGTTCTAAAAATGAGAGAATGGGTAACTTCAGGAGAGAAATGTGTGCCTTTCTCTCTTAGATATTTCTATCCAAATATCTGGAGACCCAAATCATTTGAGTGATGGTAGGCAGCAGGTTTTGGTTTTTTGGTTAGCTTTCAGTAACCATCCATCCATCCATCCATTTTCTGTACACCCTTGTCCCTTAGTGGGGTCGGGAGCTTTCAGTAACATGTAGTGGAATAAAATATGCTGATGTTCTTACCGCTGTTGAAAGCCTGGAGGCCAGCGTCATCTCTAAGTTCCCTTTTAGCCCCAACAATGCAGGAACAAGGATGAAGACTTCTGACACCTTTGTGAACACCGTCCAGTGCTGCAAAGACCACAGATATGTACATTTGTTAAGACCACTCTGGTTCAAAGGATTCTATTCTGTAAAACAGACTAAATTGATTCAGTTAAACAAAACATCTGATGGAGCATATGCATATAGTGACTTGAAAAACTGACGTGAGACCTTGTTTGCACAAAGTTTTTTTTTTTGCAATGAGCCTAACAACTTGATTATAACTTTATCTAACTGTTAAACCATATATTACATTGTCAGCACCAATCAACATACACCGACCTCAGCACGAAGAATGCAGGCAGTGTGGCCTTTTTTTCTTCATAATATATCCTGTTGCCATGTGTTTCCTAGGGAAGCGAACACACATGAACCCAGCCATACACATCATGTCAAGAAAAAAATGATTCTTCAGATGAGGCCAACCATTTTCAGGGTTTCATAGGCAGACGGGGGTTAGCTTAGGAATCCTATTGGTCTGCCAATATGAAGCTCAATATGCAATGAAATGTACAATCATGTACTCTGTATTCTGACACCTTTCCACCAGAACTACCATTGACTTCTTTGGCAGTTTGAGCTAAAGTCTCTCAGCTAATAGCTACTTTACTAAGCCTACTTGTGAATCAGACAGTGCCAGCCAAATTCATTGTACAGGTTTAGCAGTATTCTTTCACTGACTGGATGTTGATGCAACAACAGGGTCCTGGGTTTGAATCCCAGCCTTGGTACTTTCGGTTGGTCCTCTCAAGTTACTCCAACTTCCTCCCACAGTCCAAAACATGACTGTCAGGTTAACTGGTCTATGTTTAGGTATTAGTGTGTGCGTGCACTAGGAGTTGCACCGATTAGTCGACTAGTCGATTCTTTTCACTGCAATGACTTTTTTCTGGGCCAGTCGACTAGTCGCAATCAGATGACAAAACATATTTTTCCAAGGAATTGAAAGAAGGTGGACTAGGTGAGTTCGTCAGAAAGCTCAAACTGTATAAAAATGTAAATAATTTAACAAAGACAAACTGTAAATTACAGCATAGGCTCGAGGTGGTTAGCGCGGCGCCCTGCATATAGAGACTTTAGCCCGCGGTAGTCAGGAGTCCGACTCCTGTCCTCCATTTGCTGGGCCCAGGCCTCTCTCCCCCCGCTTCGCTCTCTCTGCCCCCTTACAGTCAGATTGCTGTCAAATAAACTGGTGCCAAAAAAATCCTTAAAAAAACAAACAAAACAAAACAAACAAAAAAAAAAACCTACCGGAGTAATGTGCGACAACGCGTCATGATGTCAGGCTTTTTTATCCCCCCAACTGATCAGCGTCACACTGCGTATTGAAGTTTTTAACCTTATAAAAATATGGTTTGACTACATCTGGAAACTAAGTCCAAGCTTCATCCGGAGGGTCTGATAGAGGCGATCTCTGCCGCCGTCTGCATGTCGGTTCAGAGAGCCGCTGCTGAGTCAGCAGAGCTCCCTGCTGCGCATCGGGCGGAAAAGCAGCAGGTGGTTTCGTTGAATTCAACTGTAACCAAACGGAATCCGTTCATAATACGTTTGGTTTGTGATGTTCCAAAAGCGCCATTGTGGTCAGTGTGATAATTTGACTCCTATACGAGTAACTATCCAAAGATCATCAGCATCAGCCGGTGTTTGGAAAAAAAAAAAGTCAAACCCAACTTTGTGCAACGAACTTTTCTCTGCTGCTCACGAAGAATGATCTGTTTATTGCTCTTTTAATTCTGCATAATAGACTAGACGCACTGCAGGGAACGGTACGGTATGAAACGGTTCCAGCCCTGTTGTGTTTGCATATACACTGAGGGCCATCGAAGCGGTACCGGACGTCATTATTTTTGAAACTAAACAATGGTTTCGATGTAGCGGCCGACTGGACTCGTTCATCAGCGAGTAAGCGGAGGAAAAAAAAAACCTCATCATTAGACCAGGTGATTGCACGATATTTGAATCCATTGCTAATTAAAACTAATAATAAACATATTGAAAAGAGCACTCTTTACAAAATAAAATACAGTTTAGTGAGAGCCAGCTGTCAACGGAAACTCAACGTCTGACTCCATAACAACCAGCGGCCAATCAGCTGCTGGTTCTAAGCAGAACCGCTTGGCCGGTCTGATTGGAACCACAGCTCTCGTGGTTCCATGGGGCCGAGTGGAACCGGTCGCAAGTTGTAATGCAAACACGCTCGGAACCGCACTGCACCATTCCGTTCAGTGCGAAAGCGCCTTTAGTAAAAGCGGGAGAAGGGGAGGGGGTGTCGTCACTATGGCGTCATCGCGACTAGTCGATATCGACTCGACTATTATCATGATGTAGTCGACCTTAAAAAATATGTAGTCGTTCAACCTCTAGCGTGCACACATGTATACCCTGTTTGTGTCCCTGTTGCTGGTGACCAGTCCATTGTGGAGGATGTGGAGGTGGTGAACAGACTGTGAAGTTATTGTCAAATCAGGATGTAAAACCTGCCATGTCCTCAGTCTTTGTTTAACTCCTGCATAACTATCATCAATGTGAAGCTCGATTCACAGCAAATATTGCCTTGACATTAACAAAGACACAGTGGGACACATCATTCGGGAAACAATGAACAGGGTGAGCCTGACTAAAACTACCTGGATGTCAGGCGACATCTGGGGCTTATTATTTGGCTCTTCTTATTTTCAAGCTCAAATGAGCAACTTTACGTTAAAAAATAAGCCCTAACACGTGACGCTTTAAATTTGCAAGCAACTTTTGAAAAAAAAAAAAAAAACAAGCCCAAAGCCACTTATAAAAATCATACATGTCGACGGAAACTTAAAATAGTTCCTGTTTTTCCAGCAACAAAATGTGCATCTCTCCATTGTTTACATTTCTGTCTGATGCCGTCGCATAGAAACGGTGATCACGCCCCAAGACACAGAGGAAATAAAATTAAATTACAAGAAAAAATAGTAACACACAGTAATGCAGTAATTTGAATAAGTAACTTTAATCTGATTACTGGATTTGAAATAGTAATGCATTAGATTACTCATTACTGAAAAAAGTGGTCCGATTAGATGTCAGCAACGTGTTACTGACATTACTCCACAGGTATTGTATAAACTTCCTTGCATACTCCAAACCTTAGAATGAATTAATATTTTTCTGTATACATTACTCCAACCAGGTCTTATGTATGAGAAAAAAAGCTACAGACTTGGACAGCTAAATATACAAGACAGCTTAGTTGTGTTAGCTTGAGAGGATCATAACTTTTGTCAAGCATGTGTCAGGAAACGTGACTTGATCTGCTGGCTGGCCTTTTAATGAAACCTCTAGCTGATATTACTGGGCCTGACTCTCGATAACCTCCTGCCTGGCTGCAGGCCAGTCCTTCAGAGCTGGGTTGCCTGTAACTCCCTGGGCCTGTCACAGTTGTGCCCTACTGCTGCCTCTATTAAGGCTTCATGCAGTGATAGCAGGTTTGGTCTATTCTGGCCAGAAGGCTGATGCTGATGCCATCGATCTACAGGCAGTAAAAGTGCTTATCTTTGAGGCCAGTCCCATGGGACTCCTGCACTTACACTAAAGTTTGCTCTGAGTTCAATCAATATTCTGTAAGGCTAAAACAGAACAGAAGAGGAAAGGAAAGTCAGACGTCAAGAAGATTTCCTTCTCGGAAAGCTAAGCGAAAGCGAAGCAGAGTTGCTCTGCATGTCCTGGGGGTTGCTCCCAGCAGATGCTCCCAGCAGATACGTGGTGTCGTCAATGTGTCTGCATGTGCGGTAGGTGTGGCACCAGATCCTCGGTGTGGTTCTAACTCTTTCAGAGCTGTCGTCGGGCCAAGCTGTGCTCCTTTCCAACAGCCAGCCCCTGGCTTTGGCTCGCTGCCCCCTGCAGACCCAGCAGCCTAGAAGCACTTCTCTCTTCTTTCACAGCCGCATGCTCTCAAGCGCTCTCTCAATCTACTTCTGTCTACCTCCCCTATCTCCCTCTTTGACTCCCCCGGTGTGATATATGTTGTTGTCTTCCCAGAACATTGGCTCTGAGCCAAACAAGCTCCCCCTCCCTCAGTTCTAGGAACTCCACTGGACAGACCCACTACCTCTGTGAACAGACTTATAGGAGCTCTGGTATGCAACCCCCACGAGGGTCTGGTTACCCAGTTGAGTAACATGGCTCCACTTTATTTGTGATCCCTGCACTTGCTGTACTGAGAGAAGCCAGACCTGCGGGTGTGCAATGTGACGTTGTCACCGCATCTCCATCAGCGTCACAGAAAATAAACCGCAAGGCGTCTGTGTCGTTTTCCTGTTCCTTGAATTAATGATGGAGTCAAAGTAAACTCTTATGGACAAATATAAACGGTCTTGCAAAATTGTGCCAAACACTATACCTTCTTCACATTTTGTCATAATACGTCTCCTTTAAAAATGATCTGCATTGATTTTGCATTTTATTTGGATTTGTTTGGACAAAGTAGCGCTCGATTATTAAGTGGAACAAGAATGATTAGCGTTTTAGTTTTTAAAAATGTTTCACAATTCAAAGTCAAAAGTAAATGATACTCTTCTTCAGAAGTCTTTTGAGTCCATTAATCAGGGGTGGGCAACATGAACTTAAAGTTTTGTCACAATATTTTGCGATACTATTGTGATAATGATAAAAGTGACAATATTACATTTTTAATAAGCTTTAAACATATGTGATTGTTTAACTAATGAAATTTAAACAATCAAATTTAAATTTAAATTTAAATTTCTCTGTTCACAGAGGTAGTGGGTCTGTCTGGTGGAGTTCCTAGAACTGAGGGAGGGGGAGCTTGTTTGGCTCAGAGCCAATTTAAAACAATTAACAATTAAACAATTGTTTAATTGTTTGTCATTGTATGACTGTGACTCTGTATAACACAAATAACGCTCTTGAAATGTTCAAATATTTTTCAAGTATTTTCAAATTTATTGGTGTTTATTGATAATTTCAATGAACAAACGGTGGAGAAAATATTAATCCTTACATGTTTGACAGGTTTTAAACATCATTAATTAGAAAATATTGTCAAAGAAAAATGCAAATTCTTATCATGATAAGAAATTTACCACGATAAATTATAAACATGATAAATGCCCGTCCCAGTCACATAGGTATCTAAAGACCAATGGAAATTCTGTATTGTCTTTCTGTGCTTAGTTTATTTTGTAAAGAAGATTTTGTGTAAATTTCTATATAATCTCTAGATGTAGAAAACTGGCACAAACATGGAAAAAACACAAATGCACTTTTGAGGATGGTACTCTCAAAAATCACACTGCTTTTTTCCTTTCATTTTACTTTGTTTGGGCCTAGCTCATCAAATTCCAAATAAAATACATTTAAATCTGTAATTGTAACAATGAAATGTAAAAAGAGCGCATAAAGACACTATGTTATGTCTGAAGGTCAGAGGTATGTAACACTGCTCAGGTGCAAAAGAATGGCATCACACATGGACAATTATTTTTGACAAACAACAACTGTTTAGCTTGTGAGAGAAAGTGAGGTGGGAAAATTTGAAAGCAATTATTGGAGTGGCGACATTTGCAAATTCAGGTACAGCGGATCCCTTGTCTTGTACAAAACCACCAAAGTGAACTTTAAACTATTCCACAAGATTAAAGCTTCACACATTTGAAATGTTTGCATCACAGATGTAAAGAAATTTAATGTGATCTGTTCAATCTAACAAATAGAAAATAGGCAACACATCAGTTTCCAAGGATTCATAGGAATCCTTAACAAAGTGAAAGATTAGCCAGAGTTGGGGACTTCAGACTAATCCTTCCAGTCTCAGCAACTCGCATCCTAAACAAGAAGCAGTCATTGATATCAGCAGGATTTCATAGCCAAGAGCTCAGGTGATGTTAATGATTGTTGGGCAATAACACCAACTGTCAGGCCAATCTGAACTACGCAGTCAGGATCAAGCACCGTTTGAATAACCAGACAGATTCACACAACTGCATCATCATTCTTTCTGTTTCTCTAAACAACCCTGAGGCTTGCTGTCGGTCAGATGCTTTTCTATGGAAGAATTAAAGCCACATTCTGGTTTCCTGTTGGCTGCCGAGTGAAAACCAGATAAGTGGATGTGGTTAGACCAAAATAATGGGAAGCAAAGGGCTGGCCAGCGTCCTATGCAAAGTAGGATTTCATGTTTGCTGGTGCTTTTATTTTTAGATTTTTGTTTTTGAGACTTTACTGGTCTTGGGGTTTTTATGGCTACAAAACCAAACTCCACACTTATACAGCCAAAGACAGACGACTAGACAGATGACCACGACAACATGTCAGACCTCTTGGTTCAGCCTTGTTTGTTTTGTTTTTTTGCTTTTTTCATTTTTGCACACCAATAATTGTGACTGAAATTTATTCATTTAATCATGGTACCTAGTATCCACAGGAAAGCTACCATTTGTTGACTTTTGCCCAACTGAACTGGTCGACTCTGGAGTCAGAAGTTTGTAGCCCAGACACAAAGAAACAGACAGTTTTAGGTCATGCCGCTGCCAGGCCACTGAACAAAACTATGCAGAAGTCTCCTCTTCTATACCAGAGAGAGTTGCTCTTTGGGGGCCAACCTTCAGTGGGAATGAGGCCAGAGGTACTCTGGATGGTCATAGCAACCAAAGTCACATGTAAAAGAAGCTTGACAAACAAAAAAAACTACATACTCATCTGTGTATCAAAGCTTAAATTTCTATACACCGTCAATGAAAATGAATGAACTTGCCATTTCTGTGGCTCTGGAGTGTTTAAGTTCACTATAATTCCTGAGAAGTGCTGTCTGACCAAACCGGTGAGACAGAGACTTAGAGATAGACATTTACCCTCCACCAAGGGCAGGCAGGATTAGCTGAGTTAGCGTTTCATAGCGTCTTGGGGAAGGAATTAGTCAGTGAGGCGATCTGCTGCTAGATGCTCAGGAGAACTCACTGGGATGGTTGTTTTAGTTGTTTTCAGCCTCACTGGAAAACTCAGAACAAACACTAGTTGCAGGACTGCCTGCAGACAAAAGTGCGACAAAGTAGTCAAAAACGACACAACATTCTTTGTGAGTTCTTTCTGAAATTCCAACAGCATGGTGCCTATGCTGAAGCAGCATGAAAACTTTATTATTTTTTTTTTGCACTCGAATCTCCACATTCCTAGTTAAGTGAGTATACCTCACCACACAATAATGGAGGCCCTGACACCCACACTGTACTTTGCTTTCCCTCAGATTCTAGCTTTGTTGCACCGTGCTGCCATTTCAGGTGCTCAAAGAGAGTAAACTTTATTGCCCTGTCCCCCTCCATCCCCCACCCTCCTCTTTGTGCTAAGTCTCTGAGGGTCCACCATGTTGCCATCAGTATGCGTGTACACAATGTACTGGTTTCCTGGCAGGGTAACACCTCCAGCTTTTCTGCATTACAAGCTAACTTTTTACAAAAAAAAAGACCTGTCAAAATGACTTTGACCTGTGCAGGAAAATTGAAACATATCAAACAGAAAGAGCCCAAGTAATGCTTGACTCACACTTTTTCAAAGGCATTTCCGGTTAAGAAAAATATGTTTTCTGAGAGAAACTGATTGGATCTAGCTCCAACTGCCTACCGCAATAAAACACCTTCCAAGCACATCTAACTGCAAACTAAAGATTGTGTGATGGGTCATTAAAACACTTTGTTTACCAGTAGGCCTGTTGCGATAAAAGATAAATCAATTAATCATACGATAAATTAAACCTATCGACTTCATTTTAATTATCGGTTTTATCGTCTCTTCCTGTCTTTTTTTCTCTCTGTTGATGACACTGAATGAAAAAAGGCTCACCTCCGGTGCTCTCCACTGACCCTCCCTTCCTCATTTCCTTAGTGTCGGCCGACTGTCCGCCCATTTTCAAAACTTGAGATATCAAACATTAGCCGACAGAAATCCTAACGGTTCGATCGGGTTCGATCGTGTGTGGTGTCCAGCCACATGGGCACAAAATAAGGGCTACCAGTATAGTTAACTAATTTTAAAATCAAGCATTAATTAGTACTTTACTAGAATCTACCTGTGATGCACGTGGCTAGAGTCAGCATAAAGTCCTGACTGAATGAAAATCATTATAACCTATTTATGTCACGTTAACGAAGAACAGCTGAAAACTTACCGGGTTTATCAACTGCAGTAGCAATTTGGCTCGAACTCCTCCCCTTGTCATTTCTATATTCTTTGCACGAAATGTTGAATAAACATTAATGTTGTTTCCACATATCATCTCCAATGTCCGCTGGATTTTGGGTTGTGTCATATGAGCTGTTTGGGATTCCCGTAATTTCCCCTCAGAAAACACGGAGGAGAATCCGCGCTTTCTGATTGGCTACCTGTCACATTCAGCGTTAAGCTCCCAGTCGGGGAAAACCCTGATTTAGATCGGAGCGGCCACAACGATCTACCGTGACACACAATACACTACAGGATGATCGGTTACGAAATCACCATCGACAATCTCAGATCGGCCAACGATCTAAGATTGTCTAAGGGGAAAGCAAAAAATCGTGTAGTATGAACTACTGCATTAGGTAGTCGGATGTGTTCATCTTCTCTATTTAAATTACTGAAGGGGAATATAGTATACAGACTTCATAATCTCGACTCTTTTGTTGAATGCAGTATTTATTTCCACTTTGGCTTTATGTTTAGTTTTTATTCAAGTACGGGTTTTGTTAATGGAGACTGAGAATACATTTTATTTTTGTTTTTGGTTGTTTTGTTTACTTAGTTTATCAGTTCCAGTGTTATGTGTTCTTTTGAAAATAAAGTGTATCCATCTATGGCAGGAAATCACATGCATTATTACGTCATTTTCACTAAATCAGTGTCAAAAGGTCTTGAAACAATATTATCGTTTATTGCAATAATTTTTTAGACAATTAATCGCTCAGCAAAATGTGTTATCGTGACAGGGCTATTTACCAGCATGGTCAAATCCTGGAGAGAAGACTTCATGGGCGTAAAGCAGAAAAAATACCCAAGCATCTCCTAAAGAGGGCCATTAGATAAACCAGCAAGCGCAATGACTGATGCATGCCTCAAGGAGCCAGGTGATTATTATGTTCCACTGACAATCCCTTCTCATTGTGTGTCTAGGTGTGTATTGTCTGCTTTAAAAAGACAATGGTTACAAAAGATGTCCATCAACTGCTGTAAGCAAGGGTAGTTGCATCCAGTCTAACTTCATATAGTTAGAATGTAAAAATAGATTTTCTATCATCTACTATAATACAGTGATCAGATTAAACTCTTTTAATTAATCCTTCCAAGCTTAAACATCCATCCATTTTGTATGCCCTCTTATACTTATTGGGTTACAGTTGCTGTTGTCTATTTCCAATAGTAAGTGGATGAAAGGCGCAGTATGTCCTGGGCTAGCCACTAGTAAAACACTTGTCAACACAGAGACACACTCTACAGTTAACCACACACTCTCACACTTAAGCTGCCACCATTCAAGGTGGCAGCTTAGAGTGGCCAATTAACCGAACATACATGATCTGGAGTGGTGGTAAAAAGCTATAGTATTTGGAAAGAGACCGCTTGCAAGAAGAACACAATCTGGTCTTTTACCTAGTGTAAAAACAAATTCCAATTCATTTTAGGATAACTTTTTTATTATAGTGTGGCAGTGTAACTTACTTGGACAATGTCTAGCAACATTCCTGCTGCTACTGTTCCGAAGCCAGCCAGCAGAAAGGGAAAAACCACTTGAAGACCGATGGAAATGGAGGTCTCCTTGAGCGGCGCTGGTGGTTCAGGGCTCTGATTGATGCTGTTGTCGTCGCTCTCGTTGCTCTGGCTTGCATTCTCCAGGAGAGCATCCTCCTCCCGTTGACCTTTGGCGTTGGCCCGGCAGTCTAATGCCACCACAATCTCCGACCTCTCCTCGTTTTCCCCAGTCTCACCGATCCTTTCCGTGAAAGACGTAACCTCAGTGAGCTCGAACTCGCCCCCAGTTTGTGGGCTCATCTCTTCTGGGCCTCTGGTGAGGATCAGCGGGTGGACAGAGCAGTTAGAATTGAGGAAGGTTGGGGTCAGGGGACCTCCCTCCTTCTTCATCTCAATGTCCCCCGAGGACATCTCGATGTCAGGGAGTTTATCTTGTTCTTTTGACCAAAGTACCATGCGGAGGCCTTAGACAGACAGTGCACTCAGCAAGAAAAGGTAAGCGTGCCTTAGGCTAATATTTGGGGGAAAGTCAGACTGGAACTTATTGCTTGATCTGGTTTTGCACCTGATCTGTCCAGTTGATTTATCCCATTAAATAGGCTAACAGGGAGTATGGGTTGTTACTAAAGATTTTGAGAAAATCGATCTATTGATAAAGACGTCCAGCAAGGCACATGCAGCCGTGGTTCTGCAGAGCCCGTGTTCCTGTCGGTGCTTCGGAAGCAGAACCAGTATGTTCTCCATTCACTGCAAGGTGCTAGGGGTGGGCCGGCAAAAGAAAAGGCATCATGGTTCAAAACAAAAGAGAAAAGAAAACAGTAGACTCGGGGATTCACTGCTTAACCCCCCACCAGTCTATTGTAAACAGCCTTTTAAAGTGCAGATCAAGCTGAAGAAACACTGAAGAAGCCTGATTTCTGCAGAGAATGATCAGTGTGGGATCCTGCTCAGAGCACCAGCCTGGAAATGTCTCCTTTTACGCCACGTGATAGCTGGAAGCCTTTCAAAGAGGATATTTTAAGATCTTCTGTACAAGAATCAAATTACCAGCTGCAGAAAAGCTCCTCCCAAACCAGAGTTGCCAGTCACCTGTGAGAAAGAACATGTCCATCAATTATTTAGTTTTCAAAGTAACATTGTTAGTATTTCAATGAGTCAACCGACCAATCCTAATCCCTTATAATAATTGCGCCGAGTCGCATAATGGAGTCCAATCAAAACATTAACGTAATTATAAGAATAGAAACAAAAGTGACAAGGTCAAGCAACTGTTTTGATGGAAGCATTGTGCCGGACATGGAATTTCTGGTAGTTCAAGTTTTGATCTCTGGTATTCTGGGATTGTTGTGTTGAGACTAAACCAGTTTCATCCAGAACCAGACATGGCATTTGAAGACCATGCCTCTTATTGAAATATGGTGATTTGAAACCTCTCCTTTGAGAATTGACAACAGCCAAGTATGTGTAAAGGGTTTAAACCTCCAAGAATATTCATGCTGGGTTAGTTATTTTAACCTGTTGTGGCAGAGGTTGGTCACATTAAACCAAATGCTGAGTCAAAACTTTTGGCCACGTATGTTGAGGCCGCCATTTTCAATTTTACAATGACCCAATCAAACTTCATTGAGCCTTTTCCACTAGATGAAACAGGAAGTGAAATGATCAAGTAATGCTGTACAGTAATACTAATGCCAGGAGGTGGTGCTAGTGACTTTGATTCACTGGTTATGTTCATGTTAGCCTTTTAAGTAGTTAATAGAAGCTACAGTAGCTGTGTCCAGCTAAGAGAAGCTACAGCAAGAAGCTAACAGCTTTTCAGTTTAACCCTTGTGTTTACAAATGGGGTCCAACCGACCCCACACCCGTATCACTTGTATCATTTGCTTCAGTCCTTGTACGTTTGCCTCAGTCCTCGCACGCACAAGTGTTAAACTGAAAAACACCACCATCCCAACCCATCCCAAATCTCAAACCCTAAATGTTTGGATCATAATGTTGATTCTAATTCTGATAAAATATTTAGTGGATTTTATGCCGTTTTGAGCTTAGTCGTATTGGAGCATCTTGTTTTTTCTTTGTATTTTATTAACACTCATTCTTAATAGGTTGGTTTTTCTGCTCTATTCTATTTTACTTTTGTTTTATATTTTTGAACGCAGCTCTAACAACATAATTGTTTTGAGGATAAAAAGGAGTAAAAATTTTTTTTCAGATGATTAAGATCAATGCAAACTAAAAACAAAAGCTTGTTAAACCAAATTAGAGTTTAGTTCAGTAATCCAGGTTATGTGTTATTTTTTTCAATCTTTGTCAGCTAGACATAAGTCACTTTAACAATCTCTTAAAAATAAACTTTTAAAAGAGTGGAATTGTTTTAACTCAGCAGGTTTTAGAGTGTAGAGCATGGTTTTTCAAAGTGTGAGGCGTGTCCCCCCTGGGAGGCACCACAGTTGTTTAGGGGAGAGGGGGCGCCACATGAGAACAACAACATAAACCCAAAAAAGTAACTGCAAACATTTAGCCAACTTCACCAAGCCAATTATATGTAATCTATCCATTCATCCAGACACCAAAGGCGTTGTTAGAAGTCTGTCCCAAAACTGGGACATAAAACATGATATGTAGTTACCAACATTCAGGTTGTTTGGATGATTTTTGTTTAAAGTTGTTAATTTTAATACCGGGATTTGTTTTTAGATCTTGTTTTGTCAATTATTTCACTTCCATGTTAACTGAACAGAACTCCATTGTGGAGTTTAGTTATTTTGCATAAATTTGTGTTTAAAACTAATTATGATCCTGAAATTGGACTACTAATTATTTTTGGCTAATGTTTAAAGGGTTCTTAACAATTCGGCTGAACGACCAACCAAGAATTCTTTTTATTTATTATTTTCATTATGTGTAGCATGGCTAGTGAAGTGCCTATGATGCCTGGGCTTATTTCCGGTCTATGCTAATAGCATTGAATGTATATTAAATAAATTACTTCACGTTTGTTGCCCAATATGATTAATAAATGACTAAAACTTATTTGTAATTAATTTAAAGCATAATTATAAATTTGATCAGGACGTAGATGGCAATTTGAAACATTACTGGTACCTGTATTTGATTTATCTGCTGATTGCTAATTGCACTTCTTGCTAACCTTTTTTAGAGGTAAATGTTTGGGGTTTTATTTTGCGTTTGCCGATTTGCTCCCTTGGGGACTGTCTAGCTCTCCCACACTTTGAAAACCCCTGGGGTAGAAGGAACTTCAAGGAGGACCATTTTGTAATCGTGTTTTAAAATATAAACTTTTTACTGTGAATTTATCCAGGAGAAATTGCTTTAAAACTGTCCAGAATTTGAAAATAATATAATCTTATTGTTTGTAGGGCATTTTAGTGTCCTTTAAAAAACAAAAACAAAACAAAAAAACAGAATGCAAAATATATTGACTTATACAACTCTTTTCTAATGCCAATACAGTTTGATATTGAAGATATCAATGAATTTAAGGCATAAGGTTTGAGAAGTTTCCTTGGATCTGTCCAGTTCAGAGCTAAACCGAACATCCACCTAGATCGCTTTATGTGTCAACCAATCAATCAATCAATCAATCCACAAATGACAACTTATATCAGAAATGTCTGTCTGCGGACCTGCACTGCTCTCTGACTTTGAACAGCCTTTCTCCGGCTGCATGTTGCGACATTCGCGCACTGCCTGTTGGCTTTCCTCGCTGAAGCAATCCTCTGCTTAGTAGTCAGGACCAACGCTGCCCGAACCCAACATGGCAAAGGCGTAAATTAGTGCTCTCCTGGTCAAGGGCTGAATAGCCGAGCCCTCCTGTTCTGTTCAAACTGCTCGTTTTTACCGGGGCAGAGGGGCTTTCTGTTGTGATGCCCGGCTACAGTGTCACCGCCGCTATCACCGGCAGGGTCCAAAACTCATAACATTTTCCTCACAAAACACTCAATAATTTGTCTTTATAATTAAGGAACATGCCGATTGTATTTGTATTTGCAAAACGGTACGCAATGTTCACTAAATGACACTTTCTGTGCTCTACAGACCGTTGAATGAAATGTAATCTCAAGAAAGAAATTTACCTTAAAACTATCAGAGATCCGGAGAGGAAGAAGCGGGGAAGCGAAGATCAGAGTGCGCACAAGCCTCCCGGCGGCCGCCTGAATGCTGTCCTCCGCTTTGCGCACGCCTTATGTACGGCACCGGCTCCGCACAGCTGTCTTAATGCTTGGTGGTGGCTAATAGTTAAACCATCCCTCCCTCCCTTCCTTCCTCCCTCGTGGCTGAGGTTGCGCCCCCGTCCCATTGCGCCCGTCCAGTCAGTGCACTCCCCCCCACTCTAACCTCCCAACCTTCCAAGCGCCGCTCGCCCGCGGAAGCCTGGATGCGCCTCCGTAATACTTCAGGAAGGGGGTGCCAAGAGGCCACAGCACGGGCCTCTGCAGTGTGGGACATGCCGGGGCTCCTCTGGTCTGGTATCGGCTGCGCACATCAGACTGCGCAGTCCCAAAGCCAGTGGAAACTCCGCGATGGCAGCCGACTAATTTACAACCAGCCGGTCAAACCCAAGTTTTATTTTAACAATAGACCCACATTCACTAAATGAATGGGCACTCACGCAGATTCGGAACATTCTAACCGAGAGCGGGCGGCCTTTAGTCAATAATCCACAAACATGGGACATAAATTAGACTCAAGAGGGTTTGACCTGCCTGACACCTAAAAATAGATACATTTTTTTTGTAAAATTAATTTTGCTACATAGTGGTTTTGAGAATAGTTTGAATAGATCAAGTTAGAACGTCAATTGGTTAAATAAACAATTTGGTATCTACTGTAAGAACAGTATAGATACCAAATAAACAAGTCCAATTACAAGATTAGTCCATTTCCAGCAAAAAAAGCCAAACAAGAAGTCATAATTTTGATATACAAAATCATGATGAAATACAAAGTCATAATTTCGACATTCACAATAATAATATCGACTTTATAAGTGACAATTATGAGACTGAGTCATAATTATGAGATTCAATATAATTTCGACTTTCTGTGACAAGTGATAATTATGAGATAGAAAGTCATTAAGGATTCAGCACAATTTCGACTTTCAGTTATAATTTTGAGATCGTCATTTTTTTTAGATAGTCATAATCATGAGACAGAGTCATAATTTCGACTTTCTAAGTGATAATTCTGAGAAACAAAGTCGATTTTCTGACTAAAAATCTAATTTTCTAAATAATTCTGAAATAGAAAATCATAATTATGAGAGTCATAATCATAACGATGAGATTCAAAGTCATATAGATTTTGTCACATTTAGTTATAATTTTGATTTTCTACGTGATAATTATGATACAAAATCACAATTATGAGATTCAAAGTCATAATTATGAAATAGAAAGGAATACTTGTGAAATTTAAAGTAATATTTTAGTGATTCTTGAGAATAGGGACAAAACAGGTCCTATGGATAAAGCACAAAATTTGAATAAACTATACACAAAATATAATTGTTTCAAAATATCTGACTAAACTAACCTGGGTCATGTGAGCACAACAATGTATATTTTCCTTGTGTTTGCTGAATATTTTTTATTTTAAACATTGTAGTCAGTGGATGATGCCTGTAAAATCCCTTGTTCTGCAGCAGAACTCAATACATTATAATAGCTTAAAACAATTAAAGGAATACTAAGATAATATATTATGACTATTAAGTATAAGTATTCATATAAATAATTATAAAAGTAATAATAAATTGAATTAAAAATAATTTTTAGATATTTTCCAACTCCATTGAAATGTGTCCCTAGTTTTTGTCAACACCGTCAGACATAAAAAGAATGTAAAAAAAAAAAAAAAAAAAAAAAATCAGGCATTATTGGGGGGCACCAGAACTCCTGAGGGCTAGTTAGCGCTTATGTTATTCTTTAGATTTTTCCTTATGTTTTATTCCTAAATTGCTCGTCACAACCATGATGTGTCAACACCATAACTGATAATTTACATAACTCTGATGAAATTTTGTGAAATAAAAGCTTAATTTTAATATACTGTAAAGATTTCATGGACCTGATGAGCTACAATATGGCCTTTTTCAGAATAACATAATATAAATTGAGGTAATTTGGCTTTTTGTCAACTCCATCAGATGTCAACTCCATCAGAGTTTTTGTGACTCTTTCAGTGAAATTGTTGACAAATCTCACTTAAATGTGCAATTAATTCATTTTAATGTATTTCACATAAATTGCATTACTTCACATGTATCAAGTATTTCTTTTTACTCACTAGTTTGTCACCACCTTCTGTTCTGTGTCAACTCCGTCAGATGGACTTTTTGTTTTTTGTTTTAAATAATATTTCCTTTGTTTCTTGAGATGCATTTGTCTGTAAAACTGAGAAAAAAAAAACACTTATAGGGTCATTAAAAATGTATTCAATATCTATTTTGTCAGATAGTGATGACAAAGTTCTGGGTTAGGTCGATTGAAAATGTAATTTAAAAAAAAAATGTTGCAACTGGGAGCACCTTAGCATCTTTACATTTCCAAAACATTATTTGTCATATTTGCATACATAAGGTTGAGAAATAATTTTTAAAAACTGGGGAAAATTTAAACCCATTTTGTCCCTATTCTCAAGAATCACTGATTTATGAGACACAGTGATAATTAAAATTTTCTAAGTGATAATTATGAGATTCAAAGTCAAACGATATAGAAAGTCATGAAATGAGAAGTGGGCGACAGAGAAACAGCGGGCATGGTCGGTCGTTTACAACTATATTCTCCTATCCTGGGTGAGCATAATATTTCATGTCATGTCTTTATGGGTCATACCTGACAATACAGCGCCATCGCCTGAGTTCGCCTTCTTTGATCGCTCAGGTTAGTTTTGTGTCGTCACGGAAACGCTTGCAGACTGGCAATAGCAATGTAAAATATTTGCTATACATCGTGATTTGAAGAAAGTTTCGTTGTAAAGCTCCTTTAAAACGAAACTTTAGCTCGTTTTAAAGCTTCTTTAAAGCGAAACTTTCTTTCGTTTCGAAGTCGTTGGAATGCTTGGGCGCGTGATGGTGCGTCGAGCGGCCGTTGGTATCATAGCAACTCTAGCTAGCTAATCCGTGAGCTGCTTAGATAACGTCAGAGTTTCAATACAGCTGATCTGAAGCTAATTTAGCATAATATTCTACCGTCATATAATCAACAGCAAGTTACACAACGTTTATCAGAAAATGTGACCTCACATTTTCCCTAGTTTGCCATGTTATTTTTCGTCTAATCATGCAAAGAATTGCATGGTGGCTACAAATGTGCTATACAAATAAAATTGACTTGCCATCAACTTGCCTGTATAATGTCAGAGTTCAATACAATTGTTACTGTCTCTTAATATAGTTTCCTCCAGAAAACATGTTAAGCCCATCGGTAGGGATAATAGGGCAGTCCAGCAAAGGCACTGTGTTTTTTATGTTAAAAAATTAAAAAAGTTACAAAAATTCAAAGATGCATGAGCAGGCATCATAAATGGAAAAAATTGTGTGTGAGGCCAACGGGCAGCTCTACAGTTGGTACGCACGCCCTTGCACCTATAGTTCAACGCGTCAGCTATATCCGTCTTTACTATTATTGGAGTATACAAACAACACTTAATGTTGGGGGAGCAAATGAAGCCTGGTGACCCGTCAGGCTTAAAATACACTGGGGGAAACCCTGTAACACTTTTATGCTGTGGTAAAATGTGAAGCAGTTTGTAATTTTCTAAGTTTCCACATTCCAAAACCTTTATTTGTGTTGTCAAAGGAGCACATGCCGGTTACATGGCAGATTGGATATCAGTCTTGTGACGAACAGAACAAAAACATTCAGAGAAGGAAATACAATAAATAAGTTCAGAGCTAAACCTTTATTTAAACTATGAATGCAAAACAACAATATGAAGCTCCTTCAGCTGTTTAATTAGAAAACAGATTTTTTTGGGTTACTCTTTATTTTGAAGCTAATTTGTCATTATTTTAAACTGTTTCAAAAACAATTCAAAGCTGTGTTGCTTTCTTTGACTGCTATGTGAAGAAGTTTTTTATTCAGTTTGTAAGAGTGATTAAAACCCCTTAATCCTCACCCCCAGAAAATACAATGGAAAAATTGCTTGCGGGCGTTCTGCCTCATAGTAAGGGGTTAATTTGAGGAGTGGAGAGTGAGAAAAGAAAAATCAGCTTTGGGATGCACACATGAAAAATAATAACATTTCAACAAGATTTGTTTAGTCCTTCTCTGTTCTCTGTCCTTCTCTGTCAACCTAACACTGGTTTTAATATTCTTGCATTTGGTCTTACAGTTACAGACCTTGTGAAGGGCTTTGCTCAACCTTCATACTGGTGCTGTGTGTGAAGCAAATGCAGGGACTCCAGGAAATGTATACTGAAGACCAAATGTAGCAATGTAGCAAAAATGTCAACATGCTTTTCCATCTACCAATACAGATTCAAATCACACTCCTGATCAAATTTTAAAGACCAGTTGAAAGGTGGCAAGAACTCATGCTTTCAACACCCATTTAACTGAAATAGGCCACATGAAGTTTGGATTAGATTTCTCATGAATTGCTGCAGTCTAAATAAACCAAGATGAAAGTATTACTTGTGGAAAAAGTGTGTACATGTAGGTTCAGACTATCCGTCCATCATGTCCAAGAAGAAAACCTGGACATCGATCTCCCCTCTTACAACCTTCAGCTCATTCTGGGGCTCTCACTCAGGAGGTGTCCTGATCAGATACCTGAACCAGTTTTACTGTGGCGGAGCAACGGCTTTGAGCTCCCCAGGTGCTCCTCACACTGTCTAACCACTCCATTCTGAGGAAGCTCATTTCATCAGCTTGTATTCCTTTCAGTCATGATCACAAATCAAAAACTTTTCTTTTTGACTCAGCTTAGACGTGGCACTAATCCATCAATAATACATCAAAATACGTAAACTTCCAAGAGCTCGAGGCAAAGATTGCTCCTCAAACTAGAGAGAGCAACTCATCCTCCTTCTCATAGTATGGCCTCAGACTCTCATTTCGACTCCTTCAGATATGACTGCAAACTGTTCCATAGCACATTAAAGTTTGTGGCTGTTGCGACACAGAAGCCTTCTTACTCAGCTTCAGCAGCGTGCAAATACATCCATCTCAGCTGAATGTCAGAACTCACAGCAGTGACATCAAGTAGCTTAATGTGGTTTAAGTGCTAAGAAATCTTTTGCTCAAATTCTGATTATTGCTTGATTAAAAAAAATGTTTTGTATGATTTGAGAGAAGCAGACTGGAGTGTGTGTGTGTGTGTGTGCGGGTGTGTGTGTGTGTGTGTGTGCGTGTGTGTGTGTGTGTGGATGAACTACACCTCCTTATCAGATTTTCTGGTGTAAATCAGGAAGTCTGACAGTAAACTTGCTGCCATTTATTTTCCGGTCGAGGAAGCAGCTTTGATCAGATAACTGCAAATGAGATCACAAGTGTAACACCAAGTTCTAGATTTGAGAGAATATCTTAATCATCGGCACCAAAGTGTCATATTCATAGTATTTATTATATGCGAATTGAAATAAAGTATCTTTGATCCTTCAATAGTCAGGAGTGTTATTTTGATTACTAATGCATCAACGTTCATTTCATTCCCTACTTGTTTCTTGTCCATATGTACTTAAAGCTGCATGTATGTAACTTTTGTAAAAATATATGTGTTTTACATATTTGGATGTTTATATGCCAACTGTCATTAAACAGATGTAGGAGACATGGAACCAATCATGTCCCCTAGAAGACAGTGTGACACCTGGCAACAGGGTCAACCACACCCAGCAACGGGGTCAACCACACCCAGCAACGGGGTCAACCACACCTCCTCACTAAGATGGGAATTTCTCAGCAGCTAAGTGAATCACTCTAAAGCTAGGACTCCTTGGCAGGAATTGTTAGGCTGACATGGGAGCGCGCTGAGATGAGTCTGGGAATCTATGTGAATATGAGTCCAGGTTTGTAATGCATTCTGATTTACACTCAGCGTATAGAAAGGGAGTATGTTAAATATCAACACTGATGTCTGTTGCAGATTATAGTCGAGGTTCAGGCTTTCTGTGAATCACTTTTAGAAATGATAATAAAGACTTGTCCTGAATACCAGAGGAGTCCCGCCTGTTCAGGCTCATAAAGTATTAATGTTATACAGTAATAAATGCTGAAGTCCGGATGCAGGCTTAGTAAGGGCTAATAATGCACTTGCAGTGATTTCCTCTGTGAAGCCTTTTTTTTTTGTTGCTGCCATTTTACAGTTAATTTTTTGGACTATAAATCTCACGTACAGCTATTTTAGATATGGAGCCTTAAAATGGCTGACTGCATCCAGGAAGTGTCTCAAACCTTTATACCTCACTGTGCTTTTTCCACATTAACACATTAAAGTACTTTACCCTGGCACAGCAGCAGAGGAACAAAGTGGGGTCTGGGTCGGGGGCACTCAGCCACCTGAAATAGTTGAACCCATTTTGCCGTTCAGGTAAGATGAAAATGTTTACTGTACCTGAAGAACATAAGTGGGATTTTTTATTTCAAGCATCTAACAGTCATGCATACCAGTTTTGATTGATCCGTTACCCTGACATGTCTAATCCCTGACTGACAGGAAACTAGAGCAGAATAGGAACACATTCTCAGGTTTTTCTCCCTAAAGAACTTCTGAGTTCAGGTTCTTGCTGTTGCACTATGATACAGATACATCTGGTTTAGTAAAAAAAAAATACTGACTGCTAATCATTTGTAAATAACTATTATTCAACGTACTTATATCACCATGTAGTGCTGCAACAATAAACGCTTTTTTGTCTGCCAGCGGTCATGTTGGATCTGAACTCAAGGTTTTTCATCTTGTAGCATAGTTTGCAGAGACAAGTTTGTTTTGCTAATCGATTTAGAATCACCATTATGTCAGCCTGTCGTAGACTGCGAGTCACAACTAGATGCTATCACAAGATCTTGCACTGCTTTTGTCCAAAGGCAGAATTGGCATGCGGGTGTTGTCCCTTTGTTTTCTCATGCACCTTCAGTTTTGAGGTGACTTTTTATTAACATATTTACATATTTACAGAGGTTTAAATGCTGAAAGCAGAAATTCTCTCATGATTTCACCCATTAAGAGAAGTGACACTCCTGTGGGACCAGCTGCCAGTTTTAGTTTGTTAGGCAGAAACCTTAAGATTAGGTTTAAAACTTTCCTTTTTGATCCGACAATATGACTATTCAGCTGGAGGAAACAATGACCGCTTTTCTTAACTCTGCTACATTCTCCTACTACTCTCCAATTTTGCATCATCTGCTGTTATTTTAGCTCTTACCTTCATGTTTTCTCTTTGCTTCTTCCTCTTCATTGAAGCTACATTTGCTCTGGCATTCTGTTTAGCTGTCATGCCTTCCTGAAGTGGGAATCAGCTGATTTTATGGCCTCATTCTAAATTGTCTTAAATTATTCTCTTTCAGCAAAATTCTACCCACCAACTACAGCTAAAAATGCAAATTTCAAATTTTTGATTACTTCGATCAGAACATGTTTGCCTCTAAAAGGTTACGTGGAGTAAATGATTCACATGTGGTTAGAATGGAAGTCATATACAAACTGTCATTCATTTAGCTTAGACACTGAAGAAAATATGAATTGCTGCTGCTGCTAATTCATGTTGATAACATGAAGGTGGACCAATTATCAAAACATTTTCCTGTCTCTTTAAAAATCCCCCCCCCCCAAAAAAAATTACACTTAAACTGCCTCATGACATATATAATCCCTGTATAAATACAGGTTTAAAAATATTGCAATTATTTTTAATAGTGCATAATAATAATAATAATAATAATAATAATAATAATAATAATAATAATAATAATAGAGCCATGCTTAAATTTAGTAAGGTCCAGCAAGCCAAGAGTTGAAATATTTCTAGTTCATGTTCGAGCTACTTATTAATAATCTGACCTGGAAACAGAGCATGAATGGAAAATGTCTGCCTTGACCTGTAAACACTAACTGTTGTAATGAATGAGCTCAGCCTACAACAGTGAAGTAAAACACAGAGTCAAAGTTAAGGGTTGGAAAACATCAGCGTTGAACACGGGTAGTAGTTATTTTACATTTACTATATTTTCAAAATCAACTCAGAAGCTTTAGCTGGGGCAGAAGTTGAATTTGAATCATGCAAGCAATTGTCTGATAAACTTACACAGCTTAGCTCAAGTGTTGTTAAAGTCACATTAAATCTAGCACTTGCAATGTTTTTTTGTCTCACTGTAAAACCCAATGGTGCTTCTTACTCAAAAGAAGTTAGTTATTGGTACTCACTTCAGCTAAATAGCAAGAGTAACATTTATAAATTGAGCTGAATAGCTCCTGCCTGGCATGTTTTTAAGTCATGTTTTTAAAATAGCCAAATATTGCGGTTGGCGGTGAAATAAGTGACTTATTATTTCAAATCTACATAGCACACAACTGTACAGTAAAATAAAGTTAATCATTTTAACTACAGTTTCTCTAGACCAAATGTATAAACTGCATGTGTGAAAATAATAGTTGTTTTGATGAGGAAAATTAAATTTACACTGCTTGCATCTCAGCTCCGCCATGGCACCGACCATGGTCTTAGTGCTGGCAATCATCTCATGGACTCACTGTTAAATGTGCTAATGGCTGAGAAACTTCTGGAAAACCATTTATCCGTCAACATGCTAAGTAGCCTAGCATTCATGACAGGTAAGTTTATAGACTATATTTAACAGGGGAAATGAAATACTTTAGCAAGAACTAGATTTAATGTGAATTCAATTACACTTAGATCAGGTTGTGTATGATTTAAATTGAATTTCTGTCACGACTAAAGTTTCTGAGCTGAGCTGATTTGGAAAATATAGTGGCAGAGATCTAAGAGGGGGCCAAGGGGTTGCAGGGGATGAGCAGCGCCACTCGGAAGGGGTTATTGACAGCGCTAAGACCCTACTCCTGAGTCTGATTGGTTGTTTCTAGTTAGCACTGGGAAGACTGGGAGCAGTCATAGGAGTTCAATGTTTTTCACAGATTATCTGTCTCATACTTCATAATGTCATCATACTGACAGCTTTAACAAATATGTAAAAAAAAAAATTAATAAAAGTCGCATACTGTAGCTTTAAATATGTAGGTAGGGTGCAGGACTGATAGGTTTCCCAGCTGCTGCTGTCAGACAACATTTCTCCTGACTTCCTCCTCCTCAGACAAGTTGTGAAATGTCAAACATTGCCTTATAAAATCAAAACTGGAACTGGAGAATTTTTTTTAGAAACATGTGTAATATATAATAATACAATAAATCATTTTCTTGATTTATGATAAATCCTCAAGTAATGAAATTCTGAAGACGGTTTTGAAGCTTGAATATCATTTACTCACGTCAGTCAGATGGAAGAAGGGGATTGGAGGACGCCTACTGTGCTCTGACTTGTCAGACATGTCGGGGTGAAATCTCCAACCAACCACTAGTACCAGCTGCTTTGCTCTGAGTGCAGAGGAGGAAACCTGGAGAGCTCGAGAGAAATTGCTGGGGACAGCCATTCATCCTGAGCTCAGGGAAGGTTTCCAAATCTGCCCCCCTGACATTCTTCTGGGCTCAAAAGAGCCCGAGGACATAAGTGGCCCAAAACTGGCACAGACCGCCTCGGTGTTGCTAAGGGCAGCCACTCTGTTGAGGCGTTCACGGGGCCTTTTTTTTATTTATTTATTTTCCCTTACCTCACTTCCTGGTTTGGATCATTAACCTCCAGAGCTCCACATGTCCACACCCATGCTCTGTTTTGTATTTCTGTTTCTGTGGAACAAATGTTCCTTAATGACATTGGCAGGTTCTTCAACAAATCTTGTGTATTTCTTATATAGTCTTAGAAAGAAAGAAGAAAGTAACTGTATATATACTCAGAAGAATAACTTAAATACCTCAAAGAAGAAAGAAGGACTTTTTCCTTTCGTCTTTAGCAGAAGAAGTTGCTTTTTGACCCTTTCAGTCTCAAACACCGTTCTAAAAAACAATTCACTTTGTTGTGTGACTTGGATTGACTGTTGTCAGTTTCAACACGCACCTGTTTATTCATATATATATATATATATATATATATATATATACACACACCTTGGCCTCAAAAAAAAAAAAAAATATATATATATATATATATATATATATATATATATATATACTGCTCAAAAAAATAAAGGGAATACTTAAACAACACAATATAACTCCAAGTAAATCAAACTTCTGTGAAATCAAACTGTCCATGGAAGCAACGCTGATTGACCCGACGAGGGTCCCCGCCAAATAAGCAAAAGTAAACTGACCAATAAGATTTAGGCTTTTAATGGGCCCACACTCACAGACTCACACTGATGTGGGCTACGTCCAGCATGTTTTTACACAAAAGATTTTTTTTTTCTCTTTTTGCTCCACAATTTTGTTGATAGTAAAGAGGGTAAGACAATAGAAAAATACAATAACTATTTATTTTTATTCTTTTAATTTTTATTATTAATAGTATTTTTTTATTTAAAGGAAAATCTGAAGGTACGCGGGTGTGTACAGCCGAACCACAGGTGCCACTGTGGTTCCCCATCAGGTTTTCAAACCAGTGTCACATGTTTCCACAGAAAAAAAGAGGCTTCAACAACGCAATCTGAGGTTGAACCGTGACGTCAGCCGTGGGCTTTAAAGTCATTTCTCCTTAGAAGGAGGAAAACTAGAAAGAATAAGACAGGATGCAGTATCAGTCATGTCTTTAAGTGGAAAAATTCTAATTCAATTTCTACTATTAATAGAACACCAAACCTTGGAAGAGGCAGAGATATCAGCTGGTCTGGACACAACACCACACACTGCTGGTGTGTTTTCAATTGACATCTCCTTGTTGGAAAAAGGCCATGTCAACTATTCAATGTTCAGAAAAATATTCAGGTGGTGATTTTAGAGATCTCACAATCTGAAAAAAGATTTACAAAGTTTCTTTAGGGTCAAATCATGAAATGGTTGATTAAAATAACTCAAAAATGATTTGATAGCTGGAAAAACACCAAGAAGCAAAATAGAAAAGTTTCATTCATGTATTATTTTTCAAAATACTGTTATACATCTCTGTGTTCATCCATCGTATTTAATTATTTCCAACGGTTACTTGTTTCCAGTCACCCTGTACAAACTGTTCAACAAGGTGTTTGTGGCATAATTTGACAGATCCAAACTGTGTTAGTCATTTACCAGAGATTTAAAATCTGTGTCACAGTGAAATGTTTGACACTGATTGGTCAACGGTAACATTTTGGTGAAGCTGTAAATCTTTGCTGATATTCTACCAAACTCACATCCTGTCTGATGAGTGACGGAGCAGCTCTGCCAAACGTTAACGTTCATGTGGATTCGAAGGAGAGGAAAGCAAACCTACAAATCCACTTAATCCAGGGGTCACTGACTTTTTTCTTCCCTCTCTTTGTTCCTACTGAAATATTTTGTTGTAAGCCCCAAAATTCTTTAAAAAAAAACAACAAAACAAAACAAACAAGACATTTTTGTTGTTTGACAATCACAATTTTAGTTTTATTTCGAGCTTTTTGACCAGGGGACAACATGAACATTGTAGAAAGAAAGAGAAGAAATATATGTTTTAAACTGAAAGTAATTTGTGGAAAATTAAAGGAAATGGCCTATTTTGTAGGATGAGGTTGAAAGAAAAAATTGGCAGCATAAAAATAAATATTGATCCAACCTCACAGGCTAAGATAAGTTCCTGCATTTTGACAGGTTGGGGGAACCAGAAGGAGTCGTCCAGCTGAAAGCAGATATTTCAGATATTAGTGTCTTTTTATACACTGAATAAAAAGATACAAACATATTTTCTTCTCTCTGAGGTTAAATCAAACTCAACATTTCTTGTTTTAGCTTTATTAAAATTACCTAAATGATTTCCTTCTGTTCAGCCCTTCATGCGGTGAATTGGACTGAGCTGTATGAGGCTTTTCTCCCCACCTTCTATCAGGTTAGTCACTGAGTCTTCCAGGCATCACTTTTGATGCAGAATGCAACACAAAGTGCTGCTCTGCAGATTCTGTGTAAAAGTTATGCTTGCACGTTTGAGTCAGTGTATGACAACAACCTTCATTTGCTGCATTTTACATCCCACACATCAACAAGTGACAAAAGTTTAGCGCTATTGATGATACCTGACAGACGTCACTGTATTACATTTCATTTAGCTCAATTACATTTACTTGAGTAAAGTTTTGAAAAAAAAAATACTTGTAGGGATAATTTTACTACTTTTTACTTTTACGTGAGTACAATTTCTGGATTCTCTACCCATTGAATGAAAAACAAACATGTTTTAGCCAAAAATTCACCAGACACACACACAGCTGCAGTTTTTGTTAAAGTTTCATAAGTTTTATATTGAAAGAAACTGATTTGGAAAGGTTTTCTTTTGTCCGATTTTTTATTATTATTATTATTATTATTATTATTATTATTATTATTATTATTATTATTATTATTATTGTCATTTCTGTCCTTAAAATACCAAAATGTCCACTTAACTTTATATTTTGGCTCTTTTAATGATATAATTTTTTTACTTCTTAATTGACTGATAATTTGATCAGTGGAGTAGACTTCTGACCAAATACTTTTTTTTTACTCTTGAGTAATTTCTTGAACAGCTACTTTTTACTTTTACTTGAGTATAAATATGTTGAAGTAGCGTTCCTCTCAACTGAGTACAATTTTCGGGTATTCAAGTAAGAGTGGTCTAGTCGCACACTGTGGAAGAGCCAGAGTGTGTTGGGGAGCAACAAAGTGATAAGGACTCACGTGTAGCTGCTGCCATCTAGTGGAAGCTAAGTGCAATAAGAAAATTTATTTTACAAAGAAAGTCATGAAGTCAGCATTACATGTGACTGTGTAGCAGAGGAAAACATGGCTTAGTTTTTGTGTGTCAGCACAATAAACATACAAATAAATAAAAGACATGCACATCTGACAGCGTACACCACAAAGTGGATCCCAAACAAAGGGAAAAACTCTGCAGTAAAATTTCCCTCTTGCAGTTTTTGCACACAGGATGTTGTAAACAGCGTTGAACAGGGATCGTATTGCTGTAGGCAGAAAGCTGACCTGGAAGTCAAGCAGGATCCAAGTTGGTGCCTAGAAATGAGTCCAAAATCCAACAGGCACAAGTTGAGCAGGTAAACCCTCCATATGAACCGTTTCACATCTTTAGGATTTCATCTGACGGACCAACACAGAGCGGTGCCGAGTTATGACTTCAAAGGAAAAGGATGTCTGATTTGCAACTGTTTTACCAATAAAAAACTGAAAAGTGTGGCATGGATTTCAATAGACACTATTACTGTGATATCCCCAAAGAAAATTCAATGCAGCCGCAGTTTTCTTCTGAAGTCGCCTATTTAGTGTACAGAATCCAGATATGTGTAATTTAATCTCAATGTACACATCTGTTTAATGAATACCTTAGAGTTTTTGTTTGTTTGTTTGTTTGTTTGTTTTCAGTAGCTGCGTTTCCATTTACCTTAAAATTGCGCAAATTGGAGTTACAAAAATACATTTGCTTAATGGAAACACGCCAATTTAAATAAAATCTCACATTTTTTGTTAAGAGGTTTTTGCGGTTGGATGAAGTGGTTTTTCAAACGCATAAATGTGTGTATCTTGTAAAACTGCAGTGAAAATACTTTTTTCACATCACACCAGCTGCGACCAACGGTCGGGTTTCAACACTGGTGGACAGGACAAAGAAGACGACAGAAAGAGAGAGGAGGACGATGACGCAACATGTTTTTGTTTTTTTTCTCATGAACAAACTTATTCAAGTGCGATTTCAGCTGAGTTTCTTATTTGATGTAAACGCTGCAAATGCGAAATTTGTCTTTTTCCGACAGCAGAATAGCAACAAAGTTTGGCGCACATCTGTAATGGAAAAGCAGCTGGTGAGTAACAAATCTACAGGTCAGATGGAAAAATACACTCAGCGGCCAACCATTCATTGTGGACTTCACAAATCTGGTCTTTGTGAAAGAGACAAAGAAGAGACCATAAAAAGTCCAAATTTACAGTTTTCAATCAGACATGTGGCTTAATGGACAGAGCCAAAGTGTGGAAGACGATCTGATCATATGACCCTAAAGTGTAACATTCTAGTAAAATAATATGCACCGTGAAGAATGGATAGATAAAAATGCACACCACAATTTTCAGATTTATAAACATAAATGATAATAAAAAGCATATGTCACTTCCATTCCACAAAATAATTATCCACTGATTTATATTGTCTTATGACATGAAATCCCAATGATATACAATGAAATTTCGGAAAAGAACAGCATTTCACACATGGTTAATTTCATATACATGATCATAACTCACAAACAGGAAGTGGTACACCACACAGGAGTCATATCATAAGAAAACACTATCTTAAAGGAACTAAGACTATAATACTACACTTAAAGGGGCAGTATTATGTGTTTTCCAGGCGCATAGTGCCATTTTTAAGCAAAATCAAGCAACTATGTTAACTTCAATTGTTTAACAATGCTCTCTCTTTATATATGACAAATCATTCAAATACATTTTATCTTTTAAATGAACACCTTAAAATTGGACCTCTGTCTCTTTAAAAACTCCTGCTCTTTCTGAAACCCCGCCTTCAGGCAGATGCAATGAACTCAGCAGATGCACAGTTCCACCAGGTGTTTGCTAATTGCTGCTGGCTAGTCTAAAGGAGCTGAGTGGGGGAGATTCAGAGTGCAGCTGCTCTGTGAGGTGGAAGATTTGAAGCTTGGGAACTGCAGGTCTGAGGAGGAGTTGTGTCTCAAAGGCTAGATCCACCCAGGCATTTTGCACAGCTGAATGGTTGCCATTCATCTGTGATTTCTCTCAGACATTCATGAAAAAAATAAAGGCAACACTCCAGGTATGACTTTGATGAGGGAATAACATTATAACATGATATAAAGCTCCAAAAAGTCGATTTTACATTATACTGCCCCTTTAACAGTACCTGGAAGTTACTTAAACAAACAAGCAAACAAACAAAAAACCCTGTATTATCTGTATGATTAAATAATCTACAAATATTGTTGTCACATCATCTCACTAAGATCAAATGTTTTGTAAAATCCACCTTATCTATTGTTCCTAAATCACATAAAGTAAAGAACGAAGACACAAGATGAAATACATATCAGCAGTAAAACAGATCTCCCATATTGGTTCGTCTACAAGACCAGGCATGGGGGGGGAGGGGAAACAGAAACTTCCAGAAGAATTCCACCTTTACAGGAACTAAATCTCCATCCAAAGATGGAGTCAGGCGCTCCATTATGCGCGCGCAGACGCGTTGCTCAGCTACTTCCAGCAGGGGGCAGTGTTACCTGTTACATCGCATGCTGCTTTCTGTGCTGTGGAGTCTGATTGAGGAAAGAGGCGGAATCCGCAGCAGTCACCTGCCGTCGGTCGCACCGCGCTACAGATACTCTTCTTCTTTGACGTAGAGGATCTCATGGGCTGAGCTAGGAACCTAACGGAGGCAGAAATGAGGAAAAAGACGGGCAGTCAGGGGCTTCGCATATTTCCCCACGGACACCGAGGTCGATATTTCGGCTCTGTAATGAGTGAACACTCACACTAAAGTCCCCGACAAGCTGCTCCAGCTGTAGTTAAAGGTTATCTGCTGTCGTGGCCGAAAAACGTTTCGTAGTGACACACATTTTTATCAGCTACTTTTTCAAAGTTTCTAAGTTATACCGAAAGACAAATATATATATTTAAAACCAGTATTCAATAAATTCCAATACGTGTTCAGATGAACACATATTTAAAATAATTGCAAACTTTTGAATCTGTTTAATAAATTTTTTCTTATTATTGCTCTGATGTAATAATCTAATTTTAAACAATTTCATAAGCAGAAAAAATCATTAAATTATGATGACTTTCATAGTTTTTTATTTTTTATATATATATAATTTATATATTTTTTGTTAATTTGAACAAAAAAAAAAAAAAAAAAATAAAAAAATATATATATATATATATATATATATATATATATATATATATATATATATATGTTAATTTGAACAAAAATAAATAATTGGAAACATGAATCTGTATAGAATTAACCTATATAGCACAGTAGCTGATATTAGTTAAATAAATAAATGAACTTTTCTATAATATTCTAATTTCTTAAAATGGGTCTGTAGGTAAAATGTTCTACTTCAGTGCTGTTGACTCCTCCCTGTTCATCATGGCCATTGTAAAAGTATTCCCACCCAACAAACGTTTTCATATTGCATCCCGCTTTTACATGCTAACACAATGTAACTGTAAAGATTTGCACTGTAAATCACATGAAATCATCATAAATTAAGATATGCGTCAAACAGGCCGGGGCAGGCCCTGAATGTGGGGAGTTGGAATTTGACAAAATATGAAGAACTAAGATTTTCTAAGGTACTGCATGTTAGTAATGTCCTTATTGCTACTGAGACTCAGATCTTCTGGCATCAGGTTAAACTAGCAGAATTAAAACCCACATGGAAAAAAGCAATCAAAACGAAAGTAATAATCACAAAATATTCAATGAAAGATCATAAAAACAACTTAATTAATGTGTTTTAACTACTTTCTAAGCAATCCTATTTCATTTTGAAAAACACTCTCAATGGCCATAAAGGAAAGTTTATAAGGAGGAGCTGATCAGCATGACAAAAAAAAAAAGCCAAAAATGATCAGCAAACATGACTTTAGTTCTGTCAAAATCTATCGTAACTATCTGTATTAATTCATAATGATATTTTGGGAGGTAATTGCTGCTCGCCTGCTGTTTTCCATTTTGTTTCTTTTCTTCTGCAAACTGAATTTAAGCTTCCCTCAACAAGCATTAAACACCACAATCTGTCTTCTTGGAACAATGTCTTCAAACTCAACTAATGCCAGAAGCTTTGGCCAAACCACAGCCGCGTTCTGCCTCAGCTGTTCTGCTTACAGCGACAACTCAAGAGGACAAAATGCAGATAAAACAAAAGGTTAAACAAAAGAAGCTCAATAATAATGACAAAAATAAATAGAAGTATTGAAATTATGTACAGCGTTGCACCACATCGGATGTCCAGAAATCCAGAAAAGCGGCGTGCAGCAGACGGCGTCTCCTGTTAGGAGCAAACCGGCCGCGTCACGACATGAAGACTTCTTTCTGCTTCAGCCTTGCTCCGAGAAATATTTGTAGTCTTCTGTGATTCTTTCAGCTTCGTTAGTTTTCAAATGACATTCTTCAGAAACGTCTGTGTTCAAATTAATATGATTAAAAAAAACATTTTAAAATAACCAAAGTTGACCAAAGACTGATGTACCAAAGAAGACATCGCAGAATAAGAAAAAATTAAATACCTGAACTATAAATCCTGGGGTTATTATGATGAAGATTTTATGCTTTGCTGGGAGAAAGGTGAAGTTTTCAGCCAATTCTGTTTGGATCTAATGTTAGATAATGATGAAAACATTGATGTAATGTTTAGTAAGAGGAATTATTCCAACAGTATTTTACAGTTCAGCTGTAAAATAGTAGCGTGTGTGCAAAATGTTCAACTTTGCACATGATTACAAAAATCCATAACACTCAGTTTTCTTCACTTCATGTCTTTCTTTAAGTCACACTATTGAAAATACTGCATCTGGTTAAAGTTTAGCTGTTCTTGCTGAAGATTTATGACATTTTCTCTTTTACTGTT
Organism: Poecilia reticulata; assembly: GCF_904066995.2. Taxonomy (NCBI): domain Eukaryota; kingdom Metazoa; phylum Chordata; class Actinopteri; order Cyprinodontiformes; family Poeciliidae; genus Poecilia; species Poecilia reticulata. The sequence goes on from NC_088834.1 coordinate 31,452,271, forward strand.
TAGCTGGAGTCAGAACCCGGCTAAATCACAAAGCTTCTGTTAAGGTTTTCAATTTGTGTTGCATTAAATGGCTTTAATCCTCCCGGCTGTCGGCCTTCCTGCTCTGTGAGATTTCCTCACTTTTCCAAAACTTCTTCCTACTCGAGATAAGGAAAGATAAAGACCTTCACAAAACATTGCTTAAAAAAAAAAAAAAAAAAAAAAATCAGGAAGATCCCGTTAACCTACACACGACGGAGAGTAGCGTGTGGAGTAGTTTTTAACCTGGTTAACTCCTCCCACCACCAGGAGGCGATCTCTGATGACAATGGAAGAGGCGGAGCATCTGGGGAAGTTCATGGGACCCAAACGTTCCCACTTCTTTTTCTGAGGGTTAAACGCCTCCACCGTGTCCAACGCCGAGGGTTCGTGACCTAAAGGGGAAACGTAGAGACAAACGCTTATTAATGCGTCCATATCTGCCAACAAAAGCAACAAAAAACATCTAATTATTATTTATGGTTTTGTATTTAAATGCATGATGGTTATGAGTTTAGGAGAGGATGCTGTAATCCTTTTAAACTAGTTTTAAAATGTTTTACTTGAAAATTAGAGTGCAGCATATTTTACTTCAGGCTCTTATTGTGAAGGTTTGGAGGAAGCTGTGTCACAGCTCGTTTGCTGTTTTGACTTTATCCACCTTCCTTCAAATGATGCAATGTGTGAATTCTGCCTGCAATATATATAAACAGGGTTAAACGGGATGTTATCACAGCTCTTTGTTTAAGGCTGAACAAATAGACTCTAATTATCAGCGTATTTCTGTTCAATTAAATTTAATAATGAAAAAGGAGACTTTATTCATGACAAAAAGGTTTCTTCAGTTACTGTAGATTCTGACTCAGTCCGTTCCAGTACAGTAGTGTGCAAAAGTCTCCTCTCCCTTCCTGTTGTTTTGCATGTTGTCACACTTTTGTGTTTTAGAACATCAAACCAATTTCAATATGAGTCAAAGACAACACAAGTAAACACAAAATGCAGTCATTAAGATGGAGGGGGAACAAAATAAAAACCCTGCACTGTTCTGTTTGCAAAAACGATAGAACCGGGTTTAATTCCAACATAATTTGATCTGGATTTTAAACTGAAATTGAAACATTCAATGTATTCAATGCACATGTGTTGATATTTAATCAATTATTTCTGTATTTATTTCCAGTTTTAACAAATTCCATCCATCCATTTTCTAACACCCTTGTCCCTTAGTGGGGTTGGGAGGGTTGCTGGTGCCCATCTCCAGCTAATGTTCCGGGTGATAGGCAGGGTCACCCTGGACAGGTCGCCAGTCTGTCGCAGGGCAACACAGAGACGGACAACCATACACACACACACTCACACCTAGGGACAATTTGGAGAAGCTGATTAACCTGACAGTCATGTTTTTGGATTGTGGGAGGAAACCGGAGTACCCAGAGAAAACCCACCATGCACAGGGAGAACATGCAAACTCCATGCAGAAAGACCGGGGCCGGGAATCGAACCCAGAGTTTTAACAAATTGACACATCTAAATAATTATGTCAAAAGTTATTGATTTGTGGTAACTCTCCATACAATCATGGTTCGGTGATTTTGTTGATAGCTGAGCAGCAGAGCTTCTATTTCCGTCTTACCGAGTCCACCTGCAACCACCATCCTGCCGCGCAAGAAGGCGGCAGCAAAGTCTGCTCTCTTAGTTTTCAACGCCACCGTCTCCTCGGACTTCAGCCAGGCGCCTGGAATGGAACAAGGAGAGAGAGAGAAAAAGGACAGATGGAGTGAGCAAACATGCGTGCCCGCGTACATATGTGTGTGTGTGTGTGTGTGTGCGTGCGTGTGTGCGCAAGGTCACACAAAGTAGCCGAGGTGAATTCCTGAGGCAGCGTAGTCCACCTTCAGACAGACAGGACGCTGCTGAGTTTTCAGAGTGTGACCTGCACAAACAGGTCACCCATGAGGCAGCTGCAGTTAGAAGAGGTGTGCACACTGTTTCCAACACACACACAAACATATATATATATATATATATATATATATATATATATATATATATATATATATATATATATATATATATATATATATATTTATACATATACACACACCTGTCAAGTACTAAAAAAGGTTAGAACAAACAGGCAAAGGAAGGAAGCAGGTCAAGTCAAAGATGGCCATGTGGTGGTGAAGCTGATGCCTGTTGAGATTCCTGAACACGTCTATGGGGCGTTTACACGACAACGATACAACAAAAACGGCACTTTTGTTCCGTTTTTGTTGGATCGTTTACACGATAACGTTCTAATTACATCTGTGTTTACACAGTAACGGTACACATCGAAAACGTGTAATGCTCTCGCTGCGCCTAGTTGGTGCTAGGTTCTTTGAAACTTTGAAAGTGCGCATGTGTTTAAAAAACAGTTGTACTTGAAGGCATGTGGATTTGCTGAGAAAACATGCATTGTGTGCGTCTGATTAGGGCGCATGCAGTTGGAAAAAGTGGGATAACTTTGAGCTTTCACGGTGTCTGTAGCGAGCCCCGGACTGGAAGCTGTTTATTGTTTTTACCTTGGAATGGCCAACAGTCTGTTAATCCTATATCAATTTGATAAAATAGGAGTTCCCGCACGTCCCATATCGGTGTCCTCTGTTACCTTTTTCAGCAGTTAAAACAGTTTAATCCGTTGCTAACAAGTCGTAACTTGTTTTTCCGAGCCGCCTTCAAACGCAACATGAACGCTGAGACGCTTGCACTGGGTTTACACTTGTGAGGCAGCGAAGGAGACCTGATGCTGCTGCGCAGGTGTGTGTTAGAATCATGGCAGCAAACCAGCAAAACGTAAATAACTGCACAGTTTTTTCCCCGAACTAACCGACTGAGTTGAGTAAAGCTGTTGGATGCAGGGGATGATAGCTAAAATATGACTAGCTAATATCAATACAGCACGCTAAGCTTGTTAACAAGTAGCCTGTAGGCTACTGATGTTGTTGTCTATGTTCAGCAACGTAGATTCATTTTGACCCCCAAAATAAGTCGATGCCCCCCCTGTTAAACTCGTCTGGAGCCGGGCTGGTCCTGGTCCGTAGTTCTCTAGATAAGAGCGCTGAACAAGCAGCCGTGTATTTTGCCACCTGGGCGGTGCGGAGCGGTGAAGAGACGCTGAGGGAACCGAATCTGATGGGGAAACAGTAACACCAGCATTGTGAGTAGTTTCTTCTGTGGATTGTAGGAAGCAGCTATGTTTTGCGTCATACTATGCATGAGCTGGGGATTCTCTGGAAGAAAAGATCCGTTTTCTAGGTTTACACGACAACGGAAAACGTTATGTATCAGAAACATCGCACTCTGGAACCCGTTTTCAATCTGTGCCGTTGTTAGAGAAAACATTCGGTGGTTTCGTGTAAATGCGCACTACAAACGCAACAAAACTGTTCCGCTTTCCCCCGAAATCGTTGTCGTGTAAACGGGGCCTAGGGCCTAGACTATACTGGAGGAACAACGGCGCCGATGGGTTCATGAAGCATAAATCTGACTAAAATTTGACAGAGTTGTAGGCAGCACTGTACACTGTGCTGCAATGTGGGCAGCTTTTCTGTTCCCATAATCTGTGAGCTTTGATTTGGCAGAATTCCCTAAAACAGCAACAAAAGTTTCCCATTCTACTGAATTTAAGAAGAAGCTGTTTGCCCTACAAGACTACAAGTGAGAACCCTGATTGCTTTCATTCAGACATTCCACAGCAGACGTGTCAAACTCATTTTTATTTTGGGCCAAATCAAAATCATGAATGTTCTCAAGGGCTAGTTGTGCCAGAGTGGATTGATAAAAACCCTTCATCGAACTGGTAAAGTATTAACAGCTGTCTCCGCATTACATAAAGTATGCATCAGTGTGAAAAAATACAGACATCTGCTGATTTTTGCGAAAATTTGATCTGATTGTGTAAAACTGGACTCACTGACATGATCTGGAGTCTGAAGGGCCTCAAAAGTTTCACATGTCAAACTTTTGAGAGTTTGACATGTGATTTACAGTCTGCCTTACGTCCACTCCTGGGGACAAAGCTGAGAAAAAACGAACAGCTCTCCTGGATTGCTATAATATAATACCATGAACAGCATTGCACTGAGGTATTTCCTCATCCCAAGCCGTACCTTATTCAGAATGTTTTAGATACACTCTAAAATGTATATATTTATATATATATTCACAAACAGGCGAATCTGCTTCTCTAGTAAAACCAGGTACCATCAGAAGCGTCAGCAGCATCCTGGTGCGCCGCCACAGCCCCAGTAAAGCCACACTAATGGGAGCAAAGCGCAGGTGCAGTCACAAGCAGGAGTGAAATCTGTTGAACGCTGAAGCAGCTACCAAACGCTAAAATCCCAACATACCTGTAACCCCATTAAAAATATTGAACAGAGCCGCAGGTGTGGAAGATATTACATCTGATATTTAATCTCCTTAAATCTACATCGTTTAACAATGACAAAACATTTCATTTACGGCCACCTGAAAGACTCCAGATGATTAAAAAAACTAACTAAATAAATAATAATAATTAAATGAAAATGTAACCATCAAAATGAAGTTTTCTCCTTTTCCAGCAGATCCAGCGGAAAGTTTTTCTTTCTACTTTCAGACTTATAGCTGCTGCCAAATCTTGTTTATCTGAGGGAAAGCCAGGCAGGAGAAAATCGTGACAAGGGAAGACAGATAACTTCATTAAGGATGTAAGGGAGTCAGTGAGAATTAGAATGATGGAGCGATAGAGCAGGGGTGGAAAAAAGAAGATTTTCCTCTTTGTGTGCTTATCTCACTGGTGCTCTTCAGTCCTTGTTTTTCTTCTAACCCCTTTCTGCAGTTCATCCCTCTTTTCTTTTGATTAATTTCTAGTCTGCTGCTGAAACAAGCAGCGAGAGAGTAAACAGCAGCAGCAGACAAAGTGTGGAGAGAATGAAAAAATAAATAAATAAAGAGAGAGAGAGAGCGATAAGAGGCCAGATGGGGAGTCATCCCAGAGTCTTCCAGTCTGGTTCAGTTCTGCCGAGGAGAACCAGGAGAACTCCCAGCTGGCTGTCTGCTCTGCTCCTCTCCGGGGAAAAGCTGCTTCTCTTTGTGATGTCATGTGCAATCAGTGGATGCATTTTAATGAAAATCAGCACTTATTATGTGTAGCACTTTCAGTGAGTGCGTATAATGTCAGCAAACACTATTTCCACCTTCCACCTTCGTGATGAGGGCCGATTTGTTGATGTATAGTTTAGTACAAATTGATGCAGCAGGTAAAGTGAGTTTTGAACACATCGACTTTTTTCCAACTGCTCAAATCTTTCTTTGTTTCCTTGTTTTTCTTCCCTTTTCCTGTTCCGGTGTGTCAGCCGGACCACATGGAGAAGCTGGGCAGCTTCTATAACAGAATATCTGGACACGGCATCCTGACGGCGTGGGGTCACCGACGATTAACTGACACCACATGTCGGAGCAACCCAAATACACATGCACCCGAAGCAAAAGAACTGCACAAATTCATTTATGGGTAAAACAATCAAATAAAAATCAGAATGGCACAGGAAACAAGTACTGAATTCTGGTCAGTGGTTTGTACAAAAACCTGCTTTGTTAGTCCAATAAAAACAAATGTCTGCTTTTTAAAGCCACTTTGCTATCTACGTATTTTTATATTTATGTTTTGCACACACTGGTCCATTATTGCTAAGATTATCTACTGAGTTTTTCAGTGAAACTCCATGCGGTCGGCCGACCATTAGCAACCAGTAGATCACAGTTTACCTCTAAAATGGTATAAAAGTACTTCTAGCGTATGACAGGCATGTACATCAACCCACATTTGTAGTATTCAAACCTCCCTTGTATTCTCTAATTAAATCACACGATTTCTGCCACGTGTCTAAAAAACCATTTGATCCAATCGAATCTCTGCGTAAATCTTTATTTTATAAGAACGGCCCAACTCTTCTAGAACTGAGCTCCATCGGTTTGCTAAGCAGGACCAAAGAACCACACAAGTCTTCACATTAAGGTCTTCGGTCGTCGTGTGACGCAGGCCAAACAGCAGCCTGCATCGTGCCGTTCTGACAGGAGAGACGACAGAGGAGAACAGAGAGACGGAGATGAAGCGCAGGAAAAGGGGGATGATGGCAGAGAGAAGGTAAGACAAAAGCATGAAGGAGATGAGGAATTCTCTGAAGACCGGGCTTTGTAGTCTGCCTGGTTTTAATTTCGTTCGCAGCTCTCCTCTGTAATTCTCCCTGGTGATTAAAACTAGAGAAGGATGGTGATTAGTTCTTGGGCTTTGATGGATTGTGCCTGTCACATGTGAAATCTCAAATACCTCTGACTGAGAGATGACGCTTTTGAACAGAACGTTTCCTACCTCAGTGGGTTTTTAGGACTTAATGGTACAGAAAGACTGTTTTAATCTCTCATTTCTCCTCAAGTCCTTTGTTTGTCCTTTTTAGCCATTTCAGTGTTGATACAAAGCCAATATTAAATATTGGGATGTGTTTTTTTTGCTCAGTAACTATGAAGCTTTTTAGTTTCTATGGTTTCTTGTTGTTGTTTGTTTGTTTTTGAAGAGAACAAATCATGGCCACTCTTCTTATTTTCTTCAGTACATAAAGACGACAAAAAGAAACTCGTGAGCAGATGATTGGTTCGGATTTCAGGGACGTGTCAGTGAGTTAGACACAATAAAAACTTTTAGACTACGATGTGAGAGCAGATCAATGTGAAAGACAAAACGTCTGGTCAACCCACTGACCATGTGAGACTTTACACACTGATAACCTGCTGCTCTGCAGAGTCTGCCTCTAATCAGAATCGATTCTCTGCAACACTTGAAGGGGTGAACATAAGACTGACATGAGACCGACATAAACATGACATAACACCTGTTATAAACATGAAAGAGTCTTTATGAATGTTTTCATGAAGTGTCATTCGGCAAAATAATGACACTTTTAGCGCTAAGTTGCACTAAAAGTTGAATTAAAAGTGTCAACTTTGCATTATTTAGTAAATAATGAAATATTTAATTCAAAATTCCATTAAAACTTGCATTAAAAGTCAATTAAAAATGTAAACTTTGCATTAAAAGTGTTATTATTTACCAAAGGACACTTCATGACTAGAGTCATGAACATTTATGAAGACTCCTATATGTTCATAACAGCTGTTATGTCATAGTTTCCTGTCAGTCTTATGCACATCCCTTCATATAACACGTGTCACCTGATTCTCTCTGTGCAAAACAACCAATACTCTGAGCTAAATCTATAGAATACCATTCACCTCTATCTAGATATAATTGATTACATATAGATGTAGGGGTTGTCTTTTCTCTTTAATTTACTTATTTGTGGTAAGAAGTTTTAAATTGTATTAATTATTCAACTGTAGATTTTATTTAATTTTATTTTATTCAACAAAGGCGTCTTTCTTAATGCATGTTTTTAAACTAATTAACTGAAAAAACGACTAAAGCAGATTTGGGTGTTTCTGCTGACAATAATCAGAATGGTCTTATATGGTATAAACTGTTTTTCTTCAGGCTGGGCAGTGTTCTTTACGCTGAACCCAATGATGTAATCTTTTCAATTTCTCCAAATCTATCAACGTCTACCTACTGAGGGAGGAGAACAAATGATTATTTCAGCAGCCGATTTTTCTGCTGACAGGAAAGCGCTCAAATCCATAAAGGTTATTCATTTTTGTCTCTGAATTGTTCAGCCGTTACTGGCTGAATTTAAAACAGTATAAGCTTCGGGAAATAAACATTCAAGTTGTCTCTGAAAAAGTTGCTGTAAAAAAAAAAAAGACCAAAATGTGCAACATGTTTTATAGTTTTTTTGTTTGATTTTTTCCATCTAAGCTCATAAACTAAGACAAGCTGCAACAGAAGAAAGTTGGAAAATATTTCTACTGTGATTTTGGTCTCAAAAAGCTAAAAGTGTGACAATTTCCTCTCCACAAATAGACTTTGGGTGTTTCTTTTTTTTTTTTTTTGGTGTAACCCAGAATACAACATCCGCTAACAGGCATGCGTCTTAATGCTGGAGAGATGGAACAGTAATACAATATCAATGTGTCACGGCAGATTGCACGGCAGTGTGTCTGTGTGGAGGAATATTGCTGCAGATGGATAATAAAGTAATCTGTTTCTGGATCTTGTAATTTGAAACGGTCCTCATCCCCCAGCAGCTCATCTCCCATCTCATCTCAGGCAGAATTAGATTGGAGAAAGCGACTGTGGCTGTGCGCTCGTCAGCGGGCATGCTGGGACGTTTGTGTGTGTTGGGAAGCGTTTCCCCTTTCCGTTTCTCTCTCTCTCTCTCCAAACACACAAGTCAATCTCCCCCCCTATTATCATATATTAACGTTATCGCAGCCGTGTTCTGCTTTATTCGGCTTCCATTCGACCGATCCCAAAGTGTGACTGGATGCCCGGCTGTCTGGAATGACTTATTGATTTTCTCTTTCCCATTTCTTCTTCCATTCCCCCCTCAATTTGTTCACCTGTTACTCTGCGGCGCGTCGGCTGAGTCTAAAGGAACCAGCCTGTTTGCACCATAACCTCTCTCGCTTTACCATGAGGCTAATGCTAACAGCTGCGTCGCAAGGCGAATACTATCAGCGAGAACGTATCAAGTCCTAGCAAAATGGACAGATGTCGTTATCTGAGTTGCAGAATGTTTGTGAGCCACTATGATAACACTATGAATGTGAAAGCTTCTCAAACATGTTTCTAACCTTGCATAAGCATAAAGTTGAGCTTTGTCAATGATTCTAGTGACGTTCTTTCTGTAGGTGCATTTTAATTGGTCATTAACTTGCACAAATTGGGATTTAAAAAAAGGCTTAATTAAACATGCAATTTTGAAAAAAAGTTTTTGATAACATTTTTGTGCTTAGTTGAGGTGGTATTTCAATTTCATTGAACTGAAATGTGTGTTTTTTGTTGTTCACACAGTTGTACGTAACAGAAACACTTTTTCACATGATGCCAGTTTGTTTGCAGCAGCAATGTGCTTATTTGTCGGCACTGGCCTCCTTGGATATTATGCAGCTGGTTCCACCAGAACTCTCACTGCTTCTCAAAGTTCATCAAAACTTGAGTTTTTCATTTGAATGTGTTGAACCCATAGCTCCATAACGTCTGTAAAATCACAGACTACAATTCCCCAAAACGTTGCATAAATAGCCGCTCCCAAGGAGGCGGGGCTTGTCGCTCCAACGCCTGAATAAGACACAGACGTCTCCTCTGATTGGCTGATAGGTGACGAGCACTACCACTATGACCGAATTACGAATATATCTTATGTAACTGTTTACATTCGTCATTGTCATGATTTTAAATCCATCCATCCATCCATCCTGGTCAGTAGGGTTGCTGGTGCCTCTTCAGCGAATGTTTCGGACGAGAGGCAGGGTCACCCTGGACAGGTCACCAGTCTGTCGCAGCCATGTTTTTTCATTAACCTTAAAATTGTGCAAATTGACATTTCGAAAATAAATCCACTTAATGAAAACATACCGATTTTGAACCCCCCCCCCCAAAAAAACTCATTTTTTGATGTAAATCTTTTTAAGTTTTTTTTTTGCTCATATCAAAATTATAATATTTTGAAAAACTGCAATGGAAATGTATGTAAGATTGAATTGAAGTATCTTTTTTGGTAAAGTACCTTGAGGCCACATTTGTTGGGGATTCGATGTTTTATAAATACAATGAATTGAATTAAATTAATGATATTTCAAACTTAAAAAGTATCAGTATCGGCCGTGCCAGCCCTGTATTTACTTGGTATCAGATTGACACTAAAATATTCGGTATCACACACCTCTAGCAGCCAGCATGTCAGTGTCATGGTAACCTGTAACACACCATCCTGTCTGTCACACAGACTGATAGTCAAAGCCTTTTGAAATACACCGTCACCAGTGAAAACTGTAAGATTTATTTTTTACAACCATATATTCCTTTTCTTACATTCAGAATGCTATAACAGAGAAAAATGCAAAAATATTCAGTTTCACAGCGACGCCTCCCAGAGATGGCATCTCGAGTCGGAGAATTCGCCTCAAGTCACGTTCATTTTGCAAAAAAATCTTGCAAAGCAGAAAAGTCCTGAGCTGCCCCCATCACACACACACACTGCTGTTGTGTACAAACTGTGTACACACTCTCTTGCGTGTGCTCAATCTGCTCCATGCTCACAGTATCGCCGTTATTAACGACGGTGGGAAAACTCAACGTTAAAAAGCTGATTGCACTGGACTGGGGGAGACGCTGACAGCGAACGGCATAAATGCAGCTCGAAGTTTGGATCAGAGGGAAGGGAAACTGTTGGAGTTGTTGGCACATTCAGCTAAATAATTGAATATGGCTCTGTGCCCAGAGCTTTACTCATTAATCAGATTTATGTGAGTCCTAATCAATGTCATCTCCTCTGGGATTTTCTCCTCGTTCCTCGTGTACGGTAAGTAGGAGTTAAAAACGTTACCGAGAGGAGAATGTCAAATTTGTTTGTAAATACACTTTGACTGAAAAAGAAGCCCATTTCTTCTTTGACTGTATTTTTTAAGGAGAGAAGATGAAAAGAAAAGAAAAAAACAATCTGTCACCACCTTAAATGCCTCCATTGCTGGATTAAATAATCTACAGAGGGGAAGGAAGTGACTCCTTCAACCATCTAGCTTAAACCTTTGACTGCTGAGGAAAACAATGACAACATTTTAATCACTGGTCGAAAGAACGAGACTGAAAATAAACCATACAGGCAAAGTAAAGTGAACAGGATCGGCCTAAAATCAAAGCAGTGTTTTGATTATCTATAAATGGTTTGTTTCTGTCAATCTCTGTTAAGATACCAAATGAATTTCTCTATCTTTGACATTTTATAATGGATATTTTATCTGCTATGATGACCGTTATGAATATTCTTTGTGTGATTTCTTGGTTTTTACCAATGATATTCCAGACTCAGAGCATAACGATGGCACGTGTGTGTCATGTCGCAGTATGTAACTTTAACCAAAATATGGTTTTTCCATATTTATTAAAACTGTCACCATGTTGTGAGAGTGTGCTATGAAACAGATAATCTGTGAAAAAAATTATGTCCTCCACTTCCTCCTAGTGCTGCTATTGCTATCTGAAGACAAGCAGATAGCAAAACAAGCAATCAGAGCCAGGAGGAGGGGCTTAGCGCTGTCAATCACATTTGAGCACACTACACGATGCTCAATGGGCATTTGGAGAAACAACTTACTGTTACAGCTATTTATCTACCAACATCGGCTGCCATGCTAACTAGCCTAGCATTGGTGGGAGGCAATGTTGTGGTGAAGCAGCTGTAACAATGAACATGAGAGTGACTGGCAGCGCTAAGCCCCTACCCTGGCTCCCAATGGTTGTTTCTGACTGTTCCGTGTATTTCTGCAGTTCTCACTGGGAGAAGCCAGAGGAGCTTGATTATTTTATTTTCATTTTTTCAGATTATCTGTCTTAAATCAAACTACCACTACATAATGATAATTTTAACAAATATGTCAAACCATATTCTTTTAATAAGTTTTTTTTCCCTCATATTTATCAGTATTTCTGCTACATCCTGCAGCTTCAAGCAGAACAATGTAAATATGCCTCCGACAGGTCGTCTTCATCTCTCCTGCTGAGGCTGCATCTCGTCCAACTAAAATGAAAATCCCAAACTTGAGCTGACGTTTCTCTGGGACTGCAGCAGCAGCCCAATTTTTCTTCTGTGGAATTAATGCTGATAAATGTGGGACCTTCTGAGCAGCAGGTTCCTGATGCACTTCAGAGGATTTTACCAACCCAGAGACACACAAGGTAACCTGGATGTGTGTGTGTGAGTGTATGTGTGCGTGCGTGCGAGTGTGTGTGTGTGTGTGTGTGTGAGTCACAGATGGAACCTTGGGAATTCTGAAAACTTTTGTAAGAATTTGAATGAAGCTACATTCATGAACAAAAGCCTTAACACGACGATGTTTGAGCCCCCAGCTAAGTTCAGCTATTTTATAACACAATTTTGACAAGCTACTCAGAGATGATGCTGTGTGCATCAGCAGGTCCCAAAGATTCTGTAATTGTCAATAAAAAAAAACAAAACAAGGCAAGAGTCATTTTCAGCGTTTTTCAGTAACACGTCAGTTTCAGACATTTCACAGAATAAACAGAGTGAGGGAGAAGGCTTCGTATTGAGCTTTTGGAGAAAACGCCGAAGGAGACAGGCTGCCACCCACATCTCAGCAAGCTAACCGACTCCTGGAAGTGGAGCCCCGCTGATCGAACTCTGCTGCTCTACGTGGTTATCATGGCTGGCCGCAAAGCACCGACAATGTTCAATACGATCCCACTTCTCCAGTCGATTCAAACTGAATGTTCAGAAAAAAGGTGAAGATGTGTTGAAAATCTGCAGATAAATTTATATTTATCTGAAGGTTAATACCAACAAATAACCTACAAACATGTTTTCTGTGTTAAGAAATTGTATTTTTTTAAACTATTTTTGTTTTATCATATCATTGATACTGCTTTAACACCAGAGATCAGAGTAAAAATATGCTAAATAGTGCTACTCTTGCTTGAGTTCAAGTTCAAAGTACTCAAACTGGGACATTTTATTATTACTTTTAGTCATTAAAAATATATATATTGATAAAATTTAAATATTACTTTAACACCTAAATCTTCCAGGATGTAAGAATAATTTGGGGTTAACTGCATGACCAGTAGGGCACATATGCAGTTCACCGATTTATTGGCCAATCTGTACCAATTTCCTTCATTTTGGGAGATTGGTGATCAACCGATACATGTGAAGCTGATCTTATTTAACTCAGTAAAAGTCTAAAAATCAGTCTCTGTCCTCTTCTGCTCTCCCCTGAGAGATTTAGCCCCGCCCACCAGGTCATGTCAACATGTTTGCAGTTAACAACAGTCACCCCACTGCCAACTCAGCCACTTGCTATATTTAGCAACATCCATCCATCCATCTTCTTACACCCTTGTCCCTTAGTGGGGTCGGGAGGGTTGCTGGTGCCCATCTCCAGCTAACGTTCTGGGTGAGAGGCGGGGTCACCCTGGACAGGTCGCTAGTCTGTCGCAGGGCAACACAGAGACACACAGGACAAACAACCATGCACACACACACACACACACACACACACACACACACACACACACACACACACACACACACACACACACACACACACCTAAGGACAATTTAGACAGACCAATTAACCTGACAGTCATGTTTTTGGACTGTGGGAGGAAACCGGAGTACCCGGAGAAAACCCACACATGCACAGGGAGAACATGCAACTCATGCAGAAGACCAAAGGCTGGGAATCGAACCCAGAACCTTCTTGCTGCAAGGCAACAGCTCTACCAACTGCGCCACTGTGCAGCCCTATTTAGCAACATTTCAGACAAAAAAAAAAAAAAAAAAATCGGTATCGGCCAAAATAGGAAATGGCGATTTTAAAGGTCAGGTTTTTTTTAAAGATTGGAGATCGGCCAAAACACTGTAACAAACAAAAACCCCTGAAGACAACAGGTGTGTTTCTGTACCTTGATTGGTATCAAAAATATTGACGTTCTTGGTGAACTTGGAGCTCTGGTGTCCTCCGCCTTGCCGTAATCCTCCCAGCAGACACAGCCTCCCAGCAGAGTCCCATACCACACCCCCGTAGGTGCGCTTACATGGCAGAACAGGCAGCGAGGTCCAGGAGCGTGCTTCTGTGTCGTACACCTCAAAAGCTTTCACTGGCCGCTTACACTGGCGACCACCTTCAGGAAAACAATTGCATGTTTTTTTTTGTTCTTTTTATTCTGGAAAAGACGCCAAAAACAGAGTAGAAAGTTTGTTTATTCTGGAGCGTTACCTGCAACATAAAGTTTGCTGCCCAGCAGGTGGCAGTTGGCGTCGTAGCGAGGAGTCGGCATGGGAGGAAGTAGCGCCCAGACGTCCTTCCTGAGGTCGTACTGCTGCAGGACGCTGCGAGGGAGCAGGTCAGCGGCCATTCCTCCTACAGCCAGAGCACGGCTATCTGCCACACACAGACGGTTTAGGAAACCTCTCTTTAGTTGATCAGAACTGGTCATTATAATAAAAAAGGATGCAACAGCATCAATGTACAACAGATTCCTGGTCAGTATTGGCAGATTCACTGATTCGCAGATTTTTTTCCCCCCCAGAAAATCAACGTGTTCACAAATGTTTCCATGGAGCGTGTCTAAAATATTGAAAAGACAATCCAGCAGCGTTGGTTTTTCTGCAATGTTGTTTTTGAGGTAAAGCTGCGGTATGTAACTTTTATTAAAATAATAAAATAAAATAAGATCTGTTTACTTATTTGTTGAAATTGTCACCATGTTGTGACGGTTTGTTATGAATTACACAAAACAGTCCAGCTCCTCTGCCTTCTACCTAGAAGCAACCAATCAGAGCCAGGATACAAGATGGCCGCTGAAGCATTCATGACACTCCCAACATCAGTACTTATCTCAGATAAGTACTTAATAGCAGATTATTAAGGAGGCAGTCCTCTGCTGCCCTCTGCTGCATCCTTATGGAAAACCGAGAGCGGAGGAGATACCAGCAGCTTATATATGTACGTTTTCAGTTTTTTTTTGTGGGTGGGGCTTATAGTGAGGCGCGCTCTATAGTCCGGAAAATGCGGTATGTAAACAAACAAACAAAAAAATTTCCTTTTAAGCATGTTTTTCCATCCAGCTATTAATCAGTTAATTAAAAAAATATATGCTGAACCACTGAAAATCTGAACTGTGTGGAGTAGATTTATGTTCTCTTAGGTTTGCACAAGCTGCATGTGCAGTAATAACCACAAAGTCGCTCTAAAAAAAAACAGATTTCTCATCTCGTCAGCACAGATGGCCCAATGTTCCCACATTGGTACAGAATCTGTCCATCCTGTCCAAATTCAACAAATTCATCCACTAAATTCACCAGCAGTGACCTGAAGCCAGCAGCTTAGCTGGACCCAATCTCCTTCAACCCTATTGAACATCCAAAGTTCTTTTTTCTTCCTTTCTTTGCTGTGTCTTGAAGGTTTCTCACAGTTTTCTGACTTGGTCACACTACAGACGGCTGAAAATTTGATTTTGGAACCTTTGCGTGTCTTGCAGCATTTTGAGGTAACAGCACTTTGGACACAGCAGGACCGCTGCCTTGTCTTGAAATCCATCTGGTTCTGGTCACATGGACGCTAAAGTATAAACAGATTAAGAACAGTCTTTGTTTTCAGCAGGATTTTCCTCCGGTGACTGCGCTGGAGACCAATGTCAAAATACGTAGCATCGCACAAAACCGGTTGCCTCGCTCCCAACTTCTCTTAAAAATTTGCACTTTCAATTCGCTGGTGGAAACGGTGAGTTGACTCGTGACGAAGCAAGAGCCTGTGACAGACGGGAGGAGGACAGGCGGCTCTGCTGCTGAATATAAATGCTGCAGTCCAACGTCTGACACTTTGGAATGACACATCAGGCATCAGAAAGGAAAAGCGGGAAGAGGGCTGGAGCAAGACAGGACGCAGCACTAATCATCAGATGGCAGAGGAAATGAAGAATTTGCATTCTTATTATATTTTAACTTTGCTCATTTTTCACGTGTCTGCGTTGGGCTGGAAAAGCTGCTAACTATGAAGATGCAACTGACAGGGTGGGAGAAGTTTCCTTAACACTTTAGATTTATTTGGGGAAAACAGAAACAATACCTAATTACCTGGAGTTTGTTGTGTAATATAAATAAAGATTCTCAAAAATATTAATAACAAATGCTTAATCTAGTCAACACAAAAAGTAGTATTTGTTTCCAGTTGTCTGTGCCGATCGTTTGGTCAGACAGCGGACTGCTCTGTTGGTCAGGAGGATTTGAGCATACACACTGAGGGAGCCAGAGAGCAGCACCGCCGAGACGTCAGTGTGTGAACGCCGTCTATCTGTGTTCCAGCAGACGCTGACAGATGCAGCACCAAACACTGTAAACACACAGCGAACGCAACATTTCAGGTGGAAACGGAAGTGAACCAAAGCTCAGTGCAGCGTTGAGTTGATGCTAAAATATTCACACATATACCTGGCTAATAAATAAATCAGTTCCCTTTCAACACAAAATGTTTTCATTACTTTTTTTTTTTAATCACACATCTCCGGTGTGACGCATCAATAACTCCCACAGCCAATAAAAACGCGCCATAAAAACCTATTTCACTTCTGAATGCTAAGTTTAACCTTTCGGACAAAATTCTTGCCTAAAGACTAGAAAACGTCCAGAACCAGCAGAGCTGGACGATCAATCTTTAAAAAGTTTTAATGCTTTGAGACGCCGACATGGACAATTCAGGATTGATTTACAAATGTCAAAACTCGATTAGCCTAATAACCTGGGTTGAAGTTATTTGGAGGATTGGAAAAAGGAAGAACTGTGACATTTTATGTTCAATCCATAACAAAGTCATGGAAAAGGCCAGGAGACAAGTCACACACACACACACACACACACACACACACACACACACACACACGCACACGCACACACACACACACACACACACAACACACACACACACACCTATACTGGTTTTGGTGTACTAGCAGGACACTTTTTTCAAACCAGTTTTTTGCAACACTAACGGACACCCCTTTCCACTTATGCTAGAAAACGTAGTAGTTGTCAAAATCTTGTTAGAGCTACACAACATGATCTCACTTAAAATTTAGATACACACTTCAGAACTCAAATACAAGAATGTGACCCAATGCTGTATTAAAAGGACAAACGATAATGAGGTGCTTGGCTCGCCATGACACCAACAGTAATTGTCAGGGCCAATTTTATTTATCAGGACCATGGCATACACATACAAAAACATAAATTTATGTGCATTAAGAAGTCCAAAATGGAAATATGGACTATAACTAGTCCATATTTCTGTGGAGTGCATTTGTCATCCCATGAGATGTCTGAATCATCTACGGAATCAGGAGCATACTCCTCTTCTGATGATATCGCTTCACTTGAACTTTGTTCTGGACAGACCTGTTGATTAAAAACATATTTGTATACATTGAAAGCGTTTCAGCAAGATATTTCTACTAAAAGCTTACCAGTGATGTCCTCCTTTTATTTACATAACACTTTTGTGCAGGGACTGGTTGCAAACTAGACAGAGAAAAGTAAGAATTGACAAAGGGAGTAGCATAAGTATTAAAAGTCAGTGCTGCACTATGACTCAATTTCAACATACAGCACAACTAGACATGGAAGATCATATTCAAAGATGAACCCAATTCCCATTCTCAAAAAAATGACCTTTACATCACACACCACTCCATTTCAGAGGTGAAAACAGTCCTTCACATAAACATTTTTCTAAACTTGACATTTCATCATGGATGATATCATGATCTCACACACAGTTAACCACTGTTAACCAAAAAAGTGTAATCTTAAAATAAGAATTTTATCCTGACACTTGTGTAGGTATCAAAACCAATGAATTGTTATGATTAATTGTTTTGAATCGTAATAACCATGTGTTTGAACAGTACTTAGTATTCTCATGACTATTTAGAAAATAAAAGGTCATTGAGATAAAACTTATGTCAGGTGAGTTGCCAGAAATAATTTGCATGCATCCAACTCAGCAGCCTGACAAGGCATCTCTATGGAGAGCTAAAATGAAGGTATACACACTGAATGATTGTTTCTAAAAATAAACAATGTCCACCTAATGTATGAACCTATCCAGTTTATTACAGAGGATCCATGTGTCTGTGCTCATCTGAACTTAACTTTCATTCTTTCTACATGTAATTTCAAAACTCAGTCCTCCAAATTTCTGCACCTTACATGATGAGTATTACACAAGACCAGTGTGTTTGAATAGTACTTAATATATTTCAATGACTTTATATAAGAAACAAGTTGGTTGTCGGAGACTAAAATTACCTCTGGAGGGTTGGTTGAACAGGATCCGCATACATCCACGTCACCAGCCTGACACAGTTCATCTTTGGAAATCTGAAATGTAATGAACACTCACTAAATGTGAGTTTGTTGCCAATGTAGAGAACAGTCCTCCCTATTCCTGCACCTTACATTTTGAGTATTACACAGACCTGTGTGTATGTGTGCTCCTCAATGTAACTTTCATTCTTATATACTTGTAATTTCAAAACTCAGTCCTCCCTATTCCTGCACCTTATATTTTGAGTACTACACAGGACCCGTGTGTATGTGCGTTTCTAAATGTAATTTCATTCTTTTCAACCTGTAATTCAAAATTCAGGTTTCCAAATTTCTGCAACTACATGATGAGTATTACATAAGACCTGTGTGTATGTGCACTCCTAAATGTGACTTTCATTTTTCTGTACTTGTAATTTCAATACTCAGTCCTCACTATTCCTGCACCTTATATTTTGAGTATTACACAGGACCTGTGTGTATGTGCGTTTCTAAATGTCATTTCATTCTTTTCAACCTGTAATTTCAAATTCAGGTTTCCAAATTTCTGCAACTTACATGATGAGTATTACACAAGACCAGTGTGTATGTGCACTCCTAAATGTGACTTTCATTTTCTGTACTTGTAATTTCAATACTCAGTCCTCACTATTCCTGAACCTTATATTTTGAGTATTACACAGGACCTGTGTGTATGTGCGTTTCTTAATGTAATTTTCATTCTTTTCTACCTGTAATTTCAAAATTCAAGTTTCCAAATTTCTGCAACTTACATGATGAGTATTACACAGACCAGGTGTATGTGCACTCCTAAATGTGACTTTCATTTTTCTGTACTTGTAATTTCAATACTCAGTCCTCCCTATTCCTGCACCTTACATTTGAGTATTACACAGGACCTGTGTGTATGTGCGCTTCTAAATGTAGCTTTCATTCTTTGTACTTGTAATTTCAAACCTCAGTTCTCTCCTTTATGCAGCTTACATATCAAGTGTTACGCAAGACTTGTGTGTTTGAACAGTACTTAACATCATATCAAAAACTGTATTTAGAAAATAAGTTGGTCGTTGGAGACCAAAATTACCTCTGGATGGTTGATGAACAGGACCCGCCTGAATCCACGTCACCAGCCTGACACGGTTCATCTTTGGAAATCTGAAATATAAAGAACACTCACTGAATATGAGTTTGTTCCCAATTTAGAAAACAGTCCTCCCTATTCCTGCTCCTTACATTTGAGTATTACACAGGACCTGTGTGTATGATCGCTTCTAAAACAGCTTTCATTCTTCTGTACTTGTAATTTCAAACGTAGTCCTCCTTATTCCAGCACCTTACATTTTGAGTATTACACTGGACCTGTGTGTATGTGCGTTTCTAAATGTCATTTCATTCTTTCTACCTGTAATTCAAAATTCAGGTTTCCAAATTCTGCAACTTACATGATGAGTATTACACAAGACCAGTGTGTATGTGCACTCCTAAATGTGACTTCATTCTTCTGTACTTGTAATTTCAATACTCAGTCCTCACTATTCCTGCACCTTATATTTTGAGTATTACACAGGACCTGTGTGTATGTGCGTTCTAAATGTCATTTCATTCTTTTCAACCTGTAATTTCAAAATTCAGGTTTCCAAATTTCTGCAACTTACATGATGAGTATTACACAAGACCAGTGTGTATGTGCACTCCTAAATGTGACTTTCATTTTCTGTACTTGTAATTTCAATACTCAGTCCTCACTATTCCTGCACCTTATATTTTGAGTATTACACAGGACCTGTGTGTATGTGCGTTTCTTAATGTAATTTTCATTCTTTTCTACCTGTAATTTCAAAATTCAAGTTTCCAAATTTCTGCAACTTACATGATGAGTATTACACAAGACCAGTGTGTATGTGCACTCCTAAATGTGACTTTCATTCTTCTGTACTTGTAATTTCAATACTCAGTCCTCACTATTCCTGCACCTTATATTTTGAGTATTACACAGGACCTGTGTGTATGTGCGTTTCTAAATGTCATTTTCATTCTTTTCAACCTGTAATTTCAAAATTCAGGTTTCCAAATTTCTGCAACTTACATGATGAGTATTACACAAGACCAGTGTGTATGTGCACTCCTAAATGTGACTTTCATTTTTCTGTACTTGTAATTTCAATACTCAGTCCTCACTATTCCTGCACCTTATATTTTGAGTATTACACAGGACCTGTGTGTATGTGCGTTTCTTAATGTAATTTCATTCTTTCTACCTGTAATTTCAAAATTCAAGTTTCCAAATTTCTGCAACTTACATGATGAGTATTACACAAGACCAGTGTGTATGTGCACTCCTAAATGTGACTTTTATTTTTCTGTACTTGTAATTTCAATACTCAGTCCTCCCTATTCCTGCACCTTACATTTTGAGTATTACACAGGACCTGTGTGTATGTGCGCTTCTAAATGTAGCTTTCATTCTTTTGTACTTGTAATTTCAAACCTCAGTTCTCTCCTTTTATGCAGCTTACATATCAAGTGTTACGCAAGACTTGTGTGTTTGAACTGTACTTAACATCATATCAAAAACTGTATTTTAGAAAATAAGTTGGTCGTTGGAGACCAAAATTACCTCTGGATGGTTGATTGAACAGGACCCGCCTGAATCCACGTCACCAGCCTGACACGGTTCATCTTTGGAAATCTGAAATATAAAGAACACTCACTGAATATGAGTTTGTTCCCAATTTAGAAAACAGTCCTCCCTATTCCTGCTCCTTACATTTTGAGTATTACACAGGACCTGTGTGTATGTGCGCTTCTAAATGTAATTTTCATTCTTCTATATTTGTCATTCCAAAACTCAGTCCTCCTTTTTATGCAGCTAACATATCTAGTATTACACAACACCTATGTGTTTGAACAGTACTTAATATGATTTCAATTACTTTATTTTAGAGAATAAGTTGGTCGATGGAGACCAAAATTACCTCTGCAAGGGTTGGTTGAACAGAATCCGCATGCATCCACGTCACCAGCCTGACACAGTTCATCTTTAGAAATCTGAAATGTAAAGAACACTCACTATATGTGAGTTTGTTCCCAATGTAGAAAACAGTCCTCCCTATTCCTGCACCTTACATTTTGAGTATTACACAGGACCTGTGTGTATGTGTGCTCCTCAATGTAACTTTCATTCTTCTATACTTGTAATTTCAAAACTCAGTCCTCCCTATTCCTGCACCTTACATTTTGAGTATTACACAGGACCTGTGTGTATGTGCGCTTCTAAATGTAATTTCATTCTTCTATATTTGTCATTCCAAAACTCAGTCCTCCTTTTTATGCAGCTAACATATCTAGTATTACACAACACATGTGTGTTTGAACAATATTTAATATCATTTCAATTACTTTATTTTAGAGAATAAGTTGGTCGTTGGAGACCAAAATTACCTCTGGAGGGTTGGTTGAACAGGATCCGCATGTCCACATCACCAGCCTGACGGTTCAACTTTGGAAATCTGAAATGAAGGGATGTACACTGAATTATTCCATAAATAAAGTCCACCAACTGTATGAGCAAAGCACCTTTAGCTGAACACACCTCTACCTGTAGGTACACATAATAAGTAGGATAAACTTTAAACAATGCAGATATATCAAATAGTAGCAAATGAAATGAAAATTTTTCAAAATCAGTCAATTGATCTAAATGTATGTCTTTCTGTGGTTACTTAAACCAACTGAATGCAACTCATTATTTTGTAATTGTAATTTCAAAACTCAGTCCTCATATATATATATATATATATATATATATATATATATATATATATATATATATATATATATATAATATAAGCTTTTGTATTTTGAGCAGTTGCTTGTCTCCTTTGGAAAAAGAAAGGTATTCTGATTATAATGATCATCGAACATGATCTATGCTAATAATGTGTAGTATAAAAATAGTTTAAAAGTGAAAAAGCAAAACAAAGGAAAAAACAATCCTTTAATAAACACTGGAATCCTATGCATAATAAAGTCACAACTCACCTTTAAATGAATTGGGGTATTTTACATCAAATCCTTCTTTATCTTCACCTAAGGAGCAATAACAATTGTTACTCAGCAACACATTCTCTGATCTTTGCAGAAGATGTCAGCAAAGAGGTCTCAGAGAGCAAACATGATTCCAACATGATACTGTACACCAGGGGTGTCAAACTCCAGGCCTCCTGGGCCAGTGTACTGCAACTTTTACATTTCTGTCTGGTCTAAAACACCTTAAGTATATTACTGAAATAGCTTCTCAGTGCAGTCAAGTTGATGACCATCCCATCTGATCCAGCCATGTGACATCAGAAACACATCTAAATGTTGCTGGACACCAGCCCTCAAGACCTTGAGTTTGACACCCCTGCTGTACATAATATGATTTGGTGTTATTTTATGCGAAAATGATGTACTGAAGTACACAGTTCTACATAATTGACTTTCTATTGACAGGTTCTCAAAATCTTAAAAAAATTAAAACATCATCTTAATACTAATGATTACTATCTAGGATAATTTGTGCCTGTGAAACAATATCACTCACTGATGTACAGAAAATGACCAAATACAGTTTTATCTAATTCTGGAGTGAGCCACCTTCCCTTTAAACTCTGGTACACTGGCTAACATGGTTGGTAATTACTAGCTAAACTGCTGCAAATCAGATGCTTTGGTGTATCCAAGCATCAAGTAACCTACAACATTCTGCAAAATTACTAAACTATATGTACTTAAATGTCTTAAGAGATTCTGTATGAGTCTTACCTCTTTCTCCACGCAAAACAAATGAAACAAGTTAAATGAATACTAATGGCTTGCACCTGGACTTGTCGGATTGTACCAAGTTGATAGAGGAGGAGGGATACAACAAAAGGAGAATTCCATTTTGTTTCTGAAGCACACAAGGTCTGATTTTTTCCAGGAACAAGAAAAAACTATTTGAGTAATATTTTGTAACTTTCATTCAATATTTCAAAGTTAAATAGTTTATCATACATTTTTCTTTATTTAAGAGGCAACAGTTAGATGGTATCTCCCACCAGCAATGTTGTCACTTCTTTTAATCATTTCTGTTCAATCAATTAATCATGTTTATTTGTATAGCACATTTCAGCAGCAGGGCAGTTCCAAACACTATCATAAAAAGATCCAACATAAACTGTTGTCTAATGGCAGACACAACACCTGCAGAAAAAGGTTGGCTGATGTACCTGCCAATAGACAATTTAGACTACCTAGACAATCTACATGTATGCAGAGTAGCGACATTGAGATAACGACAAAATATACATTTTAAAAGTTTTGTGCTAACAGTAACATAAGTAATCATGATATTTTTGGCACTTTAAATATTTTTAAATAAATGCTTTTTATTTTTATATTTGTAATTCTGTATTACTCCATGACTGGTTATCCTTCTTTCAAATTCAAAAATACTTTATTGATCCTAAAAGGGAAATTAAATTTAAAAAAAAAAGCTTGGGTCCTCTACCACAAGCCTTGGAGCGTGAGTGGTCTTCACAGTATATTAGCAGTTCCCAAAGGTGTGCTTCTCTGTATCAAGAGGTCTGATGTATCTCCAGGTATTTGTTTGAGTCACTCTTCCAGTTTAGGGGTCATTACCCTGAGGGTTTCAGTGACCACAGGCACTACTGTTGACTTCAACTTCCACATTCTTTGTAACCACCTAAGACCCAACTCTTGCATGGCATGCATTATTAATTCGTCTGATATTTGGGTTGATTGGGACCTAATGATTGCAAAAACAAAGAATTATCTTTTTACATGATATCTGGACATCATTTTTCTCAGAAAAATACTTATTCATTTTAAATCACCATGTTTAGCACCATGGTAAAGCTATACAGTTGCTAACTTTTGTAAACTTACACAACAAAAGAAACACTGGACATCTTGAGTCTAACCTGTAATGTGTTATAATCTTCCACCACCACTAAGTCTTAAAATAATGGCCTAACGTGTGGACACCAGACCCATCTAGAGCAAAATTTAGTATTGTGGACTAGACAGTCCAAAATAAGTCATCCACTTATGTGGACAAATTTTTCTCAGGTTCTAGGAGGATGATGGTTCTTTTTAGTCTTTGGTATTTCTCTAGTTTTTTTCTGTACCTTCTGTTCATTCAGGATAGCTACATCATAACAACTGCTTTGCTCTGCTGCTCAATGATCACCATGTTCAGTTGGTTTGCTTTTCCTGTTTTGTCTTCCTGTATATGGAAGGCCCACAGAATCTTAGCTTGTTCGTTTTCTACCACCTTGTGTGGCATTTCCCATTTTAAAGAGGTGTGTTCAAGGTTATATTCCCTTCAGATGTTTCTTCACACTATTCTGGGTACTTGGTTGTGGCGTTCCATGTATTCTTATCATGCTACCATCTTGCATCCTGGTGTTAGCTACTAGATTGTCTCAGGGGACTCATTGCATAGCATTCACTGAATATCTTGCTTGGTATTACAAATCTGGGTCGTTATTGCTCTGGTTCTAGGGACCTGCTTATGTGCCATCATGAATACTGCCTCTGTGCTGTGGTTCAGTCTAAGACTTTGTCAAATGGAGCTGTCAGTGCATACCTGTTGATTGTCTGGACCTTGTTTCTGTCATTGGACTTGCCTTACTATTTGTAAGTACAGTGGCTTGCAAAAGTATCCATAGCCCTTGAACTTTTCCATATTTTGTCACAACTGCAATATATTTTCACAGAATTTTATGGAAAATAAAAGCTAAAAGTCCAGTATTCAGCCCCCGTCCCCTGAATGCAACCAATTGTCTTCAGAAGTTGACTGCTAATGGTAAAAAATTCAACTCCTCTATGACTGCCACAAAAGTTGGCTAAGAGAATATTGGGGAACAAACAGCATGAAGTCCAAGGAACACACCAGACAGGACAGGGATAAAGTTGTGGAGAAGCTTAAAGCAGGCTTAGGCCATCTCACAGAGTACTGTTCCATTAATCATCTGGAAATGGAAAGAGCAAATCACACAGCTGTGAACCTACCAAGAAAAGGTCATCCACCTAAACTTACAGGCTGAGCAAGAAGAGCACTGATCAGAGATACAGCCAAGAGGCTCATGGTGGATCTGGATGAAATGCAGAGATATCCACACCTCAGGTGGGGGAATCTGTCCACATTATAACTTAGTCATGCACTGCAAAAATGTGGTTTTATGGAAGAGTGGCAATAGAAAAGCCATGGTATAAAGAAAACTATAAGAAGTCCCTATAACTATGAGAAGTTGCAGTTTGCCAAAAGCTAAATTGGGATACAGCAAAAATGATAAGACAAGACCAAAATGAACTTTTTGGCAAAAATGCAAAGCACTAATTGTGGTGGAGAACAAACACTGCACATCAATCTGAACACACCTTCCCCACTGACAAACATGGTGGTGGCAGCATCTTGCTCTGAGGGTGCTTCTTTTCTTCAGGTACAGGGAAAATTGTTAGAGTTGATTGTAAGATGGACTAAGCCAAATACAGGATAATCTTGGAAGAAAACCTGAACACACCTGAACCTGAAGTCTGCAAAAGACTTGAGGCTGGGGCAGAGGTTCACCTTCCAGAAGGACAACTACCCTAAACATAAAGCCAGATCTACAATGGAATGGTTTAAATAAAAACATATTTATGTTTTAGAAAGGCAAAGTCAAAGTCTAGACATAAACTCAGCAGAGATTCTTTGGCAAGATCTGAAAACTGCTGACAAGTCAATTTTATTTGTATAGCATATTTCAGCCACAAGGCCAAAGTGCTTTACATCAAAGAACTAAAAAGTAATAAAAATAACATACATTCACCATAAAAAGAAAAAAGAAATTAAATTCAAAGTAAAATCAAAATTAAAATCATATACATAAAATATATTGATACATCTACCAATGATTAAGATTCAGAAACAACTGTAAATTGGTGTGGTTTTAGCCTTGATTTAAAGGAATTCAACTGTGTTGCAATTTTCTGGAAGTTTATTCAAGATTTGTGGTACATTGAAGCTAAATTCTGCTTCAAAATGCTTGGTTCTGGGGATGCAGAGCAGACCAGAATCAACAAACTGTTAGCAGTGGAATAGTTTGGTGAAAAAATTGCTTTATTATGGTTTATATTTATTTTAATCCATGCACTTATTCCACATATTTATTATTCATAATATTTTAATTAAACAAAATTTGATCAAAATATATATTAATTTCTGTATATTTTTAGGTGCCACATACATTCCAAGGTTGGGTTTAGGCATCCAACTAACCTTTATAAAATATTCAGTCTTATAGCACAGAGTAATCATATTGCCATCTCATCCCCAGTGTAAGAGTTGGCAATTTACACACAATTCATGTGTGTAAACAGCGACACGTGAATTAGAAAGACACTGTAGTAATTAGCAGGACCTTCCGGCAGACAACCAATCAGAATGAGAGGTTGTGTGAATATTCATGAGGTCCTGCTATTACACAAACCTGCCATAGGGGGCGCTGTGGTGATACACAGATTATACACAAAATCAGGTTTATGTGTATTAACCGGACATCTCGTTTTTTTTGCATTTTTGGGGTTATTAGACCAATAGAAACCTTTCTACGCTTTTAGATTTTTGTCAAAATTAGCAGGACACCGCTCCTGTCCCGTTAATTCAAAATGTCCTGCTAGTGTTGTGTGTATTCTGACGAAATGTCCTGCTAAACCACATTTACCAACGCACACACACACACACACACACACACACACACACACACACACGCACGCACACCCCTCCCCACACACACACACGCACACACACACACACAAGCACACAGGCAGTGTAAAAGGAAGCAGACCACGGTCCACTCCACCACCATCGGCCACAGAGTGATGCCTGCTTCACACAGCAAGAGGAAAAAAGTCTGACTGATTTTCAAAACACACACAGGACCATAAAAACATGGCAACCATAGTAAGAGTTCTGAGCAACACTCAGACTCAAGATGGAAAATCTCTCCAGATCAAACATGAGTTCAGAGTAATGTGTTGGAAGAAGAAGTGATAGTTTGTGGACTGTGTTTAAGAGATAAAAACAATACATACGCTGTATTTTGGTCACCTCGCGTTCTGATTGGCTACACGACATTCAACATGCACAGCTTTTATTTGTCCTCTGGGAAACACAACTCAGCATGCCGGATGTCTCATTCTGGGTTGGCGTGGTTCAGACGTCCTTCTGAGTGAACGCTCCTAACACACACACACACACACACACACACACACGCACACACCCACACACACACACGCACGCACGCACGCACGCACGCACGCACGCACGCACCCACGCACGCACGCACGCACGCACCCACGCACGCACGCACGCACACACAGCAGGAATGTCTCTTAAGAGCCATCCTGATAAATCTGTGCGTCCTTAAGCCTCTCAGAGGGGAAAGAATTGAGTCAAAAATCATCATAATTATCTTGCTGTGTGATCCAGGCATTAGTGACATTGACGTTTTGTTTAAAAGTTCAGTAACATTTTATGGGCGGACCTCCTGGTCCAAGAAATGCTTCACATGTTGTGTGGTTGTGTTGCAGCTCAGATGTTCGGTACTTTTCAGGCGTAGAATTAATAGAGAAGTGATGAGCAAACAAAACTGAGTGCGTCTCAAACATTAAGAATGTTGTCCACATGTGTCTTTGTGGTTATATTTTAACAAATTACCTCAACCCCTGTTACGGCTTCATTACATGTTATGCCTACGCTTCCTTGTTTTTTTTTTATTTTAAGCTCATCAAAGATTTACAAGCATTTGTAAAAAATTTAAAGCGTCCCTCCCATCCAGGTCAGTCCACAGATGTTCCACGGGAACTAAATCTGGGTTGTTTGGCTCGACATGAATTGAAGACGGCAGTTTCACGGGAGCGACAGAGCCTGGGAGGATCTGCTGGGATGAACGGGATAAACTGCAGGTGTGAAAAGCCTCAACACACTCATCCAAGAAGACTGAGAGCTTTAACTGCTGCCAGCGGGGCTTCAAACACCTGACACTTCTTCAATTCAGCTACAGCTCTACACCATATTTCATCCAGTTCTTCCCCTTTCATTTGTTGTTTTTTCTTATTATTTTACATGAATCTGTTTGTCTGCACTTTTCTTTATAGAACATAAGCAGCTAAACTTTAGCATGGCAGTTATTACCAAGTTTATTTCTGCTCAGCAACAAGCCCATTGAACAAATGTGAGATGATTGATGGTGATTTTTGTTTGGGCAATTTAATTTTAATCACATCAAATTGGACTTGATTAAAGCAGCTCCTTAATTAGACAAAATGAGAAAATTGTGGACATCTTTCCTTTTTCATCATTATTATCTGATTGAAGAGCTGCACTTGTTTCTTCTTTGGAAGATGTTTCATTTTCACAGGATTCACAGCAAGTAAGAAGATAAATGCAGAGGAGTTACTGCGTAACCGTGGATACCTTTCACAGTGATTGACACGCCCATCAGGGCCTCCCGCAGCGCGCTCCTCTTCCTCCACCTGCCTTCCTCCGTGTTGTACATCTCCACCACCTTCAGAGGGCGCTGGTCTTCCCCCACTCCGCCCACCACCAGGATCTGCTTCCCCAGCACGGCCACAGCCGCGCCTGCGCGGGGGGTGGGCATGGGGGCCAAGCTTATCCAGCGGTCCCCCTGAACACAAGGTAACGAGGTGATCATTTCTCCCTAATAAATAAATAATAATTACAATAAAAATAAAGTCTCCATCTACATCAACCACCTGTGCTGATTTCCTGTGGAGGCTAGACTGAGCCACTTTGATTCCAAACATCTGTGTTTTCAAAATAATTATTTTCTTTTGTTTTCAAATGAGCTGCACAGTGGCGCAGTTGGTAGAGCTGTTGCCTTGCAGCAAGAAGGTTCTGGGTTCGATTCCCGGCCCTGGTTGTTCTGCATGGAGTTTGCATGTTCTCCCTGTGCATGGTGGGTTTTCTCCGGTACTCTGGTTTCCTCCCACAGTCCAAAAACATGACTGTCAGGTTAATTGGCCTCTCCAAATTGTCCCTAGGTGTGTGTGTGTGTGTGTGCGTGGTTGTGTGTCTCTGTGTTGCCCTGTGACAGACTGGCGACCTGTCCAGGGTGACCCCTTCTCTCACCCGGAATGTTAGCTGGAGATGGGCACCAGCAACCCTCCTGACCCCACTAAGGGACAAGGGTGCAAGAAAATGGATGGATGGATGTTTTTCAAATGCTATATTCTTTAAAGCCTTGCTATGTTAATAAATATAAGAGTATAGAGTCATATTGTCACTGCCGTCACCACCTTTTTGGAGGGGAACTGCTTGTTCCACAGTTGTTGAAACAACCAATCCCTTGGCAGGCGTGGCCACTGACCCCTCCCCGCCTGAATTATATTATCACATCAAAAGTGTAAAGGTTTACTTTTTTAACTATATTTTTACCATCTGCCAGATATTGTTCACATGTAGGAATGTTGGGCCTGTAGTTTTCACCCAGAGAACTTCAGGTAAACAGTGTAAGAGTGCAGAAGTTTCTCAATGTACAGTATTCTATTGTAAAAAAATTACAAAAATATGCATAAAAACCCATCAAGTTTAGCAAAAAAAAAAAAAAAAAAAAAGAAATCATTCCTAATATGATTATCATACCAAAACATCTTCATTTTTAGAGAACATAAAAAAATGATTAAAAAAGTTAAATATGTCTAATTATGCAGCATCAGCATCCAGGTGGTACTGATTGGTACCTCAGGGGAGTACAGGTCCAGTCCGGGGCACGGCCGCCCCGCAGCATCGCAGCCCCCCAGCATGTACATCTGCCCCCCCACATCAGACAGGGAGTGGTAGACGCGGCCGCAGGGCAGACGTGCCAGGCTCTGCCAGTGGAACTCGTTGGCACTGGGGAGCGCCATGACCCGGGACCAGAGGAGGGGTCAGGAAACAGGGGGCTGGAGGAAGCAGGAGTGGGCGAAGCTGGACCTCAGGTTCTGTTGAAGGTTTCTGCTGAAGAGTCAGGGGAACTTCAGGCCGACTGGACACTCTGTCATCTCACTGTGCTGGGCCCTGCAGAACAGAGCAGGAGGAGGAAGAAGCCTGTTAGTATTCCCACATGCATCCCGGCACAGTGTGACGTTCCGGCTCCTCCCGTTATGCAACGTCAGCGCTTTCCACGGCAACGCAGCGAGACTCTGTAAAGATGAAGATCTACTTAAACTCTGTTTTCAGACATTATCTGCATTATCTGAGCTCCAACTTTATGCTGCATTAAACTTCCAGTCCAATTGTTGCTTCACCTGAAACAATACATGTATTTTAAAAAGCATAAGGATGCAGCACTGACCAGAGCTGCAGCAGGACGGCACTGACCAGAGCTGCAGCAGGACGGCACTGACCAGAGCTGCAGTAGGACGGCACTGACCAGAGCTGCAGCAGGACAGCACTGACCAGAGCTGCAGCAGGACGGCCTTCAAAAGCTGAACTACCACTGGAAATGAATACATTTAAGTACATTACTGGGTAATTTGTTCTGTAGAATGAAAATATGAGAAAATGTTAAAGGGTTTAAAGATTCTGAAAAAAAGCTACAAGTCAGTATCTACAATTATTAAAGGGGCAAAATTATGTGTTTTCCATGCACAGAGTGCCTTTTTAAAGAACAATCGAGTATCTGTCACCGTCAGTTGTTATAAAAATGCTGTATTTATCAAATATGACTTTATAGAAATTTGACATTGTATTTTAAAGCATTGAAATTGGGCCTCTGCCTCTTTAAGAAACTCCTGCTCTTCCTGAAGCTCCGCCTTCAGGAAGTCATCACAACATGGCTCATCTATTAACAATTTAACAATGTTTTTAACAGCGTTGCACTGAGAAGTAGCTCCTATAATGTAGTAGATGTGCAGTTCTAACAGGTGTTTGCTAATTGCTGCTGGCTAGTCTGAAGGAGCTGACTGGGGGAGCGCTGCTCTGTGAGGTGGAAGCTCAGAAGATTGAAAGCTGCAGCTCAGAGGAGCAGCTTCATCTTGAAGGCGGTGCGATATAAACATTTTCCACATGGAGATTAATAGATTTCTCAAACATGCATAAAATTAGGCAACACTCCAGCTATGTTTTTGATCAGAGAATAACATAAGATGTAAAGTAAAAAAAAGTCAATTTGTCATAACAGTGCCCCTTTAATTATTCAACGTAAATGAAAGTACTATTGTAACTTAACGTTTTAAACAAAACACTCTTTTATAAAGTCCTTTTAAAACAGCACAAAGACTGATTCTTTTTTCCTTTCTTTGGTTTCTTGCTCCTGCAGACGCTCAGCAGGTTGATCCAGTCAGCCAGAGAAACGCTGGCCTGTGTCGTCCAGCGCTCACCTCAGAGACTCAGGCCTGTCTCTCCACAGATGATTGGAGGAACCCTTCATCCGGCTGGGATGCGGGCTGTCAGCTATCTGTCAGTGGAGGGAATAGTTCTTTTTCACGCTCTGCTCACCATCCTCTGTTTCCACTTTTGAATTTTACAATCAAATTGAAAACGTCTGCCTGTGTTTTTAGCTCTGCTGATCTACCCCTCCCCCCCACACACACTTATGTGATATATTGAACAAGAATTAGCAATATT
The DNA here is from genome assembly GCF_904066995.2 of Poecilia reticulata. Classification (NCBI taxonomy): domain Eukaryota; kingdom Metazoa; phylum Chordata; class Actinopteri; order Cyprinodontiformes; family Poeciliidae; genus Poecilia; species Poecilia reticulata. The sequence continues at coordinate 31,483,987 of NC_088834.1, forward strand.
AACGATTTCACGGGAGCGTGGCGTCATTTCTGCATGTCACATCATTTGTGTGTCATGAAGTACACACACAAACGTGATTTTGATTTATTGTTGCATTACAATAAATACTTTTAGAGCATTTTAGCAGTTATAGGAGACAAAAGAGGAATTATTATCCAGCTTGGTTGCCTAAAAGGTTCGGTTCATTCGGGAAGCGTGAATGCAAAATCAAAATCTGATGTGGATCGAAAAAAAGCAAACTCTGGTGCAGTTCCAATGCATGATGTAAACACCAAGCAGACACATGCACACTTGGACTGCTTCCTTTTGCAGCAGGAAGCAGCAGGGCATTTCTGGGATAAATTCAATCAAAACAGACACTCAAGTCTAGTGCTGCCAGTAGAGATGGCTCATGGCCTTTTACCAAAGACAAGAGAAATCCTACAATTGCTTAAATCTGACTTTTTTGTTTAGCAGGATGTTGCACTCTGTGTCTTCAGATGTTTTTGTGCAGTTTCTTTCACTTGGTGCAGCGCCACCAAAGGTGAGGAGGGGAACAGGTTTGTCAAAGAGTTTGGTTGGTTTCACACAGTGCAGTGTGAACTAGAACCACAGCAGCTGAAATGTAACAAATGTTGCAATTTTTGTCCCCAACCGAACCGAGCCCACCGGACTACATGCTGTGAGAACACTGTTAAAGAGGAGCAGCAAAAGCAGGTGAGGTTGATTAGCAGAGCTTGAGCTTTCCATCAACCAACAGCATTATGCAGGACACGCTGCTGTATCATCTCTGCTGCAGAGACACGGAGCCTATATCATGTCATCACAGTCATTTTATCGTCATAGAGCAACTTTTTGCAGTCAGATTCAGCTTGAAGACAGATCTGACTGTTGATTTTAATTATTTATTAGACACAAATAAATGATTTGAGTAAGAGTGACTTAAATTTGTCATATTAAACACTTTGTGAATTAAGTTATGAAAACTTAGTAAATTGAGTTGGATAAACTTAACGGACTGAATTGGATGAACATAATAAACGGAGTTGATCAGACATAGGATGGAAACTGGTTTTAACTCAATTGTTTCAAGTAAAGTCAAAGTAAAACGTTGCTTTAAAACCCTCCTGTTGTCCTCGGGTCAAAATGACCGAGATTTGTATGTGTTTTCCCTATACACAGAAAATGAGGACAACAGGAGGGTTTTAACTTAAGTTAGTTAGATTTGTACATTTTAACTTAATTTAAACCAAAAACTAAGTTGTCATCACTTTGTTGCAATTTCTAGTGTAAAAATATTAGTACATTTGAAATACAATAAACTGACGTACAAGTGACTTTCTTTTTTAGCAAGATGCAGCAGTAAATAATTTCTTAATAATGATTAAAAATTCACTAGTTCCACTGGCAGATTATTCCAATTTTTTCCATGTTCTGCCACTGGAACAAAAACCTTTTCATCAAAATTAAGGAATTATTGACTTAAACCAATCTCCTATCTCGCTAAAAAGTTACTAGTAAGTTTGTGTTTTCTTATTTCCAGGGTACTAGGATATTTGCCCCAGAAAATAGACCCAAAATCCTTTGTAAGATTTTCAGTTTTTGCAGTGCAATGTATGAGTTATGACATCATTTAATTTCTCTTTGGGTTCAATGAAGTACTTCTGAATTTGGATTGAAGTGAATTCTACTAAATATGAAACCTCTGAATGCAGCTGCTTGCTGTGGATTTTGTGTTGGGGTTTTAGGTTTGCAGCAGGAGTGAAACAACATGCCACAGTGCGAAATCGAAAACCATGAATCCTTTTCCAGCTCGGTAACACAGGAGAATCCAATTTCTCAGTATTTGAGCTCAGATACGGTCACTGGCTGACTGACTGTCAGATCTCCAGCTAAAATCTGAGTTTCCACTCACTCCAGGAAAACTTTGTTACTTTGACGACATTTATTTAACCAGCTAATTTAGGTATCCGTCAATTTTTATCTTCGTACACATTTTTCTTTTCACTCTGAATCATCTCGTCACACAGTAAAAGTTAACACAACCTACCATAACACACAGGACGGATCAGAGCAGCTGTGTTTTTAACTTGCACACCTCTCCCTTTCACCGTCAATCTGTTTGTTTTCCTCCAACCTGAAGTCTTCATCTCCTCCTCATAAAAAGCAGCTGTGGCCTTGCAGACTGATCTGCCATCTCTCCTGTTAAATTTCCTATCTTTGTTGTTGTGATGTCAGGCGCTTGTATCTTTAATTTTTTATTTTTTTCCCACCCTGTCATCCCTCAAGAGCTTTCTGTTTCCTGCACGTAACCCACTTCTGGTGCCTACATGCGTGTTTTGCTTTTTTTTTTTATTTCCAGGGAGGAACGGGGGTGGAGGTTTATCACTGATGAGAGAGAGGAAGCGTGGAGAATAAACCCACAATGCATCGCGGGGCTTTATTGCCTCTACCTTAAATTGTGGCCGTGAAAAAAAACCTTCTGTCACGCAGACGGTGAGCGACACTAACCATGACCGCCGGAGTCGGGCGGCTTTTCAGGACTTTAGACTGAAATTGGACTTCTGTGATTTAGACAGAAGAGTCTTTCAGCAGTTTGTCCTTTTGAGCTCCACATCCTCCCTCCCCCAACTTCCCCTTTTCCCCCGGCTCCCCTTCCTCCCACTCTGTCTGCTTTATTATTGCGCTTCATCTACCTGTCGCACCTTTGATCACCTCTCAGGCGCCCAAATAAAGAACAAAGAGGGAAGACAAAGAAGAGCGTCCTTCAAAATAAAATCTCCCTCGTTTTTTTTGGGTGTTTTTCAGCGAGCGAGGACAGGTTGCCATAGCAACAGTTGGGTTCCTCTCTCTTTTCCCCACACAAATCTTTTTTTGTTTTTTTTTTCTTTGCACATGATTGCTTACTGCTCGGTTCACTGTTAATAAGGAAGAAAGATGAAAAGCAAAGGAGCGAGGCCTCCGACATGCCGCGCCCGACAGACTGCCCCCCGACGGGCAGCGCCCGACAGACTGCCCTCAGACAGGCCGAGCCCGACAGACCGCCCTCCGACAGGCCGAGCCCGACAGACTGCCCTCCGACAGGCCGAGCCCGACAGACTGCCCTCAGACAGGCCGAGCCCGACAGACCGCCCTCCGACAGGCCGAGCCCGACAGACCGCCCTCCGACAGGCCGAGCCCGACAGACTGCCCTCCGACAGGCCGAGCCCGACAGACTGCCCTCCGACAGGCCGAGCCCGACAGACTGCCCTCCGACAGGCCGAGCCCGACAGACCGCCCTCCGACAGGCCGCGCCCGACAGACTGCCCTCCGACAGGCCGAGCCCGACAGGCCGCCCTCCGACAGGCCGCGCCCGACAGACCGCCCTCCGACAGGTCGAGCCCGACAGACTGCCCTCCGACATGCCGCGCCCGACAGACTGCCCTCAGACAGGCCGAGCCCGACAGACTGCCCTCCGACAGGCCGAGCCCGACAGACTGCCCTCCGACAGGCCGCGCCCGACAGACTGCCCTCCGACAGGCTGAGCCAGACAGACTGCCCTCCGACAGGCTGAGCCAGACAGACTGCCCTCCGACAGGCCGCGCCGGAGCTAGCTTAAGGAACGGGAGCCGGCTCGCAGGGTGCGTTTATCGGCAATCTGTAACCAATTTAGGTTGCCGTGTCATTATTTATTCTTTCTTTTAATTAACTGCTTGAGCAGCTTGAGATCAACAGTAAGCCCACCAGTATCCTCTGAAGTGATTCACAATCAGCATGTTTCCAAGTTGCAACTTTTAATTAGGCCGTGTTTCCGCCCTCCCTCCGCTCGCGCTCTAAACGGGGAAGACTCGCTCTGGAAAACGAAGCACAGTGAAAAGCTTCTCTACATTTATAACCGTCTTTCCAGCTTTGAGTGGCTGCAGAACGTTAGGCGGGATGAGCAGCAGAACCGGCTGGAGGGATAACTCTAGTCTGAGGCTGTTTTCACAACTGACAGTCCAGTAGACTCGCTTCGATTGGGGAGCAAAGTTACAATATTTTCTACACTTTCAGCTGACGCGGTTCTCTTTCACACTGGACTGTCGAGACCAACCAAACAATTTGACAAATTTGTTTCCCTCCTGACCTGTGGTGGCAGTCAATCCACAGAATGAGGGAAACAACACAGCAACATCTGAAGAAGACACCACAGCTTCACAAACTGCAAACAAAGATGGAGCAGTGTCAGATGTCAGCGGTTGTAGGATTTCTTTTTTGTCTTTGGTAAAACACTCCTGCCATTTCTCCTGCTAGCGCTAGACACACAGGTTTGTTTTGGTTGTATTTACCCAGAATGCCCTGCACTGTTATCTGCTTCCTACTTTTTGAGCGGTCTCTGGTCAGTTTGCTTTCACATGCGTTGGAACCGAACCAGAGTTCACTTTAACTGAACCCAAACTGAGGTTTGCACTCCAGATCGGGGCTGTTGTGGAGGCAGATGAGGGACCAGCACATTATCAGTGTATAAAAAACCTCCAATAATATAAACAGTTATTGAACATTTTACCCATTTACCCAGGAGCAGCGGTTGAAAAAGCTCAGTGAGAGATAACATTTGACATAAATGTGTTGGAATAGCTGAACTGACGGAACTGGATCCTTCTTTTGACGTCAACTGTTTTTAATCAAACTTGCAGGAAGTTGATACGGCGTCTCTGTTCTCCAGACAACATGCCGGTCAGGGTGAGCCACGAGGAGCCGCTGTACTGGGAGAGATTCAGTTTGGTGATTTTTGTGAAGTGCAACAAAATGCGGACATGAGTGAAGTCCTCACCGTCACACTTTCTAGACTGTGACAAAACACCATCTGCATGTAGAGAGAGAAGACAAGCAGCTCCCGCCACTACTAGACTGTTACCAAGGCAACCGGGGACAATAGAGCACCTAAAGTCTTACGTGAAGCAAATCAGAGGACGGGATTTTAAACCGTCATAAGTCATTTGTTAAATCTCAGTACCACTAGAGACCCCATAATGTACATGTGCGTAATAGACTAGATGATGATCTATAATGATGATTTTAGCTGTAGTTAGAAAACTTTTTCTATCCTCAGAAGACCTCAAGCTGTGATGCAGCCACACTGTTTCAGTATTTACAGACCATCAATTCGATCTGAAACTGATAGAAATAAAAAAGTGTTTCCCTTGTGAAAAATAAATATATTAAGCATATTAACTCTTAGCATACTTGAAGCCAGATTAATCATCAGCATATGTTAAATTAGTTAAGGATTATTTAATTTGAAGTATGTTATATTGAAACAACTAATTTTGTGCATAATGTATTTTAATTGTAATTAAATTATAGTAAATCACAATTTAAAGTGTACTAAGTGTACTATCACATGCTTTTTTGGAACAACTAACGTTATACTTTATACACTTTAAGTATAAGGCTTTTTATGTCATATAAAAGTGTTTGATTAGTATATCTTAAGTGTACGTTTTTGTGATTGAATTACATTTAAAATATATTTAGAATGTATTTTAAATATATGAGCATTAGACATTTTATATATTAGTAGTGTGATCACAGAATGCTACAATTACACGTTTGGTTTATTATAATTGCTAATGAAGTAACTTTTTAGTTACTTAATGTCTTTTATTATTCTGCTTTGCCACTTTGTACATTACATGCTTCATACACCTGTAATGTAATCAGTACTGCAAACACACCAGGCTACCAGAACATAGAAGGATCAATTACAACACACTTTCCAGGTGAAATAAATTACATTATGTATTCAATATACTCACATTTTTCAAGAGTTTATTGCGAATATACGATCACAGAATTGTACAAACTGTCAATATTTTAAAAGTTTACAAGATAAATTATCCATCAGTGTAATAGAAAATACATATGTGATTTATTTACATTCTGAAAAATGTATATATTTTCAGCATATTGGGGCATTGACTTGTAGCATCTTTAAAGCTTAGTTAAACACCAGCATTGTGGAGCTCAGTGGTGAATCTGGAGAACAGCAGCTCTGATCCTCTGCTCTGTGATGCACTGCCCCTCTAACATTGGTTCCTCATCTCATTATAAAACTGTGCAGTATGAAAAAGTTAGCTAAGCTAGGAAAATAACAATCAGTGGTTACTTTGGCTCAATTTAGTTACATAGGAAATATATTTAGAAGCTAGTTTCTCAAGTAATTCTACATTTTTTGTTTCATTCTTACCTGTGAATGGTAATGAATGCCAATTCACAAATCCCCATAAAGACGTTTTACCTAGTGGACAGTATAGCTGCAAAGGCATATTGAACCCCATGGATTAGGAAGTCTCCTAATAGCATGGTAAATGGACTGAACTTATACAGTGCTTTTCCAGTCATTTTGACCAAACAAAGTGCTTTACACTAGAGTTACATTCACACATACATATACACCGATACGCAGATCAGTAGGCAACTTGGGGTTAAGTACCTTGCCCAGAGGCATGTGGACATCGAACCTACAATCTTCCGATCGCAAGACGACCCGCAGAGCCACAGTCGCCCATCTGTTGCATCATCTGTTGCATCATCTGTGAGTCAAGGCAGGTGAGCGAATACTTTTGGCACTATAACGTTTGTTTCCATCTAATTATTATAGAAATTTTGAGCAAACTTTTAAAATGCCACAAAAAGAGAAGACAGAGGAAATGTGACTTAGGTGTTTTTCCATTTAATGGTTTGGAGCAAATCAACCAGGCTACGGAAAGTACAATTTCATCAGATGTTGACATGGCAATAAACAGGAAGTTGAGGTGGCAAACTAGCATGGGCCACACATCTGAGGCTGAGCTTTGTTTGAGTCGCTGCAGGTAATGAGGACCAGCCATGTAAAGCCAAACCCCAGAGGCCTGCCGCTGCAAACGAGGTTAAGAAATAGCTTTGCCTAACATCGACTTTGTCTGCTACCGCCATTCACAGGAAGGTTTTGCAGCTTCAAAGAAGCAGGTGTGTTTACTCAATCAATACATATCAACCTCTACAAAAATCCATTTTAATTAAAAAAATGCAAGCATAAGAACAGAAAAAAATTCTTAAGGGAAAATTATGTGGCTCACATGTGTCCATTTGGTCCAGCTCCTGCTTAGGTAAGGAAGATCTGCAGTAAAACTTTATTACTCTATTTTATTATAGAGTATTTTTTATTTATTTTTTTGTTGAATAGCTTGAGGTCTGAAAGTAAGGGAGTTTTTTTATTTTTCCTTCCGGGGCAAACCTTTAAACCCTGCTGCATGTTGAATGGTTTAAAACCCAAACAAATCTCCAGCAATCTTCCTTTCAAGTCAGTCGTACGGGTCTGACTGCGGATGAGCTTTGAAGAAAAAAACAGCTGCAGTAACTTTCTCTGTCAGACTCTAAAACACGGTGACCTATTTTTCCTCCTGCAGAGGTCAGATAAAACACCTGGTGTGCTTTGTTCTGCTCCCTCTCTCACCGGGCTTTTTTTTTTTTTTTGGGGAACACACAGATCAGCAAGGGGTCGTTTATTGGCTTCTATTTAATTAGTCTGCAGTATTCAAATGGGGCATCTGTGCTGCAGTCTGTAGCTGACCTCGCTGCGCAACTACAGTTGCCAAAATCAGCGCGGAGCCTGGGTGTGTGTGCGTACATGCGTGTGCAGTTGCGTGGACGGTGAGGTTTATCACACGGACAGCGTTTCACACCAGCCTGGTTTTAATAATGCCACATTAGTCCCACCGGCAGTTCCTCCCCCCCCACTGCCCGTCGTTTGATATCACTGGCTCTGTTTTATACAGTTTCAGCTCCTCAGCATAGGTCACGATCTATTAATAAAGATTTCGCGGGATAAGACTGCGGACACGTAGAAAAATGGAGACACCTTTTCTTGTGCAGCGCTGTGGGCGATTCTGTAAAACAGACAGGTAGTTTTTCATGTGAGAACTGAGAAAATGTGTAGACAGAACAAGAAAATCTCAGCTCACTACTGCAACTGAAATTATAGACCATCTGGGTCAAACATTGAGCAAAACAACAAAGAGTTTCCCAAAGAATTAAGTGATTTAGTGCTTAATGTTATCTAAAAGTCGTGCATTTATTGCTTTTTAGAAACTTGTTCTGATACTTGAGTTTAAAGAGGCAGTGTGACATTTTGGCACATAGTGCCATTTTATAGCACAATCAAGTACCTTTAGTTTTTTATAAAAATGCTGTATATATCAAATATGACTTAAAAGAAATTTGCCTACGTAATGTAACGCCTTGAAATTGGGTCTCTGTCTCTTTAAGACTCCCGCTCTTCCTGAAGCTCTGGCTTCAGGAAGTCATCACAGCATGGCTCCTCTGTTAACCCTTTAATACATTTTCACCAGCATTTCACTGAGAAGCAGCTCATATAATGAACTCAACAGATCTGTAGTTCCACCAGGTGTTTGCTAATTGCTGCTGGCTAGTCTGAAGGAGCTGAGTGGGGAGCCGAGGGGCAGGGCTGCTCTGTGAGGTGAGGAGGAGCTTTGTCTCAAAGGTGGCGCTAGGTCCAGGTGCTTTGCACATCTGAATGGTTGCCATGGAGATTAAAAGATTTCTCCAACATACACAAATGAATCCAGGAAACACCAGGAAGGTTTTTGATCAGGGACTAACTTTATAGCATGACGTAAAGCTAAATAAAATAAGTTTACAGACACCCAGCACCTGGCCCAGAGTCACCCACACTGGCCAGCAGCAGGACTGGGCCAACCTAGAGGGCTCACCATCCACAGCCCACCCTCACACAACCGGCCACCACCTCCCATCCTGAGCTGGACTCAGCCAGCCCAGGCAGCGCCTGCATACCCACCGCGCCCTGGGTACAATGCTCCTTCACACCAAGATGTAATGGTGAGAGAAAAATGAAATAAGTGGGTTTACGAAGTGTAGTGTTGAACGTTACATAAATCACGTCCAAACGTAAGGGACTGGGGAAAACCTTAGCAGAGTCCAGGCCTCCAGGAAGTGATTGTTTCTGAGGAGCTGTGGGTCCAGACTGTAGAACCAGAGGCTGCTTTTAAAGTGAAGTGTAGACAATCACTGGGAGTGATGCTCAAAATACAAACACAATATATAAACATTTGTCTTAAATTTAGTTTCTAGAATATCATCATGGTAAAATTCTCCTTCCATAAAAACGTAATTTTTAATTAAACCTGCTGTGTAAACCAAACAAAACAAACAAACAAAAAACGCCCTGCATATTGAACAGATGGTGATTAAACATGAACACCAACCTAAAATCTCATTAGTCTGAGCTGCCGAACCACCTGACTTTAGGAAGGAAGCGGAAGAATTTGGTTTAAGATAAAATAGCTGAATTTGAGGAGACAGCTCACAGCGGGGTCTGCTGTGGCAGCAGGGCAGTCCTTCTTGATGGTCATTAATTAACGCTTCCACAGGAAAATGATTTTCAGACCAATCACTGGCGCAGACTCAGGAAGCGCTCTTCCTTCCTTGAGATAATTACCATTCATCTTAACACCTTTCTCTTTGCTTCCTCTCACACACAAGGTGTCAAATATTCTGCGGGCGCTGCATCTTTTTCCAAATGTCCCGTCACAGCTGTGGAATATTTACATAAAGCCCTGGACACCTAGTTCACACTTCAGCAAATTGGTATCCCTAGCTAGAGGAAACCACAGCACCAAAGAGCCACTGCTTAAAAACAACTCAGAGTTGTTGGGGTTTTTTCTGAGAATATAATTTTACTTCAAGGATATATTTCCTGTTTCCTCTTTGGAATGGAGAGAAGCAGATCTGACAGCCAAGTATGCTGTGGGTCAACGTGCAGAAACATTAAAGGGACAGTATTAGTGCCATTTTGTAGCACAATCAAGTAACTATGTTACCTTCAGATATGAAAAATTGCTGCATATGTCAAATATGACTTCCTTTGACTTTGTAATTTAACGCCTTGAAATTGAACCTCCGTCTCTTTAAAAACTCCTGCTCTTTCTGAAGCTCCGCCTTCAGGGAGTCATCACAACATGGCTCTTCTATCAACCCTTTAACAACATTTTTAACCAGTGTTGCTCTGAGAGGTAGCTCCTATAATGAGCTCAGCTGATGCAAAGTTCCACCAAATTAGTCAGCTAATTGCTGCTGGCTAGTCTGAAGGAGCGGAGTGGAGGCGTTCTGGGGCAGAGCTGCTCTGTGAGGCAGAAGTTTGGAAGTTTTCTGAGGAGAAGCTGTGCCTGTGCATGAAAGGATCAGGACAAAACTCCAGATATGTTTTTAATAAGGGAAAAACATTATAACATAATATAAAGCTAAAAAAGAGTCAGTTTTACATAATACTGCCCCTTTAATCAAAATGTTTGTTTGCATGGAGAGGGACCATGTCAGAGCATGGGGGGTTCCTGGGCAGGACTCTGGAGGGATCCCTTCTTCTTGACCTCTTGACCTCCCTACAGTTACCTCACCAGGCCAGATTGCACGTTGCCATCCCTCAGCTTTTAAGTTCTGACCACCAGGGCAACTTGATACCAGCCTGACATCCACATGTCTTTAGACATGTGGGCTGTGGACGCTGACATTAGCATTAGGGACATCTGTGTTGCTGCTACATGTTTAGCATTGAGATGCTTTTTAGGCTTGAATAGCTTTGCTGATAGGCTAGCTACGTTTAGCACAACTTGAACACAACAACAGTCTTTTCCAGAGTCCCGTGAGATTGTATTTTGAAGCAGAACTGAACTCCCAGTAGTCCGAGGGAAGCCACTGTCTATCACTGTGGGCATCAGATTTACAGGCGAACCTGAAACACGTAAATACAAAATGTCCGGCCTATATGTAAAAACAAAGAAAAAAAAAAGAAACGGATGTTAAAATTTGTTAAAATGGATGTATCCGTGGTTTATTAATCAAAAGTAATATCCTACAAAAAAAAAAAAATCATTTCAATTTTCAATACATGTGAAAAAGCTCAAAAGGTATGATTACTGTAGGTATCTAAGGAACGGTTTTGGATAAAAATAAAAATAAAAAATCCCCACTGCGCACTTTGCTAAAGCCCAACCTGTTATATTGTACATGACATTCAGACAGGCTCTGAGCAGCAGCAGCTGGAGGAGCAGAGGCTGTTCCTCTCCTTGTGAACATTCCTGCCTTAGCATATTCAGCCCGCCTGGCTGACAGACCAACAGCTCAGCTTGTTCCCAGCCCCGGCTCAGACATCCAGCTTGGAGATAACACGAGGCTCCGGCTGATCTGCGTTTCCTCACAGGACTGGGCCAAAGTGCTGCGCTAGCAGAGAGGAGAAGAAGAAAGCCAGTGGGCTGCAGAGAGCTGCTCCCCTAAAAGTCTCCCGTGGAGCTGAGCCGGTCTCTGGACAAACAATAGCCTGTGCCGCTCTGTCCATGAAGCCTGTTTCCCATCACAGCACAAACACATCATGTATGAAAAGAAGCAAACGCAGAGAAACTCTACAGAGAAACGTAACAATGCTGCCATGGTTACACGAGAACAGCTCCATCAGCTGCTGAGGTCAGAGCTCCTTCATTCCCAGAGAACAACTGTGATACTTATATAACACAAAGGAGAGCATCGCTTTGAAGTTGGGGGAAAATTACATGAGTAACTTTTTCATTTTTTTATAAATATGAACGTGGAAGGTTTTAACTGTAGTTACAGGAACATGTTGTTTAGGGTTTGCTTCTAGAAACTTTCTTTATAAAATGGCTCCAGTTCAGTTAGATGGGATGGACAGTTTCTATGGACAAGTCTTGCCACAGACGTTCAATGACATTTAGGTCTGAACTTTGATTGGGCCATTCTAACTAAGAGATATGCTTTGACCTAAACAACTCTACTGTAGCACTCGCTGCATGTATAGGGTTGTTGTCTTGCTGGGAGGTGAGCGTCAGGTCCTGAGTCAGGACTTTAACAGGCTCTAAGGGCAAATTCACACAGCAGGTATTGGTTCTAATTTTCAATTTTTTTACTGAAATCCAATTAAAAATTTTTTTTTTTTTTTTGTAGTTGTTCTTGTTCATACTACTGAATGATGTAACCACAGTCAGACTTCTGTGTGACTTCTGTTTACAATCCCAAAGCAACGCTGAGCAGGAGAAGAACGTCGACGTCATCAACAGCGCTCTGTTTACGGCAGTAACAATGGATGGATTTTAACATTTAGCAACGAGAGCCGACCGCATCGTCACAAGATCGGAAGTGGCTCAAATCACATTGTTGTGGGTTTAAGAGATCAGAGTTATGCTGTCCAGCTGCTGTGAAAAGATCAAATAAGGGCCGTGTTTGGACAAAAATATTTGGATTCGGCTCACATTTATCTGCAGTGTGAGGTTTTCTGCCAGGGTTGTGCTGCACTGATGTTCCCATCAACTTCTGCTACTGCTGAAGGAAAACATCCCCAGAGCATCATACATGCACTGCCACCACCAAGTTTCAAAGCAGTAGGGGAATGTTCATGGGTATGTATTATTTTCACCAAGCGCCATTTTGCATGTTGGCCCAAATGTTCCATTTTGGTGTCATCTGACCGGAGCACTCTCTGTTGACATGTTTCCTGAAGATGTGAGCAGATGGTTTTAAACAGCACTACGTGGCAAACAGTTTCCGTGGTGAAAGTGTTTCATTTTTGTTACGATTCAGCCATTTCTTTACACATCTCCTGTGATGGGAGTCTTTGGAAACCAAGTCTCAGAGTGAACACTTTTGGGAAAACCTCCTGTGGAGTTATGAAGTACAGCGCAGAACGCCCGGCTGCAGGCAACAACAAAAACAACGGCGGCAATCATTGTGCTGTGTGTGCTACTCGACTTGTTCAGTTTAACACAACCTCCGACAAGAAATGATATGTTCCATGAGCACTTGGTTACCATTTTCTAAAAAAGGTTGAAGCTGAGGGTCAAAAGCTCACGCCTGTTTCAACTACATGCTAAAATCACAGTGCCATCCGGTGGCCTGGAATGACAAACACAGCTGACTCACGGTGTCTCGGCAGTGCCGTCTAATCTTGGAACTTTTCTCCAATCAACATCCAACAACACATAAACGCAGCCTGATTGGGACTCTCTGTGGTTTTCTTTCAGCAGTGGCTTTGTGCTCGACACTCTTCCACAAAGGTGAGATTTGTAACAAGTATTACGAATATTTATCTCGCCAACAGATGCTCACCTGAGCTACGGGGTCTCTGCTGGGTCGCAGCTACTTGCCTGCACACGAAAACACCAACGAGTTACGCTGCAGACTGAGGCTACTGCTGATGAAACATGGCTGCTCCGTGTCTCTTCGCCAGGACTTGCTGCCATTTGAGCATCGAACGCCAAAATGGCAAATGCACCAGCACTGCTGTTCCTCTGTCTTTATTGGTGCTGATGAAGTGCATTAACAGACTTAATCTGATAGCGCGGGCTCCGGGCCCTCTAATGAGACAGCTGAGACCGAATCATTTGTGGCTGATTGTTGGCCGAGGCTGTTGTGGAGCAGTTGGTGTTTCTCTTATCTGCCTTTAAAAGGCAAACAGCTCACACAGCTCCTCTCTCTCCCTCCCTTCTTCGCCTGGATTCCCTTCTGTGTTGCTACATGTCTAGTATTTTGAGTGTGTGTGGCTCGGTGTCTGTATGTTCAGCTGGCAGATGCTGTAAGAGCAAAAACACTGTCACCGTAGCAACTCAAGTGTGTGTAGTCGCTGGAGAAAGGGAGAATGTTCCATGTACCATTTAATCCTAAAGTCTTTACAGCTGACCCTCCAGTGTGGCTGAATCCACACACTTTTGCAAAAAAAAAAAAAAAAAATAATAATAAGGCCAAAAATCTAAATCTTTCCAATGTTTGTTTGCAGTCGTGATAAACAGGGGAGGTACAAACAGTTATTAGATTCAAGGTGAGGCGAGGCGGTTTGTTTGTACAGCACATTTTCAGCAACAAGGCAATTCAAAGAGCTTTATATGATAAGGGGAAAAAAACCTCACATTGTGGAGGCAAAGTAAGGGAAAACAACAGACTATACTTCACAACGTTGCTGTTGTTTATTAATTGTAATAATTTTTCACTGTCCAAAAAATACCAGATAACACAAAGCAAAGCTGAAGATCCAAATGCTACATAGGAAGTCAAGCAGGAATATCACAAGCTGCATTTTCATTTCAAATATGTGAAAACTTATATTAACTTATGTATTTTCTGCTAATATTGAAAAAAAACAACAATTTTATACTTGCAGTGTTTCCATTAAATAAGAACCACAATTAAAATCACGCATGAATAAGTTTCTTCACTTGATAAGTCTTTAAAAAACACACTGTGCCATTGTCCTCCAACTACTTCCTGTTGTCTTCCTTGTGGTTTCTATCAGTAGCAACATCTGGTTGTTGATCATGTGACTCGTGTGATGTGGAAAAAGTGTCCCCATTGCAGTTTTGTGAATGGAAGCAAACTTTTTTTGTGTGAAAAAATGACTTCTTTCGAAATTGCAGTGTCTACATTCATTTTTAAAATGTCAAATTGTGCATTTTTGTGGTCAATGCAACTGAAATGCATCGCAGATACCCAACTGTGTGACAGTGTGGCAAGGAAGTGTTGGTGCTTTTGAGGTTTTAACTTGCTTCTCCACACATCTATTTCCAAAAGCCTTCATGTAAAACTGGAGAGTTTCCACTGACCCATTTCCATATTTATGTAGGTTTCTGTTAAAGCTGCAGGGCCTGCTGACCGGTTCGCTTTCAGTCTGAGGACAAAATGGTGCAACAGCTTCACCTTGACCCGTATTATTATTCTACAAGCTGAAAGTTCAGAGTCCAACATCAACAGAGAGTATTAAAAAAAAATTCATCCTCCCTTTTCTGAAGGCTTGTGTAAAACATTCACAAGAATAAAGGATACGACTTCTGATGACTAGTCTAAGTTTTATGTCAAATTTACACTATTATAAATGAAGCTAAAGATACTTTTGCGGATTTCTATCCTCAATATGAAGCACCTGAAAAATGAAGCAAAAATAAAAATAAAAAATTCAAATGTACATTTGAATCCAGAAGTTTACAGACAAAAAGACCCACATCTTTTTCTCTCTGTCTGAAATTAAATCTGACCAAACGTCTTTTGTTTCAGGCCAGTTAGAATTAACAAAATGATTTCTGTTTGCTAAATGCCACGACAGTGAGAGAAAGAACATCAGAGATGTATTTCAAAAGGATTTACAGGTTTTGTTTGTCTAAAACAACAATGGTGTGTGAATGGTTAGGCACGTGATGGAGCAGCCTGTTGTAATTCAGAGTTAAACAAATTTCTGTGAAAATGTTGTTAGTGTTTTTTTGACGACGTGGATCTTTCAGATCAATTTGAGAATGACGTTTGATCATTTATTGTCATGTCATTTGTCATGCTGGTGTTGGGTTAGGAGGTTTTCACTACGTTAACAAAGCATTCAGTTTATTGCACCTTTTAATTTTTCCTCTGAAACGATTGTTTTCTTATTTTCAGTTGAACTATACATCATAAATCAAAGAAGTTTTGAAACGATCTATCATGGTTTCATTTTAAACCCGCCGTTGTATCGGGGATGTGTGGACTCTATGATAAATATATATTCTGGAACTGATCTTTGTTTAACGGCTCCTAATCACCTGCTGCACATTCCCTCCTCCGGGAGCTCTGGACATCAGGAGGAATATTGTGAAAGCCAAGAGGAGCATGACAAGTTTTCATGAGTTCCCAACTTGAAGGCTGTCTGGACTTTGTCCCCAGAAGGACACCGGGGACGTTGGACCGTCACCATGAGCCTGACGGAACATCTCACCAGGCCCCGTTCCACCAGCTCCGTGATTTCTCCACTTGTGAGCTGTGATCGTGTGTCAAGGTGTCAAGTTGTCAAGCTGTTCATTGGTGTGTGTGGTGATTAGTTATTGAAAAACAATCAAAAATATAAAAAATCAAACCCTCCTCTTCAGAGAAATTGGTCTGATGGTAGATTATGTAAAACCATTTACAGTGTATGACTTTATGTCTTTACTCTCTTTTCTAGTCGTAGTTAACAACTGGAATCTTTCATCATATCCAGCCTGCTCTACTCTGACTCACAAATAAAACACAATCCAGAACCTTCTAAGGAGAGGCTCGCTGTACCAAAATCATTCAGAGATTTATTAGTTTTCTCACGGAGACGGGTCGGTTTGGATTGCTCGTTCCCCTTCGGAGAACAGAACAGAAACATATTCCATTGTCTCTCGGTGGGAAAACTCAGCAGCAATGTAACAGGCCAGCAGAAGCCAGAAGCCTGCAGACACTCGCAAAGACAGCAAGGATAACAGGAAGCAGACAATAACACATCGCAAATGAAATGATGTAAAAACGGCCTGTGTTTTCACACAGCTCATCGTCATCTGATATTAAAACGTGTTTAAAGATCTAAAACGGTTCAACAGAAGAAATATTTAAAGGGGCAGTGTTAAACAAAATCTTTTTTTGAGTTTTACATCATGTTTTTAGGTTATTACATCATCAAAAACACACCTGGGGTGTTGCTTTGATACTTTCAAGCATGTTTGAGAAATCCCACTCAGCTCCTTCAGACTAGCCAGCAGCAATTAGCAAACACCTGGTGGAACTGTGAATCTGCTGAGTTCTTTATAGGAGCTACTTCTCAGAGCAACGTTGGTAAAAATGTTGTTAAAGGGTTAATAGAGGAGCCATGTTGTGATGACTTCCTGAAGGCAGAGTTTCAGAAACAGCAGGAGTTTTTAAAGAGACAGAAGCCCAATTTTAAGGTATTAAAATACAAAGTTTCTTTTAAGTCATTTTTGATCATATTTTTATAACAACTGAAGGTATCATTGTCACTTGATTGTGCAATAAAATGGAACTATGTTCCTGGAAAACATAAAACACTGTCCCTTTAAGTAAAAAAGAAAAAAAACCTTTTTCACGCCACTCCCTGCAGACGTCTACCTGCACAAGGCTGTTAAGGAAACACATTCTTTTGCTCTGCAACGCACGTTAGAGTCAGCGAGAGCGCGTGACTCTAATCACCCAACATGGCTGTGCTTTGCACATTGTTGCACTGAGGAGACGAGACAGAAATAGATACAGGCTTAGAAAAAAAAAAAGAAACTCTGGCGGAGCTGGCAGGAGAATGCTTGATGTGGACTTAAATAGGACGTACACAATGCATCAGAGAACATCTCTCATTACATAAGACCTGTGTGTATTCAATTAGCGCTGTAGCGAACCGCTTCCCCTCAAGCTCTGCCGCTCTAAACGCCGGGATGTTCCTGAGCGCTCCGGCCGTTGTGCTAACACTCCTGACTTCCCTCCACTCACTGCTGTGCAGAAGTCACATTAGGCCAGGGCCGTGCCCACTCCGGGCCCCCTCGCCACCCCCCTCCCCCACCACCACCGTGGGGCCCCTGCCGTGGCTCTCTCGTGAAGAACAGGAGCGGAGGAAAGAAGCAATAAAAGATGAAGGAGAGGGAAGTAATGGTGAGGAGCAGCAGAAGAGAGCTAAGTTAATGGATGGATGTTATTATATGGTGGGATAATGAGAGGGAGGGACAGCTCTATTAGGCTGGTGATAAAGACTGGGTAGCAAAGCTAAAGGGTTATATGGAGCACAGGCTCTATTACAGCGGGTAGCCGGGGACATCATAATCCCTGTGGCCTTATAAGTAATTACTATGTGATAGGGAGAGTGAGTAGTAAAACCTATCTACTGTCAGCAGAATTGGAATTATCTCCCTAATGGTTTCTTCATGTTGGTGTGTGTGACCGTGTGTGTTTGCTGCGCCCCTACCCTTTAAAGACCTGACTGGTTGACTTTGGGGGGACTGGAGGGTGGAGAATGTTTGTGGATATTGAGGGCATTTTTCATTCCTCCAAAACAAACACCTCTGCAACTGATGTGTGTTTATGGGACTCTATAGACGCCTGAAAGTGTGTGCGTGTGTGTGAATTCCAAGCCGGCAGGAGGTCTGGACAGGAGTATGCTGGTCGTTTTAGGGCAGGCATGCACAGAGGCCAGTCCACTCACCTGAAAACCCTCAGATTGTTAAGAAGAGGAAGATAAACGACGCTCTCTGAGTGTTTCTGGAGGGCGGCGCTGCTGCTGGGTCATTTAGCATGCAGTTTGTTGTGCACAAGAAGGCAATTTTTACTCTCCAGACTGAGGAAGCTGACCCGAACCAATTAAAGTTTGTTTACCTTTCTGTAATTTGTTATAGTTGAGCCAGTTGGACCCAATTTTGTTCTTCCTCAGCAAGAATTCATAAACCGTGAGGTGTTTAAGCAGCACATCGTCTTCTGCCTTCCATTTAGACTCTGGAACCAAAGCACTGCATCACAGTCTGCACGCAAACTGCAACTATAGCAACAGCTTGTCCTCACTTCACATGGGTTATGTTTTAGAGGTACTGGAAGACATACCTTTGCTCTAGAGCATAAATAAGCTGGTTTGTTATTTGTGTTCCCCTTTCTACTGTTCCACCAGTTTAACTCTCTGCTCATTAAACGAGGAGCAGCAGCATCGTCCTTTGAGACATCGCTCCAGCTCAGCCAGACTGGGTGGAAAGAGTCTGTCAGCAACAATTCTCAAGTTTCTCAGATTCTCAGTTAGATTGAAGTCTGGAATTTGACTGGACCGTTCTAAAACATGGATATGCTTTGAGCCGACCCATTCTGTTTGGTTCTAGCGACATCTTTTAACTCTGAGCGGTATTCAAAAGAAAGGCATCATCTACAATTAGATTTTTTTTTTTACCTTTATATTTAAAAGCACATTTCAGGTCTTTATCATGTTTTGATAAAGACCTGAGCGGTCTTTATCAAAACATGATAAAACCCACATCAACCCCCAAACGCCTCAAACCAAACCAACGATAGAATCATCTTTGCTAGTTAGCTTGCAGTACGTTAGCCTCTTTTCAAGCAGACGAAAACCCAGCCTGAATTTCTTTATGTTTTTGTTTTTCTCGTTACCACAAATAAAAAATAAAATTAAAAAAATGATGTTCAAATCAATTTAAATAAAAACAAGCAAAGAAATAAACCGTCCGCCCTGGAATTGTTAGCAGGCAAGAAATGTCCGTTGTGTCATTTTCTGTTTGCTGATGGGATGAAATGCTGCCACCAGCTGTCAAACAAGCTGTTACTGTGGAACACTGCTGCCAATCTGAGCAATTTAAATGACACCAGCATTGCCAAGAAGTGATGGTCCATCATCTGAACAACACACGTAGACGCAGTTGGGTTTCAACTTCTCTCAAAGACTGACAGGGAGAGGCATCCCCACGAGCGAACGAGCAGGAAAATGTTAGAATGAGGCTGGTATCGATTTAGCTCTCTCAACCGCCACACACTACGCATAGTAATTGGCTCAAATTGTGTTCATGAGTGTGTGGACAAAGGTAATCAATAGAGGTTGAAACATTGAAACGAGAGGATGGGAAGGTGAAGCATGGTTAAAAAAAACAAAACACTGTACCTTCAGGTTCAATCCAGCACCGGTGAGCTTTGATCCTTTCTTTTCTTTTCTTTTCTTTACCTAAAAAAATAGCAGAAAATTGCCCATTATAAAAATTGCGCCACAAATGCTGGATAATGTTTTTCTTTTTTTAACTTACTAATAAAAATTCCATGTGTGTGGTGGAGTGATTGTATAGTGACAAATGAAGACAAATGCTGCGTCTGTAGCGTTTCTTTTCCCCACAGCTTTAGCGCTCTGGGCTGCACGTCAAACCAGTTCTGCTTTAGCGCCAACACAAATCTGATAAGTATGAAAGCAACTCCATGTTTTCTCAACAAAATGGCGGACATAAAAACTGTACAACAGCCGGAACAACATTTTAACTAACAACAGTCAGTTAAAAACTTACATTTAGAAACCATTTGAGGAGATTTTATTCTCCCAGACTTACTGCAGCAAACTTTGCACAATGCCTTTTCTTCAGCAGTGGAGTCTAAAGCTGCAGCTAGCGCTTCATGACAAGAAATATAGTTTTAGTTTGACAAGAAATATTAGGAGATTTTCATACTTTTTCTCACAATTTAACGCTACATTTAAGGGTTAGGGTTAGGGTTAGGAGTTGATTTTATATTTTTGGTTTAGTTTACATATAGGAATACACATGACCACAAATATGTTATGGACAACTGTATTGGTCAATTTGCTGTAATATATTAGCATCAGTGGGAAACATTTTGTGCCTTTCTGTTTTAAATAAAAGCAATTAGATAATTTTTGAATGTTCTCTCAAACTTTTTGCACTAATTCCAAACTTCTCCTACACTTTTTTAATTTACAAAAATACAATAAAAACCTGGTATTAACCCTAACCCTAACCTGGCTGTTTGCCTTCAGATTTCAGTAGCAGCATCCATCGGCAGGTAGATAAGGAAATCCCAAAGTGTGACCACAAAAAAAGGAGGAATAAAACAAGCAAGGTCACCCGTCTGAAAAAATACAGTTGGAAGAAATTTGCTTTATTTCCATTTAGATCATTTATTCATCTAAAAAGACAACAGCATCCATCAAACACCGTCCACAGAGCTGGGCAGTTAACATCTCTGCAGACTGTGCACATTCTGGACACAAACTGTTTCTAGTTTTACCTCCAGGTGTTACAGAGTACTGTTGGTTAAAAACCAGCCTTCACAGAGACAGTTCCTTCCCCCAGGCTGTGAACACAATGAACACCTTACAGACTGAGCAGTCAGTGTATTTACACTGCAACATGTCTTTCATCTTTACTTGTTCTTTGTATTACAGGTTCTCTCAGACGCTTTGGTACGTTTCTCAGATCAGAATTGAATTTGTCAAAGCAGCCTGTTCAGTCTTCAGATCATTGTGTGACTTGAGCTGCTTCTCTTTTCTTTGTACGAGTTGCAAATGCTTCTGTACGTGGATACATGTGATCATGTACATTTCTGTCTCTGCCTTTTCAGTCGCTCATGTCATATTGATCAAAATGAGTTATGCTGGTCTCTGTTGCATAGTCTCAGCCTCCATAACATTTAAAGAGGCAGAATTGCGTAAAATGTACTTTTTTTGAGCTTTGCGTCATGTTATAGTTATCCCCTCATCAGAAATAAACCTGGAGTGTTGCCTTGACTCTTTCAAGCATGTTTAAGAAATCCTTTAATTTCCCATGACTGTGTAAAACATCTGGTGGGACAGAGCGCCACCTTCAAGACAACTAACCCGGTCAGTTCCTACAGACTAGCCAACTGCAATTAGCAAACACCTGTGCCTCTGTTAAGCTCATTATAGTTGCTACTTCTCAGAGCAAACACGCAAAAGTTGTCTTAATATGTCAAGCGTATTTGTAAACATTACCATTTTTTCTTTTCTTTTATGATTTTTTAGAGCATGACCTCAAACAGATGACATACCTTTTTGTACCAAACATGGCACTTTTATTGCCACGTGAAAGATCGTTTCATCAACCTGCCCCATTCAAACAGATAGAAGGGTTCTCGGCCGGTGGCAAGTGAAATTCATGTCATCCCAACTTTTCTTGATAAACACCAAACCAATGAACTTATTCAGTCTTATTGTAGAAATGAAACAACTTGAGTCTGATCTGAATGGAACTCTGAAATTTGTGGAATAAAATGAAGCCACTTGGCAGGCGGGAAGGTTGGGCCAGTTTTCCCCAGGGAGACGGGATGCAACAGAAATGTCATTCTTCTTCTGTCACGTCAACAACGAACTCGAACCGCGGCACATCGGAGTCAGGCGTGCGCGCTGAATATTGAGTAAAGTGACCTTTCTGATAAGGCTTGAAAGATCTTTATATTCAGAGTCATGACTGTCAGAAGGACTGCAACAATAGGTCCATCATCATCAATCATGGTTTCATGCTTGGCCAGGGGCCTGTAAGAAGCCAGTGAGCTGTGGCAGACGACATAAACAGTCCAATCAGCTTTAAACTTTACCTCATAGATCAACTTTCCAATATAGGCTACGTTTACGGACGTGGAAGTAGGATTAGAAAGAGAATACACCTGGTGTTCCTGTCTCAAGACGTACAGTGACGTCTTTTGATGATTTAAATCTACTATAACCTCAACGGAAGAGATCACAACACGGAATATTGAGTCTCTAAACCAGAGCTAGAATCAGTTTGTTTTGAAAAGTCAGATGGCAGCTCACTTCCTGTCTGACAGAGCTTAGTACAGTGAGGTGGGTGGATTCTGCTTTTCTCTTTCATTTACAACAGATTCAGATTTGACTCTAGAAATAGTTTGGAATACAAAGAATTGAATTTTTGACTCAGTGATAGCAAGACAAGCCCAGGACATCACCCTCCACCACTGTGCTTCAGTCGCTGCTGATGGGCTTCATAAGGGTTTCCTCAAACAACTTCTCCAAACAAGTCATGGCTTTTACGTTTTTATAAAAGTTTAACATTAAATAGCCAAACTGTGGACTGCAGAGCTGTTGTGTTTCCTGGGGGAGAGAATCAATAGGTCTTCACCAGTTTGTTGCTTGTGCTAAACTTAGTTCTGCCTCTGGTGAATCTTTGTGCATATTGAAAGCTGAGATACACAATACAGCCTAAAGTATTCACTCCCCTCATTCAAATGCTGGTGCTTTCAATAACTTCACTTTGTTTTTATGCTTTAAATTAAATGAGAAGTAGTCAACTCAAGCATCCAAACATCCTGGCTAGCTTTCGATGGGTCACTCCCATTTGCTCTCTGACAGCTTGGACGGCTCTAAACGCTTTAAGGAATTCCAACTTTTGTCCCCAAAACAGTCAATCTTGATACTTTTGCTGTACGTTCTATATATGAACATGCTTCCACCATTGGTGAGCTCATTTCTTGCTTATTAAAACCAAACATTAAAGCTTTATCAGATTAACTGCAATAGCAGCTGACAGTCTGCCTTGGGATTGTGTTAACTCACAGCTATGTGCTTGTTTACCAGAGCTTGGCTGCTGCTTCCATCTGAATCTTATGAAATTAGAGGGAGTGTAGAGTTCTTGAAATTTAGATCTTATTTTATTACAAAAAGTAAATAAAACTACAGTGTAAAATTTGTTGTGTGTTTTGGTAGAGCAGGAGTTTTTAAAGAGACAGGCGTCTGATTTTAAGGTGTTAAAATACAAAGTCAAATTTCTTTTCAGTCATGTTTAATATATACAACATTTTCATAACAACTGAAGGTAACATAGTTACTTGATTGCGCTACAAAATGATTTTTGTAGCGCAAAATCCATGATGCTGCCCCTTTAAGCTGCAAGTCATTAGAATAGTTTCTGCTAGCTCAGTCAGATCACATCTGTAAACAAGATGCTAAGCTAAGTATCTGTTAAAGAGATTCTGAGCTTAACCTTGACTAGACCATTCTAACACAAGAAGACGCTTTGATCCAAGCTGTGCTGTTGTGTCTCTGGCTGTACATTTAGGGTCTCTGTCCTGATGGAAATTGACCCCTGACCCCAGGCTCAAGTCTTTTCTAGCCTATGATACATTTCATTCCACTATTTGCTCTGTGTTTTGCTTTGGCAGTATTTAAATCAAATTTGTCCAGTTACAGTATGATACTGTCACCACCATGTTTGTGCATCTTGTTTGCTTAGTTTTTTTTTTTTTTACACACTTATTGTTTTGCCAATAACCCAATAAATATAAATGCAGTAGCAACTCTCTGCCTCATGTTGTTTGCTGCCTTCTGTTTTCATATTTGACATGTTAAATCACGCAGAAGTACTTAGTTTGCTGCTTTAATATTTCATCTTCTTGGTTTCATTCTGTTTTGTGATTCTTTTTTTTTTTTTTTTTTTACTTTTTTAATGCATAAATTACTTTATATTGGCTTTACCATTTAACCAGAGTGTAACAACACTTTGAGTTACACAGGAACTAAATACCTACTCTCTGTTATTTATTTATTTATTTATTTTTGTTGAAATAAGTTTAAACACAAAAGTAAAACCAAATTCATGATATTCTTTGAAATAGTTTTAGTGTCAACAGACCATATAGTTTCCCATTACGTCAGTCTCAGCCACTAAGTTTAGAGCACAGCTTCCGCTCACCTTCTGCGGGCTGAAGTGCCAATAACAACCGAGTCTTATCAAGGAGAGCGATAACATTTCCATTTACTTTCCCTCTGGAGCTACTTACTTTTTCCGTTTCCGTCGCCCTTTCCTCGGCAGAAGTCTCCTCCGTTCCTCCCTCCTCTCTGCCTTTTGGAAAGCGAGATGGAGAGAGGGAGAGCAGAGGATAGGAGAGGAGAGGCGAGTCGGATCCAGGCGGAGGAAGATGGGAGTCGAGACGCGGAGAGCCGCCGCTGCACCGGGGAGCGCTTCACCGAGCCTCATATATCGCCATTATGTGGGTCAGGGATGAAGTATTCATCTCCGGCTCCCGGTGCACAAGTTCCCGTTCATTCCCCGCCTGCGATGGTACAACCCGGGGAGAGAGGGAGCGAGCCGGAGTGTTTGGATAACCTATATTTGGTAAAGAGGAGCCCACTGACACTATTTTAAGATTGCCAATTGAGAGAGAGATTAAGCTTCTCGTTAAATGGAGCGAGTGTCTGCTGCTCTGCTGAGGTCGCAGGATTATAACGCTCTTTGGAGATTTTGATACATAATAAAGTTTTATTGTTAATTTATTTACCAAAAAAAAATAAATAAATAAAAGAAATAAAAATACTGGTGAAAAGAGCAAAATTGCAAACTTTATCTAGCTAGCTAGCTTGAATAATGAAAATCACCTTCAAGCAGGTATTATGCATACTTTCCAATTAGCCCACAATTCTGCATTATAAATGTTTTTATTATTATCATTATGTTAAAATTGGCTGAATGTAATAATCTAAATGTCGTCTTTTCATTAGTTGTAACCATCATTAACAGAAATAAAATCTCGGAAACGTCAGTCTGCGTGTGATTAATCAATTAATTTTGTATTCTGTTCCAGGGCAACATAGAGACACAAACCATGAACACACACCTACACCTGAAGGCAATTTAAAGACAACACAATAGAATGGAATAGAAATAAAACTTATCGTCCCACAGTGGAGAAATTCAGACACAAAGTTAAGACATACTGAGCTTGTTGGGAGCAGTGATGGTTGTAGAGTCTGCAGG
Source organism: Poecilia reticulata (assembly GCF_904066995.2). Taxonomy (NCBI): domain Eukaryota; kingdom Metazoa; phylum Chordata; class Actinopteri; order Cyprinodontiformes; family Poeciliidae; genus Poecilia; species Poecilia reticulata. The sequence continues at coordinate 31,509,039 of NC_088834.1, forward strand.
ATCTCTGCTGACGCTCCTTTGTGAAGTTAGGATGCAGCAGTGTGACAGTGAAGGAGCTCTCCAGTTCAACAACGGCTTCATGCATCAGGTGGGAACATTGTCCACCAGTGATGTTGTTTTAGTCTGTATCCTGTCTCCCACCACCTGCACTGGGTCAAAAGTCATCCTAACACAGATCTGGCCTTCCTGATGAGCTTATTTAACCATTTCCTCTCAGCTGCTAAAAAAAAACAACACTGTATGGCCGATATCATCATAGAGTCAAAGAAAGTGCAGAGGAGCAGTAACATGACTGGGAGAAAGTCAGAATAAATGATGAGAAGCAACGCAGGGACCAGGAGAACAAAGCAAGAGCCTGATAGTCCAGGTCCGGACAGTAAGCAGGAACCTTTTCAACATTTAGGGTTCTTTTAGTGAACAGCTGCCCTCTCCATATTTTGCTGATATTTTTTCATTTACGTCTTTTGGGTCAGTGTTTTCTTCAATCCTGCTCCTAAAACCAGGATGGAAGCTCAGCTAGCACACTAGCTGGGTTTCCATCCATGTTCTTCATTTGCATTTTGAAGTAAAGATTTAAGCAACTTCCTCATTTTTGCACAAAAAAAAAATAAAAATAAATACAAAGGTTTTTATTCTCGTCTTTGGCTTTTCTGAAAAAGAGTCAATGCTCAAAACGGGAGATGGAAATACATTTACCCAATAAGTTCGGATGTAAATGAACTCTCCCATCCAAACCTCCAGCTTGGAGGGGGGAGGGCCATGCTGGTTTTCAACCTCTACTTCCTGTTTATCACAGCCAAACCTAACATCTCCATCTGACAAAGAATACACTTTGCTTAGCCTGGTTGATTCGCTCCAAACCAGTCAATGGAAACACACCTACGTGACATTTTACTTTTAGTTTTTTTCTTTTTTTGCGACATTTGCAAAGTTAACTTAAAATTAGCACGACAACCGGGTGAAAACATAGCTGTGGTCTTGCGTGTTTTTGATGTCTCCCTGCTTTAATGCACAAGTTTCAGTTGACTGAAGTTGAGCTTCTTAATCAGACGTCAATTGAAATCAGATGCGCTGAAAGCAAGAAACACCTAAAACATGTTTCAGGTAAAAGCTCCATGATGTCAGAAAATATAAAACCGTAACATTACTAAAGCTACACATTTTTCCATAATTCATAAAACATTGGAAAGTGTTCATGGAGGTTAGTAGATGTACATCTAGTTTGTAAACAACTGTCATTAAAGCAGTGTGATCATAGAGTGTAGAAACGACTGACGTAAAAAGCTAAATGTTTGCTCCTTTAATGATCAGCATCTCATTCAGTATTGTGTGACAGACAGGTACTGCACAACCTCCATCTGAAAATAGATTCATTCAGTGCTTGGATGTTGCAGCAGGCTGAGGAACAAGTCGTAGCTGCTTGTATTCATATCAGAAGTCTGATCGCACGTTGTTAGCACATCCCACTCATCCTCTGGCTTACAACCGGAACACCAAAACTCCTAGAAACTCTTCGTTTTGCAGGAACACACAGTCGCTTCCCCTGAAGACTCGAACCAACAGTGTGTGTAAGCGGCACCCACAGGAGGGATTTTGTTTGGACGACCACTCCTGGGAAAATCAGCAACTCTGTTGAATTTTCAGATTCTTCTGAATCATCACTGCAGAGTGTTGTAGTTTGGAAGTGGGCTCACAACTCTTTCCAGGTGGATGGGCAGCAATGGTTCTTTGTTTGGGACGTTCCTCCTCTGTATGATGCCATTTCCACCTATATAAGTCTAAAACAAGCAAGCGGCTGACATCCCTGATACAGAGGTCATCACATATTCTGATGTTAGTTAGTGAAGTGAACTGGATTCGTTGCTAACGTCCTAAGTCCTTTGGGAACAACCAGCACTTTGCATTTCCTCTCACAGCTTCTCCATTTCAGCTTCATTTTGTTCAATAAATAGAGTGTGGAATATTTTATGTGCTTGAATGTAGGTTGTGGAAAACCAATTTTTTTTTTCTTTAATCACTCTCCGTTTCATCAACTTCCAGAACTGACACAGAGTGTACTTCCTTTCACATTTAACGCTGTCCACTGTCATTAGATCCAAAGCATTTGACACTGATCTAACAATGGTTGAGGTCTGGGATTATATTTTGTCCCTTTCTTTTCATTAACACTTCAATAATAAATATCTTAGCATGAAGCATTGTCAGAAGAACAACAGACTACCAGTGCAGTGTTAGATCTCACAACCTCTGCATCAACCCAGGCACTCAAACAAAGCCTGGTCCTCTTCACTGTACCATTATATAAGAGTCAGTATAAAGTTATATAACTCCAATAAAACACTCTACTTAAGTTCAGACACAAAGAAGAGGAGGGGAAGTACACCGAGAGAAAAGACAGAACCGAAACAGAATATACTGAAGATGAATCTGATACCAGTTGACTAAATTAGGTCGTGGTGCTCAGGGGGCCATTACCTGAAGTCTACTATGTCATGTTTTTTTGTTTTTGTTTGTTTGTTTGTTTTTTTGCATAAAGCAAAAAAAAAGTTAGAATCTAATGTCATGTGGAGTAAAAAAAATTGTAAGTGCAGCCTCTCATGTGAAATAGCAGATTTTCTCCTGTGTTACATGAGGTGAGAAGCCCTTAGCTCACATCTTCTACATGTGAGCAGATCTGTCATTGGAACAAGCATCCATTCTAAAACTGATAGAAAAACTGTTTGGCTTCTTTGCTTTGTGGTTGAAACATTTTGAAAGCATATCTTAAACCGCAAAATAGCTGAAACAGCTGAAACACTCAGTTCTTTTAATGGGGCAGTATTGTGTAAAATCAACCTTTTTTTTATCTTTGCATCACATTATAATGTTATTCCTTCATCTAAAACAAACGTGGAGTGTTGCTTTAATTCTTTCATGCACGTCAGAGAAATCCTTTCATCCCCATGGAAACCATTCAATTGTGCAAAGCAACTGGGTGGACTTAGCTCCGCCTCCGAGGCGCAGCTCCTCCTCGGAGCTGCAGTTTCTGAGCTTCCCCCTCCCAGAGCAGTCCTCCCCAGTGCCTCCCCCACTCAGCTCCTTCAGACTAGTCAGCAGCAATTAGCAAACACTTGGTGGAACAGTGCATCTGCTGAAGTCATTAAGCTTCTCAGTGAAACGCTGGTGAAAACGTTGTTAAAAGGGTTAACAGAGGAGCCATGTTGTGATGACTATCTGAAGGCGGAGTTTCAGAAAGATCAAGAGTTCCTTGAGGCTCAATTTCATGGCTTTAAATAAGGAAGTAACATTTCTTTCAAATCATGTTTGTAGCATTTTTATAACAACTGGAGTAAACACAGTTCCTTGACTATGCTTTGAATGGCACCATGTGCCTAGAAAATACATAATACTGCCCCTTTAAATCAAGGCTAGAACGAAAACTGATTAATATATTTGGTGCATATTGATAATTTTGATGATGGCATTTGACTAAATGTAATGTTTATTGCTTGTCACACAATGCCTTGCTACTGAAATATGCTACACGAATAAATTTGACGTAAACAGAGCAGTGAAAGTTGGAGTGTCTGACTTGGGAAAGGATTCTGGATTTAGTGGTCACCTCACAGCAGGTCACAGGGCTTTGGCTCAAACCCCAGCTGAGGCCTTCTGTCTCCAGTTTCCATGACTGGAGACTTGGAAACTGGACGATCCTTGAATTGTCCACGTTGCTCCCACTGTCCAAAAACCAAAACAAAAAATGTTGGGTTAAGTTCAGATTGCAATTTGTCTCTTTTCTGTCTATGTGTGATGGTCTGGCCACAGCGCGACCCGGCCTCTCGCCCATCGCCCGCTACAGACGGTCTCCACCGCAGGACGGAGTTCAGTTTGGCTAATATCTCATGTTGGCACGCGCAGCAGGCAGATGATGGATGGACGCCCAGAAGCTCTTTGATTCAGAGCAGAACAGGAACAGATGAGAGACGCTCGGTGGTGAGGGTCTGTATCTGACACAAGCAGGTTTGAACTTGACAAACTTTACCTGGTATAGTGGAGGTAGTGAAGCAGGCACTGTGACACATTTCAGATCGGTCACACAGTCGTTCCCTCACACACAATTAAAACATAAACTATAACCTATATCACTCACCAGACTTTGAACTGCTTTCTTTTTCTTCTGCTGCTTTTAGGTTAACATTAGGCATGTGAAGTCAGAACCAGTCTGTAAAACCCCCTGAGAAACTTTTGGTAAATGCTAGATAAGGTTCATGTGTGAGATTGGACGACTAATTGCTCATTGAACTTTAGTTCATCACTATTCGTTTATCTCGTGGTGCTGACAAGAAGATACTTTAGTTTTTCAAACATAATTCAGGTGTTTCAGTCCAATAGATCCTTCTTAATAGACTGATTTTTCAAACCTCCTGAGCTTTTCCCCCTCAAATCCTTCTGCATCTGGAGATGCACAAGTCGACCTTCAACGTTCTTGTTTACTGTCATTTCCTAATTAGATAACAAACTCGAGAGACTGCTTCGCTTGCTTCCTGTGGCATAATCATGTGTTGCTAGGCAGCTGCTTAAAGGAGCCATTGGCTGCTGATTGTCGGGTCATGGTTTGAAGAATCATAAAGCTCAGGAATCTGCAGCGACTGGACGAAGATAATTGGAGAGAAGAAAGTTTTCTCCTAACAAGCTTATTAGGTGCACAGATATTAAGTAACAGAAGAGAGAGAGAGTTTGCAAAAAAAATAAACCACAGAGATTTGCTACAGAGGATGCCATAGTTTTGCTTTTAAACTTCACAATTTAGAGTTTGAATTATTTGGTTTCAGTGATAAATTTAAACACAAGTGTCCGCCTGATAGGTTGAAACGTTCAGTGAGTATGAAGGCATTATTATTATTATCATCGTCACTTTGGAGAGCGACTTTCCTTCTTTGGAAAACTTTTTAAACTGATTTGAACAATAAACTGAGATTAATTCACTGTTTGATAACCAGGATCAGTTGGAATGTATGTGATTGAATTGTTTGTGTGTGAAGTGCCTTGAGACGACGTGTGGTGAGTTGTGGTTGTTTGAAAAAGTCAAACTGAACTGAACTGGGTTACATCACTACATCTACCTGCAACAATAAAAGCATTAAAGGTATGTTATCTGTGATATCATCTGTGAAATATTCAAATAAATTCTCTGAGTAATCAGAAGATTGAAGCCTGGTCATTCTCATTCTTCTTGCTATGGTCAAACCTTGACTTAAACAGGTCAACATTTAAACTTCAGGTAAAGGTTTTAAAACAATGTTAGATGCTCTAAAATATTCACATTTTTCTCAATACATAACAATTTCAGCCTACACATGTATAATTTAGTCCTTGTCTAAATGTATTTTAATTTAGAATGTCCTGCTGGGAATAAACCTATGAGTGAATAAATACACTTTAATCCACAAATAAATTAGTCATTATTTGTATGGCACATTTCAGCAACAAGGCAGTTCAAAGTGCTTTACATCATAAAAATGATACCTAAATACAAAGTCATCAACAATTGAAACATTACATTTTCCCCAAGAGTTGTCATTCCATGTCAGACTGATGGTCAGCGTTTCATTCCTTGTAGTTCAAAAGCAGCTCTGACCAGGTGGGTCTTTGCCTTGATTTAAAAGAACTGTATGGGAGTTTGAAGCTGAATGCTCATAAGATGTGGTTATTTCACGAGTCGTGCTCAACAACCGGCTGCTGCAACTGACAGAAATTATGAAGGAGACGACAGGAAGTGGTACGAAGATGGTGGCGCTGTGGGTCTTTTAATCATTTATCATGGGAACAAACTTATTCACATGTGATTCTAATTGCATTTTTTTTTTAACAAAACCACCACATTTGCAAAATTGTGTTTTTTCGACTTTAGCGGAATATCATCAAATGGAAACGCAACTACTGCCTAAGCTGCTGTGAAGTTTTATTAAACTGGTTATGTATCCTATCTCCATTGCTTGAGACTCGTTTTCCGCTGGCCTCCCCTCACCGTCATACTGAGCGCCTACCAGATTGTAGCACGTCTCTAACACACTCCTGATGGTGTCCCTCCCCACCCTCTGCTGGCCGTTCTGGAGCTGCCAGCTCCTGGTAAATCCAATCATGTACAAACTTGTTGCTTCCCAGCATGTCCACCAACATGCATCCAGGTCAGAGCATTCCTTCTGGACGCTCAATCTCAACACCAAGCGTTGGTAACTCTGTACATCCCCCGGTCTACTTCCAAAGCTTTCAGTGCTGTTGTATGATGTCCAGATTCTTAGTTCCTCTAAGCCCCATTGAAAAAAGATAAACCCACACACACTCCAGTATATAAGTGAATAAATGCCGCCCTGTCCTCTCCCTCCCCCCCACCATAATCCTGTTGATTCTCAGAACCAGACTCGAGGACGCTGGCCCAGAAACCCAGCAGTGAGGATGGCTACCAATTTGCCGTCAGCGCTGCTGTCCAATCTCTGGGGACCTAGCCTGATTACAGCATCATCGTTTGCATTCTTTCAGCTCTGGACCAACACAGTTGCTCTCTTGGTGCACATCTATTCTTTGCAGCTCATCAGATATGCCTTTTCAACTGTTTTATTATGTTCCAAGCCTCTTGCATTTCTGTGCGCCCCTCTGCTCTCCTCCTGTCTCTGTGCTTTCTGTCTCTCTGAACCCTCAGAATGTCAGACCGAGCCGACTGTGGGGACTCGCCAACGACAGCTGGCCAGTCACATAATTGGGCTGTTGACATGTCACTTCCCATCACAGACGTTCTTTTCCACTTTCTGGAAAAGAAGATTGACCGGAGAAAGGAATCTGCTGGTCCATCCATAATTCAAGTCCTACTCAAACTGTCTTTAGGCAGCAGTTTTTTGTTAGTTTTTTTTACTGGGCAAACTTGCAGCAAATCAGACTTTGCAAATATTTGAGGGGTTACCAGGAACTGTGTCCGGTGGGAGGGCAATACATTACACAGTCCAGTAATTGGTGTGGCTGTTTCTACGCTACAGAAAAAGCTTTAGTTTGTAGCAAATACAAAAATGTCAGGGTCTTCGAGTCTACGGATGAAGGAAAAGCTTTTGAAATGAAGAGATAAAACAAAGACATCATCAGTTTGACCGTCTCTACTCCCTGAATCTGCACATCCACACCCGTCATCAGTCACAACGCAGCACTTTCTGCCTCCTAGTGGCAGCTTACAGACACAGCGCCTTGAATGATGTAGCATGCAAAATATCGATAATATCGACAACTCAGAATTGTATCGTTTAGTCTCAGGTTCCCTTATGAAATTGTATTTTATTTTGTTTTGAAGTTTCTCAACTCTACCTAAAAAAAATGTAGTTTTGATTTTCACTCAAATTATAATTTTATTGCACTTAATGTTTTTCTTAATGTTTTTAATATGTTGTTAAAGTTTTTCTTGTCAAAGTCTTTAATTTGCTCTAAGGGTTTAACGATATAATTGAAAGTCACAAAAACAGCTAACCGTATCAAACTTAAATTAAAAAAATATCTGTATTGGTGTCGGTATCACGTTTTTATTCAGAATCGGCTCGATACCAAACGTCGTATCACAAACCTCCGGTAGCATGACTTTGATTTCATTCGCTTTCAGTCAACACTTTGTAGAGACACACTTGGTGGCATCAAAGTCTTTCTGGACTAAAATCTTTGCCCATTCTGCTTATGCTCCCTCTCAGCCAGACTGGACGAGGGGCGTCTGTGAGCATCAACTTTCAAGTCTTGCCAGAGCTTGCCAGTAGTGTTGCCATAGTAACTCTGGCTGTGGGTTCAGGGTTGCCCCAGTCTGTTTGCTGCCTCTAACAAGGTTTCTTCCACAAAAAATTTTTCATCCCCGGTATGATGCTGACACCGCCATGTTTCACCATAACCATAGCGAGGGTAAGTCTGACACTGTCGGCTAAAGATTGCTGATTTATTCTGTTGGAAGTCCTCCAACAGATCATTCTCATCAGTTTGGGATATTAGAGAAACCAGTCAGTGTCTGAAGGAAAAGCCCTGCACCTCCAGAGTCAATATGATGTCTGTAGATCACAGGTGTCAAACTCCAGTCCTGGACGGCCACTGACCTGAAACTTTTAGATATGCCTCTGCTGCACCACACCTGAATAGAATAATTAGGTCATTAGCAAGGCTCTGGAGAACTTATCTACACAAGAAGGAGGTAATTAAGCCACTTCATTCCAGTGTTTTGTACCTGTGGCACATCTAAAAACTGCAGGACAGCGGCCCTTCAGGAGCGGAGTTTGACACGCCTGTTGTTGCTTCAATATCTCTAAGCCTTCCCTAATTGTTTAAAGAGATAGTAAACATCTTATTTATTAACATTAGATTTTGAAGACCTGGATACATTTTTTTTGTCATATTCTTTTCTTATTCTGGCATTTAGCAAACAGAAATAATTCTAACTGATCTAAAACAAGAAGAGCTGGCTCTTATTTTAGACAGTAAGGAGAAAAGGTGTATTTTTTATTCAGTGTATATAAACTGAATTCCATGTAAGTAATTATTGAAAACAAGCTCAAATACCTTAGTGAAAAGTTACTTGTAAATGTATTTTGTCTTATTTAAAGTGTAGCATATTTGCACTAGAAAGTAGACCAAAACGACTTGGTAAAATGTTGTGTTTCTCCACAGTAAGACATCCCAGGCGATTGCCGATGACTTTATGTTGGGAAAATAAGTTGATGTTTGATATTAAGCCAGAGATGGAGACATATTTCAGACATTATAGTGAAAAATCCCTCATTGAATGGCCGCCGAATCTTTCTGACGCCGCTTTCTTAACTCTTTTCCCACTTTTTGACATTCATTACTTCAGCATAACCGCAAAAAAACTTTGCGATGTACATTCAAAACAATACTGAAATCTTTTTTTCTTTTTTTTTTCTGGTGTTGAAATTGCTTCTTCGATGCAAAGACCCATGAGCCTCAGGCGCGTTTGGCTCCTTCTCCCTCACTGACTGACTTCACACACTTTGATCACAGAAGCGATCAGAGGAAATGCAGAGTTTAATCATCCAGCAGAGCTGTGTTTCTGAAGCCACTCGGTGCGCTGCAGCATCACGCACTCTGAGACTTTTGTATGGTAATTTGCTGTGGGAGTGCTGTGTTGGTTCAAAGAAACCCTCAGAGGTTTTTTTACATTTGTTTTTCTTTTTTAGAACTATACCTGGATGCATATCAAGATCATAATATTACAATAACAGCTTTTCTGTCAAAGGATGAAACAGTGAATAAACTGTTAGTTCTGACCTTTATACTCAGAGGGGTCTTATTACTCACCGCTCCGTCCGAACGCGGCGGGTTCATCAGGATCATATGTTCCTTTGGAAAGTGTTGGATAGGTTTGTGCTTCATCCTGCTCTCCTTTCTAAACACATTCTGTTTTTGTTTTACACATTATCTTATGGTTTTAATCTTTTTTTCTGCATTTGTCTTACTGCAATTTTTAATTGTTTGAAATAAATAAAAAGACGGACAGAAAGACAGAAAAACAACAGAAATGCAGAGAAAGAAAGACAGATAGAAATTAAGAAAGATAGACAGACAGACAGACAGACAGAAAGACAAAGTCAGAAAGAAAAACAGAAAGAGACACAGAGAAAGAAAACAATAAAGACAGACAGACAGACAGAAGAACAGAAGGAAAAACTAAAAACAGAAAGTCAGAAAGAGAGAGAAAGACAGAAATGAAAGATAGAAAGAGATAAAGTCAGAAAGAAATAAAAAGAAAGTTAGAACAAAAAACTTAGAAGATAAACTAAAGGTTTTAGTTGTGGTTTTGCTAAACTATAATGGAATATACTTCAACAGCTTACATTTTGTGGTCATTTCCATACCCTGAGGTGATTCCATGATTTTTTTCTTCATAACTATGTTTTATTGTTTATACATTTCCTCTGTGCAGGTAGGGAGCAGCGTTCTCTGGAAGCAGATGCTGCTGTAAATCCTCCGGATGCTGAGCAGAACCCATCATGGGATTTCACGCTTCCTCCTCCTCCTCCTCCTTCTTCTCTCTCTCTCTCTGCGCTCCTGCTTTCCGCTATCTGACCCCCCCACCCTCCCATCCATCCCCTTCTCTTTTCATCACATGTCTCCTGACCTTCACACAACGAGGGCTTCCCGGCAAATTTCCATTTTAAAGTACGCCGACGAGCTTCTGCTCCCCCATTGTTAGAGTAATCATTAAAGCGAGTAAACAGGAGGGAAAGGTGAGCAGAGCGCAGCACATTCAATAAAGCTACTGCGCTTGATTGTGCACACACACGCACACACACCGATGCACACAAGGTCAACCTGAACAAGATAAAGAGGAGTGGGGATCAGTGTTAAGTGGATATTTCTTGACATTAAACAAACCAACGGGTGTTTCTCCAAGTGGCTCTGCTCCTCCGGTCACATCAGTTCCTCTGCCAGGCTGCACCAGGCCTCACCAACACACGGCCAGGTTTGTCACTCCGAGCCGCCGCACCATGACATGAGCACACACACCCACCCGCACACGCACACACACGCATACACACACACGCACACACTATGTGTACAAGAAGGGGGTGGGCGAGATACACAACTGCACAGGCACACAGTTATCTGCAGTTTCTCTCCATTAGGCGGTACAGCTGCTGCTGTCACCCATTTCAGCTACTTTACGTGATCGGTTAATGGCACTAATTTCCCAGAGAGAGAGCAAGAGAAAGAGAGAGAGAGAGAGAGGCTCCACCTGGCTTCACCGCCACTCCATCAGCCTCTGATTAAACAGGGAGCGTGGAAAGCTGCACTCTGCCGAGCTCCTGGGTGGAAAACAGTTCCTCCTACCGGGACGGGGGGCAGGGAGGGTTCTGTTTTTAATGTTTGATGGGAGCATCTGCTGGTGACAGCTGAGTGGTTTGGGAAAAGTTATAAGTTTGAAGGTTATAAACTGGGTGAACTGGTGAGAATGTCAGATGAACCAGTTTCCTAACATTCGGTGCAACTGGCCGTGTTGCGCCTTGCTGGCTGCTGGGGTTTCTCACAAGGTGACCTCGCAACAATTTAGAGGATCTTTGGTGCTTAAGCGAACCCTTTGTTGTTCCCATAGCAACCCCACCGAGCTGGCAGATGAACATAGCGCCATTCAGTGTGGTGAAGAAAAGCATTCGACGACCTTACACACGTCTTATCTTGTCACGTTTTTGATCATAAATGTTTTAGAGTGTTTTCACACTGCTGCTGGTCGCTTTCACACTGCACCGTGTCAAACCAAACCCTTTGGAAAACCCGTTGCTCCCCTCGCCTGTGGTGGCGCTGCTCCAGGAGTCAATGGAGGAAAAGACACAAAATCCTCTGAAGAAGATACTGAACTTCCTCCTTCATGAAATGCAAGCAGAAATGGAGTGGCATTCAATTTTAAAGTTTTTTTTTTTTTTGAGGATTTCTGCTTAATTGCTGGCAAAAGACCACAAGCAACACAAAGGTTTGTTTTGGTTGTATTTACCCAGAATACCTTGTGCTGTAGTCTGCTTCCTGCTTTCTGTGGTCTGCTTGGCATTTGAACCACACCAAAGTTCACATCAACAGAACTGAGAGAAGTTCGCATGAAACCCCCCCCCAATAAAAACCTAAAATAATTTCCCCCTAAACCAAGATAATTATTCCATAAACTGCTGCAAACAATCCCAGGTGCTGAAAGATCAAAACAGCTCCAGATGATCACACTATCACCACCATGCTTGACTTTTGATATCATCTTTAATAAAAAAAATTTAAAAAAGGGTCTTCTACACCTTTCAACAGAATGACACTTTTGTCTCTTCAGTCCATCTGTGTGTTTGTTGGGAGGACATCTGGTCCAACCTAGCATTAGAAAAGCCTTCTACAGTCATACATGTCCTGCTTTAGTCCTGCTTGATTCTCATCTCCCTTCTGTGCTAGGTCTGGGATTTCTTCCATTGAGCTGGATTTCTCAAGATGCATTTCCTCCCAGCCAAACAGCGCACAGAAGGAGGAGTAGTAGATGAGGTTGAGTTTCAACACTGTAGCATTGTGGTTTCCCTGTAGTTTTAACAATGCCAGCAGAGGAAATGATTGGTTAAAGTCGGAGCAAGAACAATATTAAAGACATTTTATTGGGATGGTTGTTCACAGGGCACCCTGTATCAGGCAAGCCACATAGCGTAGCTTCCTTCCCGGTCGAGCCAGCTCGTTACATGCCAAACGATTTTACCAAGACGTCAGCAATTGTTTAAAATCCGTTCAAATAAGTTTAAAACTTCAAAACGGTCCACACATCCAATAAGCAATCATCTCTCACTAGTCGAGGGTCCAGATCCTCTGAACAAAGTGTAGAACCAGGGACTGCTTTTCATCAGGCTATTAAAATGCAGCCAATTAATCATTTAACACATGAACCAATTACCTTTTCACACTGAGTCAGGTTGGTTTTGATAATTTTCTTTCTTTTAATAAATTAAATCAAATTTAATAACTGTCTGTTTTGATGAAATGTGTCTTTACTATTAAATTAAATTTGGCATGAGAGTAAAGAAGCATTTATGCAAACGTGTGATGATGCTCCTCAGTTTACAGTAAGTCAGGCATCACAGACAGACTGCTGGAGCTTGATTGTCACTAGCAACAGGCCAGAGAGAAACACCAGGATCCTCCTATCTCAGAGAATCCCTCCGCTCTCTCCTGCTTTCCTTCGCCGCACTCTCAACGGGCAGGCCGCGTGCCTCTCTGCTCGCTATCGCAACGAACAGAGATGCGGATGGAAGAGAAGCAGGCTCAGCACAACGGAGGGAGGATGAAAGAGCGGGAAAAACAACAGGCAGGTACCAGGGAAACGCTGGGGACCGGTTTCCATTTTAACACATTGAAAAACGCGCGCAGCCACATGCAACGCTACAGAATCATCAGGTGGAGAAGAAAAAAATAAATAATTAAAAAATCCAATCCAAAGTTTATATCAGATGCAGATTTGCCTGGAGGGATTAGGAAACAAAAAGAAACCAGAGACGATCCAAAGGCTTGCAGTGGTCTTGTAATGAATAAGATATTGCATCAGAATTTGAAAGACAGTGAAATCTTCTTTCTCTGGGCGTGCCGTGGAACAAAGGACAGAGGCAGCCATTACCAAGGCTGTCTTTTCTTCCATGTCCTTGGAATCCATAGTGTGACAAGCGGTGGAACATCCTGATAAATGCTGAAAGAAAAGGGATGATAAAATCCAAATATCAGCCACGTCCACAGGCTGACGGATCTGGCTGTCAGAGGAAGAGGTCTGCAAACATCGTGCGTCCCTGTCGCTGTGCAAGTAACAAGAACATGACTGAAATGCTGCAAAAGCTTTTCAAAAGTCTCAGGAGATTCCATGACCTCCTTAAACACAGAATGCATTCATGTGAAAATCCTAGAATGTCTCAGTCAATAAAGTTCTTCAAAATTCAATGTTTACATATTAAAGTTATCTTCACTTGGTATATTTCTGGAAAAGAAAGTGATTCAACTGCATGTAAATGACAAACTAAAAATCATTTACTCATTGAACAAAACACTGGCTACATATTTAGCTACATAGTTAGCAACATAGCTACATATTTAGTTTCATATTTAGCTACATTGCTATGCATTTTAGCTACTTCGCTACATATTTTAGCTTCGTAGTTAGTTACATGTAGTTATCTACTTAGTAGCATAACTTCAGTGATATGTTTCTTCCAGTCTCCAGAGCGTTTGTTCCACTCCTGACGTTCAGTTGTGTGAGTTTTGAGCAGCGTGTTGAATGTTGCAGCTGCTCCAGGGTTCCACCACATCTCACTGGGACCTACGTTTAGGCTTTGCCTCAGTCCAGAACTTTGTTAATTCTCATCCAGTTCTTGGTGAATGTACTGATATGTTTTGGGTCATTGGCATGTTGCAGGGTCTAGTTCTAATTCAGCTTTAATTTATTTTCCTAGTGATAAGACTTGATACAAATTTTTAATGGAGCTGTGGCGTTGGGGATCTCTGTGCTGCCACTACATGTTTAGCATTGAGATGCTATTTTAGACTTGAATTGCTTCGCTGATAGACTAACTCCTTTTAGCACAACTTCTAAAAGTTGTGCTAAAATAGTTCCTTTGAACGATTCCAACGTTCAATAGAATCGTCTTTTGAAAGAAAATAACGTGTGTCTGAGTGTACCAGAAACACGTTAATGTTAAAGTAAAAAACTAAATCAGAATCTTTGAATGATGGAGCACAGCTCAGTCCATCTGAATATGAAAAAAGAGCATAGAACAATTTCAAAGTCACAAGACAAAGTGGAAGAATCTGAGTGTTGTCTGCTCCACAAATCTGATCGCCATAGAAGAAAGAAAACCAAGTCATATATGGAACACAGTAAACATGGGGAAGATGAGCTCTGATTGGCCGAGAACAGAATCAAATCATTTGGCCTACATTCCAAATGTAACCAGCCACCAGAAGCTAACTTTAAAACTTGGTGGTGGCAGTGCCATGCTGTGGGAGTGTTTTTTCTGAACAGCTAATCAGAGTTGGACTACAGAGCTACATATTGGTCAAATCACACTTTTCATGTTACCTTTTTGATTTGCACTGATTTTGTATCCTGTTCTTATATGAAAATATGACATATTTATTTTGTAAAACATTGTAGAATATTATAGAACCAGGTATTTTTTTTATCTTCCACGTCTCACTTATGCTGACACTAGAGATCCGGTTGAACTCTGACCTGAACCATCAGAGCCACATAAAGACAGTTACAAAGTCAGCCTATCAGCTGAAGAACATTATGTTTGACAAAAGGTGATAAAACATTTGTCAAAAAGTATTCATACCTTCCAAAGTATGAATACTTTGCAAAGTGATATACGTGTATTCTTTTTTTTTTTCTTTTGAATAAGATCCAAGGGAGACAACCATGGTGGCTTAGCTGTTTGTGAACGCCAGTCACGTTTTGATTTAATCTCCTTTCACGAGAGCAGACAACTTTAGTTTCTGACCTTCAGCTCTACTGATGGGGAACGATTTGCAGCGCGGCGCCTCAACCTGGGCTGGAAAGCTGCTGTGATGAAGTTGGCCATCAAGCCGCCTCATCTCCCAGGGGAAACCCCCTCTGGCCTGATGTCTGGGTATCTACGGCAACGCTTTGGGCGGCTGATGCAGCACGAGGATAACAGAGGCAGCCTGACTTTGATAACACTCACAGAGACTCAGAGTGTGACCGTTATCCAAACACACAGACACTGCAGATTGGTAGCTTGATATAAGCATCATAGAGGCTGAGGACAGGTTCAGGGTTTTTAGGATTGGTAATCTTTATTGAATCATTAAGAATTTGGATCAATCAATCTGCTTCAGTGTCAAAGTGAAAATCTAAGCTCTGACTGAGCTGCAGTACCTCCGGCCGCCACACGGTGTCTCTGCTGCTCCAGTAACACCAGGGTGGACTCCGTCCCTGTTAATGAGGTTTTGTCCTCTCCGTTCCCACGGCGCCGGGGGAACAGGTGAATGGACTGAAGTCTAAATGAGATCCAGCTGCTCTCCCTTTGATTTATTCTCCTTTCCTCTGTGCAATATGGTGCAAAAGCATTTGGCAGTATAATAGTTAGTTAGTTAGTTAGTTAGTTAGTTAGTTAGTTAGTTAGTTAGTTAGTTAGTTAGTTAGTTAGTTAAACTTTATTGTCATATTGCATACACAAGGTGAATACAAAACGAAATTTCGTTGCATACAGCTCAAGACAGTAAATATGTATCTAAATATAGAAAATATAGAGTGAAGGAATAACAGTAAAAGAGTTCTTTGTTCTATGCAAGAGGCAGATATAATGTGGAGACCAGATTTTCAAGTGCAATACGGTTGGGAGTTCAGCAGTCTAATGGCAAGTGGAAAAAAGCTGTTTCGGAACCTGGATGTCCTGCACCGGATGCTTCGAAACCTCTTTCCAGAGGGCAGCAGGGAGAACCATCCATGCTGTGGGTGTGAAGGGTCTCTGACGATGTTTCGACCTCGGGACACGCAGCGCCGGGATGAAAGGTCTTGAACGGAGGGAAGGGTGGCCCCCATGATCCTTTCTGCTGTCCGCACCACTCTCCTCACGTTCTTCCAGTCGGAGACGCTACAACCACCACACCACACAGAGAGGCAGCTGGTCAAGATGCTCTCTATGGTGCTTCTGTAGAACGTCTTGAGGATGGGTGGGGGCAATAATAGTTTAAATTCTCATAGAATTAAAGAAGAAAAAAATGTACTTCTCATTTTGACATTTTCTCATCAGTTTATTTTTCTTATTTGGAGCTTTGGTCAGTACTGGGGAAAACTTTATACATGTTAACAGATGACTAAAAGATACGCATATTAGACAACTTGGTTAAAGAAAAGATCTGTTGCCATGTTTCACCATTTATATAGAAAATCTTACACTGTTAGCTATTAGTGTAAGAGCACAGTGCTGTGAAAGAGTATTGGCATCCTTACAGATTTGTTTTGTTTAACACATGAATGATGATGATGATTTAAGTGTGGCTCAGGGTCCTTTGTGGCCCTTGGACAGAATTTGTGAGGCCCCGCCTACTGGAATTCAAAGTAATAGAAATTTGGCCCGTCCAGCACAGGTGGTGATTTGTGAACAAAATTATTACTGACATTATTTTAATACAATGGCAAAAATTTAAGTACCAGACAATGCATTAATATTTGTATTACCAAAGTTTTACAATACGTTCCACAAAAGTCTATCCAGAGATTTTTACTGAAAAGACGACTTTGTTGCAGCCAAATTAGCTTCTGTTTAATTTATTAAACTTGGTTAAATACTAGCAAGAAAGTGACCTAAATCCTTTTCTTCAAACTGATAATAAATGTATTGAGTTGAGGCCAAAACAATTTGAAAACTAGATGCCTTTCCTTTAAAACTGCAAGCATACAAAAAATAATAATTTTGTTCTTCTTTGGATCTACCAACAGGGTTATTTGCTGGGGTCCTTCGGATCGTTAAGGTCAAGATCTGATCGCCAGATCAGATGTTCTTCAGGATTTTCTTCTACAGAGCAGAATTACGGGCTCAGTAAATTAGGACAAGATGTAGAAGAGAAACCCAAAACCATCACTCCCACCCCAGTGTCCAACTGGTTTTCTGAAATGTGTAAATGTAAGATTTCTGCTTTGTCTCATTGGTCCACTAAATATTTTGCCTACAGCCTTTTAGATCGTCCAGATGTGAGATGGGCCTTAGAGTTATTTTTGAACATCAAGAACTCTCTAGATGCAGTTTTTGCTCAGTTTCTGTCTTGTTGTTGAAGAAGCCTGATCACAAAGCCTGGCATGTCAAACCTGCAGCACTATTATCCTCAGGTCCATTGTAACCTCCTGGATGAACTGTCAAGACGCTCCCCGTAATGGGACACCTCCCACTCCTAAAAGGAAGCTGTGCTGTAAAGCGTACCCGGGATTGGTTGAGCTGTACACAACTGTTGCCACCAGTGCCGAGACGAATGACATCTTTGCCAGCAATAAAATGTCTTTAAATGTTGCTTTTGCTCCAACTTTAATTGCTCAACCTTTGGAAGCACGGCCAGCGGGGGCTGAACGGCTCCGTTCGCTTCCTCTGCCGCCACTGGCAAACTACAAGCCTGTGTAGGCAGAGTACACTTCTAAAACAATGGACAAAATCAACGTCATCGTTTGCAACCTCACTTTCTGGTCAGTGATTGGTCAGAAAGGAATGCATCCGGAGAAATCAAGCTCTGCTGGTGGAATCCCAGATGAAGCACTGAAGGGAGATGAGAATCGAGTGGAGCTGTGGAGGAGGGCGACGGCCAGGCTGAATCTAACTCCACTTTAAACTCACCTTTTCTGAGCTGTGTTTCAGAAGTCCTCTGCCATTTCCAGAAAATAACTGTTATTAAAATACACACAGGACTCCACTTACAGTTCAGTGATTTTGTTTAACTGGATTTTCTTTTAGAGGTATTAAAATGCAAATATCTTTTCTGATTATTTTTATTGTAAAAAAACAGACAGCTGACTAGTGGCCACACAGTCCCCAGAAAACAAAATATGTTACTTACACCTATGCTTTTCAAGGTAATTATGGAAAATATTTGAGGCACTTATAAATAAACAAAATCCTCATTTTTATTAAAAGGGCAGAAATATTTCAAAGAAATCATCAGTCTGCTGGGTTTTTTCCCCCTGGTAAGATTGCTATTATAAAAGTTACTTAAAGTTATTTGCTTCATGTTCTGATGGGATTTTTTACAACAGCCTAAATGATTCTTTATTTTTAAATTCAATTAAAAGCAAATAGTGCAGCGAATCAAATACCCAGAACACCTCAGAGTTTAATGACTGCACTGTGGGCTCGTAATACCAGCATGCCCATAATTAATCTCTACTGCCTTCTGTATTTACAAGCCTTATTTTGCCCCAGAGTGATTTACTGATGGAAATATGTTGTTTTTATGCAGCCCTTGCTAAGCTACAGCAACGCTTAAGGTCCAAGATAAAACTTGCTCATTTGATACCCGATCAACATTTATTTAATAGTGTCTAAAATATATTGTTCTAATGTTAGCAGCTGAAGCTTTCTTTGTTTCTGTTGAATTGAATAGCGCTAATGTCAGTGTGCTAGTCTGGCAGCTAACCTGTTAGCTTCACTGGTGTGGTCAGTCCATTCTAAAGTTCAAACTGAAAGCTAACATGTTCACTGACTTGACAATGCTTTGTCCTTTGAGTCACAAATTCCTACAACAAAAAAGTGGCTCTACCACTTTTTAAGGAAATGTAGAGTTCTTATTGTTTCATGTGAAATGGTGACCCCCTTTTTTGTTAAAATATTTTATTTAATCTGTATGTATGTTTTGTATCATTATTTGATTGGGTCATTTCTGGTCAATAAAACCAGACTTGCTGACCTGGTCAAAGAGGTGGCAGATGATGAGCATGTTCAGACTGTTCGCTCCTTTAGTAAGAGACACCTGCAGTAAAGACCAAGATAGTCTCTCTGAAGTCTGCTGCTCAGCTTCACAACATAAAACATAGATGCCGAGTTACGTACACGTTGTATTCAAAGCATTAACAGACAGGTAATGCTTTTTAAAATTCCTTTGTAAAAAGCAAATGGCATGTCTGCTCAGTGATCTAGTGGATTGGACATTACGTGACTTACTGTGCGCTGCAGTGCGCCACATGCGCTATTGCTGTGCATTGAGTCAGGAATATCTATGAGAGGCCCCAAGGGCCAAAACTTACAAACTCTCTTACACATATCCACGGTAGGGGAAATGACACAATCAAGCAAAGAATCTGAGAAGGGGACGCAAAGTTTTGATATTGTCAACACTACAATAGCAAGATAACAAGGTCCAAAGGGATCACATTTCACAGGTCAGTAAAAAGCTTTAATTAAAAATATATCTATATACACACACACACACACACACACACACACACACACACACACACACACACACACACACACGCACACGCACACGCACACACACACACACACACAAAGAAAGTGGAGAGTAGGTTAGTTATGCTAGCCAGTGGCGCAACTACACATAATTCAGGTTCACCCTTGTATGTAGAAATGGGGTCCAACCGACCCCACACACGTAAAACTTGTATCATTTGCCATAGTCCTTTACGTTTGCCTCAGTCGCACACACAAGGGTTACAATGGCTAATCAACCACCGCTAGTGTTCAGGCGATCCCTTCCTCTTCATCCCCATCAACTTGCAACACAAAGTTACACCCTTGCTTTTTAAAGCTATTTGTAGTAGAGTAATAAAAGCCAATATGCTAACAGTGATAGGATGCATGCTGTTGTTTCTCTTTCAATTAACTGACAGAAGCTTAAGCATAGCAAAAGCATAGTAGAGTTCGGTCAAAGAGATCATTTATTTTGTAAAAAACAAAGAAAAATGGCGTCAACCAGGTGGCTGTTGTTTAAGAATGAAGGCAGCAGATGTTGGACATGACGGTTTTATTATTTACTCTGAAAATCGGAGTAAAATGGATTTTTCCAGATGTTGTTTCTGAGGAACAAAGTACTTTGATTAAAAAACTGATATGCTTCAAAATGCAAACCACACACAGAAGACATGGAAGAAAACAGAAAACTACTATTCCAATGGATCAAAGAGCGGCATGGAACAAGAAAAAAACGAAGCCAGTGATCAGATCCAGGTAAAAATAAAATCTACAATTAATCCTGAGCATCATGGCTATTAGAAGCCAGGCTATGGGAAGGAAGCCCTACCAAAAACGCATTTTAGTAAAAACATTTATTCTCTGAAGAGACGTCAACCAGGTGGCTAAAATATACTCACAATAAATACAAAAATAACAAAATATTGCAGAGGATGAAAACTTACATAGCTCTGAGTTTTTAATGTTTTTATAAAAGATTTACCTTACATTTTTGAAAGCAAATGGACTTTGTCAACCATCAGAGACATAGATTTTGTTTCACGCCGCCTGGATTTAAAAACATGACAGCCAAAATTCACACTTTCTTTACTCGCACACATACACTGCCTTCACCAGGTAAACGTCTAGAAAACATACACTTTTATCACATTTAATTGGAACTGCTCAACAATAAACTAAACCCAAACACAGTCCCAGTCATCTCCTCTCTCTAGTTTTCCAAGTGTAGCGGATTAAACACACCAGTTACTTCTCAGTGCTGCTTTTTGGCGCGCTTCCATGGCAACACATGATCAGATGACCTCAAACAGAAAGAGAGAGCGACGAGAAAAACAACATCTTGAGGCTCAATTAATAAGCTGATCAGCCAGGTTTGAATCAAAAATAATACATCTATACATGGAATGTGAAGAGTAAAGTAAGTTGGTGCCTCTTTGTGAACGGATGGATCCCGCGGATAGTGACCTCTAGTTTATTTGGTGTTGGGAGATGTACGGATGAAGCTTGAAAAGCAGCAAGCTGTGGTTTAATTGAACTTCTGTACTTGCTTTGAGGATGATGCCATTAATCTATGAGAAAAAAAATTAGCCTGTTGGACCAAACTGCATTTATTTTCCTCTAAAACTCTGAAAAGCGGTTGTTAGAGCGACTAAAGGAAGCATCACACAAGTCAACCTGATCAGAGAGGATGAAAAGCAAAACGTCAAAGCAATGTCAGGACTGGCAATAGGGCTGGGCGATATGGACCTAACGTTCTACCACCGTATTTTGTGGTACAGTAGTGATAACAATAAAAGTGACAATAGGAACTATTTATTGCTTCTTTCTTTTTGATAACTATGGATGCAGCTGTGCATCACACCAGTCTATGGTGCGTTCACACTAAACACATTTTGAGCGTCAGGCGCATCTGGTTTACATTCAAAGTCTATGTGGAGGCGCGTTGAGCGCTGTTGTGGCACGTTTTGAGAGTTCAGCGCGGCACAATTTGAACTGTATGGAGTGTTTGACCCGTTGAGCGCGTCAAAGTAGACTTTGAATGTAAAGCAGACGCACCTCACGCTCCAAACACATTTGGTGTGAACACACCAAGAGTCTTACAAACACAAAGGCTGCGTTTGAAAAAGTTCTGATTTAAAATATGCTTCGTCAAGACAATGGTCACTTTAAGAAGTGTGAATTATCTCAATAAATAGCAAGTACTAATGACATTTAAACAAATATATTAATATTTATTGATGCTTTCATTGAACAATCAGTGGAATTAACAATTCTGACAATGTGGACTGGAACTGATAAACTAAACAACCAAAAACAAAAATAAAATGGATTCTCAGTCTCCATTAACAAAACCCGTACTTGAATAAAAACTAAACAACATAAAGCCAAAGTGGAAATAAATACTGCATTCAACAAAAGAGTCCAGATTATGAAGTCTGTATACTATATTCCCCTTCAGTAATTTAAATAGAGAAGATGAACACATCCGACTACCTAATGCAGTAGTTCATACTACACGATTTTTTGCTTTCCCCTTTAGACAATCTTAGATCGTTGGCCGATCTGAGATTGTCAATGGTGATTTCGTAACCAATCATCCTGTAGTGTATTGTGTGTTACGGAGGTCCTTGTGGCTGCTCCGATCTAAATCAGGAGTTTTCCCCGATTGGGAGCTTAACGCTGAATGTGACAGGTAGCCAATCAGAAAGCGCGGATTCTCCTCCGAGTTTTCTGAGGGGAAATTACTGACGGGAATCCCAAACAGCTGACATGAGCAACCCAAAATCCAGCGGACATTGGAGATGATATGTGGAAACAACATTAATTCAATTCAACCCGATCGAACCGTTAGGATTTCTGTCGGCTAATGTTTGATCTCTCAAGTTTTGAAAATGGGCCGACAGTCGGCCAACAACTGTGTCATGTGAGCTGGACATTACACTAAGGAAATGAGGAAGGGAGGGTCAGTGGAGAGCACCGGAGATTAGCCTTTTTTCATTCAGTGTCATCAACAGAAAGAAAAAAGACAGGAAGAGACGATAATTAAAATGAGGTCGATAGGTTTTGCGATTAATTGATTTATCATTTATCGTGACAGGCCTACATATAACAAGTGAATGTTTTGGGTCTCGCAAACAACTTAATGAGTTTCTGAAAAAGTTGTTTTGTGCTATCAGATAAACGTTTTGGATCTGAATAACTTATAAGATAAATTGTCAAATGTGAGCCGTATCTAGAAAAATGTATCCAAATGAGAGGTGGAACTCCATTAGCATTTTTAATAGAGTTAATTGTTGGGACTGTAATTAAGTACAATTAATCACATTTTAATTGACTGACAAAATAAGCAACATTTGCAATTCAAAAACCCTTTTTGCTGCTAAATTATTTGACAAATAGAATAATAATTGTTTGTAGACTAAAACAGCAGCAGATACTTAGTGTTTTAATATATAACATTGGTTATTAAACCATCCAATTGGAGCAAAGTTCTATTCTATCCATCCATCTCTCCAGTGTTTCAGGAACTCCTGATCATTCATGGAACTTCTTTAAAAATATGGCCTGTGGACGCTGACATCAGCATTGGGGACCTCTGTGCTGCTGCTACATGTTTAGCATTGAGATGCTTTTTTAGCCTTGAATAGCTTCACTGACAGGTTAACTCCGTTTAGCACAACTTGAACACAATAGTCTTTTCCAGTGTCCAATCAGATCTATTTCTGAAGCAGAAATGAACCACCACTGGGCTAAGAGAAGCGGTTTTGCTGTCCATCCATGTTGTTTGTGGATGTCGCTTGTGCGTCAGTTTTACCGGTGTACCAGAAAGGCATGAAGATAACAAGGTTCCTGTTAGACTATGGTTTTCCTTGTGGTCCAACATCACTCATATGACTAAGTTGGAGCTACGAATAGTTCATTTGTCCAATGAAGAGTGTATTGCTCAAAACATAACGTTGGTGCACCTGAATTTACTCATGAGTTGGATTGTCTCGATACATTTTTCAATAGAGTAAAACAAAAACTGCTGCCAATATGAAACAGCAAGTTATTGAAGCAAAGTCAGGGAGATGGTTACTGACAGACGGATCTCCTGCTGCTTCTTGAACTTCTTTTGAACTTTGGTGTTTGATATTTCCTCTCCGTTTTAGAGCTTCAGAAATGGAACAGAAATCGGCAGCTGCTGTGGAGCTGTTCGGCATCTTTTCTACCACGGACATGAATATTAATGTAACGGCAGTAAGTGATCCATGTTTTCTTCATATTTTTCAACTTTCAACCCAAGTAGGGAGGGCAAAGTCTGGCACGCACACACACACACGCACGCACACACACACACACACACACACGCACGCACGCACACACACACACACACACACACACACACCCCCACACACACACACGCACGCACGCACACCCACCCAGGCACACACACACACAAAGCTGCTATCATTAACATGCTGCTACTGTCAAGTTGTAGCTAAATGAACCTGACAGAGCAATCACAGTCAAATTTAACGTTTTCTCTTTTCCTCTCTTCCCTGTTTCATCTAAGTCAAATATTCCTCACCTGCCTTTTCCATCCCTTTGCTCCGTCTTTTTATCCTCTCATCTTTTTTGGTTGCATTTGCATATTTTACTGTTTGAATGAGGTCCTTTCATTTTTCTTTGAGCAAAGTGGGCAAAAATGAAATGAGTAATATTCCAGCTGTCTTTGATAGCGTTGCATTGGTGTTTGGTATCGTTCAACTGAAATTTAACCTGCAAACCTGTTTTTGATTTTCAGAAAAAGGTTGGTAAATTAGATGCCAGAGATATGTACTTAGATTTTAATTAAGCACAAAATGGTATTAATCAGAGATTTAAATTTTTTTATGGGGGTGGGGTCTGATTGGTTGTCGCACTTAGAATTTTTGTCCACTTGCCCAATAGCTAAGCTATTACATATAACCACATACACAACTCTTTGGTATGAAAAAAGTCAATGACTTAGAGCGCACTCTAATAAGTGTACTCTAAAAATACACTTTCTTAACTGCATGTCTTCTCTGTGTCATTTAGTTAGACAGAGAAAGTAGTTAGACTTTCCTGTCTAACTACTCTGAAATAAAGGCTGCCTGAGCCAAAAAAATCCTTTTAAATCCTTTATTAGTTTACTTATTTATTTGAAGTAAACTTAATGATTTGAGTAAGACTGACTTAAATTCGTCAAGTTAAATCAACTTAATAAACTGAGTTGGTTCAACTGAACTGAATTACTTGTTACCAATTGAAGCAATTCAAATAAATTGAAAAAATTAAATAACATGTTAAAACATATATGCAAAATAATTTAAATTCTAGCTGTATTTTAAGTACAATGTGAGTGTTGATATAATTTTGGATATTTCAGTGTCTTAAGTTAAAGAGGAAGGATCTAGAATCAGCACACAGCTTCAGTTATTACAGCTACAAACCAGAGATCAGGCCTAAAATCTGTTTATGGTGATAAACCTGAACCTTCGGAGACATAAACAGAGTTACAAAGTCAGCCTTCTGTCACTTGAAGAATATTTTCAGGATTAACGGATTACTGTACTAACAAAAACTAGAGAAATTAATCCCACGTGCTTATAGTCTGATTGATTATTGCTAATAGCTGCGACCTTTTGTGGAGCATTGACGACAACTTCTGTAGAGAAGTCTGTCTGGATACGAAGTCAAAGCCAGGAGTGGTGGTACTGTGGTACTGTGATGGGCTGCGTTCACTGACACAGACCTCTTTCATAATTTCATTACCATTTTCAGCCATTGTTTACATCTAGATTTTTTGCTTCTGACTTCTTTTGGCACAGAATTATAATACACGTCTCATGTCGACCGAAACACTGACTTCATTTTAATCGAGGCTAAAAGCCCACTTGCCTTCGATTTATAACAAACATCACATATTTAATCTGTACTACAATTTTTCATTGCTCTCCTTTATTATACCGCTGCCAGGTGTTTGTCTGCTGTTTTTATGCTTTCATCTCGGAAAGCACCCTCACTTCCCTTGTTGCTGAAATGTGCTGCACAAATAAACTTGTGCAACACATTGCCATTTTAATCAGTTTCTCTGACTTGAGTTGTGTCACTGTTAAAGGCAGGCCCATTTTCCCCATGCCAGGAATTTACTGTTGCCATGATGCCTCCTGTGTTTCCTCTGTGTGCTAATGTTGACTTAGAACCTGAACATTTGCATAAGTTTCCTTGCAGTCAGCAAAAAACAAAAAAGCCTCCTGAGCATGAGGCTGTTCACATCATTGGAGATGAATTAAAAAATTCAGTTATGTTGATTTAAAAGCAGCACACCTAAAATACCATTAGCACACTCTTTGGTTTGTTAGCCTCCCTAACATCAACCTCCAAAGTCTTTTTCAATATCAAGCTGGGCTTCAGGCCTAAACCAGCCCCATACTCTGGACTGTTGTGACATGTATCATATCGTTTATCATTTATTGTGATACATTTCTCGTCACAATAATAATTTTAATTTATTGTTGTCGCAATAAATTCCAAATAATGATGTTTAAAACCCCACAAGACCGGTGTGTGTTGTCAGGATTGTTAGTTTTACTATTTTCTCCACTGTTTGTTCAAAGAAAGTATCAATAAATATCAGCAAATTTGAAAACATAATCAACATGTTACTGTGTGTGGATTAGTGACACAAATCACACTTCCTTTTGTGACTGGTGTCCTGAAGAACCATATAGTGACCTTCATACAAGGTCAGTATATGGCCGATAGGCCTGTCACTATAACAAATTTTGCTGGACAATTAATTGTCTAAAGAATTATTGCGATAAACGATAATATTGTTTCAATACCTTTTGACACTGATTTAATGGAAATTATTAATAATGCATGCTATTTTCTGCCATAGAAATATACACTTCATTTTCAGAACACGTAACACTGGAATTGACAAACAAAATAAAACAACCAAAAACAAAAATAAAATGGATTCTCAGTCTCCATTAACAAAAACATACTTGAATAAAAACTTAACAACATAAAGCCAAAGTGGAAATAAATACTGCATTCAACCAAAAGAGTCCAGATTATGAAGTCTGTGTACTATATTGCCCTTTAGTAATTTATAGATTTAAATAGAGAAGATGAGCACATCCGACTACCTAATGCAGTAGTTCATACTACACGATTTTCTGCCCCTATTTTCTCCTTATGACAATCTTAGATCATTGGCCGATCTAAGATTGTCGCTGGTGATTTCTTAACCATGTAATGTGATTTAGATCGTCGTGGCCGCTCCGATCTAAATCAGGAGGTTTCCCCGACTGGGAACTTAACCCAGCTTGTTGAATGTGGCAGGTAGCCAATCAGAAAGTGCGGATTCTCCTCTGCTCTTTCTGAGGGAAAATTACGAGGGGAATCCCAAACTGCTGACACGGTGCAACCCAAAATTCAGCGGACATTGGAGATGATATGTGAAAACAACATTAAACAACATTATTCAACATTTCGTGCAAAGAATATAGAAATGACAAGGGGAGGAGTTCGAGCCAAATTGCTACTGCAGTTGATAAACCCGGTAAGTTTTCAGCTGTTCTTCGTTAACGTGACATAAATAGGTTATAATGATTTTCATTCAGTCAGGACTTTACACTGACTCTAGCCACGTGCATCACAGGTACATTCTAGTAAAGCATTGATTAATGCCTGGTTTTAAAATTAGTTAACTGGCTTGTAGCCATTACCCATGTGGCTGGACACCACACAGCACGATCGAACCTGATCGAACCGTTATACCTAGGATTTCTGTCTGCCAATGTGTGGTCTCTTAGGTTTTGAAAATGGGTCGGCAATCCAACATCTCATGTCGTGTGCGCTGGACATTAGACTAAGGAAATGAGGAAGGGAGGGTCAATGGAGAGCACCGGAGTTTAGCCTTTTTTCATTCAGTGTCATCAACAGAAAGAAAAAAGGCCGGAAGAGACGATAAAGCCGATAATTAAAATGAGGTCGATAGGTTTAATTTATCGTGCGATTAATTGATTTATCGTTTATCGCGACAAGCCTATTGGCCGAAGTCTTTTTTTTTTGACAAAAGTCACTTTGGCAAAAAAAAAAAAAAATAAAAACATTGCCAAAACATCATGTGTTTTAGGTAAGAACATATCACTTACGAGAAAAATGAGTTAGGCCATTATTTTAGCAAGGTGATAATATAACTAAAGAGTTTATTTTTGAACAGGATTTGTGTTTGTGGGGCTATAACTACTGCGTCATGCAGTCTGAGCCATACAGTTATCTAACAAGGAAATAATAAATCATAGTTCTTAAAGTCTGTGATAACATTTTTAAGTTCATATCACCCACCCCTAGTGTCTTCTTTCACTTTTTGTATGTGACCCCTTCCGCAAAGAGCACATATTATGTCTAAGATTGTATAAAAACGAAGATTGTATATTCCAGAAGTGGAATAAACAGAAAACAATCAGAGGTCAAAGATGCTATCATGTGTACATTACCCTGGACAGAAAACTGAAGAAAGAAACCCAAACAAGCTGGAGCTTACATGAAGAGTTGGTGAGACTAAATGTGCTTACTGTAGCAGGAGAGAGGATTAGCTATACAGCAAGAATGCAACATATGTAGGTGTCCATAGGGGGTTAATGTATCTCTACAATATGAAACCAAAAACGTAGCTGCTGACAGCAGTACCTACCCTAGGTGACAACCTGAGCCTCTGTCTGCCTCGTCTGAGTTGGAATCCCCTGGACGCAGGAACTTAGGACATGTCTTTAAAGCAGAGTGGAGCTGCACACGGTGAAAAACAATAAAGTAAAGGGATGCATGAGAAAGAAGAAAAAAAAAACTTGATAGTAAATATATCAGCAAATGCAACTGGGCTGCAAGGTTCAGCAGTTTTGGGTCTTTACCAAAGAACTTCATCCCGACTTTGTCACTGCTACCATCCGGAGGTGGTTGACCAAGGCTGTCCCTGTGGCAGTCTTTGGACTTACATCCTCTCAAGGTCGCTGCCCAGGTTAGATGCCACTATCCTTACAGAATATAAAGAACAGCAAAGGCCGACATCAGTCAGCTGGAGTTGCAGGGGGAACTACACGCAATATCATCTACCAGCATAAGATGGATATTCTGACCCATCCACCTCTCAGATAGTCTTTTTTAACTGATTGTGTCAGCTGGATTTTACAACAACCTGACAATGTATGCTGACAAAAGAGGGAAGACAGCGGGTGTGTTGGTAGTTTGGTGGACAGTTAGCTTGGTGTTCTAGGTTTTGCTTCATACGAAAGTTTCTCTATTGAGAAACAGTTGCTTGCTGGACGTGTGAAAGTTTTAAATGTTTTAATCTTATTTTATCCATTCACTAACATTTGACCGCAACATAAGTAATGTGCCAGGCTGGATCATGAAGGAAGCCACACCACGAAGCTAACCGGACACTGCGTGTGCTGCAAAATACCATACTATTCTTTGTGGGGAGTAGTTGCCATGACATCTTTGCCAGCAATAAAATGTTTTAAACATTCGTCTTTCTCTGACTTTAGTCGATTAAATATTTGAAAGCGTGACCAACACGGACCGAATGGCTTTGTTCACTTATCCTCCACTGCCATTGCAGAACTATGATCATGGCAGACTACAATCTTGATGTCATCATTCCCAACTCCTCCTCCTGTTTGCTGACTAGCCCAGTTGAGATACATCCTGAGAAATCCAGCTCAATGGGAGAAATTCCAGACTGAGAACTGAAGAGAGATGTGAATCTTTCATAATTGTGTAGGAAGGCAGTGGCCAGGCTAGTGTAAGATTGGTTGGTGTCATTTTTCAGTATTGTTAATATTACTCCTCTTGTGAGGGGATTGGAGTCTTAGACTTCTGATTTAGCTGAAGGATAAAGTGACCTTGTGTTTTCACACAGAAATAAACTTCCTCTCCTAGAAGGACAGCTCTCTTGATCATTTCACAGCAGTAAATAGACTTTTCTTGGCAGAATGATGAGCTCCTAATGTCTAGGGAAGACATAATGCTATACTTAGTGTTTCAGAAACTGCCTCTGGCTTTCAGCTCTGTGTTTTTTTTAATGTGTGCATGCATTCATTTTCTACGCCTGCCTTATTCTGCTGAGGGGTTTTACGGTTTATCTTTCTCCAGAGGTCAACAGGCGAGAGACATTCATGTACACATTAAAGATGTTATGCCTCCTGTTAGTGTAGTTTAGGATTTGAACCCAGAACCTTCTTGTCTGACTTGATTTTGGGATTCATCTGTGTTCTGGATTATACCACCTGAAAAAGAACTCGACCGGCTCTCTCCGCTCCACTTTAAAACAGTAAGCTATGCTTCCACATGGTTTCCACTGAGTTGCAATTATCAGAATCAAGTTTGTTGAAATCGCAGCAGACTTTCACTTTCTGTTTTTCATACATTGTTTAAGAAAAGTCTAATGACCTCTGGAGAAAGGCAACGGCCACCCAAGACCCCCGCAAGAATAATCATAATGGATGGATAGATGAATAAATACTGACTTAGTTTGATCAAATCAGATATGCTAACCTTTCTACATGACCTCAACACATTGGACTGACACAACCTTTTATGAACTGTGATGCGGTGAGAGCTCTAGTGGAGCCAGCTGCAGACTGTCACAAAAAACAAAAATAACCATCATCCTCCTACTACTTCCTGTCCTCTTCTTCGGTGTTTCCACCAGTAGTAACATCCTGCTGCTGTCAATGTGATGCGAGAAAAAAAATTCCATTGCAGTTTTGTGAAATACATTTAATTCGATACGGCTGAAAATCCACCTTATCCTAGCGGGATGGGAACTTTTCACTGAAAAACGTGATTTTTCTCTATTTTGCCGTGTTTCCAGTAAGCAAATTAATTTTTGTAAATTCAAATCCATGGCTAGTGGAAATGCAGCTACTGTCAGTTCCCTGCTCTCCTTGAACAATCAGTCACTTGGGAGGACAACAGTTGCATCCAAAGTGAAACCGGAAGTCCCGCTGAGACCGCGCATACCGCACCACGCCGTGTTTGTTGAAGTTTAGTGCCTAACTCTACAGAAGGGGAATGGATGTTATCAGAGAAACCGGACGTTATTGACCGCTTCCCCTTTTCAAGTCAACAAAGAAAATCGCATCCGCGTATTTAACTCGCTCCCTCCTCAGCCTCGCTGAGTGGCTTTGATGTTTCTGCTCCTCCATCTTTCTGCCTGCCTGCCTGCCTGCCTGCCTGCCTGGCTGCCTGGCTGGGTGGAGGTGGAGGTGGAGGTGAAGCGGTAATGTGATGCAGGAAAGCGATCGGAGCGAGACGGAGCTCTGACAGAGAACCCAGGTTCACACCAGAGCGCCTGATGCTGCTCGCTCACATGCACTGACATGGGCACGCAGATTCCTAGGTGAACACACACACACACACACACACACGCACACACACACACACACACACACACACACACACACATTGGAAGCGGCTTATGAGATGTGCACCTCAATACCAGCCGCTCAGCATAGCCCATCTATGAAAAGGTAAATTGAATTTTACAGGCACAAAGCCGACTCCCCTGCGGTCTTTAGAGAGAGAGAGAGAAAAAAACGCTCCACTTTGTGAGTCTAAAGCTTTTTCAGAGGCTTTCGTCTCTTCATCGCTCCCCACTCCTCCTCCTCCTCTTCTCCTCCCCTTGTCTCTCGCCTTCTCTCTCTGTGGGGGGACCGATGGTGTGAGAAACGCTGATCGATATGCTCATTAAAGAGCTGTGTCTTTGGGAGGCCTGCAGAAGGTCTGCACAAAGAGCACAGAGAGAGAAACGCTGCACTGATAAAAAAAAAACAGAACACAGTCCAAACAACGCTCTGCAAAAAGAAAGAAAGAAAAAAACCCTCGTTACTTCTCTTGCTGTTTTTTTTTCTCAACTTTTCCTCCTCCTCCTCTCCTGCTGCCTGTTTGCTTACTCAGAGATGCAGTTAGAGCACTTTCATTCTGCCTGGGCAGAGGATTCTCCAATCTGTCCGTGGCTCTATTATTAGACGTTCCCAAACATAGCCTGTGTTTCTGTGTCGAGTTAACACAAACAACCACCAAGCTAGTCATTCTGCCCACACAATTAACCTACCCCTCCTCCCCCACCCCCACCACCGCTCTTCCCACCCGCAAACACTCTGAGTTACGGCGAAACACACAGTTTGAGATGTTAACTTCTAATTAACAACAGCACCGCCGCCCACCACGTGTGCGCGCGAGCGAGCGAGCGTGAGGGATAAACACCGACAGGTGTAATGAAATCTCCCATCTGTTCAGGATCCACCATATGCATTTCAAAACCGACGTCAGGGTTGCCAGGCCAGGTGACGCAGAGTGAGATTGACACTGTTCCATTTTGGCAGCCTGCTGTTTGTTTGGGCTGCAGAGGTTGAGCACAACATCCCACTCAACCTGAAAAGGCTGCTCAACTCCTAATGTGTTCTGAGAATTTACAGTGCTGTGGTGGATTATACTGATTTCCAGCCTCACTTACAAACTGATTTTAATACAAAAGAAGACTTAAGTAAAAGCCAAAACACAGTAAAAAAAAAGAAAAGAAAAGAGGACATGCATTAGGCAAAAAAACCCCAAAAAACTAAAAAACAATCTCATCAACTCAAGTTGCCCTCCGAGGTCGAGCCAAACTGCCGAAATCTGTTCTCGATGTCACAGTGGCATGATAAAAATGTTGTTTTTATCCTCATGTCATCCGCCCCATCTTGTCACAAACCCCGTGGCGAACTTTGCACCCCCTTTCTTTTCCATATAAAACTGTTGAGTGACTGGTCAGAATTTCGTGGAAAAACCAGCCCCAACTACTCAACCACCAGGAGTCGGTTGTTCAGCCAGAGAGCAGGATGGGTAGTTTCAATGCCCCCTCAGACTTGGGCGTACTGGTATCTGGCAGACTCTTAACTGTCTGCACACAGTTGGAATTTCGTGATTATTTCATTCTTCTCCTATAATACGAAAGCATACAAGCAAATTTGTTGAGCTAGATGGACACATTAGCTCAACAAATTTGTCCAGCTAGCCAAAACACAACTGTTTATGAAGCAGAGTGACAGTCTAATTGCACGTCGTTGTGCAAAAAGAAAGGCGGATGAAAATCTATGATTTAAACATGGACAGAAAAATGAGGAGGAAAAGTTTTAAAGAGAAAAAGCCAATAAAAGTAGAGTTGCTGCAACAAGCTGTGTGATGCTGTTCACAGTAGAAGTGTGCTTGAGTTTTAGGTTTGCACAGTCAGGGACCTGAGTGCTTTTCTGAAATCACTGCTGGACTTCTTTTTCCTACCTAAGAAAACAGCTTTTAGCAGTTGGTTGATCAATGTTTGTTCGTAAGGCCGAGGTATTTGCAGTGTTGCCTCCACAGCAGCAGAACAGCTTTCTACTGCCAATTAAATCCGTCCTCTCTGCTGACACTTTTAATACTCTCCATAAGACTTTTTTTTTTTTCTCTGTGCCTTTTAACTCTCTGGGTCTATTAACATTTTACTATTTCTTTTAGGGACTCGTTGCATTGCCAGGATTTATTTCTGTTCTTTTCTCTTTTTGCAAACTTTAATGTCTCTGCCGTTTCTCTTTTGGGTAATTTAGTTTCTTCTGTTTTGCTGTGTGTAGTTTCTGTCACTGTGGATTAATGTTGTTTACAACACTTCGGTCATCTCTGCTTATTATAAATATGCTTTATAATGAAGCTAATTTAATTTAAACCTGATTTGAGCACAGAGCGAACTCATTTTCATACAGCCTGGTCTCAAAATGGCCTTAGGAAAGACAGAACCTTGTTGAAAATGAGAGAAACTTAAAGAGTGCCTTAAAAAATTAGTCATTGACATTGAACTATTTTATATTTTATCACATTACAAACATAGTATTTCATATATTTTATTACCAACAGAGTTTTTGAAAAAGAAACTTCTGAGTCAATAACGTAAACTAAAAGAGGAGATCTTGTTCCTCTTTTTCTGTGGATCCCAGTTTTAGTCTGTGAGGTAGACACCCTGTCTTCTGTTAAGATGATGCTTAAAACTTTACTTATTGATAAAGCTTCCAGCTAGACTGGCCTGTCTTCAGTAGCACACAAAAGCAGACAATCAGCTTCTGCATGTGAACTAAAATGTTGGCAAAGGCACATTTCATATTTGTTCTGAATCAGATTGTAAAATGAAACTGTATGCCATAATACGTAACTGTTTTCTTTATAGTAAAGCCTTTTAATGTGTACAATCTTAACTGCAGATTTGATCATTTCTAAAACAAACAGCTGTACATTATTTACCAATCGACTGCTAGCATACTGTGATGTAGCACATCGGCACAGGAAGAACAGAGATCTCTAAAAGGTGAGGTTGTAATCCAAAAAAGATGCACATAGAAGCGATGGGTTCTGTGGCTGATCCACTAATGTTTCTGTGCTCTTTGAACACACTCTCTCTATTTTAAATAATCACCAACGCAGCCTACTGAGTGGAGCACAAATTACTACGGGGTCGCAAACAAGCAAACTCACAGATAATTAGGAGCGGATAATTTACTAACGACACAGGCTCTCCTTGTTTTCTCAAATAATATGCTACTAGAATGATGTAGCAGCTATACCACTGTCAGTACAGTGAAGGGAAAGTTTTAAGCGTTTTTTTTTTGTTCGTTTTTACAATGAAATAAAATATTACCATTTGAGCAGCTAAAGGTGAAAAATGGGGAGATCTCTCTTTCAAAAACCACAACAAAAGACAACTACTGCAACTACTGTTACAAGTAGTGAAAAAAAAAACTATGCAAACACCAGCAGGAATGAAACTATAATTTAATCTTTTGAGAGCAGGTACAAAGTCCAACAGCTGCAGAGAGGAAGGACCTGTGGCAAAGCTCCTTTGTGCACCTACAATGCAGCAGTCTGTCAGCGTTTACATTAACCATAAAATTGAGTAAATTGAAATTATGAAAATCGGAACAGATGTATTTTGCAAAACTGCACTGGAAACATTTTTTTCGCATCTCATAAGTCACATGATCAATAGCCGGATTTTACTACTGGTGGAAACACTGAAGACGGTAATGTGATACAGGAAGGAGTAGGAGGATGATGGTTTGTTTTTTGACAATGTGCCCCTGGCTCCACCAGACCTCTCATCATTCCAACGTGTTGAATCCATAGCTCTTCTGTAAAATCATAGACTACAATTTCCCCAAATCGACGCAAACGTAGCTGCTCTAGTAGGTGGGGCTTGATGCTCCAACGCCTGAATAACATGCTAACATTATGAATTATGAATTAATTATATCTTGCGTAACTGTTTACATCCATCACTTCCATGATTTTTAATGACTTATTGCTCATTCAAGTGATTTTAATTGAATCTCTTATTTAACGGAAACACCACAATTTGGAAATGTTTGAAAATCAGTAGTAAATAACACAGCATGCTCAAGAGAGTAACATTACATAACTGTGAGCCATTTCAGCTGAGTCATGCCACAGGACAACAATCACAAAAAGAAAGTCAAATCTGTAACAGAATAGCTGAAAAAGAAAAAAAAATAGGTTGACAACACAGGTTATTGTTTTCAGGGAATTTGTTTTATCATTAATCTTTTTAGCTATGATATGTGTAAATGTACTTGGTGCATTAATTGTGATTAGTTATAGCAAGCAGCCACTGAGGTGGAAGTAAGAATAACTATAACTCTGCAAGTTAATTACAGGTGTGTCATCAGCAGCAGACACACCTGACATGGTCAGATAATGATAGCTAGCTTCTTGATGTGCGTCTAATATCTTTGTTGTCACTATATCTGCTTTCGTCAGATAGTGACATCTTGACCTTACTGGTCAGTTCCTGGCAGTTGCCATGGTGAAA
This sequence comes from Poecilia reticulata, assembly GCF_904066995.2. Lineage (NCBI taxonomy): Eukaryota > Metazoa > Chordata > Actinopteri > Cyprinodontiformes > Poeciliidae > Poecilia > Poecilia reticulata. Next base: position 31,544,391 of record NC_088834.1, read on the forward strand.
ACTACTGATTCCCGGTTATATGATTGAAAACTTTGCATTCTGGTAAATTAGACAGAACAAACATCACAAAATTTGAATATGACATGAAAACCCACAGAGTTTAGCAAACTAACGGAGAAAAATCCACCTTTGATTTCACAATCTAAAGCTTTTATGTGTTTCAGGTGAGATGAGCTCTTCATGCTGGGTTCCCTTTTATTTCTTCCAAAAATATAAGCAATCTTTTAAGACTAGGACACCATAAGCACATCCTAAAAATTAGCTTAGCATTATTTAGCTTCTTTTGACTAGCTTTCATTATATAAAAAAGTGTAAAAAATGGCATTCTTCCCATTTCATGGATTGAACACTAAGTTTGGCAGATTGAAACATAATTCTACCCGTAGTTATTTATCTGATTTTTCTGGATGAGGTGTGGACAGAAGACGGTGTCTGCCAGTCAAGAACTCATAATTTTCTGACACATGTGCGTCACTTTTCTCCCCCTAGAATCACCTGTCAGCCACTCGTCAGTTCCTCTCGGGGTTTACCTCCCTTTGGAAATACGGTGAACCTCGTGATTGGCATTCAAGGATAACAAAGAGCCGCGCATGGTTGATTTATGTTGGAAATCTTAGCCTAACCATTTTGCATGTGATGGCAGGATTGGCACTGTTTCACATGGGCTAGCATACATTTTATGCAGAGGTTGAACTTCAAAGATATTGGCTGTGGTCATCAAAAGCTGAATGAAAGAAATCCAGATTTTTTTGTTTTTTTTTTTGTAGAAACTTAACAGTTAGCTGGTGTGTCTGTGCTGATAAGGTTGCATTACCATAGGTCATTCTGGGCAGCTGAGAACAAAAGCTTCAGTCAAAAGCTCTGATGCCTGACAGGGAATTTTGCACGTTTTATCCTTCCAGTGCTGTGGTTCAATAAATCTGAAGGACAGCGAAAGGTATCTAACCTTAACAGAGATTTTCCCATTTAATTAAATTCAAAACAAAAAGCTTTCTCTGACTTTCAGGGATCTCACATATCATTTTAAATGTGTACCCTTGAAATCAATCTTAGACTTATGTCCAAAATAAACGTTTTCTTTTGAACATCATTGGTCAAATTTATTGATAAACCCCAGGAAGTAAATATTTCTTCACTCACAATCATGTGAGTTTTAGTTTAAAAATGAACCAATGAAGGGAGTTTTTGTCTATCACAGGAACTCCACCATGTTTATCTTCTTGATTTGGCAGCATTTTGGATGCTTTTGGTTATAAGCAGAACGTTTAGTGTCAGACAACACAAGGAGGACTAGGAGGTGCTGCAAGAAAAGAGCAGTTTTTTAACACTACCATGTAACTGTTACATTTAGTTACTTTAAAAAAAAAACATATTTATTCAAGGTTTCCCCCAGAAAACCTGCTAAGGTTGGGTGCTAGAGCAGTTATCTGTCCAGTGGCTCGTCGTCTTTTAGAATTAAAAAATGTTTAAAGTTGGCAGGAAATTTGATAATTATATGTTATTAAAAGATTGGAAGATTAATACCTGAACACCAACTATACCAACCCTTTGTATTTGTTTCATGTAGGATTGTAGATTGAAACAAGCCCAATAACTATAGAAATCCGTATTTTTTCTAAACTCACTCTGCGGTTGGTGAATCAGGTAATATATTTGTGTAGACCAGAGATGTTGAAACACTTTGCAAATAGGACCAGATTTGGTGAGGTGAAAACACGCAGTAAAAAGCCTGACATTCTTTGAACTTTTAAAATTGAATGCGAATAAACTTTTTATAAAAGTTTTTTTTTATTTTTACAAACGGCATCCTTTTTGTTACATCACAAAGTTTTTTATCAAAATCACCGTGAAGATTACAAAATAAATGAAGCAAAAACAACTAACCAGAAAAAAAAACTTTCAGGAAGGTTCATTTGAAACATGAAATATTTTCCTCACTAAATGCTCAAAGTAAACTTCTAAATTCGAAATGTGAACAGAAAAACAATCCTAACAGTTTGGTCTTGTTGAGCCACACACTGCGCCATGTTAATGTGTGTTAGCAGATTCATCCCTAGTGTCACTTTAATCCACCGTAGTTTCACTTCGTCTGCAGCAGAATACACCAATGTGAATAAATCAGCTTGTCTGGTTTGGTTTTTAAGATTCTGGAGGTCATTTGTGACTTCAGAATCTGTTTTGGCCACCAGGTTTATCCACACAAACAAGGAATTTGACTTTGGTTCTGCTTTGCTCTCTGTAGAGACATTTAAAATATAAAAAAGGCACTAAAAGCTACATTTTTTTGTAGCTTTTAGTGCCTTTTTATATTTTAAATGTCTCTACTGAGAGCAAAGCAGAACCGATATTTATATACTACAGAGCCCTCTAGGGGACACGGAGGATTTTTTTCTCTTTTGCGTTCCCTTGCAATAGGTTTTGAGTTCTCTCTCAATAATGTACTGATCACTTCATGCGGCATAACTGAATGCTGTAAGCCTTTCTTACGGTGGCCATCATTTTTCCTTATAATTATATAAGGCTTTCTTAAGGTTTTTCCATGTATGTTCATATCTTGTTGTGAAATATCTGAAATTATATTGCAATAAGCATATTGCGAGGTAACACATTGTTTTTAACATTGTTTTTTTAACAAAGTTAACATCTATTCCTGTGATTCTAATATTGCGTGCTGTCTTTGCCTTGTGAGCTAGAGATACCGTTACTTCCATTAATGAAGTACCGACAGGAATTTATTCAGTTCAGGTTTGTGCGAACTGAACGTACCACTTCATATTAAAAGGCCAACTTTCAACAACACTGACTCAAACATGAGGAATGTGGCTGGGAGCGCACTTCCATTCGTGCCTCTGGTTCTGCTAGTTGGATTTGCCAGCTTTGGTTGCCTGGGTTACAGCCTCCCCTGTGGACGGTCATCTTGCTGTTGCTATGCTAATGAGAGTACATCAAAGTCAGGAGCACAGCCGCCTGTCAATGTATGCATCGCGCGCTCATGAGTGTGTGTGTGTGTGCGTGTGTTTAAACAGCCTTGACACTGCGGGGTCATCCAAAGGCCGAAGCTTTTAACTTGGAATGTCACACCAATTAAAAATTTGAAAAATTAGGCGAGCAATATGAGGAACTTTGCATTTTATTCATTAGGTATGGAACTGCTCCTAATGAGATTTCTCTCTCAGCATTGTGACTCTTCCCCCACCTCTGCTGACTCTTCCTTTTCACCCGACGCTGTTTTATTATTTACATCCCAATCTCTGGCTCTTTTTTGGCGCACTTTATCAGTTTAATCAGGCTGCATGAGGGAGACGGAGCGGGGTGATACGACGTGCATCATTTGCCCGGCCTCATAGTAATGCATCTTTATTAGGCTCCCACATCAGCCCAGGAGACGAGTCTCTGCTATCACTGTCAATTAGCGAGGTGGGGGCGTCAGGGGAGGCGCCTGGCTGCTCTTTATTAATATCTGCAAACAACCACATAACACTCAGACGTGTAGAAAGAGGCCTTCTCTTTATTAAAACACACACGGAGGTGCGGCGCCACACAGGAGGGGCATCATCAGGCGGCGTGAGGTGGCAGAGCTTCAGGATTCATTAAGCCACAGAATTGAAAGAAGAAAACAAAAAAGAGAAGAAGAAGTGGGCTGCAAAGAAAAAAAAGAAGGAGAATGCTTGGCTTTAATCAGGACGAGGACAGATATTACATTATCGTTTCATCATGGCTTTCTGGCAATATGGCTTTTTCAATCAACGCAGAGAGACATTATTTATTCATAGATGCATTTTTAAAAAGGCACAGCAGATACAGCGCAGCCAATCTCCACAGAGTTTACACAATCAAATATACATGAATACAATATTAGTGGCGAGGTGGAGGGAGTGGGAGGGCAGGGGGGTAAATGAAACTTTATTCGTGTGGAGAACAAGGAGCGAAAACGGCAGAAAGGATTAGAGGAAGGAGAACTTTCACAGCATTTCTGCTCTGCTGAGATTTCAATTTGATTTGCAAAAAATGCAGAAGGCCGCATTAGCATGTTTCTGTGTGTTTAGGAGTGTGTGTATGTTTAGGTGTGTGTGTGTGTGTGTGTGTTTCGTCCGGCTTTAAGGCTGCTGTCTCTGTAATGAGGCTTTGCTGCAAAGCGGAGCTCTCCAGGACTCTCGATGCGTTCTGCATTTCAAAGATGCTCTCTGCTGCGCCAGGCGGTGTTTCCCATTATATGTGTGTGTGTGTTCCATCACAAACACACGCACACACACACAGTACCACACAGGTTGATCTGTCCCAAAGGACTGATTGGTGGGTTTTGTGAGTAAAGCGTGAGCTTGTCAGCGACAGAGCGTTTTCTAAGACTATTTCTGCCTCTTCGCTGTTCTTCGTAACTCTCTCTCTCTCTCACATTTTCTCCCCTTGCTTGTTCCATTCTCCTCCTCCTCCATTTCCCTTAGCGATCTTCTCTGACCTCATGTTTATGTATCTCGCTATGTCGGGGCTGTTCATCAATGTTGCTCTGTCAAAAGGTCCCTTCTTGTGTTTTTTTTCTTTTCTTGCTTGTTCCATCTCAGCTTTGCTTGTTTCCCACAGCAAAAGGCCCTGAGATATGAATAATATAAGAACGCCACAAACGGGACAGAGTGCAACACTTTTACTATAATGTGTGTTTTTGGATGTGTGTACAAAACTGGGGTGAAAAAAACTGCAAAAGAATATTTTCAAAGTGAATGTGAAAGCTCACAGAGAGACGGTTTTCAAGGCCAGACGGTGGAAAACAAACATTTAGTGTTTGTTCTCCATGGCTCGGCGAGCAAAGAAGAGAAAAACTGTTCTCTTCTGTAAAGTCTTTGCCTAAATAAGGAAAATGCTTTACAGACTTTGTCATATTTTGTTTCAAACTTTGTTGTGTTTCTCTGGGACTTTAATGATGACCAGCAAAAGATGGCGTGTACTGGTAAAGGTCAACCCATTCATTTTAACCACTGTTTTTTGTCTTTAAGGATCGTCACATCTTTAGTTGCATCCATCTTTCTGCCCAGTTTGACATGTTCCCTGTTCTTGCTGGACGTTACGTGGGGAATCGTCCCCTCAGCATTACGCTACCACCATTATGCTTCTACGTAGGGTTGGTGTATTCACTGTGATATGTGGTAGTAATTTTGTGAAGCGTCACATTCCTGCCAAAACCCATTTCCATTAATTCACTGGCTCATGGATGCAGCATGACTCTCCACCCTTTGTGCTTTTTACAAAAAAGTTGTACTCATGCTATGTGTTCAGTGGGCGTATTTAGCACTTGGGGTGGTAATTTTTCAGATTTAAATGAGCGGTTGGGTTTTCAGCTCAACTGTGGGACAAAGTCAAAAAAGAAGGTTAGTCAAAGGAAGGTGTGTTGATTGTTTTTTCCTTTCCTTTTTTCGACCTGGTATTCTTTTTTGTCCCGCCTCCTCCTTTTCTTCTTTTCCACCTACCAGATGTCACCAGATCGGAGCTGAAAACCAGTCAATCACAAGTCATGTTTAAAGACTTTTTACGACCTTTTTAGTGCCACCTCAAATGAAAGAGAAAAACTAAATTATATATTTTATTCAGTGGTGTCAGAGTGAACAAAATTAAAGCCATACAAAAAAACAAATTCTATATGCTTTATTTTCTTTCACATTACCACTATGTAGTTGTTCTTGTTGGTCTATCACATAAAACTCCAAATAAAACACTTTGTAGTTTGTGACTCTGTGACAAAATATGAACTGGAGTATGAATTAGGGCTGTCAAAATTAGCGTGTTACTTCACGTTATTTTAGCGTGCTTACATTTTTTTTAATAAGCAGTTAATTGCACAGGTTTCTGTACTTTTTGGACGTCACCTGTGCTGCAGAGTTTGAACATAATTTCCTTTAATGTATCAGCTGATTTTGTACAGGACTAATTTTGCTTTTCTTACAAAAGTCATTTCTAAAACCAGCTTGAGAGCGGACAGGAGCGCATTGTGAGTATTGGCACTGTGATCTCAGCAGGCAGAACCTCAACAATTGTTGACAATTGCTGTTGTCAACAACAACTGAATGCATCATTTTACCTTCATGACTGAAGTAACACTAAACTGCAAAGAACAAATAAAAAAAGATGAACAATGATAAATACAAAAGCAACAACGACATGAGAAGTAATCCCATGTATTGTGTGTTACGTCCTGTTTTAATCAATTGGCAACCCTAATAAAAACATTTAGAACTCATCAACTCAGTTCATTTTTTTAACAACTAATTAATCGTGATTAGTTCACAGCAACCCTGTGATTAATCAGATTAATAATTTTAATCGTTTGTCAGCCCCAGCATAAATACATTTACAAGAATCGGCCTTGTTGGAGATGAAGCGGGAAGCGCTTCGAGAGTTGACTCATAAAGCGCCAGCGCTGTCTTTGTGTCCTCGTGGCGTCACTGTTTCCTAGACGGAACGGAGAGCAGATCAGCTCATTAGCGGCCATGCTGGACGGCTCTTGATGAATGCTATCACCCGCTAATGAAAAGTATTGTCCTTAAGCATGGCTAAATCAAATGGAGTTTAAATCGCGTGCTTCATCAATGAGTGAAGAGGTCCCTGATGAAGGACTAGACACCCTGGTTCCAGGGAATAACCCCCCACCATTCGCCCCAGGGGGAATCAAAGTCTCATTTAGCCGCTGCTCGATAGCTGCTCCAGTATTGACCAGTTCTGGCAGAAGTGTGAGGAAAATGAGTGAAAAAGAAAAGAAAAAAAAGAAAAAAAGTGAGAGGAAAATGTGAGGTGACGCAGGAAAGAAGAAAAAAAAGAGCAAAGAATCAATTTAGCGCTTCTAGCTGATCGTGGTTTGGAACCAGCTGTGTGGGACACTTAACCTTTGTTCCAGCCTTCTGGGCAATGTGTAAAAGTTTTCCTCGCACAATAAAAAAAAAAAAAAAAGCAGCTTAATCCACACTACTTATAGTTTACTTAGTATAAAATCCTGGATCAGCAGCTGTGTGAAATAAGTTCCAGTAGCCCAGAGCGTTTGTGCAAGTTGTTCAGTATTTCCGAGAACTCCCTTAAAGGTGATGGTATAAAGTTCCAATCTCACTCAGCATCTTCTTTAACCTTCAGCCCACTAAAACTGAAGGCTGCAGGACATGTTCGAAATCTGCAACAGACATGAACCGGATATTTTAAATGGATATTTCCTTTGCACTCTGGGGCCGCTCTGAAGAGCATCTTTTTAGAGCAGAGTTAGTGTCTGTCAGTTTTATGTCTATTGTCTGTATTTCTCATTCTCCTACTTTGTTTCCAGACGTAATCTCCATGGTGACAATCATCCAGGTAACGATGAAGATAATGTCAGTTGTAATATTTATAAGATGTAAGGCATGAAAAACTATCCAACCAAATGCTTTACAAAGTTAACCTCACTGTCACTCACTTGGCTCCTTGTTTCACTTGTTTACTTATACTGCTGGGTGTCAGCTTACTATTTGTTTGTAATTTTATATTTTCTTGAAATATGGAGATAAATACAAGGAACATTTATTTGTTTTCCTAAAGTTTTGCTTTACCTGGTATTTCTACTTATTCTGGCTTGCCATTTATGCTGAACTGAAATAAATGTATTAAGTGAGTCACATCAGCCTTAATACCGGCATCTCTAGCTCACAAGGCAAAGACAGCACACAATATCATTGTGTGCTGTCTATTCCTTAAATGACAGGAATAGATGTTAACTTTGTTAAAAAAAAACAATGCGTTACCTCGTGATATGCTTATTGCAATATAATTTCAGATATTTCACAACAAAATACATACATGGAATCTGCTTTAGTCAAACTGGTCTATTTGCCTCAATACCCAATCAAACTGGTCTCAAAGACTGTTTATCATTAATAAATATGAACTGTAATTATTTTGTCTATACAAAATGCTGCAATATCAATTAATTGATTATAATATGTCAAAAATTGGAATAGCATTTTTTTTCATGTGTTTCTGGTACACTTGTCTGACGAACAAGCAACAAACTAATACCACAAAGCCACTTAAGATTGTTTTTGTTTTTTTTTTGCATCTAAAGAAACAATCTGATTAAATGCTGAAAAAAGGCTATTGTGTGTTCAAGCTATGCTAAAAGGAGTTAGCATATTGGTGAAGCTATTCAAGCCTAATCTAGCATCTCAATGCAAAGTTTCATGAATGATCACTAGTTCCTGAAACACTGATTAAAACGTAACTAAATATAACTAAACTAATGTAACTAAATATAACTTGATAACATTATTTTAATCTATAGCACAGCATAATGTGTCTCCACCAAAAAGTACTTTTCATATTTCATCTAAACTTCTCCAACATCCACAAAGCTTTCTAGATTGAAAATATTTCATGTGAAATTTTCACAGCAAAACCTTAAAGGACAAAAAGTCGAACTTTTGTCCTAAGGGTAATATATTTGAATCACTTTCTGCATCTACTGACAGCACCTTTACTAAAACTCTTTGGAATTGAAGTTCTAAATTTCAGTTATTTCTCACAGCCACTCGAGCCTGACAGCGTGTTAAATCGCCATGTGTGGCTTCAGTGGCAATTTCTAAATAAATCATACTTGACTTAATATCATCACTCCTCAGGCATCGACCGTAACTCTCAAGTGTGTCAGAATTTCTTTTCTATCAGAGACTATTTGCAGCTGGCAGGTGAACATGGATGGAGATAGGATTGGTTGGGGGCCGGGGGTTTGGAGGTTGGGGCTGGTAATGAACACAGCACAAACCCGAAGGCTGGCACAGCAGGCAGCAATCTAATCAGCTCTGCACCTTATTTTCATCTAGACGTGAAGGGGAATTAGATATTTAACGGTGCCAGTCGCTTCTTCAGAATCACACTGTCAGTTATGACCGTAGACATCCTGTTAAATGGCTAGATGTGTCCAATATGTTGATGTAGGTGTGCTGATGGTGTGTGTGTGTGTGCGTGTGTGTGTTTTTGTGCGCATGTGGGTTAGTGTTTGAAGATGGGGTTTTGGCTGGTTTGTACTCTGTAATCTGCGGTATTAGCATGCCTGCATGTGCTTGTGTTTGATTCCTGCAGACGAGTAGAAATTGGAAATAGGGTGATGCTGAGATGGATAATGGCCTGTTCTTTTTTCCTCATCTTCTCTGCCACTTGCTGCATTTCCATTTACCATAGAATTGGCGCTAATTGAAAGAACTAAAATAAATTTGCATAATCGAAACACACAAATTTTGAAAAAACTCACGTTTTTCGATAAAAAAAGTTTTTGTGCTAGGATGAGGTGGGTTTTCGGCCATATCAAAGTGGACGTAGCTCAAAAAACTGCAATGGAAACATTTTTTTCGCATCATACGAGTCACGTGATCGCCAGCCGGTTGTTGCTACTGGTGAAAGCCGTGAAGAAGACAAAGGATGTCCTGTTTCTGTTTATTTCAGACAGTGTGCAGTTGGATCCACGAGAAAGTTTGTCAATCCATAACTCTTATGTAGAATCACAGACTACAATTTCCCTAAAATGCTATATATGTAGCCACTCCAAAGTAGGTGGGGCTTGTCGCACCGACATCTCCTCCAATGGCTGATAGATGATGAGTGCTAGCGCCTTGAATGAATTATGAATATATCTCTGTCGCTGCCATTATTTTTCATAACTTACTGCGTGAACAAGTTTATTCATGTATGATCTTAATTTTATTTCTTCTTTAATCGAAACACCGCCATTGCAAAATTGTGTTTTTTCAACATTAGCTAAGATACGTGCACATTTGTATTAGAAACGCAGCTACTGAAGCAACGTTAACCTGACAGGTGCTGCTGACAAAACATGTTACCATCTCAATTAACACGTGTATCGCTCATCCACTCTCCTCCACTCTGCTCTTCTCCTGCTTTAACAAGCAGCAACCTTCTGATGCTCTCAGCAGCCTGTTTCCAAGAGGAACGACAGAACAGACTTCAAAACCAGAGAATCCAAAACCTTTTAATGCCATGGCTGCCCAATCAGCATTAGCATGAAAAGCCACAGAAATCGCTACAAAACATTTAAAAAGTGTTGACTTTTAGACAGTTTATTTTCCTCACTTTTATTCACTATTCAATTATTATTACATTTGTTTAGCATAAAAGCTGCGATTCTTATTTTTACTGGCCACACGTTTTTTAGTATCAGTTAACGTATTATGACATAAATAGATTGATAAAGTCATAATTTGCTACCTGATAATAAGCCAGCACAATACTCTTTTTGGAATTATTAGAAAATATGTTACATTTTATATAAATCACACATTAAATTTTGTTTCATATCCAGAGTTCTTGGTTTTTGCATTAGTGTCCAGCAGCCAATCAGAAAGCTAAGCATGGCAAATAACATGTCCACAAATAATATAAATCAGGTTTTGGATAAAAAAAAATAAAATAAAAAAAAGAAAAGATATTTCAAAGAAAAAAGCAATTTAAAATTTAATTTAAAAAAATTATTGGATTAAATTTATTTATTTTTCTTTTTCATTTCCTTCCAACACTTTTGAGGTCTCAAGTATGAGAATATGCTTCTCTAATAAATCATAAATTTTACCAATTTATGATTGGTAAAATTTACCAATCATAAATTGGTAAATTTATGATTTACTAATAGCTAAAAGGCTAGCTCTGTCACTTCCAACTACAACCTATAATGTTCATTTATTTCTGGCTTATTTAACTTAACAGAAAATTCATTTGGACCATCAAAGGAGATTTAACAAAATATCGGACATTAAACATTTAAACCAATATTTTCAAATCTGACTTTGCTTTCAAAATTTTACTGGACCATTCTATTAAATATTGAGGTATTCATCAGTTCTTAGGTTTCCTTAACAGGGACACAATACAGGTAAAACTTTGAACATCTGGTGAAGGTGATTAAATGGAATATTGTGGATCTTGCGATCCAAAGTGAAGAAATACTTCCTAATGAAAAATTGTGGAACCCTGAATGCGTCATGTTTGCATTATAATAATAATAATGTTTACATTGCAAGGCATTTCTTTACAAATTGGCAGTGAATTAAAAAAAACAGAGGACAAAGTTGGTCTGTAAAACAGGTACTGCAGAATAGCATATTGCAAGCACATTTGACAAGAGAATTATCTGATGTCATTTTAATGAAATCTCAAACTATCAATGCATTTTTTAGAAGTTTTACACATCACTTTCTGCCGTATAGTACCTGCATTTCCATTGACCATGAAATTCAACAAATTGGAATCCTGAAAACAAATTTTCTGAATGGAAACGTTGATCAATAGAAAGCTTTTGTGCCTGGATGAGGTGAAATATGAATATGGTTTTCAGTGACTTGTCACACAAGCAAGTCACTGTGTGATTTTAATTGCATTTCTTAGTTAATGGAAACACCACAAAAGTGAAATTATGTTTTTTGTGAATATTAGAATTATGGGAAAAATTTTGCGCACATTTGTCATGGAAACGCAGCTAGCATCTCTTGTCAAATGCACCTGATATGTTTCCTGTTGGAGGGACACCGCAGCGGCCCGTTCATAACTGCAGTCTTTGTTTAAATGACCACAGGCGTAAAGGTACATTACCGGCTAATATGACAGCATATCGGCGGTTTATAAGGAGTGTTTACATGAAACGCAGCCACTTGTTTTGGTCTTGGCATGTCATTATTTTATTTTTTTAATCCTCAGAAAAACAGTGCATTTCTAAAACAGGAAGTTAAGAAAATATTCTTCATCATATGAACTGCTCACATCCCCAGTTAAAAAGAAATCATAACAATCCATTTAAACAAGTGGTTTTAGTCAACAAGGCAATATAACCATCTGAGTTTTGCATTGAAGTCTGGCAGTTTAAATAAGTGTTTTATTAAAGGAATAGTCACAATATTTGGTTCAGGTTTTCCTAAACATTAGCCTTAGAAAAAAAAAAAAAAACAGATTTCATAGAAATATGAAATCTGTTTTTCCTGTAGGTAAAGGAATGGTGTTTGTTGACCATTGCAGGTCCTGAATTATTCATTTAAGCAATTTGATTCCTATTAGCAAAGGCACTATCAACAGATTTTGATCTCATTTTGAGGCATTGAAGATGAAAAGCAAGTTATTAAAGTAAAAGATGCACAATTTGGTTTAACTTTTTTAACTCATAAGTTAAAAATGGGACCCAGATAAATCGTGCGCAGCTTGTTTCTAGTTGAGACCAACTATCTGTCCAGAATTATACATTAAAACCACATGGGCAGGAAACCCATTTTATGAAGATGGAGCCTAATTAGCACTCATACCTGACCTGTGTCACACACCAGTGAGTAAAACCCACCAAGTTCCACAGGTTATGGAAACTGGATAGGATTTGTGATTTCAGCTTTTTTTTCCACCAAATATCTCCCAATTGCCATCTGTAGACGATCTGCCTCCAACTGAGCCGGTCAAATGCTGCTCTGCCATTATGGAACCCCAAACAGCCCGTCATTGTGCCCCGTTTACAAGCCATTTCCAATGTAGTGGACAACTAGTTTTTCTTTTGCTGTACTGGTTCTATTTACATAATAAACTTTGATGACACATTGCGTCTGCTCCGCATAGATGGAATTTTGTTTTTTAACATGGTGGGTTTTTTGTATTTTTTCCAGGACCTCTGATGCAGTTCTGGAGTAAGTTTTGCCTGTTTGGATCATGTGAATAATGCAACACAAGAGGGCCTTGAACAGGAGGCCATAAATTAAACGGTATGATCCAAGCAAGGTGCACCTTACAACACACTAACCTTTCTATCCTCCTTGTCTAACCTGGTACTAATCCTTATATCTTTTTATTGTTGTTCTTTCAAATGTTTTACAATGCTTCCCCCGTCCATTCCATGTGTCCCAGCGCTGTCTCTGCAGGTGTGTGCAGGAGAAAGGCGAGGTGTTAAAAGAGGAAAGGAGCACGCAGCGGCGGGCGATGAATCTCCCAGCCGTCTGGAACGCTCTCCGCTTCGCCGGCTTTTCCCTCGCCTCTGACCCAAATCTAATGCGACAGAACTCGTTTTCGCGGTCCTCCTGCCCCCATCCCTCCGCGTACTCACCTCCTCCCTTCGCCACTACCGCAGGAGTCGTGCACCACCCTTCTATTTTTAGCTGTTTGTCCTTGAGTTACAATCCCTGAAAATTGTCATGATCCATAGCAGGAGGCTGGGGCAAGGAGAGCGCCTTGCCTCAGCCCCGTCTCGGAGCGCGGCGAGCCTGAGCAACAAATTGCCGTCAACTCAAGAGTTCTTTGCCATTACCGCGGTGAATATTCCTCTCATTAAAAGAGGTGAAATGGAGGGAGCGTTAAATGAGAGCAATGCAGACAGATAAGGCCGTTCTTTTAACCACACACCTTCATTTTCGCCGAAGAAAGTTATCCACTGTAGCCAATTAGCATGACTGCTCTGTCTAGCGTTAGCCCTCCTCCTCTATATATCCAACTCGCTTTCATTACTGTCTCTTCCTCTCCTTCTTCTGCTCCTCCTCTCGTTTTCTCTCTTTCTCATTAGGGCCACGCCGTAACACTGAATCATAATAGGTGCTCTACACTGTGAAATGGCTTTCGCTTTGTTTCATTTCGCCGCTCGTAGTGGCGGGAGAACGAGTAAACAGTCGATTCAGCTCAGACGCAAAACCGCACCAACAGGCGCAATCAGGGCCGTCCATTAATCTGTCGTAAAGCAGCTTCTTTCTTCACTTTCTTACCCGCCTGAAGAAATCCCTGATATGTGAAAGCAAGAGTGGGGGTTAATCTATGGGAGCTGCCATGCAGGGCCATGTACCATCCACTGATAATAAATGGATGAATTCGACCAAGGAGAAAGTTTAAGGAGAGATGATGAAAAAGAGGAAGATAGCAGGGCTACTAGGGGGGGCGGTTGAGGTGAAAAGAACAGAAAAGGTGTGACTTGGGTTGGTGGGTGCCAACTGAGGAAAGAGGTGAAGGGGGTAGGAGGGTGGAGGCGGTGTCACCGAGGCGTATTCTAAGCCATGAATGTAAATATGCGTGAGGGGATTATCAGAAAGTGCCAGGCGGCGCATTCGGGGCTTTGTTTCCGTGACACCGTGACGTCGGCTTTGTTTCCCTGACAGCAGACATGTGTGTATGCGTGTGTGTGTGTGTGTGTGTGACATCCAGGCATCTGTTTCCTGCTGGAAAAGGTTAATTACATCTCCACCGCCTGACTGGACGTGCAATGCATAATCACGCATGCTAATGAGACCAGTGCGCTGGCCTTTTGTCTTTGGGCGTCCGGATGCGCCCGGGAAAACCTGCGGCATGGCGGCAGAAGATATGTCAACCACTTGTTTCTACTTCGAAAGCACCATTGTGGCAGCCAAGAAGAAACATGAGCACCCTAGCATGCTTGCGTTGCCATGCCCTCTAACAGGTGACAGCTGGAAGTGCATTGTGGTGGCATTTGCAGGGAGAGACTCAACTCCCACAGGGACGGACATTAATTGAAGCATCTGCATTTGTGGTTGTTCCTCTCGGTAATTACTTGTCCGGATATTAGAGAAGACGCAGCACCAAGGGAGTGAAGTTCCCCAAACCCCCGTTTCTCATTCTGACCCTTGACTCCCTTCTTCACACTCCAGCTAAGCCACTGATTGGACAGCTGCTTTGGCTTTAGATCGGGGTCAGCTCAGCGTGAAAATCCGAGATGGGCTCGGGGCCCCTCAGCGGGCGACTCTGGAAATTGCTCTACACTTTCTTACTCGGCTGAAGTTTTCACTAAGTCGATCTGACGTAAGTAAGCAGGTGAGTAGGTGCAGAGCTCCACGGAGCTTCGGTTCCAATCCAGCCGCCGCAGAGGAGGCGCAATAAAGGTAGAGAAGGGAAAGACGGGGCGTCGAGGAGAGGTATGCCTGAACAGAATAATGGATTTTGAGAGACCTTTGTCTCTTCACACTCTGGCAAGAAACGAATCAGACCTTTGTTTTTTTCTTTTTTATCTTTTGAATATTATCAGCAAAAGCAAAGTTCTCAGGCAGATGCCCAGGGAAAATTAGAGCATAGCAGGTTTGGGGAATGGAGGATGAGCAAAGAGTTCAGAGGCTTTCATTTTCATCAGTCTTATCATGAGAACAAATTTAGATGGCCTTTTGGTTTGTGAGAGTAGAAAAAGAAGTAGAACACCAAATCTTTTCCATGAAACACCTGAAGAAAAATATGTATTTAAAACCTGAAACCCCTTCACTTCCTCTATGGGAACATTCCCAGACCCCTGATATGCAGAGACCTGAAACCTTGGTCTTATGTTACAGTGTTTTAACATAAGAGAGAGAGTTCAGCCAACAGCGCTGGAGTCACACCACCGTTTCCTCATCCCGGTGATGCCCGTCCTCATCAACCTCCTCTTCTGATGCTTGGTCCTGTTTTTTCTTCTTTCCTCTGCGGCAGAAGCCATTCAGACCACAGAAGCAGGCACAGGTGAAGGGCATGGTCTACCTGACGCGCCGCATCCACAAGGACCTGCACAGGAAAACAGGTGAGTTAGGCATTCATCGGACGGTTCTTGGTTAACTGGATCTGATAAAAACTATGAAGGCTTTTCACCCAGATGTCTGACTATCTACGAAACAAACAAAAATGAACATTCAAAAACTAAAGTTCAGGAAGATTCAGCATAATAACTATGAGAGCAACACAATAAAGCAGGCTGCTGTGAATCTGACAAAGGGCTAACAAAGCGAGAGATACTACAGCTGGGGAGTTGATTACTCCCTTGGTGCAATTGTGAGGGAAGGCAAGGAACTGAAGTTGAACTGAGAAAACGGGAGAAATGGCTGACAGAACACACACAGGGAGCAGAATATAAATATACAAAACCCCAAAATAAAGCTGAGTGCAACAAAACCAAAGTCAACAGAGAATAGTTTCAACAGTTTTAAATTGAACAAACATTTAGTCTGATTGTGAAAACACAAAGGGAGCATCTTCAATGTTCTTTTGACATGATAATAAAAAAAAAAAACTGGTTCATGTCAATCTTAATTTTTCTAAGATATTGCTAAAATCTGACATCACCTCATGAACCTGACATGGACTTGTGTGCTGGATGCATTTTTATACCAATCAGGTAAAACAACGCAGCGCAATTTCACAATTGTGCTTTTTTTTTGACATTAGTAGAATATCAAAAATGTTTTGTGCACATTTGTAATGAAAATACGTAGGAGTGTACTTTTCATGGTAATGCGTGTACAGTCAATAGCAGAAATTATGTAGGTAAACTTGTGTAGGTTCCATCAATAAGTGAATCGGCGCACACACACACGCACTCACGCACACATGTATGCACTGCAGTAAAGTCTGGCAGCACATGGAGCCCTGGCACTCCTCAAGTAGAAAAAGTTTTTCTCCATTATGCTTCTTCGCACATTTTTCCCCTCCAACTTCCCACATCTGCAGCCAAAGAACTTTCTCCCACCGGTTCTCCATCCCGGGCATTCTCTTTTCCCCGTTCACCACCAAAGTAGTCTTAAGGCTCACTAAACTCCCAACGTTAACAGTTTTCGCCAGCGCGCTCGCAGCCAATCACAAATGAGCAGTGAGATTAGGAGAGGCGAGGTGAAACCGAGAGCTTCATTAAATACGAACCTGAGTCAGCAGCAGCGGCGGCAGCAAGCAAGCCTCGCTAGCGAGCGCACAATGCGTGTGTTGCATGTGTGTATGTAGGTAGGATGCAAGTGGGAGCGAGGGAGGGGGGAGAGAGGGTGTGCGTGACACGGGCGCAGACTGAACATAAAATTTCTGCATTCAAGCCCGCGTGTTTATTTGTGTGTGGCTTTAGGGATTGATGCCGTCTTTGGCTCGGCTCATGTGGGGGCAATTAGCTGAACCTCGCTCCAAGCTGCCTACGAGGAAAGACAAAACCGCCCCCGGCAGTACGTAGCTGTACTTAGCTGTGTGTGTGTGCATGTGTACGTACATACCACCGAATCTCGGGGGGGTGGGAGGGTTCTTCTTTTTATCCCTGCTCTGCCATCCCATACATCCATCTAATCCCCGTCTGCAGATCTCCCACTCTGTACCCAATGGCTTTAGACCCTATGTGACACGCCAGAGAAAATCACATAGGAATAGAAAGCCATAAAACACAGCAGTGAGTCAGTCATGGTGGTATCAGGAGTAACATTTTCTCTCCTCACAACGATCCGCATCTGTGTGTGTGTGTGTGTGTGTGTGTGCGCGTGTGTGTATCTCTCCCAGTTCTGTGGCTTTAATACCCTCAGCTTGTCTGACAGCTTACAAGGCCCTGCAGAGGTTTTACAACAGAGCTCAGACACCTCTCTCTCTCTCTCCCTCTCCTTTTCTGTCTCTCTCCACTCTCTATCCTTCTTGTCTCCCACATATCCCTATCTCACATCCTTCAACATCTTCTCCACCCCCACCCAACCCTCGGCCATTTCTTGTTTTGCCGGATTGTCATTTCCGGGGGTGCTTTTACAGAACGATGCATAAGATGATACAGGTGAAAACACAGTTTATGGAGCCTCTGAATTATTAAGCGGCTGAAAGTGGATGACTCAACGTTAACCAGAGAGGAAGAGGGAGGCGACTGCGGCCCACGAGCGTCCGCAAGTGCAGCAAGGAGAACGGACAGCCACGTGCCCGACGCTTGGAGGGACCGCGGCATGGTTCAGCGTACGGTCGGGTGTGGGGGGACACTGGCTGAAGGAAAACAACGGATCAGTCATGAGTTTATTATGTAATCTGATAAAAGTTTTATTCATTCTGAGAGAGCGGTGTGCCCATGTGTCCATGTCATCTAATTGGTTCAGTCACCTCAAAAGCAGTAACCCTGGCCATGAATTATAATTGAGTTCAAAGGAAATTTAATATATTTCTCAGAATAAGCTCACCGATTATATTTTTAAAGGGGCAGTATTATGTAAAATCAACTTTTTTGAGCTTTGCATCATGATGTTATCATGTTATTCCCTCATTAAAAACATACCTGAGAAATCAGTTAATCTCAATGGCAACCATTCAGCTGTGCAAAACATCTTGGGTGGATCTGGTATCGCCTTAGAGACTCAGCTCCTCCTTGGAGCTGCAGTTTCCGAGTTTCCCCCTCACAGATCAGCCCTCCCCACACCTCCTGCACTCAGCTCCTTCAGACTAGCCAACAGTAATTAGTAAATAAATGGTGGAACTGCGAGTTTGCTGAACTCATTATGGGAGCTACTTCTCAATGTAATAAAGGTTAAAAAAAAGTTGCTAGAGGATTCATAGAGGAGTCATGTTGTGATTACTTCCTGAAGGCAGAGTTTCAGCAGGAGTTTTTAAAGAGACAGACTCCCAGTTTTAAGATGTTAAATGAACAAAGTCAAACTTATTTTAAGTCATACTTCAGAATGAGGAAAAAAAGTAGATGCGTCTTTTTATCCTCTGTATGTAAATTTCTTATTTGAACATCATATGATGCCTCTTTCTGATATGTTTGTTGATGACACACAACTTTCTACATGACTTCTTTCCACTATTATTTGGTCTCAATAAATATAAGGATAGACTCGACTGTCTGGGACCAAAGAGCATGCAAGAAACCTCTGTGTTGTTTTGAACACAGACCTAATTTTAACATCCACAAAAAAACTGTTGGGAAATCATATGACCATCTTAAAATATTGCAAAGATAAAGGATAGTACTGACCAAACAAAGCACAGAATAAAGAGCACATGCTTTTATCGTTCAGCATGAAGTTTACAGGGTCTCCCAGCCCGTGTCCGGATTCTCTACAGGTACTCAGGCGTCCTCTCAGTCCTGAAAAATGACAATGCAGTTACCTGATGACTGCTAGGTTACCTGGTTTCTCCAAATTGCTCTTAGGTCTGTGAATGGCTGTTTGTCTTCTGTGTCTCCGTATTGCTGTGTGATGGACTGGTAACCTGTCCAGACTGTATATAACACCTCCTGCAGTCCAGCAAGGAAATTTAGATTTATATCCAATTACAAGATGGCTATCTTTACATGTCTGTGTAAAAACAGTTTAGCATCTTTAGCTCATCCAATTCCTGCTGCCAGAGTCCTTACCAACACCATACAATGGATGATACAACATCAGTTCCTAAATCACTGCATTGACTCCTGTAAAAGGATAGATTTTAAAATGTATATATTGGTGTTTGAAGCACTAAATGGTCTTTGACAAAAAACATTTCCTAACTACTTGCCAAGTTTAAACCATGTGTACTCCTCAGGCCAACAGAGACTTGCTTACTCTGGGTCTCCAGGACCTAAACAAAGAGAGCCAGAGACATTGTGTCATGTTACAATGTGTTAATATTACATTTAGCCCCAGAGAACTGCACCTTACTGCTCCCACTTCGGCTCTTTCCCACTAGCACCTACTTAGCATTGATTGGTTAGGCAGCAGAGTCACCAGTTGTGACACAAGATTGACTACCTTACAATAACCCTTCATTTGTGGAAACTCGCAATGGTAACTGAGCATATTTGGAGTTTTGAAGAACAATGACAGACTGAGCAGATGTTCTATAGTTTCCCTGTTCTCCATTGTTGCGTTGTATTGTGTTAGCGTCTTGTACAGATTCCATCATGCTACTTTTCAGACTCTGTGGCCGAAAAGTAGCATGATTTGGGGGATGTAATGGAAAAACTAACCAAACGGTGTAGAGAGCAGAAATGCGTCTGGAAAAGGGCTACAAGTTGCCTGTTAATGCAAATTTTACACATACCAAGGATGGTATTAAAAGTACTTTGCTGCCATCTTGTGGTCAAAGAAAGGTGTATTTCCTTATGACTACCATTCTATGACAATCTCATATTAGAACAATGAGAGAAAATGTACAGGAACCCAAGCAGAATAAAAAGTTTCAAGTAATATAACAGTGTTTTATCTAGTTTTATTGACCGTGGTTGTATTGTTTTGAAAGTCTCACCTAATTCTATGAATTGTTGCTATAAAAGTAGAATTAGCTTTTGTAGTAAAAAGTACTAAAGTAGTTTTGTTGTATCATTCTTAATAATCTCATTAAATAAACAAAGCAAACATTTCACTTTTTTGCCACTCCTTGCCAGCAATGTATCAGTTTTTATTTTTGTTGATCTTTCTTATATTTAAGCTAAACTATAAAGCAGCTATCTTCAGTCCTGAAATATTTAGGAAGCGCATCACCTTAATCACAAAGAACAGTGCAGATTTAAAAAAAAATAATAATAATCTGCTGCATCAGAATATGTTGTTTTAGATGAAAAGAAAAGGTGAGTTTCTATATTTCAGAATGCAGCTCTATTAACAAACATGGGGATTTGAGAGTCAAAGGCCTGGAAAGACAAGCAGAGAAGAAGGGTTTAAGAATGAAAGACGAGCACTCAAAGAGTTTTGAGCTGGTAGGATGACTGTCAAAGTCATCTATCCATGTTTTAAATCCCAGTTTTTTCAGCCTGCTTCCTGTGAATACACACTCTGCCTCCCTTTATGTGATTATATGCATGGGTGTGTGTTTGTGAGCATTTAAGCTGATTTGAGTCTTATCGAGATCCACTGTGGAAACAGACAATGTGCCTTATTTGTTATCTTCTTGTTTGGACGAGGAGATAAGGCGATCAGTGTTTGCAGGAGAGCGCGCAGGCATGCGAGCGTGTGCGTACTGTGTGTGTCCGTGCGTAAAGCATAGATAAGCTTAGCGTTGCGCCTTTCAGTTTCAGTGACAGAATCCTAATGCCGATCCCAGTGGTCAACACTCCAAAGACTTTCCACCCAGAGCTTTTTCCATTATTCAAACTTACGACCTGCCTTTGGATGTAGGCTTCCTATGTCTTGCAGAAGGATTGCATAGATGATTCTCTAAATATTGTGTCCTTTCTTTTTACCTCCATTGTGTTTCTTGTACTCATGTGCGGATTGATACTAAAATATCAATACTTCCGATATCAGACCTGTGAGTTTTAAAAAGATCAAAACAAAGCATCAATACTTTTAATACTTCAGTTATTTGAGATAATGTATCTTAACAGCATGTTAGAAAGTAACTTAATTATAGAGATCTTGCCTAAATGAGACAGGATGGATGGGAACTACTTTTTCTTCCCCCTTATAAGGACGGTTTTTATTTTACAGTAGGTCTTAATAATTAAACAAGGATTTATTTCAGTAGGATTAGTTTGCAACACTATTTTCACATATTTTGTATGATTTTCTGCTGTTCTTGAATAACCTAGCCATAGCAAATGAGGCTGCTACTTCAGTGTAATTCTGTGTTTGAAATGAATTCATTACAGTAATGTCTTGTATTTTATGAAGCCAAGATTTAACAGGTAAATTAAGTGTTTGTACAAAGTATCGTATCGGTATCGCCAATATCAGCTTCAATTTTACTCAGTATTTGATCGGAAAGGAAATCACCACAAACTTCCTTGTTCCTTGCTGTGTTTTTATGCTCATCTGTCTCCTGCCTGACTGCTACTGCTCTGCTTCCCTTATATTCTAACATCAATTCTCAGATATGTTCTCTGCCTTTTCCTTCCTTGAATTATTTCAAATTCAAGGAAATTGAAAGATATGTCGTTGATATCTACTGTGATTGGGATATGATCAATATCAACAAAAATACATCTGATAGAATTTTGACAACATCACTCTTAGGAATGCAGACAGAGGAAAGACTTTAGCTTCTCAACTTCTCACAGCCAGCTATGAAAGGTTGGTACATCAGCTGGCAATAACTTGTTACGTAACACGTGCAGCAGCAGTGTTAGGTTGTCACCGTCATACTTGGACATGCTTCGTTTCTCGGAGGTCCAAGGACTCAAAATGGACATATCTGTACGTCACGAAGTCACTCGGCAGGAAACAGCGTTCGCATTGTACTGTTTTGTATGTGACACAAAGCTGATAATGTTGAGTCAACCAGTCGCGAGGGCGCATAGTGTAACTTGCTGTGTTTTCTCCGTTCTGCACCAACAGTTGAGTGGTAGCTGCCTTAGTGGCAGAGGAACCAGGCATGGGGCCCAACATGATCAAATAAGAGTGAAAAGTGTGAAGTCTGATATTAACGGACAAATTTAGATACGTAAAGAAGAAATCCTGTTTATAAAATTTTTACTAACATGTGTCTGACTTCTTGTACTGCAGCATAATTTGTCTCTGAGAAACATCTACCACTAAGCCTTCTTTACATTCTCCATCTTTGTAAATTTACAAATAATTCAAAATTATTTGCTATCCGGATATTTAGATAGTTAAATGCAGTTGTACAGCTGAGAAGAGGATGATTACAACCTAAAGAATGTTCAGAGTACTTTAAAGCAGAAGAGCTCAGAAAATGTTTTGTTCTTACTTACATCTTGTTCCAACTATTCCAAACTGTTCCCAGTTCCCATCCTCTGGCTGTGGTGCAGAAGTCTATCTACTGGTGATTTTCCAACCTCCGCATCCTTCTTTTGTTCCGAGTTTCACTCTCCATACCATTACGTGAACACTGAAACCGGTGCAGATCCGGGAATTCTTTGCTAGTTTTTTGGTACCTGGACAAAGCTTTTACCTGTACAGGCTGCATTCCTGCCCCCTAACCCCCACCTCCATCTCCACCTCATTTTGTTTTCCACTCCTCCCATTTTCTGTTTTTCCGACTCCTTCTCGCTACTGCTCTCTCCCTCGTTCAACACAGAATGCCCTCTATCCAGTTCTCAGGTACACTGTCCGGCGCCACCCTCCCCCAAAATCACAGATTAACTGAAGGCCACAACTAAACCAGCAGCCCTGATCCTCCAAAGGTTCAGAGTACAAAACTGTGCATCCAAAAGGGAAATATGGTTGGAAATAATCTCTGACATTCTGTCACTGTTTGGTATTCAAGACGTTTCATCAGGTGCGGTTATATTCAGGTGAGGCTCAGTATGGTGGAGTCCCAGTCTGTTCTAATGGCTAACTGTCTCCCAGGCCCAGCAAACAAAGAGCCTATTGACTCTGTAACACACAGGAGCTTTCTTCCTTCTCCACAGGCCTCTGCTTTGTGCTTGTCTCCAACACACATGCACGCAGACATGCGCACACACACGCACACATACACACATACACACTCGCATCTCTAACTTCCTCCATACCCACATGAGAAATCAGACCAACATCACCACTCCACCTGTTCTTAGTTCTACCTGCCAACCACTGCTTCACTTTATCATCCAAATCCTTTACTTAGTCTTTCACAATGCTTCTGCAATTCAGGTCTGAAATATATTCAACGTATTGAAACATTCTACGGTTGGTCAACAGGAGCCTTATGGTGTTGAAAGAGTTAGCCGGTCGTGTTCCGTATAACAATATAAGGAAACATCCAACATATTTTTCTGGGCATTAAAATCTATATTAATATTGCCTACATGGAGAATTGTGAAAAATAAATATGAATATCATGATACGAAGGCGCCACTGTTGTCTTGAAACAACAAGGTTCAGTTGCTACAGCAACTCTGTCCTCTTCTTTTGTTTGGTCCTCCTCACCTTCATCACCTCTTGTGATGTCTACATTCCTGTTGATTTCAACGAGCTCTGGTTCAATTTGAAAAGGCTTAATAATGTTACTTATTGATTTGGCTAGACCATTAGATGTCATTTACCCAGAATGCACTGCAACATGGCGATGTTTGGGTGACAATATTTAAGCTAAATAACCTACAGTATTACTGCTGTATTATTTTTACATCTAAAATAAATATTTTCCAAATAAAGTCTAGTGTCATGTATCCCGTAACACTCAGCTCAGAACATGAGGAAGGTAATTAGTTTCTCTCACGAGGATTTAGGGATCCTCATGAGAATCTGTTTTTCTGGTAAAGACAACTGGCATCTTTGACAAACTCAATAATCTTCCTATAGGTTATTCTGCTTATAGGAATAAATAACTTATTTCACATTTTTGCCAATGTCCTGGTCCTAAACACTAATTTTGTCCTCCAAACAGAATGAATATTTTAGGTAATGGTAGTCTTATCTAAAGCAGTATATCCTATAAGTGAGGAAGCATTTCAAACTCTAACTCTGTGCCTGTACCTACTTTGCATGTAGGTGGTGGTGGAAAAGTGTTCTAGTTCACAGGATTAAATCAGTGAACTAAAACACACAAAGTCTCTGTGTTTGTATTTGAAAAGCCTGACATTCTAAATGTGAGAAGAAAAAATCCAACATTAAAGTAGGGGCATGTGAAAGAACGAGAAAGAAACAGAGTCAGAAAGACGGAGAGAGAGGACACCCTGCCCTAGATATCCGCCTCTAAGCTGCTCTCTATGCAGACATGGCAACGGGACGCATGAGGTGAGCGCTGGAGTGGAGATGAGAGAAAAACACAAAGATGGTCAGACGGAAAAATGTGTAAGGGACAGAAAGTCAGGCCAGAGGAAGGATTAGTGATCAAAGAAAGCCTGCAGCCATCCTGAAAGCCTACTGAACTCTCTCTCACACACACAAGCACATCTTTCTATCTTCACGAGGACTTTGGATTGACTTCCATTCATTTTTTATTCATTTCTACAGCCCAACTCTGACTTTTACCCTACACCTAATGCCTAACACTAAACCTGACCTAAACTTAATTCACACATCTAATTCACATCCTAAACAAGGGGGTCCATCAAGCACCGGGCTTTGGTCCATATGAGGCCCATCGGTCTTCATTAGGTTAGTAAATATGCCAGAGAAGGTCCTTGATAGGATAGCTGAACAAATACACAGACACACACTCTCACACACACAAAACTAAAATTTATATCAGTCCTTATTACGTCACTTATTCATATCAGGTTACCATTAATGTGTCAACCCTAACCTAAACCCCAAACATAACCCAGGCCTAAACCCAGTTATCTATTACCTTGGCCCACAGTGTAACCAAGAACAAAAAAATGAGGATTTCCATTCAATCTTGAAAAAGTTACCCTTTCATCCATCCATTATCTCTTATAATAATGGATTTATAATCCATAATCAGGTTGTGTGAGAAGCATCCCAAGCAGGGAGACCCAGACTTCTCTCTCCGTGGACACTTTGGAACACTCTCTAGGGAGAATCCCAAAGAGTTCCCAGGCCAGCCCAGAAACATAGTCCCTCCATGTCCTAACTCAGACCAAGAAGTTTTCCTCTGGGTCTCCTTCTGGTGCGATGTGCCTGGAACACCTCACCAGGGAGGCGTCCATCCTAACCAGACCCCTGAGCCATGTTCCACTGGCTCCTCTCGACGTGAAGAAGCAGCAGCTCTACTGTAAGTCCCCCCTGGATGACAAAGCTTGTTACTTTGTCTTTAAAGAAGAGCCCAAACACCCTGCGGAGGAAACTTATTTTGACATACCGTATCCACAATCTTGTTTTTTGGTCACTACCTGAAATTTGTGACAATAGGTGAGGATAGGAACATAGATTGACCAATAAATTTAGAGTTACACCTTCACCACGACAAACTGGTACAGCACTTGCATCATTGCAGATGAAGCAACAATCAACCTATTGCTTTCCCTTTCCATTATTCCTTTCTTTGTGGAGACATTCCTAAGATACTTAACCCCTCCACTTGCTGTAGAACCTCGTCCCTGACCAATAGCGTCAGGGATGAGGTTCTCTCATCTCACAAACTCACTACTTTTGGGATGGGCTAAAGGTTCAGGTGCTATGTAGGATGGGCAGCTGCTGAAGGTCTGTAGATTCAGAGCATCATATTCAAAGTTTTTATAGGACTAGTTCTTTGCCTTCCCTATTCTTAGGTTTGGTGAGAACAGCCACATTCATTTACTTTACCAATATTTTGGAGACTAATCAGGAGAAACACAAATATGTGTGTAGCTTCTTGTTGGTTCTGGTACTTGAAACCAGAACCAGCTCTTCCTCTGTATGTGTGGGTTTTCTCTAGGTAGCTAGGCTTCCTCCCACATTCCAAACACCTGATTGTTAGGTTGACTTTCCTTAGGTGCGCAGGGTTGTTTGTCGTGTGTGTCTCTGTAGCTACATTTCCATTAACCCTGACATTGCGCAAATTAGAAGTATGAAAGTAAATTCACCTAATGCAAAAGCACCAATTTTTTGAAAAACCCCCAAAACAAAACCAAACGTGGCCATATGGAAATTATCATGTTTGGCAAAACTGCAATGGAAGCACCTTCTTTCACATCACACAAGTCATGTGATCAACAGTCGACTGTTACTACTGGTGGAAAAGACAAAGACGACGACAGGAAACAGGAGGAGGATGTTGGTGCGGTGTGTTTTCAAATGTGAACTAAGTTATTCACATGTGATTTTAATTGCATTCCTTATTTAATAGAAACGGCTCAGTTGTGTTTTTTTCAATGTTAATGCAATCTTGACATGCAATAGATAATGGATGATTACAGAGCCGCTACGCAAACTTGTGCCAGTTTAACTTTGTTTTGTACAACTTCAGTTGCCTTTTCTCTTGAGATGATGCCAAGAAAAACACAAATTATGCGTCTACCTTTCCATCCTGCAGGAAATTCAGAGGCAGATGCTAAACATGTGAAAAGCTTTTAATTCCTCCTCAACCTCTGCCTTCTTCACTTTGACGAGCTGCTGATGAGGAGATAAAAACAACAGGCCGGAGATACCAATTAGGCCATCAAATGGCAGCAGCAACAATCTGCAGCACTCCTCCACTTCCCAGAGGAGAGCTGCTGGGGGGAAAAAACAAAAGAAGAAACGGCAATGGCGGAAGGAAGGGAAGGAAAAGCTCGGGCTGTGAGGAGGAGGAGGAGAAGAAAACTTTGTAGGAGCTCAGATCTAATCAGGGAATCCTCCCTCTCAATATCACAGCGTGCAGTGGCACAAGGTAACATAGAAACACACTCCCAGAAACACACAAACACCCTCCCTGTCAGCAGCTTGACCTCCACCGGCTGATCTCGCTCCTTGGTATTCCATCGCCCTCCCACCGGCTGACCTGATTGGCTAATGACGGCTCATTTATCTTGATGCAGCACCTGCGGTGTCGAAAAGGTGTGTGTGTGTGTGTGTGTGTGTTTGTGTGCGGGCTAGATAAAGTGTGCTTCCAAATGTCTCCATGTGTGCACATGAAGCTCGGCTAAGAACGTTGTTGCTTCTCCTGGGAATGCTGAACACAAGAAGCTAGAGGATGGAATCAGAGGGGAGGAGGTGATGTGTAAGAACAGAGAGGCAATGATAAATTAGGAAATGGGGGTAGATGGAAGAAAAAAAACAGAAGAGGATATGAGTACAAAAATAGCAGGGGGAAGATGACAAAAGGAGCCGGAAGAAAGAAGAATAAAAAGATAAAGGAGAATAGCATGGGGAGGAGAGATGAAATAAAACAAAAAAAAAATCCAATAGAAGAGAAGGGAGAGGAAGAAACAAACAACCACAGCCATGACTGGAGGAAGAGGGGGGTCAGAAAGATTGGAAGTTTAGAAGCAGGATTGATGCATGTTTTATTCACTCACGACTAATGCTTCTTTAATTATCGCAGCTGAAATCATCAGTCAAGTAGGATTCCTGTGGGTGTGTGCATGTGTGTGCGCACGCGTGTGCGTGTGTGTGTGTGTGTGAGAAACCATCAATTATCTAGTGGGGAGACATAAGGGAGGCTGGCCAAAGTGAGGAGCCAAAGAATTCTGTGCATCTACGTGGAAAACAATCCCATCATTTATAAGTTTATCAGGTAGAAGTTCTGTTTGAACCTGATTACTAGAGGTGGAAACAGGAAGGATCCAAAATACCAACAATGTTGGTACCGAATCGATATCAGTATCGGATTGATACTGGCGTGGTAAGATCGATACTTTAGTTTCGAATTCCATCTTGAAATTTCACCTCAACTCTACTTATAAAAAGATTTGGTTTTTACTTGCTCCCAAATTATCTTTTTTTTAAATTTTTTTTTACTTTATTTAGATAAAAAATTCACAAAATTTGCTTTGTTTTTCTATAGTTAATGTTAATGTGTTATTAAAGTATTTTGTAGACCCCTATAAACTTGGTCCTAATTCTGTCCTAGATTTCAACAAAATAATTCAAAGGAAAAGGTCAAAAGTTTGATTTTATATCAAATTTAAATAAAATGTTTCAGTTCTGGTATTGGTAAGCGCTGAACCAAACTATGAAGTATCAGACACATCTACTCATTACCTCTCCATTGTGCTGACCAGAATGATCAGTTCTTATTTGACATTACCAAACCATTCTTACCATGCTGGAGGACAACAATGGGCCGATAACCAGACATAGCTAAAGCACCCCTAGTGCTGTTGCTTTGGCACTGATTGTTGGCCAAGCAGTCTGAGGCTATTTGTAACATACACACCTGCTTCTGGGCAGGCAAAAGACAAGCATAAGCTTAAATATGTTAATACTGTTTCATAAAAATAATAGCATTTTGTTCAGTACTCTGGGTCCTTCTTTAAGTTCACATTCACAGAGTCTGGCTCTTTCTCATGCAGAATTATGATGCATGTCACATCAATGATGTAAAAGTCAGATAAAACACGACCTGACCGTTCAGACGGCAGACGCTTTGAAAACTACCATACACATATCCAAATTAGTACCACATACGGAAGTGGCCCAGATCAGATGCTTTGGGGGGGGTGAATGATCAGAATTGGGCCATTCAGACTGCAGTGAAAAAGTCGCTTTTGGGCAAGAAAACAAAAATCAGGTTTGAGTTCCAGTTGCCTGCTTTGTGAACGTAATCTTAGTTTTTGACATAAGCGCTCCAGGGTTTAACTCCCACCATTAATCTCTTCCTATTTTCTGTACATAAGCACCACTGATGACAAAAAACGTGAAGGAAAAACTAATCTGTTCAACTGTAGTAGCTCACTTAATGAATGAAATGTCATGGTTTGGGCTAACTTTGCTCTGTACCATTTGGTACAAATCCAACCAATGAATGAATTTCCACTCTTATTTTATTTTCTACTTTCTGTTTGTAGTAGAACACTATGTTCTCTGGGGAAGCAAACAGAAAAGATACTATTAGGATCTGTAGAAGATATCAAAGCCAAGGAGGACAGAACTGACAATGTTACAAAAGCATATATCTGCCTGATGGTAAGCATGGGCTGCTATGAAATGCTCATGATGCAATAACGAGTAAAAACAGACTAAGTAGCTCGAAGAAAATTATCAGCTCAGCCAAGGTGGCATATGTAGAGGTTGACCCAGAATTATTCATACACTTGGCAGATTTTGATTCACATATATTTTTATTGAACCAAGAGTTTTGTTTCTGATAAACAAAAGCATTGCCACCCTGTGCTTCATACAGCAGTATAAAACACTCCAACACTTTGTATGGTGTCTAATTAAAGTAAGTGTAGACACAAGGAATAATAATATGGACCATTTTAGAGGATTTGAAACCTTGGTGTACTGTCAATCCAGTCTATGCTTCCCTTATAGTAGAGCTGGACAATAAGTCAATAACAATATATATAGCCATAGACGCATGACAGATATCAATAGATAATATGTCTGACAGAATATTCACTGAACTCTGATCCCGACTACACAGGCTTCTGGGGGATGCAGACAGAGGAAAGACTTTAACCGTTTAACCTCTCATGACAAAACTGGTGGCATCAACTAACTCAACTCGCTCTTTGGTTACCTAGCAACAAGTCGTTGAGTAACTTGCCCAGTAGCAGTTTCAGATTTCATCATCTTGCCTCATAACTGCTTAAAAATGTAACAGCGTGGAGAGAAATTTGTGGATAAAATGAGAAAGCTTCAGATATAAAAAAACAAACAAAAAAAACTAATCCATAATTATCAATATCGACTGAAATTAAACGTGTGGTATTGTGGTTTGTTTTTCAGCCATATCGTCCAGGTCTAACTAATGATGCGCTGCATTTGATTTCTCATGTGGATTTTGACTTTCTAATCAAAAATATAGCAAGAATATTTGGACTTCTACCAAAGAAAAAAAAAAAATTTTGAGTAGCCAAAACCTCAGCATTTAAAAAATTGCCAGTACAAGCTTTTTATGACGCTTCTCTCAGTCTTTAAATTAGAAAACCATGATGCAATTATCCCTATTCTTACTCCTTTGTTGTCATTAACAGTTAGCGTTACAACAGTTAGCAAATCTCACTGATCTTTTTGCAACCAGAACACATAAAGTCAGATATGACTTCTGATGCAGATCAAATGTTCCAAAACAGAAAGTTGTGACAGTGGCTGTTAGACTAGTTGCAGTTTGCATTTCTGCCACTAGGTGTGGATATAAGTGCTTCTTTACGTTTGGTCAAGCAAGTTATTAGGTTTAAGGTGAAGGAAAATCGACACGTAAAAGTAAGTTTAGCCGAGTAAAACTCAATCCTTCCATTGTGTTTTCTAACAAGTCATGAAAAGAAGGTAATTTATTTTGCTCACCTCTTTAAGAGGTACGGCGTCCCATAGAGTGTAATCAGTTCACGCAAATCCTTAGTGGAGCGGCTACTTTGTGCAGCAGCTACTGCTTCATGCTTTTGGTTGCTGTGCATCGACTGCAATCAGCCCGTACGTTATGCTGCCTACGTTCTCCTTGCTGCATCCTCTTCCCCTGCTGAGTGCAGGGGAAAGGAGGGTTTGCATACATTATGTCTTCTTTTGTTCTTTGCTGTCAGTTCATTGTCAAACAAAAAGAAAAGGAAAAAAATTGAGAGCACAGAGTAAAAAAGGGGTGTAGAGGACAAGTAGGTCTTACTGCGACACCAGCCTTGGTTAGGTAGAAGAGATGGGCTTCACCACCACCTCCTCTCCTCTCCTCTCCTCTCCTCTCCTCTCCTCTCCTCTCCTCTCCTCTCCTCTCCTCTCTTTGTTTGTTCTTATCTTTCATTTTCTGTCTAAACTCAGGTGCTGCTTATCTTATGCCACCCCTACAACCCCCTCCCCATTCCACTTATCTCTCACTGTCTTGTCACAAGCTCAGAGTCTGACATATGAACACACACTCACTGCTTCAACCTGGCACCCCCCTCCCATCCTCCTATCATTCTTCTTTTTTTCCCCCCCTCTGCCACATCATGTCTTCCCGTCGCCTATCCAGCACCGCCGGAGGCAGCTGGTGGGCTGTGACCTATCCTATCACTGCTCCTGGATCAGACCTGTCATACGTACATGTGGCAGGTAGACAGACAGGTGGGCAGACAGACGGGGCGGTTGGAAACTAGTCAGCTTCAGATCCGTATCTCAATTCCAGCCTGAGATTCTTAATCCGTCCGCGGGAGGTGGAACGGAGCGATCCATACGGCTTAAGCCGCCTGGAATCTTTTACAAAGTTTGACTGTTCAGAAGCGATTTATCGGTTTCACGTCATCGCAGCTCATCCCATGTTTATTGGCAGTTTGTCTTAAAGGTGAAATTCGCTTTAAACATTAAGGATGTCCTTTTCTGTCCTCTGGGAATTCGTGCCTGTAGGATTTGGCGAGCTTTGCCGATTGGTTTTTCCACCAACAGCAATGGAATTCTGTTTAGTTCCATTGCATTAAAGCAGTCTTTTAAACTTTTCACTTTGTTATTTTCATTCCCTTATATGTTGAGTGCAGTAGCTGCTGGCAGCAGCAGGAGGGAGGGAGGATAGCAAGGCTGCATGTGCCAAGCGCTTCGTCCTGATTTAGAACCAGATCTATTTCTGTTCGCCCTCCAACCCCGCCGGGAAATTTTCAAATCTGCCACGGACAAGCATGTGTGTGCGTGCGTGTGCATGTGTGTGTGTGTCAGGGGGGATGGAGGGGGTAGTGAAAAAGAGAGCAACAAAGATAGGGGTTGAAAGAGGCGAAGAGAGATCGTTTAATGTATAAATCATTTCTGTGAAAATTCGTAATTAGCACGCAAGAGCCTGCCTAAGAACTGGAATTCCAATTAAGTCCCTGAAGTGAAATGAATTAGAGTCAGGACGGACAGGGGGCTGGAGACCGAATAAAGAGATGAGAAAGTGGGGAAAAATTGGGAGGACGCCTCGCAGGCTCCAAGTGGAACGATCTGGTCGGGGAAAAAGATTCAAGCTGTGGTCAGTCATTCTTAACCAGAGCACGTACTGACTGAGCCAGGCTCACCCTGTGGCACCAACTCCAACACACACACACACACACACACACACACACACGGAATTGACACCAACTAAATCTTAGCTCCATATCTACTCCAAATGTCACCAGTGCCACCTTTGACTCACAGTGCTAATGCCAACTCCTTCCACCGCTGTCACTAGTTCCGCACTCAAACTTCCTGAGGTAACGAGACCAGAGGAGGAAAACTTGTGGAACAAAACGGACGACAAACACTCACCTCCGAGTTGCCGCTGCGTCGGTCCGATCGGCTGAATCCTCACACTCACACATGCACTTGTGGTGAGTGCCCACACATGTGCACGCTCCACAGCAAAGTGTGTGTGTGTATGCGTGCGTGTGTGTGTGTGAGGCTGGACTCGATGGAGCTGTGCAGTAGGAGTATGAGCGTGAGGAGGATGAGGAAGAGGAGGAGGGAGATGTATGGTTGGGCGGGAAGGTGGAGAGAATGGAGAGAAGAAAAGACTGAATTATACGGCATGAGATTCTGAACAGAGTGCTGAGAAAACTACCGGATACTCCAGGAACACTGTTAGAGTCCCCATTTTGTTAATTGTGTGTAGGAAAATGTGTACAGTGGACAATCTGATTGGTTCTTTTTGGTGAGTTTGCGTCACGTCTCTGAGACTTGGCATCAAGCCTCCGAGTGAGACGGAGCGAAAAGCCTCCCATTCATGTCCTAATCTCCTCCAACAGGCCACATGTGGCCAGCATGGCAACACATCCCAGGTTTTCCCACTTCAACACCTCCGCTGCGTCTTCCTCATCATCGCCTCAACAAGTCTCTTTATTGTTTTAAGTCGTACAGATGAGTTCACTTGGGAAACTCGCAGAAATAAATCCTTACAAGCTGGCGAATGAAAATGAAATTTCACCAATAAGGCAAATATCTCAGAGGATGTCAAAATGTTTTTCTAATTAGCTAAACATTGGTACTTTCTTTACCAAAACCAGCGAATATTTTTTGTATAACCTTTAATCGCAATATTTTACCTACAATATAGAACTTCCGGTCGGTTTGACCAGTCATTACCCGGATTTTGCAATTTCCTCCTAATCTATTTCCATTTTCTACCCACGCATCTAAGCATTGAATTTCAGTATATTTCTTTGATTAGCTATTTTTGATCACTTAAGGAGAGAAATTATCATAAATATATTTAAAATCTCCTGTTTTTCACCAATTGTGGTTCCAGTCCTGGTTGGATTCGCCTGCTCTCCCGCAGTATGAGAGACCATGACCTTTAGATACACGATAGGTAACATTTATCCATATCGCATAACCACATTTTGTTACTGAAGAGTATGAACAAAAAACAGAAAAAAATGGAACAATCAAAGTTAGTGCGAAACATTCCCCTTGGCATTTTCTTGCTTGCATGTGAGAAAGTTTCTGATACAAAAAAAACCCCAAAACAAAACTGCCAAAATACCTAAAGGTCAAAGTGGGAAAACGACATAAATATGGATGCAAGAATGATATTCACCTTCTTTAGCCACACAAAACAAACAAAACGTTATTTAAACCACATACAACTTGGAAAAGTCAGAGAAAACCCACTACGCCTGGATCGTCTTCGGAACATAACCCACATAACCACATCAGAACATTTCTGCAGCAACTTTCAACTCTAGCGTTGAGATAAAATACACAACACAGAGCACCACTGCACACATACTCCGCTCCAGGTGTGTGTGTGTGTGTGTGTGTGCGTGTGTGTAATTGTGCCTCTGTCCTCTGGCTTCGGCAGAGAAAAGCCAATCTCCACGTCCAATTATTTGCCTCTCAAAGGCAGACAGATGGGGGGAGCCGGGAGAATACAGCACATGGGGTTGAAGGGAGAATTAGTCAGACTTACAGAAAGTGAAAGACAGCGGGATTCTTTGAGGGTCTGCACAGGGAGGAATTAATTAGAATGAAAAAATGAATAGTGGGGAGGTTGAGGAGGAGGAGGAGGAGGAAAGGCTCGTCTTCGCCCAAGTCCTGGAAATGGCTTCACAATTAGTCAAAGTCCCAAACAGAGCCTGTGGACAAAACTGGAGCCGCAGCTGCAGAGCGGGAGATGAACACCCGAATGGAGAACGCCGAAAGCGACAGAAGAAAGCGCCGAAGTTGTTAAAGAGACCTGATTGGCAAGAGAACGTCATAAATATATATTTTTTTCTTTCATTGTGAGTCTTCGTACCCTCTCGAGGCGATCGCTGCCTGTCCCGTTTTCTCAGCCCCGTTAATCTTCTCCTCTCTTTTCTTCTGCTCCCTCCTTTCGCGCGCCGCCGTCCGGGATATTCCATCAAAGGAGGCTCCGGCTGGAGGCGGACGGTGGCGTCGCCGGGCTCCGCACGCGCTCCACACTTTGCTGTCTTCTTCCTCTTCGTCTCTTTCACTTGTCGACTGGAGCATGTTTTTTTCTTCTCTGTGGTGGTGACACATGGCGTGTGTAGTGTGTGTGGTGGTGGTGATGGGGGTGATGGAGGGCAAGGAGGAGTGAAAGGAAGGACTCAGGACAGAATAAATGAAATGAATAAATAAGGGTTAAAAACCGAGGGAGGGAAGAGCAGCAAGTGTGGGCAGACAGAGCGGTGAGCGGGGAATGACGGGAAGAGGCAGGTGGAATGGGTAGTGACACATCGCGGAGGTGTGTGTCTGCGTGTGAGTTGTGTCAGAGCACGGGGGCCGTCCCTCCAGCCGACACACCACCGACAAGGAGGAGGAGGAGGAAGAGGAGGCGGTGAGGTAACGGAGGAGGACCGGATGGATGGATGGAATGCTGGGGATGGAGGGACTGATTCAACAAGCCACCTCTTCTCGGTCCATTCACACACAAAAACTCTCCACTTTTCCCAGTTCATTATCATTCACGGGATTTCACCACGACATGCATGGCTAAACTACCCACAGAGAATCTTAATAGAAAGGATGGAGGGAGGAGGACGGGGTGTGTTAGACCAGCAGGTGTCCCCTCTACGTCTATTGTTCCCACTGACTGTGTGTTCATGGAAGTGAGTCTTTGTGTCCTGTGTGTCCCTGTGTGTTTGCGTGTACGCTTTCACAAGATGGAGCATGGGCTCTTCTTAGAGGGGGTGAAGAAGCTGGAAAGCTGAACACTTGTTCAAGGAGGCTAGATGAAAACTTCTTGAATCGAATGGGGAAAGGGAGAAAAGATCTCCGGCGCTCTGTGGCAGCTCAGATGTGCTTTTTTAAAAAAAAGTTTTTTAGCCTCTCTCAGGTCATTTCGTCGATGAGTACTCTGCGAGATTCACTTAGACATTTAGTTTTCCTCATTCAGACTGCACAGATTGAGAGAAAATCAAGCGAACAATCCAGGTTGTCGGATGTTAAAAATTTAATTATTGTAACTCCACAAAGAACGCTTTGTATTTCAAGAGAAGTGATTATGTTTTTTTATGTAATCACTTTCTGGCAGATCAGAGTTCAATGGTGTGCTTCCCAGAAGCAAGTCTTTCCATATAATTCAACACAATTTAATCAAATTATTGTCTATTGTTTTATATATATATTATTCATTTGACACAATACGTGGAATTGGTTAGAAGAGGCGGTAGATGGACATAATAGGTGTTGCGTTTCATTTGCGAATGTGTGCCTGTATTCTGAAAATGTTGAAAAAACCCAATTTTGCAATTGTGGTGTTTCCATTAAAAAAGAAACACAATTAAAGTAATTTGCGAATAAGATTGCTCACACGATAAGTTCTTAACCCTTGTGTGTGCGAGGACTGAGGCAAACGTAGAGGACTGTGGCAAATTATACAAGTTTTACGGGTGTGGGGTTGGTTGGACCCCATTTGTAAAGACAAGGGTTAAAAAAACATGTCCCGCCATCATCCTTCAACTACTTCCTGTCTTTTTCTTGTTCGTGGTTTGCGCCAGTGGCCTGGTTGTTGATTATGGATGTGACTCGTGTGATGCGAAAACATTTTTCCATCACAGTTTTGCGATATAAAGCAATATTGACATGGCCAAAAAAGCCGTGCCTTTTGCCAAAACTTTTTATTTAGGTTTTATTTTTCAAAATTGTCACATTTTCATTGAGCAGATTTATTTAAAAAATGTCAAATTATATGGCTAACGGAAGCGCAACAACTCTCACGCCCTTTCAGGTTTAACCACAAATTCTCCATAGGACGGAGATCAGGACTGTGTGACCGCCATGATAAAACATTGACTTTGAAAACATTCTGCCTTCATTATTTTGTGGTAAAAGTTGTTTGATTGTTTTAATCAGATACATAATTTATTAGCTTAGAATGTTACTGTATGACAAAATTCACTATTGTCTCAGTCTATTAGGTAACTTTATTTCAGTGTAGTCATATCAGCACAGGTGAAGTAGGAAAGAGTCCAGCTGACATTACTCCCTCATACTTCCATTAGTTTGAAGAGACAGATCATTTAGACCCCACAGAAGTTTTTTCTCTGACCGCAGTCCGGCAGGGATGTCGCTGACACCGTGTGCAGTTTTATGAATTTTATTTTTTGTATGGTATCGGGAAACAACCGCCCCCGCTTCTTGGCTGTCTGACCGTGACATTTGCCGCACTCCTCCTAAGAGTCACTCTAAGACTGAGGGTCAAACATGATAGCAGACTGCTGTAAAAGGAGAATGTTGCCAAACACCTGGGTGGACCTAGCCCTGCCTTCTAGACGCAACTCCTCCTCAGAGCTGCAGCTACAAGTTTCCAAGCTTCTGCCTCACAGAGCAGCCTTTTCCAGCGACTCCTTCCCACTCAGTACCTTCAGACTAGCCAGCAGCAATTAGCAAACACCTGGTGGAACAGCACATCTGCTGAGCTCATTATAGGAGCTGCTTCTCAGTACAACACTGATAAAAATTGTTGTTAAAGGATTAATGACAAATACTCTCAAAAATCAGATAGTCGATCTGTGGTCAGAAAACTTTCCCCATTTTGTCTCTTGTCTCATATTTCACGTTCGCTAATAAAGATCATTAAACCTATGGGATAGTTTTTTTTAGTTGTTTTTTTTTAGTGTGTCATAAGAACTTAACATTTGTGTCACTGCCCACACCTCCTGCCATGAATATGCTCATCTGCTCTTTAGCTACAGAGTGACATTATGAAATGTCAGAGTAAGCCATGCTGAAAATGTTAATGTGATTTAATTGTTGAAAACAGTTTGGAAAAATTGGACTGCTGCTATGTTTTCACACATCAACATGGCAGTAACTACAACACGCTTTGATTCTTTGCAGTTATTTCAAGATCAGAGCGACCAATCAAAGCAAGTCATTGTGTTGTGTGGGTCCACTTTAATGAGATTACATAGCTGGCAGCCAAGCAGCAATTAAGTGGAATCAATTAATTTAGGTGGCAAAATGCACTCTGAAAGCTTTTGCTAAGTATCCATTAAAGACTGTAAGTGTGCTTCACTTGTGACTGGCTTCCCTCACCTCCACCTTTTGCTGTTCTTGATGAAAATGTCCACACTTAGGATTTACACTGTTGCTCAGCAGTAAGAGAAAGAAATCACAAATCTTGATTTTAAAAATTAATCATCCACATGTGATTCTTATTTTTATTCTGCTTTTTTATACATTGCTTGTATTGTGTGAATTTTTGCGCTATGTGACTTTTTCCATCCATCCTTCCATTTTCTTACACATTTATCCCCTCCCTGTTCAGGTCGCCAGTCCATCACAATATATAACTTTTTATTTGTAACCTGATGTGTTTTTTTTAAATAAAAGACTATTTTTATAAACCGTTATTTTCTTTTTTGATGGAGTAGGCTTGTTAATTTGCCTGTATTGCACTGTAATGTATTATGTGTATATTGATTGTACCCTGAGGGATTACAGATGAAAACTAGCCTTTATGGCTAACTCTTCTTTTTTTAAATGTTTTTTTAAAATAAATAAACAACCCAAGGTTTGTTTTAATGGCTTATTGAACAGAATTTGTATTTCATTTAATCCATTATCTTAAAATAATTGCTTGAGGTATTGCTTCATATGCTGTGTTATTTATGTGTTAATGTCTTGATTTATACATTTGATTCATGAGGATGCTAACTTATAACAGAAGTCAAAGCAGCTGGTTGTGCGTGTGCGTGTGTGTGTGTGTGTGCGCGTGTGTGGGTGTGTGGACCAATCTGTTATACACAAAGCCTCGTAAATATTTGCTTGTTGAATTATTATCAGTCTAAAATCCACCAGAGACTATTTTACCTGCAGTGAAGTCTCAGACCTGTATCCGGGCAGACATGAAAGCAAAGTTAGTCTAAACTAGACGAGATTATTTTTGGCTTCACACGAATACCGTAGAGGAAAACATGGGAGAGATTTGTTTGGCAACAATCACAAATTAGAAGCTTAATTACATATCACTTTCCTGATGTTGTTTTAATCCTTCCTGCATTATTTCCTTCATCCTGTTATCACCATTTCATTCACTTCGTTTCCATTATCATAATCCAACTTTAAGCCTTTTGGAAATAATTTTCATAAACACATTCAATCACAAATAAATTGTATTCATGATCCCCCCCAAAATAATTTTTATGCTCAAGTAATCAGGCAGTTGGTTTTCATCGTGCACTGAGTTCTGGATGTAGCTGCACAGTATGATGAAGGGACAGACAAAAGCTATTTCTGGTGGTCAAACATTGACTTATAGATTGAGGAAAGGGCCAAAAGCTGCTCATGTTGTCACAAACTCTAAAGTGATCTGTGCATAGCTCCTCTCCACCCCTGGGTGTTCACACTTCAGCCACGGCATTGTGTGGATAACGAGTCTGCAGGGCCTTTAGAGGACACAGTGTTTCCTTTAACTGTCGATGCGCACAGTAAAAGGCCTGAAGTGGTGGTCAGGGAGGGAACCTTCAGGGGGGCAGGAGAAATGTTTGGTTGCTTTTGGTTGTCCACTTGCACGTAGTCCTGTTTCCATTCAACTGTCATGCAGATTTTTTTTAGCAAACTTTAAAAGAAAAAAAATAAATAAATAATAATAATAATAATAAATGTGAATTAGTTTTGTTTCTTTCTAGCGGTTTGGAGCCAATCAAGCAGGCTATGCAAAGAGTCACTTCATCAGATGTTGATGCTACGTTTGGCTGTAACAAACAGGAAGTACGGGTTGCAATCTAATACGAACCACGTCAGGAAAAATAGAGGAAATTTGGACTTTATCTGAGTTTGGTGCCTCTAGTAAGGCACTGATCCACCAGTCTAAGGAGTTCATGACATCAGAAAACGTGTTTCCATCTCCCTTTTAATGCAGTAACTCTTTTTCAGAAAAGCCATTAACCACTTCAAGCAAGTGTAACAACTTTTATGAAACTGAAGTTATTTAAATTTTTGCAGTTTCCATCAACCTTTCCTAACCCGATACTTCATAATGTACAGAAAAAGAAACATTAATGGAAACACGGTTAGTTTTCCTGAAAACCAAGAGATTGCGACACATGACATCTGTTCCATACCATCCAGCAACCTGCGGCTTCTCCGACAGGTTGGCCCAAACGATGAAAGATGCAAGAAATGCGTTACAATATGAAGGAACGCTCCGTCAATTCAACACCGTTAGCTGTTCAACTAATACAAGAGGCAACCAAAAACCCACTTGTAATCAAATCACTTTTTTAGGGAGAAATAAAAAACAGACTTTAACATGTGAAGAATTGTGAAAGAACTGAATATTTAATGGGGCGTAAACATCACTAAAATGTTCTGATATCTAATGAGATACGTGTGGTGTAATGCTGATCAGACGTAATGTTTTACTGGACTCTAAAGTTTGAGTATTCAACTATATGGCAGTGCTTTGAGGCTGGCCTTTTCCTGAAAGCCTGAGTCCAGGAAGACGCAACAAGTTCAAAGTTGTGAATTAATTTTCCAGCCTTACATTGAGTGCTGATTCAAAGGACTTTGTTTTTACTGAGAAAAAGTTCATGAAAAAGTTCAAATTCGTGACAGTTTGTCTGAGGCATGCAGATTTCAACCAACTGAAATAGACAAAAATGCTTTTAGAGCTTTTTGTTTGAGGTAAGAGGTGCAATTTCATGCAGCGCTACAATAGCACGACCACAGCTGCGCCACTCGGGAGCTCGGCACACACAGGCTTGTTTTGGAGCCACTAAATTACCAAACAGGTGCAAGAACAAATAATCCAACTTCATCCCAGCAAACATGGCAATGGTTGCACTGTCACATCTCTCGCTCTCCCAGGAAGAACATGCATGCTGGAACGTAAGCATATGGGTTTTAATTTACAGACGGGATCTGGAGTAAATTAAAGACTTGTTTACTGGGATACAGTATACCATATCTACCAAAACCTAAAGGTCATCCACAGAGAAAACAAGAGAAACAACATCAGAGGCTTTTTTTTTACACAGCATGTGTCTGAAAAAGTGAAAAAAAATCTCCTCAGCGCTGTTTCTAAAAAGGTCACATTTCCTCTCTGCGTGTGTTATTGTACTGAGAGTCAACATCTCCTCCTTGGTCGTGTATGCTGAGTCTAATATGGATCATAGAGCCGGCATATGTGCGTGGATCTTATTGAGCTTTACTTTTCACACACTTTGAACATTGCCATGTGGGTAGCATATGGGTTTTTACCGACGGGTGATGAAGAGGAGCTTGTGCCGTCACCTGGAAACGGAAGGAACATTAAGACCGACAACGAACAGAGACGTGGGGAAGTGTGTGTGTGAGGATGTTCAATTCTAACACCGAAGGAGACAAATTTAATGGTTTTAATGCCCAGGAGGAAGATGGAGATACGTAGCCTTCAATGGAGTTTTTCTGACAGAAAGGGTTTTGTAGACGTGAGCAGCCATTTTACCAGTATGTATTAAACATTTAATATTGGAACAATTTTCTGTGTAAATATCTCATGTTACAACATGGACACCTGCAGGTTATAGACACGTGTGACCTATATGTGTCCTTATTTCTTTTCAAAGTTAGTGTGTACAGCTTATATTATATACATGCGTTCAATATTTGGGAGATCACAGTACTTTTTTTAAAGAGTCTGTTGTACACTTATTTTTGAACCCAAACTGTTGTTTTGTTGCAGCACTGAAGGCCACAACCCAAAGCCTGTTGGTCACTAAAGTTGGTTTCTCAGTCCATCAAGCAGCACTGGAGTTCTCACATTACCAGAAACAGGGCAGCACAGGTAGAAGAAATGCCAGCTAATTATACATATGTGTCAGTTACGTCAATCCTTTGACATCCATTACTTTTGCTCTGACTGATCCATAGTTTCTACCATAAGGCAGTGATTCACACATTTCAATGACGCACGCATCCTCACAGATGTTGAAAGACGCTAAACCACTCCTTCAGAATTACTCCTAAGGTAGATTCTAAACTTCACCATTTAAAAATAAGCAGTTAAATTTAAGCAGTCTTGTTTAATTTAGTAAACTTGTTAATTCATCTATATACTAATCATTCTTAGTCTTAACTTAGAATTGGTCATTTAATTTAGATTTCATCTGTTGATTATGCTTGGAGATAAATATATAAAATATAGAATAAATATATAGAATAAATGTTTGAAAGTGAGTCAGGGCAGATTCATATCCCAGACTTGAAATCAAAAGGAGGAGCAGACAGGTGGAGGTCTGGACAGAGCCAATGAACTGAACACATTCTTCAACAGGATCAGTTCAGGTTCCTCCTAACAAACAGACCTTCCTCCATGTTCTGGTACCAAAAAAAGCTCCTAGATGACGGTGTATACTGTTGTCTGGAAGTTCTTGTTGGATTCTGTTTTCTTTTTCTTTTGCTCATCAGGTGTTGATACTTTACTACTTACTTAATATTAGCTGTATAGCAGTGATCTCTTATGACTGGTTGCCAGTTAGACATAAGACTCTAGAGCAGTGGTTCTTAACCTTTTTTGAGGTACCGCACCCACCAGTTTCATATGCGCATTAACTGAACCCTTCTGTAGTGATTAATAAAATCTGATTTTTTTCTCCCAGATTCAAAACTCAGCGGTGACCCAACTAGAGTCTATGGGTGATCACTAGGGGTGACCTAGTGATCACCCCATGATCACTAGGTCTTCTTAAAAGGTAGAGTCTCTGAGATCAGTTCTTCAAAACATA
The DNA here is from genome assembly GCF_904066995.2 of Poecilia reticulata. Classification (NCBI taxonomy): domain Eukaryota; kingdom Metazoa; phylum Chordata; class Actinopteri; order Cyprinodontiformes; family Poeciliidae; genus Poecilia; species Poecilia reticulata. The sequence goes on from NC_088834.1 coordinate 31,586,563, forward strand.
GTCAGTGTTTTCAGCAAAGTTGAGCTGACTGTCCAGGAATGACACAAGGTATTTCAAATTTGCCACAGTTTCAACAGGTTGGCCATCGAGAGAAACTGGAACCACTTTAAGGTTTTGTTTAGATCATTTAATTAGCTCTACATTCTTAAGAGAATGAAAAATTAGTAATAAATAATAAAGACTTTGCGGTATTCTGATTTAGTAATGTAATTATAGTTGTGTTACCACTCCCACGCCACTAGAGGCAGTACCAACCCCGAAAAGATGCGACTAAAGAGCAGATTTAGAAGTACACTGAAAGCTACACAATTTGGTAAAAACTGTGACCTTTGCTGAAGTAATTAAAGACACAAGTTCAAATCCATGCTGAGTGGAGCTCCTTCAATCAGGGCTCCTCCGCAGCACTGATTGGCTAAGCAATGTAACGTGATCCTCTGCAGCAAGTGATGGCAAAGCGGGGCGTCATCACGACTTTACACAAGTGTGTCTTTACCTCCGCGGCAGAGGCTCCGCCGAACCCCTGAGACCGACTCATCGAACCCCTGGGGTTCGATCGAACCCAGGTTAAGAACCACTGCTCTAGAGGCAAAATGTGGCTGCCATGAAGAAATGTGCTTAGAATATTTCACTTAGGTTTTCTTGTTTTCCCAAAAGAGACGGAATTCACAATGTGACCACAGCCGTTTGCACACCAGAAGCATTTATTTCCGAACCTGCCATTTCCTCTTCTACAATCAGCATCATTCTTCTTTTTATCTCGATCATATTCCCCTTGGCCACATCCAACCAAATCCCCACAGGGCTTACTGAAGCGCCTTGTTGTCCAACTGAAGGAATCTGCAGCCAAGTCAAGGAAACAACTTGTTCGCCTGCATTAACTTTTGTCATTTTTCCTCATCTGGCGACACCTTGGGCACGCCCAGAGCGGCGTTCCAGCTTTCCTCTGCCACAACGTCTCCCTTTCAATCACGCTTTCAAATGCAATCATCTAATTCCCCGCTGGCGCATCAGTCCGCCATGAGGGTACAAGATTTGTCAAGTGCGGGACTGGGGAATCGCCTGCCTCGCGTAATGTGAAGATCTGCGCTATTTCCTGCGCAATTCATTTTATAAATGTCAGAGGAAGCTTGGCAACTCTTCCGCCTTCACCATCTATCCATCCCCATAGAGACTCACACACCAACATACACACTCAACCTGATAGGTAATATTCTTATTAGAGATCAGCTTGATTGGCTCCTTCTGCCCTTTTCATTGTCTGAGCGACAGTGAGGGAAGGGATGATGACATGTGTGTGTGTGTGTGTGTGTTCATGCATCGGTACACTGCAAAAACTAAAATCTTAGTAAGATTAAATATCTTAAATTAAGGAGATTTTTCTTGTTTTCTTTCTGACAAGATAATTTTTCTCACCAAGAGGGATTTATGTTAGAATATTTTTCTTATTTTAAGTGTTTTTGTACTTAATTATCTCAGTAAGATATAAAAGCTTAATATTAAGAAAATATTACTTATTATGAGTAAATATGTGCTAGAATCTAGAATATCAATATTTACCTATCAAACTTCAAGTCTAGAACTTATTTTATATAAGTAAACATTTCTTATTTCAAGCACAGAAAGCGAAATCACATACTTAATGAAATGTATTCAGATAATTAAAACAGACTATGTCCAAATGGAATCCTTTGTGTTATTGTCAATGAAAAAAAAAAACAAAAACATGAACTTATATTCTTGTATAAGTTGGCAGAGTGTACTGGAAATTATAATTTAATATTTAAACGGTTGACATTTAACACAACAATTTCAGAGACAATATCAGTTTATATATCAAGATAATTCTTGGCATGTTTCCGTCTGCTGTGGACCTTAATCTGATCTTCTTGATGCAAGATGTGGGACCTCTTACTGACATGCCATGAAATTTCTATCGATGTGTGATTTTAAATGGCTGGTATTCCACACAATGAGATTAGAATCAACAATATTGATTAGCTCAATGTCATGATAAATATTTTAACTTTTGGTTTATATTTCAAATTCTTACTTTATAAGTTACTAATATTAGTTTGAACAATATTTTATTCATCATGTTTGTAACCCCTTTTATGACATCATACAATCCAAATGGGAAAGCGCCAAAAATGTCAGTGAGATAGTATTAATGTTTGATACAACAGATTTTCTTTCCGATCCAATACCGAGTAAAATTTAAGCTGGTATTGGCAATACAGATCCCATACTTTGTGCAAAGACAGTTAGTTTGTTTCTTAATAAAATAAAAAATAAATGTAATCCATATCTTGGCTTCATAAAAAGAACACAATGTACTCTGATGCACTCATTTTAAACTCAGAAGTATATTGAGACAACAATCTTGTTTACTATAAGCTATTTTAACTCAGCAGAAATATACAAAACATGTGAAAATGGAGTTGCAAACTAAAAAAATGAAAATTAGTAAAGTAATAACCCTACTAAATAGACTGCTCAAAAAAATAAAGGGAACACTTAAGTGTTAACTTAAGTGTCTAAGTGTTCCCTTTATTTTTTTTTAGCAGTGTACATCATTGTTTAATTATTAAAACTACTATAAAATGGCAGCTGAAATAGATCCATGTCACTTTTTTTTATAATCTGTCAACATGTTCATTTCTGAGTGAGTGAGCGTCAGCAGCACGCTGCGCATGGGCATTACGTCCTTACACATTACATACTTATCAGGCGGAAGAAAAAGTAGTTCCCATTAACAACGTTTCATTTAGGCAAGATCTCAATAATTTTGTTACTTTCTAACTTGCTCTTGTTAATCTACATTATCTCAAATTACTAAAGTGTTGAAAGTATTGATCCTTGGATCTGACAATAGATTTTAAAGAATTAAGTTCTGGTATCGAAAGAATCGATATTTCAGTATCAATCCGCACATCACTAACGGCAACGCCAGAGATCATTTAACTGCCCTCATTAACGGTTAATTCAGTTGTAACAGACTAACTAAGCTTTTATCTACAGTACTTTTATAAGATTTTCTTTTGGCAAATTCTCTAATCTCGGTTGGACATGAATGAAGATGGAGGACTTTTTTACGTGTATAGACCCTACAGCTGCTGTACTCAGAGGTAAGTTTAAAGTTGTCTGTCTTTCTAAGATAAGCTAACTGAAGCTAGTTAGCATGTCGTGATATGCCAATTTTCATCCGCGGTTAAAGAGCCGCTCTTGTGAATATGATCTTTGAACAGTTATTAACCACAATAGCTGTGGCTTAAAAATAATATCGACACGGGTTCATGGTAGCTTCCGTTTTTTAACATAGCTAAGGTGGCTTCTCATTCGCAGCTTCTCATTCGGGAAATGGTTAAAGGGCAATTCCGCCTAGTATTTCACTAACTTTGAGGGTGTTTTATGTGCTGTAATTTAAAAACTTAAATGCAATGAGTCTACAAGGTTAGATATTCCACACTGTTACCAGGATATTTTAAACACTATTTTTAATTAGTGAATTTAAGTAGTCCTTGTTTGATTTAATTAAAATAACTTTCTTGCCATCTTGAATTCATGTAATATTGTAATTGAGCACATGAACTAAAATAAGACTTGTTTTATTTTTCAAGTAAACCAAACTGTTGCCATGGTGAAGCCTATGCCAGACAAGTCTCCAATCACGTATTGCACCATCTACAAGAAACTTTGGGAATTGCAAGTGACGGCGTCCTTCAAATTCTCAAGGTAAGAAATTTATGATACTGATTCATCATTACACTGATTAGACCCTAAAACGTGGTTTGTTTTGTGATTGTTTTTCTGTCTGTGCTCCAATTAGCAGATGACCCAACAACTTCAAACAAGATCACTTTTCAGCTCTGTGGTGATCGTGAAACCAACTTTCTACTGGCCATTGGAACCATGCCTGCCCTGATCTTCTGAAAGGAGGACATCACAGCTACTACACCTTTCAGCATCCGTGTGTCTGAGGCCACTCCTCTCTGTGCTGCTGACAGACGTCTTGAGAACGCCGTCTGTAACTGAGGCAAGACTTCCACATATAAAAGGCTATGGCTTATTGGAAGAAGTTCATTGCGGAGGAAGCTCCTATTGTTGACATCTAATCCCAAGATTTTTTTTGCTTTGGACAATTTGGTTTGCTTGACTCTTAGGGCATCTTATGAGTGCGGCAGATGTGTCAGATCGTCATTGTTCTGTCATTTTACAGGATTGTTTCAGAATCAGATGCCCATCCAGACTTTATTCTGACCAGTAGTCATGTTTTATTGTGTTTATGTGAAACTTAAACGTAATAAATATGTTAAAAGTAATTGAACTCATGTCTTCATTTCAGCAAGCCAATAACATCTCTTGTTCCAGTATTCACAGGATCAATTTTTGGATTTTTGTCTTAGCATAAGAACCTTGAGTAAAGCTATGATAAAATATATATTTTAATCCTATGCAACAATAAAAATAAACTAGATTTAGGTATATCACTGCAAAAAGTCTCCTTTCAAAAACAAGAAAAAGAAGTACAAAAATAAGGTAAAATTTTCTTAAAATAAGAAAAATTATCTGCCAACAGAACAAGAAATTTATCTCGTCAAGATTTTCTAAAACAAGAAAAATATCTAACCAAGATAGACCTACAAATATCTTAAAATTAGTGTATTTGTACTTAAAACAAGCCAATTTTACTAATACAAATAGAATATATGAGATTTATTTTCTTAATACATAGAACATTTTTCTTCAAATAAGAAAATTTTACGCTATTTCAAGAAATTCAGTGTCGAGTAACATTTTCTTTACTTGAGATAATTTTTCTTAAAATAAGATAATATATCTTACTCGTATAAGTAAAATTGGCTTGTTTTAAGTAAAAATACACTAATTTTAAGATATTATAGGTTTATCTTGGTTAGATATTTTTTCTTGTTTTAGAAAATCTTGACAAGATAAATTTTCTTGTTCTGTTGGCAGATAATTTTTCTTATTTTAAGAAAATTGTACCTTATTTTTGTACTTTTTTTTCTTGTTTTTGGAAGGGGACTTTTTGCAGTGTAGCCGTGTATGCCCAACGTTCTGGCGTTTACACAAACAGAGATTAGAAATGCAATAAAACTGTCACATTGAGAATGCCGCTGTAATGCCGTCAACCCCCGGCTCGCTGTCACTCTTATCTACCTATTTTACAAACATGTGCACACACACACACATACACTTGGATACTCCAGGAGTATGCTGTGAGAGTCAGAAAAGCATAAGATGCTCAATATCCATAGTAATCCTCTCCCCTTCCTTATCAAACTTGTGTATGAGTGTGTGATGAGTCTCAGCGGCTATTTAAGAGCCGGCTTGCTTTCCTATTGCTTCTGGTGCCACAGCTTATTTCATGGCCCTTCATCTGCTGTTTGTATGAGAGTGTGTAAAACAGACCTCCCTCTAACAGTCATTTACCATGCCTATGGTAAACGACTGCATGTGTGTGTGTGTGTTTGTACCATGGCCGAGGCCCTGATGGGTCCCGAGACACGGAGGATGAGTTAGCCTCTGCCCCGGTTTCCATGGCAGCTGCCAGCTTTATTAGACTCTCACTTTAGCTCCCACAAGCACTCAGACACATGTTCACGCATCCACACAAACTCCCGCCATTGTGCGGCGACGGGGCCTGCACCGCCACCCCGCCCCGGGGCGCTTACATTTTGGAGCAGTTAAGAAACTTGTCAGGAATGAAAGATGGGCGATGTGTGGCTAAATGAAGCGCAATGGAGAAAACGTCACGCGATTTCACGCCCGAGTAGCCTCCGGCTCCACTCCTGCCTTACACACACAAACACAGGCGCAAAGACACACAAGCGCAGAGACGGGGTAAGATGAGCCTCAAATGAGTGCCATGGTGAACATCAATACACTCACCCAGCCCGTATCTAGGCCTGGTGAAAACCATTCCCAATCAATATTCCCCAGACCAAACCAATGTCACATTCAGTACAGGACAAGCCAGACTGCATTAGACCCAGTCCAACCAGCATCAGTCATCTCTGAACTGTCCATCCAGCTTTTATGCGGCACTTCATAAGAGCTGCAGAACCTCCTTGACCTGCAGTTTCGATCTGAAGGATAAATATTGCAGTTGCAGTGATTTGCCTAGAGGCAACAAGGAAACCTGTACATACAAAAGCCTTCAATACTTTTTTTCACAGACTTTGGTCATTTTAAACTACACCATTGGCACATAGAAAGTAACTTTCAGAGTCATGCAGTAGCATGTTTTTAATCATGTTTGATATCATCATGTTTGGTGTTGGTTTTGAGAATTGTGCCACCATAGAACTGGTTGGAGACTTTTCTGTTGCATTCTGATTTAGAGACTTTTCCTTTTTTTGGTTAAAGGGGCAGTATTATTTAAAGTTGACTTTTTTTTTAGTTTTCATCATGTTAAAAAGTTATTCCCTCATTAAAAACATACCTGTTGTTTCTTTCATGCATGTTTGAGAAGTCCTTTAATCTCCATAGCAACCATTCAGCTGTGAAAAAACACCTGAGTGGTCCTAGCCCCGCCTTCGAGGACGAAGCTCCTCCTTGGAGCTGAAATTTTCAAGCTTCTGCCTCACAGAGCAGCCCGCCCCATTGACTCCTCCACTCAGCTCCTTCAGACTAGCCAGTAGCAATTAGCAAATAACTGGTGGAACTGCTGAGCTACTTCCCAGAGCAACACTGGCGGAAAAGTTGTTAAAGGATTAATAGAGGAGACATGTTGTGATGACTTCCTAAAGGCGGAGTTTCACAAAGAGCATGAGTTTCTTAAAGAGACAGATGCCCAATTTCAAGGGGTTACATTACAAAGTATGAAGTCAAATTTCTTTCAAGTCATATTTGATATATACAGCATTTTTATAATATAGTTACTTGATTTTGCTCTAAAATGCCAATATACCCCCGGAAAATGCATAATACTTTCCCCCTTTAACTAGAGATGTGCTGATCAGATTTTTTCCTGCCGATACCGATATCGATCACCAATACCGATCACCGATACCGATCACATAATTATTATTTTTTTTATCATAAACACTACCGGTTACATTATGTGGAAAAAGGAACCATGAATTCACCTTAATTTGGACAAAAACTTGTTTTTAATAACTTTTTCCAAGAAGAAAACTAAACTAAACAGGCATTCTGCAAATTGTACCGCTACCAATAATACTATCTTTAACAGACTGGTAACATATGAAGGCTCTGAAGAGGCTAAATAATGCAAAGAGCCAAAATAAAACCTCTCAACATTGCCAAAAAAATTCAAGTATAAAACATTCAAAGGCAAATACAGGTTCCATTACAATAAACAATCCAGTTACTGAATGAAAACTTCCTGATAGCATGGCGGCTAGCTGATTACTGCTAGTTCTGAGTGGCTGTTTCTGACTTAGCAGAGTAATTATGCAGAGCAGAGAGATCGATTTTTTTTAATAAAGATTACCTGTCTCATGTTAGGACAGCGAAAGTTTTAAGACGTATGTAAAATGTATTTTTTTAGGTTTGATGCTGCAGCTTTAAACAGAGATTCGGTGTGAGAGTCACTACCAGGTGGAGCAGAAGCGGCGCTCCGTCTGAAATATTACTACCTGTAGCGCGTAGCAGCTGTTCAACAGCGAGAGCAGAACCAGCGTCTTACATTGCAGCTCGAAGACTTAAATAATTTTGCGGGTTATTTGTTTAGCTTTCTGACCGTCATGCTAATCCGGGTGAGTGTTTGTAGCTGTGCGCTGCTTTACCTGCTATCTGATCCTCCATGTCTTTTTTACTGCAGTGAGCCTCGATGTAGCCAAACTCCGTCAAGTATGGCATTGTTTTTATGTCGTATTAGCTTCGTTGTGTTGATGCATTTTGACGTGCTTCAATTTTCCGCTGCAACATGCAAACTTCCCCATTCACTCAGTGCGTTATAGTTCCAAATCGAGACCAGCTGCACAGGCAGGCTGCGAAATGAGATGCAGGTGATCAGTATCAGCAACAAGAGCCAATGATCGCCGATCACCGATCATGCACTTTTTCACGAAAATCGGCCCGATTATGATCGGTGACCGATTAGGCCTGTCGCGATAAACAATTAATCAATTAATCGGACGATAAAAAAACCTATCGAGATCATTTTAATTATCGTCTTTATCGTCTCTTCCTGCCTTTTTTTCTTTCTGTTGATGACGCTGAATGAGAAAGGCTCAGTTCCCGTGCTCTGCACTGACCCTCCCTTCCTCATTTCCATAGTCTAATGTCCAGCGCACATTACACAAGTTGACGGCCCATTTTCAAACCCTGAGAGACACATTAGCCGACAGAAATCCTAGGTATAACGGTTCGATCGGGTTCGTTGTGCCGTGTGATGTCCAGCCACATGGGCACAAAATGACGGCTGCAAGTCCAGTTAACTAATTTTAAAATCAAGCATTAATCAATGCTTTACTAGAATCTACCTGTGATGCATGTGGCAAGAGTCAGAGTAAAGTCCTGACTGAATGAAAACCATTATAACCTATTTATGAAACGTTAATGAAGAACAGCTGAAAACCTACCGGGTTTATCAACTGCAGTAGCAATTTGGCTCCCAACTCCTCCCCTTGTCATTTCTATATTCTTTGCACGAAACTTTAAATAAATATTAATGTTGTTTCCACATATCATCTCCGGACTTCGGGTTGCGCCGTGTCAGCTGTTTGGGATTCCCCTCCATAATTTCCCCTCAGAAAGCAGGAGGTGAATCCGCGCTCTGATTGGCTACCTGTCACATTCAGCGTTAAGCTCCCAGTCGGGGAAAACCCCTGATTTAGATCGGAGCGGCCACGACAATCTACCGCAACCCACCACACATCGCAGGATGATCGATTAGATCGGCCAACGATCTAAGATTGTCATATGGGGAAAATAGTGGCAAAAAATGGTGTAGTGTGAACTATTGCATTAGGTAGTCGGATGTGCCGGTTTTCTCCATTTAAATCTAGAGATTACTGAAGGGCAATACAGACTTCATAATCTGCACTCTTTTGGTTGAATGCAGTATTTATTTCCACTTTGGCTTTATGTTGTTTAGTTTTTATTCAAGTACGTTTTTTGTTAATGGAGACTGAGAATCCATTTTATTTTTGTTTTTGGTTTTGTTTATTTAGTTTATCAGTTCCAGTTTTACGTGTTATTTTGAAAATAAATATCAGGAAATCACATGCATTATTAGTCATTTCCATTAAATCAGTGTCAAAAGGTCTTGAAACAATATTATCGTTTATCGCAATAATTTCTTTAGACAATTAATCGTCCAGCAAAATTTGTTATCGTGACAGGCCTATGACCGATCGATCGGCACACCTCTACCTTTAACAGAAATCTTGGCATGCTTGTCTTTTGTTCATTGTGACTTTACTGAAAAAATAGACTAGATATCAGATTACTTAAAAATAGGCAAGTGGCAACTATAAAACATTATCAGTCAGCTTATTCTGATAAATACAGAAAATATCCTTTGAATTTCATTACAATTCATTGCCAGGGTTACTGCTTTTGAGGAGACTGAATCAATTAGTTGATATCGATAAAACTAATTTTGAGTTGGGTAGAAAGATTTTAGCAGTCTGTGCGTTTTGCTTTGCCGATGTTATGAGGCATGTCTGTTCTCACTATGGCTTGTGAGTCTTCCCATCTGGCTGGAACACATTTCCAGTTGGGTTGCAGCAGCCTTGGAATGCTCCAAATTAGATTCCGTTTGGAGCAAACTGCTGATCGTGCTGCTCTGAGCTTCCTTTGTCTCTCTTTTGGGAGAAAGCTAATTACCTGTGATCAGAGAGCAGGGTCTATGGCTAAGAAACCATTCTATAACTTGGATCATTTCACTGGAAATTGCTATGAGCAAACCCTGTGTATTGGACGGACTTGAGATAAGTTCTCAGGTTCTTTGAAATGAATCTCTCTGTGACACATACAAAGCCTGGGATACTGTTCTATAAGCTAGCCCTGCTTTATCTGTCTCTACCTGACTTCCCTGCTCTGTTCCTTTGTCTTTGTGATGCTGTTTGTTTTCTAAGGTTCTCTAGCAAACCTCTGAGGCCCTCACTGAATATCTGGATTTATACTGAGTTGAAACTTTAAATTAATTTATTTGTACATGTTTGAATTTCATGCTTCGCTTTTCTGAAACTCTTTGAGATTTTTAAAGGTGCTATATTAACGTTTTGTTTTTCTTACTTGTTTTATGGTATCTAGTAAAAGTGAGTACACGCCTCACATTTTTGTAAGGCAATATTTGATGCTGTCTTTTCACAGGACAACGCTGAACATTTGACACCTAGATACAAAGCAGTCAGTGTACAGCTTGTATAACAGTGTGCATTTTCAATCCCCTCAAAATCACTCAACACACATTTATGAATATCTAAAGAGCTTGCAACAAAAGTGAATACATCCCTAAGTGAAAATTGTGACCAAAGAGCCAATATTTTGTGTGGCCACCATTCATTTCCTGTACTGCTTTTGAGCATGGTTCCCACTAGGGTTGCCACCCGTCCCGTAAAATACGGAATCGTCCCGTATTTGGCTGTTAAATGTTGCGTCCCGTATTGAACTGATACAGGACGCGATTCGTTTCGTATTTCTATAAATATCTGATAGACATGCCCATCACCAGTGGTGGAGAAAGTACTCAAAAAATATACTTAAGTAAAAGTACAAATACACAGACAAAAATTTACTCAAGGAAAAGTAAAACTACCACAATAACATTTGTACTTAAGTAAAAGTAAAAAAGTACTGACTTTTAAAAATACTTAAGTATTAAAAGTACTTGCTGAATGGATTACCTAATCGCTAATATCATTACGTGAACCGATCGTATTTAATTTTAATACATTAGAAATGTGCCATTTTAATTAACAATGCCACAGAGAAAGCATGTTTTTATTGTGTTTACCCTCTGTAACATAGTTTAGACATAGATATGTGATTCTATGCATCATAATTTCAGGGATGGAAACATTGTCTCCATCCCTGGCATTTATTTTTAAAGAAATCCAACCGAAAGGGGATGAAAAGAAGGTGGGTGGGAGAGGACAGGCAACCAAGGAGCCAGTAGCAGAGTTGTAGTCAAGACCACCAACCCAAGACCAAGGCAAGACCAGCACCATGCACTATACAAAAAAATTGTTTTACCTATCAAAATTGCTTCGCAAATTGATCTTAAAGATCCACATTCACATAAACACCTAGATATTAAATACTTAGAGCTGGAATAAATTTAATCAGTAAAGATCCGTCCAGGAGAATCGGATCGTTCCTGAATGTCATATCACTATATAGCCGACTTTGGTCACGGCGTTGTCTCATATATGCGACACCTCAGTCAACACCTCCACACAATTCAGCGAGTGAGTGACAACTTTTTTTCATTGCAGATCAACATGTGTCTCTGTATAGCTAGCTTTGCTAGCAACACGTCCAATCTTACCTTTCTTTAAGCTTTCCTTCCAAGTGACGCTAAAAGTTGGACGAAGTCCCGTCTGTGAAAGCGAAGCGCTGCTGATTTTACATGTCGCCATATCTATGATTTATGCAGCGCTATTATATTACTGACGATTAGACAGACATCTTCTCCCTCTCAGAGGAAACCACTGCGCATGTCTTGGAGCTCCGCGTGCGAGTAAAGGTGGAGGCGATGGGTGACAACAGACACGTAAGTCACGTTATTGCTTGGATTTTACGGCGCCACCTTAAGTCCCTGAACTTCACATTTTAACGGGAAAAAAAAGCTCAATGCGACTTGGATGTAACGAGTAACGCGACACTTTTGTAGAAATGTAGTGAAGTAGAAAGTACAGATACTTACTGTAAAATGTAGTGGAGTAAAAGTAGAAAGTATCCATTATTAAATCTACTTAAGTAAAGTACAGACACACGAAAATTGTACTTAAGTACAGTAACGAAGTCTTCCCACCACTGCCTATCATACACATATTGACATTAAGTGCAACAATAATGACCAAAATAAAACACTGGTGGCGGGAGCTAAAGGACCTGAGAACGCTACGGACCGACGCTATTGTCACGGTTGCCTAGAAACGAACACTACACAGCCGCGGGAGGTTCTATCAACCCGGGTCTTTTTGAAACGTCATTGACCCGATACTCCATTGTCCTTAGAATCAAAACCTCTTGTAAAGATACTTAGGTGAGTGGGAATAATGTTTGTGAGGATGACTAAAGGCAATTTTAAAAAATGTGTCCATCATGGCGCAGTGTGATACCAGAATGGATCAGGAACTGTAGACGCGTGTTAGAGCCTAAAGAACCAGAAATCAGCATCTCTTCATCCCTCAATCATCTCCTGAGGCTGATATGGTAGAGAATTTTATTACTAATTAAGTTTTTTATTGTGCTTTTAGTCGACTATATTGGTTTGATTATTTGCTTATTAATATCAGCCAAAAATAATACTAATGGTCATTTAAAGAATAAATCATACAAATAGACATCAATATTTCCTACTTTTAAAGGTTTGTTAATGCTTTCTGTATGCTTTATTTTGAAATGGTGATATATTTTATGAATTCAGTGTTCAGTGGTCATTTAATGTATTATTAATGCACCAGACACAGACCTGCAGCCCACTGGCGGTTCTAAATGGGGGCCAATGGGGTACCTAAGGAATTATACAAAATAAATGTCTTATGTTAATACTCAGTGATGGATTTTTTTTTAACCTTCACAATTTTACTTTAACAATGAATTAAATGCTTTGAATTAAATGCTTTAACAATGAATTAAATTCTAGTGCTGCACTTTTAGCTGCTGTATAGAGCTAGGATCAGACTTTCCATCTGCCAGGGATCTGCAACCTGAATCTCTGGAGACAGATGTGGCTCTTTGGCTCATTTAATATATCAAATGATGAAATATTGCTCTGTTTTTGTTGTTGCTGAAAAAACACTGACTAAAATACCAGAATGTATAACTTTTATACTTTTGGCTGTCTGAGGATACATTTTGAATATTAAATCAGGTGTCAAGAAAATCAGTTACTCAGTACTTGAGTAGTTTACCAAATACTTTTTACACTTACTTAATTAAACATGTTTAAGGTATACTACTCTGATTGGAGTACAATTTTGGGGTACTCTAACCAACCTCTATGCATGAACTATTGCTCTATGGATCACTTTTTAAAGACAAAAAACACTGCCATAAAATAATGTCTATCACTGCAGCGGCCGTCCCACCCCATGAGAGTAGGATGACGCGCCAAAGGGAGCGTAACTTATTTTTATTTCTGAAAGGTGGCAACCCTAACTGCAGCCTGAAGTTCTGGTTCTGGGTGGATTATTGTAATGTTCAATATAATGAGTGAGACATCAGTGGAGCCATGCAGACAGAAGGGCAGCATCGCTGGTTCAACAAGTCTAATGATGAAATGCTTAACTTCATCTGTGTGTTTTAATGAAAACTCCTCATTTCTGTGAGGACATTGGTGCTACTGACCTTATTTGTTAACATGTATGGACTTGATCCTGATTCCTGTGTTTCTACATTCAACACACCTGTTCAGAGTTGCTTTTCAACCATAACAAAAGGAATATTGACCAACATATTTGACGTCTATTGATCATCTTGATCAATACAAGATGATCAATGTTGGTCACTGGCTTCTCAGTTGTCTAGTGTATGTTGTTTTTATGACTTTATTTTTGTGTTTTTTATTATGTAAAGCTCTTTGAACTGCTGCAATGTGCTATACAAATAAACTTGACTACTTGATTTATTCAGTTTTATCCCATTCTTAAGTAGTTTTAATTGAAATTAAAATAATATTTTTTATATTAAAATAAGATGAAGCTATAACCAAACCTTCATCTGGCTGCATTTATAGTTGTGGTTACTTGAAACATTCTTAATTAGAGATGTTCCAGTAGTTACATTTCAGGTGTTTTGTTGTCTATGGTTCTGACTGTCTGTCATACCCGTAAATCCAGCATACCTTATGGTAATGCGCATGCGCACATCGATGTTTCTTATAAATCCGTCATACCTGTAGAAGTTCCATTTTGTGTTTTATTTCTTAGAAGTTTACGGTAAATTTTATTTAATTAACCTGCTATTTTAATCAAACATATGAACATAAATGACTTTTACTGTTTCCAATATCGTTACCATACTGTGAACAAGACATTAGTCCCATTTAAGCGCCACTATTACTACAAATACTGTTTGACTACAAACTTGGTCTCCCGCGGAATATTTTGTCCCTACAGCTAATCTACCTTTTTAATATTTTAATACCTCTTTAGAAAACTACATGGAATATGTCCTAAAAAAAAGCACATGACTAACGCTGGATGCTGACCGAAGCTGTTAGGCAACAAGCAGAATACCATCTCTTTCTGGACACTGCATGGAAATAACTAGATTTTTCTTAATTTATTTTTTTTTAATTTACCGTAGACATCTATATCCATATATATGAGCTGCTCATATATAGTTTGAGCAGCTCATACCTGTGCACTTACCTGTGCGTCTGCTGGTGCTGATGATCCATCTGCCGATCGCTCCATGTCCTCCTGCCAGTGCACCCAGCCTCCATCTCTGTGTCTTCATGGTTCCATGTGGCCAATCGGCCGCCCACCTCCGGCTCTTCAGTGGTCCAGTCTGCGTCGTTGCAAGCATCCGGTTTGGCCACAACTCCTTGACAATGACTATGTGCGGGCCATGTTCCACCCACTATCTTTGCTGTTGATCAGTTGTCACTTTGACCCCAACACTGTATTCATCCTGTCCTTCTGTGGCCTTTTCATAGATGAAGATGTACCCATTGCTGCAAATGTCAGCTCCACAGTCGATATTTGCCCGTGATACCTGCTCATCCTCTGCCTTAAACACCAGGTCTCCACACATCAGATATGTGAAAAGGCTGCTGGTGTCAGAAGTTGTTGCCTGCTTCCAGCAAATGACTGAGGACAGATGGTATACCTGACTTCCAGTTTTTACAGGAACTTCAAGGGCTGAGTCAGGTACCACAGGATGTCTGATATCGTCTGGACTGTCTGACCACGGCAGTATCAGGGTCATCACATCAGTATCATTTAAAAAGCAATCACTCTTTATGTTGGACTTGCAGGTGCCACAATTTTCTGAAATCCTACTCCAATATCTCTCTAGAAGAGAACATGTAGTGTCACCTTGTTGTTCCTTTGGAAGATGAATGACAGGACCAAGGCAATGAATAATTTGTGAACACTTCTGACATTGTTCACAACAGTCAGCTGTGTACAGCTTACAGTCTGTGGTGATGCCATACTGGGCCAGATAGTGTGACATGTAAAACATCAGGACTCCTGGCTTGTCCTGATGTTTTACATCCCTGATCTGCAGAGTTTTGAGGAGTTCATTCTGAACTGCAGAGACTTCATGTGGGGGAAAGTCTCTACCAGCATGGTGCATTGCTTCAAAGAAAAACCTTGCAAACAACGGTGTCTCTGCAAAAAGATCAGCAATCTCCTCAGAAAACTGAGCCATAAACTTTCTGACAACGGTCAAGTTCATGACGCTTTGCGTGGTGGCATTCATCCAACAATTGAAAAATGAGTTAGAAAATTTGCAGAAGTACATAGCTGGGTCAAGATTGACATCCATGTGGACAAAATCATCTGTGTCATTTTGATTTCCATCTTCAGAGTTTTCTTCTTCTGAAGAAGAAGATTCCTCTGATGAAGAAAACTCATACACTTCTCCAAAATGTTCCCACATATTTCCAGCATTTGAGCTTCCCGAACGACCTTCCTCATCCTTAGAGGGCACATCCAGTTCTTCAGCATCCATGCTGGAAATATGGTCAAGGCCATTTTGAGTGTCATTGTCTGAGCTTTCTTCATCAGAAAACCATCTCTTCTGATGAAGAATACTCTGAGATCTCATCAAAATGTGACTCAACAGTCCCAGCATTTCCTTCCTTAGAGGAAACATTGTTTGTAGCGTCCATGGTCTCAAAACAGTCTGCGGAATTTTGAATTCCATCCTTAGAGTTTTCATCAACTGAAGATTCTTCCTCCGTTGAAAAATTAATAAAGATTATTTGAAAATTCATCAGACTTTCCTTGCTGTCACAGCTTGCTTGAACAGTCAGGTCCACGTGTTCATGGGGAACATCAACACTTTCAAAAGCATTAAAGTCTTTAAAAGTGTTTTCAGTGTTTACTTCAGTATCCCCAGTGCAAGCTTCCAAGTGCAGCTCTGTTTTGATTTCAGTAACACTTTCCAAATCAACAGTGTCCTCAGATGTCAAATCCTTCTCGCTGGTTACTTCCTCAACTTCAGAGGAAGCTTCCATGTCTTCCGGCATAATCTCCTCAAAACAAAATATTTACATCTATTGTCCTCTCTGCTTTCCACTAAAAGTCCTTCGTCATGTACCAAATAATCTCTGTGTTTTAAGTTTTCTTCGGCGACATCCTCAAAACAAAAGTACTTAAAACTTTCGTCAGAAGGGCTCTCTTCTGGAATTTCTTCATTCTTAGTTCTATATACCAGGAGGTTTTCAACTCCCTTCGTCACAAGATGGCCAAGGCCCCAACCAATCATTTTTACTGCACTGGAAATACTTTCTAAAATCACTCTTTGAAATAGTCTCTCTTGAAATGTTCTACCTCCAATAAAGTTGAAAAGCAAACTGAGGATTCTTGTATTCCAAATGATAATAATAATCTTTTGAACCTTTATGACATCGTCGATGAGAACATCAATGACATGATGATGTCAAACAACCATGTGTCAGGTTCTTGTTTGTTTTAGTTGCTATAGAAACACAATGAGTTATGTATGATGTAAGACTACTCCATCGATCCATTTTCTTCCGCTTATCCGGGGTCGGGTCGCAAGGGCAGCAGCTTCAGAAGGGAGGCCCAGACTTCCCTCTCCCCAACAACTTCTTCCAGCTCCTCTGGGGGAATCCCAAGGCGTTCCCAGGCCAGCCGAGAGACATAGTCCCTCCAGCGTGTCCTGGGTCTTCCCCGAGGCCTCCTCCCGGTGGGACGTGCCCGGAACACCTCACCAGGGAGGCGTCCACGAGGCATCTTGACCAGATGCCCGAGCCACCTCAACTGGCTCCTCTCGACGTGGAGGAGCAGCGGCTCTACTCTGAGTCCCTCCCGGATGACCGAGTTTCTCACCCTATCTCTAAGGGAGAGCCCAGCCACCCTGCGGAGAAAACCTATTTCGGCCGCTTGTATCCGTGATCTCGTTCTTTCGGTCATGACCCAAAGCTCATGACCATAGATGAGGGTGGGAACGTAGATCGACCGGTAAATCGAGAGCTTCGCTTTTGACTCAGCTCTCTCTTCACCACGACGGACCGGTACAGCGCCCGCTTCACGACAGACACTGCCCCAATCCGCCTGTCGATCTCCCGCTCCCTTCTTCCCCCATTCGTGAACAAGATCCCCAGATACTTAAACTCCTCCACTTGAGGCAGTATGTAAGACTACTGTCAATTAAAAATCCATTCGTAGACATCTAAATTTGTGAATGTCAGTCGATAAATGTGCATAAATTTAGGTTTTGTATTTGTCCTGTTGTCCAACTTATACATACATGTAGAAATCAAAGATTCTACCTATGAGAATACCCATAAACAAATAAATTAATACGAGTTTTTTTGATAGGTTTTATAGAGAGAGTAAGTATTTTTCCAGAAGTTCGACACACATCAGTCACATTTAGAAACTGGCTCTAAGCCATCTGCTTGATCTATTTTGAATTGAGTGAAGAGGATCCTCTTAAACGTATCATGTATTGCCTTAATTGCTTGCTCTGTTCATAAGGAAAACAGGGTTCATCCTGGACAGGTTGCCAGTTTGTCGCAGGGCAACACAGAGACAGACGGGACACTTAGAGAAACCATTTAATCTGACAGTCATGTTTTTGGACTGTGGGAGGAAGCCAGAGTACCCAGAGAGAACCCACCATGCACAGGGAGGCCGGGAATCGAACCCAGAACCTTCTTTCTGCAAGCAACAGCTCTACCAACTGTGCCACTGTTCAGCTGTGTTATTAAGCATGTGAATGAATAAAAGAAGAAAAAAAAAGCATAATTAAAGTAGCAGCATAGCAGCAACTGTTCAGACTGGAAAACTGAACAGTTTGCCAGATCTTTGTGGCACTTGAGTTTAGGTCAGATTTAAATTAAGACCAGATCAGTTTTTGGTCTCTTGAACAGAAAAATGTTTTTACTCTCTTACCATAAAACTAGGGTGTGATTTCCTTTCACACCTGGACTCAGTGAAAGAATGTCATGTAAATTCCATCTTCAAATGATATTTACTTTGAAAATTAGTGACGCGTTAAATTCTTGTTAAATATTTTAGGCTGTACGGATAATATTCAATAAATTTGAATATTATTGAAAAGTTCATTTATTTCAGGAACTTTATCACTTATTGAACATTTTATGTAGATTAATTACACACATGGATATTTTATATCCTTTATTTCTGTTAAGTGTGATGATTTTCCTTTTATGAAAACATGACATTTAAAATTAGATTATTGCCTCAGACCAATGAAAAATGTTACTTTTAAAAAACAGAAATGTATGCCAAATAGCTACTTAAAGCTTATTATTTTCAAAAGGTACTTTTAATCTCATAAGACTCATCAAGACATTTTAGTTATTGAGTATGGCTGTCGTATCTGTGCTTTGAAAATGGCTGAACAGACCGACTAAGACTGGGTGAGTTTGAGAAAATATATTTTCAGGGACATAAACAAAACGTAGGAAATGTTGTATTTTTACATGAGAAAATGTCAACCATTCATTAATGCATTAGTGTGGATTATCAGTCATCAGGACAAAGCCATCCTAATGCTGGTGTTGGTCGTGTCGCTAGCTGGACTGATGTTATTACTCCTGTGCTGCGGTTGTTACCACATCTCCTTGTTTTCACATTTGGATTTCTTTCTGAGTTTGGCAAGTAGGACAGGGCTTGTGGTTAGAGCTTAGTAATCATTTATTTAACTAATTTTGTCTATTTCAAAGAGTCCAAACTCAAAAAAACAAACTTAATTCGCTGTTTATCCCAGTTTGTAAACAAGGACAATGTTTAGTTTTAGGACAAAAAAGTTAAGCATCAGTGTTTTCCTCAGGAAATTCAAGGCTATTGCTTCAAAAGACCAACATGAGCTCAGTGTGTTTGGAAGGAGGATTTTAACCCTTGTGTGTGCGAGACTGAAGCGATACAGTTGATGTCTCGTCGGGGCCCACGCGGACCCTGCAGAGGCGAAAACGACACAGTTGATGCGTTACAGAGGAAGACAACCTGCCGCTGCAACGGGGGCGTAGAGCAACACAAAACACAAACACCAGAGTTCACACTAGATGCCGGCATGCAGCCGAGTGAACACAGCTAGCTAGCTATCCGTCAGGAGGTTCAGCAAATCTGTTGTGGAAATCTGAGTTCAAACTGAAATAATGTTAAATATTTTTGGATTTTTGATTAGGAAAAAAAAGGCGAAAAAAAACCAAACATGGAAAAACGTCTGACCTCAAAATAGAAAACATCAAACTTTTTACTATTTCCACCAATTAATCCAAAAACTGACATCTGATCATCAGCTTGAAAAAAACATAACATTCATAACCATGATAAAGAAAATGTGCAGCAATTGATGCTAGGAGCAATTAGAAAATCTATAAAGATCCAAAAAGGTGTCTTTAATCAACATTAATGAGTAGATAGCTTTTATGTTTTATCACCAAACAAGGCATATCTCCATATAAAATTACCATTTAACAAAGCACTCAAAGCTGATAAATCAGTTCTCTAAATCAGTGACGTACAGAATGAAAAATTTTTACATTTATTTCTTTCAGTGTAAAACATTTTGTGATGTTTGGTACTTTAATGAAAAAAAACTAACATTTGCTGTACTTCTTCATTTCTTCTGATAAAACAATAAAACAGCCTAATAAGTAATGATCATCAGCGGTCATAACAAGCATTAAAGCATTAAAAATTATAAAACTTCATAATAATATCAGTGAGCATGACACTATATAGACTCAGAACCTTTTGATACAAATACAAACAATTATTATTACCATGACATAAGTTTTGCTCAAAGAAGGAAAATCAAACCAACCAAAAAAGAAGGTTTGCTTATTTGCTTATTAATAATATCAGCCAAATTAATACTAATGGTCATTTAAAACAAATCATACAAATAGACATCAATATTTCCTACTTTAAAAGGTTTGTTAATGCTTTCTGAATGCTTTATTTTGAAATGCTGATATATTTTGACCAAATATATCAGAATGCTCACATAACTTTTATACTTTTGGCTGTCTGAGGATACATTTTGAATATTAAATCAGGTGCTATGATCAGTTGCTCAGTACTTGTAGTTTACCAAATACTTTTTACACTTGCTTAATTAAACGTGTTTAAGGCATACTACTCTGATTGGAGTACAATTTTGGGGTAGTCTAACCAACCTCTCTGCATGAACTATTGCTCTATGGATCACTTTTTAAAAACAAAAAACACTGCCATAAAATAATGTCTATCACTGCAGCAGACCCCATGAGAGTAGGATGGAGAGTAGGAAAGCTCCCGTTGGGAGCTTTTCTTATTTTTATTTCTGAAAGGTGGCAACCCTAGTTCCCACTGAAACCCTCACCCACTCCTCCAGGATGACATCACATAGCCAGTGGGTGTTAGAGATTTTGCCCTCTTCTATCTGCTGTTTGAGGATGCCCCAACAATGATCGATAGGGTTTAGGTCTGAAGAACTTGGCTAGTTAAACACCTCTGCCCTGAGTTTCTTCAGACAGGCAGTGATGGTCTTGGAGATGTTTGGGGTTGTTGTCATGTTGGGAGATTGCCCTGTGGCCCAGTTTCAGATGGGAGGCCATCTTCCTGTGCTTCAATATGTCACTCCACATGTTGGCGTCCATTTTTCCCTCAATGAATTGTAGCGCCTCACTGCCATCAGCACAGATGCAGCCCCAAGTCACAATCATGCTTGACTGTTGGCAAGACACACTTGTCTTTATACTCCTCACCTGATTGGCACCACACATGCTTCAAGCCATCTGAACCAAATACTGTTTCTTGGTCTTATCAGCGCCGACATTGTCTCAAAAATCCATGTCCTTGTCCACAGGAAACTGTTTGCAGGCTTTCTTTAAAAGCAGCTTCCTGTACATCAGCGGTCTCAAACTGCATTCCTTGGGGGCCAGAGTCCTGCAATTTGTAGATGTATCTCTTGTTCTTTAAATTTGAACTAAGTGATCCACCACAGAGCTCTGCTAACCACCTGGTATTGGAGCCAGGTATTCTGAAGCAGAGGAACATCTTAAAGTTTCAGGACACCGGCGCTTCAGGACTAGAGTTTGAAACCACTGCTTTAGGAACGGCGGCCATGCAGACCAATCTGATGCAGTATGCAATAGATGGTCTGACGACTGACACTCCTTCAACTTCTACTTTCAAAAGACAACAATTGGATATGACGCTGACCATGTGCACTCACCTTTATTAGTCGACCGTGGCGACGCCGATTCTGAGTGAATGTTAAACCACTGCTAAGTCTGGGCTAATGTGCTGCAGCTCAGGTTCTGAGAGTTCTTGGCCATGGGGTGCCATGTTGAACCTCCAGTGACCAGAGAGAGTGAGATCAATAAAACAAAATTTAACACACCTGCTCCCCATTCACACCTGAGGATGTTGGAGTTGAGGGCCTAAAAACAAAATGCATACAACACTTTGCCGATTTGTATTAATAAAAAAAACATGAGATAGTGTTTGTAATCCAAATCCAAATCTTAGATGGACTCTCTGGTTAAGACACAAGGTAAAAGCATTGGCATGCCAGCCCTCGGGTCACCTCAAGCAGTTTTTTTCTCCATTAGGCACATAGATGGCATGATGTTGGATGGGACATTCTTTTGAAATCAGAAAAATGGTACAAGGTTCCACTTTGCAAATACAGCCCATATAAAAATTAATCTTTCTCCTGTCTATCAACCTTATTAATGACCCAAGACAATGAGATGAACTGGAATACAGGAGGGACTGTTGATTAATTCATTTAATTGAAATTTGCATTGATTATGAATATTGATATCTTGGAATTAGACTGGCTGGAACTCGGTGTAGGAAGACAGTAAATGGTTCTGGGATGATTGTTTTATGAATTATTTTTAAATGTATATATGTATATTATTTATTTATTTATTTGATTGTTTCTTATGTAAGATGAATGATGTGACTGTTGTTGCAGCTTTGTTCTCTAAAGGGACAGAAAGAGTTTGTTGAGTCAGGATTCTTGTAATGTGTAATGAGGATTGTATGAAGAGTTTTGCTTTCTTCCTTTTCTTTCCAACATATCAGTGATTAAAACAGATCTTTGTGTTTGTCAGAAAACCCGTCCTTTTCAAGCTTCACAAGCAGTTCCATCTGCACCAGTTGTCTCCTGAAGACTACGGACCCTTACAGCAGTCAGTCTGTCTAAACCTTTTCCACCTGTATTTTGTTGCTCACCTCTCCATCTGCTTCTCCCGCCTCCGACCAACACTCACACCCCTACGCTTTTCAAAACCTCCTCAGTTCCTCTCCCATCAGACGCCGTTATTCTCATCTGAAAGAGGAGAACGGAGCGGGGAAAAATAAGCGTGGGGATGCAAGGACGCGTGGCGGAATGAATACTAAGCACCGATGGGTGTTTAACACAAAGCCCGGCGCAGACGCCTGTGTGCACAGAGGTGTATATGATTACACATCACTCAGCGGCACATAAGCATGCAGATGTGTACACAAACTCACAATCCGCCGGGTATCAGCGGACCGCTTGGTGCAGGATGAATAGAACGCATTTGTACCTGCAGGCTTAAACCGGCAGGATTATGAGGGATACGAGGGGAATGCCAACAGCAGAAGAGAGGCCCGTGACCTTGGATGGAGGAGGAGGGAGAGGAAGAGGGAGTGTAGGGGAATGGTACATCAGTCAAAACTGTGCCCTGAAAACAATCATGGCCTTGTGTTGCAGGTTTGTTCACGTCGAGACAAACTTTTGAGTTGATGGGGGTCGCGGAGGAGTGGAGGGGGACGACTCTACAGGAATTATATCGGCTTCATGCGTGTGGCGTGGTAGTGAATGGTGAGATTAGCATCAGTAATCCATTCCATGTTTTGACTTCACCTCTGTTTACTTGTGAGGACAGGGTTGAGCTTCTCTTTTTCCCACTTTGCATGTATATCTACGTGCCCAATTGTGCGGAAACAGGGGATGCATCATATACTTGTTACAAGTGCCAAGGCAGAATGCATTATTCATTTTCATTTGGGCCCCTGTAATAGGGTGAGTCCTTCAATGTTTGCGCGCGCGTGTGTGTGTGTGCGTGTGTCTTTGTTTGCACACACACACACACACACAGAGAGAAAGAGAGAGTTGGCACATCTGTGTAATAACCTGGGATTGGATGTGTCAGGTCATTTCTACAAGTGTTAAAGAAAGCAGGGAGGACAGACAGGCAGTCTGATGAGCTGAGCATCGTCTCAGCTCATCAGGAGAAAACACAGTGCAAAAGGATGGAATAGAGGCAGAGAGAGGTAACATCTTTGAATGACGGTATTAAAGTTGCTTAAATAGAACGTAGATGGAGGCGAAACAAGATATAAGCCAAACATAGATAAAGAAGGTGTACGAAGACGCCGAGCATACAGTGAAAAGATCTGAGAGAAAAACCTGAGAGTGAATAGTTTTCTTGGAATGATAAAAATGAATCACTGACGGAGATTAAATGAATTCTGCAAAGGACAAATGTGATAAAAAGGGTTGAAGAGACAACATCTGAGAGTAGTTTATAAGAAAAGATAAAAATGTTTAAAACAGAGATTTGTCTGTGTATTTATCTATTTCTGCTGCTATATTTCGGCTCATTGGACTGTGAAAGTATTCATTTCCCACATCTTGTCAAGTAAGACGGTTGTTACAGGCTGGTGTAAAGGGAAAAAGGGGCAAATCAGGATCAGATGCAAAGAAAATATGTGATGTTATAAAGCAGAGTCTAAAACGCAAGAGAATTTACTGAGAGAAGAAAATGGCAGCAATCTGAGAGGAAACAACCAGCATGGAGAATGATTATTGTTGAATGCTGGATTTGTGAACCCTAAATTCAAGGAAACTTTGAGTCTTCTCTTTCAGAGCTGAGTCTAACTTTGAGTAACGTTCCTGCTTATGGGTTATGAGCAGCATTGTGATACTTTAACAGGCCACACTTCTAACTTTCCTTTTTCTTCCCAGATCCTTTCAGACTGGAGTTTTAATTCCAAAGTAAACTGACAGACAACGTAACTACAAAGTATATTAACATCAACTTGTAGTATATTTTTTCTCACTTTTATTCACTGTCAATAAATATTACTCTTGTTTAGCAATTTAACTTTCATCTGAGTTAAACTGGGTGGATTTTCACAGGTTTTATGTAAAATTTTAAGCGTCCTCTCCTCCTTCGAAAACAACCAGGGTGGAAATCAGATGAGAATTTTTTTTGTGTCAAAAACAAAGATTTATTCCTTAAGTCAGGATCTGTCACATTGTTTAATCGCTTACTTTTTCACTTAAAAAGTCAGTGAAAATCCACCTAAATTAACATCAATAGTATGTCGTGGTAGCTCACAAGGAGACAAAAATTTCTCAACTTCCACATATTTTTCCTTTAGAGACTTAACTCAGGTCAGTCATGAAATGTGATATAAAGTTTTATTTTAGTCTAAAACACTGAGACACACACAGATTAGTTGTTTACAGTCGATCAAAAGTCCTTCTAAAAATCACAGAAATTCAAAACAAAGTTGAGTAAAAATAATTCAGAAGTGTTGTGTAAATGGAAAAGGTCTTGGCTGAAGCTTCAGTCTATACACGTTTACCTTAAGTATCTCTGTTGCAAATTTCCACTCTTCGTAGCTTTAGTTCAAGAAATGTGAAGAGAATGCACAGAATCTACAATTAAATCCACACAACAGAAGGAAAGAAAGGAAAAATAGAAAAAAGACTGATGTCAGTCATATTTCAAATATTTAGTCTCCTTATGACATTCAATCATTCTATGTTTTAATTCCCTTTTAAACTGTGTTATGTTATTACTTACTTTAATATTTACAGGCAAGCTACCCCACTGCTTAACCCCCAGCCACAGAGTCACACATGCTTTTTAATGTAGTATTTATGTTTGGTTGGTTTAGATTAAACTTTCATCTCAGCTCATATCTCCTGCCTCTTTTGTTGTCATTTTTCTTTAACAATTTCAGGGAGCATATTGTTTATTGTGTTGTATATTATTTCTCTTGGTAGGTTGGAGGTTGTTTCAGTGGTTATGTCCCCAAATCTATACATAATATGACAACTAAGGTAAAGCATAATGAGCCTCAAAAAAAGACGATTTGAGCCTCTGGGGGAAAAAAAGAAAATTTTGACTTTAATCTCAGAATTTTGACTTAAATCCAGATCGGTGACTGAGAGCGATCAGATGCAATGACAGACATGTGAGTTGTAGAGGAACAAAGCTAACCTCCTGGAGGAACATATCGGACTTAAGGATTTTTATTTTTATTTTTACATGGTCGAAGTGTCTGTTCTCAGGTGCCCATCTGGTTATCATCAGCATTCACAGGTTAAGGTCAGATCTGAGGAAAATGTCCAAATTCTGACTTTGAAGTCTGAATTTTAAGAGTGAATTCAGAATTCTCAAGGTAAAAATCAGACATTTGAAAATTCTCAGAGTTGAGTCAGAATTTTGAGATCAAGGTGCAAATTTGACAATTGTCAGAATTCTGAGATAAAAGTCAGAAATCTGAGAGGAAAGTCATTTTACTGAGAGTAAAATCAGAATTTAGAATTTTGTTGGAATTCTGAGAGTAAAGTCTGAATTCTAAAAGTAGATTAAAAATATTAAAATCAAATTTTTTGTTTTATTTTCAATGACCTGAGCCTTTTCCGTATGCAGCCATTTTTCCACCTAAATGTGAATGTTGCGACTGTGAGAATGAAGTTCTACTTTTTAATGGAATGAAACCTTCAGTAGAGGCTGGCTTAGTGTGATTGGTCATCTGCCTTGACCAGCTGAGAGATGCAGTGGACTGGACATCAAAATACTACGGATGTGCTGGTCTCAGTCACCAGTGGCAGCATCTCATTTAGTGACTAATAGAAACATCGCTAAACTAGTATGCTCTGGATCACTGGTACAATCTGAAAAACTGAGCATATGTTTTTTTTTCCTTTATAGGCTGATGGAAAACTATGGAGAAGGTACTAATTAGGAGTTTAAGAGACTGGCAAAAAAAAAAAGGATATTTAAGAAAATAAGCACAATGTGATTTAAAACTTATTAGAAAATGAAGACGGAGCAGCAGAGTAACAAAGAGGAACCTCATGGACCGAACGCCTCCCTCGATAATTGTTTTTCTGGGTGTGTGTGGGTGTGCAGAGTTTGATGTTAAGGTGAGCTGATCAGTGACCAAAACCTTCCACGTATCGCCTTCACTATCAGCTGTTTAAGGTCACTCTGTCCCCTTGGCAACGGGGACGTCAGTGAACCCTCCGCTCCGCCACCTCCCTCCTTAAAGCCTCCGCTTGACTCCAGTAAAATGCCACGCTCTGCCGTCTGTGCGCATGGTCACGCATGTTAGCGTGCTGTAACAACTTTGGTAAACATTAGCGACCACTGATAGCACTCATCAAACCTCCAGCTCATGAAATAATTAGTTTTAAGGCATCCAGTTTGCTTCCTGTACTTAAACGTGTGTGTCCGTGTGCGTAATTGCAATCATTCTTGTTTCCTGCCAGTGACAGGCGCTTTCCCCTCACCCCTTTTTTTTCGCTTGCATATACTAACATGTTGACGCTTAGCTCCTAATTAAGACGTATGAATCACAGAGCGTGCATGCGGGTGTGTGTGCGTGTGTGTGTGTGTAGCTTGTCATCATAGTCTGCCACACATTAGCGGTGCTGTCTGCGCCTCGGTTGGCACAGCTGAACGGTTTTTTCGGCCAGGAATGTTGACTAATTTAAGATGTCACACATTCCCATAAACGCCAGCCGTCCACGCGTTGACTCAGCTCTAGTAGCGCGGCACCCGCCAAAGCATAAGGCCCCACACACACACATGCACACCCCAACACACACACACGCATGTTTGTTTCTATCTTTGTGGGGACTTTCCATTGACTTCCATTCATTTCTGCAGCTTAACCATAACCATTACATACCTCACCATAAACCTAACCCTAACCAAAACTCGATTCACTTCTTAGTCCTAAACCCCTAACCCAAAAACGGCATTTCACCAGACCTTGGTCCCCACATGCAGCATTTGGTTCCCACAACGTAATATGTGTCAGGAAAATGGTCCCCGCAATGCATTAAATACACACACACAACCCAAATTGGGGCCATGGAACATCTCTGATGGTTAACCAGTTGAGTGAGGAGGCGTTGATGAGGAATACACACAAACGTCATGTGTTTGTGAACCCCCCCCCCCAACACACACATACACGCAATCATGCACAAGAAGAGCTTTTAAGAAGTAGAAAACACCATGCCTCCAGTTTCCTGGCACAATGATTACTACTTTTATCATCTTACTAATCATCAATCATCAGCCCACAGACACATTCATACTGACGTAAATATCATTCAGTTTTTAAACATGGCTTTACTGCCTGTTGTTCATTTACAAACATTCATATAACTTGACATCTAGCAATCTATGGAAACATATTTAAATCTGTAGCAGACATGGGTTGGTAAGATACTACCACAGGATGATGCACTTAAGTAAGGGCTCCACTTTGACGGTTCAAAAATCATGTCTTGCATTCGTGGCTCTTAAAGGGGCAGTATTTTGTAAACTTGACTCTTTTGAGCTTCACATCATGTTATGATGTTATTCCCTCATCAGAAACATACCTGGAGTGTTGTCTTGATTCTTTCATGTATGTCTGAGAAATCCTTGACTCTCCCATGGCAACCATTCAGCTGTGCAAAACACCTGGGTGGACCTAGCCCCGCCTTCAGACGCAGATCCTCCTCTGAGACGCAGTTTCCAAGCCTCCAAGCTTCAGTCGGCCACGTTGAGTTGCGTTGTGATGACTTTCTGAAGGCGGAGCTTCAGAAAGAACAGGAGGTTTTTTTAAGAGACAGAGGCCCAATTTCAAGGCGTTGAAGTGCATAGTCAAATTTCTTTTAAGTCATATTTAACATGTACAGCTTTATAAGAACTGAAGGTAACATAGTTAGTTGATTGTGCTAAAAATGGTTCTATGAGGTTGGAAAACACAAAATATTGCTGCTTTAATGAATAGATAGGGTTTCTACCTGCTGCTAGACACAGGCCGCTTAATCTTATTTTAAAAATTTTTTTAAGGTTTTGTTGGCTCTAGTTGCCTTTATTTGAAAATAGTTAGACAGGAAAGAGGGTAATGAGAGAGGAGGAAGACATGTGGCAAATGTCACCAGGCCAGGAATTGAACCTGCAACCACTGCCATGAGGACTAAGGCCTCAATACATGGGTCGTGCCAAGCCCTTGCGCCACCACAGCACCCTCAAATGTGGTTTTAATGGACATTTTTCACTAAATTGCATATTTTCCTTCTGATGTCATTCAGTTATACGTGCAAAAGTAAAACATTTGGGGTAACCAACATTGTCCACTCTCTGATAAATTATTACTAGATCAAATCAAGTTCTCAAGCTGGATTTAAAATGTTTTTACATTATTTCACCATAGTTTTATGATGATTACCTGCAGTTCTGCTGTACATTTGTAGATAATGGCTTCCTGTCCACTCCAACTCCATTGTTAAGGCGAACACATATTCTCCCATAGTCTTTTCTTCTTGTCCCGCAGTACGGCATGTCGGTCCACACAGGGAACAAACATATGTCTACTTTGAATGTCACTCAGATCTGACAGATTTCAGTGTTGCCTACAAGCCAGAATATTAATGATCAACTGCGTTGGGTGATTTTTGTTTGTTTCATTGTGGTTTCACACAACCGAGGCGTGTTGGCAGGCTGCTGCCAGGAGGCCGATTCCACCCAGCCAAGACATCACAGCCCAGCCGGGAGTCTTTAAACAATTGTGCCCACACACAAACAAACACACCTCTTCCCTTTTTTTCCTTTTTTTTAGTTCATCATCATAAAATTCTGCACACTCGAGTCTCATCCTCTCTCCCAGGTTTTTCAGGGATTCTACGTCTCAGAAGTAATTGAATGCAAATCAGCTTTTCGGGGTGGTTTGGTTTCCATCTCCATTATTTTCAATTAGATGTTTTCTTTGTCTGCTGCATTGTGATGTGTCATCAGAACCTCTGCTGTGTGCCAACAGACTGATTAAAAAGGAGTTCTGTTCAGGAGGGAAATATGGAGATTTATGAGCGGGAAATAATGAAGGCCCAATATTTTACGGAGGCGTGACACATTTCAGTAAAATATTTGTTGTTGAAATTTGTTCCAAACCTATTTATCAAAACCTAAATACTTTAACTTGGATTTCCTCTCTGATGTTGTGTACTCTAATTTGATTAATTTCATGTAAGTGGGAACAAACTACACATTAATTAATCATAATTATTTTATTGTGCAGGTGGTTGGGTGGTGAAAGTGGTTGTCTTTATCGATCATTGGGCTGCCGGTGGGGAACATCTTGGAGAATTCAGCAGTCCATGGCAGATCGTAGCACATCTTAAGTAACGAAGCAATTCAAAGTGCTTCATGTGATTAGAAGGAACATAAAACTACAAACAAGCTAAAAGTATTATGCTGAAGCAGCTAAGTTAAGGAAAACAATGGCAGGATGGAATACTCACGACACTTTATGATGGTCCAGTTGTTATTATGGTAATCAAAGGCAACTCTAATCAAGTGGGATTTTAGCCTTGAAAGTAAAAGTTAAAACATTTCTGCAAAAATAGTGACAAATACATAGATAATATTTAGCAAAAGTAAGTATTTACCCCCTTTCAAGTCAGTGTTTAGCAGATACACCTTTGGCTGCAATCCCAGCACAGTCAGTAGCTGCTTTTCCATTATAACTGTGCATTAATGTTTCTCTATGTTCTGCTATTACTAAAAACAAAAACAAACAAAAAAACCCACAATTTTGCAATTGTAATGTTTCCAATAAATAAGAAATGAAATTAAAATCACACGTGAATAAGAGTCTCTCCTATCTCAGCTGCTGAAGCTTGTAACTCCTTCAGCGTAGTCATGGTTACCTGGTGTCCTATAAGATCCTATTCCCTTCATTCCTTCATAGATTTAACTGAACCTTCAAAACATACAGATATAAGAGTTTTATGAAGGAAGAACTGTTTGAAGTTCAAATTCAGCATATATTTTCGATAGGGTCCACCTATAACATCTAACAAATTGTCCCCACAGATAAAAATGTTTTTTGTAAAAAGAAAAAAAATGAGCTTTTAGTCCACAGCGATGAGACGTATGTTTGGAAGAGTCAAGATGAGGCTTTTAATGAAGAACAGCCGCCTCCTTGTCCTGCAACTTCCCATCTAATCAACAGCGAGGCTACTGAAACCCGGCGCAGTTCAGTTTTACAAAACATCCATCACACATGTTGTGAAATATTTAAAACAGGTGAAAATGAAGCTTCCAATCATACAATAAAATAAACAGGCTTTTTGTTGTTATTTTTTGCAGAAATACTGATTTTAAAAAGCAATCTACAATTTAAAATTAAATATCAAGATGAGTAATTTTGAAATTGATACATTTATGGTGAGTGATTGTTCAACTATAAGTAGAATATCAGTATGTATCAGAATGTTAGCTTGTTCTAGCTTTAAACAGTGGTACGGCCAATATGACAAGTGATTCGGGTTTTGGCATTAATCTTCAACCTGCAAGCCGTGAACATGAGAGATGTGCAGCACGGACGGTTTGACAGAAGTGCAATTATCTCTGATTACCTTCCTAAAATAATCAGACAAGCTCCATGTTGTCTGTGACCAAGCTGAACTCAAATAGTGTCATTGTCAGGGAACAGCGCCAGGTAATGATTGTGATTTTATGCCTCAGGTGGGAGGCAGGGTGTTGAGAGTTTGAAGGTTGTTTATGCCAGAGGGGGGAAAAAATAACCCTTAATGTGTTCCCTTATCTGAAATGATGTTGGCTGAAAAAACTGTTTCTGTGAACCGAGTGCATGATAAATACGTCCAACCAGTCCAAAACGGTAAATGTTTTTTGGGTTTTGTTTTTGCTATTTTACATGATTTTTACCCATTTAGTATTTAGTCACTGAATTTTATGCTGCAGCACGCAACATATTTAACAACGGTGACCAGCTGGACATACCCGCAGTAAATGTAACAGTCTGGGGTGAAATTGTCGGCCATTACAAATATCCACTAACACACTGTCTCCCACTGGTGCAGACATTTTCATTTTGAGTTGATTTAAATAGGCTGAAGTCAGCTAACACAGATAGTGTTCTCATCTAACACACTGACGACTTGATAATAGTAACTATCAAAAAATACTGTAGAAAATCAAACTAACCCTTTAAAGTCTGATGAAGCTTTATCAGCTGAGATGGGGTGTTGACTCTCCAGACCAGAGAGGGCAGTAGTGGGTTGGTCGTATCACATCACTTCCTGTTTCGTGTTTTACATTGTGGAATTATTCCAAGTACAGATTCTTGTCAGATTATTTGTTCTTGCTTATTCAAAATCACCACCAGGTTAGTGTACAGTGTTTCCTTTTCATGTTTCTTTTAGCAAATATTCTATGGTTCCATTATAAGAGCATCTAAATGGGTTTTAGATATTTAAACTTTTTTTATTTAAGTAACAAAATAGTTACTTTCACTCGTAGTTACTTTTCAAATATTGTAACCCAGTTACCAATTCAGTGTTGGTAGCTACTGTTCAGATATTTTCAGATACACTTCATGTTAGACTGCAGTTACCACTAAATGAATACATCTTGTATTAACTTGTCATGTATTTTTCAGTGACGTAGTTGCTGTCCAGGCTGTTTGTTGCTACAGTTTCTCGATTTAGTTTTGTTCTCTTTTTGCAGATGTAGAAGCAGACTTCTTGGGCGTTTATTTGAATTCTGTGTTTCTCTCCTCTACTCTTCCTTCTTTCCTTCTTTAAACATTTCCCCTATCTTTGTCCCTTCTTTTTTTAGTCCCTGTTACATTTGAAACAAACACAAAGCAATTTCTAATAAAGTTGAAAGTGCAAAAGTTGCATAACCGTCTTCTTCTTTATGATCTTCTGACTGCCTTTCTGTGTCTCTCAGCTCTCACAGCTTAAAAAGAAATTTACTCTGACAGAACCAGGCAGTAACAAGCAAAAATCTCACAACAGAGAACTGCTCTGATCAAAGCTATTTACTGCGGCTCAGAGGGAAGAAAACAGCCCACTGAACCTTTCCATCATCAAAAACACACACAGTTCCATCTTGTCCTCTGGTCTAAGAAGAGCATGTACTGGGGCAGGGCAGAAGAGCATACATGAACACACAAAACCTCATTTTAGATGAATTGTAATCTATTTAATGATGTTTTAGCTAGCTTTGATTTATGTATTTGAATTGCTGCCTCCTCATGAGGACTGCCGTTGCCATGTGGGATCTCTTCATCACTGAACCAGTCTAATCTTTGTCGATCCATTGTTCATTGTGTTGTAGCTGTGTGGCCTCTGAGCTCTGAGGTTTAGCATGTGGTCAAACATGGAAACTTGAAAATCTTCTTTCCAGCAACATCCAGACTTACAGCATTATCCACACTGGCTGCCACAACTTTTTCTTTCCCTCCAGCCTCCTCCAGGATGTCCTCTGTCTGCGCTCTACAAACTGTCCCTGTGTTGGTGATTCATTGACTGCTTTAGTCTTGCAGGAGTTTTTTCCTTATGTTGACCTTCACCTGACTTGGTGCTTGATTCTGCTTGATTCAAATCTAACTTCACGGCTCCATATGGGCTTTCTCCCATTGACTGGGATTCCTCCGGCAGAATTTGTGAACGATGATGTTGATTTTCTGCTCTGTTTTAGAGTCGTAATCTGCCTATAGTTTTAGCAACGTAGCGGAGGAAGAGAAGGAAGCTGTTCAGTCCGTGTTAGGCACATTTCCATAGACTGAATTAACACCAGCAGTCGCCTCGTTTGGCTAGGTGCTTCTCTCTTCACAGTGGAGGATGATTGTTTACAGTGCAGGCAATTACCAGTAAGCTTCTGAGTGTCGAACTGGTGCAGACAAACATTAGCGACTGGGTAAAGTTTAAAACTTTCAGTAGAGTTCACATCTCCAGGAAGCAATGGTTTCTTACCAGCTGAGACTCCGGACTCTCTGGACGAATTGAAGTGTAGATCAAGAGGCTGCTTCTTACCAGGCCAGGTCAAGAGGGAAACTTTTCCATCCGTGAGCCATAATGGCTGACGTTGTGACAGATTGCTGTTTTTCAACTCCTTTTCAAGCAGGGATCCAGTGGTTTGGTGAACAGTCGCTACTTTGGAGATGGTGTTTTGACTTAAGAGTCTTTGTCATCTCCCTACAGCAAATATGTCTCGAGAATAAATAAAACAGAACTGCACTGGTTAAAAATACATTTTGACAATTCTGGCTAAATAAGCTAAGCAATATGATATGCAGCAAATTGTCCTACCAAACATTCAGGGGCTCCTAGCATGACAAACCTTTCACAAATCCAGTTACTGCTCAGTGACATTCATTTATTTTTGCCTCTGTCATTTTACTCATCCCTGATGAAAGAGGTAGCTACAGGTGTGCAAGAGTCAGCCTCACTCCGGTTTCCTCCTCCACTAAATGTTAACAAGCGGTGGCTGTTGTTCAGTCGGCAGGACCTGGAGGATTTTAGTGTTTCCTGGGACAGAGTGATGATGCAAGTTCCCCTTGGAGAGTCACTCCAGTGGCTAAGCTTCCATGTCATAGACTTTACATTCCTGGAAATTAATTGCATGCTGTGTGGTGAAATGTTTGAGAATGTTAGAGATAATTTCCTGGAGCGCTTCTTTGATGTATTCGGAAACAAAATACCGAGCAGGCTTTTTTTGTGTTGTTTTTTTTATTTTTAGGAAGCTTAAAATAATTTAACCTGGCCATCGTCAACCAATTCCACTAGATCCTCATCTCCCTTCAATGGATCGTCTGGGATTTCTCCCATTGATCTTGATTTCTCTGATAAAGTTTCAACCGGGCCAATCAGCAGACAGAAGCAGGAGTTGTGAACAGTCATGTAAATTTTCTGAGCTGTTTCAGAACTGTAGTCTGCTTTGGGTAGGAAATTAATGAAACGGTTCAGTTCTAGTTGGGCACACTTCCAAATATTGCACAATTAAACTCAGAGCAAGAGAAATGTTTAAGACAATAGTGCCCAAAGTGGGTCCTGGAGCGGCATCCTGCGTGTTTTAGTTCTCTCCCTGGTGGTGGTAACAACCTTTTCAACATGTCAATGTTCTTCTTAGGCCTCTAATGAGCCATCATATGATCCAGGTTTGTTAAACCAGGGAGAGAACTAAAACACGCAAGATGCCGGCACTCCAGGACCCACTTTGGGCACCCCTGGTTTAAGACATATTATTGCTGGCAAAGATGTGATTCGACTCAGGTCTTGTCTCTTTGCAGTAGGGGATGGTTGTTCACAGTGCAGGGAATTTGCGATAAGCATGGCGTCAAACTTTTGCATTACACACGTCAGGGCCAAACGTTAGCGACCGGGTAAAACCAGAGCCATTCATTTTAAACTTAAAGGAGAGTTCTCGTTTCTCACTAGCCGACCCTCTGTATGGAGCTTAAGCGTGCTCTGCAGTCATAAAAACCTGAAAGAAAAAAACCTTCAAACAACAAAACTGCAAATAAAAAATGAACAAAATGCTGCAACCACAGGAAATAGAAGCAAATGAGAAAATGCTCAAAATGGCAAAAACTGTTGCAAATATGAAAAGTTGCAAACTTACTCCACAAACTGGAATTCCTCCAGGCTTCTAGGAGGAGTCTGGAGTAAATATTATTGAACGTCACGTAAATATCCTGATGTTCAATAGCATTGTAAAAGACTGCATGTTTAAAAAACATGTGAAGGTTAACACACCTTTTCTTATTTCCTCCAGTTTTCTTCTTGACATTCCGTCTTGTCTATAAAGATGAGATGAAATCTTCATTGAGATTTTGGTCCCATAAGATGTGTTGGTCAACTCCACCTAGTGGTGTGGAGGACCTCTGCTTTGTAGAGCGAGTTTGCATTTGAATCATTCATATGTTTGCAGCTCATTTTGCCTTTTGCTACGTCTGATATCAGAGCTCCAGCTTTGTGATTGGTTGTAATATTGTTCCCACTGCTCATGCAAACAAAGGCGGTTCATCTAGAAATAAATAACCTAGATCCATCATTTAACAGATCCATCAGCCAGATGCCAGAACCCTTTTATGATAAAGTTACAACAATAAATCTGGCAGTTAGTGCAGAAAAACTGTTCAGCCGAAAACTTTGGAAGAGTCTCGGGAATCGATTAATTAACGCAGAAATAAAGAGAAGTCAGCCTGAAGAAACGGCTCTGGAGGGTTGAGTTCACTTCTAATTTGATCAGAAATGAACTGGCTGGAAAAATCATCCCAGCCTCAGGAGACTTTTTGCTTTGTTGAGGTAAGCGCCACATTTATTATGTGTAGTTGCACCAATCCGCACAGACAGCTTCCAGACAGTCACTGTGCATGGAAACTATTGAGGAGAGAGAATGTGTGAGAATGTTTTCTGTTGTCGGTTGACAGTCAATTATTTGGTGGTCCGTCTCCTCTGTCCATGAAGTTTCTGATAATCTCAGTGTTTCTGTTTGTCACAAAAACAAAGTGTTTTCAGATGAGAACAGATGTGAGCAAATTGGAGTATATTCTAATCCACTGCAGACTTTCTGAGCGACGTTTGTTCTTCTCAGCGAAAGTTGAAGGGTTTGGATGTTGTTGTGGATGATGCCACAGCAGTGGGACTCATTCGTGGATAAATGGACAGAGAGGGAATCAAACAGCTAGAGAGAGAGTGCAGAAACAACTGAAGGACATAATTATGAGTTTAGGGAGGGGACAGATTGAGCTCTCTGTTCGTCAACAAGCGTGTAGCCGACAGGGTGGATAGCATTAGATTCCTCCAACTACAGATCTCTGATGACCTCGTCTGGCTGAAACGGTTCTTCAGGTGTTAAAAAGGCCCAGAAGAGACTGTTCTGTCTGAGGAAGCTGGAAGAAACTTAACTCCCCACCTCCATCGTCACAGCTCAGGTGAGGGAGTCCACTGACATCCTGCATCTCAGTAAGGTAAGAGAGACGAGAGCATCCTGCAGGGCTATGGGGAGAAACAGCCTGGATTGTTCTGTCCTCCATGATCTGCTCCAGAACTGCTGCAGGAACAGGCCACTGAACATGTTCATCCACTCCTCACAACCTCTTCAGAATATTCTTAAACCACTGCCATGAGCCATAAAACGCATACAGATCGACAGTATGACAGATAAAAAAATCATATTTTGATTGTCAACATTTTTTCTCATCCAATAAACTGAATTTAAAAACATTTGTTGATTATCATTATTATTGGTTCTCTTACAAGCAGGAAGTGGGTACCATATATGGGTCATGTGTGCTCTGCTAATTTGGCAGGACACAGATTAAAAAAAGGCTTTGATTTGACTGATAAAATGATATTTAAGCACACTTCACTTTTCATAAATAGTTATAGATGTGATTTGCATGTTTTGAGTTTGACACGGGATCTAGAGCCTTACCAGCAGACATTTTAATCCTGGAAATGAGTGATTTCGTGAACTGTTACTCATCCACATGAAGTCAGAACTTTGGTTTTTCTGGAGAATGTTTGCCTCAGAAAGTTATTCCCAAGCTATTCCGAAGCTAGAGGAAAAGTTTCTGTTTTCCTACACAGTTAAGTCCTCCAGCACGTCGACTGGTTTAACAGCTTTGTAATGGGAATGTGTGCATTTATCCAGCTGGGGGGTCTTGTGTTATTGTTGCTGTTGTTTTTTTACCTCATTGTAAGTTCACATCCAAGCAAATGTTAAAGAAAAACACTTTGAACGTTTAGCTCTGTAACATTATGAAAAGTTAAAAGCTGAATGAAAACGAACAAATTACAATAAAATCTGCGCAGCGATCATTAGACCAGCAGTTACACAGATTTAACAGTGTTAAGTTTGAAAATTGAATCAGATGATAATTTTCCTAAAGCCCTGCAAGGCAACATTTGTTCATGGGCCAATTTACACACAATAAGACCCATAAAATATTATGATTAGAAAAGCGGGGCCACTTCATAGAACAACAGCAGTTACTCTTGATGACTTCAGACCCCTCCAGCATAAAGCACCAATTTGCGAAAATCATTTTGAGGCTTGGAAGAATCCTCATTGTTGTCATATGAAGTAGAAGGGATAGAATTATTTTTTTCTTCATGACTGTATAACTGTCTTTTCCCTCAAGATTTATACGTTTTATTAATTTTAGCCGCTGTCCCTCTGAGATCGTGGGGAAAGAAACAACTTAAACAGACATTCTACGACTGTAAGCTGTTAAGTTGCCAAACATGAAAAAGTATTTTCACCTAATATGAACGCATTTGGATTTAGATCTGCACTTTGAATGGGCCGTTACAGGAACCTGACTGGGCCGTTTTAGCAATGAAATCATTCTGTTTTATGTCTGAACCTATGTGCAGGGTTGACTTCATGCTGGATGGTGAACCTGGCCTTATGTTCCTCCCTGTTCCCTCTAAAGGAAACCCTCCCATGGTAACAACTCCAGAGTTATTCTGAGCCTCCATGCTGCTTCTCTGAATAATGAATAATGTTCTCCTTGTCCAGCTTGTCTGTTTAGGGCTTACATCCTAATTGTATTTTTAAATGAGAACTTAAACAGTGTTTTTAGGTTGTTAAAGGTTGGATTGTCATTTGTCTGTACATTAGATTAGAACTGCAATGAACAGTAGGTTATTGTGAGATTATGAGCAGAATTATGTTTTTTACAGGCATATAAACTATATATATATATATATATATATATATATATATAAATATACTGCTCAAAAAAATAAAGGGAACACTTAAGTGTTTAAGTGTTCCCTTTATTTTTTTGAGCTGTGTATATATAATGTCTCTAAGAAACTCCTGCTCTTTCTGAAACTCTGCCTTCAGGAAGTTATCGCAACATGGCTCCTCTATTAACCCTTTAAGGGCGTTTTTACCAGCGCTGCTCTGAGAAGTAGCTCCTATAATGAACTCAGCAGATGCACAGTTCCACCAGGTGTTTGCTAACTGCTGCTGGCTAGTCTGAAGGAACTGAGTGGGGGAGATATGGTGGAGTTGTGTTCTGTGAGGTGGAAGTTTGGAAATTGCAGTTCCGAGGAGGAGATGGGCTTCAAAGGCGGAGCTAGGTCCACCCAAGTATTGTGCACAGATGAATGGTTGCCATGGAGATTAAAGTATTTCTTAAACATGCATGAAAGAATCAAGGCAAAACTCCAGATATGGTTTTATGAAGGGAATAACATTGTAACATAAAAAAAAACTTTAAAAAAAGTCAATTTTGCATAAGACTGACCTTTTAAGAGTCATAATTTTATGTGATTGTTCGTGTCATGTTATTGGTTCCAATATTACTGTTATGTCTGAAATTAATTGATTTTGAATCGATTGTTGATTGATTTTTTTCATGATTAACTGCTATATAAAAAACAATCCTATTTTGGATTAACATTTCTTCCAAGACCCAAGTTTTCCCTGAAAGTCTTCTCTGAAACGGTGGAGAGGTTCAGCCTACAGCTCAACGCTGCTCAGATGAGCTGACCAACATCCCCGTCTGCTGCATGTCACCAAACGTTTAGGATTTCTCATTTGATATTTCTCTGCAGTCACATCCCTTTTAATTTACTGTTCACAAAATCAGATCGAGTCTCTAGAAAACATTGCGACTTGGCCTTTTCACTGAAGCAAAGTCAATGCCATAGTTAAACACGTTGTCCATCTTTCAGGGCTTTGCTGTGTTTACCATTCCCCATATCGGTTTAAATTGTGCCAAAATGCTGCCAGTGGTGATAAGGGCCTAACACAACTCCATTAGGGCAGTCTCCTGTGTAGCAACACCATCTGTCTGTCTCTATCTCTCTTGCACACATTTCTTTCTCCTCCGTTTTGCTGCAGCAAGGTGCCGCTGTCTCTTGCTCTTCCCACCAACGTCTCCTTCGCTGAGTGACAGATGCCCAAAATCAATTGCATTTACTCGATTTATCTCAGCCCAAGAAAACATGGCTGAATGAAATGGGCGAACATCTTCTCCTTGCATCAGTCTGAGCAGCTAATGCACTTTTTGTATGAGCAGCGGCTCTGATGTGCATCAGGTACAATGAAAGTGCACCATAAAAAAGAAGTGTTATCATAACCGGGCTTCATTTATTTTAACAAAGCACCAGAAATATTAAAATTTGACTCCATTATGTGGTACATACTGCATACACTTTCACAATCGGCAGTGGCTATCAAGTTCTATGCAGGAGAAATACTATTTAAAAAAGCAGGGCGAATGAAAAGCTTAAGATTTCTTACCTGTTATTGTTTAAGTTTTTTTTTTCTTTCTCGTTGGAGAAACTTTCCCAACTTAGAGTTTATGGCATTTTAAGTTATTATCTTTCAGGGAAAACCTTTTGTTCTGCAGCAGTCCAGGCATAGCAAAGTTCAGTGTAATTCATCAGGTTTTTATAGGGAGTCTTACAGTAGCAACACCTAAGCAGGTGTTATTTCAAAGCTTTTCAAAAACATCTATATTCCACGAACATTTTCCCCTTGTGTCATATAACAACTTTAAAACTGAATGTACCTCATTGGAATTTTATATAATCGTTGTTGTGGCTCACCTGTTCCTTGTGCTTCCTGCCGTCGTTCACAGCCTTCCATTCCTGTTGTTTGGTTCCTTGCTCTCTCCTGTGTCTGGCTGTTCAAGCAGCTGCTTCGCCCTCACCCAGTGTGAGATGGTCTGTTGGCATTCATGTTTTGTAAGTGACTCTGACCTAAGCTTTGACTCTTGCTTTTTGTACCTTAACTCTGATTAGTCCTGTGGGAGAAACAATCCCCAGTAGAAGGACATCTTGCTAAATCAACTCCACTACAGTTAAAGTCTTCAGTGGTTCGTTCTTTGGTCCGACATTGCTCAGACCAACAAAGCAATCTTTGGTCTTTACAGTTCAGAAAGATGGCTTCTTTTCTCTAAAACAGTGGTCCCCAACTGGTCCCCAATTTTCCAAGACTTGGAAAATTTTGCGGCGGCCCAGTGGGGTGGGGGAGGGGGGAGGCGGTGTTGGTGTTCCCGCTAAATCCTGAATATACCCAATTTGGGTTGTCTTGGAGTTTTTATCGCAACCTGTGGGGTATTTTCTGACTGGGAACGAGAATACGACCTGCTGAATGTGACAGGTAGCCAATCAAAAAGCACGGTGATGTCAGAACAGAGGGGAATCCCAAACAGGTGACATATGAACAACTGAGAGTCCGGTGGATATCGGAGATTATATGTGGAAATGTTTATTATTAAATCTAAAAGGTCATTATTATGTTTATTCAGTTAAAAATGTTAACTATGAAAAAACATTCACCTCCAAATCATAGTGCCACCGCCTTTTCTTTTTGTTACGTCTTTTATCTCTTAAAATGACTCCACAGACTATCACTATTGCTTCTACATTGTCATCCGTGTTTGGTTATTCTAAATTCCCTCTATGTTGGGGGTTTTACTGGATTATCCTCTGGAATCGGGATGTTCGTTACTGGAATCGGTTCGCAGCTGTAGCTACTATCCATTAGCTTGCTTCCATCAGACTGAATGTAGTGTGAAGTTCTTTGGAGTCCTCTGGACTTGATAACAAGTACAAGTACACACCATTTACCAACCCAAACAGGTAATTATTTCCTTCTTGTCTCAAAACCGTCACCTCTAATCACCTGAAATGTTGCCTTGCAGAGGAAAGACCGAAAGCTTATCCAGAGAAGAAGCAATCATTTTGCACGTCTTACATCGTCTTTTAACACTTTCCTGGATTTGGATTTGAATTCTGGGTCTTGCTCATACGTTATTACAACAAAAAGACAGGAAGTGGAAGTAAAAGAAATCAACACTTTTAAAAGTAAGGCAATACTTTTTAGGTGTCTCTGTGTACTCTGGTAAATGGCCTGTACTTATGCAACACTTTATCAAATCCACAGGACCCCAAAGTGCTTCACTCTACATTCAGTCACACACACACATGGTGGCAAACTGCTGGATTGTAGCCACAGCTGACAGAGACAAGTTTCCATGCACAGGAGCCACCGAGGAAGACCAGCAGGTAAGATGTCACCAAACGATACAACGACAGAGGCGGACGGATTGAACCGACCACCGATTGAAGGAAAAACTACTACCACTGTAGTCACTATTGTCCCCTCGGTCTGCTACAGACTCTACAGACTCTCTGGTCCACTTGAAGTAAAGCATTTCCATAGCATGATGCTACCATCACTGTGTCAGTGTGAGGAAAGTTTGTTAATCAATCTGAAGTGTTCAGATACTTCAGATTGATTCTCTGTCTTGACAGATTATCTCACCTGAGCTGCTTCTCTCTGCAGCGTCTCCATAGTTACCAAGGCCTCCTCAGCTTCTTTAAAGCACTCTCCTTGCCTGTCCTGACAGTTTCAGTGGACGGTCATATTTTGGTAGGTTTCCAGTTGATCCATTCTGTTTCTGGTTAAACAGAACTGAGCAGTCTGTTGTTTAGGTGACTCCTAGGGAAAAGTAGTTGCACTCTCATTTTTATGCAACCATACTTGCCTTTTTGAAAAACATGTATAGTTTCTCTTTGCCCAGTCGTTCAGATGAAACGACTGGGCTAGTAAAATACACTGACATTTGTGGTTGTGATCTGCAAAAATGTAAAAAAGTT
This sequence comes from Poecilia reticulata, assembly GCF_904066995.2. Lineage (NCBI taxonomy): Eukaryota > Metazoa > Chordata > Actinopteri > Cyprinodontiformes > Poeciliidae > Poecilia > Poecilia reticulata. Next base: position 31,628,605 of record NC_088834.1, read on the forward strand.
AAAGGGGTATGAATATTTTTTCCCCAACATACTGTACTGTACTGTAGTGAAGGAGTTTGAATTGGTTGAGAACAAAAGATACTCAGGAAAGACATGAGTGTTGCATAGTTCTGTTTCCCTTTAAAATATTCATAGTCATAATGTATTGGCAAACACAAACAGCTGACGCAAGTGTTTGCTCAGAGATATTGGGCTGGAAAGAAGGCAGCTCCTTCACCTCGCGGGAGGGAGAAATCCAATTGAAGGATTTGGCGAAAATCCCGTTGGACAAACTGTGTCTGCTGCATTTGCACACACATTGTTCCTCTGGAGCTCATAGTTTCTGTGTGTAATGTGTTCTTTATGTTTGGAGCCTTTAAACGGAGGATTAAAATAAACGATTCTGCTTTCAAAAGTGGTTGTAACAATGCTGCTATTTTAGTCTACTGTTGTTCAGTAATGATTAACATCGATTAGCGCAAGCAGTTGCTGTTTGGAAGCTACAATGAAAGACAAAGGACAATAATTTCAGAGATAAAAGAAATTCTAGCAGTGATTCCGGTGAGGATGAAAACCATCCGACTCTATCGGGTTCGGTTCTCCTGAGCTGTCTCTGCAGTCAGACTGCTTTAGGTTTAAACTGCTGGACAAACTGACCGCTTTTCCTCTCTCTGATGCGACGGCATTTTACTAATTTAAACAGGATGAAATCTTACAAGAAGTAGTTGTTACTCAAAGCTGAATCCCTTTTTAAGAAAAGCTCGTCTGAGGTTCTTTTGTTAGGTCGACTATATATATATATATATATATATATATATATATATATATATATATATATATATATATATATCCCTAAAAAAATCTGAAATTTTAGATTAATCTCAGAAATTTTCCACCTTTGTAAATTTCAGAAGTGTAAAATTTGCTAGGAAAAACAAAACAAACTGAAATTTTCAGACTAATCTGGAAAAATCCTGGAAAACGTTTTAATACTTTTGAGTTCAAAAGTCAAAAATGTTCAACCTTTGAAACTCAGAAATGTCTAAGTTTTCTCTAGATATATTGAATCAGATGATAATTTTATATATATTTTATACGTGCGTGTGCGTGTGTGTGTGTGGGGGGGGGTGTGTGTGCGTGTGTGTGTGTGTTTGTAATATACACGTATATATCTTTAAATCCCCTAATACACCATGATTCTCTGCTACTTTATACCATTTTGCATTATTTTTTCAACAGCTAATTTGACTTTCTCTCTGTTTTTTCTCTCTCCATAGCAGCTGAATCTGGTCAGATGTTAGCTTTTGGCTGTGTTTCCCTCATGAATTGAAATTATAAATTATTTTTTTTGGTATTGTTCTTTGAGATGACGTTTGTCGTGAAACAACATCATATAAATAAACTCAAATTGAACTGAATAAATAGTTTTTTATGGAATCTTCAGGTTTTTTGGAACAATCATTTCAGTCCTGTAGTACACTGTACACAGTGAACAACCCAGACGCCCAAAACAACCCAACTCTAATAAATAGAGGAAATGAAAGCTCTAAAATCCATATAGAAAAAAGATAGATTCAAGTTTCATAACTTTAATTATCATACTCATTAATGCTTAGTAATCACAAAACAGATGCATAAGCAGTGGGGAGCTGACAGAGCTCTGAGATGTAAGCAGTTTAGGTTCCAGGAAGACAATAGCTGTGTGACAAAACTGAATTTATGTGGAAAACAGGTGTGGGAAGTAATTAGTATTATGGTGGCTGAAAATCATACTTGCTACGATGCACAACATTATTGAAAGAATATTGAAGCAAAAGAGAAGTGGATAGGATCTGAGTCAAAATTCAAACACTGGCAAAAGAAGTACCTACATCTGGACAAGTCAAACCTCAACACAGGAGAATTCAAACAGTCATTTCCATAGCAGAGCAACTTCTCCAGCCAGCTACAACACGTTTCTAGAAAACTAACAAATTCCTTGATGCAAACCTGGACAAATCAGATACACACCACAGGCTGGGCAGGCCTTTATGAAACACAGTAATTCTAATAAACTCCAGATTAAGTGCTCAGTTTAGTTTTTGCTTACTATACTGTAAAGAAAACTAAATTAATAGAACCTGAAGCTGTTTATCATCTTGTCTCTTGAGCTGAATGTGTCTTTATAACTTTAGTAAATATTACTGTTATGTGTTTGACATTATTAAATTCTGTCTTTATTGAGGATGTCTTCATATTACAGACAATTAATAGACAAAATATTAAATGATTTCCAGGAGTGAAACACATGTTGGCTGTGTTTAAAGAGGACTGAGGTTGTGGCATTTTTATTCAACATAGAGTCATATTCAGTCATTTATAATATGTGTTCAGATGAGATCACATAAAAATGATCTTTTGAAAACAACAACCTTTAAGCAGGTACTAAACATACCTTCCAATAAACCCACATAGATGTGTTAAAAGAAGTTTGTGTTGACTTGATGTAATATAATAATTTTAATTAGAATTCTTTCAAATTAACTGTAAGTGGAAAATGATCATAGTTAACAGAAATAAAGGCTTTCAAACATCAATCTGTGTAATTAATCTATAATTAATTAATTAATTGATTAATCTATATATTGTGTTTCACTTTGCGATAAAGTTCCTGAAATTCTAATTTATTGAATGAGTCTGTAGTCTTCTCACTGCCAGACACATCCGCAGGTTCAACTATATGGTTGCTAGATTATATTAGTCATAGCAATTCATATCAGTGCTCTGGCCCTTTAAAGTCATCTGCTTCAACTGGAACGAACATGAAGAACCTTGGAGCTTCCACTGCTCCCCTTCCTCCTCAGGACATGAGTGAACTCCACAGATTAAACATCAGCCTCTCTGGAACAAAAGGAGCTGCTAACAGTCCAAGCTTTTCAAGACTTGGGATGTTTTCCCATTGTTGCAGTTCAAAAAAGTGAAGAAGGAAGATATGAAAAAATCTTTATTGTTTGTCTTAAATGGGTTCAAGATGTCCCCAATCGTGAAGAAACACACTTATTTACCTGAAACCTCCCAGGAGGATATTGTTGGGAGATTTCCCCATCTGGGATGTGGATTCTCTGATCTGCTCCAAATGTGACAGATATATTACATGAAGCCTCCTCCAGTGGCCCATAATTCAGTCTGCTGTTACCTGTCTGTGAACCAGCCTGAGGCGGCAGGGGAAGCATTTTACTTCTTGTTTCTCTGAAGGAAAATAACAAAGTCTGTTAGATCTTGCTGGACTTTTGTCATGTCAAAACATGAGATCTTAATGAGTCATTTTAACACTTTTAAACCTTTAATGGCACATCCTAAATGATCCAACGAACAACAAGCAAATGCATATGTAAAATTTACCAAAAGAAAGTGTCACACTGACCTTGTTGCACGTTTTTATTCTCTATACATTTGCAAACACTTTGTTTTGAAGAGCTTCTATTTTATTATTTTCGCCTCTCGAATTTGTTTTTTGTGTGTGTATGTTGGTTTGTGTCTTTATTTCTCAGTCAGTTGTAGGATATTAATAGCTTTATGTCACATTAGAGGTTGAAAAATAGTTACTTTTTGTCCATTAACTAGTTGTTTTTTTTTATTTCCCAAAATCATGACTAACCCCAATGCATTTTGGGTTAAATTCATGTGTGGTAATACATTATCAAGTAATGAAAGATCAATTTTAAGAGTTAGCAGTAGGGAAATATTCAGAAATAAATAAGTACATATGCTTTTAAGGATACACAGTTCGTTCATTTAATTCAGACTGCTGGAGCTTCAACTGGCTTCAGGAGAATAAACCACGACTGACTCAGTCCAGTGATGAGATCCTGTTAGAGGTGGTTCTGAGGCTCGCCACTTTAAATAAACTAAAGGATTACCTCAAACAAAAGAAAGAAAAGAAAAGAGAACCCTGCTCTACCAGTAATGTTGGCATCTCCTGAAGGCTTCAATTTAAACAGATCCTTCATTCCAGCACCTGCAGCATTAAGGAGATTTGATCTGGCTCAGCTTGTCTCTCACCGAGCGCTTCCAGAGAACGCAAGGTGCAAAACTGCCCCAGGTAGGGGCCAGACAATGAAATACAATCCACAAATGTAGAAGTGAGTAATGGACTCGTGAGCTGAAAGCCTTATTAGACCCCTAAAGACGGCGATGCCACCTGGATGTTATGCTGCAGTGAACGGTGGAAACCTCCAAAACGTTCCAGTGAGCATCCAGCTCTGATCAGCACATTTCACTGCTTATTATTATTATTATTATTATTATTATTATTATTATTATTATTATTATTATTATTATTATTATTTATTCACCAGAAAATGCTGATCACAGTAGTTGCTCATTTCCGTGGCTGTTGTACCATCAAGGAATAATGATGAAGTCATTAAAGGGTGCGGTGTGCAACTTCTTATAAAAATATTTTGTTTTCTTTACATATTTATTAAAAGTGTCACTGTTGTGGCCATTTATGTAAATTTTGTGGATTGTAATTTTTAACAATTTATTTCTCTTCTTTGGACAGTTAGAATATATTTACGTTAGTTTAGAACCAAAATCTGTAATTCATTTGTATATTTGAATTGTTTAGATTATGTTATTAATTGTTAGACCCTCTCATTAATTTGAGTAATTAAAAACACACCTGCTGCTTGGTGGAGGCCTATTGTTTGGCAAATGTTTGGTGTGGACGGGAGCTTTCTGTAAATTATTTTTTGACCACGTTTTGTACTTGAAACATCAAATTAGGTTTACTTTCGATTTCGGTTAAGTTGTAAGACTTTTTTAGTACTTATTTTGTTGCTTTTTTTTTTTTTACAAGAAATAAAGAATATATTTTTTCAAAACAAATCAAGTCGGAAATGCGTGCAAATCAAACCAATTGTTATCACCCATGCACAGCCTTTGTTGGATTTTTGGTTTTTGGAACATAGAATGCTGCGACAGTCACCATGTTTTAATAAATACGGTACAGATAATCTCTGATAAAATCGATCTCCTCCAGGAGCTACTATTGTTGAAGAAATGCACCGCTCCCAACCAAAAACAACCAATCAGAGTCAGGGGGAGGGGCTTAGCGCTATCAATCAAATTCATAAACATTGCTCAATGTGCAAATGGTGGAAAAACAGCTTCCCGTTCCAGGAAAACCATTTGTCGGGTAACCGTTTACCTGCAGCTGAAAAGCATTAGCATTAATGGCAGGCTATGTTAAGGTGAATCAGCTGTAGCATAGCAACTAAGCCCCTCCTCTTGGCTCTGATTGGTTGTTTCTGGAACTCGATGATTTTTTTTCAGATTATTTATCTTGTATTATACTGTCAAGACATAATCATCATTTTTAACAAATATGTAAAAAAAACTATTTTTTTAATCAGTTACATACTGGAGCATAAAGTCAGTGCTATTTATACCATACCATACCAACTTCATTTATAAAGCACTTTAAAACAACCACAGCTGATACAAAGTGCTGTACATTAAAACACAACATAACAATAAAAAAATAAAAACTCTTACAGTTTAAAAACAAACATACAATTTAAAACTAGATCCCGCTGGTGTTGAAAGCCAAGTAAAATAGATGGGTTTTAAGACGAGCTTTAAAAGTGGACAGTGAAGGGGCCTCTCTGACCTGCAAAGGCAAGTCGTTCCATAACTTAGGGCCCATGACAGAGAAAAGCCCTGTCCCCTCTGAGCTTCCTCCTGGATCTCGGTACCTCCAAGAGCAGCTGATCTGCTGACCTGAGAGACCGTTAGGGTATGTAGGGGTGAAGAAGCTCAGAGAGGTAAGCCGGGGCAAGATTATGCAGTGATTTAATTATAGCATAAGACAAACATAAAGTCGGGATCATTCAGTCTGTCACAGAGACGCCTCGCTCCATGCTGAACTGAAGGATTAACCTTGAGAAAGTCAGGATTTCCCCTGGTAGTCTGACAGTGTGCTCCGTTCGGCCAGCTGTGGAGGCTCATCAGAACTCTGCTGCAGAACAAAAAGGTCAACTCTGGTCTAAAGTGAGCTGATGCAGAGGAATTGTTGCAGTTTGTAATTCACAGCAGCAGCAGCACTCCGTAGTGCCGCCCCTTTTCCTGTTAACGCTGGGCAACTTCCTGTGAAGAAGCAGACAGAACAGCCAACAGAAGGAAACTCCAGGTTTGCATAAATTTGGTGTTGCCAAGTCTCCACATCGGCAGAAGGAGATGGATTTCTCGTGTTCAGGCCTGGCTGACAGATGAGCTGTGATTTTCTTCTTCATCCCTGATCAGCACTTATCTAGGCAACACCACCTTAAATGAGCAGCTTCTGAAGCTGAGTGAACTGAGCAGAAATTGGGCAATGTAACGGGACAATGACCCCAAACATGTCAGCAACAAAATGGCTGAAAGATGAGATAAACGAAGGAGCAGCAATGGTCCAGTCAAAGTCCAGACTTTAATGTGACTGAAAAGTTGTGGTGGGACTTTCAGAGTCAGAAAGGTCCAAACTGTTGAACTGAAGCAAAGTGGCTCAAAATTTCGAAAATAATGTAGAAAATGTTATACATTAAGTGTTTCCAGTTAAATATGGTTAACTTTAAATTATGACATAGGTATTATTTTGTACCCTTGAGGATATATTTTGAATATTTTAGAACATGATGGAGGTCAGATTTTTTTTTTTTTTTTACGTGTCTGAAAACTTGATTTTAAAGCGAGTGTGTTTTATTTCAGCCAGGACAGAGAAGCTTAACCTTCATACTGGCGCCTCAGAGGAGCTTTATAAAAACCCGCGGGCGTGACGTCATTCCGGAACAAACGGAGGAACCCATGAACAGAACTGTGAACGTTCAGCGCTCCCACCAGATGGCTCCCACTCAGACACATGTGTCGCTGCTGCCATCCTGTGGAATAACTGCAGTATTACAGCTGCATGCACACAGGTAAATCTGCCTTCCATACAGGCTGAAGGACAATTAGCACATCAAGCTGAGCAGTTTATAAAACCCAACTGCCATGCTCTATGGGACATAAAAAAATACATTATTATATATTTTTTTAAGGATAACCTTAATTTCTGCTGAGAATTGGAATACTGAGAAGCAGTATTTCTCATCTCCTTGGGCTGTGTTCATTCATAAGCATAATCATGTTTGTTTGGATTTTAAATTAAGTATTATGTGTGAGTATGTGCATGGATGGATGTTTGTCTCGTGTCTCCTGAAACCTGGCAAGAATAAAACATGTATAGAGAATGCATGGACGAACGGATGAACTGCAGGCTGTATCCTAGGCGACGGACAGCATGGTTTAGCTGGTTTTAAAAGTGATCATCATCATCATCATCATCATCATCATCATCATCATCAGAGGCGTTGTTTGGATCTTGAAATATTGTGGGTGGTAAGTACAGGTGAGAAATAGTAGAATTTTCAGTGGTCAGTAAGTAATTTAATCATAAAATAATAAAAGATGTTACTGTGAATTTGAAAATGTGTGCAGCCCTTAAACTTCAGGTTTTTTTGCGTGTTTTTATAGTTTAAGTGAAGGAAAACTTTCCAGGAGCAAGAACAGTGGAGCGTAAAATGAGACTCTACTGAGTGTTTCAGTCGACCAGATCTTGCATTTGAGCCACATTTTGCTTCTAATTTCTACTTTTGCATTAAAAACAAAAAATCTGGTAAGTTTTAGATTTTTAACTTAAATGGGTTAGAAAAAGGTTTTCATGTTTTGTGCAGCATATGAGTGAGATGGAAGTGTGCTACATTGACCTCTTCTGTATTATAAAGGAAAATATAAATTTCAATGCTACTGTCTGATTCAATGTCTTCTCAAATTATTTAAGCTCTATTCAAACTAAAGGCTTCTGAGAAAAACTTAGTGTGACGTTTAATAAAATGCATTATCACATAATGCATTTTCATGCAAGTTGGATCAAGAATTTAAATTCCACTAGTACATATTTATTTAAACTTGTTCATGTGAGTGACAGTAACGCAGAAATATGTTCTTGTTCAACCAGGCAGGGGTAGTTTTCATGTATAATTTGAAATCATTACAGTATCAAGTTATAAAACTCAAAATTCAAGATTAATGAGCTCTCAGAATAAAAAAAAACAATGTTTTGACAGCTTTTCTATTGTTTTTAAATCATTTTGAACTTTAATTTCTGAGTTATAACCAAATAAATTTTCTAGTTGACTTTCCTTTCATTTTCCAGGTGAAACCGCACTTTCAAGTTAAAACACCTTCAAAGTTCATGTCAGACAACTTCAATTTGAAATAATTGAAAGAGTCCAGTCAGACTTTATTAGAATATTTTAAATTAAGTCTCCATTTTTTTTCATTATTATTTATTTGTTATTCATTTTAAATCCATCTGACCTTTCTGTCCATTCATTTGTTTGTTCAATGACTCGTCATACTTTTAACTTTTTTATATGGAATTATTGTGGCATTTGAGGGCATAATGAATATATTTTTAAATCTACCGCTCCCTCCTCAAGCGCTCAGAGGTTCACTTAGAGAACGGCTGGTCAAAATTAGCATTCTTAAATCAGATCAACTTTGAGATAAACTCCGCTTACACCATAGAGCGCCAGTATCTAATATCCAATATCCAACCTGAAGCTAACTTTACTGTGGTATCAACACATGCACCATCTGATCTCCAAATTATGCCCGGCCTCTTCCGTGACAACTCTCACATAGACAAAAAATTTGTCTCTCACACAGAAAAATGCAAGTCTCATCCCAATTCATTCATTCATTCAGCCTAGTGTGAGTTCACACACAGACACATTTTCGACCTATCATTCAGAATAGTGTGTGTGTGATATTTTAGCAGTGTATATATGCAATTTTAAAATATAGTCTGTATGTATGAGTCTTTAGTAGTGTGTGAGAGACAAAACATAGTTTTTATCCTAAATGGCCCCTCAGAAAATTCCTTGGCAGCTCTGCACTTTGTTCTTCCAACCTCAAGTCATGGTACAGAAAGTTCTAGTGGCGTATGTACAGATCTGCACTGAGCAAATGTTTGGCTGAGGAGGTTTGGTGTGCTGAACTACATAAATGGCCCGTTGAGGGTTATCAAAGCCCGCTGATAAAGGGGAATACAAGTCATTGACTCAGGTGTGTTGAAGCACAGATGTATTTAGACATTGCAGGATGCAGGTAACTTACAAACATAGCCGGTGAGAACTCCTCATTTAGTGCAAGAGAATTCAAAATAATTGGAAATGCTGCAGAGAGATTAAGACTGAAACGACCTCTGAGGTCCAACACGCATCAGCTGCAGCAGTTAAAGCAGAGCTGAGTTCTGACGGGACAAAAAGAAACACAAGTCATGAGGATATGATTAGAGACTTTCACTGGTTCTCCTTCAGTGAGAATTTAAAAAGAACATCCAGTTTCTTTCAATAGAAAACTTATGAAACTTTTACAAAACCTGCAGCTGTGTGTCTGTGTCTGGTATTTTTTTCATTCAGTGAGTAGAGAATCCAGAAATTTTACTCAAGTAAGAGTAGAGGCACTTCATGATAAAATGACTCAAGTAAAATTAAAAAGCACAGCATAGTACAAATACTCCTGAAAGTAATTTTTTTTCAAAAAAAGTTACTCAAGTAAATGTAACTGAGTAAAGGTAACTAGTTATTAGTTCCTAAGTATCGGTCTTACTGAAACGTTTTCCTTATATGGCAAGCTGGTCTTTCTAAGTTCTCTAAGAGACACTAAAGAGATTAATAAGAATGCTGTAGATCAGTGGTCCCCAAACTACGGCCCACGGGCCGGATCCGGCCCACCTCCATATTTGGTCCGGCCCCCTGAAAAATACCAGAGAGCATTTCAATTTTTTTCAAAGTACCGTATTTTCCGGACTAAAAGCCGCTACTTTTTTCCTAAGCTTTGAACCGCGCTTCTTATAGCCTGGTGCGGCTTATGGCCCGGTGCGGCTTATATGTGGATTTTTCTTCAACCACCAGGGGTCTCTTTAGCAAGAAGTGAATCATTGGAAGTCAAAATTGGAAATAAAAGAAGAAAGCGCCCATTTAAACGGAATTAGGTTTTAATAGGGAATTGAAATTTGAGACTGTTGTTGATCAGTTAAATAGCATTGAGGGGGGAAAAGAAGATTTAAAAAAAAATAACACTGGGATCATTATGAGAATTTGAGGCATATATATTAGGATCCAATAGATGGCAGTAGTGCAACAATAATGGATGCAAGCTGCTGTTGAAATCTAAAGAAGCAGAAGAAGAAGAAAGCGCCCATGTTCATTTAGCATATGCTAGTAGCAGACACGAAGGATGAGCACTGTTACAGTTACCGTTCGGAAACTACCACAATCAGTACAGTTAAATCTAAACTTGGCAACTTTTTCTTTTTCAACCGTAATAAATGTGATATTCAATTGACCTGTTATGACTCAAATTTTGGTTGTCTGATGCTGCATCGCAGTGGAAAACCTGGAGCGACAGAGATATCTGCCGCTTATAGTCCGGTCTGACTTATATGTGTATGTTTACTGGGGTTTTTAAAAAAAAACTTTGGGGTTGCGGCTTATCGTCCAGTGCAGCATTTATTTCATAAATAGTGTTATTTTCTGACTTTGGTTCTGTGAAGAACCCAGAGAGGGTTATTTGATTGTGCTTTCTGGAAAACTACATTTTTACATTTAGGCACTCCTGCAATCGTCACACTTTTTCTGTTACAAACTGACTCCGGCCCCCGACCAGAGAAGGGAAAAGTTATGTGGCCCTCACAGGAAAAAGTTTGGGCACCCCTGCTGTAGAAAGTAGGATTTTATTATTTTAATTAGTGCAGTATCGAGTTAAAAATGTTGTAATTTATTTTAGTTTTAAAAGATGTTACAGCCCCATGCAGACAGCAGCAGTTGTCCTTCAGCCCTCTGTGTCCATTCATCTGTTTCCTGCCTGGTGTTTTGATCTCCTGCCCTGAGCTCAGCAGCTACCTGTTCCTGAAAGACCCGAGCCCGAGTAACCCACCAGCTGTCAGGGCGATCTTTTTCCGCCAGTGAATGGTGGTAATTAGCGTCAGCTAACCACATTAATGTCAAACCTCCCTGATGAGAAGGAGCCCTGAAGAAACCATGTAGCCTGTTAGTGTTGTCAGGCAGCACACAGCCACTTCCAGCCTCTTGTGAGAATCTGCTGATGATGATTAGCTTACTGTGGCGAAGCTGAACTCAGCTGAACCTGTAATTACTGGCCAGAAACTGATTGTGTTTAAGGACTTGCACACAAGTAGCCGGGTTTTTATAAAAAAAACAATATCTCCACCACATAGCTTAAAAAGAAATTATATCATCCACACTGGATCGGTTCAGAAAAGTTTTCATGCACACAAACCCACACAAATCCGCCTCTGAATGTTGTTTTAAACATGCCAAACCCCTAGGGGGCAGTGTAGCGCAATGCTGAAACCTATGTCAACAACCATGACTTCCTGCTAGGAATTAAACATGGCGCCAGGAGGTTCATTTCTGTGGGCAGATATAGGTTGAACCATAGACATAATACATAATACAGGGTGGCCCACGAAAAAATAGCCTGCATTACTATAGTAATACTGGCGGCCTTCCGTAAAGAAAGAAGGATTTTGAAATGCCAAAATCTTTACTCACTCTTTACAGAAAGTACTGGAAATGATCCCCTTGTGCGTCAATGCAGTTTTGGGCGCGCCTTAACATATTGTCATATACGCGATGCAACTCTGGGGCACCAATGCTCTGAATTGCATTATGAATATTGTCTTTCAAATGCTGTAAAGTTCTCGGGTTATTAGCGTACACTTTTCCCTTCAAATTGCCCCACAGATAAAAGTCACAAGTTGTGAAGTCCGGCGATCTCGGTGGCCACTCTGGCAGGAAGGCGGGCTACTTTTTCGTGGGCCACCAGGTATAATGTGTAGACCCCGCATTGGCAGCTCTGGCGCAGGAAATATGGCGGCCATTTTGGAGCGGTCGTCCCTCCTCTTTGGCTAAACCAATACAGCAGCAGATCTTTTTGTTCAAATCGAGGGATAATGTTTCACAAGTAAGCTGGACATATTACCGTTTATATTTTGTGAATAGAATATTACTAAAATGTATTTATGTCCACCAGCAAAATACCAGCTAGTGACGGGTAGATGAGGCGTCATGTATCGTTTCGACACATAGCAAAACTGTGTTGATTCTGTGTCGATACTGTGTCACTCAATACTGACACCTGCTGGACATTAAAAATTCCTACAGGCAACGTAGTGATTTGATGACCAATACAATAAGACTATACAATAAGATTTAAGTCTTTGTATTTTATTGAATAATATATATTGTATTATGTCATATCTTAAGTTAATCTATCCATTCATCCATTTTCTTCCGCTTATCCGGGGTCGGGTTGCGGGGGCAGCAGCTTCAGAAGGGAGGCCCAGACTTCCCTCTCCCCAGCCACTTCTTCCAGCTCCTCCGGAGGAATCCCAAGGCGTTCCCAGGCCAGCCGAGAGACGTAATCCCTCCAGTGTGTCCTGGGTCTTCCCCGAGGCCTCCTCCCGGTGGGACGTGCCTGGAACACCTCACCAGGGAGGCGTCCAGGAGGCATCCTGACCAGATGGCCCGAGCCACCTCAACTGGCTCCTCTTGACGTGGAGGAGCAGCGGCTCTACTCTGAGTCCCTCCCGGATGACCGAGCTTCTCACCCTATCTCTAAGGGAGAGCCCAGCCACCCTGCGGAGGGAGCCCATTTCGGCCGCTTGTACCCGTGATCTCGTTCTTTCGGTCATGACCCAAAGTTCATGACCATAGATGAGGGTGGGAACGTAGATCGACCGGTAAGTCGAGAGCTTCACTTTTTGGCTCAGCTCTCTCTTCACCACGACGGACCGGTACAGCGCCCGCTTCACGACAGACGCTGCCCCAATCCGCCTGTCGATCTCCCGCTGCCTTCTTCCCTCATTCGTGAACAAGATCCCCAGATACTTAAACTCCTCCACTTGAGGCAGGACGACCCCCCTGACCCGGAGAAAGCACTCTACCCTTTTCCGGCTCAAGACCATGGCCTTGAAAAAGCCGGAAAAAGGGTAGTTACCTTTAGTTTTCACAATTATTATACAGCATAATTAAATACTCTACATTGAAACCAAAGAACAAAACCTGTTTTCAGGTCAGTGGATGTGCGTGTGCATCAATCGGGCATTAATGTGATCAGGAGTCATGTCATTAAAGCGTCTCCTCCAACCTGCCCCGTGAGATTCACAGCTGTATCTACAGCAGAGCGATGGATCTCGTCAAGCCTCCGGTTGGGTTTTGCGCTGCCTCTGGCCACAGTTTTTTCCACCTGGCATTCAAAGTTTCAGTTTCCATCTCCTGAATGGCCAATCTGTATTAAATACCGTAACTTTATTGGCACTCAGGTAGAGAAGAAGCGCGGAGACTGTTTTTACCAATCATATGGTCAATCAGGACACAGAACACTGTGGAAAAAAAAAACTGAACAAAAAATTTGCGAAGCAGCGATACCGTGAAAGGTGAACCACGTTATAACGAGGGATCACATTATATGAAATAATTTGAGTAATTTGTAGAATGGCTGCATATCTGAGTTTATCAAGGTGTATCTGGGACTTCATTCTCATGCCTGGCCTTATAATGCCTCAACATGGAAAAGGTGGATTTATTTAAATAAGACGGTTTAGTCAAACATATGCGACACTTAACCTGCAGAACATAATATGAAAGTAAACTAAGAGTCAATTTCAGCTGAATTTGGATTCAGATTGATCAAGTAGAAACTGACAAGAACCGGATGAAACAACAAAAATGAAAACAAATGTATTTTCCAATATAAGATCAAAATGGTCCCACACTGCGGAAACATTTCCTTTGAAGCTGCTCCATAGTTGACGCTGTAAAAGATCAAGAATTCGTTTGGCAAATGCATTTGACAGATTGACAGATTCGCTTCCTTATAAACACAGTTTGGCGCGTTAATGTCATTTCGAAACAGTTCCTGTATTGGTCACGTGACTTGCTGAAACCACCGGGACCGACACGGGTTTTGGTCTGTGGGCTTGATGCATGCGCTGACGCATCGGTGTTGCCTGACCCATCACTAATACCAGCTAAAATTAGCTATAGTGCTTGGTGTTCAGCCCCCGCTATGAAGGCTAACTGAGATTTTAAAAAGTTTTCATTATTCCCTAACATTGATTTAGATTATGTGTCACAAGGTGGCAAAGACTGTTATAAATATGTAATTCTTTCACTATGTCAAAGGTAATATTGCTTCCGTTTTTGATTTGAAGGTTTCATAAAGACACGATGTTAAGAAGAAGAGGGAAATGTCTGTAAGGTGTTGGACACTAAATCTCCAGACTCCCAGGTAAACACACAAACACAAAGCCAGAGTTTTCTCTTTGGTCAAAGGCCAAAAGGCATAATTATATATTTTTTATCTATAGATACTTCTGGATTAGGCCTAAATTGAAATAAAAATAGTCTGGAATTTCTGTTGCGACTAAGGAACAGATTTTCCACACAATGTCTTCTAATACATTTTAAAGCTACTAGCTAGAATTTCTTATAACATCAATCTTACATTTCAAAATATTTCTCCACTAGTTGTGGAAATTTAACAGCTTTTTGATTCTGAGTGTGTTGCTGTTTCAGCAAAATAAAATCTACCTCACAAAAAAATCAAGATTCCATCCCTCAGACTGCGTCACATAAGGCAAATGACTTCGTTAGAGTAAGTCTGTTTGTCCCGTTGTGTGTGTGCATGTGTGTTTTTTTCTTTTTTTTAAAACCTCCTACACAGTACCACTCCTGGTCCAAATACACATCCAAACAGATTTCTCTACAGAAGTTGCTGTCAATGCTCCACAAAAAGATAATTACTATTTGTACTTTTTTTTAATTAGCTTTCTTCCTCTTGTTATGATCTGGTGACGTTATTGACGGCTCAAATTGTTCAACAACATTAAAATCAATCCATAAACAGCAGTGTTTGTTATCACTTCATAAACAGAGCGCTGCAAGCTTTGCTAGCAGGCTTTCTTGTTGCCCTCTAACCCTTCCTTCTTTATAGGGTTTGGGTTTTTGTGTAAGTATGCAAAAATGTTATAAAATAAAGAATAAAAAAAAAACCCACGCACACAACTTACAACTCAAATAAAGCTCAAATTATTCATCATAGAAATGTGTCAGCTGCCCTGGGCCTTTTATAATATATGGATTTATTGCATGCAAAAAAGCAAATAGAAACTCTGTTTTTAAGTGCTCCTTTTTTTTCTTTTTTGTTTTTTGAAAGAACCATGTAATTTTATCCTCCATTAACCAGATGTGTTTTTGTTGTCAGTCTACACTTCCAAGTGGTGCAAACACACAGCTGGATGGTCTTGTTAAATAAGTGCAAGCTGTAGTAGCATTAACAAACAAGCTTTTTGGCTTGTATGTACAATCACTTAAGTCTTAAGCTGACTTATGATTTCACCCAGGGCAGCTTTTAACCACTAAAACTTTTCTAAGACTCCCAAAATGAAACTCTGCCTGGTCAGACACATGTAGAAGTTTCTGTAATGAGCCCGGCAGTCTGAGGGTTCCTGCTAACACGACTTGTCAAACCCTTCACCAACACACGGAGCCGTTCAGCCTCAGACTGCAGCATTCTGGTGTCTGATGGGTGTGTTGCGACGATAATTACATGTACTTCTTGTACTGTCTGACAGCCCCAGGAGAACATTTCTATAATAAACTCAGTTTGGCTGCAGCTCTAATTAAGGAAGGGTTTCTGACTGAGGATGTGTTTCTGCTGCCTGACTGGTTTTCCTCACCTCCATGTTGGACCAGGATCCACTAGCTTGACTTTTTGCATGTTGGCTCACCAGCAAGATGTTTCTGGTTTCTTTTTACCCAGTGGAGATGACTCACCAGTCTTAGTTTGAAGTCCTCAAATGTGTTTTTATATTTTCATTTCTTCATGGACTCCAGCTTTTTAGCTTCATGCTGTTTTTTTTTCCATTTCTCTTTTTAAAGGCTGTGTTTCAAGAAGTCATTAGATGGCAATAAAACTGAGTGAGTTCAGGGTACAGAGAGAAACACATTTGATTCCTCCGACTCTCTGGAGCTCGCTTTTATCGATCCATCCGTCTGTTTTTGGCTCATCTGTCTGACTGGAGTTCACCGAGGCCAGCAGTACTGTAAGCTCACAACTGCAGGTTGTTCTAATATATAAAATACAGTATATAATACATCACTTCATGTATCAAAACACAAGAGTACAACAGTAAATACAAGTGTGTCTTGGAAAGGCAATCATACCAAGTCGCTTGGGGTCTATCTACAGCTTTACAGACAGAGACTGATGTTGTAACGTGAATATATTTTTGATCTAAACTTAAATAATTCCATTATAGTTCTGGTTGTATATTTAGAGGGATTGCCTTGCTGGAAGGGGAACCTCTTCTCTAATATTAAGTAATTTGATTTAAGTTAATTTAACTAAAAAATGACCTTATTTTTCCAAAATAACAGTTAGATGTTGTAAATCTTCTTAACTTGATGTCTGTGAGCAGGAAGGATTTGCTGTAGCAGTCTGTTTCCCTTCTTTTGTTTAGTTCACAGTAAAAATGAGTTGGCAAAGCGCTCCAACGTTTCTCTTCAGCTTCATCTCTGATTCACCTGAAAGCTCCAGCTGACTCCATGTATTTCTGCAGATGAAGGAGTCTGACATCTGAGAGCAATGGTGGAGTTTCTGGCACCGAGGGGTTAAGAAAATAACTAGCAACACGATCCTCAGAGAGCTGCCTGCTTTCTTAAAATGACGGCTCGTTGAAGCAGGTGTATGATGGATCTTCAACACCACGACTCCACAGGGAGAACCATCCAAACTACAGCAGGATCTGAAAGGTGCTTGTTTGCTTAATGAGGGGATCAACAGGAGTTTTCATGTGTGAAGTCACGTTAACGGGACTAGGCTCACTTTAGATTGACGGATAAACTCTTGGTACCAGAACAAGGCAGGATGTCCTCCACACTACTAACATCTTCTTCTGCATCAGGCTAAATGCACTCCAGTACTTCATCTCAAAACGTCAAAATCAGCTCTCATTGAAGTAGTTGCGTGATGGACAATGTTCTTCACAAAGTATCTAAAAATTCATGAATAGAAATTCCAGAGTCGATGTCCATGGAGGAGGGTGTTTGCAGAAAGGTCTGTTACCGTTTACATCCATGCTTAGGGGTGTGATGTAAACTGAAGCAGGAGAGGATATTGCATCACTTTCTCCAGAGGTTCCATAAAATAGAACCAGACTTCCTTATCAGCTTGTTGAGCCTTTACAAGTCTGGATGTCGTATGAATCCACATCCTCATTCCGGTTCAGTCTCTCCAGCTGCCTCTTCACCTGAGCTTTAGAGATAAACAGAGACAGACAGACAAAGAGAGAGAGAGAGAGAGAGAGAGAGAGAGAGAGAGAGAGAGAGAGAGAGAGAGAGAGAGAGAGAGAGAGAGAGAGAGAGAGAGAGAGAGAGAGAGAGAGAGAGAGAGAGAGAGAGAGGCTGTGGGCTCTGTTCTGTTGGGCTGGCATCACTAGAGGGAGATGCTGACCTTATTCATGAACCAAACCTTTTAAAGAATGTGTGAAGTTCACTTGTTCATGTCCAGACGTCCATCTATGCTCCACCTTCTGCTTGAAGTCTGATCTTCTTCGTTCCAGACTTCTCTTACATTGCTCTGCTGCAGTTTGCTCTAATGCTTCTTTCTGTTCTTCGCATTATGAATCATCAAATCTGACTTGAATGTCATTTCTTGTTTCTGTCTTGTTCTACTTCACATTTATCCACTTCTTTGTGCTCCACTAGCACAACTTATCCCAGTAAAATTACACTGAGTTTTGTGGTTGTAATGTGAGATAATGTGAAAACCCATACCATTACAACATGATCTGATATGCTGCAGCTAGGATGTCGATACAATGCAGATACAAAGTTGATATGGTACTGAGACAATACCAATAAAATACTGGGAATGCCAATATGATACTGATACAGTACCAATGCAATACCAATATTTGTTACTATTTAAGTTTGATATATCATCATCAATCTTCTGTAACTAGTACAGAAATAGAATAAAATTGCCAGCGGGAATCTGAAACTAAAGTATCACCCTGGTATCGATACGATACAGATAATGACTTGGTATCGATATTATTAACATTTTGGACCTACTGATCAAAACACGTAGTGCTAGTTATCACATTAGACAGAGAATAAGCACTAACAGCACTCACTCCTGTCTAAAATCTAAAAACTGACCCAAGAAAAACCTACACTAAGGATTTTAATTTTTAAAAAATGCAGATACGTTACTTTGCAAAAGATGAAATTTATTTTGCGCTACGTTTGTCTCTTATCTTTCCCCCTTCCAAACAGAGATAAGCAGAGAAAGTAATCGGCTGGTGCAGCTGTTGAGAAAGAGCAGAGGTCTCAGCAGGGCTTAGAGACAGGAGGAGGTATGCTCACCTCCCTACTGAGAGCGGCCCGTCATCTCTCACTGCCCTGCTCAGGCCGCAGGGGAAACTCCCCCATCTGTTTTCCCGCTCAGGAAAATCTCATCTGGTTGCATAAAACTATCTCTGTCATCTCTCCAGAATTCCGAGCCATTATGTAATGCTGGGTGTCTTCAGAAGAACACAGTATTTAATGTGTTGGAAAGGTTAAAATGGGTTTGTTAATGACTGGAAGGTGATTATCAAAGCAAGATGAAATGCAGATATATGGTTATGTGACAGTATGGGTCTGCAGCTTGGTATCTTGAGTTTATATATATATATATATATATATATATATATATATATATATATATATATATATATATATATATATATATATATATATATATATATATATATATATATATATATATATATATATATATATATAAATAGCTGGGTGCCCTACGCACAAACGTTATGTGGTGCTGTGCTTTTAGAATAAGGCTCATAATTGTGCTGTTGTGTGATGTAACCCCCTAGAAACATCAAAATGGCCTGAGATCACTAAGACAAATCAGGCCTATTTCTCATTGGACTGCTGTGATGTTTCTTATTGGATAAATGACACAATGTCTTTGCTGAAGTTGTGTTGATTCTATAGCAGCGGTACATTTGCTTCATGCATGATGTATGAAGGCTTTTGTTGCTCCTGCAGACATGTTCAAACATCCAAAAACCTCTGTCTTAGTGATCTCAATGTGTGCAGTCTCATAATTTGCTAGTCTCCTAAGAGTTGTTTACCTATGACATCATGCCTTCAAGTGAAACTAGGTCTGTACTCAGAATAAGCATTAAAAGAGTAGCTGACTGTATTTCACACAAAAACATCCGCAGGTCATTGGCAAAAAGGATTTGTAAGCTACCGGACAAACACAGTTTTTCTTATTTTCCTTCTCATTTTCCAAGCCTGTGTAAATAATTTATCTTCCCATGTTTGGTAGGTTAAATTTTTAATTGGTTCAACATTTTGTTTATGTTCAGAAACAGCTCTGATTGTGTTTTCACCTCCATGTCTGTGTGAATACTTGTTAGAATGAATAGAACAGAATAAAGGAGGGAGACAGCCCCTTGTTTACTCATCAAATATGAAACAGCTTGTGTGCTGCCAGCAGCTCCCCATGATGGATTTTAATTTTCTGTACTGCTGTGTGCTTGCACTATACAACCCTGTGTGTGTGTGTGTGTGTGTGTGTGTGTGTGTGTGTGTGTGTGTGTGTGTGTGTGTGTGTGTGTGTGTGTGTGTGTGTGTGCGTGTGTGTGTGTGTGTGTGTGTGTGCAGATAAAAGAGAGGAAAGAAACTTGCTCTGTACTGAAAGTCTGGGACATTCTAATCACTCTCAGGAATGTTCCACATCCAACACTCAGTGTGTCTGTCTTCAATATGTGATGAAATTAGTTAGTTCTACCTTGGTTTTATTATTTCAATTTAATACCATATGCTATGTCATAAGTTTTTTTTATATTATTATTATCCCAAATATCCCAAATATAGGTTTAGCCTAGCCTGCCTGTCAGTACAAATAAATTTTATTTTTTTGAATTGAATAAATATATTAAAATTAAAGGTCTGATTTTTTTTTTGTTTTACCTAAATGTCTCTTGTTGTGTTGCTGCAATTAAAAAAAAATAAATTATTTAAAGGCTTTTTAAAGTTCTTCTCTGGGGATAGTAATCTGTAGGTATCTAAACTGCTGTAATTTCATTTTCATTTCATTTCTGTTTTTATTTCACTATAGAAAAACTATTTGTTTTCTGTTCTAAATCTCAAACAAGAAAGGGACATTGATCTTGTTTTTCATACTTTCAACTTTAAGTTCATCTCAAAAACACAAAAAAGAAAAATCAGACAAAAGGATTACATCTTGACATTTAATTGTAGGGTTTCATGGCAGAAGTTGTAATGTGTGTGAAACTGTGTAAAGCCTTTGTCCTTTTTTTTTTTTTTTTACAAAGCAGTGTGTTGTCCTGTATGTGGGTGTGTGTGTGGATACACTTTAGCCCTACTGTCATGCTGTGTGACACAGAGACAGTGAAGTAACCTGGAAACATCAGCCAGCTTGCTGCTGCTGCTGCTGCTGCTGCTGCTGCTGCTGCTGCTGCTGCTGCTGCTGCTGCTGCTGCTGCTGCTGCTGCTGCTGCTGCTGCTGCTGCTGCTGCTGCTGACGCTGCTGCTGCTGCTGCTGCTGCTGCTGCTGCTGCTGCTGCTGCTGCTGCTGCTGCTGCTGCTGCTGCTGACGCTGACTGACTGACTGACTGACTCTGACCCAGTGGCTCATGCTCACAAACATCCTGTACAAACAAACTATTTACTTATTGTTTGGTTAAGATTCATCAGGTATTTAATTACTTAACTGGACCTGACTAATCAAGATAATTAGACATGAAAGATAAAAAAGTTCAAATTAAACATTACATCGACCGATGTGGCATTAACACGGCACTTTGATGAATCAGTCACAACTCAACGTTTTTTCCACTTTTTCACACCTCAAATTAAAATCTATTTCCAGTAATAAAATCTCTGGATTGTCTGCAGTTCTGCTGGTGCTTCTTTCAAACAATCTTAATGCTTTCAGTCTCTTGGGTTTTGCTGTTGATATTTGTCCACATCGGTTGGCTCTTTACTCCAGAAGCCGATCGGCTCGAACATGGAGCCTAAAAGACAATCTGAGGAGGAAGAGAAGCTGAAGGAAACTGAAGTGTTTGATGAAAAAAAAATAGATGTGTCAGTGAAGAGTATGGGAATGGGTTTATCTCACAAATTAGCTGCAACTACCGTATAAAGTATTAAGAAATACATTACTGCAAATAGAAGACTTTACATCCATAAAGCCGCCTTTAATTCGCTCATCAGAATAAACCTAGAAACGTTCAAATGGCTAAATTAATACAAATGAAAGTGATCCAAAACAACTGAGTCAGTTTAGTTTTCAGTGATAGTTGGGCTTGAATGAGCCAACAGTAGCTCTGCCTCCATCGAACAGATAGATGCACATTTTGTCACTTTGAAAATAAATTATCTTAATGAATACGTTCCAAATAGTTAATAAGTTTTGGTGCCAAAATGAGGTAGGTTTTTTTTTTGTCACTTCAGAACCGGTTTATTTTGCAAATCTGCAATGGCAACACTTTTTTTCACATCAAACGAGTCACATGACCAATAACTGGTTGTTGCCACTGGTGAAAACCACAAAGAAGTCGACAGGAAGTAGTTGGAGGATCACGGCACTGCTCGTCTTTAATGAGTTATCGCTTGAACAAATGTAATCACGTATGATTTTAATAAGGTTTCTTATTTAATGGAATTTAAGGCGAAATTATGTTTTTTCGACATTAGTGGAATATTTAAAAAGCTTTGCTCACATTAGTAATGGAAAGGCAGCTACGTTTTGTTGGGTAATGAGTTTGGCGTTTTTACTTTAGGTCCTACAATCGTCTTGAACTAGACCTTTTTGTCTCAACAGTTCTTCTTTTCATTCATAAAAAACAAAGCCTGGCAGCTCTTATGAGGTGTTTATGTTTCTAAACATGCTGTTGTTATGGATTAAAATCTCTAGCTTGGTTTTTGGGCATCGATCCAGAAACGGTCTGGTGCAATTTTGAAAGCCTGAGCCTTGCTGCTGCTGTTTGTTGTTGTGCTTAACTCACTGTAATACATAATAAGATACCAACTTATGACAAAACTAACGTGCAGGTCAGACTTTTGCACTCTTCAGGGTTTAATCCTAAACGTTATATAAGAAACTCTAGCTGTCGATCGTATCTGGCGGAGGCAGAAAAACAAACCTGAAGTGACGTTTTTATTGCCAAACAGATGTGCAGAATTAATTGCTGATGTTTTTGGCTGCAAAATATTTCCAATTTTACATCTATCAGCTAGGCAGTGTCTGACAGTTGATCTAATTAACATTTTAATTGCTAGCTTTAATCACAAAATATTCAGCAACCTCAATTTTCAACTTTAAATGGGAGTTTCAGTCATGACTGAAGATTGAATCACTGCAGCTACGTTTGAATTTAGCTGGTAGGAAGCTGATGAGGACCAGGTCAAATCACAGCAAGCCTCAGCCTCGGCTGCTGTTAGTAAACTGATCTCAAAACGCTCTTAGTGGTATTTCAAACTGATAACGCTCTTAGCTCAGCCAGTTAACCGGATTTTATTTTGCCCTGTAGGTTCTGATTTTATTCCTGTTTAAGACATTTATAATTATACAGTTAGTGTTTTGATAATATTGCTTTTTTTTTTACCGTTCTAGATTTGATTGTTTTAAATTTATGTTTTTTATGCCTGTTGCATAATTCCACAGTTCCTCATCTTTTACAGGGCCTACATGAAGTTTTCACCCGCTTCGATGTTTTACCCTTTTGATGCTTTGATGAATCAACTGTGATCTTCAAGATTTGGCTCTTTAAAAACTATATCTGTGGGATATAGGTTTTTAATGCCTAAATGAAACTAACTTTTATGAAATAATAATAGTTAGATAAAAAATATTAAACATGCTGCCTACAGAATAATTCAGCTCCTTTAAAGTGGCTTAAGTGGACAGAGGTCCAGCCGGCTGGTGCTGGTATTAATACTTTTGAACAGTAATAAATGAAACACTAAGCAAAATGTAATGTTTCAATTGTTGATTTTCATGTTTTTATTATGTAAATCACTTTGAACTGCCTTCTTGTTGCTGTTGTTTCAGTAGTGCAGTGAGGGTGTCCCCAGTAACTGTAGCATAAAGATACCTGTGTCTGAAAGGTCCATTTACTGGTTAATCTGTGTTTAACGTGTTAAGCAAGAGACAGTGGGATAGAAGCTTCTTCAAATGCAAAGTGACAGCAGACAGAGCCAGTTCTCTTCCAACAGAACCGATGTTCTGCTGTGCTTATCTGTCTCTTGTTCTCTCCACCTCCAGAAAGGCCTCAGTAGGAATACTCCCTATGGGGGAACCGAAACAAGTGGGGGTCGGTTCACTCGGTTGATGACAGATTCTGCATCTAAAATGGAAGTTTCAAAAGAAAGTAAAGTGAACCAGCTAGCAGAAAACAGATTCGGACATTTCCAACCCTGCGTTCTGTCTGTTCCAGGCAGTAAGCAGCTGCTTGCTTTTGTAATTGTTGCACTGTTGAATTCAATTTGTGCTAATGGAATAACCTACAGCAGCCGTGTTATCTAGTCAGGTATAAACACAGCACTGATGGAGTCATGAAGGGAAGGCAAACATACACTCTGCAACCTCACGCACACTTTGAATTCCTGTCTTTATTAGGACAATGTATTGACTTTATTTCCCCCACAGTAACCCATCAGTTTGAACCCTGAGGTCATGGAGTCCTATAATTGTCAACAATTGAATTTTTATTTTTGTTTTTGTCATTATTACTGTCAGCTGTTATTTTAGTGCAAGACAAACGATAATTTAAGAAAAACAAGTAGGATCCTTGGGGACTGACACGAGCAAATAGGTCTTAAAAAGCGCAATCCATCATCTTTACAGTTTTTACTTGATTATCATGGTTATTAGTGTCAGGGACCAAGCAGTCCAGCATGGAGGACACAGGTATTTAATTCACAAAGTGGATTTTTACTTACTCCCAAAAGAATGAAAAATAAGTAGCAAAATAAACACTTAAACAGGAAACCCAATAAAAGAGGCCAAGCCAATAAACTAGACTCAAAAAACGAACGAAACCTCAAGCAGACATAAAACAAGGTCCCCAAAAGCTCAGCAGTCATTGATGGGGATGATTATACCAGAAATGGTCCAAGAGAGGCAACAAGTGCTGCACATGCACTCACCCACACAAACATCCACACACCCACAGATATCTGCAGCTATGTGCACCCACAGGCTTCACACACACACACACACACACACACACACACACACACACACACACACACACACACACACACACACACACACACACACACACACACACACACACACACACATGCACATTGCATCCATTCTAAACCTGACAGAGACGTACACACCGACAGACACTCACTCATCTGGCTCTGCATTAAGACTTTAACAAACACTCCGTCTCACCCTCAGACATACACACATGCTTTCATAGACGTCTCCTGTTCATGTGACGGCCCTGTCAACACTGGGGGTTGGTGGGGGGTGGGGGTGTGGGGGGGGAGGGGGCGTTGGCTTGCAGAATTGCTGCAAGCTGATTGGCCGTCACCATACCAACGGGGGCGGGGCAGAGTCGGGAGGCTGGGGAGGAGGAGCCATGGGCTGATTATAAAGCTCTCCAGAGGAGCAGTTTCTGCTCCGCTGAGCTCTCCTCTGTGATTCTGCGCCTTTATTTAGTCTTTCCTGTTATCTGGCCGGCGAGCCGATACTCGGCGCTCTGAGAGGAGGACAAACGGACGCACACACGGAGGGAGGGAGGGTGGAAAGGGTAAACTGTCAGACAGAGTTGTTTGTTTCCCTCCTCCCTACGTCTACCTGCCCATCACTGCTACCCAGCCGCCTGCGTCTCGTGGATCTATCTCCGCTGTGGGTGACAGCCCGGAAGACGAGGCGAAACCTGTTCTCCACTGCTCCCCGGGGAGTCTTTAAGTCATCCCTCCATTCTTCTGACTGGCTGTAGATGACCTCTGCTCTCCTGTAAGTAACCCAGTTTTGGCCGCAGCCGCGTGGAGTCCCGGTTCTGACCCAAAAAACAGCCTAAAAGCTGGGGGTTAGAGGGGTTAGAGGGGTTAGAGGGGGCGGAGCGGGCAGAGACGGCGCGGCGTGTTGCGTCTCAGCGGGATGGAGGTCGTTCTAATTAGATTCCTCATTAGCAGGGGGAATTCATCACTGGATCGATGTTGATTTTTGTTTTACTTCAGCTTCTGCTTTGATCCTTCCTGTTGTGGTTAGAGTCATGCAGGAGCAGGTCTTTTTCAAAATGCATGAGGGGCGGTGGGTCTGTCTTTAATGCTAAAAACAAGGTCACTGTTGGTGCACAGTAAGGGCAGCCCTTACATAACGGCCAGTGAGTGCAACAGGTACTGATAAGACGACGGATGAGGCAGCTTTCAGGAATCCGTCTGCACAGAAACTGTTGCTTCTCCGTGGAGGAAATGTCAGTTTCTCTCATTTTTCACTCAAATCTCCTGAACAGGTCAACCAGGAGCTCACTCTGATTCACAGAAATCCATTTGCACACACAGCACTGTTTACCCATGAGAACCTGTGGGTGTAATTGGGTATCTAATGTGTGTACGTGTGTGCGAGTGTGTGTGTGTGCGCGCACAAGCCCCTGCTTCCCTTTTCCATGCTTCTGTCATGCACTGTTGAATCATGCACAGTTTACTCTGCTGCCTGGCTGAAGTGCCATCACAAACGGTCTGAGAGCGAGAGAGAGAAATGGCACCTCTGGTCAGGGTGCTGCATACTGTAATCCAACAAGGAAGTTTCAGTTATTTGTGTTTTTACCAACCACGTTTAGTTGAAGACAGCAACAACATCGATACATCGCTAAATGTACAGGTAGAAGGGAATACACGTGATGGGAATAGAACGGAGCGCCAGTGGTGCCTCGTTTCTGTTACATCACCCAGGTGCAACTCGAAGCTTCGAGCCAGGGTTAATAACATCAGAGGCACTGACTGCCAAAGGCTATTTACTCTACAACTTACAGTTCTGATTACCAAAGCAAACACTGAAACAGGAGCGAATGTAGCACAGGACACAAATTTCAGTGAGCTGAGGGGAGAGGGTTGTTGGCGGCAATAAAAGGATGCTAAACGTGGGGCTAGGTGAGTCCTTTTCCCGCATTTTGTGAAAATGCGGGAAAATGTAAAATTTATTGGTGTAAATTTTACACCAATAATAATAATAATAATAATAATAATAAATTTAATTTATAACGCACTTTTCATTAATAAAAATCTCAAAGTGCTACACGGTGCAGCTAAAAACAAATAAAATCAGCAATCAAAAACAAAAGACAGTCATTTAAGAGTGGACTAGGCTTGTCTAAAAAGAAAGATTTTAAAATCGGACAATAATTGCGGGGCTCTCAAATAGTCCAGGAGAGAGTTCCATAGACGAGGAGCAGCCACAGCAAATGCTCCATCACCCAGAGTCCTTAGTCTTGATCTAGTAGTTGAATGTAAAATAAGGAGGTTCTTCAAGTAATCCGGTGAGGTTCCAATACAAGGTAGAGCATGGTTGTGAAGTGTCAGGAAACTGATTAATTTCATATTCAGCATACCTTTTGTAGTCCTGAATAGAATCCAGTGCAACCAATAGTCTTAGGAAGTCACTAACTTAGTAATTTAGTCAAAGCACAAATCCAGATGGCTTACTGAAGGTCTCAAAGGTTTGTCAGAGATCATTAGCAAACGTATGAGCGTCATGTGAACACTGAACACACCAGAGAGGTCAGGTCAGGTCAAGAGGTTGAGAGGTTTAACTATTTGCTCCCAGAATTATGTAATAAAAAGTAGTTTTTACATCGAGGAGGTCTGAAATTGAGTAGCGATAAGCTAGTTTTCCATTCAAATGTCATGCGAAAATTTGAACAAACTTTTAAAATGTCCCAAAACAAACAAAAAAAGAAAACAAAGTTATTTAGCAAGCTGAATATTTCTTTAACCAAATAAATATTTAACTCCAAGCCAAATATTTAGTTAGTAGGCTAAATATTTAGCTTCAACCTGAATATTGAGTTAGCTAGCTTTATATTTAGCTTCAAACTAAATATTTTGTTAGCTAGCTTTATATCTAAATAATTAGTTCAGTGTTTCCCAACCATGGTCCTCAAGGGACACTGTCCTACATGGTTTAGAGGCTTCCCTGATTTAATGTGCCTGACTCAACTGATTGCAGTTCAGGAAACGCCTGTTAATCAGTCATTGATTGAAATCAGCTGGACTAAAGCAAGGAAATGCCTAAAACATGCAGGCCAGTGTGCCTTGAAGAGTTAGCTAGCTTTATATTTAGCTCCAAACTAAATATAAAGTTAGCTAAATAATTAGCTGCATGCTAAATATTTAATTGATATGCAAACTTGCATGCATTTTTGATTAGACTGCCAAAATAAAAGCTTATTACCAGTATAACATCAAAGCTAGTTATAATAATATAGTTAAAATATGACTGAAATATGAATCCCCATTTCCTTTGTTTATGACAAACTAAATAAATATAATGACCACCCTATAGATATCAGCTTATGCAGTGATGCTAGGTTCTGTATTTTAAGCTAAGTCAGTTTGAATCACTTTTCAAGTGCAATTTTCCAAACTCATCCTTTGCTGACTGCCGTCTACGATACAACGATACATTATGTTTGTAAGGCCGACCATACACTATGAGTGCTAATTCTGTTGCTATTTTTACCTTGCGTTACCAGCGTCTGTGTGGTGCTAAAATGCACACCATCAAGTTTAGCAACAAGCAGCTTGAATAAGGGTGTGAAAGCTGAATGGGCGGCACATGCTGTGTTGAGTCTATATTTAGAAGTGGAATTATTTTTGAGTTCTTGGAGCTATAAATTTGACTTTTTTTTAGTAATCTTTACATTTTTAAATATTAAAATAAATACAAAAACATTTGTTTGCTGTTGGACTTGCTTAGGTGTTACTTTTTAGATGTTTAAAACTCGGTCTAGTCTCAGGTTGTTGAACAAAAGCGCAGGATGTGTGTGTCTGAAATGCGGCAGAGCAGCACATAACAGGACTCTTATTGATGAAAACGTTTTTTTACTATCATTTAGATCTGGTTTTACCTTTCGTTTGCTGCAGCTGAAGCATGACAATAGTGTTTATATAAGCGGCTTATTATCATATGTGTGAATCATCTCACAGCCCCAGGCCCACTCTATCATGGTAATGTGAAGATCCACCTGACTGCTCAACAGTGGCCCTGGCTCTGCCACTGAACGCCATGTTAGAGGCGGACAAACGGGAAACATTTGGTCAAAGTCCCTACATGGAAGACTGTTGGTGTTTCACACGTCTCAACGCTGCTGTGAAGAAAGATGCTGAAAGTGGATCTGCAGTGAGATTCCTCAGATCTCCGTACCACAGAGGCCGATTTCTGGCCTTCTGCTGCAGTGGCAGGGTATGTGCTGACAGTGTTTGCCAAAACACATTTGAAAACTAGCTTAACATACGTCAGATTAGATGGTGAGCTTCTGTGATCATACATTTTCAAGCCGTGCTACAGATTCTCAAGAAAACTTAGGTCCTGACTTTGACTAGGCCACTCTAACACATGTTTATGAGTTGTGCCGTTGTATCTCTGACTCAATGTTTTGAGTCTTTGTGATGGAAGGTGACTACAACTACATGTGTAACTCCCATAACACTGGCTGTTCACTAAGTAGAAACACTAAATTCTTGTTTTGTTTTGGGGGTTTTAGCATGCTTTGTGAAACTTACAAATTTGGTGAAATCTAGTGTATGAAATTAAAAAATGTATTATTCTGTTGAGCTTTTATTTATTTATTTTTAATAATTGTGTAATTGCAGAAAAGAATACACACATGGTCGCTTAATTTCTGAAAGCTGTGTAAACATCACCTGTGGGTTTTGCAATGAGCCAAGAGCTTCATCTAAACCAGAACACTGTCTGGAAACCGCTGAAAATCATTTGGGGAAAAGGTCCATGTTTGGACACATTGAGTCAGCTGTAGCTCTTATGTCAAAATACTTGATGGCACTGTGATTTTAAGTCATTGTTTAAATGGACATGGGAGTTGACCATGAGACCTCCACCTCATCCTGCCGGGTGTATTCTTTGTGTGTTCCAGAAAAGTTTAGACTCCTGGTGTCGAACATTGCCGACGGCTTGTTTAGACTCTAATCTAAACAAGCTGCCGGATCGCAGCAAAAATGTTCCAGTTTCACCAAAAACCAAATCTGTGCAAATGAGGCCTAAGACGTATGTGTGCCGACAAACGAAAATGGTGAAACGCAGAGTACAGACATCAATGATGCAAAGTCCAAAACACATAAACACACACACACACACAAAAAGGAAAACAAAATGCAACAGAAAAATGCTGCAATCGTAGGACATAGAAGCAACAACAACAACAGCAAGTATAAAACTCTATGAAGCAGAAGTGCTCCAGACCACTAGGGGGAGTCGACCACTAAAGCCTTTTGGACCAGACCCTGAGTAAAGACGATTTAATAAGATGTCCAGAAGGAAGTTGGAGAAAGAAAGAAAAAGGTCACATTTCTTTCAAAGATTTGAAGATGTTAATTTTTATAATATCTTGCATCTGCATAATCATATCAATAATTTTACCTACTTTCTTTGGTCGCAGTATTCGTTTTTTGCTTCTATCTTCTAGGACTACACCTTCTTTTTCTGCTGCATTTGTTTTTCATGTTTGCATGTTTGGAGATTGCGTCATTCATGTGATTGCAGGGCGTTTCTCTGAAGAAGTTCTCTTATCTCCATTAAAATCAAATGTTCCTCAGCCCTCTGCAAAGTAGATTTTTCCAAAAACTGGCATCAAGAATGCTCAAAAAGCCTCTCTTCATGTTTCTTTTTGTGTATTTTTTTTTCTCACCGTTTTTATAGAACATGTTAATAGCAGATTATTTTTACCCTCTTGTATTTACTAAACAAAGAAGTTGCATTTGCCTCTTTCAAGCAGCCGTTAAATATCAGAACAGTGTGGAACCAAAGTCAATATGGTTTTGATCAGAGATACAGCTTGCTAATTCAAAACATGAAGAACGTCAAAACTAAAACCCACGTGACGAACATAATGACATGGGCGGCCTCAGCGTCACACTGGGTGCATGGACGCGTGTCGTCAACATTATGCATCCTTGGCTGAATTTATTCTAAAAATAAAATACATAAAAACAAATGTTGCAGAGGATATCCTTCACTCAGTCGCTTCATGCTTCAAAGGATGCCTGCAGGTGGGCGGCCGGCGCGTTCACAGCCGAGCAGCCCTGCTAATTTCTCCTCTGCAATTATTCATCCTACCTCAGGCAGTAGTTTGTTTCAGAAAGAAAAAAAAAACATGCAAATACTGCTGTTTTTATTTTTATTATTATTATTATTGTTATTAGGGAACACTGGACAAAAACAAAACCAACAGACAACACTAAGCACTGAGGGGCTGTTTGACGAGCGGCTGGGCGCCCTCTGGACCGGAACATGATTGCCTCCACTGATAACCAGTGTGTTGACTGTGAAGCTCAGCAGTCGTTTTAGGTGCATTTTAGAAGTGCTTCTAAAAAGCACATGTTGTTTTTCAAGCTCTCAGCTGTTGCTGCTTGTTGCACATTGTCTGTGTGATGTGGTGGATGCAACTTCACAGGTGTTCTGACTAAAACCAGGAAGATGGAGCACATCACCCCGGATCCGTTATTTTTAAGTCTATTCTAGGGGAATAGACTTTAAAATAATGTGATAGTTTATAAATCACTGAACATCTTAGCATCAAGCTATCTGAAAGATCTGCTGTTGTCTTGCCAACCTTCCAGATCTCTCAGGTCTTCTGGTTCTGGTCCAGAACCAGAACAAAACATGAAGAAGCAACATTCATCTTGTAGGCACCACAAATCTGGAACAAACTTCCAGAAAACTGCGAATCAGCTGAAACACTGAGTTCCTTTAAACCCGCCTGTTTAGAGTTGCTTTTGAACTATAATAAATAAAACCTTGACCAACATATATGTGTTTTGATAATTTTGGTGATGGCATTCATCAAAATATATATAATATAATATGCTGGTTTTCTCAATTGTTGACTGTATTTTGTTTTTCCATGACTCTTGTATTTTGTTTTTTTATTAATATTATATAAAGCACTATGAACTGCCTTGTTGCTGAAATGTGCTACGCAAATAAACTTGACTAACTGATTGATGTAAGTATTGAGCTGCAAACTCAAACAGATCTGTCTGAACCTTTTTGCCTTGTGGGGAAATATAGTCAAATTAGAAGTATTTATTTTTAGTTTTTATTTCAATTACAAAATGTGAAAGTAAATTCATTTTTATTTATATTTTACTTAAGATAAACTAAACATAGTCAGATTGTGTAAGAAATGGAATTTCTAAATAATATTGATCCAAAAAAATAAAAAAGCATTTTGCATTTCCTAAATATCATATCCTGTGCTTAATTAAAAAAATATATGTTGTGTTGCACCTGCAATTTTTTATTCCAAAAAGATTGTAATTTGTGGGTAAATAATCTTGCCAGAAAAAAAATATGAAAGTGTCCATCTGTGTTAACCACGTGTGCCGGTAGACCACATGTGTAATTTTCACAATTGTTGACTGCATGCCAAGGGCCACACTTTGGGCACCCATCCTCTAAAAGGAGATGTTTTTACTTGGAAGCTAAAAGGAATACACAAGTAGATCCAAAAATCTGGGGAATACAACAAGTAGTAAACAAATAAATAATAATTTCATCTCTGCACAATTATCATACTTTATAACGAGATGCAATCTTCAGCTGAGCTTCCGCCTCACAGAGTACCGCTCCCCCACTCAACTCCTTCAGACTAGCCAGCATCAATTAGCAAACACCTTGTGGAACTGAGCTCGTCATAGGAGCTACTTCTGAGTCTAATGCTGCTAAGAGTGAGCAGAAGCTTCTTAAAGAGACAGACACCCAGTTTCTAGGCATCACATTTTTTTATTCACTTTAGTTATGTTTCATATATACAGCTGTTTTATAACAGCTGAAGGCAGCATAGTTACTTGACTGAGCTCTAAAATAGCACGATGTGTCCTGAAAACACCATACTGCTGCTTTAAGTGTCGCACAGAAACACAAACATTCATATGCCATAGAACAAGCTGGTCTTATGTTGACCTGCGTACTGATGTCATGCATCATGATCTGTGAACAGAGTATGCCCACTGTTCACTTCAGTGATGAGTGGGGAGGGTGAGTGTGTGAAAACACAATACACAAAAAGATTTATTGTTGTAATTTTGTTTCTACAAGAAAAAGAAAGAAGCAGGTCATGGTTTGAGCGTCCAGCAGACGAACAGGACTGCCATGGCTAGGCATTCAGCTGAAAAACAAAACCACAGAGCTGGACTTGTTGTCTGGAGAAGCGTGACTCTGAAACCCAGCAAACAAAAGGTCATCTTTATTACCACTCATTACAACAGCCTGAGGACAGAAAGCAAGGCGACATGTGACATCAGGCTTCCAGCTACATGTATTGTGTAACATGTCACAGAAATGTTAAGCAAGGGAATGCGGATCTACGTTCATCTAATCAGGCAGGAGAAACCGAGATACGGTTCCTCTCTGTCCAGCTTTTACTTTTCTCTGCACAGTGACCTGTCTGCCGCCATTGATTGTAGCTAAGAGGAAAGTCCTTAGGGTTGGCTTCAATCTCTAAGCCAATTCCACTTGTCACTGATAGGCCTCAGGCCAATCCTCGCTGTAGAAATCTGGCTCCTTTTGTTGTTAAACCTCTAAATAACGGATATTTGCTAACATTGACCGAGGCTTCCTGTGCCTTAAAATGAATTTGATTTAACTTTAAACTCCTCTTTCACTGAGAATGATTTATAGATGCTTCTTAAATAGTGTAATTTGTTTAAGCAGCATTAGCATTATTAGCATCCACCACAGCAGTTTTTTTTTTTGTTGTTGTTGTTTGTTTTTTTGCCCAAGCATTGAGCTGCCGAGTTTGGTAGAAATGCTAGCGGACCCAAACAGCAGAGTCTCATTCCCTGATTCCAAAGCAGCGCGCCCACACACACGCACACACGCACACACACACACACCATTCCTGTTACACAGATAAACACTGCGTTTATGACCTGTAACTGCTCTTGGAAACCCCATGATGTTTGCTTACATTAGCATTAATTGGGGGAGGAAAAAGATCAATTGAAATTGTTACAAAGTCCTAAAATGAAACGCAACCATAGAAAACGCTTTTATTTCATTAAATTTTTTTTAGATGTTTTAGAATATGTAATAATTTGTACAGTAGTGTTCAGAAAAAGGGAAAATAAAATACACTTGTATACATACATACATACATATCTCAGGTCTTGTATGTATGTATACAAGAGGTGAGTTGAAGAGTAACTTGTAGAAAAAACCTCCTGCTGTCCGATGCAGCAGCATTTCCAACTCCTTCATCGTCTTCTCACAGTTGGCAAACTAAGAAGCTTTCCAACAAAATGGACAAGTTCTGTGTAGAAAACTTAAAGTTGACTCAAACACAAAGGAGTCAATGGAGATGACGACATGCAAAAAGTCCAAATTTCACTTGAAACAAAACAAAAAACAACAACCTCAATGCTGATGCAGTAGAACCGTACCTATAAGAATTGGTGTAAATCTAAGTTGGTCAGCAGACATTATGAATCTATAAACAGTTTATTAAACTAGCACAACCTGACTTTGACTGGCACAAAATTAAAATAAGCATTTGGGCAAATCACTATAGATACAAATGGAGGTGTGTAAAATATACAAGATTAAGTTACATGTGGAGAAACGGTAAGCATGTCCACCGACCCCAGAGGCTGGAGCCAAATCCGACGGCAGTGTTTAACAGCTGGGGCATTTTTATTTTAACTTGATTTATGTAAAGACTTTTCTGTCAGTCTTAGAATGTGACTACCAGACAGCAGAATGAAACACACTGGCAAGAACTCCAACAGGTCCTTTTACAAAGATCAACAGGTATCCCTTGGAAAATAGAGTCCTGATCTCTGTGATGAAATAAATGTTAAATAAAATAAAACTGATCACTCTACCAGCTGGTATGCAGCTGCAATAAGCACATATGCAGCAACAATAACAAGAAAACTCAGCTCTAATGTTTGACGCATCAGGAGATAGTTAAATGGACAGATCTTTGCGAGGTTCTAAATTAATGCTAACCTGACCCCAAGTGCACAAATCCAGATTCCAAACTGTCATTATTTATTAAACACCGCAAAGGCAAAATGAAAAAGCTGTGGGTCAAACACCACAGCTGAGATGATTTAATCAGGATGCCTTGTGAATGCCTCCCTGTGGAGGTTTCCCAGGCATTTCTCACCAGTGGAGACAGAAACACCTTCTGTCCTGGAACACACTGAGCTGACTGCCACTGGGGAGAAAGATCACCTGCTTTCCTTTCTTGAACAGCAACCTGATCTCTTCTTTGTGGCAGACAATTGATGGATGGGAAACGTCATTCTGTTCCCTGTAGAAACACATTAACAACAGCAATTATACTCTTGTACCTTAACTTGTGTTGTTGGCTCAGGCGGGAGGGGTTTCTCCTGACCTGGTAGAAGCCAATCGATGTTCTACGCTTCGCTTCGTCCACAGGGTCTGGACTCTCAGATATTCAGAAATGATGGCTTCCTGGAGGCGTGGACTGTGTTGAAGTTTGACATTTTACCCAATGTTTGCCTGTGACACATGTAATGCACCAGTTCGACACTTTGGAAATTGCCAGACAACCATCCTCCACTGTGCAGAGAGAAGAGCCGATCTGAACAAGGCGGCCGTTCATGGAAGTGTGACCAACATGGACTGAACGACTTCCTTCACTTCCTCTGCTGCCATTGCTAAAACTACAGACTGACTACAATTCTAAAACACCAGAAAATCAATTTAATCATTCAGAACTTCTGTTTGCTGATTGGCCCCTGTAGAAAATCTACCAGAGGAATCCCAGACGGGGCAATGAAGGGAGATGAGAATCAAACAACTGTGTAGGACAGCAATGGTCAGGCTAGGTTTGTTATCTGTCGCTGGTTCATTTACTGTACCATTTTAAATGGGGCTGCAGATTTATTTATTCATTTTAGCAATATCACCTTCCAGAAACAATGTTATTCAAATTAGAAGAACCTTTTTCCATGAAGCTTGTACGATCTTCCAGGTCATGGACAGTTTCTCTCCAGGTGTTCCAGATTCTTCCTGAAGTCCCAAAACATGCAGAATGAGTGAGCATCGATTTATGTTTTCGCATCCACCTAAATAATGTGTAGTTGCGCCACTGCTTCCTTAACGCGAGCTGTCTCCAAACATGACAGGACATAAATCATATCGCTCCTACTTTGGGCGATGGCACTCATAGTACTGAAAGACTTCCTTTGTGCGCATACTGCTGACCTGTCCTAAGGACAGCTTCCATATCTGTGGATGTTATGAGCTGCAGCTTCTAGAAACTGAAGCCGAGTCAGTGACGCAAGATCAGCTCTTATCAGCATCTCTCCAGATTGGATTAAGTCTTTTGTAAACAATGTGGTTGTTGTGAGGGATAGCTGAAATTTTATTTATTTATTTATTGGTTTGTTTTTTTAATGCCGTAACTCGCAGAAGTAACATTTAAGCCGTTTTAGCACTGCAAGGAACGGAACGGAACGGTTCCACCTGTACTGCAACACTGTTGTGTTTGTATATAACTGAGGGCGGCATACAAGCTGTACCTGACGACGTCATTATTTTTGAAACTAAACAATGGTTTCGATGTAACGGCTGAAGCCTTTTCCTCAGAGATGCGGCGGAAAACTTTCTCTTTCCTCGTTGACCGATCTAGTTCATTCTGTACTCGTTCATCAGGGAGTAAGCGGAGGAAAAAAATTACCTCATCATTAGACCAGGTGATTGCACTGTATTGAGACGAATCCACTGCTAATTAAAACTAATAATAAAAATTTTGAAAAGAGCACTCTTTACAAAATAAAATACACTTTAGTGAGAGGCAGCTGTCAACGGAAAATCAACGTCTGACACCATAACAACCAGCGGCCAATCAGCTGCTGATTCTAAGCAGAACCGCTTGACCGGCCCGATTGGAACCACAGCTCTTGCGGTTCCAAGCATAGACATAATATAAGAGTAGACCCCGCATTGGCTGCTCCGGCGCAGGAAATACGGCGGCCATCTTGGAGCGGTACTCCCTCCTACTTTGCTCAATCAAAACAGCAGAAGATGCCTCAGCACTGAGGGATATTGTGGTTCTGATCGATGGACTATTGATGTGAGGGCTCCACAGACAACATTTCACAAGTAAGAAATATGTATATATTGTGATTAGAATATTACTTTACTGTATTTATGTCACCGGCGAGATACCAGCTAATATTAGCCACAGTGCTTGGTGTAATACGGGTTCAGCCCTGCTATGAAGGTTAACTGAGATTCCGTAAATCTAAAAAAATGTATTATTCTCCAACATTGACTTAGATTATCTGACACAAGAGCCTATATTAGAAATGAAACTATATAACACATATTATAAAACGTATATTATGTGTTCTAACATTCACCATCAAAGTTTACACAGGTGGTAAAGACTATTATTTATATGTAATTCTTTCATTAGTAAGATACATCCCAAATCTTCCGTTTTTGTTTTGAAAATTTCCTAAAGACACGATGTGAGGAAGAAGAGGGAGATATATTTAAAGAGAGACAGATTCACTGCAGCACGGATGAATCTCACATCAGATTTTGGACTCAATCTCAGCTGCTGAATCTCTCTGAAGCTAGAACACGTCGGCTGAAAAACATACATACATACATACATACATACATACATACATACATACATACAAACAAAATATATTATTCAGTATTAATCATTATTTATTTGTGTTTTTATAGTTATATAAATATGTATTGATATTACTAAATAATTTATTAAATAAATTATGAACGGCTGTGGGCTTTGTAATATGCTCATCATACGTCAGTATCAGAATTTTCAATTCCTATTCTATTGTTAGAGCCACTAAGCATATTTAAATATGCTGAACTATGTATTAAATACTTAAAAATCAACTATGTATTAAAAACATACTTAAAAAAATACAATTGTTTATAAATGTAGTTTTGATAGATGTTTGAATATGGTTTCCAGTAACAAAAAAGCGTGTTATGATCGATTAAATCGCTGATATGTCATTGTGCTGCTAAACACATAAGCTGAGTGATAAAAGGGCGGCCATCTTGGAGCGGTCCAAGATGGCCGCCCTAAATC
This sequence comes from Poecilia reticulata, assembly GCF_904066995.2. Taxonomy (NCBI): domain Eukaryota; kingdom Metazoa; phylum Chordata; class Actinopteri; order Cyprinodontiformes; family Poeciliidae; genus Poecilia; species Poecilia reticulata. The sequence continues at coordinate 31,666,088 of NC_088834.1, forward strand.
TCGTCAGCGACAATAGGCAAGAGCGGTCCATGAGGGGTCTATCCTTATATTATGTCTATGGTTCCAAGGGGCCTGGTGGAACCGGTCGGAAGTTCTAATGCAAACACGGTCGGCCCTACTTTGAAACCGTTCCTTGCAGTGCGAAAACGGCTTTATTCGCATCTTTTTGTTTTACAGCCACAAACTTCAATTTATTTTATTCAGATTGTCTGTGATAGATCAGTAGAAAGGTGTGTGTGTGCTTGTGTGTGATTGTGAAGTGGACGGAACGTATGCATCATATGTCAGGTGTTGGCTTTAAAAGGAAAATCCAGAAGCCTGTTTTTCATCCAGACATCATTCAGTTCAGTTCAGTTCATGTCGGATCATGAACTGAACTGAAAAAACACAATTCCTCAAATGTTTCCGATAAATAAGAAATGAAATTGAAATCAGTTTGCTCACATAATGACTCAGTAAAAAAACATCCCATTCCATCCTTACTTTCTTCTTCTTCTTCTTCTTCTTTTATATTTTATTTTTTATCTAAGCTTTGTGGAACTGATTGATTCCATCAGCCACCACTGCAGACATCATGATTACTTTTAGGGTATAGCTGCACAAAATAAACTGAAAGCATATCAGCTTCGATGGAAGCCGAGCTAATCGGCCGCGGACCAACTCCTCTGCTACCAGCCCGGTTTCTGACGTGGCTCTGTCTGCTGTAGGAACGCCTGTAGAGTCTGGATGCAGAGCTGCTTTTTATAGTGCATGTGAAAAACCTCTCTCTCCCACACAAGGCAGGATTAGATCCTCTCGCTGTTTCTGCTGAATCCATTTCTCTCCACTCTGTTCATTGTCAGTTTTGTTAACAATCTGAGGACTTTCTCCCTTGTTTCTTATGAAAAGACTGAATGGCAGCTTCTGCTTTCATCTTCACACAATAAATCGGCCTCAGAAATATCAAAGCTGTTAAGTGTTGAAATGTGTGGATTCAGAACCATTTAGAAACATAAAGTAGAACACGAAGTAGCTTCAAATATGCAGGGCATCTACTGTATTATGACTGAAGTATTAAGCATTGTTAAAAACGTTTCAGAGGCGTTCATCTTCCATTGTGGCTTTTAGTTGTTGAGTTATGCCTTGTTGTTCTTGTTATTGTTACATTGTGAGTTTTGCTTTTTGTTAAACCTTCTGGGCCACTGTAGAAATGACCCTCAGTGATGTCTCTTGTGAAGACCAACTCTTTGCCTGAAAACCCAACAGTTTCAGTCTTAAGCGATCTCAATTGAAAGGAAAAACCAAAAAATAAAATTGGTGTTGAACGATAGTTGAAAATGAAGCCGCTGTTGTGAGTCTATTGCTGATTGTTCATATAAATGTATATTTTATTCTGGTTCAGGACGGAGCAGCCGTATTAATTCCAAACCAGCTACAGGACGCACAGTGCTGTGGTAAAACTATGGATTTCCTCTGTTCTTGATTTTCATAAATGTTTCAGATAAAAAACATGTTTATATCAAACAAACTCAATTTATTAGAAATTAAATGATCAAATTACAATCTTGATTACTAAGAAGGAAAAAAGCTAATTTATTCAGTTTGAACTGTAAATTAGCTGTGATTAACCTCATTCTTTGGTTCAGTTTCATCAGCCAGTCCTATTCCTGAACCAAAAACCTCACAGTAATCCTTCTGTTATCTCCTCTAAAACATTTGAAGATCCTGGACATTTTTGGAAACAGCAAAAAACAGAAAAAATGGATAAAAATCTGTAAGGGGACAACTTCTCTTTCACGACCACTCCCTTCAGGTTAAGTACAGGATGAGTTGGACGTCTCAGTGTTCACATATGATATTCAGATCTTCCATTCGTTCACTACGTTGCAGAAGGTCCGTGCCTGAGTGAGTCACGGTTGCGTATGCATACATCTGTGCTCTCCGGCCTACGTCTCTCTGTACCGTTTCCTCTGTTCTGACTGCCCACTGACCCGCATGAAGCCATCTGAACAAGTCTGCAGTCTTTTTCATCAGCTGGCCCCGTTCTCAGTGAGCGCACACCAGAGTCGTCGTGGGGTTTAACTCAGAGGGAGCCAGCGTAAGCCTCTGGCGCAATGGCATATGGCTTCGTGCCCGAACAAAATAAACTCAGCCTCATCTCCCCTGAGGCAGCGAGGTGCTGGATCAGGTCCCTTAATTTGACCAAATTAAGGTGTTCCTAGCAAGTGTGGGCCCGACTTAATCAAGGGAGTTATAACATGCTTAAAGTCAGATGTTTTACAGCCTTTGTTCAAAAAGGTATGCATGTAGGCAAACAATGGAAGCCTGAGCAGGCGAAGCTGGCAACCTAAAGCTGTCCTGACTGCTGTGCTGCACAAACTGTCGATGTCCAGACTTCACATCTGGACTCTGGTCTGTATCTTGATGTATGAAGACATCAGATTTGTGCATTTGATGTAGAACGTTTTCTGCTTTCCTGAGCTCCAAGAGTCATATAAAGGAATCTGTTTAATGCTGAGGCAGTAAAAGAAAGAGCATTTAACCTTCTGCAGCCTGTCAGCATGATGAGACTTTCTGTAAACTCCTCTCTTAGCAAATAGCTTCCACAGAGTGAGATGCAGTCTTATTACAATTTGTAGCCATATGTGGAGAGTTTGATAAACCTGCAGCTTTTAGATGTGTGCACGGCAAGGTTATAACAGTTTTGGGTTTTTCATTATACTTCAGTTTTATTTAGTTGTGACTTTCTGTTTGTCTAAGTTAGTTACTTTTAGTTAGTTTTTAGAGTGTTCTTGCTAGTTTTTATTTGTTATTATTAACTGAATATGTTTTACTTTAGTTTAGATTTTATTAGTTATGGTCTGAGGTTTTCTATACTTTGGTTAATTTCTAAGTGCAGAATTCAAAAAGGTCAAAGTGTGGTATTACTTATACATTGATTAGGTAACGAATACCCAACAGTAGATAACATTTTCAGGAAATGGATTGTTGAACAACCAGCTGACTCTGGAGTTTCCTCCAATCGTTTTCTGTGGCCATTTTGCAGACTAGGAGGAACATGGAGTGCCATCATTTAATGAAAACTGCTTGTATGGAAAAGAAAATCAATTTCACATCAGTTTGAAAGGACAATTAATTGATTCATAAACATGAAAACAAATGATATTACATCTGTCATTTCAGTAGGTTTATAAACTCATGATGTAGCTCCTATAAGTTAGAGTTTTTCCCCACTGATTACTGTTTTTACTTATTTCAGTTATTTCTCAATTTCAATTTTGGTTATTTTGTTAGTTTTAGTTCACTATAATAGCCTGGTTCCCTGGTCCAACTCCTGAATCTGGACTCTTCTGTTTACTTCTCAGTCTCTAGAAAGGTCATAAACGGCATTATGGAGAAGCAGTTTTATGATGAGGGGGACTGTTGGACAGGAGCTTCTTAAAGAGACAGAGTCCAATTTCAAGGTGTCAAACTGTGAAATCTATTTGCTTTTAAGTTATTTTTGATGTGTACCTCATTTTTTATAAAAACTGAAAGTGACAGTTACCTGAGTGTGTGTGCACGTGCGCGTGTGTGTGTTGTGATCCCAGTGTGATGCTCCTCAAAATAGAAACACAGCTAATACCTAATCCCACAAACTAGCTGCTTTAGTTCAGATCAAATACCTTTTGGCCAGTTTCCACATTAATCTTTAGAGTACATTTCCTATGAGGATCTCTATTGATTAGCTCCTGTGAATTAAACGCAGGGGCTGACCTTCTTTTTGCTCAGGCGGTTAATACCCCTCCTAGGGATTCATTAAAACCTGGATGAGTGGACGGGGGCGTTTGACAAACAGAGATCAAAGAGGATCTTTAAAACAAAAGGGGAGTGGGAACCATAGCAACCACGGGCACAATTAAAATAAAGTTGTGTGTGTGTGCGTGTGTATGTGTTTTCATGGATATATGGTTTGATAAAAAGCATCGCAGTCTAAATTAGGTTGAAGAGCGCCTCAGAAATCTAAACCAGATTTTTTAGTGTCTGAAACAATCCAGATCCTTCCGCCGTATCGCACACAGAGGCCGCTTGTTGTCTGGAAGATGAATGGAGCACCGGACCGCCGTCTCCATCTCAACTCATTCACATAAACACTGTCAGCTGCAACAAGAAACCTTCTTGGTTATGACCGTAGTAATGAAGATGAACTGGTAGATAACGGATAAACTGCAGATAAGTAAGTTAAGAGATGATCCTGAGAGACAAAAGTTTGGATATCTAACTACGTAAAGTTTGATGATGAGATCTGTTTTAAATTGGAGGGGTTTTGCTTTCTTGAGTCATTTTTTTTGGTAGCACTTTACTATCATTAATAATATTAACATGAATGAATGGTTCAGTGTGAGTAGGGGTCATGAGGTGAGAAGCTTGTTATGATCTCCACCTTTTTTGGTTGTACTTAAAACTGTAGCTGTGTTTGTTGCGGCTTTTATGTATTCTTAGACTACAGAGAAAGGAAGATTTACTCCAACAATGACTGATGATTAATTTCCACGCCATCCAACGATGCATGATACGAATATTAGGGGGAAATCAGCATATATTTCCATATAATTTGCAGCCCAAACTAAACATGTTAGCTCACATCTGTGCTGTGACGCTGCTGTGAAAGCAGCAGGACATTTTGACGCAGGGAAAGAAAACGAGAAAACGACCTGCTGTTGTAGCTGGACGTTCAAAAACTAAGGCTGGGTGTATCGATCGACATGTTGATACTGTTGATGCCAAGATTAATACTTTTGTTTAGAGTTGGTCCTCCATGTGTCCAGCAAGTTACATAAATTCCCTCACAGAGTTCATGTCCGCGCATATGCAGGAGTTAAAATGCCAAACAAGAGCTTACATCTTTAATTTGAAAGCAGGATTTCATGACTTTGTAATGTTTGCACTCAGAATGTCTGATTTCTTTCAAATACGATCTGTTTAATCCACCCAGAAGTGCAGGTTAATTTTCATCTATTCAGACGAAAACATATTTCTGGAATTTAAAAATATAAGCTTAAGTAAAGAAATATAACTCAAACATAAATATGATTAAAGCTGAATATTGGCAATGAAAGAAAAATAGTAATATTTAGTTTCCATGCAGGCTACAGTTACAGACTCAGTTATCCTCTTAAGCAGCTGTGTGTGGTAGAAGGTAATTTTGCCCCAAATCTGTGTCTTGTGTTTTATTATAATCTTAATAAAATAAGTCCAGTCACCCAATGAGTCGATGACAATCAATTTATATTTACGTATTGACGATACCAGCCCTATATTTACTTGGTACCGGATCAATACCAACATTTCCAGTGTCGCACACCTTTAAGAAATAGTGGGCAGAAGTTTCACTAACAGAATTATTAATCTACTCATCCTGGGAAATGTTCATCATATTATCTCTGAGAAAAAAATCAGTGAAAGACAAACAAAAGACAAGGTTTCCTTCCTGAAAGACTGTAAATATGGTCAATAAGTGAAAGGTAAAAGACACAACCTTGAAAATTATCGATGGTTGTTTCTTTATTGATGGTTTTCTCAGCTGTAGCGGTTGCTCAGATTTTTCTACTTGTTTTAACAATTGGGTTTTAAGGAACATTTGGATATACCTGCAGGCTACTACCTGTAGAACAGGCAGATAGTGGTTCATATCTAGAGTTTAATAAGAAAGAAATGATAACAAAAAAATTGCTCTGTAAACAAGAACCCCTCCTGATTGTGCAACGTGGTGGAGATGAACTGCAGAGACTCTGTTATCGCCTCAGGCAGCGCTCACAGTCAGACAAACAGACAGCAAGGAGCCTTTCTTCATTGTTTTAAGGGAAAGTGATATGATGTAATAGTGGTCAACAAAGTTTTCAGTTTGATAAGAACACCTCTCAGCACAGGCCAATATAATGCCTCATCATCATCATCATCATCAACGGCTTCTGGTTTTTCTGCAACCAACTAAAGGACATTTTACTAAAGCCTAGGAGGACGGGTGTGTGAACAATTGACCCAGTATGTAAAATTCAATTGAAATGAAATTAGATTAAAATCACAAACATCTCATAACAAGTACTGATGTTATGTTATGTCTCACAGGGGCCCCTGAGAATAGAATAGAAATAAAAGTAGAGCTGCAGGCAGTGAAACAGGTTCTGAGCCCCAACCAGCAAGGAAAGAATAAAAAAAAAAAAACATTTTTAAAAACCAAACACCAAACCAAAAAAAAAAAATAACAAAACCATGCAAACTATGTTAAGTTTGCATGAAATATATATTATTATCATTATTTTCCTGAATTAGGAATAGCAGAAGCATTTAGTACAAAACATTTCTTTTAATCTTTAGAGATCCTCAGACTTTTATTCCTTATTTTGCTTCTTTTCTGACCCTGTCAGTGTAACGGTGGGTCAGATTTTGGAAGGCGTCCAGATTATATGGTACTGGCACGGCACGGTCTTGTTAAATTCCTTCCTATACTTACATTTTTTAAAGTGCACAAAAATGATCTATAACAACCGCAAACATAATGGTGGTTTGTGATTTCTGTCTGATACTATTTTTGTCTTATAGGATTTCCAAACTTAGAATTAGTTTTGTGTTGTTTGGTTTGTCTCAATATTGTTGACAACATTGGTAAAAGTTGCCCCATCAAATATTAAATTCTTAATTTAGAAATATTCATGTCATGAAGTCAAATCCCATTTTGTGTGTCTGGAAAAACCAGGTTAAAGAACAAAAATGTGCATTTAATGGATCCCCAGTCCCCAACTGTGGTGTATTTTCATAACTAATGCCAGAATACCACTCACAAACTCTTACACAATGATTATTTAAAGTAACCACTAGAACTTATGCCTTAAACTCAGACCGTTCCATTGAGTAAGTTTCTGACGGCATATTGTGACCATCATAAATAGAAGAAATTTTGATTTCTTCAATTGATCTCAAAATTTTCTTGAAAAAAAAAAAAAAAGAAATGTATGAGATTCAAGTCAAAATTTTTTGACTTTTAGAAATTTTGATTTAAAAATGTTTGCACTCTGAATGACTTGGCCTTTGCGTTTCTCCAGGAGCCTCTTCATGACCGTTCCATTTGTAGGACACTTCGGTCAATCAACACGCTGCTCCTACATGTTCCCAGACCCAGACTGAAAAGCAGAGGAGGCCGGCAATGTGCTGTCACTGCTCCTGATTGGTGGAATAACGTGTTTTACACAATAAATTTAACAGACAAGTTTTTGTCTGTGGTTTTAAGAATACAATACAGCGCATTGTATATTGGCGCATTGTTCATAGCAGTTTTTAAAGTGCTTTATAATTAAATTCACATTGACGAGTTGTAAATTTTAGACGTTTGAAACTCTAAAACTTCCATGTTTTTGCTAGAAAACTTTTGAAATGAATCTCAAGATAAATTAGGTTTTTTTTCTAGAAAATGTTTGACTGGAGTTCAGAAATGTCCTTGTTTTTGTCTGAAAAACTTCAGAGATTTTTGGCAAAAATGTACCCTTCCTTCCATAATTTTGTTTCTGCTCAGAATGACCCTGATATGCCTTTGTACATTTCTCAGTGACAGTGATCGGATCCGTTTTAAGGCATTTTAGAGATTATAGATTGTGAAAAAAACACAATCTACATTCACCAGTAAACTATTTTTGTCACACCAGAGACATATTGTAAAGAAGAAGAAGGAAGTCATTTGTTTTTCTTCCTAAGTAAATTAGTTCCGAGATAATGAGGGAACGGTTATCATGTGCTCAGTTATTCTTTGCTAATGCATTTAAAATTACATGGAGTGGATTTCAATGAATGCAAACAGAGCCAGTAACACTTCATGATGCAACAACCTGAGATGAATACATACATGTCTGCAGTCCAGACATGAGACTGTATTGTGGTTGGAGTAACAGCAGGACGTCCATGTTTGTTTTGGTCTGCGTTCTGTCCCGCCCCCATCATTTCTGTTCAGTGTGACAAAATTCAGTATGAACTGAATGATGTCCACACATAAAAAAAAATATATCAAATTTCAGCAAAAATATTGATCATCAAAGCCTGCTGTGTGAACTTTAGTGGTACCACTGTAGTAGCTAAAGTATCCCAGCATGTATTTATGTAGCAACATTTTCTAGTGTTTCCTTCTGCATTTAGAGACATTCGTCCAACATGTGCGACAAAAGCAAAGTGCTTTGCGTGACGATAACATCCTGATGTCGTCAGTAACTGATTCAACCCCACACGACTCTGAGGGGTTTATTTTTGCGATGATGAGCAGACACACACTCTCACACACTAATTCACAATCCCAAGTTGATTTGAAAATCATGGACACCCCATGACTCCGGTCCTGGTACCGGCAGACGGAGCGGAAAAGGCAAGGAGGATGAAAAGCGAGTTGTAAACATAACAGCAGAGCAACAACCAGTCAGGCTGACTGTGATTGTGGAGCAAACTGTGGGAGACAGGATATTGATTTGTAGCTTTCCTGCTGCTTTCTGCCTCATTAGCCAATGACACTCACACACACATGCACACGCACATACACACACAACTGTGTTTGATGAAGTGTCTCATGTAGATCTGTCGCAGCCGTCCGTACGAGGCGCTCTGCAGAGTGTGTCATGTGTGTCACACACAAGCGGCGAAGTGAGGATGTTTCTCTTTAATCATGTGATTTGTAGACTTTTTCCTGGTTTCCATTAGTAGTTTCGGTCACTTTACTGAAGTTATTCTCATTGGTTCTGTCTTCCAGAGTCTCCTTTTCTACACCATGAACAAGATGAAGAACTTTAAGAGACGGTTCTCGTTGTCAGTCCCGCGCACTGAGACCATCGAGGAGAACGAGTTCACTGAGCAGATCAACCAGCTCAACATAAGGCACACCCAGGGTAAGAACTCCAGCCCTAGCAAAGGTTTCTCATCATCATTGTGTCCTAATCGCTTTATTTTTGCTACTATCTTAAAGATGTTCCACAGAAGAACTGGAAAATCGCCTTCATTCTGAAAAGCATTAAACAAAAAGTGTTTTATTTTATAACAAAAACTTTTTTGTGTGTGTATTTTTGCCACTAATGTTCAAAATACACCAAGTTAATCATCCTGTGTGTGATTCCTCCCGGTTTTTTCATGGTTCTGGTCCAGAACAAGAACAAGTATCACACGGGAACAAATCACACTTCATTTGAAATTGATCTGTGTTTACGGTACTATATTATGACGACCCTGTTCAGACCTGGGATTACCTGTTTTACATCCAAATGAACAAGTAACCCAGAGACAGAGCAGCCTGTCGGCACAACAATCACCAGGCCTGCTGAAGAGCTCAGGTACATTCATTCACTACAACCATATTATTTTTCTGTATCCTGTAGACCAGTAGCTGCATTTCAGTCAACCATAAAATTGCGCAACTTGAAATTACAGAAATAAATTCACTTAATGGAATCATGCTAATTTAAAAAAGGCCTTGCTCCATTTTTTTTTACAAGGCCTTGTGAGTCTTGAGCACCGCTGTAAATCTTGTTGTTGAAATTAGGCTTATAGTTGTCATAATAATGTGAAAAAGGACTTAAACAGATTTCATTTTTGTTTCCTGATTTCCTTTTTTGTGTAACAAATGAGTAGAACACTTAAAAGAAACAACTAAATCTTACGGAGTGTTTTTGGTCATAGTTTTAGTGCAAGTATATTTGAACACTTGAAGTAAGACAAAATTAACTTACAAATAACATTTAAGAAATATATAGAAACTTGTTTTAAGTAAATAATTTCTTAATATTGATAAAAAATAAAATACTAGTCCTATTGGCAGATTATTTAACATGTAACAAAATATTTTCCTCATGTTATGAGTGAAAGAATCTGCTAATGGAGCTAGTACTTTATTGTCAATATCAAGGAATTACTGATTTAAACCAAGTGCCTATATCTTACTGAAAAGTTACTTGTAAGTTAGTTTTGTCTCATTTTCAGCATACTAATTTATTTGCACTAGAAACTAGACCAAAAATTCTGCATAAGATTTTATGTTTTTGCTGAGGGTATTTATAAGATCGACTAAGTTCTTCACTATCAATCTCTCTAATTAGTTTTTAATTATTATTTTGAATGAGGTTGTTGAGTCATATCGTGTTTCAGCTCATTAGAAGTTGAATAATTTTGCAGATCCAGACTCTTCTATTTACCAGCACCATTTGCTGGGTTTGTCAGTCAGCGACTTGTGACTTTTAATAAGAGTGCAAACTGGATTACTTAACTGGGTGTTTAACTGCCAGTCATTTCCATTTTCTGGGTCAGAACCTCTCAGAAAGTTGAGTTTCCACACTGACTGGTGCCACCAGTACAGCACAGCAGATCTACAGGTTTTGATTGGAAATCAGATCAATCATGGAGTAAGTAATAGATAACGCAAAAACAAATAATGTTAATAACTAGATGGTTTAGTCTTTGCTGCTTGACAGTGTGACTGCAATGACACCAAAGTATGAAGTTACAACACTGCATATGGTTGGCCTGTCCTTCACCTGGGGATGATTGTTATGCTGCTGCTGCTGGTCCTTCAGGTATTTGGTTTTCTGACTCTTCCTTGCAATAACAAAACACTTGTAATATTACAATCTATCTCTTATTATAGGAACATCTTCAGTAGAATCAAACGGGGAGCAGAAAATATAAAATTCTTTTAAGTAATGCGGTTCTACTGCCACCTGCAGAAATACGCTGCTTGGTCAGAAACAACCAGTTGTAGTGCATAAATGCTCAGGATTGCCAGTTTGCTGCATTTGTACTCGTGAAAACAACCTAGCGTCGGTGGCCATGCTTACTATTCTGCAAATTGGAAATTCTTGCCTGGTTCTGCTGAGGGGGAGGAGCTACATTAACCCGAGATTTATTGATTGGTGGAAAACCTGCCTATTCTCTGACTTTTCTTTTTTAAACCAAAAATTTAAAAGAAAATGCAGCTTGGAACCTAAAATACCGACCTACATGCTATTGGTTGACACTTGCAAAGCAGAAACGACATTTATTTTACTTGCTGTTGATTGGTTGGACTCCCAAGCGTGGAGATAAGGAAGACTGTAGATTTTATCTTCTATGGTAGAGCTAAGATGGTTTCCAGTGTGCATTGTAAAGCACATTAAGGTATATTTGGCAATTGAAATATCAAAATAGGCAGATATAAGCATCTTTAGAAGGGGACTCAAGTATTTGCAGATTATAGGTGTGGCCCTTCTGCAAATACTGATGGCCTGTTGTACATAGATTAGCTTGTGTTCTTAAAGGGGCAATATTAAGTATTTCCCATGCACATAGTTTTATAGCAAAATCAAGTAACTATGTTACCATTAGTTGTTGAAAAAGTGCTGTACATTGACTTTGAAGTTTAATGCCTTGAAATTGGGCCTCTTTAAAAACTCCTGCTCTTTCTAAAACTCCGCCTTCAGGAAGTAGTCACAACACGGTTCACCCTTTAACAACCAGCACTGCACTGAGAAGTAACTTTTATAATGAGCCAAGCTGATGCGGAATTACACCGGGTGTTTGCTACTTCCAGCTGGCTAGTCTGAAGGAGCTGAATTGGGGGAGGGCTGCTTTGTGAGGTGGAAGTTCAAAAGCTTGAAAACTGCAGTTCTGAGGAGGAGCTGCGTCTTGAGGGTGGGACTAGGTCCACCCAAGCATGAATGGGTTGCCATGGAGATTCAAGGATTTCTCAAAATGCATGAGGGAGACCAGGCAAGACTCCAGGTATGTTTTTTAGCAGGAAATTATATTATAGCATGAGGTAAAGCTCAAAAAAGTGAATTTTACATAATTCTGTCCCTTTAAAATGATCATGTTGACTGCAATCTATTAAAACTGCTTCAAATATATCTGAAGTCTTCATAGGTATTTTTCCCTCAGTCTAATCTTGCTTTCCTCCTCTCAGTGTAAGAGCAATTTCAGCTGAACAGGCTCAGACATCATGTTGTGCGTCGTAATGGATTGTCCTTTTCATAACCAGGTGTCCAGCAGACATCCGTCTGTCTCTCCCAACTGGGCTCACATTAGCCTCACCTTTAGCCACCCTAATTAGCATCCGAAGGATCAAAGGAGCGCTGCAGCTGTGAAATTCAAATGACCAGAAAACAGATTGTCATTTCATCCTATCAGCCTATTTAGACTGATAATCAACACAACACACAGCCAGGCTGCACCAGAGCGCCTCTGAGCTTCTTCTGAAATGTCTTGTTAGATTCATTCAAACATTTCTCAGATCTAAAAGCCTTCCTGGGCTTCAAGTTCTTCTTCTTCTTCACTTGTTTTCTTTTACTGGACCGTGTTAGGCTTTGTAATTACAAAGTGTGTGTGTGTTTGTGTGATCAGGGTTAAGCACATCACAGATTGAGCAGGAGCTGTGTGTGTCTCGGTGCCTCGACGTTGGGAAGGTGGCTTTAGTAACACCTAATAAAGCGTCCTGCTCTTTGTTTGCCGGTGTCCCTATGGAAACAGGGATTGTGCGCTGCACCCCAAGGGGGCTCCAACATGTCCACCAGGCATAGTGCTGCTGTTAATGCTGCCATTGGGGAAAATAAAAAAAAACTCCTTAGTGTGAAGCATTTAGAAGCCAACCAGGTACCAAACACTGACCGCTGTCCAAGGCACAACTTTGAACATGGCGGATCAAAGTCCTTTCTTTTCACCAGACAGCATTCTCACAGTGCAGCTGAACAACATTGAGCTCCACTGGAATTTTCTTCATCGTGAGCCGGCTGCCTCATGTCTAGTGTGTGAAATGGATAGTCACAGAAAGCCGATTTATGCTTATTATCTGCTTTTGTACATCAAACACAGTTTAGCTAAACGGTAAATAGCGATATTGATACTCCAGGTCAAACTGAAGAATGGCTCCGTTTAGTTGGAAAAGCCCACATAGTGACATCATGTCTTATTGGGATTTTGTGGAACAGACTAACAAAAAGTAGTGTTCAGCCATGAAAAGGAAGGAAAATGGTAAGCAAATCCAAATAGAGACTGTTGATTCTTCATGATTAAAGTCAGGAAGAACAGAAGTTCATAGAAAACCTGCTTTAAACATAAGCGCCTGATGACGGTGATGAAAAGCCTTTATTTGTTTTCTAGCATTATGTTTGTGAGCACAAATCCGTGTAAACACACAGAGCAATATTGAGGTTGGTGAATGTGATGAATGTCCAGATACAGAGCAATGAGGTTTTGATCTAATTATCATGTCAGGCTGGATCACAGAGTTTTTCACCACATGGCTGCTGGGGTCCAACGCACAGCATCTGAAGCTGGGTTTAATGATTCACATGGACCAGAGGAGGCTAGCCTGCCCTTCAATTCTGCAACAAGGGAAGCAAGAAACTAAATAAATAAGTGAAGGTTCTCTACATGAGGGATAAGAGTGTGTGGACTAATGAGGGTAGAAATAGCCATTAGCTCGTTTAGATTTTTTTTTCTCAGGCCTAGTTCACACATAGCCAGGTCTTTTTCTTTTTATAAAGTAATCTCGTCCACACCTGATCGGTTTAAGAAAAGTGTTCATCTACAGAAAGCCGCTGAATTACATGACTTACTGAGCGTTGGTTTAGACATGCCAAACCCACAGGTGGCAGTGTAGTGAAAAGCAGTATGTCAGCTAAAATGAAACCTTCAAAACGACCACAACTTCCTGTCAGGACATAAACATGGCGCCAGGAGTTTTTTATTATTATTATTTATTGTTTTATTGGCTCTGGTGGCCTTTATTTTATAGTAAATTGAAAGGAAAGTGGGTAATGAGAGAAGGGGGAAGACATGCGGCAAAGGCCACCAGGGTGGGAATCCAACGAACCTGCAACAGCCGCGTTGAGGACTAAGGCCTCCACATGTTGGTTGTTCTTAACCCCTGTGCCACCACAGCACCGCTATGGTGCCAGGAGGTTCAGACAGAGAGGTTGAACTACTTTTAAATACCGTGTTAGAATAAAACACAAGACAATGTCGAGAGGGCGGGAGGACGCACGTGGAGATGCCTCATTTGGGGCGGATAGTTGGTGTAAAACAGCTGACCTCCAAGCACTCCTTCTCCTTTGCAACTTAACTTGTTAGAAAAGTAAAAGTAAAACAATGTCTGAACAAATGTAAAAAATCAGCACTTCTCTGAAAGCAGCCATCTTTCCTCCACTGCATGACCAAACAGAAACTGGTCACATGACGTCAGCGGCGCATTGTTTGTTGCAGACCGTCAAGTCCGGACCTCTAAATTTCCGGTTTCCAATGTCCACACGCAAAAGTGGGGGGAAATAAAAGGAGACTTTGGAAATCTCCACTTTGCCCAGAGGTCATGTAAAATCGTGTAAAAATGTAAAAATCTATTCGGTTTCCCGGATATTCAGCTCTGTGTGGATGAGCTGAATGATCCTTCAGATGCTGATTCCGTCCTGTTGTTCTTCCAGGGCTGACTCCGGACCGGCTCGGTCCTCCATCTCATGATGCCAGCCCAGTGAGCCCTGACGCCACCACACCAGGAGCTCACTCTCCATCCCACCTGCACTACCACAGCCAGGCCCAGCACAGACGCTTTTCCATGGAAGTGAGTAGCAAACAGGTTGACGCTGCAGAACGAGGAGTTATGGTGACTTCTCTTCACCGTGGTGTGGAATGGACTCGCCTAACTGCTCCAGCTGCAAGTTGGGAAAAGCAGAGGTACTCTAAATGCTTCGGTTAGCAAACCTGAGCAGAAGCCAGGAAGCTTCAGCCAAACATTTCTCTGCAGAGTTGGTTTTGTTAAAGAAACCAACTGGTTATTCTTAGCAGGCCTACCATCTTACCTACTTCACTGAACCGACCACAGGATGGGTCCTTTGACCTTTAAAAACCTTATTAAAAATAAAATCAAAACCAAACATATTTAGGTCAGAAATGAAGTTACCATTGCTGGTATTCTATTGGAGGTATCTTTTTCTTCTGGGAGACATGACTTTATGTTTCATTATATAACTGCCTTAAAGAGATACAAGGTTATTCAGAGTGTGAACAGGTTGATGTCTTCTTCATCTCTGAGTCTCAACTTTTTAACCTTTCCATAGCGTCACACTTTTCTTTCGCAGACTGTTTACAGCCCTACCGTCTCAGGTAAAATAGTCCTGTTTGAAGGAGCATGAGTCACCCTGACTTTTTTTTTTTCTCAGACACCATCTAGCCTGCACCAGACAGACCAGTGAGAATAATACTGTACGCCAAAGTGAAGCGAATACTTAGAAAGATGTAATGAGGACAGAAATAACAGCATGACAACTGAGCCGGTGTTCAGCTTCCGCAGACCTCTACAGCTTCTTGCTACAAACGTGAGGAGTGGATTTTTCTAATGAGGGTAGTGACAACAGGTCAGCAGCTAATGCGGTGAAAAACAATTATCTCGAGATCATTAATGAATTTGGCAATGCTGCTGTAGAACATTGCTAACATCTGTTTTGTTAGTTTCCTTACATTTTTCAGGTATTTGTTATTTCATTATGTTTAGAAAAGAAGAATACAATGTCATGTTGATGAACATGAACAACTCCGGTAGAATGTGCTGGCTCAGGGTCTGCTGGTAACAGCGGCTGCCTTTCCATTAGAAATCTGAGCAGATCTTTGTCGCTGACCTGCTCATGTTGACAAAACTCAATTTTGAAATTTTGGGAATTGTGAGAAGTTTTTCCATGAAGCTAATTGACTTTCGTCATTTCAACATAGCTGCGTTGTCATTGACCATTTGACCATGACATTGCGCAAAATGGATTTACGAGAATGAATTTATCCAATGGAGATGCTGCAATTTCAAAAAGCTAACTTTTTTTTTTGAGAAGATGTTTTTGCTCTTGGGTGAGGTGATGTTCTGTGTCACAATTTTGCAAAACTGCAATGGAAACACTTTTTTTGGCATCACACGTGTTGAAATGTCACCTATTGTGGCTTTCGGTGTACAAACTACTGAGTGTCAGAGGGGGAGGAGCCTAAATCAGATCCAGTTGAAGCCAGATGTTTACATAAACCAAATAAAAAGACACACCAAACAGACCAAACTTGTCCTGTTTTAGGTCAGGTAAAATGACTAACATTTTTTATTTTTGCTAAATGCCAGAAAAGTTTGAAAGAATATATTTGAAAGATATTTTTGTAACTTTTTTTTATAGCGGCAGGGATAATTGCCTTTTGAACTGTGTGACTGTATGGGTCAGACCTTTTAGATTTCCTTCCTTCAACTATAATTGGCTCCCATTTATCCTCAGTCACAATTCTGAATCCACCAACTTTTGAATATCTACTTGACAATCAATTAGATGATTGACAAAAAATAAAATGCCTGAACAAGACAAACAGAACCGTCTGATCCTTTTCGTTCTCTGTCGGCCTCTTCAGGACGTCAGTAAGCGGATGTCTCTGCCCATGGACATCCGCCTGCCTCCAGAGTTTCTCAAAAAACTGCAGCAGGAAAGTGAAAACTCCCCCCTCTGCAGACCGCTCAGCCGCATGTCCCGACGCGCCTCACTGGTCAGTAACCATCGGTTTATTTTACACACCGCGTTGTCTTGTCTCGTCCTGTGTGTCGCTCCACCTGCATGAAGGGTAGTGACTCAGACTGAAGGAGTCGTTATTTTGTTCTCAGCCCTGTTGCCAATTAAGTATTTTTGTTAGACAGAGTAAAACAAGTCATTTGTGGAGTGTAAGATTAGTAAAAACCTTTTTTTCCCGATCCAGAGGACAGAATCAAATGTTGTGAAATTAATCTGTCTAATGGTTTTCTCTGCCTTTAGTCTGATATAGGATTTGGGAAACTGGAAACGTATGTGAAGCTTGGCAAACTAGGTGAGGTACGTCGCAGCTGGTTATTCATACGATTCAGAGGTTCTGTTGAGTTCAGTGCAACATTTATGGTTTGGTTTGTGAGCAACTAAAAGTTAACTCCCTGCTACAATGGTGGGTCGCTGTGATAACGAAATCATTTGAAATTGTTTTTCACATTTAATGTGATATTTATGCTGTACCATTCAACTAAAAACAAATCTGCTTTAAAGAAGTCACATTTATTTGATGACTCTGCACCAGTACAGCAGACCTAAACACACCAACATCTTCACAAGCCTGGTCAGACATGTAAAAACAACTTTAATCTGTTCAGTCTGTGCAATCAGTAGTATGGCAGCCAATGGAAAATAAATATCAAAGAAACTGAAACTGACTAAAACAATAGGTTGTCCACCTACATGTACAAATAAACTGCAGCAAAACCTTCTTTTAAATGGTTCAAAACATTGAATTAAGCTGAATAAATCTGGAACATTGTTGAAAAAACTGTAAATCACACAGCAGGCAAATGTGACCCATATCTGACGTTTTCATGGTAGTCTGACCGGCCCTGTTCTGACCTTTTCTCAGATCTATATCTCACTTCCATACGAGGAACTGATTCAGATCACAAAATGCAATAGATTTTTTTTTTTTACGATACACGCTGCACTACAATGGAACAGTAGAAACCTTCTCACTCAAACTCAACTTTAAATACTTTGACGACACGATTGCCGTCATTCTAAGGCATTCTCATTCAGTCAGAAATAGTCGTCAATAATTCCCTATAAAAAGGTAATTCTGAGCGAAACAGAACTACAACGTGTCCAAAGACTCATGTTTCTACAACGGCTCTTTCTTTTGCATGATATCACCTGATATGCTTTCCTGTGCTTCTATTCCCAGGGGACTTACGCTACAGTTTTTAAAGGAAGGAGCAAACTAACGGAGAACCTCGTGGCCCTGAAGGAGATCCGTCTGGAGCACGACGAGGGAGCGCCTTGCACTGCTATCAGAGAAGGTAAAGGAATCATTAACCCTCTCAGAATCTCACTTGGGATTTTCTGAGATTTTTTTGCTCAAACAAATTCACCAGAGAAAAAATTCCCTGGTGAGGAGGCGACACTTTTTTGATAAACTTGAATTTTAGGATGGAGCTTTGTGGAGGGGGGGGGGGGCTCCAAACCTCCACAAATCTTATTTTGTTTAAATTCTCAGCAAAATGAGGTTAAAATCTTTTGTCAAAATAAAATACTTATTTTATGCATAATGTATGCGGCGATATTAAAGCACTGATTATGTAAAAGCTCTCTTTGTGCTAAGAGGCGTAGAGACAACACTGGTGTCATTTCTGTGGATTTTCCACATTTATCTTCCTTTGTCTTTGTTTCTATGAAGCTTAAAGGAAGTTATTTTGGTAGAATATTTAATGTGGAGCTGCTTGAGCCACGCTCTGGATCTTCTTCTTATGAATTTGAATGGATTTATGGTTATCATTATCGCCACCTGGTGGTGCAGCATAGGCAATACACTTTTTTATTTTTATTTTTACAGAAATCTAAATATTGTCACCTTCCTAAACTAATAACCAAAATGATTTTGGCATTAAAAACAAAATTATTTATGCCAAAATTATTGGCATAAATAGTTTTCAGTAAAAAAATATATAAATAAAAATACATTTTTTGCAAAAAATAACTTAGGCCATTATTTTAGGAAGGTGACGATATAAAAGTACAGTGAGTGACAGTGTATTTTTTCAGTTTTTTAACTTTTAGTTCAAAGAAATGTCAATGTCAGACAAAAATAACCCAAGAGAATATATAAATCTATTTTCAAATAATTTTATTTACTTTTGGGGAAACTATCCAACCCAATCTGACTATATGAAAAGTTTTTTCCCCATTTATTTCAAATTATGAAATTGTCATATTTGTGGTCTAGTTTCACCACTCACACTAATAGGAGTAGTAGTCCTATATTGCAGCAAAATGAAATGACTTCAGTAGAACCTGACAGCCAACATTAAGTGGGGTCTATGATATCAGGAGGCACAACATCAATCTAAAGAAATTTTTAGAACAGAAGGGATATAAATCTTTGACATCTATGATTTTGGGAGTATAAAGCGATTCCTAAGGCTTTGAGACTCCAGTGAACCTGTTAACTGCTGTTAAGAGTCCTTACCCACAAATCAAGAAACATTGAACAGTGGTGGACTTCTAAAAGGACTGGTCAGTCTACTAAAATTACTCCAAGACAGTAACAACAAGTCTCCTAGGAGGTTACAAAAGAATAGGCTGATAAAAATCACGCTCTGCTTAGTTCAGAGGGTCTGAATCCTCGCCTGTTGAGAGACGATTGCTTCCTGGAGGCGTGGCCTCTGGTGAGGTTTATAACGATTGTTATGACTGTACCCCATCGGTAACATTTGTAATGTGTCGGCCTGCAACAACAAGCAGACTGCGATTCTAAAACATGAAACAAAAATGGATGTCATCGTCAACTCTTCCTCTTGTTCGCTGATCGTCAGACCAACACAGCATTTTAAACAAAACATCACATCGACAGTTTCTTCAGGATTGGGTCATTTGCTGTGGTTGATGAATGAATGAATGAATTAATTAATTAATTCTCCTTTATAACATAAAGCCCTGAAGGAGGAAGTCCAGTTGTCAGTTTGTGACCTTAAGCACAAGCCCACTGGGGTAAAGCAGCATCAAAATGATTCAATGCAAAAAACGGAAGCTTTCCAGCAATTTAATTAAGTCTGGAATTAGATGGGGTGGCATGACCTTAAACAGGCAATTTATACTCAAAAACCTTCTACTGTGGATGGATTAGAACAATACTGCCGAGAAGACTGGGCCAAAGCGCCAGAATTCCTCCACAGGGATGAAAGAAACCCTCTCTTAAAGTTCTCACAACGCTTGATGGAATTTGCAACCGATCACTTTTCAGATCAAAGCAGGTTGTCTTTCCCTCACTAAGTGGAAATCATTCCCTAAAGCTTTTGGAAATAAAAATAAATGTGATCATTTGAACATGTAAGTATGACAACCCCCCCAAAAAAAACATCTTCTCTGGGGAAATGCTCTTTCATGGTTATGTAGACACAAATTATTTTCAAAAACAAAAGGGAAAATTATCTGTTTAAAAATATATGTGAGATTTTAGTAGAGAAAAGGTTCAAAACAACTATTTTTTTATGACTCGGTTAAATACTACAACAGAGTATTATGGCCACACTAATAAAAGAAAAGTACAAGAATAAAGTAATTTTATGAGAAAAGTCGAAATAATACAAGAATAAAGTCATAATATAAAAGTAAAGTTGACTTTATTCTCGTATTTTTTCCACTTTATTTCTCATTATTTCGACTTTGTTCTCATCATATGGTGACTTTATTCGTGTAATTTTATATTTTTTATTGTTTTCTTAGCATGGCCCTAATATTTCGTCATAAAATACACATACTTTTTTCTATGTTCACACATATAATCTTTGTTTTTTCCCATTAAAATGTATACTCACCGCTGTACAGCTTCATTTTGCTGTATAGATCAAATTTATCTTAACCCCTAATTGAGAATTATTTTGCAATGTAATAATTCACGCGATTCACAAGGAGCTTTCTGTTGTCCTCATGTACACCTGATTTTTTTATTTCAGTGTCTCTGCTGAAGAACCTCAAACACGCCAACATCGTCACACTGCATGACATCATCCACACGGACCGCTGCCTCACCCTGGTGTTCGAGTACCTGGTGAGTGCACCAGCAGCTGGAGATCAGCACAGTTCCTAAAGGTCACTCAGCCCAAAGGAAGATCAATGCAACAGCGAGTTGTTCTGTCTTGCAGGACAGTGACCTTAAACATTACTTGGACAACTGTGGAAATCTCATGAGCATGCACAACGTCAAGGTGAGAGCTAGCTGTACGTTACTGGTGGGAGGATTTCAGAAGCTAACTGAATGTCCTGAATCTATTAAAAAAAAAAAACTTTTTTTTTGCTGCAAACTCCCACTCAGGAATTAATTTGTGTTTATACTGGTGAGCTTGTATTTTAGATGAGCGTCACCATTGGAGTTGTCTTTACTTGTTAAGATTTTGTGTTCCTGTAGTGCAAAGTCACAGGCAGGCAGATTGACATCAAGGAGAACATCAAGTAAGAAAATAGTCAGGGGCAAGTTTACAGCAAAGGCAAAAAAATACATAGCACAATTATTGGAATTAGAGTACTTGGATTGAAAGAAGAGTGCAATTGAGTAAAGTCATTCAAAAAATAAAATCTGCATAAAAATACAACAGAGCTTTCACAAGAAACAAATTAGCGAATATCAGCACGATGTAAACATTTACTGAGTAGTGCTGGTCGTAGCCTACCAGCTGCTGGGGGAAGGATCTGAGCTAACTCTACTTTATGCACCCAGGATGCAGCAGTTTGTCACTGAAGAAGGACTCCAGACTGTTAAACTTGGTGACCAGAACAAACTGTTTCCTTGTTCTTTACCCCTACAATAAACACACTCAATTCTCAGATTTTAATTGTGGATGTGTATCCTTTTATGTGTTATACTTAAAGTCATTTTTCAGGCTGCGTTTATACGATATGCTGCCTGACAGTCTGACATTTATTCTTTGTTTTACCTCTTTAATTATCATGCCTTAGTTTGGTCATTAAGCCCTGCTGGATCCTAAACTTGTCTCCATTCTTCTGAAATCCTGACGCTAATTATGAAAAATAAAGTCAAAATGCCTTCAAGCTCACATATATTTACTTTTTCTGTTGGATTTTTAGACTGTTTTACATATTACACAGTAGACAGATTTTCTAAAGACACAGTTTCACTGACAAAACAAACAACGATAAAGATTTGCTTTGAGAGATAATCTATTTCAGTAACTCAGTGTACAAACTGAAACACCATGTATTGATTAATTGCACAAAGACTGATCTTTTTAAGCCTTTTGTTCTTATTAATTATGAGGATTTTCTACTTACAGCTAATAAAAACACAACATTTGAGTTTATAATATCACATCAGATCAATAAGAACAAAAAAAATTGAATACTGAAATGTGGGCTTATTGAAAAAGCTTAATAGCTGCTTAAAGATTCCTGTTTTAATTGGACGTATTCATCAAGACGCATATTCTATTTTATTGAATGTGACCTTCCACTTATTATGCACTGCTGTGTTTTGCTTTATTACATAAAATAAATGACATTCTAATTATTGTTGTAAAGTTATGTTGACTATGTGAGGCAGGTGAGTAAACACGGCTACTGTGTTGGAACGGCTGCATTTCCTTTTGAACCCGTGCAGCGTCTTTTCTTCTCACCTCCCTCCTGCAGATTTTCATGTTCCAGCTGCTGCGCGGTCTCTCCTACTGCCACAAAAGAAAAATCCTGCACAGAGACCTGAAGCCTCAGAACCTCCTCATCAACGACAAGGGCGAACTGAAGCTGGCCGATTTTGGTAGGAAGCACGCCGACGTTCAACAAACCGAACAGGTCGCTCTCTGCAGTGACGGAGCAATCCTGCTTGTAGTAAATACTTTGAGTCATATTCTGTTTTATCGCCACACGGAGCTCTTAAATGCTGATTACCCTCGGCCTTTCTTCATGTTTCCTAGCAACCATAACCCCTCTCTTGATTTTCTCAGTTTTGTGTTGGAAGTAGGTCGGTAAGCCCACCAGTGTCCCTGACTATTTTTAATAGCTTCAGCTAAACACGCAGCCAATGACACGACATGTTGAACTGCCTTTGGCTCTTTCATTGGCTAAAAATGTTTATGGGAAGCAGAGCGAAGCCACCTGTCCCGCTGAGCAAAGATGTAGCTAAAATGGCGTCCTGTGCTGCCCAGGTCTGGCTCGAGCCAAATCCGTCCCCACAAAGACCTACTCCAACGAAGTGGTGACTCTTTGGTATCGGCCCCCCGATGTGCTGCTGGGCTCTACGGAATACTCCATGCACATCGACATGTGGTGAGAAACAGTCACTCACCTTTCAGTGCACCCACCCACGTCCCGCAAAGACGGGAGTTTTAATGGATTTTTTATTTGCAGGTATGAAGAATTTAAAAAATTGATAAATAATTCTTTGTTCTCTGACCTTAATTAAATATCAAAAGATACCAAATTTCTGATTTGCTATTAGTTGCACTTCTTGATCAAAGCCACCATAAACGGATAGCATAATGTAAAATTGACTCTTTTTTTTTTTTTAGCTTTACATCATGTTATAATGTTTTTTCTTTATTAAAATTATATCTAAAGTTTTGCCTTGATTCTTTCATGAATGTTTGAGAAATCCTTTAATCTCCATGGCAACCATTCAGCTGTGGAAAACAGCTGGGTTGACCTAGCACCGCCTTCAAGAAGAAGCTCCTCCTCTGAGCTGCAGCTTCCATTCTTCTGAGCTTCCACCTCACAGTGCAGCCCTCCTCCACTCAGCTCCTTCAGACTAGCCAGCAGCAATTAGCAAACACCTGCTCATCTACTGATCTCGTTAATGTAATCGGCAAGTTGATGGAACAACTTTTTGTATCATCAGTGACAGCAGCAGGTGTTCAGGGTTGTGTCTCTATCAACGTTGTACATCCAGAGACATTTTTACCCATCACAGGTCTTAATGGTGCTGTCTGTTCACTAACGTTCGCTAACAAACCTTGGAAATGCTCGCAAAACAGCTGCATCCATGGTGAGATGAAGTCATGTGTTGGTCGACTGCATTTATGAATTAGGTGAAGGCCATTGCCTTCACTGGGTTATCAGAGGAAAGAAGGGGCAGAACATGACAAACATTTCAGATCCTTGAAGGCCACATGTCTTTTTTTCTTCCACTTTACAATTATGTGCGTTTTTGTGTTGTTCTATTGGGTAAAATGTCAGGAATATGTGTCAAAGTTTGTCGATGTAATGTGAAAACGTTGGGAGGATGAATCGTTTTGTAAAACATTGTGTGTCATCTTTGGTCAAGATTGGCTGATGAACCAGTGCAGCATTGTTTCCATTGGTCGGATAATTCTCAGTTTATTTCCTCATATTGAACAGTTGTCATTTAAACTGATTGGACAAATAAAGTGTGCCTGGGTCCATGCAGCACTGCACAGACAGTTTTTAATGCTACATGCCCTCCCCCCATCACCACTGAGCGTTTTTTAATCATCGTCAAGATCTTCCAAGATTTCTGTGATTTCTCTCTTTTTAAATATCCCAGGTTGCTTGTAGACACATGACTCACACTCTAATATGAAGATGCATAATTCATGGGCAATCACTTTCCTTATATACTTTTTGCACAATAATTGTTTGCTTATAACTCCCCCACAGCTTTGTGAAATGACAGATTATGAAGAACGGAGCTCCAGCAATGCAACAGTCTTTTATGAGCTTACATATCCCCCCACAGATCCACAGGGGGTCTCACCACGCCACCCACAGTGCCCACTCACTCGGCTCATTTTAAAGTCTTGAATTCACATTGAGACCTAATATATTGGGATTGCTTTTTTCCCTCTCTGTCCGACTTGTATTTTCATCCCCTGCCTCCTCCTCTCCTTCTCTGTAGGGGTGTGGGTTGTATACTGTATGAGATGGCAACGGGTCGCCCCATGTTTCCTGGTGCAACAGTGAAGGAGGAGCTACACTTGATTTTTAGACTTATGGGTAAGATGACTAGGAATGGCAGTAGAGTAAAATCCTGATTGAAATGTGCAGATGAGAAGAGAGCTTATCCTTATTAATACAGAAAGTGTTTGCTCAGCCGCTGAGTTGCCCTGTACCAACCGGTTCATTGGTCACAGAACTATCAAATCCAGCACCTACGCATGCAGCCTTCTTTTATGAGCGTATGTGAAAAGCTGGGCTGCTCTCAGCAATCTAATGAGTTCTAGAAACCTACAATGAAAGGAAACCACCAGTGGTGTGTCACTTCTGCCACTTCTGCTAACTGTACATAGCAAATGTTTTACGTAGCACTTTAGCAGTTTTGCAAACTTTGAAAACAATTAGTGCTCTTAGCTTCCACCGAATTCATTTTTTGGTATGTATTCTAATGGTGCGTTCACACCAAAAGCGTTACGTGGGTCAAAAACGGCGCTTCATGTTCAAATTTGACGCGTGTGCATGTTGAACGCAGACTCTTGACATTTTGCTTGTCTGGTTTCCATTCAAAGTCTATGTGGAGGCATATTTAGTCAGCTCTAGCCACTGCTTTCTGTTAGATGCTGTTGATGCTTCAAATGCTCAAAACTCTCCAGACGGTTCAAATCTCGCCACGCTAGCCGCTTGAAATGCGCCTCCACGGCCCTCGATGCGCCTCCACGGCCCTCGATGCGCCTCCACATAGGCTTTCAATGTAAACCAGACATGCCTGACGCTCTAAACACTTTTGGTGTGAACGCACCATAAGTCTACTTGGTTGTTTTGTAAACTTTCAGTTGAATAAAGTTCAACATCTGTGTCAAAGTTTTGGTTATTCACTGTTGAGAATTCTTTAAGTAGTTAGACGTTTATATTCATGCTCTTATTTTGAAGTGGGTGACGACTGGTCATGTAGCAGTTAGTCTGCACCGTTAAGATGGGCTTTTTCTCACTTGGTTTCCTGGTGATTACATAATAATAGTAACTAAATGTAACAATAAATGAGACGAACTATTTCTTTGTGATGCAGGTACTCCAACAGAAGAGACCTGGCCTGGTATTAGCAGTAATGAGGAGTTCAGGTCTTACCTCTTTCCTCAGTACAGATCTCAAGCTCTCATCAACCACGTACCTCGGTAAACCCTCTGCGTTAACTAGCAATGATCTCCATGCATGGCCAGACGCTGAGACATCTAAAGCATTACTAGCTAATTTATTAATGTAGTATTAGGCCAATTATGTATCATCCAGTTTAATGTGATTCAAACTTTATCGGTGTTTCACTTCGAGATGTTTTGGACACATAATCCTATCAAGCATAAGAAATCAGGTAATGGAAATTGAAATACATAATCAAAGGGGCAGTATTATGTAAAATCAACTTTTTTGAAAATTACATCATGTTATAATGTTGGTCTCTCACCAAAAACATTCCTGTAGTGTTGTCTTCTTTCATGCATATTTGAGAAATCCTTTAATCTCCCATGGCAACCATTCAGCTGCGCGAAACGCCTGGGTGGATCTAGCCCCGCCTTTGAGACGCAGCTTGTCCTCTGAGCTCCAGTTCCCAAGTTTCCGAGCTTCCACCTCACAGAGCAGCCCTCCTCTGAAACTCCTCCACTCAGCTCCTTCAGACTAGCCAGCAGCAATTGGCAAACACCTGGTGGACCTGTGCATCAGCTGAATTCATTATAGGAGCTACTTCTCACTGAAACGCTGGTAAAACGTTTAAATTAATAAAGGAGCCATGTTGTGATGACTTCCTGAAGGCGGAGTTTCAGAAAGAGCAGGAGTTTTTAAAGAGACAGACGCCCAATTTAAAAGCGTTTAAATATCAAAGTTCAGTTTCTTTTAAGTCACATTTTCTATTTAAAGCATTTTTATAGCAACTGAAAGTGACATATTTACTTGATTGAGCTATAAAATGACACTGTGTGCCTGGAAAATATTTAATACTGCTCCTATAAATGTAATCTGACATGATTGATTTATTAATTTTTGTTTTAGGATGATCCATTGAGAATGGATTTGTTTTTTAGCTTTTTTTCACACTTTGATGTTTAGTTCACCAAAAAGCAATCTGCAAGGGAACAAATACTTTCTAATGGAATGTTCATGTTTATTGAACGAGTGAAGTTTTAAGCTGTCTAACACTTTCTTGGTCTCCATCAGGTTGGACACGGAGGGAATTGATCTGCTGTCAGCTTTCCTGCTGGTACGACCCCAAAGCCCGTTTATATGAATCCTAATCTTACCTGCTAATTCACTGAGGTTCTAACGAGCTCTTTCTGCATGGCATGTGACAGTATGACACCAGGACCAGAATCTCGTCTGAAGCGGCTCTACACCATGCCTACTTCCTGAGTCTGGGGGATGCCATACATCATCTTGCTGACAGTAAGATATAGTTGCTTCCATTGAGATCCTCCATTATAAACACAGCTGTATGATTTTTATATGTGGTATTAATGCAATGAGAGCTCCACACATACTCCTTTTCCTTTCTTTGCTCCAGCTGCTTCAGTGTTCTCTCTCGGAGAGGTGCAGCTCCAGAAGGATCCAGGCCATCGTAGCTCAGTATTCCAGCCTTTAGGTAAGAAAAGAGCTGGACATTACCTTACCCAAAGCATATCACAGATAATGGAAGGCAATTGTTGTATGATATGCATGCCCTCTGTGTATTTTGGGTTTTTCTGAGGACAGAATCTAGTCTAATTTTCACCAGGTTCTAAAATGATTTGAAACAAACATCAGCAACTGATTGTCATTTAAGACTTTTGTTAGGATTTGAGATGCTGCCAATGGAACTAGTATTTTTTTTTATAAATATTGACAAATGCTGACATTGGACCACTTTTTTCAGTAACGAATAATCTAACGCATTACTGTTTCAAATCCAGTAATCGGACTAAAGTTACTTATTCAAATCACTTTGCATTACTAAAATCATATTTATAGTTTTCCAGACAATACTGGAACACAGAAAAACATGCACAAATTACTAAAGTTATTTTTTGTACTGTTGTAACCATTAAACAATCTCCCATTCAGTATAACCATATAACTGGAGAAGCATTGTTGATGTTACCATTATAAAATAACTTTCAATTAAGTTTTGGCAAAGCTCAATGTAATTTTCACAGGAGGCAGAGCGTTGTTGTCAGCAGCTGCTGAAAGTAGCTAAAAAAGTTACTTTTAATGTAATTTAGTTACTTTCCAAATCAAGTAATCAATAATCTAAGTTACTTTTTCAAGGAGTAATCAGTAATCCGATTAAAGTAACTTTTTCACAGTAACTACGCCATCACAGATTGTAACAAACTCCTGACATCTTGCTGAAAAGTTGTTAGTAAGTTAGTTTGTCTTATTTCAACTGTACCAAGATATTTGCACTATAAACTAGACCAAAACTAACTGATGTTTTTGCAGTGAATGAACTGAAGCCATGTTATAGTGGCTCAAAAGTTCGTCCTATCAAGATATGTAAGACGGATAAAGTCAGACAAGAAAACAGCTATGCATTGTTATCATAGGGTGTTTTTCAAACAACTTTTTTCTCTTCAGTTTATTTTTTTAAATTTTTTTTTTCACTTGGGGCTAGATTAATATAGTTTTAGATAAATATAAAAAACACTTTCATTGTGTCCTAGATGTTGGTATTTTGAAAAGAGCATCATTATGCTGGTACTTCACCACTGTGCTCTTCTTTGTGTTGGCCTGTAAAACCACAGGAAAACACTTATCAGCATGTATTTAATACCATGTTTGTAACTGAAATGTAACACTTTTATGACTAAAATGTAAAAAAAAAATGAAACATTTTTCAGTGAACCTAAACTGAAACATCTGGGGGGAAAAATCATTAAAATGTACTTCTTCTTTATGAACTGTAATGTGATCCTCTTCAGGCCGAGGAAAGAATCGAAGACAAAGCATCTTCTAGAAAACACAGAGAAGAAGAAGGAAGACATGAATGGAGAGAAGCTGCCTTTCAAATCCAGATCACCAAGGCCAACTAAAGCTTAACACATTGAGCAAGCAACCTCAGCAACCACACACACACACACACACACACACACACACACACACACGCATAGCGTCACAAGGACATCTTCTTCACTCATTTCCATGGCAGCTGAACTTGAAGGCTCATCCTCTTTCTGAAGATAAAAAATGTTCTGCACTTAAACAGACCTTATTCAATCTCCTTCCAAACACACACACACACATAAACACACACACACCCCCTTGAACACTTTTGCACTATAAGAAACACTACACATGTTGCACATATCAGAGAGTTCTTTGCTTCCCTCCTTTGATACCTCTGACAAAGAAGGGACTGTATAATAATTAACTCTGAAAACTGAAAAATTGAACAAAGTCGATCATTTTTGCTATTCTTAACTAGTCACATTCTAAAGCCTGCTTGTAGTATTTACAAAAAAACTGAACCATACCAGCAGGTTGTGTTCTCTGAGTGAGATCTCCTTAGTGTCAGTCCAGTTTGGTGGCTCCTCCACCCCTACGGCTCCCATTCATCCTTTCCTCAACTCATCTTCCACAAGCTCTGCCTCTGCCTTTCTGCCTCCTGTCGGACCCTCTGCTGTCCCTCTGAAAAAAAATGTTAGAACATTGTACAACAAATACATCATATTTTTTGTACAAATACGGGAAAAAAATGCTTAACTGTCAATTTGTACACACGCTCATGTTAGCATGTTAGCATGTTAATACAAAGCAAATAATATGTGAGCTAACATTTAGCCTGGTTGGGCCTGACCACTGATCCCAGAATCAAAAATCTGATCTTTTTCTGGTAACTGAACGTTACAATGCCCAATACAGCTGCTAAGCTGTGTGTGTGTGTGGATGCTGTTGCTGTGTGAAGAGAAGACTCAAAGTTAGCTTTTTCTGCAGCAGCGAGACATTTAAACAGAAATTAGAGCTAGCACAGAACTCTGAGAAGGTACTTAAAACAAAACCAGGTTTTCTGCTGTATCTTGGGAGAAAGATTTCCTCAGCAGATAACAGGAAGGATGAAAGGAGCTATCTGTTCTCCTATCTGATGGGGAACAAACCCTGCTTTTCAGGGACAGGTTTGTCTCATTTCTGAATGAGGTCTTTGGAAATGAGACAAAAAAATTATATCTAATAAGCTTCAAAATGTATTTAGTGAGCCAATGAATAAAAATTAATCAAAGCTACGATGCTGTTGATTTGTGTGTGGTTTTCCTTGGAGACACAGCTTTTGTCTGACGGGTAACAACTACCACATGGATTTCACTTAAATCATTAGAGTTTATGTGGAAAGAGAGAGACGAGTGACAGGCAGAGATCCTGTGGAAATTAAACCAACTCAGATAGGACAGAGTTTCATTGACTTGTGTAGAAGTTGCGTCTTGTTCAGAGGATCCTCAGCAGTTCAGCTTCAGCCGCCGTAGCTCTGAAGCTGTACACGCGGCCATGAGGGCAGTCCTAGCGATAAACACGTAGCATTCCGTCTTACCTCTACTGACTATCCTCCACCTGTCCACCAAATCTGACCCTTTTGTGAATAATAATCTCAACAGATGAGAACCAACTCATGCAGAGGAACTTGCCTTGTTACAGAACCCCCACTCCGCGCAGACTGGGCTCATTTTCACCTTTACAGTGTTAACAGCTGAATTTGAAGTTGCCTTAGTAAGCTGTGCATGATGTGTTGGCTTGTGAAGAGTCTATAATTGATCTAGTGTAGCTAATGTTTTGGGAAACCTTTACTTTGTGTCTGTAAATATTTTAGTCTCCTATTTGCACAAACCAAAAGTGTCCTCTAAAGCCTGCTCCCTTCGCTTTAGTTCGTCTGTCCTTACGCTGTTCCTAAATATGACCTGCTGACTTTCTCAGACTCCTCGCTCTGTGTCCAGTACAGTGAGAAATGGAGTCATACAGTTGTTTTCTTGAAGCAATGTGGATTAAGTAGGATTCACAGTCCTCTCCTGATGTATTTCACTGCTACAGCATAGGCAGTTTTTAGCTGAAGATATGTAAAAGTCCTTAGATAAGAAACATGAAGTAATGTGTAAAACAGAATTTTTGATGAGACCATGAAAAATTGGTGACATTTTTACATCTTTTTGAGTCATTATTCTATATTTACGCTGCAGATTTTAACCTACAGGTTAAATTTCTTCTTAAGGTGGGAAACTGATGTAGGTTCATGATAAACATGCAGCTGAAGAAATGAGCTGGAAAACTTTCAAAAAAACAGCTTGGCTTGCCAACTGTGTCTAATTAAAGGAGCAGTCTGTTGGATTCAGTGCCATCTAGGGGAAATAATCACCTTTGCCAAAACTAAGAAACAAAAACCTCAGCCCGTATTTTATTTATGTTTACTTGGTAGCTCAAAAAAGCCAGCCAGAACCTTTCTGGGAAGGGAGCGATGTTCTGTAGGTTTGGTACATAAAGAAAAGCAAAAAGGCGCCGACATCCTGTACCTAAACAACTGAACAATAATGGATACTTGCTAAACAAAACTGCCAATCTGAATTACACGCTTGGAAGCCTCCGATACTGATGAAAAAACTTTTATTTTGAAGGCTACTGCTTCACACATCTTGCTAGCTTGAATGAAGAGAACCAAGAGAACGAGCAGTTTAAAGTAGTTCAACAATCACTTCAGTATACCTCAGTTTGTGTTCATTATATTGAGAATTAATTACATAATAAACAAACGTCGGTATACCAATCCAACAAAACACTGGCAATTGATCGAATGCCTGGTTTTCACTGAGCGGGTCAGTGTGGTGCGGGTCAGGTCGGTGCGCTTCAGTACGCCATGTCTGTTATCCATTTTAAAAGTCAATATGAGCAGTGACCTGAAGCATTGGCCCATACTGGACCATTGCTTCAGGACAATGGTACGATACGGTTAGGGCGGAGCTGCTGCCGTCACACAAAACAGCGCATTGACCACGGGACAGAAAAACGGCTCTGCTGAAAATATCGTACTGAACTACACTGACCCGTGCCCTACCATTTAGTGGAATCAAGGCAAAAAGTGTGTCTCTAGTAGTGGAGACCCCAAAATGCTACGTTTTTAACTTTGCATTACAGATGCCATGCTAAATGTTCAGCATGTGCTCTACTTATTTCTTTAGAATCCATTATTGTGGAGACAAGAAATGTTACCACTATGACACTATGAAGAAAACAAAGCTGTGAACCAAATCATATCGCTTCTTTATAGCTTTTAATGAAGATTTGCTAATACTAGCCTTAAGATTACACCAGAGGGAACGTATTCATCCAGAAAGAGATTCGCATGGCTCATTTAAATACAGTAGACATGGCAGAACGTCGTCAGGAGGCTGTCTTTGGACGGCATCTCTACTGTTGTCCTTATACAAAACTCCTCTTGAAAATAATTCAAAAGACATCTTTAGAAAAAAAAAACATGGATGTTGTACAAGGCATGCAGAGCAGCATGGAGGTGAATCCTTCCAAAAAGTATTCTTTTCGCAGTCAAGCTAAAGCATGCTCCAAAACATCTTTCCTTTCCCTGAGTTTTGCTGTGGTGACGTGACCAAGTGTGAAAACCTGAAAGTACTTTTGCAAGGCAGGTTGTGTCCCAAAAGAAGGAGAGGTTCATTTTTAGTTCTGTTGCTGCACATCTGGGATGTGTCCTGTTCACAACTGCATGGAGACAGAGGGAAAATAAAAAGACAACTCTTAACAATTATGTCAAGCAAACAGGACAAGGAATAAAAAATCTTTAATTTGATATTTGGTCAGATTTTTACAAACGTTTTGAGGATAAGGAGCTTCGTATAGCTGTAAATTGGCTTTTGAGTAGCAGTTAGCTTGACTTCTCTGTGAGTTAACCAAAAAGATCCTCTAAACTGAAACTGCATGTTGCAACGTTCATATGACTGCTGATTGGAACGCCATACAAACACTCTTTAACCACTTTTCAAGAAATCAAATATGTCATTTCGAAACGACCATTAGTGCATTTTTATCAGTCAGTTACAGTCAGATAGAACGGAAGAAACCGTGGTCTGAGTCTTCAAGTGACCTTAAGTAACAATTTGTTTAGTTTTAATATCTTGGATAAGATCATGTCATCTACAGGCATAGTGGTCATGTGACTCAAATGATAGAAAAACAAACTTCTTTGAAGAGATTCTTTGGGAAAGAAAAAAAGACATAAGTTTTAGGAGAGTGCACAAAAAAAGCATTTGGCCCTGTAAATGTCCTGTTTTAATTTCTTTGTCACACTTAATTGTTTCAGGTCAAACACATTTCATTTTTTGACAATAACCAAATCTAATTTTCAACTAATTAGATTTATTAAGAGAAATAATGTCTTGAAAATAACCTGTGAAGAAGTATTTAACC
This sequence comes from Poecilia reticulata, assembly GCF_904066995.2. Taxonomy (NCBI): domain Eukaryota; kingdom Metazoa; phylum Chordata; class Actinopteri; order Cyprinodontiformes; family Poeciliidae; genus Poecilia; species Poecilia reticulata. Next base: position 31,698,928 of record NC_088834.1, read on the forward strand.
TCTTACAAATTTTTTTTCTTACTTGTTGAACAAAAATAGCAAGAAGTCCCTCACACATCTACCAACAATATAAAATGGCATCTTATGGTCACTGTAGATAGAAAAAAGAGTAAATTATCACAAAAAAAGTGATATTTTGAGATTTTATAAAAAAAAAAAAAATCTAAAAAAAGTCTGAGAGCTCCAAAAGTTTAAAATTTGCGAGAAAAAAAGAACTCTGAAAATTAAGAGATTAATCTCAGAAACTTTCCATAAAAAAAAAACAGGACATTTCTGAGCTTCAAAATTCTAAGATTTTCAATTTTTGTAAATGTTTTGAGTTTCAAAACTCTAAACAGTTTCAGATTTCAGAGTGTTTTCTATCAAATGTTCAACTTTTCAAGCTAATTAATCAAAAATATTCTGATGGAAATTTATTCCTCCTTTCTTTTTTTATATCTGAAATGGCCATACCATGCTGTTCTGCTTTCAGGATGATTGAAAATATGCCTTTTTATTTACACTGGTCATGATATTAACATTTGTTTGTTTGAACATGTGAACCTTTAAGTGACTAAAAATCAAAACCAGAACTTACTGGCAAAGGAGAAGACCACTTTATCTTCCAGCCGTTTTAAGGAAAACACTAAAGTCCCAGCATCCAGTCAAAGTATTGACACCACGATTCACACCATTCTGTATCAAACACACTTTTCTACCTCTACACTTCAAAAGAGAGAGTGGTTTGGTTTTTACCATCTACAAACCTGTCCAGCTGAGTGAGAGGGAGAACGGGTTCTGGTGAAGCTGCTGGAGCTTCAGGAGGATGTACAGTCTGGGACGGTCCACTTTCAAACCCCCCCTCCCCTTCCTTCAATGACAGAAACGTGTTACTGTGTGTTTAGTTGTGTTAAATGAAGCTATTTTAAATACTGCCCTTGAAAAAGAGATCATAATATATATATATATGTATATGTATTTTGACAAATGTTTTAATCTATTTCAGTAAGTATTATGCTGTAACAGATACAGAAAAGCAAACAATAGAGTTCTGTATTGAGAATAAAAAGTAAAAACATACCGATGTCTAAATGTTTTATAAAAGATGAGTTTTAGATTTTGTATGAGATGTGATATTTTATGTGAATTGTCTATTCTGTTACAATGAGAAAATGAATGTACTGTGACTGCCAGAAGGCCTAAAATTGACTGAATAAATAATTATTAAATAAACTATTGATATCATGAAAAAAATTATTCTTGTGTATTTCTTCTTCCTTGTACTTTTTGACAGTTGAATGTGTAATTATATGTTGCTAGCTTGCTGTTTTTCATGACACAATCACTGTGCATGTGAAAGGGTGCAGTATCACAAATGAACAGAAGATGCTACTGTTGGACAACTATATGTGAGCAATGAGTCTAAGAGCTCAACCTCTGCGCTGATGATGGCAGCATTAGAAGACCGAACCCATCAAGAGAAATCTGTCCTAGAGGACAATTTCTCTAATCTCAAAGAACAAACTCTCCCGGCTGGGGAAGTTTACGGTGAAAAGGAGACCGTTGAGTCTAAAAGCTCAACCTCTGCTCTGACAAAAGCAGCACGAGAAGACTGGACCCATCAAGAGAAATCTGTCCTAGGGAACGATTTCTCTAATCTCAAAGAAGAAACTTTCCCGGCTGGGGAAGTTTTCTGTGAAAAGACGACAGCTTAGTCTGAATACTCAACTTCTCCTTTGATGAAAACAGTATTAGAAGACTGGACCCCTGAAGAGACCATTGTCCAGGTAATGATTTTTCCAATCTTCCCTAGGTTGGATGGATGGATATGTTAATGAACAGTGAAAAACTTGCGTAAAGTGTAAGGGAGTTGTAATTACAACTGTCCATCCATTTCATTCATCCATTTTCTTCCTCTTGGGTCGGGTCACTGAGGTAGCAGCTTAAGAAGGGAGGTCCAGAGTTCCCTCTCCCCAGCCACTTGTTCCATGACCTCTGGGGGAACCCCAAGGTGTCCCCAGGCCAGCCGAGAGACATAGTGCCTCCAGCGTGTCCTGGGTCTTCCCCGGGTTCTCCTCCCAGTAGGACGTGCCTGAAACACCTCACCAGGTAGGCATCGAGGAGATATTCTGACCAGATGCCCCAGCCACTTCTTGACATGAAGCAGTAGCGGCTTTACTCTGAGTCCCTCCCAGATGACTGAGTTTCTTAGCCTATTTATAAGGGAGATCCCAGACACCCTATGGAGAAACCCCATTTCAGCTCCTGGGACGTGAAATGTCACCTCTCTGGTGGGGAAGGAGCCGGAGCCGGTGTGTGAGGTTGAGAGGCTAGAAATAGTGGGTCTTACCTCGATGCATGGCTCCGGTTCTGGAACCAGTCTCCTTGAGAGGGTCTGGACGTACTTCCACTCTGGAGTTGCCCATGGTGAGAGGTCGCGGATGGATGGATGGATGGATGAATTATTATATTTGTTATTATTATTATTATTATTATTATTATTATTATTATTATTATTATTATAAGCATTATAATAATAAAATATTATTTATTATAAATAATTATATTATTTATAAGAGTATAAATAATAGTTATATTATTATTTATATATTATTATATATGAATAATATTGTCAGGAAAGAAGTGGTTGGTGGTGAGGAGAGAACACTGAGACCCAGGTAAGATGAAGATGATGGTGATTTATTTGAAGATAGTGGCTCAGACAGTCCAGGACAGGCAGAGAGACAAGCGCACAGCTAAATGCCGGTAGCAACTGACTTACAGGACGAGAAATGAGAGCTAACGCAAACCAGGATTTAGCAGCTCCACTGGAGAGCAGACAGTAGACGAACACAGACGCTACCCTAGAACTGCTACCTGGGCGACTGTGGCTCTGCGGGTAGAGTAGTCGTCTTGCGATCGGAAGGTTGTAGGCAGTGGCGCAAAAAGTGGGTATGCAGGGTATGCAACGCATAGGGGCGCAGCACCAGAGGGGGCGCCAAAACCCCGTCTGGAGGGGGCGGCGCGCCGATGATGTTTTCCCGTACACTAATGCGCGCCTTACGCTCCTTCACCTCGCACACATAACGAGGAGGTAAATGTAGCGAGTTTTACCCTTCACGTATCGTCGCCTCGGGGGGGGGGGGGGTGCTGAGTGAGCGTCGCTCCTTCACCCTGACGTTCCGTCCCTCGTTCGGGGGGGGGGGCGCCGATCTATGTTTTTGCATCCACCTGAATAATGTGTAGTTGCGCCACTGGTTGTAGGTTCGATTCCAGCTTCCTCCTGCCACGTGTCGATGTGCCCCTGGGCAAGGCACTTAACCCTAAATTGCTTACCGAGCTGCGTATCGGTGTATAAATGTGTGAGCGTTTGTGAGTGCGAATGGGTGAATGTGACTCTAGTGTAAAGCGCTTTGAGTGGTCAAAAATGATCGGATAAAGCGCTATATAAGTTCAGTCCATTTACCATTTACCATTTACCCGGTAGTGTTACCGCAAGTGGAATTTAATCATGGAGACGCCCATAAGCATTATTTGCAAACATAGTTTAAGCAAATACCACATTTACTTTGTTCAGTTTATATTTACATGTGCTACATTTAGCACTGATTTTAGACACACTCTACTTGTCTTTCTTATAAAATAAAACATTTTCAGCCACTGTTTCTGCGGAGTGGCCATTTTGAAACGCGAAGTCCATTTCAATATGCGCTGCAAGTTACAAGTCGTAACTGTGGTTAAAACTTGTCAGAGGTACTCCCAGTTTCCCAGTGGGAAACTTTGGAGACCGTTCTAATTGGTAGAAGGTCTGAATTTCCCAGTTCCGAGTACAACTGGAACGCAGCATCAGTGTTCTGCTGCTAACGAGCCATCATTTGATCCAGCTTTGTTGAACTAACACGCACGAGGACTAACTATGGACACCCATGACCGAATACCAAGAATGTGGTGTTCACCTTCAGCGGTAAGGGCAGTAAAACACATTGGCAGTATGATTGAACACTCCAACTCAAAATGTATGGGGGAAAAAAGTAAATGAATGTACAAGCATAACGAATTCCTCACGGCTATTTGACCATTTTATGCTAGTTTGTCCTTCCTCCCACCCAAAAAAACTAACTATTTGTCTTTAATCTACAAGTACGTTTTGTATATTCGTGTTAACAACGTCACTTTTTGATCCCTCAGGTCGACCCTTTTCCCTCCACGTGAGCGGGAAGCCACCTCCTCCGTGCTCGTCATCCCTATCAGCCGGACAAGCCACCGGCAAAGTGGTAACGAGCAGACACAAATGTTGAAAAGGGGGCTGTACCTCCACGCAGAATTAGCCAATCAGCATCACATCCGTCGATCGGATAAAGTGAAGCTCAACTTTTTTTCTTATCACTTATTAAGTTGTGTTTACTTTGTGTGTCCGCTCCCAGTCCAGCCAGCAGAAGGAAACCAACCGCAGGCGGCCGAGAGGAGTTCGGTCTGCTCTCAATGAGCCACCATGAGGCTGCTGGACGAGCGGATCTGGTTGCTGTTCAGGCGACACTTGCAGCAAACTCTCACCTACTGGAGCGTGTTCTTCAGCTTCGGCCTGTGCGTCGCTTTCCTGGGGCCCACCATCCTGGACCTGCGGTGCCAGACCCAGACCACCTTGCAGCAGATCACCTGGGTCTTCTTCTCGCAGCAGTTCTTTCTGCTCGTGGGTAGCACTGTGGGCGGACTGTTCAAGAAAACGTGAGAGAAATATGTTTTTAAAGGTTTAGTGGGGGAGCTCGTATGTTTGATCCTGCTATAATCGTCATTGTTTTATTGTCATTACATTGACAGCTTATATTAGTGATTTTTTTTATTTATTACTACATATAAATTAAAAATAACAGTTAATTTATGATATCTGGCAAAAACAAATGTTACATACTACTACTAATAATAATAATAATAAAAAACTAAGAAATTAAATGTTTTATTGGCATAGATTATTCAAAAAGACAATTAAAAGAATATGCTTCATATTATATGAAGCATACTAATTCTAACAGGGGTGGCCAGACCAGGTCAGTAAAAAAATTTAGGGAAAAAAATACATTTATTTGTTTGTTTGTTTGGATGTGATTGAATAAAGTGACTCAATGCCTTTCTATGTCCTGAACATGATACTTTGGGGAGGTCAGTGACATGGCCAACATTTTTCAAGATGTCACCCCTTGACCCCCTCCCCTTTACGGGTACCTCTAAGATAAATTAAGGAAGTTTTAAGGCGCAGTGGGGAAAAAAAAACTTTTAAAACTTTAGTTTAGAAGTTTTGTCAAAATTCTGTCTGACAGTTCTTCTCATTTGACTGGCAAATGTCCAGCATTCAAATAACATCTGCTTGTCTTAGTGCAATGTCCGAAATGTGATGACACACACACACACAAAGGATGTGTGTTGGAGGAAAGCCCTTTCTGAAGAAGAAAAAAATAGATAAACAGTAAATAATTTCTCTGTGTTTGTGGTTTTTAAAGGGAGGGACAGCAGCACCGGTCAGGAATCAGACACCAAGATGTCTGATGTTTGGTAATGTTGGCAGAATATGTTTTAAATCAAACAGTGGAGTTCTTAGCTGTTTTCTTTGTAATCCATATCAAATAAAACGATAGAGAACATAAACAGTGAAAACAAAATTTCAAGATAAAATGACTTAGTAATGCAGTTCAAGTTCAGTTCAGAAATACTTTATCAATCTCAAAGTTGATTCTGTCCAAAGCAAATCGTAGAGCTGCTCATGTTGGGTAACCAAACTGCAAATATATCCATTGAACAATTTCATTATCCACACATTTTAACCTTAAGTGACATAAAGAGTTTTTAACATTTGTTTTTGCAAATTAAAATCTGAAAGTCATGTTTTGTTTAAGAATAACAAATTTTTCTGGTCAGCAAATTGTCCCAGAAGATATTTGGCAGAAGTGATAAAATTGCTGTATTGAACATTTTCAAGTAATTTAATGGTAATGCGACAAAGATGCGACCCTCTGACAAAGTTAAGCCAACTTAAAATGTTCTCCTTAGCAGGACAGGAAGCTGTGTCGGTAGATGTTAGTTTCATGCTTAGAAGAACAACACTGCTGTTCCTCTGTGGGGTTTCCTCCTTTGAACCTGTAGGTTCTGCAGCAATTAAACAGTTCTGCTTGTTTGAATTAGTTTTATATTGTAATTTTAAGGACATCATTGCACCAGTCTCTAGTGACTGTTAATGTGATGCTGTTCCAGGTTTGATGTGAAGATCACTGATGTTGAATATAATTTATCAGGAACAGCCTAAAGAGGAAAGGGGAACGTTGGCAGGGATGGCTGAGTACACAAGGTAAAGATTAAATAGAAGCAGCAGTGGGGCTGGAGGGCTGTGATAAACTGACTGGGTAAATACAAGTTAGTGGAACATCAAGGTGACTTTACTGGAACTGTACGAGGCTGTCCTGTTTAAACTGGGAGCACAGGGTGTCATGCTTTATCCCAGTAAGTCTGTAAAAAATAAAAAACTCCTGCATAAAAAGTTATTGATGTTATAGAGCAGTTTACACAGTTAATCCAGAAAGTGTTCACGGTTTACTGTTTCAGCTTGTTTTAAATCAATTTCTTTCCTCAAAATTCAGTATGCCATGATGACAATGTGAAAACATTTTTGTGAGCTTTTGAGTTTGTGTGTATTCACAGCCTTGTAGAAATATTAAGATATGCAGCTCAATTTTATTTTCGCTAAATGTTTATTGTGCTATTTGTGGATCTGCCTCCAACTGGATCACAGTTACTGGGTGTGACATCATTCCCAGCTCTGACTTCTGATCACAGGGTGTTCTGTTAGTTGGCAAATAAAACAATGAAAAGTCTGCAAAACAAGGAAATATGAGGAGAAGTGTGTTGATCCTTCACTTATATGAAGCTGTCAGATATGTGGTTACAAACTGGAGCTTGTTGCTAAGAGCTGGATGAATTTGTTTGCGTACAGTCTTGAAACGACTACCATTAAAAGTGAAATAATACTGTACTGTTTCACACCTTGACATTAATGAAGAAATGTATTCAGTTCTTTTTAGTAATAGTGTAAGAAAACACAATAATCTAAATTGCATGCATGGAGATCGCATTATTACAATCGCATTCAGGTTGGTATGTTCCCAGTTTTAACACATTTGGTAAAAAGAAGTTCTGAAAAGAAGCTCAAGTCACTGATTTTTGCAGCAGTTCCCCCTACAGAGGAAGCACAGGAGACGTAGTTGATGGCAGCAGCTGAGCTAGTGGCTTCATGTAGGAAATAAACTCAGTTAGACAGAGAAACCTGACCAGTATTACTATCCATGGGTTGAAAAACAGAACTCAAAGTTAACTCAGAACGCCAGCAGAATGCTTGCTAACATGTCGGATCGTCTGTGTTCCTCCAGCCTGCTGTCCTCCCTGTCGGCCCTCTTCGCCTCGGCGCTCGTCATCTCCCTGGTTTTTGCCATCATACCGCTGTGTCACCATGTGATCCTGCTGTCTGTCGCCATGGGAGTGGAGGGAGCTGCCATGGGCGTCATAGACACAATCGGGAACCTGCAGCTGGTGAGGCTCTACCAGAAGGACTCTGCCGTCTTCCTGCAGGTCAGTCAGATTTGTTGGGCCACATCTGCCGAGTCATGAAATCACACTTTACACAGCTACTATGTATTTATTATGGCAGAAATAAATGTTATTAATACATTTTATATAATAATTATTATTTGCAATGCTACATCCAGTCAGGACAGAGTGTCAGCCTTTACTGAAGAACTGGAACCAAAGTCCAGAAAATGTCATAATCATTAATCAGAACAATCAGCAGCGTTTCTGTCATCTTGTTTGGTGTTTCCATGTGTTGCATCCCATGGAACAACTCAGAATGTTTGAAAAAACAACTTAGGCAGCTTTATCTGACGAGAACCTTTTTGTCCACAAACTAATCTTTTTAAGCTAAAAATGTAATAAAATAAAATTCCAATTCAAGGACACAAGCTTCTGATTTTCTATCAGTAGGTAACACTGACCTCAGACATGAGAGAGAAGAGATTAATGAAAGAACTCAACATGTTTTTCTTTCTGATAAGAGTGAGAAAGTTGACTTATTTCAAAGACTCTGATAATATTGAGGTCATGGTCAATCTCCAATCTTTTTCTGTGTTTTTAATTAAGTGGAATCATGCCAGAGAAGTTGCTCTCTGCCAGAGAAATATTCCTCCTACCTGTTACTGTTGAACAGTAGGAGGAATATTCACAGCCTGAGCTGTAATGAAGGTTTTTTTAATTCTAGTTCTGCACCAGCACTGAGAGGCGGAACTCTGGAAACTTCAGGTTCAGCTGCTGTAGAGGGAAAGTTATTGAGTTTGTGACTTTTCAAACTGTAATCATAAAGTAATGCCAGGTTATTACTTTTATAAAGGGAGCACAATGAAACTGTAACAGTCATTTTAATTATCTTCACTGCGAAGCATAGTCTGTGTCACTGTGTAAAAATGGAACTCTATGGATCACAGTTGTGACTGGCTGGATTCATTGTTGGAGGCTTTAGTGATGAACACAAACCTGAATGAAATGAAGTCTTAGTTTGGTTTTATTGAATGTGATTATAATTATTCAGTTAGATAAAGTGAAGATACAATCAGAAAATGTTTTAACACATATCCAAAAATACCTTTGCATGCTTTTAAAGTGCTTTTTGGGGCTTCAGATAGATGTCTAAAAGTAGTTGAATGTTTTTCTATGACCAAAATTACATTAGAGACTTAAATAAATAATAATGATATTAATGTTTTTTACCCATATAAAATGTTTGGAAGCTCATTTTTGCTATGGAAGCAAAAAAATAAAAGTCCAACAGAAAGTCATCATTATAAGAACAAAAGTAATATTTTCTACTTTCAAAGTCATGATTATGAAATATAAAGTCATAATTATAAGTTTCAAAGTCATAATTTTGAGATTCAAAGTTGCACTGCACTGTTTCTTCAGGAGGTTTGCTTCAGTATCTCATAATTATGATTTTAAAACTCAAAATTCTGACTTTATGCTGGGCTTTTCTTTTTTTTCTGTTTTTTTTTCATTGCTGAAAAGGCTTCCATAAATATGAGTCTTTTCTTGTAAAAGTTCTATGTCCTAGATAGAAAAAGTGCAGCTAAAAACCCTGAATGGGAAATCTGATAACATTTATCCTGGAAAGAGATGATGGTGCTTTCTGGAATGTTGATTGTTTGAAGGAAGAGCGACGTTCTCTGTACCTGAAATGTGCAGTTCTGGTAGGAAGAATAGATTTATAGATTCCTAAAACACAGATCCAATCTGGTCATGAAATATAAAATGGCCACCAAAACGTTTTTGGAGATGTTTTGGTGGCATCTCAAAATCCACCAAACCCCCTAACATTCCCCCCAAAAGTGTTCTCCCCCTCCTGCCCTGCCATCTGGTCGCCATTAGGCTTCTTCTCAGATTTGAGAAGCAAGTCATTTAAATTTGTCCCAAAAAAATTATTAAACCCATGTAGCATTTTTCCTCCACTTCAGTTATGAACCACTTCATGTTGCCTCAGCCGTCATTCCTCCCATCAGGCTTTGCATTTCTTCATTGGCCTCGGAGCGTTGGTCAGCCCTCTGGTGGTCGACCCGTTCCTGGCGGAGGACAGCTGCGTCCTCTCAGCCAACTGGACCGCCAACTCGTCTGGCTCGGACCTGGAACACCTCCGGAACACCCTGGCCGGACACGGCGCCCTTCTGCACAACGCCTCCCAGTACCCTCTGTACACGGAGGGCGTGGTCGTCACCAGGGTGTCGTACGCTTTCTGGATCATGGCTGTTATCAACGTGAGTTCGTCTCACATTTCATGTGTTTATATGTTTATATACACATTTTATTTTTTTGTATTTCTGCAGATGACTGTAGTACCACAGAGATGATGATCATATTGTACTGTCAGGACATAATGACAATTTGAACAATTATGTAAAAAAAAAAAAAAGATGTAAAAGTAACCTACAGCAGCTTTGGGTGGATTAAAAAAAACCTTAAATAAATTTCTACTTCAAAATTAGAACAAAAGTGTCTCCATAGATACGGAGAGAGAGAAGGAGGAAGTTCAGTTCTATCACTATAATGAACATCAGGTCCCAGACTCTCTCTCTCTCTCTGCTTTCTAGCCAGACAGAGACTTAAAGGGGAGCGGCAAAAGCAAACTGCTGGATTAGCAGAGCTAGCTAACAAGTGATGTCATCCATGTTATCCATAAGTCATCATGATAGTCATAAATGTTACTGTGGAACATTATCTCTGCTGCCTGGATGTAGAGCTGTTAGCATGTCATGATGGTCATGAGACAGTCAGACAACAGTCTTCAGTCAGAGGGTTTTCCAGATTCGTTGCAAGACTGACTGCTACTGAAGAGCCTTCCTGCCTACAGCATCACCATCTACAACGACATGAGGCTGAAGATGACATGAGGCTCTTCAACATGTCGTTTCCCCAAATGAAGTCTTCTTCAGTTGGAGCAGACATCAGATTCCCTTCAGTCTAAACTAAACAAACAGCTGCATGTCACAATCCAGCTGATATTAACATCTTCTGTTTTACTTTAACTAGCTAAAGGCAGCTTAGCTTAGCTTAGCTTAGCTTCTGCCACTCTTTGGGTTTATTTACTTTTCAATACAAATGTATGATGTCTTTCTACTGCAGGTAAGAGGAACTTCTTCTTTATTAAAACAGTCTAATTTGGGAAATCATTAAAATGAAAAAAACCGTGTGGTCATTTATTTTCCCAAACATGTAACAAAATGCTGTCCTGTCTCATGGGTCCTTTAAGGCGTGTCGTATGATTTTGCAAGCTGCATGAATCTTTACAGCCCTACAGATTAGAGACTTAACATACTGCAGCCTGAGTGCTTGATTCATACTGTAAGTCAATAAATTGCTCAAAGACAAAAATCAACATGGAATTATGAAAGAGCAGCAACATTTCCACTGTTTAACACAGGATTGGAGCTAAGCAGCAGAATTCTCTTTGTGTCTTTTCTCTCTGCAAAATTAGTCAGATTACAGTCAGTTTACTGAAGCACTGAACGGCAAAGTGGATTATTACATTAAGCATTTATTATAGCCTGGTTAGACTGGAAAACAACTCTGAGGAACACGGGACCACAATCCTCAACATTTGCTTCTTATCTCCACAGATTCACAGTACGTTGTGTTACTGTACAAAAAATAAATAAATAAATAAATGACCCAAGTAGGAATATAAATTACAGGTATACATTTTTGTCCTCCTCCAGAACTGTGACCAGTTTGGTCTGTCTGAACAGGATCTGAGGGGATGGACTTGACTTTTATGAGACGGAGCTCATGAGTGAAATCAGGTGACAGGAAGGAAGTGTTGCTCATCATCAGAGTAAACAGCTGTGTGTGTGTGTGTGTGTGTGTGTGTGTGTGTGTGTGTGTGTGTGTGTGTGTGTGTGTGTGTGTGTGTGTGTGTGTGTGTGTGTGTGTGTGTGTGTGTGTGTGTGTGTGTGCAGCTCCCTGTCCCAGCAGCAGTCCTCGCATTGATGTTCCATGAGAGACTGGTGAGGTGCTGCCGGAGCAGCCCCCCTCTGCTCACCAAGAAGCCTGACATCAGTTCCCACCCCGCCAAGGAGCAACAGCAAGGTGACAGCTGTTTTTATGCGATATTAGAAATACACACAAATACAAGTAAACAAATGATTCCCTTTTTAAATAAGAAAATAACCATTTCTTTCTTTCAGTGAATGCTTGATCAGTAATTGTAGCAAAGGTTGAATCTGTAGCTAAAAAAATTCTTCTAACATCAACATGTAAAAACTTCACTTTTTTTATCCAGGTGAAGCCAAAATCTGCCACATGAAGAGTTCTTGATAGAACATATTTACTGACAGTTTTTTTTTATTATCTTAAATGCAAAACATTTAGATTTCTTTGTACATTTATGAGTCAATTCCTGCTCTGGCTGTGGTGTCTTTTCAGTGAATGGTCTTTTTATGAGTCTATATACCTTAACTAATAATTAATTGATTCCTAATTTAGTTGATGGTTATTTCAGTAATCGATCACTCACGATTAATCGTTTCAGCCCTCATGTGTTGGTGAAGACAACAGATCTTGTTCCTGTCTCTGCAGGACACGGGGGGCTACTGGACTGCAGGCCCAGCAACCTGCAGGGCCACCCCGCTACCTTCTTCATCATTCATGCCCTGGGCGGAGCCATCGTCTTCATCACCGATGGAATTATAGTGAGTGCAAACGGAAAAGCATGTTTTCTGTTGCTGATGTTCTGAAGCTGCTCAGTTAAACCAAACTCTGCTGCAGTCACAGCTGCAGGTCCCTCTGTTCTTAGTAAAATCACACAAACCCCTCGGTTTGGATGGAGTGGTTTCTCTACCATCAGGTTTCAAATCTTACCAGTAACTCTCATTTGGATTCTGGTCTGAACTTTGACTGGACCAGTCTTTTCATTTCTAACATTTTACATTTCCAAAAATAAGTAAACAGAACAACCACAAATTAAACTGGACATTGAAGTCTCTGTAAAGAAAACTGTCCTTCAAAAACAAGCACCAGACTGAAGCCTCTCCTGAAGGCTTCAGCGTGTGGGAAAGAGGAGGAGCTTCTTAAAGAGACAGAGACCCGATTTTAAGGCATCAAACTGCAAACTCATGTTTTGTTTGTCATGTTTGATACATACACCTTTTTTATAACAACTGAAGGTAATATAGTTACATCTCTAAACTGCACACAGTAACTGCATTTAATCATATTTATCAAATTTATTGGAATTTATCGAGGCTCTTGCTGAACAAATACCAGAGAGAAATATTAAAAATGACAGACATTATGGACATTTTTTTTAACTGAATGAATTGGAATTTATCATGACAATAAGTCAAAATTCTTCTAAGAAATTTATCATGATAAAGTGATATGATAAATGCCCACCTCAGCAAGGGAGTGGATTTTGTCTACTTAAAAATAGAACAAAGTGTCACTTTGTATCCCATGAAACCCGTTGAAGTGAGTGGTTGTCAGGTCAGCCATCTGAAGGTGGGTGAAAACCTTCAGAGCAGCCCAGCCTGGCTACATTAATCCATGCTAACATTCCTGTATGCAGACATCAGCTCCTCCTCCAGCGGCTCTGCTTCACCTGCCCCTCTCATGGTTTCTCCTGCAGGGCTGCTACGCCGGCTTCGTCTACACCTACGCCGTCTCCCCCCCTCTGCTCATGGGCTACAAGGCAGCCGGCTGTCTGGACAGCGTGTTCTGGGCCTCCATCATGGCAGGAAGGCTGTGCTTCATCTTCTTCTCCTACCGATACGCAGCACCGGCTCTGCTCTCCGTTAGTCTGGTATGAGGCAGCTGCTGAGATGAGGTCTGGCACACTGCTTGGAGTCAAATATTTGAAATGGGCGGGAATGTAAGCGCCAGGATATAATGTGGCAGCTAAACTGTTTGCACAGTGTTGTTATAAAGACGCCTGTCCGGCATTCTGATTCTGTTGTCTTTTTCATACCTGTTCAGAACGTGAAGCAGGCCCACAGTCATACAGCGGCTGCTGCTGCTGCTGCTGCTAGCAGCTATTAGAGCTGGAAATGTTGGTAAGACTTTATTTGACGGAGTGTCAGACTGACATGACTCTGTCATAAACATGATATAGCATCTGTTATGAACATGAAGGAGTCTTCTTGACATCACTGTTGTCATGAAGTGACATTCGGTAAATAATGACACTTTTAATGCAAAGTTGCTCTAGAAGTTGCATTGAAAGTCCATTAAAAGTGCCGACAGAATGAGACTTCATGACAACAGTTAGATATTCATGAAGATGTCTTCATGTTCCTGACATGTTATGTCATGTTTGATGGTGTCATGTCAGGTTGGACATGGCATGACACCATGTCATGTCACCCCATCAAATAAAGGGGTGTTCATAAAATGTTCATATCAGAGATATGATACAGTCTCTAATTTCATAAAAGGACATTTGTTGTTGTTCTTTGTGCTGTTTTGTTGAGACAAACAAAGTCCATGAGAGGCTGTGTGTCTGAGCTGAGCTCCAGCAGGACTGGAGTTAGCTTTCAGATTCAAACTGAGTCTGTAGACACTGAATATTCTCAGAAGAGAAACTTTTGATGAGAAGAACAAAAATAAAACAACCCATTCACCACAGCATTTGTAACACCTTGTGAGGATCATTTTCCTGACACATACTGCATTGTGAGGACCCACTGCTCCTTGTGGGGGCTGAAGCCTGGTCTCCATGAGGGGAAACGCTGCTTTTGGGTCAGGGGTCAGATTTAGGACTAAGGTGTGAACTGAGTTTTGGTTAGGGTAAGTATGTAATGGGTGGGTTAGGATAAGGGTCAGGCTGTAGAAATGAATGGAAGTCAATGGAAAGTCCCCACAGAGATAGTCATGCAAACGTGTGTCTCTGTGTGTGTGTGTGTGTGTGTGTGTGTGTGTGTGTGTGTGTGTGTGTGTGTGTGTGTGTGTGTGTGTGTGTGTGTGTGTGTGTGTGTGTCAGGTGGGCGTCATCCTGGTCCAGCTCCTGCTCCTGATCTTCTACTCCAGCCGTGTCTTCCTGTTCATGGCCAGCTGTGTTCTGGGCCTGTGCATCAGCAGCGTGTTCCCCTCCATGCTGGCCTTCACTGAGGACGTCCTGGACTACAAAGGTCACATAGCGCTCTGCCTCTCCATCACCTCATCTTATCTGTTGCTCCTGGTCTCCATGCCGACTTGTTTGTTATCTGTGCATCGAAGGCTCCGCCACAATCGTCCTGGTGACGAGCGCCAGCACAGGAGAGATGCTGCTGCAGCTGCTTGTGGGATCGGTGAGAATCGTCCCATCTGGTTGTTCATGATTCTGATACCATGAAACGTTACAGAAAATATTTGTGAAGCCTTTTCTTTCCAGCTGCGCTCCGGATTAATTGGATTTGAAGCGATGCACATAAACTGAAGCAGAAGGAAAATCATTTGGATGAACAAAAACATAAAACGTGCGGTTCTCTGACGCTGTGCTTTGTAGAGGCAGGGTTTGCTGCAGCTCCAGCTGTGAGTCTTTGAGTTTTGCACGTCTGCATCTGGTTCAGCCAGCGTGGGTGGAGAGAGAGACGCTGAACGTTTTCAAGTCTCGCCACAAACTCTCTCCTGAACTCGGGTCTGAACTTTGACTGGACCGTTCCAACTCCACTCTAGCTCTGTATGCTCAATGTGCTGATACCTCAGCCAGTCACCATTAAAAAAAAATTCCTGGAGAATAAACTGTCCTAAAAATTATTGTGATAAACGATAATTTTGGTGTATTGAGACCAGTTTTTAAGTAATGTATAGAAAATGGGATAATAAAGCATGTTTGCTCTCTCAAGGACCAATAAACTTCTACCTCCAGTTCATACTGGAGGTAGAAGATATTTCAAATATCCAAAATAAGACACAACATCCAAAACCAATAAATGAAATGGAAATAAAAGCTCCACACAACAGAAATGGTAAATAAAATGGATTAGGAAGTTTCTGTGAACAAAACTCAGACTTAGTGATGCCTTTCTTTGTTTTTTGTTTTTGATAGACCTCTAACTAGGGACTGCTGGTTTCTGACAGTGGATTTTCCTTTTTCTATTTCAAAATTTTGTTGTTAAAAATACAAATGATGTTTGTTTGTTTTTTAACAAACATCATTTATTAAAAAACCCATTGAAATCATTATTTAATTTCATAGATTAGATTAGTTAAGCTCTGTGATGTAGCAGCAGTAAATGACGTCTACCCTGTTGTCTAAACCTTACAGCTGATGTTTTGGGGTTGGAGCTCAGGATGTGTGTGTGAGTGTGTGTGTGTGTTGCTTTCTGTAGGTGATCCACAGTAAAGGCAGCTACTCCTTCCTGTTGTGTACGACCATAACGTCCTTCATCGGCTTCTGTCTCTTCCTGCTGCTCCTCTACGTCCACCGGGTTCACAGAAACCTTCAGACAGGTAGATCCACTCAAACACGATGCCGACACCACGCTGCACGTCCTCAGAGACCAGCAATGGAGTCCTGGGGCCAGAATAAGATTTTTTTTAAATAAGAGAATATAGTCCTGATATTAGTAGAATAAAGAGACAATATTACCAGAATTACACGAAAATTACAAGAATAATTTTTTTCTGTTTTTAATGCGAGCAAAGCTGTAACAGTTAAAGACCTGAAGCTGGTCCAGTCTGTGATTCTGTCTTGGAAATTGGCTCTGTGGTTTTTTTGCAGTCGTCCTGCTACTGACAGTTATTGATGGTGATTTGTTAAAAGATTAAGTCCTTATTTGTAAAGCCGATTCCAAAGTATAACTTCACAAGATGCTCAACGTTCCTCATTAATTTTTTTAAAAATTATTTTTCCTGGAGGAATTCCCATAAAATGTCTTCTGCCATGCAAACTTATTCTGATATCATGACTTTACTCACATTATTACAACTTTATTCTCACGTTCTCAGGACTTGTTTTCTTGTGCTTTTTTTTCCTTTACTGTCGTACAGCAGTACTCTTTGTTTTATTCTCATGTCCTCTGATTTTATCACAATGACGCCATTTGACTTTATTCTCATAATAAAATCATAAACATTATGACTTCAATTTAATGCTATGACTTTACTGTTGAAACTTCTTAGCCTGGCTCTAAAACTTTGTGGTTCTTCAGTGACAGATCAACATATTTAGCATCTGTTTTGCTCTGATCTCCAACCAGCTTGGAAATGCCGCGCAAAAACACAGGAGCCACCCTGGGAGCAACGATGCATTTGTTTGAATCCAAGCGTCTAATATTTGACTGAACTTCAGTGTCAAATGTTTGTCTTTCAGATTCGTCTCCCTGTCTGGACATGAAGGATGAGCCGAAGAGCGGAGGCTCCTGATGTCCAGACATCATGACAGCTGGACTGACTGCTTCAGTCTGAGGACGGTTTCTAAGCTCAGGGTTTCTGGGCTTGAGCCGCTGTGGCAGTCAGCTGTCGCTTCACTGCAACATGGTACAACAAACACGTCAAACTTGATCAAACTGCTTTATTTAAAACCGAGGGAATCAATTTTTCCTCTTGCTGCTAATATGATATTGTTCTGTTTTCTATTATGTTTTATTTTTTGATATTTAGCCTGGAGGAAAAAGTAACATTTAAAACAGGAGTTGATTTCATTTTTCAAGTGTTTATTGTGCAGAAATGTTTGTTCTTTTCTTCTGTGGTATAAAAAAAACACAGTATCAGGTTGATGAAGACCTGCTGTCTTTCATAAGAGCAACAGAAAAGTGTAACAGCTTTATTTCAGCCAGCTGACTGGCAGGGCACAGCAACAGGCACAGCTGGTTTCTTCTGACAGTGTTGTTCAAACCTTTTGTCACGTTTGCCAAGATATAATAATAAATAAAAATCACTGAAAAAGGTTTTATTTCTTTTTTTTTTTAACTGCTAATCAATGAACAGAACTTCCAATATTTTAACTAAACAGATAATCTAATCAGATTTTTCTTAAAAAATGCATGAATCACTGTAGATCTAAAACTTTGACAGAGTTTTGCATATTTGCGTTGTTGTTCTAGAACTGTGTCGCTCAAGCTGAGGGGTTCAATCTTTGGACAATTATTCCCTCTGGTTCATCAACATTTATGATGCGTAACTATGGCAACAAGGAATTGTTTTACATCTGATCGAACAGCTGTCTTCATCCAGGACATGTTGCAAAGAATATATTTTTTTGTTCCTGTGTGTTGAGCTGTTTGCATGTCATGAGACTTTCATACAGCAAACTGTCTTCAGTCAGAGGCCTCCGCGGCTTAGTCGTAGGACTGACTGCTACTGGAGATCTACATTAACCGCTTTTAGAAGATAGCCAGAAGTACTAAAATATTTCATTTCCCTTTGGGATAAATATTGTTGAATCAGAATATTGAAGTAAATGGAAAGAACTTTATTATGAGCATTAAAAAAATTACTTTTCTAATTTTAAATTACTTTTTAAAATTTGCCGTTTTGAGTCAACCTTAAAAAAAATGAAAAGGAGATTTGGGTGCATCAGTCAGCTTTTGAATTAAAGTCAGTGGATAAATGTTTCATTCACTGAGAAAATAGAGAATCCAAAAAGTGTTTAACAGACGAATACTTTGAGTTTTAAGATTTTGTCGCTAATAATTTTGCATTATTTGAAATAATTTGCATCAGCCATCTGTATGAACTTGTGGACACCAATACTGTCATCTCTGGTCACTCCTGCATTTTGTCGTCTCATTGAAAGGATTTTAATTCACAGCGATAAATATGTTTACTGAGGCTGTGTTTATCTGTTCAAACAATTATGAGTCTCATCATTGTGGCATCTGGAAATAGAAATAATTTTGGTAATTCTAACTCATCTAAGACGAGAACTTTGTTCTGACTTCACTTCAGTTGGGGAGGAAAAAATGTCTTTAATCAGTTTACGCAAACTTCTGATTTCAACTGGATTTCAATAACATCAACCAGATCTGGAGTTTAAAGAAACCATCAGGTTTCCAAAGAATGATCAGATTTACTTACACACACACACGCGCCCACACACACACACACACACACACACACACACATTAAAGCTGGTGTCAGTTAGACATTTGTTTTATTATTGGTCTGTTGTACAGAATTCCTGCAGGCTTCTCGCACATCAATATGCCACTCAAGACAAGCAGCTTGTAAACATTTTGAATAAGCATCGAACTGGACAAAATAAAGCAAAAACAGTCATTCTTTAAAAACAACTTTTTACATTTCAAGGAAAAGAATCAAGACGGCAGATATGAAGAAAAAACTAAACTCCAAGACGACTGGAGGAGAGAAAAAAAGCTTTGGGATCATTTTATAGCCATTTCATAGTTTTTAATATTAAACTTACAGCAAAAATGCTTATTCCATATATCTGTTCTATGGGTTGTAGACATTTTTATAAATATTTGTGCAAGTGCCTAATTACAAATTAGTCTTTTTTTTCCCATACAAACTGTAAAACTTTAGATTTAGCTCCTTTTGTTCTTATAAAATACAAGTGCATAATGAAGTCCTCCCTTTACGGGGAAAAATACATTTCTTTAGTCATCAAAGGAAATCCTAGAAAAGTGACAGAATCCAATATGACAGGAATCCCCGACTCTTAAGTGCAAACGTCTGATCACAACATCTGCATGTACAATATCAACACGATATCAAAAAACAGTCAACATACAAAACAGACTTTGATTTTATCCCAATAAGGCTTTGATTCCTAAACAAGGAAAAAAAAAACATTAATTCCCCAAAAATTACACAAAATAAAACAAGGATACAAAAAAACATGCACAAAGAGGAATATTAAAAAGCAGACACTGATTTACAAAAATAGAAATTATTCTGAAAATTCTATTGCATTACAGGAAAATAAATGGAGGTTACAATGAGTTAAAGACAGGGCTTTTTTTCTCCTTCTATATATATATATATATTTATCTATACACTTTCTGAGCAAACATTTAGAGGCAGGTTAAAAAGGAACATGGCCGCCGACGTGAAGCTGGTATTTTACATGCTGAGCGCTCATGTCGCTGTCTGTATGTACAGTAATGCATCCAGAATTACACCGCTGCCGAGTTTCCTCCAATTCTCTGGTTTGGTCGACATGTAAGATACGGCATCTGAAATTAAAAATAAAATCAGATAAAAAGAGCTCCGTGTGTGAGAGAGCTTAGTGAGGCTGACCTTGGGCTTGGCTGCTGTAAGGCACCGTTTCCATCTGAGTGTCCTGCACCAACCCGTCTAACCCGTCCCTGGGTTAGAGTTCGACACTTTGGTTAAAAACAGAACACACCTCTGTGTTGTTTTTTTTTCTTTAATCCAAGTACGGTGTAAACAAGCGCCACACACGCTTTCAATGTTAGATAGCATAGAGAGGCGGGGAGTCCCTCTGGAGTCTGCGTCAGACTTATGGCTTTAAAGTCGGGTAAAACGCATGGAGTGGGAATCAGGTGGCTGATGGGTAGGCAGCGGGGAAATGTTCACAACCGAAACATCACCAGCCAATCAGAAGGAGAGGGTGATGCAGCACTGTCACTCTTTCTGGTTGCATCGAGATCTTGAATAGCGATTAATTGGATGAATTGGTTATTGAAATAACTGCAAGCTGATTTAGTAATCGATTAATCGTTAGCTCGAGTATACGGATCCAAAAAAAGGAGTTTGCTGAAAGAACAATGGAGTCAGAGCAGCAATTAAGTCAAAACTGTACAAAAAAAATATATACAATTCGCATTTAAGATAAAAGAAAAGAACTGTAAATGTTTTACCCAGAAACCCTAAAGTGGCAGTTTTTATTTCACCTGGTTCAGACTCTGTTAAAAATAGCACCTTGGCTACCCATTTATTAACTACACTGAAAAAAGGAGAATTGTTACATGAAATCAAATTAAGTTTGTCAAACTTAATTTATTCACGTGTGTATAACATAACTTAGATTAATATATGCATTTAGGTAAACTTAATTTGATTAAGTTCATCTTTTTAACTTGGATCAAATGTTTCACTTTTTCAGTGTGTTGATGTCAAGTCCAGCAGAATCTCCTGTTTTTTTTACATGTTTATTAAAAGTATTTTTAGTTGCAGATTCATCTATTGCTACAAATGATCCAACATTTACTAAAGAAATGCTCTTTATATATATACATTTCTAATATTGTATGGAAGTTTAATTAATAATCAGAATAATCAATACATTAATCAATAACTAAAATAATAGTTGCATCTTTGATTAAGTTTATTGATAAAATTACCCAATAAGGAACTGTTATATTATCGCTTTACTTCTTAAACTTAAATCACTTTAATCTTTGATGTAATTTTACAATGTATAGTTAAAAAATAATCTGATTGGATTTATGTGGAGATCTTGAGATTAGAGGGGCCATATAAATAGAGTGGGCCACATTCGGCCCACGGGCCTCGAGTTTGTCACCTTGGATTTTAAGCATTAAAGCTGAGAAGCAACTTTAAGCTACAAACTGGCGTCCACACAAATGATGCTCTGCTGTT
Source organism: Poecilia reticulata (assembly GCF_904066995.2). Taxonomy (NCBI): domain Eukaryota; kingdom Metazoa; phylum Chordata; class Actinopteri; order Cyprinodontiformes; family Poeciliidae; genus Poecilia; species Poecilia reticulata. The sequence continues at coordinate 31,719,991 of NC_088834.1, forward strand.
GGACATTTCTGTTTCATTTTAGTCAATTCAAATAATAATTAAAAAAACAGCAAATAAAATGTTTTCTCTGATTCGCTGTTTAAATTTGGAGAATAAAACCTTAGGAAAATATATAAGGGAACAACTTTTCGGTAATATGTTTAGCTTTCCTATTCTCTGTTGAAAATATTGTCAGCAAACAGCTGACGATACATTTACATTTAAGTCGCTTTTAACCCTTTCTTGCTTCCCACAGTAAGAACTTCCACACCGAAGGATGTTGCTAGTGTCTTGACCTGACCTGATTCTGGCTGACTTCTTGGTGCATTCCCAGCTCAGCGGCAGAAAGAGGTCACAATGTTTTGGCTGACTGTTGGGCAAGCAAAGGTATTGCTAAAAAAAGAAAAAAAAAAAGAGCCATCAACAGTCTTGGCTATAATTCCATCCGTTTTGTTTGGAGCTTTTTCAACTGGAAACAGGGGGAAGACGGCAGCATCTGCTGACAAGAACGTAGAAGTTTACAGGACAGACTGAATGAACCTGGAGTTGTACAAATATGCATGTCAGTAAACAGATACTGAAGCAATAACCACGTACTAAATACCACATGTATGTAGGGATGTCCAGTGCTGAACTGGACTCAAACTAATTCTAGAACAGTGCCACTGGTGGTGGCAGCAGGAGCTACGCTAGCTCTCATTTCTTCTTCTACACTTTTGTTAATCCTTTTGGTTGAGGTGTTGCATTATTGTTAAATTACGCTTGCTTTATTTTACTTGTGGACAGCTTGAATGCATAGCCATGGCAACGACGTATTGTTTTTCCAACTCGGAGCAACTGATTAGCATCGTAAAAGCTACAATAATTCCAAGAGCAGTTGAAGAGGAGGCTTCATGATGCAGAGCAGAGAGAGGAACAGGAAGTTCAAACCCTCTCTGCTCGGTTTGGTAACCATACAGACAGGCAGAGAGTTAAAGGGGAGCGGCCAAAGCAAATGAGGTGGATTAGCAGTGTTTGGTAACTACTGATGATGTCATCCAGGACATGTCCCTGGATATCCTTTATCCAGGGACAAAAAATATTGTCTTTGTCCCTGGATATTTAGCTGTTAGCATGTCATTACAGTCATAAGACTGCCATGCAACAACTATCTTTAGTCAGAAGATTTTCTAGATTTGTTACAGGTCTGACTGCTACTGGAGATTCAACAAAATATGTTTTTAATTTGAATTTAAACGAAATGCTTCTAAGGTTCTTAACTGGATCTATAAAGATGCAACAAACAACTGCTCAGAATTTCCACAAATGGCGAGCATCAAAAAGAGTTTTTATGGTATTAATTTTTTTACAAAATTATAGGGAGACATTTCAACCACAGGAATCTCTGCATCCATCTTATCCTTGCAAACAGTTGCCCTGACGTGTTTTTTCCCCCTTTCTCATTTCTAAACAATATTTTAAAGACCAGCTGGTGGTGATAAAAAAAAGCTCACTCACTAACAAATGAGCCGCTTCCCTCTGTTTCCGTTCTCTGGTTTCCCGCCCCAACAAGCCGATGACACTAGTGATCCATGACAGAGAGAACTACGGCTGGATGGGTGCCTCCTGTGGCCAAAAATGCTGTATGGCTTTTCTTTCTTCCCTAAAGAAGGCAGAACAGGTCAACATGGCTGTCAGGGTGTCCACATAAGTTTCATTAAAACAAACACACACAGTGGCTTGCCTAAGTATTCACACTCCTTCCACTCTCTGAGATAAAATCCAAATGAAACACACTGAATGTTGGGATTGTATCACAGAAAAAGTGTGAAAGGAGTGTTAGAACATCTGCAAAGCACTGGAGAAACATAACTTAAGGTTCAGGTTGGATTATGGCGACAAGTCAGAGTAAGACAGAAGGGTGGAGGTGGTGTGGGTCAGGTAGTGAGCAGCTGAGGCTGGCGTATGATCAGGTTGGAGCAACAAACGACCAGAGTTGACTCAGGTCAGAAGAACCGATCTGGCAGCAAAGCCACAGCTGGAATCCCATTAGGTGTGAAGCAGATTGTGTCCGGTGCAGTTACCATGGAAATCCCTCTCTCCTTTTCATCTGCTGTGATCCCAAAATAAGCCAGACAAAATGAATGCATCAGGATGGCGAACAGAAAAGGGTCCTGAGGGCGTGAATGCCACAAGACCAAGTGAACGCTTCGCCCTCATCCGCCCTCCACACATGGGTCTGGGCCGTGTCTACGTTTTCTGGGGGTCTGGGGAAATGGGTCCGGGTGTGTTGGTCCCATCCAGGCTCTGGACTGGGATCTGAAACTGGGAGTTCAGGACCGACGGGAACTGCGACAGAAAAGGAAATGATGGTGTTCAGTTTTAGAGCACAGAGAAACAGGAAGTTGAGCTGGTTCCACACACACACCTGGAACAGGTGGGCTCCCTGACGTCTGGTGGCTGGGCTGAGGGGAGCGACGGGACTGAGCGTGCTCCAGAAGTGGATGTTGGACAGCAGAGGACTGGGAGTCAGCAGGAGGGTTGGAGTCTGGGAGAGACAGAAACATTGACTGTTAAAGCAGCATAAACTACCAACCTGAAAACAGATTCACAAACTTTACAGCCCATCCAGGCTCTGGACTGGGATCTGAAACTGGGAGTTCAGGACCCAGTTTCGCTGCACCGATTTCATCCATTTTGGGAGATCAGCCAACGTTTACATGTAAAATATGTTCCTGTCTAGATCCGCAGAGCCTGGAAAATCTGCTACTGTTCCCTTTTTCCACCCACCAGCTCACATCTGCACATCCACGGTTAACAAGTCACCCCACTGTTCTCAGCTTAGCAACTTTGTCATCATTTTTAGCAAAGTTTCATACACACACATAAAATCTGATTCGGCAGGTCAGGTCTGGAAACTGCAATCGGTTCAACCATAAAACTCTATCATGGTTTATTGGGATTTTATTAAATAAACCAACACAAAGTAGTGATGAATTGTGACTTGGATCCTTGAGCGTATTCAACCTTAAACACTTAGCTGGGTGTTTGATTTTTTCAGTCACTTTTGTGCATAAAAACTGTCAAAACTTTCTGGGATGTGCGCTACCATTAAAATGATGAGTGAGGAATAGTAGTTTCTCTCTAAATATTTGAGAAATCTGGAATCTATTTTGTATTCAGCTCCTTTACTCTGATACAATGAAGATAATTTAGAAAAACAATGTGAATAGCTTTTGAGACAGAAAACAGTGAGTATCCCTGGTGGTGGTGGCAGCATCATGATGCGGGATGCTTTTATTCAGCCAGGACAGGGGAGCTGGTTGATGGAAAGATGGATGGAGCTGGAAACAGACTTGAGGAAACTTGTTTAAGGTGAGAAAAGACTTGAGGTGGAGGTTCGCCTTCCAGCAAACTAAAAGGAGCTGCACACCACACTATTGAGATTTATCACCAAAATACAAAATAAAATGTGATTAAATATTTGAACACATCTCGATTCCACTGAACAAGTAAACACTACTTTGTGTTGATCAATCGCATATCACAAGATTTTAGTTTTACATTTCAGTAAAAAAATAAAATTAAATTAATTAAAATTCTACTATTAATAATAGTAAGAACACAAACATTTACCCACCACACACTCCCTAATGTTAATCAGTACTAGTCTAATCATAGTAACATTACATAGCAATGATACTAGTTGTTCGGTATGTGAGCTGTTCTCTGCTTATTGAAGCCACAGGCTATCAGATTAATATCGGCAGTTTAATTAGTCTGGCTATCGGCTGCCCTGCGCTGGCTGTTTATCCTCCTCATAAAAATGTCAGCACTCATAGCTTGTTGTAAATGATTGCTGCAAAACGCCATTATATCAACAGAGCAACAGCTGGCACAGAATATCCTACTGGTCTGTCTCCTCAGGACCAGTGGGGTTGGGACCGGCTCTGAGGCAGAACCTAACGTAGAAAGTCCAAGGTGAGGACAGATACGGTCAGCGGGTCGGCGCAGGCTGCTCTCTGTTCCATATTAGGACAGAAATGGGCCGGTGGGTTTGGAACTGTCTTCCATTTGAAGTGGGGCACAGACGTCTACTAATCAGCTCTTTAGCATTTTTGCTAACTTTGAAAAGGTTTAGCACACTTAGTTTCCCTTAAATGAACGTTTCTGGACAAATTCTAAAGCGGTAATTTACTTAGCTGCTTTGTAAAACTTTAGTTGAGTAAAGTTTTACATTTGCAAGGAACGGCGTGTTATGTACTAGTTAGTATCCACCATCTAACCGCCACAGGGATGTACGACCTATAGCAGCACTGCTACAGACGTAAGTCAGGATAACCTAACCCGGTCTAACTAAAAGCTTTATTAAAAAATAAAGTTTTAAGCCTAATTGTAAAATCAGACAAGGTGTCTGCCTCACAGACTAAAACATATATCATCCATTCGCAGATTACAGGCGTCTAAAACCTTTTTTTCTAAACTGTTTTCCCAGTTTTTCCAACTAGAACCACATTTTTCCGCCTCCTCCAAACACACAGCTGAGGTCCAACTGTGAAGGTTCCTGTGTGGAGTGGAGGATGAGAAGAGGAAAGTGAAAATAAAGAGGTTTTGCACCTTCAAATGTGTTTGCGGAGGAAATGTGACAAAAAAAAAGTTTGTGAGAAATATTTGTTTCTTCAGAGCATCTTGTGAAAAGAAGCAGCAACATAAGATAGAAAACACTTTGTTATTCCAACTTTCTGCAGTGCAATACAGGGTTGAAAAGCAAGAATTATCATGCAAGATATTGGAAAACCACAAAATTGTGATACCTATTGCTGAATAATCAACTGAAATTAACACAGAATCTCCTGATTTGTTTTCTTTGTTATGTTTTGTGTTGATGCTGCGAAAAGTAGAGTTTCAGCTTTAAAGTCCATCACAGGCAAACAACTGAGAGCTAAATGTTGGTCCTCTCCATATGTGAGCCGACAGGGAGCTTGAGCTGGAAGTCATGACCAGGTCTGACCTGAACAAGCAGATCTAATCCACCCAGACACACCACACAGCGCCGCCACCAGTTAAACAGCCAAAAGCAAGGAGACGTTACTGGAGCTCTACTGCCCCCTGCTGCTCACCTGGGAGCTGCAGTGTCACTTTCATAGTCACATTTGGCTTGGAACTATTTGGACACACTTTAAAGTGGGTTTAGATTGAGTTCCCACATTCAAAGACATGTTGTTGTTTGTTTGTTTTTAATAGTAATAATAATAATAATAAAAATAATAATAATAATAATAATTAGAAAACTATTAACTGGTTGCGTTTTGAAATTAATTGTGAGAAAAAGGTGTTGACTTGTCTTCGTTTAGATGTCCAGCAGTTGAAAGATGTCTGAAAGTAAAACAGGAAAGTGGATGAGAGCAAGAAACTGTTAAAACTTTGGGCTTTCTGACATAAAATGGGACCATGACAGATAAAGCGGGTAATATAGGTTCATATCCTGTCCAACATCCGTGAAAAACAATGTGAGAAAAGAGTAAATAAAAGAAATATCTGGTTGTATAAGTGTAAGAAACTGACTGAAATATGTCAGTTTCTTACAGTCTGACTGAAGAAACTGACTTCAGCTAATTTCGATTTGTGCAATTTTATGGTTAAAGCAGCGACTGACAGTAAAGATCTCTTTCTTAACGCCCAGTACTGGCTTTGTGCCAAATAAATCATAGAATTGTAATCCAAAAGTTGAATTTTGGTTTTATTGGATTAAAAAAAATAGAAAAAAGAAATGCACCCTTCAGGCCAGATACTGATATCTTTTTTTCCACTCTAATGTCTGACCTGTCCACTTTTATAAGCTCTGATTTGATTATTTTAACTACAGTTTTGATCTATTTACACTATTTATACATCCTGCCTCACTGAGATCCAAGATGTCATTTACAACAGAGATGTGTAACAAAGAAATGTTATTTGTCAGCTTGGCTTTAACTCCAAGCAGTAAACACTGATCAGAAAAGAGCACAGAGTGCTGCAGGTTCAAGTCCAGCAGGAGCTTTGAGTCAGACTGAAGAATGAACTTTAACATTGCACCAGAAAACTGACTCAGAGAAGTTGGATTCAGAGCAAACCATCACACTACCACCTCATGGACCATCGGCATTCACTCTGCTTGCTGCTGATTGGTTGAACCCCCAGCAGTAGTGATAAAGTAGACAGTGGATGGTTTCCACTTAACGCATATTAAGGTATATTTGGTGATTGGTCTGTTAAAATTGTGAGTTATGAGCATTTTAAAGGGGGTCTCAAGTATTTATGGATTTTCAGCATTTTGCACTTTATTATATTTTTATCTTCAAACAGATTTGTTTGTTTGTTTCTTCCAGCCTGAGCTCAGAGGATTGCCGAGAGGTTTTGCTGTCATACTGACACGGTGCCAGCTCAACCTCTATGCTGATCACTCTGCAACTTTACACCAGTAGAAACCAGCCTGGTAGTTTGAAAAACTTTATGTTTGCTTTAATTTACCCATCTGTTTTGTTTCCACGTTTATAAATCCAATTATCGCAGAGAATAGCAAATACTCATAAAAACAAAAAAATAGAACTAGGCAGATATACGCTACTAAGTTATAGAAAATGTCCAACTTCATTTAATTCAGTCTGACTCAACACCTTCCAAAAGTCTTCACAAACCTTTAACTTAAAGATCTATGGAGTGCAGTGGCTTTGTCCTCAGCGCTTTTCAAAAAAAGCGGTAGATTTGTTCTACCGTTGCAAAATGGTGAAAACTTTTCTGACAAAAAAAAAAAAAGGATTAAAAATCTTCAGCAAAACTGCAATCGGTGCACTTGGAGACACCGCACACTGACATCGGCTATAATGTGATAAACATGGCAACGCGGCAGTATAGAGGCGTCTCACCTGGAGCATTGCTGGTGTGAGTGAGGCAGTGGGCAGCGAGGGGCTGCACAGGTTCATGGGGGAGAACTCGGACGTGGTGACGAGCAGAGCGGGCGGACTGAGCTGCAGGACCTTTGGTGTTTTACGGGTTTTTCCCAGAGCCTGAGCGCTTCCCGCAGTGTTGCTGTTCACCGAGGACGAACTGGTCTCAGTGTCCACCAGGCTGGGCTCGTCTATACATACGCTGATGCTGCCATCCACCTGCTGGACACACAACAGGTTCCTTTAAGAACATGGGTCACACCTCAGTCTATCAGATATGACAGCCACACAGGAAGATCTGCTGGTTTAAACAAACTCATAAATACGGTCAACATTAATCTGTTATCTTAATCTAGAAGTTGGGCAATATGGATTTAGATTTATCACAATATTCTGTGGAACTGCTATAATGATAAAAGTGAGAATAAGAATTATTTACCACTTTTTTAGGTAACTGCATGGCTGTGACTGCATGGCACAAACACAACTCTTGAAAAACATGATTGTAACACACCTCTTCAGGCGCATGAAGAGGACTCCAGGCGTGGTAAAGAAGTGTGATTTATATCACTAAACTGCACACATACTTCCAAGGTTATTGATACTTTCACCGAGCAAATAGTGAAGAAAGTAGTAAAACTAGCAATTAAAGATGCACCCATTTGATATCCATATCTGTATCAGTCCTGATATTGAAAAATGATCTAGATTGGTTATCAGTGACAAGGTGCCTGATGCAAAAGGTCAGATCTATTCAGTATAATTCTATGCTTTGTGCTCTGAGCGACATCATGCGTTTTTTTTTAATTATATTTAGAATTCCTAATTACACTTTCTGAATCATTTGAAAGAAGGTTTGTTAGTTTATTTTTACATTTGACCATTATTTAGTCAGTTTGAGTTTATTATTTATTTTCCATTGGCTGTTACTGACTAAAAGAATTAAAGTCGTTTTGTTTTTACATGTTTGACCAAGCTTATTAATCTATTTGTGTGTTCTAGTGTGCTATACTGGTGCAGTTAGCAAACATTTTAAGTTAATTCAGCTGTTTTTCTATGTTTTTTCTATACTAGATCAGGACCAGCCGATACTAAACCTTGTATTGGTATCAGAAGTAAGAGAAGTAGATCCGTACCTCCCTGCTAACAATCCCAACAATTCAAACAGTTTTAGGGGTTTTACAATTTTTTTTACAGTTTTACCATTTTTTCTTATTGATTCAAATTGTCAATGATTTGAATTTATTGTGAGAACTATAAATCAAAATGAAAAGACGCTAATCAGGATAAGTGAATCAGGATAAGTGATAAATAATATGATAAATGCTCTGTCCTGTGTAGATGGATGTAGAGATGTCTGCAGCAGTGTACTGGCCTTGTCGTTTTGCTGGGTCTCTGGTGTCTCCAGAGCAGCCGGTTCAGTGGACCCAGAGCCCCCCGACTCGCCGTCACTGCTGGTCATGTTTCCCTCCTGAGCGGCCTCCGGTGCCGCGCCCAGGTCCGGTAGGCCCAGGCCGGGTTCTGACTGCCGGCTGTGCTCCAGTGAGTAGACGGACTGAGGCTGCAGGGAGGAGTGTGTGTTGATGAGTTCGGCCCTCTGAGGCGGAGCCTGCAGCGAGTCCAAGCCACTCAGGGTGGTCTCCATGGCGACCGGAGGAGGCGGCGCGGACAGCGGCTTTGGCGGGCTGTTTCCGAACTTGATGACTGACGGCAGAGCGGCTGCTGGAGGCACCTGCAGCAGAGACGGGGTCTCCTGGCTCAGTTGGGAGGCAGCCCTCCGCTCAGCCAGCTTCTCTGCAGGGTTCTCCACCTTGATGGACTTGAAGAGCTGCCGGCCGTTGGGCAGGGAGTTGAGATGAAACGAAGTGTAGAGGCCGGAGTGGATGTAGTCGTTTCTGTTGGACTGCTTGGTGCTGGAGCCCAGAGCAGCTGAACCCGACCCCACCTTGGAGCGGTCGGCAGACTCCGCCTCCAGCAGAACGCTGTCCAGCCTCTTAGCGGCGGCAGGGAGGACTCCGCCCGCTCCGTCGTCCCCCCCGTCCATCCGGGCAGCAGCGTCTCCTTTCAGGATGTCAGGGTAGGACACAAAGCGGTAGACGAACTTCTGGCCGTTCACCTTCTTTATGATGTTCTACGAGACAGAGCAGACGGAGCAGAGTGAGTCGGCAGCACCGCCCTGTGTGCGGGGCAGCTGGGTGCTTCCTGTCTGCACCAAGCCCAAAGCCACAGACGTCCCAGAGTAGCATGGCTCAACGCCCACAGGGTCAAACCACAGGCAGGGTGGGCACCAGTCTACAGAGCTACTTACTTTAGAATTCCTCTGCACTGGTGGTGCAAGAAAAAACAGAAATAATTTAGGAAATTCTGACGTTTGGTCGGACTGAACTACAGGCAGTGAGAAGAAGAAAGGTGGATGACAAGTCATTTCATTCAGTGTATGTAAACTTCTGGACTCAACTGTATGCAAGCTGCCATTCCTTTCTTGTTGCTGTGAACCAATAGGATCAGAATATTTCCACACATTTTAAGCGTAAACTCCTAAATGGTCATGAAAAAAAATTGTGGGATTTTTTTTTTTCTCTTTGGCATGAAACTCCCCTGATTGACCAGCTCCTGTGTAGAGGTCAGAGGTCACTGGAGCATACCTTGTCATAGTAGTACCTCAGCGCCCTGCTGAGCTTGTCGTAGTTCATGTTGGGCTTGTTCTTGCGGGCTCCCCAAAGCCGGGCCACCTCCTCGGCCTGCAGCAGCTTAAACTCTCCTTCCTCATTGGTCCAGCAGATGAGCTGCTCGTTGCTGGAGTCCAACAGGAGCTGGAGCAGGAACTGCCACAGGGTGACAGAGTTGTCCATGTTGCTTACTGAGGGAAAAAAAAAAAGAAAACACACACCAGACACACAATCAGACACTAAAGCTAACACTATTTAGAACGTTAAATGGAGTCGCTGCCAATCAGTTCAGCAGCACCATCTGCTAGAAGACTCCCACACTGAAGGAAGGTGATGCAGTGATAGAGGAACCTGTTCAATCAATACCAGTTGGGGTTTGTGGAGTACAGGATTAAGTCAGATAACTCTAAAAATGCCATGTCGCAAAATTGTCATTTTTGCCATTTTTACCAAACTGAGATCTTTAAAATTAAAAGCGTGCCAAATGATCAGCACCGATTTCCTTAAGTTTATGTGATTGGCCAATTCTTATCAGGGTTTTAATAGTTTGGGGTTTTTCGATATAGTTTAGTTTTATTTCGCTGTGACTTTTTGTTTGTATAATTCAGTTAGTTTTAGTCAGTTTTTGATGTGTTTGCTAGTTTTCATTAGTTATTATCAGTTGAACGTTTAGTTTTTAGTAGTTGAATGCTGTTTCTTTAGAGTAGTAGTTTTAGCTTTTCATGCTTTGACCATTTTGAATTCTGCACTTAAAAATTAACCAGAGTATTGTATTGTGATTATGTATACATCATTGGATAATGAATACCCGTCAGTACATACCATTTTAAAAAACTTATTATCACGAAACAACCAACTGATTCTAGACGTTTGCTGTTGCCTTTAGGTGGACTAGCATAAGCACCGCCAGGAGGAATGTGGAGTGCCGTAATTTGCAGACAGCTGACGTAAACTGCCGGTGTGGAGAAAAAAAAAATATTTCACATCAGTTCAAAGGATTATTAAACAGATTAATGAAGACAAAAACAAAGTTAGTTTTATAAATGCACAATATAGTTCTAGTTAGTTGTAATTGTTCCCCCACTACTTACCGATTTTTCATTTAGCAACAAAATCTTTTTCTCAATTTCAGTTTTTGTTATTTCTTGTTAACTATAATAACCTTGATTCATAAATGTCAAACCAATCTTATCTTCCTTCACCAATGTTTGAAAATCAGCCACGGTTTACATCAGTCTCCCAATGTTACCAACTTAACAATTTTGGAGCTATATTTTGCTACTTTTCAAACCACCTTTCTCAACTTTTTTCATTAAAAAAACCTTGCTGCAATATTATATGAGAATGTTGTGTTTCCCTTCTTAGTTTGCATGTGTTTGATAGGTAGAGGTAAATCAGATTTTCAGTATTTCATCCGACACTCACTGATCAGAACTGATAGAGAAAAAACTGTTTCTGACTTCTGACTGACGATTGGAGAAATCTCAAATTAACCCCTCTGAGAATCTCAAAAAGCAAAGAGATAAACAAAAGCAATTTGACATTGACCCCTACTCTTAGGCAGATATCCACGACATGATTTCTGTGACCTGCAGATTCTAATTTTGGTCATTTCCCCAGCGCTTATTACACCAAAAGAGAGGGGAAAAGACTGATGCAAGTTTCAAGCGATTTTTAATCCAACAGAAAATTAAGGTATGACAAAATCCCATCTATTTATACAAAACTCATTTTTTACTAAGATTCAAACAAAAGACTAAAAACGGAGGGAATTCTTAGTTTTAATGGGTTAGCATTATTAGTATTTGATCTACTTATAACTGATCAGAGCCAATCAATAACACCATTTAAAAAAATGCTTGTGGGTCAGTTCTCTACCAGAATGTAAGTAAACAAAACGATTATGTCCTTTGACAGGACAGACGATGATACAGAGTCACCGTAACTAAACCTGCTGTCAGACATTCCATACAATATGATTATAATAATTCATTTTTGAATGGTGTCTCTGGTATTTTCGCTGCTGCATCAAAACATGACTTCTACTTTGACAGGATCCGTCAACATCTAGATGTTTAAGCTTCTTGGAATAAATCTGGCCTGACTCATGCGACATGCTTGGATGGAGAACACCCAACCCACACACACACACACACACGATCCAATCTGTCTCACACGGTCATGTTAAAAGCGCCGATATCAGAGGAAAATAGGACAGTGAGAAAAACTGCAGTCGGAGAAGAAGATTACCACAGAGGGTTACATAACATATGACACTGATTGAAACCCTCATCTGTAGATATAGGGATGAAGTGCTGAACGGAATGGCAGATTTAGTGCACAGTTATATCAATAGGTTTTAAAGTGGAGCGATTTGTTCATGCTGTCAGGCAGCTCCCCACTGTGCAGAACAGAGACCACTTGTTGATGGAGAGCCCTTGGATAGTTTCGGTACAGCTAACACTGCAAAAGGTTTTCTTGGGCGTCAATTAATGTCCCAAATTAAAGCTCGAGCAGCTGGTGTCGCCTCCAGCGCGCGCGTACACACTGCTGAGGTGTCAAACAAATGAAAGCGCCGACGTTAATGAAAGCTAGCTTTTAAGTTAGCTCAAGGCTAGCTCCAAGTTAGCTCCTGTGCTAAGGTTACCTCGCTCGAAGAGCCCGCTGAATTTCTGAGTCGTCGAGCCGCGTCCAGGTGTTCCTCTGTCATCTCTGGGAAGCTCCTACAGCACCGTGGGTCAGGAAACGGGGTCCTAGCAAAGGGTTGAGCGCATTCCCACTCAGGAATTCAGATTTAAAAGCATCTGGATCTTACTGACGGTGTATCGTTTGACCAGGAACTGATGTTGCGTTCAATGTTCTGCGTATAAACGTAATCCGACAACTTTCTTTACAGACTTCGTGGGTGTGAAGTCCTTCCATACAGAAGCTGCTTGACAAATGTGGTTAAGTCAAAGAAGATAAGACAAGAATAGCGTCTCGAGTATAACTATTTTCAGTAGGATTATGAAATAGAAGGTTATTTGGCGATCTCATCAGTTTCACTGGTTTGACGTTGTTTTCGCTCTGAACGACTGTAAGAACAATGCAGGTTGGAATTCCTACGAATTCAAAAGTTACTTAAATGCGTCATTAAATAAACAGAGATCACTTCCTCCATTGTTTGTTTTCATCTCTGGGTTTAGCTCATGTTATCTTTTTTCATTTCTTTCAACTATAAAAACATGAGTGACAGATCACCTGTTGTTTTTTCCTTGTAGGATGCATGTTACAAATCCTAGGCATATTTTTAAAATGTTTATTTTTCAAAAGCATGTATAATTTTTTTCTTCCTTCATACTAAATCTAAATAAAATTGAAAACCTTGTGATTGGTACTCGACATAACACAAAACATAGACATAACTTTAAAAAATTGCTAAATGATTTAAAAGTCATGCATCCTTCCCCTTAGACTCACAGTTATGCACTATTTTGTGTTGTTCTTTGTCATAGTCTAAATCAAACATATTGTCATTTGCAATTTGAAAGCAACATGAAACTTATGTGGGTATGAATTGTTTTGCAAGGCACTCTATATTGTTCTGTCATGTTGCACCTAAAAAAAAAAATCAAGATTGCATCATGAAAAAACAAAGAATTTTTTTTCAGATGAACTTCTGAGCAGCGCTAGAAACTTTAGCGTCGTGCTCCAATATTAGGCTGACCCAGTTATGTACTGTAACAGTAACTGTGGGTAAAATAAAACGTATCACAGCTCAATTTAATTACATCAAATGGAGTAGAATTATTTTTGCTACAACTGCAGCACCATTTTTTTCTTTTACTGTATCAGTTGGTTCCCATCACTGGAAAACTGTATCACTGTATCAAATGGAAATTCCATTTGTTAGAAATGGAATTCCCACATTGGAATCAGAATTCTAAGAAATTCTCTGGATTAATATAAACAGCAAAACAATTTATTCCTGCATTCAACGTGAACTGTAGATCTACGAATCACCACCAGGGGGCAGTGCATCACAATAATCCTCAGAACCAAGCTGCGAAATGGCCAATTACACGAATACTGTCCTGCTCTATTACACATAAAAGGAAAGTTCTACGATCAACTGTGAATGAAGGTTGATAGTGTCAAGCTATGCATGTTAACCCTTTCATGCATAGCGGTCACTACAGTGGACAGCTATCTAAAAGCCATTTTCTTATGTTTCTTGTGGATTTTTACGTTTGAAATGCACACTGGCCACTAAAGTGCACACTAGTGCATCATGCAATACACTGACAACTACTGTCCATCTACTGCAAGTGCAAGATTTTTTTTTTTTTTGTTAAATCCAATATGACGCGAACAGACAGAAGCGTACCAGACTAACACGGGGATATCCAGTCCTCCCTCCTAACTGTGGAAAACTCTGGCAGGTAAAAAAAAATATTGTGTCATCAAGAAACCCCTAAAGACTAATACTAAATGTATTTTTTAAATAACAATTTTATATTTGGAGAAAATTACTACTGATCACCTGTCCACTAAAGTGGACATCATGCATCAGTGACAAAATTTTGACAGGTATTGATATCAGTACTATAGATCTACAATATGCAACATTTCCAGCAAATATTTTGACTGTAAATAAACTGACAGATTTTAGTTCTTAACTTGAAGTCCATTGTTGCCATTAAGAAGTAAAGTTTTTATTCGTTACTGGTTAATGGCAGCAATAGTGACAGTGAAGATGAGGATGATGAAGAACCTTTGATCACTGAAATCACGGAAGATGTTGAGGGACATGAAATAACTGCATCCCAAAAAAGAAAAAACAAATTCTGGCCTTAACAGATCAGGAAGTGAATACATTTCCAGTAATAAATATGGAATCATGTCATACCTCAGATACCCAAGGTCAAGAATGTAGAAATCATTAGAGCCAGGTCTTCACCTTGACATCATACTAAGTGTTTTTTGACTTCTTGGAGAAGGTGAATCTTTTACATTTCAACACATCTGTAGCTTGTGTGCTAATAAATGAGGGTTCCATCCAGACATGTTCAACAGTACCAGTGCCATCCCATCACCGTTGAAATGCAGATGGGTGTCTAAAGCAGTGGTGTCCAAAGTTGGCCCTTGAGGGCCGGCATCCTGCATGTTCTAGTTCTCTGCCTGGTGGTAGTAACTTCCTCCTCAGCATTTCTCCTGAGATCTTGTAATGAGCCACCATTTGATCCAGGTGAGTTGAACCAACAAGAGAACTAACACATGCAGGATGCCAACCCTCCAGGACCGACTTTGGACACCACTGGTCTAAGACAAACCCATGAGATCAGGCTGGAGAACACTGGCCCTATATCACTGCAGCCAAAAATATCAACATGCAATGATCCAGCCTGCAGACAAAACTAAATACATCTGCATCCAATGTGTTGTTTGTAACCTGGGTGCTTTGCGCGTTTTCATATAAGATAGCTTTCATTTTTGGTAGTCTGAAACTGAAGAGACAGCACTGTTATGTTACAGAAAACAACAGAATGCCTGAAGTGTCATATTCAATGTTGTTAGTTTTATAAAATTAAAAATGCCCATAATAAAATCATACTGTTTGAGAAGGAGCCAAAATAAGACTAAAATGAGACCAAGTGTTTTAATGAGAGGGACTGAATTTAAGGGATCAGATAGTAGTGAACATTAGATTAGGATGAGAGTTGAATACAATGTCCTATATTTATGCATTCTGTTAACTAATGTCAAAATATATTCACATTATAATTTATAGCATTTCATTAGTTGAAAAGACGTAAGCGCATGTTGTCCATCTAAGTGGACACTTGGATAAATCCTACAAAAAATATTTATGTTACAAAAAATCTTTTCCCACCTTATTTTTTTGCCCTGAGAAAATCAACAACATTTGGGGAAAAATCCTAACATATATGATCATAATTCATGCATGAAAGGGCTATTGCCAAGAAAATATAGATATTACAGATTACGCCAAGACAAGACAAGAAGTAAAAACCACAATGATAAATCTAAAGATCAAGTTAAATTTATCTCTGCAGCATATTTCAGCAACAAGGCAGTTCAAATTGCTTAATATGATTAACACAATTAAAAAATAACACAAAATGAACCATTTTATTATAGTTGAAATTTGAATAGAGGTCATTAAAAGCTGCAATCCAGTCCAGAATTCATCTATTTTTCAATTATTTTTATCTTTAAAGGTGGGTGGGTGCAAGTCGCTTGTTTTATGTTAACTTTCGTTTGTCATTATTTTGTACAAATCAGTTTTAAATTTGACACAATTATTTTTTTTTGTAAATTTGTCAACAAAAAAATTATTGATCATGATCAATAGGATAAAACATAGAGGAGGGTTAGTACGTACAATACGAGCCATAATCAAAGGTTGTTAGATGCTACTTAAAAAAAATAAAGATATTTGCTGCTGCTTGTTCAAAGTAAGTGTTAAGTTCTAACATGCATCACAATATGAGGAACAACAACAAAATGACTGGGCTGCACTGCTCCAGAAAACAAAGGAGACGGGTAAAAACTTTCAATTCTAGGATGAACTTCATGAACCTGATTTCATCACAACTCTGATGTCACCAGGGCTAAAAACTACACAACAAAAAAGGGAAGGGGGTTTCTGGTTGGTGGTGGTAATCAGGACCACCAACCAGACTGTTTGGGGCCCTAAGCAGATTTTCATTTGGGGCCCCACATTCCCACATACCCACATGACAACACCAGATGCTCTGTCATTCCTAAGCCACCTTAGCTCTGTAATATACCTACTATCATTTATCATTAGCGTCATTTAGCAAACCAGCTAAATATGAATGAGCTGGTTTCTACAACTCCATATTAAAGCCATAGTAGATAGCAAAAAATAGGAGGAGTAAATTTCCACCAAAAAAAATCTGCAATTTTGACATTCATCTCAGAAATTGTATAGAGAAAACAAATACATTTCTGAGTTTGAAAAGTCGAAAATTTGCTAGAAAATTACAGAAATGTCCTTGTTTTTTCTTCAAATTTTCTGAGTCTTTTGGCAGAAATTTGCTCCTTATGTTTTCTTTCTATTTACAACGGCCCTGGTATGTTTGGAATACAGACATTTTAAATTGTTTATTTAATTGTGTTTCATTTAACTCCTCAAAACTCCTCCTATTTTACATAATGTTGCCCCTTTAATCTGTATTTTTGACGTATGCTTCTGTAGATTGAAAGAAATGTTGGCAGCAAAGACGATAAGGAGAAAAACATGTTTACAGAGTTTAAATATTAGAAAAGCTGGAAGCAGTTTCACAAATCAAGAAAAACTCTCCTCGTCTCTTTAGTTTTTCTTATTTCCTTATCATTCTGCTCGCTTTGAAAAGGCAGCCTTGTTCCTGATTATAGCACAGCGCTCTGTCCTTTAGTAACCTCTGCTTGTGACTGTTGTCAACTCATCCTGTCACATTTGCGCCTCTGGCCTTGTTTCATTTCTGAGAGGAAACTCCTCTCTCTCTCCCTCTCTCTCCCTCTTTCTCTCTCTTCTTCAGGCCTGCTCTTTGGGCTCTCTTGTTCGGCCTATAATCTAAGCATGTCCACAAAAACCAGACGAAGGGGCCCTCTTTACTGAACACAAAATGAGACGTCGAGCACGATGTGAAGAGGCAATGCAGGAAAGCCACAGCTCCAGTGTTTGGCTTTGAAGCTGCTCCCAGTTTCCTCTCAGCACTGCCTTCCAGCCGAGCAGAACTGGAAATACCGAGGCGATAAGCATGCAGATAGCACTGCAGCAGCAGCAGCCACATCACAGTTCACGAGTAATTACAGGATTGTATGCACACACACACACACACACACACACACACACACACACACACACACACACACACACACACACACACACACACACACACAGACACACACACACATATATATGCACCACCACAATGTCCGGTTGGTTTGCCATTACCATTTGTGGATAAACAACAGAGGAAAGCCGTTGTGGTGGATGTAGCAATACCAAGTGATTGCAACATCAGGAAAAAGCAGCAGGAGAAACTGGAGAAATACCAGGGCCTCAGAGAGGAACTGGAAAAGACCTGGAAGGTGAAGACCAAAGTGGTGCCTGTGGTCATCGGGGCCCTCGGGGCAGTCACCCCCAAACTGGAGCAGTGGCTAAAACACATCCCAGGAACAACATCAGACATCTCAGTCCAGAAATGTGCAGTTCTAAGACACAGCCAAGATACTGCAGAACCCTCAAGCTCCCAGGCCTCTGGTAGAGGACCCGAGCTCAGAGGATGAAAGAGAGAGAGAGAAAGAGAGACCACGCGTGGAGGGTGATAAGGGAATTAATATATATATATATATATATATATATATATATATATATATATATATATATATATATATATATATATATATATATATATATATATATATGTCTTAAACCACAGGCTCACTGGAGGGGTCTTGATGTGGTTACCGTGGCACCCACTCTGCTGTAATCCATGCTGCAGCTCAGCAGGAAAACCAGTTTGCGGCTGTTTCTGATATCATGGAGAGCAGGTGACAAAAAAAATACAACAGCAAAAAGCTGAACCATACTGTGTGGTTAGTTGATGTTGTAAAGAGGGAATCTTAGTGAATTAGTAAGACATCATTTTAAAGATTGTTGTTGAGATTGTTAAGAAATTCCTTCCTTCCTTTCTTTTCCTATTGGGTTTGGGAGGGGTGCTGGTGTCTGTCTCCAGCTGTCAATGGGCGAGAGGTGGGGTCACCCTGGACAGGTCACCAGTCCATCGCAGTTAATTAGAAATTGATCTTTTAAATATTTTTATTGTACTGGATAAGCATGACTGTAAAGTGGAAATAAAATGGTAGATAGCTTTTAAATTATTTAACATTCAGTGTGTAAAATAAGCATTGAACACAGAATTTGTAAGCACAAAGTGATGCAGGAATCAACACATCAGGATTATGTTTCTGCTTTTGGCTTTATCTTTTTTATTTTTAATTGAAGTATATGATATGATTAGCTGGTGTACGTGCAACCTACCACTTCTAGTGCTAATGATCTAGTTGTTGCGTCAAGAATTTGCGATAAATGGCAGAGTCTTCAGGGCCACTGCTGAGGAAAGTCCTGCACTGTCCTTTGCAGACACATTTTACTGAAGTCACATCAGACAGTTTTCAAGTGTGAGTGGCATGGTAAGGTTTTATCACATTATCTGAATTGTATTTACATCCAGACTTCGGCTAGGCCACTCCAATGCTCCATTTAATTTTTTTTAGACCAATTCAGACTAGCCTTGCTGATGTGTTTTGTATTGTTGTAATGTGTGTGAATATACACATACATACAGATTACACAATACACCATTGGTCATTTTTAAATTTAATTTTTATTTTTGCAAATAGGAAAATAGCATATTTAATATTAAAAAAAAGAAAACTAAAGAAAAACATGTGTATCCGAGTATGCATATATGCGAGTGTGTGTATACATCTATAAATGTATAAATCTTACAAACACATACAGATACACAGGCGTGAGCGGGGTAAAAAGAGAATCTGATGATGATGATTAGGGCGCAGGTCTGGATGTAGGTCAGCAGAAGCAGCCTGGGGAGGCTCAGACACAAAGACAGCTCCAGTTCAGACGGATCAGCACGCCTGCCCCGTCTGTCTGTTCCACCGCCAGCTTCTGTTTGCACTATGAAACCTGGAGAGTATGCTAAATGCTATGGGAGACAGAGGTGACAATGGCTGCCGTGTTAAGGCGCTGCTACATGAACAAGGGCTGTACGTCTGAGCCCGATCCAAAAGCACTGATGTCTGCTGAGCTTATGCTTGACTAATCTAGCTAGTTTCTAGTAGTAAGTGCTGGTTCCACTAGCCAGGTGTGTAAAAATTTCCCACTTTCATGTGTGCAGAGGGTTATTGTGAAGCACTGGTAGGTCGAAAAGCACCAAAGTGTTGAGATCCAAGAACAAATGTTTTAACCTTCTGTAAAAGCATGTGGCTTTGTTTTGGTTTCGCATTTGATGGTTCTGATACATTTCCAGGAAGAGCCGATGGCGGCTCATTTCTTCAAACACAAGTGCACTTAAAAACCAGCAGTTTTAGCTTATTGGTTTGTGAATGGGCAGAGTAGGAGTCATAATCCCAAACTATGAACTGTCCTACATTCCACACACTGATCACGCTACAATCAAGCTTTACAAAATAGACCAAACAGTTCTCAAGGAACACGACTAAATAGCTTAATGCACTGATTGAAAATCCTCTTTGAATTGACAAAAAAAAAACATTATATCAAGGCAACAAACTGTACATGTGTTATCTTGTCCTTTGTATTGCGTACACATTATAGTATTCTAATGAGGCATGGGCCAGTATGAGACTCATGGTAACTATAAATAAACACCATATTTCATGGTAGTAACACAAATATCTTTAAAAAAAAACCCATTTATTTCAAGCAGCATCCCAGCTGTGGTGAATACACCTTGACAACAGTAATGAACAATGCTGCTTCAGGTTTCACACCAAGTCTGATCTCTTTCTCTTTTTGTTTTCCAGGACATTTACATTTGTGTTTTTGATCAGTATGAAAAAAAGAGTTGCCTTCAATAAGCCAGCTGACTGGATATGTACAGCAACAGGTGGGGGAAGGGCAGCACTGCTTTGTGTGTACGTTCTAAATGTTCAGAGAAAACTCCAGTCACCCCAACACTTTACCTGGCTTTTCATGAAGGGTGCATGCCCACCGGCCCTGTTCAGTCTGCTTTACTCAAACTCCAGTCCATTTGCCTAGAAAGTCCGGTTTGTTTGGGTAGGTGTGAATATGTAATCAAACTCTGATGCAAACTCTCGTTCGGCTACAAACCTACGTCTCTGTTCGATTAAAGTGAACTCTGACATGGTTTAAATTCATATGTGAATGCCAAGTGGACCAGAGACAGCTCCGAAAGCAAGAAGCGGTCTACAGCGCAGGGCATTCTGGGTATATACAACTAGAAAAAAACCTGTGAGTCTACCGCTAGCAGTTTTGTCCTTTTGGTAGACATTGCTGCTAAAATCTGATGCCACTCCATTTTTGTTTGCATTTCATGAAAAAGGAAGTTGTGCTCAGTGTCTTCTTTGGAGGTTTTCTTGTTGTTTCCTTCAGTGATTCTTGGTGCAGCGCCACCACAGGCGAGGGGAGAAAAAGGTTTTTCAAAGGGTTTGGTTCAATTGACACATTGCAGTGTGAAAGTGAACCACAGCAGCTCAAAATGGAACAAATGTTACCGTTTTGGTCCCCAAATCAAACCGAGTCCATCGGACTGTTGGGTGTGAAAACACCCTCAAAGCACTTTAAAATCATAGAAAATAGTTTAGCTGATGCTCCTTTGCACTGAAAAGAGTCAGTTGTGGTAGTTTAAACATCTGACGAAGTTGTCTCCCTCTGAAGGTTTTCTGGGTACGACCCACTGAGAGGAGACCCTGTGGCTGACCTAGGTCAGATATACATGGTACACCCTGACACCTTTAACTGGCCCATGCCTAATGCTAATCCACATGATTGGACAGATGTTAGCTGCTTTTTCATCTATTTAAACTACTAGCTTTTGTTGCTGCTAAAATCCAACATAATGATAGTTACAGTAAGTGCTACTGTAATAAAGTAAGAGCAGTGTTTCATGTCACCGTTGCACCACCGGACCCAGCGGTTCTCGAGGCCACAGAAGTCGGCTGCACATTGATCTGCCGGTAACAAGGAGCTTATAGACGGTCACGCACCGAGAGTGTCGCTTTCACTCTCCTGCGGGACCAGAACAGGGATTTCTGGCTTGGCAACCTCCCTGTTGGGAATCACAGTTAAATACGAGCAGTCATCGGACAACAACACAACAATGGGATAAAGACAAGTTGGTGATCATGACAAAAGGCAGCGATCAAGAGATTGGGCATACAAGTCCAGATAAAGTGGCTCATGATTGGGTGAATGCTTCAAAAGGCCAGCGTTGATTGCATAAAATAC
Organism: Poecilia reticulata; assembly: GCF_904066995.2. NCBI lineage: Eukaryota > Metazoa > Chordata > Actinopteri > Cyprinodontiformes > Poeciliidae > Poecilia > Poecilia reticulata. The sequence continues at coordinate 31,741,569 of NC_088834.1, forward strand.
TAACTTGGAAATTTCTGCACTGATTTACATAATTTTGAGCAAAGCCCAGAGTTTGGTACAATTCGATTGTCTCTGAAATTCAACGGCAGCTCTGAACTGCGTCTTCTGCTTTGCTGTTCATACTTGCACCCAGGACAGAGCGCTGCCACAAGGAGCATAGTCATCCAACCCTTGTGACTGGATCACATGACACCAACCGGGACATAGAAGAGGAAAACGTTAGACGCTTCTTGTGCATTTGAACCCTGAAATTTGGCTTCAAGGAAGAGGGACAACTGCCAGAAGTAAAGACGAGAAATTTTAAAACACCAGATGTTCCCATTATTGGTTAGTGTCCCTCTTCCTAAAGCTGCTGGCAGTTCCAGGCTCCAGGAGCAGTAGTGCAAGCAGTGGCTGGAAGAGGGGCCTCTGGAAGACTGTTTCCTGTGATGTGCGTGTAAATGACAGGAAGTCTTCTCTCAGCTCAGTTTTTCCTGAGGTGGCTGATTGCTCTGTATAAGGTGAACTCCTCAGATGCGACGATTGACAGGAGAACGGCGGAGAGGAAGAGAAAGGAAGGAAACCAGAAAGGGCTGGGGAGGGGGAAACAACAGCCAGCTCTCCGGATTCTTCGGAAAGTTCTGCTTGTGAAAGCACCAAAAAGTCCTGAGGGAAGCCTGAGCCCCGGACCTGGTTCGCACAGACCCAGAGTGGTCACACAGTGGTCCGGATCACCCTGCTGGGCCGGGAGCTGCGGTGGACCTTCGTGTGTTTGCTTAAATGGTCGCTGCGGGCAAACTTCTTCTCGCACAGAGTGCACTCATATGGTTTGATGCCCGAGTGAGAGCGGCGGTGGCGAGACAGCTCGTCCGATCGGGAGAACCTGGGCGTGTGAGAGCAGGAGGTCAGGGTGAGGAAGATGTTGCACAACTTAAAGCAGTAGAGTTTACAGACATTTGGCAAAGTGTGGCATGCACTTGTATTCAACACCTCAGTCAATACTTTGTAGAATCATCTTTTGCTCCAATTCAAGCTGCAAGTTTTTTTCTCCATCATTTTAGCAATTATACAGACTTCAAATTTTTAGTCAGTTTTTTTTTTTTGCAGAAATGCTAAAACTCAGATTGTGAGGGGAAAAAAAGCTTCCCAACAGCATGAACCTGCCACCACCATGTTTCACAGTGGGTGTGATATGTTCAGGGTGGTTTTCCTACACATATGCTGTTAATTGTGGTCTTATCTAACCAGACCCCAGCCTTTTAACATGCTCATATTCAAGTAATATAACCAAACAGTAAATACTGAAGAAAGGATCCTTTATAAAACTTTTTGTAAAATATAATTGTAACCAGGATCATTTTTTTTTAAACATTTTTGCTAGATTCACTTTTATTTATTTTTACTTAAAGATTTATTTTAAAATAAAATCCTCTTTTCCTTAATTTCTTTTAAGCACAAAAATAAACCAAACAAGAACAAACACCATTCAGTGTGTCTTTTATCACGTGGTTTTAAGGTCACTTGACCAGCCACACGTCAGAGTCTTAATAGACAGCTGCTGCTGACCGGGCTAGGTAGGAGACGCTGCTGCAGATGTATCATTATGGGTTAAACCCTTCACCGGATCACACAATTTGACAAGTGGGAACTGGCCCAGGTTCCTGTTTCCAGATCCTATTTCAGTTCCAGATCCTGATCCAGAATTCTGATTGTCTGTTGCCAAGTGGACCAGACTGGCGAGCTAAACCAAACAGCGAATCAAGAGAAACGTCACATCCTGTCAACTCCTCCCAATTTGGTAGAAGAAATTCAATCCACAGCTACACTTTCATCTTCACTCTGGACTGGACCAAACTGATTTGGATCCTTTATCATCATTCCTCTCACCTCCATTAAGGAGCTGAACTGGTTAAATAGTCCTTGGATAAAGGGGAGGGAGGGAACATCTATTTGAACAACTTGTCTGTATATATTGAGAATATCATTGAATACATTTTGCTAATTTTACACTATTTTCTTGCCTGTGTGCTTTTACAAATTACCACTCCCTCCAGCAGTCGAACCAAGAATTTTTCTGATTCGATTTCATTAACTCGGGCTGCACAGTGGCGCAGTTGGTAGAGCTGTTGCCTTGCAGCAAGAAGGTTCTGGGTTGGATTCCCGGCCCCGGTCTTTCTGCATGGAGTTTGCATGTTCTCTCTATGCATGCGTGGGTTTTCTCCGGGTACTCCGGTTTCCTCCCACAGTCCAAAAACATGACTGTCAGGTTAATTGGTCTGTCTTATGAGTCTGGTAAGAATTTCAAAGAGCTCTCAAATGTGAAATCAGCCATTCTACTGTAATAAAAGACATTTAAAACAGCCACCAACATGCCCAGGTCTGCACTGAAAAACAACCCCTAACATCCACACAATATAATAGTCAGAGACTGACGGATGTAGAGGACACAGTAAAGGATCATAAATGTTGGGTCCTAATTATGGTTTGCAGCTTCTGTTGTTTTGCTTCCTGATTTCTATTCATTTTTCTGGTTTAAAGCATATAAACCTTTCTTGTGCTGTAAATTGAACGCTGAACTTTGTTTTTTAACTCTAACCATGGAAACTTTAGTACTGACAATGTAACAATAGTAGTATAACTTTATCCATAAAGTTTTCCAATGAAAAATAGGAAAACTCAACATAAAATATGGAAACGTTGATTTAGGATCAATTAAACATAATTAGCCTAATTTAATGACAAATTAGCAGCTAACTGATAGCTTATGCGACTGTAAGAATGATTCAAATAGGCAGCAGATGGCTACACTAATCTGTCTAATTGACATTCATTTGCAGACAGATGTTAACGTGATTCTTTCGCTAACATTGCTGAAATATTTCCTCTGCAAACAGTAAATATTTCAGCATTGGGTAAAAGAAGGCTTATGTTGACTCTGTTCCCTCTTCCTGGAACTTAACACAATAAACTGCAACAGATTGAATTCATCTCGTTTGGAGTTTTGACAACCAAACTAAAAGATCGATTCAATGGCATGCACCTATTTTTTTTCATAGCTTGTCATTTTCTGTGTAATCAATTTAGTTTTTTTTTCTAAATCCTGGTAAAATAAAGGTTTAATAGTAATAATAATACAAATCTCAGAGTGCCTTGCAAAAGAATAATATACAATGTGAACTTTTCCCCATTAAAACTACACTCCATACTGGTCGCTTTTCAAAGTATATTTATATACCAAGAAATTAAAAGCAAAATTAAGAAAATAATAAAATATAAAATACTGTCATGGTCTAATAAGGTATACTGAATCCATAGATTGCTATATCATTGCAAAGATAATACATCTTCTTTGTTGTTATTTTATGTATTAACATACTGTATGCACTGCCTGTTTAGAGGGATTTCTATGATGGTTGATTGATGCTAGTTGCTGATGCAAATTGACTTTTGAGAGAAGGGGTAAACTATGTCAGATTGCTTTTTCTTCCAGGTACTCCTTCTCATTTAAAACTTTTGTTCACATCGACATGTTGAATTTTGATCTTTTTCTTGGGTTTATGACTCTGCATGTTATTCTGTTGTATGATGTTTTAATGTTTTCTGAACAGGTCGCCGTAGAAGATGAGAATTTGTTCTCAGTCAACATATCTGGTTAAATAAAGGTGAAATAAAAATAAATAAAATGTTTGTCTGACACACTGCACTGGTGTTAAAAGACATTAATGTGTTAAAATGGTCCAGTTAAAGTCCAGACCCAAATCCATTTGAAAAGGACTTAAAACTCCTGTTCTGAGTTTTAAGTTCTGTTTTCATCCAAGCTGACTGAGTTGGAGCTATTGTGGAGAGAACAATGGTAACATCTAAACAGGGATGGGCATGGGCCTCCGACAATCAGGTAGACTTTGTGCTAAAACTGAAGGAATCTTATCTGAGGTTGACGTACTTCCAGCCGCAGTCTGGCCAGCTGCAGGTGTACGGCTTCTCCCCCGTGTGACGGCGGAAGTGGGCCTTAAGATGGCTGCTCTTTGTGTACATCTTCCCACAGCCTGGGTGGGAGCACTTGTGGACCCTCTCGGTGGGCGACGCCCTGTTTGCCCGGGGGGCCGCTGTTTTCAGGAAGGCGGCCCCTGGGACGCCCCCCACCGCTGTGATCTCCAGAGTCCTTGTAGTGATGGGCAGAGGAGCGATCTTCACATACTTCTGGTCTGCTGATTTATCGCTGCTGAGTGGCAACAAGCTGGTGGTGGGTGTGGAGGACACTTGGGGGGCCACCAGGGTGAGATTTGGAGCGGTAGCGCCCTGGAGCCCCATGACCAGGTGAGTGAGCCAGATGCCACTTGGGGCCGACGGAGGAGAGCCGGCGGGGGCCTGAGGCTGGGCCAGAGGTAACGGCTGCAGCTGGAGAACCACCGGAGCTCTGAGGAGCACGGGAGGGGTCACCGTGGCTGGAGGAGGGCTTGGGTGAGTAGGAGGAGACGGGTCAACCTGGACGGGGTCGTGTTTCTCTTTCTCGGGGGTCTCCGAGGAGGAAGTACAGAGGGAAGCACCGACTGATGGCTCACTTTTAGTCTCTTCTGATGAAGCAGAGGGTACGGAGGACGACGGAGAATCTTCCTCTCTGCTGCTCCTCATGTCTGCCCTCACCTGCTCCATCTTCTCCTTCAGAAACTCCTCTATGTCCTCCAGGGTGGGAGAGAATGGCGAAGATGGGCGGAAAGAAAACTCTGGCATTCGAGGCTCCTGATAATCCGCTCCCCCGTCTGTTGAACTTCGATAAACCAGCCGGTTGCTGCCTTCGCTCTCGTCCTCCTCCTCCTCTTCTTCAGGGCTGGAGCCGTGCAGGGCCCCCTGCTGGAAGGCCCCGGGGCTGTCGCAGGAGCGCAAGCACACTGCATCCTCCTCTGAGAAGGAAAACAGGCTGCTGCTGCTGTCCCTGAACAGCTCAGACTCCACAGTCAGTGTTCTGCTGCTGAGGGACACCATTGAGAATAAAAAAAAGCACCCGGAGGAGGAAGTCACAGAAACCTGCAGGGAAACGAGTCACAGAAGAATTTCAGTGTTCTGGTGGCTGCAAAAGCAAACATTCACTCAAATTCAAGACAATAGCATTACTGAAATGGGACGTTTCTTCACAGCTGATGAGGATACTGAAACGGTCTGGGTTGTTCCAAAAAACATGAGAGCAACACTTTATGGGAGCCGCAGGAACTTCTGGAACAGCGATTGTGTTCTAGTGCAACGACTCTCCAGATTTCTCCAATATGTCCCAACTAAAAAGGAGAGTCCTGTCCTAAAAAAAAAGCCTAATTAAAACATCCAATTTAAACTAAATAAATAAAAAACTACATTTGGTTTTGTTTGCCAGAAAAATCCTGGTTGTGGATGGAGTCAGATCCCGGCCTGATTGAGAGGAAACTGAGGTTTTAATAAAATTATTAACAGTTCCAAATACCAGCAACGTTTGACTGAAAACCCTCTGTTGTCTGCTACAAAGCTAAAGAAGAAATCCATCTCATTTTTCAGCTTCACAGTTAGTCCAGGCACTAATCATGAATGGTTTAATTAGGCCTGTCACAAAAACAGTTTTACTGGAAACTGTTTATATTCAGATGTTGTTCAGATCATTTCTACATTGGGGCGCAGTCACCACTAAACACATCTTGTGTTAACTTGTACCTTGAACTTTTCAGTGATTTTATAATTGTTATTATATATGCATACATTTTCTCTCTCTCTCTGCAGGTGTAGAGGCAGACTTCTTCTATTCTCTCTGCTTCTTTCTCTCCTCTACTCTCATTTCCTTTCCCTTTTAACCTTCCTCCCTTTCTTTTCTGTGTCCAAGTCCTTTAAATTTGACATAAATCCAAAGCAACACATTTCATAAAAAATAAAATAAAATTACTGAACAGTTGCACAAGATATTGCTGCAATAAACCATGGCATTGTTGTTTTGAGACCCTTTTCAACTAATATAATAGTAATAGGCATAATAATGCAAGTATGTGCTCTCAAAGATCAATAAACCTACATTTGTCCAAAGAACATTTAAATGTGGAAAAGGAAGACATTTTTAATATCCAAAATAAATAAACAAAACAACTGAAATTATAAAGGAAAATGGATTTATAGAATCTAAAAAAAAACAAGCCCTTCAAAACATTTTAATCATTGGGTTCAGGTGGAGCAAAAAATAGAGTAGCAAGACTGCCAGTTGGGAGTTTTGTTAAAAAATAAACTAATTACTCTGTGCTGTGTCAAATGTTTGTATCAGTTTTCAAAATAAAGGTAAGCATCTCTTTAAAGCTTAAGCAAACTATACACAAACAAGCAAGCAAACGGAAATTATCAATGTGATTAATTTATTTATTGCTTATTCTGACAGTCTTAGGCTTAAGCAATAGAAAACAACATTTTGGAATTGGAATAAATAAAACCAGAAACAAAAATACTTTGGGCCCAGTTAAATGGGGCTTATGATATTTAGGGTCACCTCATAATCTGAGAGATTTGGGGAATTCTGAACTGTTTCCTTGGCAACAATTCCCAAGTCAAGATGCTCATAGATGCAAAAACAATAACAACTGGAAGCTCAAATGAAATCAATTATTGTCCCACAGTGGGGGAATTCAGGCAGAGCAGTCGCATCAAGGTATGTGGGTTGCCACAAAGATTAAATATAAGTATTATGTGTGTGTATATGTATATATAAACACAAGTAAGGATAGTATACAGTACCGTACGGACAGTGCAGACATATTCCACTAGGTTATTGCATCTTTATCGTGGTACAATTCTCTCCAACAGATTTTTACAGGGTCACAAAGTTTACATCCCAAACATCTGCTGAATCAGATTGTTTCAGATGTGCCTGGGTTATGTTCAGTCAACATGCACAATGTGTTATACTGCTCTGTTCAGTTTTTCCTCCAAACTCAGAGGGTGTACTTACTTTCAACCATGACTGAATGAGTTTGTGATGAACTAAACTGACCATAGCTAAGTGGGCTACAGTGACAGCAGGATATTTTGGAAGTTCGTTCTGCCTCGTTGGGAACCCAGACAGGAAGCTTTGAACAAGAGCCACCTACAGGACCTTCTAGTTACATGGCTCGTTGGTGAACCTGTAACATTTTGTTGAGCTTCAAACAGATCAATAAGCTCATCTAAAATGGAGACTGTTTTGGGTGAAAGCACCCCCTTCCCTCCCGCTGCTCCTCCACCCTTAACCCACTCCGTACAGATCAGCATAACCAGCTATGATTACAGTGGGAAGCTGCTTATGAGTCGGAATGGTTGTCGTTGCTGTCAGACCGTCGGGGCACATGTTGCAGCAGGGCCTGCTTGGAGTTAGGGAGGGGAAACACGGCCCGCAACGACGCGCCCACGAGCATATGGTAAAGCAACCGCAGCTACGGTAAAAACAACAACAGAGGGGCAGAGTCGAAAGCTGGGGAGAAAACCGACCAGAATGCAACTGTCTGACGAGGAGAAGCCAGCCGCGTGGTTACACAGCGGAGGAATCCACGAGTTTCAAGTTCGGCTGGGTCAAAAAGGGGGGGAAAAACACACAGCTCTATTTATACTCCTGCTAGTCTCCGGGAGAGCCGAGCAGGAGTCCCCCAGCCGCCCCAGCTCAGCCTACCGTGTGTTACCGGGAGGAGGCTCGGCAATGCGTCGACCTCTCTCCGTCTTCTCGCTGTTTTCTGCTCGCCTCCGTCGTGTTATTGTCGCCACACGCTCACATCCCGTCCTTGCCACGGGTCCATGTTGGCATTCCTCTTCCACACGTCACGTGATCGCATCGCTGCACAACTCGGAGGCATGGGTCCCGTTCCGAGGCTGTGATTGGTCAAGCGCCACGGAGGCTCGCCTTAAGAGGAAGGCTCTGATTGGTTGCTGTTCTATAAAGTCTGACTGCCATGTGTTATCCAAAAGCAGGCTAAAAACCTAAAGATAATGAGCGAAGTAAAAAACTGTAGTTGTCATTATTGTGGCGTTAATGAGATAAATAAAAATATCAATACTAATGTCAACGGAAACCATGTTCCAGGCTGTTCTCCGAGACCAGTGCAACCAATAAATAGGCTACCAGAGTAGCTCACTCTCTCTTTGTAAATAAATATTACTGTCACCTTGAGGCCTCTGTTTTCCTGTCTGTACCTCATAACATTTTGTCTCATCACACTTCATACTGATTAAACAGGATTGATAGATTAGTCTTCACCAAACAGAGATTCCTTAAGGGTGTTTTCACACCTCATAGTACAGCAGACTGTTTGGCGACCGAAATTGCAACATGTGTTACGTTTTCAGCTGGTGTGGTTCTCTTTCACACTGTGCTGTGTCAAACGAACCAAACCTTTTGAAAAACTTGTTTACCCCCTCGCCTGTGTTGGTACTGCACTAACAACCACTGAAGGAAATGACACAAAACCCTCTGAGGAAGACACTGAGTGCAACTTCCTTCATAACAATATTGTAAGCATAAAAATGGAATGCCGTCAGATTTTACTGGTTGTAGGATTTTTCTTTTGTCTTGCAAAAGACATCGAGCCGTTTATCCCTCTAGCATTAGACGAGCATTTGCTTTGATTGCATTTACCCAGAATGCCCCGCGCTATAGCCTCCTTCCTGCTTTTGTAGCGGTCTCCAGTTCGCTTGGTGTTCACTCGAACCACACCAGAGTTCACTTCAACCGAACCAAGACCCAGGTGTGTAGGTGGATCAGAGTTTGATTACAGATTCACACCTCCCTAAATGAACCAGACTTTGTAGGGAAACGAACTTCACTGATTAACAGACTAAAAAGGCCTGGATTGAAAGCTTCCTAAAACAGCCTTAAAACACAAAAAGGACATTTTCAGCATTCCTGAAAAGTGATACAAAAATCTAATCTACAAACTATCGCAAATCTCACTGTTTTTGCTTCTTTGGCAATCCAGGCAGGAAGCTTAGAGTGAGGACTTTCTTGTTACATTCATTGGGGAAGCTGCAACATGAATGCAGCAATTTTATTTAACAGATCTGTTGAAATGAAACAATACACTCATCTAATTATGGACACCGTTATTGATGAATGTTACACATAGCCCATATTCCACGGGCTATGTGTAATGTTACACCCTATTCTCTACCATTGGGAACACAACACTACCATTTCAGACATATCCCTTTAAGAGAGGACACACACACATATATATATATATATATATATATATATATATATATATATATATATATATATATATATATATATATATATATACACAATATGTAGTTGCGACCCTGGTTATGACTATTATGACTACATTGATTCAGTGCTTACGGCTGTACTTTCTGTTACTGAGCCCTTCTGCAAAAGTACATATAAAGTACTTATATGGACTATGACTATATTTCACCCTACAAAAAATGAAATAAAGTATTCCTTCAGGAAAACAAGGTATTGATCCATAAAAGCAGATTATCTGTATGTAAATATGGTCTGAATTTATAGTACATTTCTGGTTATATTGACCCCTCAAAGAGGTTTACACCACAGCCACAGTTATCTAGTCTAACACAGTTTATTTTAAAGTTAACCTCAGGACTGTTAAGGAGAGAAAAGTGCAATGAAAAAAAAACAAAAACAAAAAAAAAAACTGGTAGGAATTCTTTTTTGCTAAAGAACATTCGGTTTTGCTCCTCCATCCTCCAGCCACCAGGAAAATAATGTGAACTTGTTGGGAAAAGAAGAACTAATTTACACACAAGTCTTCAGATGTCTTGATGCTCAATATTCTTTGGCTGAACATATCTATTAATCTTTTGAAGTTCTTCAGTTTGCAGTTTGCCTAAACAGTGCAGTGGAAATAAAAAGCTTTGTAAAGATAATATAATAAACAGCGTATTCCTCTCTGCAAATTTCAGTGGTTATGGAAGAAGGTTGACTTTGTGTCTAACTGAACTTTTTAGTGTTGATTTGACCATGTTTTGGATCACATCTGTGTTGAGGACTGTAGCGCCTGCTCTACCCCAAACTAACTTATTTTAATGCTTTTCACACATATTCATCAGAGCTATACACAAATCTGTCAATTAACTCTTAGGTCTTTGGAAAAAAACGAGGGCAAATCAAATGTTCTTCAAGAATATTTCTGGTGTGAACGTGTGTACCAAGAATAGCTTCAGAAAGTAACTTTTTTCCCTCTATTCTTTGCAGCATTAGTCCCAAATAATCAATGAAAATAAACAGCCTTTTTGAAACGTCTTTACCAGGTAACACTTAGATTGTTTTTAAAAGGATTGTGCAAAGGCGCCCTCTGGTGGTCCAGTGGAGCCAAAAGCAGCCACACTTTCAAAAGCAAATTAATAGTTTAACCACATGGCTAAACTATAACAAATAATCTGTTCTAGGAAAACAGAACTTAGAAATGAGGAAAACATTAAACAGAAAACAAGCTGTTTGTGGATTGAAATTTACTTTAACTCTGTTTCTGAACACTTCATGTTTACCATATTTAGATGTGCTCACAATTCATGTCTTTGGACAAAAAAATAAAGAAAAAAAAAACACAATTTCCTGCTTTATGAAATTTCCTCCCAACACAGCATCACTCAGTGAGCTTTAAAGAATATAGCAGAAAAAAGTTAATCAGAATCGAATTACTTTGAACTTTAAAGCCCTGCCATTTGTGTATTTACATATTTTTTCATTATTACACAGAAGTTGGCATTTTTAGACATGACATTATAAGCATTTAATAAATTTCTATTCAGCTTATTTATATAGGACCAATTCACAATATCATTTCAAGATACTTTACAAACCACGAAAAGTGCAAAATTAAAGTTTAGTACCAAAACAAACTATGTCCAAAGTCTTTACCAGTAACACGTTTGTTGTATTTTGTGTAATGAACTTTTTTTCAGATTTGTTTTTATACGTCTTTGTGGTATGCTGCAACTGCCATCAACTCACTTCACATACTTTAAAGACATCAAATTAATGTGACGGGTCAGTATCTGATGTGTTGGTAATTTTTGCTGCTATTCCCTCTGATATGTTGAACATAACATTTGGGCCAAAGTGACCCAGATCATCAGATGGTTCCCATTCTTTTCATCTTATTAGGTTTCTGGAAAACCTAATAAATCCGCAAAGTGTTGAAGACAAATTGTCTGTTGAAGCTAATTTGCAATCTGACTTTTTAGGAGCACTGTTCTCAGCAGCAGTTTCCTCATGTGAGACCATTTATAGATTGGTCATTACCTTTCTACGCAATTCTTCTTGATTCTCATCTCCCTTCAGAGCTCTGTCTGGGATTTCTCCCACTGAGCTAGATTCCTTTAGTGGGATTTCTACGAGACCAATCAGCAAACAGTAGGAGAAGTTGCAAACGCTGTCGTTTTACAATTGTAAAGTCTGCCTGTAATTCTAGCAATGGCAATGGAGGAAGTGAACTAAGCTGTTTTGACCACCCATGTAAATATTGAATTAACATCAACAGCCATGTTGTTCAGCTTAGCACATCTCTCTCGGCAGTGGAGGACGGTTGTTCACAGCGCAGACAACTTCTGGCAAACTTTATACTGCTAAACAGGTGCATTGCATATGTCAAGTCTTAGCGAGTGGATAAAGCTTCAAATGTCAGCACAGCCTTCCAATAGTTTCTCAATAGACGAAGGTCCAGGCTACCATGCTGATGGGTCGGATCATTTCAAAGAGCTGCTTAAAAGACTTGCTCACATAATGTTCTTACAGCAGTAAAAACTGAAGTCACAGTTGTCAACAGAAAATATTTGGCCTTTTACAGCTCCTGAAAAGACCTGCTGATTTTCAGAATACTGCCATTCAAAGAGCACAGCTATCCTTTACTGGGCATATTTCAGCATCCTTGCTCACACTGCCAGAGCGTGCTGACTGTTAGAATGAGTGTTACAATAACTAAACCCCTTCAAGTGGCGCCAACCTCAGGCTTCAGACTGCTGGTAGTGGGAAAAGGTGTTGTAAATGAATTAGTAAATTATTCTTGAATTGACTGAGATTCTGGCGAAAGCTGATTCCTACGAGCCAAGCAGAGCATATGGATGAGAAGACTGCAGCATAATGCAGCACACAAGGAGTGTAGATTCCTGTGTGGTTTCTTAGCAACAGTGCACGGCGGGTATCACTCGCTATCACTCCTCACACAGAAGAATATTTTAAAAACTTATTTGACACATGGCTGTGCAGTGCAGCATGTGCTCTTGAGCTGCAAGTTCTGTAAATGGAGCGAGGGCTTAGCAGACACTCATTAATGGCCGTCAATGATCAGATCTAAAGCTTCATATTCCATAAAGCTCCAGATGTTCAAATATCAAAATAATGTACACAGACTGTGCTGAAGGTAATGCACTTGCTGTAGGTTAAAAACATGTTCATTATTTTGAGGAAATTGGTTTTCACTTTGACATTTAAGGGTTTGTTGAACCTTTTTTGTAAAAAAAAAAAAAAAAAAGTCAAATTTTGTTGATCTTGATTGGTTTGTAAAATCAATAAAAATGGCAAAACGTCAAAGGGGATACTTTATCTGAAAATGATATTTTCAGACTTGTAAAAACTAGAAAAATTCTATTAATTCTTCTTCACAACTACTTACACTTTCATCTTATTAGCAGGGTTTCTGCAGGTTTCACTCACTCAAATTTAAGACATTTTTTACGACCACTGTGAATGAAATTTAAGACCTACATCTCCACAGAAACGGATGAACTTTGACCAGCCAACTGGTGAGAAACCTCCAGTTAGGAATGATAGACATAATGAAAGCTAGCTAGCTAGCACCGGTATGTTAAAAGCTAGTTAGCAGTAGCTTCAACCGTAATATGCTTCCGTAGAACGACTCAAACTTTTGACGGGCAGAAAAGTCCCACAACAAAAAAAATAAAATGATAATAATACATAGGATATGTGGGATTAAACAAATTTGTCAAGACAAAATTTAGACTTGGGAAAAACACTAAAGACCAACTAACTTTTTAAAATAAATTCAAGACATTTTAAGGACTTAATTTTAGGTACATGAAGTTAAGACTGTTAAAGCAGCATTTACATTGACATTCTTATAACAATAATTTGCTGCTATTAAATTTGACACAGCTTAATCTTTTAAGTGATTTACTGTATTGTCTTTGCCTTTTGTTACAAATAAGCCTTGTGCATAATTTTCTAACTAACCAAACATCTCACACATCAGTAGCCATTCACACACAGCTGAAGGTCATGAGACAAGCAGGTAATCTGTATAAAAAGTAGGTTGCCTTTATTAGAAGCTGGGAAACCAAAACATTATCAACATTGTTTAATACTTTTCCTTTAGACCACAATGTTGCTACTGCCAGCATTTATTCAACATCATCGCTTCGCACTTTTTCCACAACATGCAAAAAGATTGAAGAGTTCAGTGTTCCTTTTTTCCCCCCACTAGACTGACAAAAGCTTCACTGCCTGGTCGCCATAGGAATCACAAGTCAGCTTACATTAACATTGCCAGAACAACTCAACGTAGATTAAAAAGAAATCAAACAAAAAAGTAAAAACAGAGTAAAGTTGAAGAGTGGATGAGAGGAACAGAACCATGTATCTCCAGTAGGAGGAGAGAGGAGCCTCTTTTTTTAACCTCCAAGTTTTTAAAAACGGCTGGACTGTAAGGACTCGGTGCCAATTCAGGGACCTGAACGTAGAAAAACACTGACCTACTGCAGACAGGCGGGAAACAATCAAATGTGCTTGTGAACAAAAGTTCCGGCGCCCCGTACCAACCCGGCTGGGACGAACTTCTATTGCGACCTCAGGACGACCTGTACGAAAGCACTGTCCCCAAGATCGCAATAGCAACTTCATTCTTTTATTTATTTTTTTTGCTTTGACATCAAACACAAGAGGATAATCTCACAAGTGCTGCACCTGATCTAAAAATCACGAGTTCTGAGATCGTCTATGGCTTTGGATGGTCTGCTGATCGGACTAATTGGTGACTCGTTTCGAGCCGGGCGTCGGCCGCCTTGCTAGGAAAGGCTTGAAATGTGAGGACTCGTTACATTCTCAGGCCTTCAGGGATGATGTTAGAGCCACTGGTGTAAAAAAGAAAATTTTTTAACCAAATGAAAATTAAGGCATCTACAGACAAATGAACACGAACACGGAGCTCCCCGGTCTACTTGAACTGCTAACGCGGGCAATTCAAAGTACTGAAGAACCAGTGATGGGAAACCGACGGGAAACCACTAAAGCTGATGGGAGAGAGAGAAACAGAGAGAGAGAGAAAGCTGCTCCCACCATCACACTGAACAGATTAGATAGGGTCAATGGATTTTCTTTAAAATCAAGATACATTTTATTTCTTTTTCTTAAAAAACAAACATTACAAAAAAATCTGAATAGAGAATTAGAACAATGAGCCAACAGGAGAGAGAGAAAAAAAAACATTCTTGTTTTAAGCTCTCAAAACAAAGAACACCTCTTGTTGCATTTTTCTGAAAACGAACAAAAAAAAAAAAAAAAAAAAAACCAGGATGTGGAGGTGCCTGGCACAAGGGATTGGATGTTAGGATGATGCAGCCATGCAGGGAGCGCCGTTTCAGAAAACAAAAAATAAAATAAAATATAGCTGGATATACAAAAGAGAAAACCGTTAAAAAAGCAGCTGAAGGAAAAATGATTAAATATGACAAGCGTGACCTTTAAGTGAGCTCAGAAATGCTTTAAATAAAATGTTTAAAACTCATCACGGCATTCAGCGGCGCCGAAAACACCAAGCAGAGAGGAAACGAGGGGCGTAGACCCCGGCGCGTGTTGACGTGCATGAGATACAGCGCTTTGCCTACCGATACCGAACACCACCTGGGATGGGCTGAACCGGTAAAACAGGGAGAAAAGAAAGGTTGCTGCTCTGCTGCAAGACGGACGCTCGCTTCACCGTCCTACAGAGACGGAGGAGACGATGGGATGCTGCTGGAGGAGCTGGGATGCTGACTGAAAAAACAAACAAACAAAAAAGCAGAGATTCTCCAAATCGTTGAGCCAGGCCACCAGGAGGGGAAGAATACAAAAAAAAACAACAAACCCTAAATGCAGAGCAACAAAAGAAAACAAACATAAGGAGAGACAGAGAGAAGTGGAGGATGGGAAGGAACAGGTGCCATCTTCTAGTCTTCCCCAGAGGGTGCCTCCTCTTCTGAGCCGTTCTCCTCCTCGTCGTCCTCCTCCTCTTCCTCGTCTCCTCCTGCAGACTCCTTCGTTGTCTTGGGGGCGGGGGAGGTCTCCTCCTTCTTCTCGGCGGTCTCCTCCTCTTCCTCCTCCAGAGGGCTCTCTGGTTCTTCCTCCTCCTCTTCCTCTTTGGGTGAGCTCTTCTCCACGGTCTTGGTGCTGGGGCGGCCCTTGCCCTTCCCCTTCATGGGGCTGGGGGTGACTGCAGGACAGAGGGGAAGAGCTCAGGGCAACTTATCTCATCGGTTAAAAAGAAAAAAAAAAAAAATGCTAAAATTTCACGTCAAGTTACTAAAATTGATGTGAGCATTTCCACAGACTGAAGTAAAACTGAGTAAAAGTTCTGACTGTAAATGAGAGGCTGGAACAAAAATAAAATAATTTCATTCTATATAGAGAATCATAATTAATAGCCATGGAAATTTTAATCAATTTTAGTCTGCTTAATTTTTTGTAAAATTGTATTTTTTTCATTATTTAAAGGGGTAGTACTATGACTTTTCAATTTTATAGCACAATTAAGTAACTATGTTCAGTTATAAAAATGCTTATATAGACAGTATATGCGCTGCACAGTGGCGCAGTTGGTAGAGCTGTTGCCTTGCAGCAAGAAGGTTCTGGGTTCGATTCCCGGCCCCGGTCTTTCTGCATGGAGTTTGCATGTTCTCCCTGTGCATGGTGGGTTTTCTCCAGGTACTCCGGTTTCCTCCCACAGTCCAAAACCATGACTGTCAGGTTAATTGGTCTCTCTAAATTGTCCCTAGGTGTGAGTGTGTGTGTGCATGGTTGTGTGTCCTGCGACAGACTGGCGACCTGTCCAGGGTGACGCCACCTCTCACCTCCCGACCCCACTAAGGGACAAGGGTGTTAGAAAATGGATGGCTAGATATATATATAAAATCCAATTTTTCCAATTGAAAAATTTTATTTTATATTATATACAAGAAACTTTTAGTTCCCAATTTACTTTCCTAATTTATTCAAAATTAATTCTTTCTGAATCTACACCTTCAGGAAATCATCACAACATGGCTCCTCTATTAACCCTTTAAAATTTTCCACTAGGGCTGAGAAGGAAGTTGTATAATGACACTTGCTGATAGTCAAATCAAGCCCAAAAAAATAAATAAATAAAAAATTGGAATCAAATTGCTACAAACAGAAAGACTGGCATGTCTGCTGGTTTCCTAACTACCTGTGGCCTTTAGTCGCGGTTTGGGGCTCTTCTTCTCCTTTTTCTCCAGCCGCCCCCGTCGGATGACCTTCTTTCCTTTCTTCTTGGAGCGGCCATAGTCACTGTCATCGTCATCCTCCACCATGAAGTCCTCGTCACTGCCAGACTCGTCAGCTGTGTGTGTGAACAGAGAGGGGGGAAACTTAAGTTTGTAAAAAATTTAATAAAATCTTGACATGCAGTCAAACAGCTGCCCAGAAAAGGTGGGAATCACCAAAGCAAGAGTTGGACTGTCACAGTAAATGTTCACTAAAAAAGTATCTGAATTACAACAAAATAAAGAGAAGATTTTATTTGAAAATAAAGTCTTTAAAATACGTAATTGACTATTCCCACGGGAGGTTTTAAATACCTGAAGTTAATGTTCACATGTAATATTTATCCATATTTGCTCTGTGAGAAAGACTGGTTGTTACATGCATAAATGCCAGTAAGGAGGTTCAGGAAAAGCATCGAGACAGAAGAAGGTGAATAGCAACACAGTAATTTCAATTAATTAAATAATTACGCATATTTTAAACGCATAATTATATATATACTTTTTCTCTATAATTATAAACCCCTGCAATGAACTCGATTAGAATTTCAATCAAGTGACAAATGCACTTTATATTAAGATTCTCAATATTTTATAGGTTAGCATGTGGAATTCTCCATATTGGGTCACTATTGGCCAGTTCTGGATTCTCTGGAGTTTCTTTCATTTTAGAAGACAAGAACTAAACAGGCAATGCAATCCTTGTCCTGCTGCCCTAAAATTAGTGGAGCTGCTGGTGTTGTACGTACGGTCCATATAGGACTCCTCCTGGTCTTCGTGCTCCTCATCCTCACTGCCTCCGTCCCCCAGCAGGATCTCTCTCTGTTTTGACACGGCCTTGGAAGCAGCCTGCCTCACTGTACGCTTCCGACTCACTTCCTTGTCGTCGTCACTGTCATCTGTACACACAGCGAGTTATACTGGCGCTTATTACGACGGGAAAAAACACATGAAGGCAGGAGGAAAAGGATGTGGATAAACTCACACCGTTTGATCTGTGACCTTTTACGACACCAACTTACAAAAGATTTCATTTTACAAAGAAAAAATATTTCAGTTCATGTTTCTGCACAGCTGATCCATTTTTATTTCAACAGGATTGGATCCATTTTCAAACTTTTACATGTAAATCATTGTGAAAGTCGTGAATTTAGTGGACTTTTGTGTTGGTCACTCCTAAAAAAACTCAAAGTCAGACAGTAAAAGTCTGAAGCATAACATTTTAAGCTGGGTGTTGTGGCAGCTGCCAGTACCTGCAGCCCGTTTTCTCTTTGGGCCCCTCTTACTGGTCTTCTCCACTTTGGCTTTCTTTGCCTTTTTTCCTCTCTCTTCTTCGTAGTCGCTGCCTCCTTCCTCCTCCTCCTCTTCTCCAAAGTCGTTGTCTTCCTCCTCACTGCCGAAGTCATCTGCATCACAACATGCGGGGAAGTCAGAGAGTCGGGATCTCGGGTTGGCGTGGAGCATGCGCTCATCAAATCGAATGGACAAACTTACCTGCTGAATCATTTTTGGATTTGGAGAGCTTTTCATCAGAATCCTCGCTGCAAGAAAGCAGAAGACAACAGACTTTGTGTTTAACAGTCTGACATAAAGCTAAAGCACCATCTGCTCAAAGTTCCTGAACTTCGCGCTCATAAACATAACATCATTTAGCGCAGGTCCAACGGCAGAACGAAGATTATCCAAACCGTGTCCTAACCTGTCATCCTGTGAGTTCTTCGAGCGCTTGTGCTTCGGCTCACGAGGGGCGGGGCGCACCTTCTTAGGCCGATCGCCGCCATATTCCTCATCTACGGAGAAGAGAGCAAGCACAACGTCTCAGCTCACATTCTCATCCATCCATCCGTCTACAAGCAGTGAGTAAATGTTTCACTACTAATTTACTCAGAAAATATTTTTTTATTACTTTATTAAATTATGATCTATTGTTACACTAACATGCAACTGTTTTCAATCAAATTGTAGGCCCTGCTTAGAACCATCAGAGCTGTGCTGCTCAGGAAGTCCAGCAACATTTCTTTTGAACAAACTGCTTTTATATCTGTGATCTTAAGTCTTGTAATCCCTTCATGCATTTCTTTTTATTTATCTGTTGAACAAAAGTTCATAAAATACCGCCTATACTTTTTTTCCCCTATGGAACGCAGCTCTAAACAATTCAAGTGAAATTTGTCCGAATGTTCACTTTTTTTTGTAGATTATATCAAACATATTCTAAAGAAAATGCAGCTCAGAAAGCTCTGTCCTGGATGTAACGCTAAGCTATTAGCTGCCCTTTGCAAAGGAGCCAAATAAGGAGCACCATTTATTTTCCTTGGTGCCGATTGGCTGCACCTCCCAAGACTGTAGATATTAGCTTCTGTGGTAGTTCTGTGAATAATAATGCATATGAAGGTATAGTTGGCAAAATGATACAATACCAACAGAGCCGTGGAGTTACTCTCCATCACAGAAAACCAGGGTTTTTGATCATAGTTAATTAAATCATTAATGGTTCCATATTTGTCTTTGCGTTGATGGGTTAGTCTTCCAAAAAAAAAAAAAAAAACCCACAAAGAAGGAATTGGCAGCCCAGATCTAAAAAAGAAAAACAATCAAAAACAAAAGCTGCAAAAAGTGCTGGCCAGTAAAAGTTACCCTGTGATACCGAATAGTAAACATCTGATTAGCAGCAGCAGCCTGGCTGAGTCTTACTGCTCAACTCCAACAGCCTTGCATGTCTAACTGAATATGAGGCTGATCTAAGCACATGGATCATCTGGAGTTAATAACTGAAACACTATGAATGTGTGCACAAGCAGCGAGCTACTCCAGAGCGGGTGTGATATTTCTAAGTGGGGGTAGAGGAGGTGGGAGACGGCAATGTAGTGTCAGAGAAACATTCATTTCCAATGATACATGTTCACCCCAATGAAAGCTGACCACAAACAAGCATTCATAAAACTGGCACAAATGAATAAAATAGGTTAAAGGTTTAAGAACGTAAACTGCATCTACATGCCGGCCGTCACTTCATGTTTGGCACATTAGCTAGATTGTATTTTGTTTTGAACGAGACAACCGGTGGAGAAACACACATGGCGTTGCTTACCTGCATCGTCAGACTCGTTGAATTGTGAATAGTTCACCACTTTCCTGTTCCTGTGAACATAAATACACACATTTGATCAGATTACAGAGTAAATTTACAAGCTTCACCTGATACCAGACTATAAAAAGTGGAGAGAAGGAGACTGTTAACACTATTGTGTTTCCCCTCTACGGAATAGAGTGGAAGCAACAAAGAAACTGCCTGAATGTGTGCATTGTGTTGTTTGGGTAGAAAAACCTCCAGCAGTGGCCAGGCAGAGGCGGATGAACTGAACTGGACCTTGAACCTTGCGTGGCTTGCAGGACTAATTTGGTTGTGTGTATAGATTTAGCCGTAGGTGACAAACAGCTTCAGTTTGGGGAACACAAACGTTCAAGAGCTGCTGCAATAGTGGAAATGGCTAAACACCGTTAAGACTAAATTTAGGCAAACGGCACATCTGTGACCATCTAATTTATACCAAAGTTTTTCTTTAGACCAGCTGAAAAACATCAAGCATAGCTAGATTTTTGTTTTGAACCCACCGATTCACATTTACACAAAACCCTCAGTATATGGACAGAAATTGGTAAAACATGTCCAATATTTTTTAACAAAAAAAAAAAAAGATGCTTCTGTTGTATGAAACAGTAAGCACGATGCCTCTGAAACCTTTCCTTACACGTCAGAGCCCAGTCAGTCACTTCCATGTGGCTGGCACAGTGCCTCCCAGTCCGGGGCCTCAGACCAACCCTGCATGGCTTCTTAAGATTCCTGTGACCATCTTCTCACAATTCTAATTTTTTTAGTAGGTTGCCTATAGCCTGACCATTGCCTTCCTATGCAATTCTGCTAGATTCTCATCGCCCTTCAGTGCTCTGCCTGTGATTTCTCCAATTGAGCTAAATTTCTCCGGTAGAATTTTAACCGGGCCAATCAGCGAGCAGAAGGAGAAATTTTGAAAGATGATGTTAATTTCCTACTCTATTTCAGAATTGTAGTCTGCCTGTAATTTTTGGCAATGACAGCAGAGGAAGTGAACAAAACCATTCAGTCCATTTCGACCACACTACCAAACATTGAATTATCATGAACAGTTGCCTCGTTTGGCTAGGCAGTTCTCTTTGCAGTGGAGGATGGCAGTTTACAGTGCTGCTAATTTTCAGTAAATTTCATAGTGTTGAACTGGTGCCTTACATGCATCACAGCCAAACATTAGCGATTGAGTAAAATTTAAAACTTAAACACAGTCCACACATCCAGGAAGTAATCGTTTCTCAACAGACGTCCTCTGGACGAAGCAAAGCGTAGAACAAGGAGCTGATTTATACCAGGCTACATTCTATCTGAAAAAAGGGGTCAATATTCCAAGCAGAACCCCCCACAAGATTGTGATCCGATTGCCGACAGAAGGCCTGACTTCAGAGATGTATACATTCCTGGATAAAACAAATCCAACATTTTGTTTTCTCTAGTAGAGCAACTGAACAAAAAAACACCTAAATCCATATAACAAAATCCAAATCCGTATAAAAGCCTTATAAATTCCCCTTTAAGACATGACTTTTGACCATGGGATGTACAAAGGATATGTTTTAGGATCCTTGCATACTGTTATTTACGTACACCAGGTTTTAGGAGCAGATCCAACAAGCCTTTATGCATCAGGATCCACCTGGTAAAGGCGATTTATCCCACAACACGTCTCCCCCCCCCCCCATCAGAGTGACTATATGATGATAATACTTGTTTAAGGTCGTATGGTTTTATCCACTATGCAGGGAACACCGAATTGGGGAAATTGACAAATTAGAATTCAATTTAAAGTGCAGAATAACTTAGAATTTCTTAGTTTTCCTGACAGCTTAGGTGTTTGGGAAATGTTGAAATATATAGCAAAAGAGCATCAGGGAGAGATTGTACCAACTGCTGTGGCTTTGGTCACTTATGTGCAATGCTTCAGCAGTTTTTCAACCACACATTGGAGTCAGTGTCTTAAACATAACTTGTCACTATATGAAAAATCCTACCGCTTCAGAGCAGGAACAACTCCAGAAGATAAGTTGTATGATAAGCCTGGAGGGCCACCTGGCTTTACTTGTGCCCCCACCAGGCTAAGAATTGCTTAGTTAATTCAAGTTTTTTTTTTAATGTTTGCATTTTTGAGACTTTATAGTTGGGGTCCGGTACTAATCTTCCAACACATAATTATCAAGTGATGTATCCAAGCTTCCTGTCAACTTGAAACATTTCTAACTCAAAAACACAACAGGCTGCTGGATGAATGACTTTCTGGGGGAAACATTGCACAACACCATCTCCATGCCACTGACAGAAAATATGTTGCAGTTTTTATGGTTTTTAAAAGTGACATTGATGTAATTTTTGTGTACTTTAATACCATAATTGTACTTCTGTGGTAGAGGCCACAAGAATGAAATTCGCATTTCCAGAATAGCCTGTATCAACCCCAGCCATGTATACCTGTTGGTAAGGATTAAGTCACATTTTGTGGATTAATTTTACCCTTTTCTCAATCCCAGGTTTCACAATGTTAACTCATTCTTTTAGCTATAACATTTCCATAAACATGTGGTCCATAAATAATATTTAATTAGTTCAGTAGAAAAATAATCAGAATTTAATTAGATTAATTTAATGATTTTGACAAGCACTTAAACATTTCATTAAAATTTATTGTTGCAAGTACTGGCAGCCTTTACTGGGCAGACTGGGGTTAGAACGATGCTATTATGATCTTGTTTACAGGACAGATGGTCAGTTTATTGAAAGGTTTTAGGTTTAAAATAAAAGAATGTCGCCCACTACTCTTATTACGGTAATTTATCAGCCAGCTAGTAAACTTGTTACACAATGAAGAGCAGTGCAACAACAAACCAAAGCGTTCTGTGCAATAAGCATGTTTATTTAAATGATTCTTACAAACGCAGAGGAAATCTATTCCATATGTTTTTCTTCAGTCTCTTATAAATGAGCATGTTTAGGGAAACAACTTTTAAAATTACCAACTATTTGAATGTACTGGTTTTAATATCTGACCACTTGTGGCAAAAATAGCATTTTCGGTAATTGTTGATATTTCTACATATCTCAGTAGAACACAGGAAAAGAAAACTTTCTTGCAATTGGGGCTGCGCAAAATGTAGCAAATTTAGCAATATTGCAATGAAAATAATATGTATGCTATAAAAAACATGATATATATTGGAAAGAAAATAGGCATATCCGGCAACCAATATGGCCATTGCAAGATTTTCTAATAATGTGCGGCAATGGCAATAATTATTTTAAATTTTTTTGTCCCCTGTACATTGACAAGACTACTCCTTATCTGGGTTTTGTTTGTTATAAACCAAACACAGAAATATAATAACACTACTTAAATAGTTTATCAAAAGTCATATCATTATCGCACATTTCTCTATTATGACCTGGTTAGGTGGGGGTTGGGTTAGCTCTCCTCTCCACACAGACAGAATAAACCAGTCAGCCATGGTGGAAAAAAGAAAATAAACATTCACGGAAACAAAAAGAAAAACTTTAAGCTTAGCGCAAGGCTAGCAATGCTTATGAATGTAAAAAATCTGTATGTTTTGTCAGTACCCGGTTGACAGGAAGTGTAAGGATAAATGTGACAACTTATAGTGCAGTCTCATCAGAAACATGGATAAACTTTGCTTTCTTTTTCTTTGTGGGGGGTGTAACATCTGTACCAGATGCAGAAAATAAAAATTAAAGACCTTGATCTTTATAGAAGTGTACACAAACTTTTACTGTTTGCAGGTTTTTTATGTGACATACTTTTGTGCTTAGTTCACTTCAAAGCATTTTCAATAGGGAGATTTTCTATTAAAATGTTAAAAATGTCAGATTCTTGGTTTTGCACATGTTTTAGTTCTTTTAAACAATGGCGGCAAAATACTTCCTTATTTTGACTTGTAAAACCCATTCAATGTTCTGCTGAACCACAGCTGCTTGTTACATTTGAATAATAAATGTGGACCGCTGCCAATTCATTTGTTAAACTGTTTTCATTCACTCCATTTGTTGGGTCAACAAAAATGGCTAGAATACAAAAAGTTGATGATGGGGAGTAACAGCAAAGTTCTATGGATTTCCATGTGCATCATATAAAAGTTACATTTTTATTTTTTAGACCTTTTTCCATCACTTCGTTCTGAATCATAGAATCAGTTATAAACAAAGGTGACGCTTATCCAAATCTTAACCTACAAAAACTGACAAACACTTTCAGACACTCAACAAAATAACGCAAACGGTTCCAATTCTGTATTCACTTTGGTGAATACAGAATTGACTCTTTGGTTACCTAGCAACAACCTGCTGAACAGTGTCAGGCTTTGCCACAGTGCCTCATAATTGCAAAAAGCTAAAAACAGTTTCCAGGAAATGTCATGTCACCAGTTTGGCAAGTCTTTATCTATTAAAAAAACAACAACTAATCAATATTTTTTATTGACCGATATGAAATCCTTATTGTGATATGTTTTTCAGCCATATCTCCCAGTCCTACCTCACGCCTGTCAGAGGTCCACTTTGTTAGGTCAGAAATTAACATCAAAACAATCCAGTTTTGACATTTGCCAATCGAGTCGCTATCACCAGGCTTGCTCCTCTCTAGGAAAAAGCCACTAAGTTGCCATAGTCAAGACAAAAACTCTCTTCCTCTTGTTGCTCTGTCCCCTGATGGCAGCATTAAGAACACAACCACCAGCTGAAGCCTGCAAATGCTTGAGACCAAAACGCTTAGAACTACCAATTATAAAGGTTCAATATGCATAAATATGCACAATGGAAACCATCTTCACACTACAACAGAAGTGAACATCTACAGTCTTCCTTATTTCTGCTCTTGTCGGGTACAGCCAATCAGCAATAAGAAAAATGAATGCTGCTTTTGGATTGGCTGCTTTGCAAATGTCAGCCAATAGTGTGTCAAATAGTACAGCGTCCATGTATTCCAGCTCCCAAGGCTGCATTTATTAAAAAGAAAAATAATATATATATATATATATATATATATATATATATATATATATATATATATATATATCAGTGACGTGCGGTCAGGGGAGGCAGAGCCTCACCTGTCATCATGGAAAAATAATATACAATAATAAAATCATTTACATTGCAGTTTTCACCCTATGGTTTGTACTATAAAGTATCTATTTTTTACTTAGCTTAACCAATTCTGATCGCTGAATTTTCGCATTTTCCCATTCAAATGCTCAGAAACGAAGCTGGTGAGGCAGCAGGAAGCTGAGCCTCATCTGGGATTGCACAACCTCTCGCTAACTGCACTGGCTGCAGTTCTATGGGAGCATGTTCGTCCAGTCTGTACGCCAGCAATAAAATGGCTAAAAAACATTTAATATATGGACTGATTTTCCATAATTTCTCTTATGTTTATAATGTACAGTGTTTTTTGTCACCAACTGTGTGTGTGTATCGTGTTTTGTGTGCCGAGGAATGATCAGAAACGGCAGAGAACAGACTGGAGGTGAGGCAGGCAGTTCTCTTGCCTCATCGCTGGGGGCGCTCATGATCCCAGATATCGTGACTCCACAACTGCAGAGTAAGACACAGCGAGCTAGCCATGGAGCTAGCCATACAGTATATAAGTAAAGTACCGCGATATATTTGTTTTCCGTTCTCTTCCGACGTAAACATGAAAGACTACATTTATACACTTTAACAGTTTTTTAAAGTGGATGTTCAACTGAAGGAAGACCAACACCAGAGCTGAAAGTTTTGCTTCGAGACAGTTTGATTCTCAAACGGCGTAGAAAAGACATGCCGAGGATAGACTTGGCTTTGGATGAATGGATATTTTTGTGCAGAATTAGCGGTGCATGGATTTCATTGATAAGTAAAGGTAAGACAGCAATAATATGTTTTTGTTTCGGTTTTTAATGAAATGTGCATTTTGTGGGCAACAGTTTATGTCTAAATAATTCAGTAAAGTAGAAGCGGTAACTAATCTACCACAGCAATTATTTATTAATAAAACATTAAGCCTAACATATACTACAACAACAGACTAAATGTTCTGTTCTGTGTGCAAAATTATTGAATGTTTTTTGGTGTTAAATTCTAAAACATGAAGTGGTATTGTCAGTTGCTATGGCAACGAGTCTGCATGTAGCTTGGCAAATACAGATCACTTTGCTGTGGATCATAGCACAAAATTAATACCTACATTTATAAGTTTCACTGAGTTAACGCAACTACGGATGACGTGTAAAAGATTAGTCTTTTTGTCCCCCAGCGTTGTATGTATACGCGAAATTTTAATAAAGTTATTACGTCCAATAACATGCATGGTGTCCAAGTCATAAATCAGTGCCTCACCAGCAATGAACCTCACCGCACGTCACTGATATATATATATATATATATATATATATATATATTCACACTCCTGATCAAAATCTTAAGACCAGTTAAAAACTCACTATTGGATCTTAAGAAGGTTCTAAGTAGAGCTTCACAATGTTAAAAAAAGAAATCAGCGTAAGAGACAAAAACTTTTGAGCGGGAAATTAATTGAAAACTGCATTTACACTCAAACATGATTTTTTTAGCTGATCAAAAGACCATAGCTAAAAAAAAAAAAAAAATCTCCCAAAACAGAAATCAAAGTGTCAAAAAGAAGGACTCAGTAATGAGTAGCTCCAACATTCTTGTTGATGACTTCAAACAATCGTTTAGGCTTGATGCCAGTGTTTCCAGGAGGCTAGTGGGAACGTTGCTCCAAGTGTTGAAGACGGCTTCACTTAGAGCCTCCACTGTCTGGAACTGATGTCCATTTTTGTAAACTTCCCTTGCCGTCCATCCCCAAATGTTCTCAATTGGGTTTAGATCCGGGGAACATGCAGGACGGTCCAAAAGAGTGATGTTATTCTCTTGGAAGAACTCCTTTGTCAGGCGAGCATTGTGAACTGCAGCATTGTCCTGTTAAGGAACCCAATCATTACCACACAGACGAGGGCCCTCAGTCATGAGGGATGCCCGCTGCAACATCTCCACATAGCCAGCTGCTGTTTGACGCCCCTGCACAATCTGAAGCTCTATTGTTCCATTGAAGGAAAACGCACCCCAAATCATGATGGCGCCCCCACCACTGTGCCATGTAGAAAACATCTCAGGTGGGATCTTCCTTGTCATGCCAGTAACATTGGAAGCCATCAGAACCATCAAGGTAAAAAAATTTTCTCATGTTGTCTTCAATAAATAACGATGGGCTGTATTTTGTTGCTGAGAAACAAAGTAAAGTTGCACAAGTAACCGTGAAAGAGAAGCGGAACCGAGAAGCGGCGCGAACGGAGCAGCTGCAAAAGCAGTGAGATCGCGAAATTAATGCAAATTTTGACTGGTAGCATTCACTTCGTAATTAGCTTTTAGCTTAGCGGTTTCTGTTCTGTATATAAAAGATTACCTGAAGAATGAACATGGGTTGATAACATCCGAAGTGGGCGTGCAGCGGCGCTGTGTTTTGAGCAGGAAGACAAAGAGGTAAAACCCCCAGCCGGAATCCGCGGCGCAGTGAGGATTTCCATGATAACAATGGCTGATCGATAATTCTTATTAGCAACATAGAGTATCAGAGACAGAGAACTATGAGATCCTGGCAGTCTGAAAGGCAGCTATTCAGAGATCCAAGCAGGGAATTAGCGGCGCTGCGTAGCTGCAAGGAGTCGATCACTACGGGGTGAGGCGGAGCCACTACTTTAGCAGTTAGAAGAAAGCAGCTTACAGCCACGGCTAACTCCGGGAGCCAAGGTAGAAAAGCCTTTTCCCCATAGTCCAAAAGACTGCATTTGTGGCTGCATTTTTACTTCAAAATGCTGCCACAGTGTCCAAAACAAAAAACATAAGTGCAGTCATTTGCATATTGAGAGTCTACAGAGGCTGATAATCTCACCACTCGGCTCCTGGATTACAGTTTAAACTTTTGAGTTTTATGTCAAATCCACATGAATTAAATGACAGAAACTAATTCTGTCACTGCATCTTAGATTCATTTTGTCCAGCTGCAGACTGTTAGACTGTCCAATCAGATTCAGGTATTGTGTAGTTGGTGCTTTTAATCAGTTTTCAGTTAACTAAATTCAAGTCACAAAACAGAAAATGTCACTAAAATCACTGTCCTAAAATCTTTCAGAAAATTGTAAAAATGTACTGAATTGTATCGCTCAACAAATATCGTGATACATATTGTATCGTGACCAGAATATCGTATCGTATCATTATTGTATCGCTACACCCCTAATTCGGACTAGAGAAGTGTGGTTGGATGGTTACAAAGAGAGGGAAGGTCGTCCACACAGAAGGGGTCTCATTCCCAGAAGGAACAATAGCAGACATAGAGCACAGTTACAAGTACCTGGGAATACCACAAGCAAATGGCAACCTTGATGAGGTCACAAGGAGCCAAATATCTCCAACGAATAAGGCAAGTCCTGAGAAGCCAGCTCAATGGCAAGAACAAGATCTGTGCAATAAACAGCTAAGCCTTACCAGTAATCAGATACCCTGCAGGAATAATTAGCTAGCCAATGGAAGAGATAAAGGGCACGGATGTTAAGACTCGGAAGCTACTAACCATGCATGGAGGGTTCCACCCCAAATCCAGCACCCTGAGACTGTACATGAGCCGTAAGGAAGGAGGCAGAGGACTAGTGAGTGTGAGAGCCAACATCCAAGATCCATAAATACATAAAGGACAAAGCCTCAACAGACGATGTGCTCAGCGAATGTCTCAGACAATGGGGAACAGAGGACGAGGTGCTGGAGGTCATGGGAGGTCAAGTCCCTACATGGGATGTACCACCGACAAATAACTGAAGTGGCTGATATCAGGAAATCCTACCAATGGCTGGAAAAAGCTGGACTCAAGGACAGCACAGAGGCTCTCATCCTGGCCGCCCAGGAACAGGCCCTAAACACCAGAGCAATAGAGGCTCAGATCTACCACACCAGACAAGACCCAAGGTGTAGGTTGTGCAAGGAGGCCCCTGAGACAGTCCAGCAAATAATAGCAGGGTGCAAGATGCTGGCAGGGAAAGCGTACATGGAACGACATAACCAAGTGGCGGGCATAGTGTACAGGAACATCTGTGCAAAATATGGCCTGGAAGATCAAAGTGGGGAACACCCCCGAAGGTGGTGGAGAATGACCGAGCTAAGATCCTGTGGGACTTCCAGATCCAGAAAGACAAAATGGTAATGCCGAACCAACCGGACATTATGGTGGTGGATAAACAACAGAGGAAAGCCGTTGTGGTGGATGTAGCAATACCAAGTGATTACAACATCAGGAAAAAGGAGCATGAGAAACTGGAGAAATACCAGGGCCTCAGAGAGGAACTGGAAAAGACCTGGAAGGTGAAGCCCACAGTGGTGCCTGTGGTCATCCGGGCCCTCGGGGCAGTCACCCCCAAACTGGAGCAGTGGCCAAAACAGATCCCAGGAACAACATCACACATCTCAGTCCAGAAATGTACAGTTCTAGGCACAGCCAAGATACTGCGCAGAACCCTCAAGCTCCCAGGCCTCTGGTAGAGGACCCGAGCTCAGAGGATGTAAGAGAGAGAGAGAGAGAGAGAGAGAAAGAGAGACCACGCGTGGAGGGTAAGAAATTTTTTATTTATTTGTCATATATATATATATATTTTAGAGGTGTGCCGATCGATCGGTCACCGATCATAATCGGCCGATTTTCGTGAAAAAGTGCATGATCGGTGATCATTGGCTCTTGTTGCCGATACCGATCACCTGCATCTCATTTCGCAGCCTGCCTGTGCAGCTAGTTTCCTCTTTCCTTCACTCTGCGCAAACGCGCAGCAACAAATCTTAAGCGATGTGGAACTATAACGCACTGAGTGAATGGGAAAGTTTGCGTGTTGCGGCGGAAAATTGAAGCACGTCAAAATGCATCAACACAACGAAGCTAATAGGACATAAAAACAATGCCATATTTGACGGAGTTTGGCTACATCGAGGCTCACTGCAGTAAAAAAGACATGGAGGATCAGATAGCAGGTAAAGCAGCGCGCAGCTACAAACACTCACCCGGATTAGCATGACGGTCAGAAAGCTAAACAAATAACCCGCAAAATTATTTAAGTCTTCGAGCTGAGATGCAAGAAGCTGGTTCTGCTCTCGCTGTTGAACCGCTGCTACGCGCTACAGGCAGTAATATTTGACAGACGGAGCGCCGCTTCTGCTCCACCTGGTAGTGACTCTCACACTGAACCTCTATTTAAAGCTGCAGCATCTAACCTAAAAAATACATTTTACATACGTATTAAAACTTTCGCTGTCCGGACATGAGACGGATAGTCTCTAAAAAAAATTATCGATCTCCTCCCTGCTTTGCATAATTACTCCGCTCAGTCAGAAACAGCCACTCAGAACTAGCAGTAATCAGCTAGCCGCCATGCTATCAGGAAGTTTTCATTCAGTAACTGGATTATTTATTGTAATGGAACCTGTATTTGCCTTTGAATGTTAAGTTTTATACTTGAATTTTTTTGGCAATGTTGAGAGGTTTTATTTTGGCTCTTTGCATTATTTAGCCTCTTCAGAGCCTTCATATGTTATCAGTCTGTTAAAGATAGTATTATTGGTAGCAGTACAATTTGCAGAATGACTGTTTAGTTTTCTTCTTGGAAAAAGTTATTAAAAACAAGTTTTAAGGAGAATTCATGGTTCCTTTTTCCACATAATGTAACTAGTAGTGTTTATAATAAAAAATAAAATAATAATTATGTGATGGGTATCGGTGATCGGCCCTCATGGGTGATCGGTATCGGCAGGAAAAAACCTGATCGGCACATCTCTAATATATATATATATATATATATATATATATATATATACAGACACATTTTCTAGTTACATTCCATAGAAAAAGAATGAACCGCAAATAGATGGGGATCCACTGTATCACTAAAAAGACTACTAAGATTACTAAATTGACTAAAACTAAAATGCGCTTTCAAAATTAACTCTGGCATCTTGTAGCGCTTAGAAAGAATTAAAACGGATGATAGTCAATGAAAGCTGGGTCGATACACTTATAATTATGACAAACTGCAAAAGAAGTTGCTCAATAAAACAAAAAACGCAAACAGTTATTCCAAAGTACTGCTAAACAAACAAAAAAACACATCACTTAGATTCCAGAAGAAAAAAAAGATTTAAAGACTAAAGTATGTCGGGACAAACTGGCTTCTAATCAAGCTGGAGGGCATTTTAATTTGGATTAAAGAGCGCAGGGACACCTCATGCCCTGCCATCACAGCAGGGATCTGGCGCTGGAGGGGCGGAGGGGGACGGAGGGGGTGTGGTGACTTTTTGTACATCTCCGCCTCCTCGTGACATCAGCCAGCAGTGTTAATTTACAGCGCTGAAAATGTACCCGCTCGTTTTTTTCCTCTCCCCCCACCCCCTTCAACCCTCACGACGACGACATTTTTGTACAACATAACCCGGCTGCGTATTACCTTAGCACAAAAAAAGCTGTGAAAGCGACAATAATGCGAGTGCTGCACCGACATGACCAGCACGCGCGCTAACAAGATCAAATCCTTAGGCCAACCACCACCTACTCCGGGGATTTTTTTTTCTCCCTCTATGGCGAGGGGGGGCTACTTGGCTGCGTGTTAGAACCTCCCCTGGATGAATGGGTAGCCATATTCTCATTCTCAGCTAACGGAGGGAAAAATATCGCCAGGCCCGGTTTAACCGACCAGAGCTGGCTGAATCACACCGATGAATGTTACGCTTGGCCTACATGAGAGTCAACAATACTCATCATGGATCCGCTTGAAAAGCAGCAGACAGACACGACGCAGCGGCGGGTTGCGCGTGCAGACCACCCCGCTGGGATCCATGTTAGAAAGAGAGCGTGCCCACAGGAAAAACACTCAGTAACACACCTCCATTATTTTTTCATGAAATGAATCCATTGGCGCCTCATTAAGGCCAACATGGTGGAGAGCGTGCATGTTATCGGTGAAGCCAGACAACGAGTGGCGTTATTTAACTCACAGAAAGAGAACGGGACGAAACGAGCACACCTACCTCACTGGTCTTGACATTTTGCAGGAATACTGTGGAGGTTAGAGACGGGAGAAGAAAAAGAACAGGGAGGGGGGGTAAAAGAAATAAGATTCCCGCTCTGCACAACACCGAGAGGCGCGAGGCTGCCGCGCGACTCCACCGTCCGAGCTAGCGCGTGAAAATAAGAGGACGTCCAGGTTTCGCTCACCAAACACAAATATTCTTATTTTTTACCTTCAGCTACTCAAAATGGTGAATAAAACAAACTGAAACTGCAGCTTGTGTGCAACCAAACCAGGTGGTATTGAGGGGACGGTCCTCACTGGCCAGCACCGCCCCCTACGGACCTTGAGAGCAGCAACACGTCCTTCTCAGGCCGCCATTGGCTAATTTGAACGACGACTTTTCCTTTTATTGCATGCGTTTGCTGCTCGTCAGAGAATTTTTACATGCTAGCCTCCGCCCCCACCCTCCCCGTTAGCAGGATAGGTTGACACCTCACTGTTGAGAAAACAAAAAGAGGCCCTCCGGTTGGATGCAAACATCCAATTCAGTGTGGGTCCCTGAAGACTGTAAAGCGACAATGCAATCATACGTTCAAGAGTGCAATGACATTATGATAATTGATTGGGTTGCATTTAAATGACCACCTTTGACTGCACCACTACCGGGAAAGACTTTCTTCTGTCTCACCTTGCAGACTGCAGTAGTAGGATATGCAGGTAGCAGGTCCTTCTGCATTACTGCTTAAATCCTGATTTACATTACAGCCTCTAATTATAAATGT
Organism: Poecilia reticulata; assembly: GCF_904066995.2. Taxonomy (NCBI): domain Eukaryota; kingdom Metazoa; phylum Chordata; class Actinopteri; order Cyprinodontiformes; family Poeciliidae; genus Poecilia; species Poecilia reticulata. Next base: position 31,774,019 of record NC_088834.1, read on the forward strand.
AGGGTTTCTTTGAAAAAAAAAGTTCAACTATTTATGCTGATTTTTTTACACGTGCTGAAAAAAATTAGGAAAAACCTCAACTTTTGTAAAAATTGATTTAATACATAAAATTAAATTTTATGTGAATTTTATCGAATAGACCAAAACAAAGTAACACATAATTGTAAAATGACAGGACTTTGAAATTCTTTGAGAAATACAGTACATATGCTCATGAGAATTCCTTTACAATTTATCCCAAAACCAAACAAATATTTTTGAAAAAAATAAATAAAAAAGGCACAATAACCCCAAAGCATGAAATTAATTACATCAATCTGATTCATTCATCACACGATTCTCAGTTGAAACACCTTTTGGTTTAACTTTAGTAGTTTTCTTTGATAGGATGCTATATCATCGTCCCACATCTTGAGTCGGCAGTATTTGGCCACCCTGCTTTGCTTTCCTTTTCCGCTGCCCTCTTGATGTAATCCCCTCCCCCCATTTTCTGTCACATTGAATTCTGAACTGTGGCTAAGATATTCAAAATTATTTTCCTCTATCAATCACTGATGTCATTGTGCTAAGCGTTTCATTTGAAATAGTTGCCCAAAACTTTAAGTTTAGTTTAGTCAGACCTTTTATAATCCAAGCAGTCATTTTTTGCTCTCTGACCAGCAAAATGAAACTTAATTAAAACCACAAATGTAAGAAGACTTTTTAAAAAAAGCCAATATATAATTTTCGATAATTGTAGGAGATGTGTCAACTTTTTTTTTTAAATAACCGCCATATTAGTTACACTTTTGGGTTTTAAAATGAAGAAAAGAAAAACAGAACATTTTTACAAAAAGAGCATGAATCCTCTTTCTTCAATGGGATGTTGATATTTGTGGAAAACAATGTGTAAAAAAAGCACATTGTTTCCAACTTATCAATAATTAGATATAGAAATATAGCTCTGGTACATTTAGTGTCATTCTGTTGTGGAAATTCATTGTAATTATTCAATGAGAAATCAGGAAAACAGTTAAAACCCACATGTTTTTTTTTTTGTTTTTTTAGTATATCTATATTCAAAAACCTTTCCAACTTCTTTATCAATCTTGGAGCTGCTCCAGAGCTGCATGCCGATGGCTTGGACCTCAAAATGAATTACAGACACCACAGGTGCATGATAGTTGGCCATCTTTTTGTGGTAATCAGAAGAAATTTTACATGAATTATTTGCAAAGGAAATATGAACAAACTAACTACTATGTAGATTTAGTAAGCATCAACGCCCCTCAGGATGAGATGTCCAAGTATCTTGGTTCCTCAGACATTTCTCATATGTGAACATGTTGGTCTAGAACAGCTTTTACTTGAAGGAGTCCCTTTATAAATAATTTAAAAAAAAAACCAGCACAAAATAAAATGCAATATCATGAATATTTGATTATGTGTAATTTTAATGGGATGTCATTTTCCAATGTCTGCTGTCAGCAGCTCTATTTAGGTACAGTTGATCATCTGACCAAACGCTCTCCATCTTTCACTTCATCTGAAGTTTCACTCCTCTTCCTCAGAACCTGGCAGTTCTGATCTTCCTCCTTTGTCCAAGGATCTTCAGATTTCAGTTTCAGCTAATACAAATTATAATCACAAGCACAACGGCAGATATTAAACATGACACAAAGTATTGGTGTATTTATAGCTGAGCCTTTACATTAAGTAGATCCACGTCTATCCAGAGAAATTTACTGCAGGTAAACTTACTTTGCTGCACCCACACCAGCTTTTATTTGATTGTTTTATTACACTTGACTAAGTATAGCAAATGTTTTGAAAGACAGTGACCCAAACCCTGTTTTTATACTGAGAATAAATTTGTTCAATCGAGCCAAAGATGGTTTTTAAAACTAAATGCGGTAACATTTTATTTGAAGGGGTGTGCATAAGACTGACTTCACGCTGTCATAAACATGACATAACATCTGTCATGAACATGAAGTCTTTATGAATGTTTATGACAGTTGTCATGAAGTGTCATTCGGTAAATAATGACAATTTTAATGTAAAGTTGCTCTAAAAGTTGCATTGAAAGTCCATTAAAAATGCCAACTTTGCATTAAATTATCATAATTTACAAAATCATGCAAAGTTGGCATTTTTAATGGACTTTTAATGCAACTTTTAGAGCAACTTTGCATTAAAAATGTCATTATTTACCGAATGACACTTCATGACAACAGTCATAAACATTCATAAAGACTCCTTCATGTTCATGACAGATGTTATGTCATGTTTATGACAGTGTCATGTCAGTCTTATGCACACCCCTTCAAATAAAGTGTTACCCTAAATGCTTTTCTTTTAATAAGGCAAATTAAAAATCCATTTTAATTTTTCAATCTACAACCAATAACATTCCTTTTCCTACCAAAAAGAACGACCTTATTTACTAGATTTTACTTTATTTCATTTTGTTCTTGGCCTGCCCAGTACTCCTGATTCGATCATTTTGTTCCACATGACAAACATTTTGGACATCCCTGAGTCTGGCCGTTTCTGACTCGTCTGTCTGCATTGTGCCAAGTGTGACACAGATTTTGGTGCGGGGTTGTTTGCCAATTTTATTCTTTCACAACGGCATCGATGAGCGAGTGTGCTGTTCGACTCGACTAACCTGCACAGAGTCCTGATCTTGAACAAATATGTAAGGAATGAATTTAAACGGAGACTTTGAGCCAGGTCTGGTTGTCCAACATCAGTGAGGGACCTGACAAGCTCCAGTTACACAGTTAAGACCAGCAAACACATAAACACTGGAAATAAATGAATGTTACCTAAAAGCTGCACAATAAAAGTGATTAAAATGTAAAGTTAGAAGTGGTACAGCATGGAGCCATTTTCAGTAGTGTTCAACACTTTACAGTCAGGGAAACAAAGATGCATATTCTGTTGCTCGTACTCCTTTAGCGCCACCCAGAGGGCAAAAGGGCAAAAACACTTGTGTCCAGAACGTGTACTGTACTCCAGAGTTGAGCAGAGTGAGAATTGAATAGAACAGAAATGAAACAACAGAAAAAAATAAAAATTTTAAAAAATCCCAAGTTATTCCTGTAATTTCTTTGCTGATTCCAGTGTGTTTCACAATTTATTAAGCAAAGACAAGTTACAAAGACACCCTGCAAAGCTAGAAAGCCTTTGCAGGTTTTCTAGCTGGTGAGAACACAGCTAGAAAGCCATGACAGTTTGCGTTCCTTGACATTTCAAAAATAAACTAACATAATGGAAACTTGGCAAATTTCAATAAAAAGCTTTGGCACTAGGATGAGTTTGGTTTATGGCATCACATGGTCAACATGTTGCCTCTGGTGCAGACCACAAAGAGAAGGCAAGAGGAAGTACTTGGATTATGCTGCATTGGGTTCTCTTAGTGACTTATCGTGTGAACAAACTTATTCGCGTGTGATTTTAATTGTGTTTCTTATTTAGTGGAAACACTGCAATTGCAAAATCAGAATATCGACCAAGTTCTGCACACATTTGTAACGGAAACGCAGCTGGTGTCATCCTGTTTGATCAACTGATCAAGTCCGATTTCTGCTGTAAAAAGAAATTAAAAACTCATAATGCGTCATCCAAATATGTGTAAATGCATTCTTGTTTTGAGAACTCCAGCTGAGACTTTTGGAGGTGACCTTTGTTGTTTTTCATAACCTCATTGAATTTCCACCCACACGTGGCGAGTGTGAGTAGGTTCTATCAAATTGCAGGCTGTGCTGAGGGCTTCTTTGGAATGCGAGTTATTCCGATCACGCCGTTTGTATGCATGTGTGTTTTTGGGTCAGCAGAGCAGGATTTTGGGAGAGGCCCTGAATTCTGATTGGCCGTTTCTGTGTTGAGAGATTTGGTTAAAATGCGCTGCCTCGCCTGTCTCTCTCGTTCACTCCTGAAATTCCCTCCACAGCAGACAGACTTCTGTCTGAGTTTGCTGATGATGCTTTGCTGAGAAGCAGGTATGTTTCCATGGCAACCGGGAGACTAACTCCAGCCTCTCTTGTCATGCCTTTGCGAGCTGTTTCTGGATCTTTCTCCAGGTTGATCTTTGCAGTAGAGACTCCATCAGGCTGAACACTCCTGATTTTAATCCTTGATATAGATTTTGATGACATGAAATGTAGTGGCTGTTACTTCACTGTACCAAGAAAAAACATCACTTAAAAGTAATAATGATGTCAGTGTTGATAGATTGGCTGGCAGCCTGATCTTTTGCACAGCTAAAGTGATTATGGGTTCACTGTAAAGATCTGCAGCTCGAGATTTTTACTGAAATGCTCGACTCCTGGAGCGTCCTACTGCTTCTTTATCTGTATAGCACTGACATCCCCAGGCTGGCTTCGTCTACTGCAGTGCAACACACTACAGTAGACGGTATATATATATATATATATATATATATATATATATATATATATATATATATATATATATATATATATATATATATATATATATATATACCACAAAATCCACAAAATTCTTGGCTTTTCAGAATCTAATGGAGAGACAAGGGAGAACATCCAAACTTCCTGCAGAATTTAAATATACAAAACAAACCTATCTGAAACGGTTTCAAATCTACAAACCCACTAAGCTAGTAACACTCTACTAAACTACAAAGTAAAAGATGAAAGAATGATGAAGACTGAATTACTACCAAAAAATAAAACTTTAAAGAAATATGTAAATAAGACATAAAGCCAATAAAGCTCTTTTTGAAACAATCTTGAGACAGTTCCTTTTAGCAAAATATTTTGGTTCACATTCTTAAATATTTGTTTAAATCTTGTTTATTTATTCAATTTTTGAAATGTTTTTATTCACAGTAATTGCTTGGAGCTTTTTAAGACCTTTTGTGTCCCTTTGAGAATGTTACGTTAATAAAACTGATTTGTTTAAGAGGAATTTGGACTAACTTTCCCTAATGTAAACCCAGATTATAGAATCCAGCGTGACAAAAAACATTATTTGGTGATTGCAGTTATTCAGGACTGAAATGTACAGATATAAACTTATTCAACCCAATATGTGACACTGTTCAGCAATGGCAAAAAAAAAAAATCTCTAATATTATGTTTGTCAAGATTTTATTTTATTTTTCTTTTATAAATTATAACTGACCCTTAGATAGAATTATAGACAAAACGTTTCCAGTGCCTAGTTTACATTTAGTAGTGAACACAAAGTTAGATAGTTTCTTTTTTGTTGTTGTTGTAGGACTTATTAATGTTTGCAGATTGATTTTTGTCAATAAATGAGATACATTCTGCAGTTCTCCTAAAGAAGAGTAAAAAAAACAACCTCCAGATTTTATTAAATCTCTTTCAGAGAGAATGTGAAATGTTTGCCTGGAATTTACCTATTGGACTTTACACAAACAAAGAAACAGACCATCATACTGGACTTTGGACTTCTGCAGGCCAGCAGAGCGACTGCCTGCTGCAGGAAGAGTCTGGAGGCTGTCTGAGTGAAAATATAGACAGACAGGACTTTCAGAACGCCTGAGACTGGAAGAAGTTGAGGATTTGGCTTTTCTGTGTGTTAATTTAGGTTTCTATGTTCAGTGGAGTCTTCATGTTGTCCTGCCTACCACCCGATTGTCTCCAGCTGTCTCTTGCTTACTCCCTGGTGTATTTAATCGCACCCTGTGTCTGTGTTTCCCTGTTGGGTCCTTGTTGTGTGTTGTGTGTTGTCTTGTGTCATTGCCTTTGCCTGCTACCACCAGTTGCTTGTTGAAGGAGTCTTGCAGTTGGTTCAGCTGATGGTCTTGCAGTTGGTTCAGCTGATCAAATCAACGAACACGTCAGGAAGGAGAAGGTCCGGGCCGGTTTCTAAGCTAACTGTTTCCAACTTTTGAAAATATTTAGTCTATCCAACTAGGGGAGATACCTCTACAGACAAATTAGCAAGTAGAAACCATGAGAATAGTTTATAAATAGTTACTTTTTAAAAAGTTACTTACAAAGCGAATACAGTCATAGTTGCTTTGTTCAATACTCCCTGACCTTACTTCAGATATCTATCATGGCGCCTCTGTGTGATTAGGTTGCAAATAGTCAACATTGTAGAGCCCAGCTGAACAACAGACTGAAATCTGTTGGGGGGAATAACAAAAAAAAAAATCCATATCATAAAGATGTGGTTATGTTCAGAATGAACCACAACATCCCAACTCATTAAATAGGAGTTAGTACACACCTGTCATAAAGAGCCATGTTTATAATCAGGATTTCCTGATATGTTCTGTTGTCTCACATCAAAAGCCTTGCTGTAGAACAAGGGTGTGTAAAGGTGAAGATAAAAATAGTCACAGGTCACAAAAATGTTATCTTTTGCTACAAAAATTTTTAAAAATGGTGACATAAGAACAAACTAAACATACACTATTTTTAATGAAACATAATAGCCTGATTTCCATACACAAAGAAATGCTATGCATATCAAATATGTCTCAAAGGAAATTGTGCTCCTGAATTAATATTGGGCCCCTGCCTGTTGTGATCTGTAGTTTTCTGTGTTTATTTTTGAGTTTTTTCTGTGTATTTTGCACAGCTGAATGGTTGCCAGGGGAGAATAAAGGATTTCACAGACTTGCATGAAATAATCAAGGCAACACTCAAGGTGTGCTTTTGATGAGGGAATTGCATTATATTATGACATAATAATGTCATGATACATTATTATTCCAATGGGAATAATGCTTCTTCTACACTCTGTTTAGCTTTGAATACATTTGTATACAGGACATTTTCTGCTAAAAATGAACCTTTACAGCGATGGTGGTATGGTGGAGAGCATAGCTGCTTGCCAGGCAGTTGACCCGGCGGGTTCGATTCCCTCCATCGCAGGCTGTTGCTCCTGGTAAAATAAGGCAGAACATGCTGTTGCTGTTTTTAGGTGCAATGCAATAACAGTGGAGGAATTTTTCTGTGAAGACAAGGGGCTGCAGAACAGGTAGTAAACAATAATTGATTTCTTTAAAAAAGTACTTCTTCAGTCTTTGTTTTTTTTTTAAATTCATTTGTACAAAGGACATTTCCTGATGTTGGGAGGAACTGATACAGAGAAATAATGCAGGATCCCACACAGATAACAGTCTTGCGGCTCACAGATTTCTCCAACAGTTCAGCTCAATAATTGGTCCTGTTGTAAAAGGAACTTCATAACTTACAGACTGAATTGGGGGAGACTCATCAATGCCTTGATCATCATCAAGCATGGGAGGTTTCATTTATTCTTTGATTTTCTGCTGCTAACCAACAAAGAACAGCATTCATCTCTACCGTCCCTGTTAGATAAATAAAGATAAAAAGACAACAGAAGGTTATCGCTATCACACGAGTTATTCTCCATCACTGAGTGGATTAACACATTAATTGTGCTGTAAAACAACGGAAAACGCATTTAACCCTCCTATTATGTTCGTTTCTGAGGTACAGCAATAATGTTCGTGGGTCAATTTGACCCGGGGAGTGTTTTATCATGCAATAGTGTCAGAAACCAAAGAATTCCTCCAAAACATTTTTTTTATCTGATTATTAACTCCAATACTAACCATATCAATCAAAATTTGTGCAATTATGTTTTTTTATTTCTCAGAAATTAAGGATTAATGACAACAATTTACTCAATTACTCATTTGGACATAAAAAATGGGATTTACATTTTTTATGTCCACTGAAAAAAACCCAGACGCAAAAAAACAATAATTTCCTTGAAAGTGATCTTTGGTAAATTTTTTTATATTACATTTAAAAACAATTTTCAAAGGGTGATCTTTATAATTGAACTTGAGACACACATACTGTTCCGAGTCAAATTGACCCGCCAATTAAAATCAAGATAAATGAGTCATGCAGAGAGTATTTATGTTTTCCTCCACTTCTACTGAGTGTCCACTCAGTGTGGGTGGAGTTTACCCACGGGAACAGAATAGGTTCCCGTCAAAAGTTGTATGAACACCTGCTTTCTCGCAGTTCATTGTGAAGTAAAGAGAGCAGGGACAAAGTGGGTTTGTGTGTGTCTGCGTGTGTGTGTGTGTGGTGAAATAAGGTAACAAATAGAATAGGACATTTTTTATCTTTTTTTGCACTTTAACTTGACTGCTGGGTCAAATTGACCTGAATAGTATTGATGTAACAAATAGACACAGGGGGGGCTGCAAATGTGTAAAATGAATAAATTTTCAATTTATATGTAGAGTTCACCTACTAAGACAAATAGAAAAAGTTTCATGCAATACAAATACTTGCAACTATTTTAAAAATATTTTTAAACTTTAAAACGGGTCAATTTGACCCGCAACATAATAGGAGCGTTTTAATGAAATCAGGCAGTGTGCAGTTGTTATAGGGACCCTAAGAGGGCAGTGCAGGCTCAGAATTGGGACTTGCTGGAATCTATATTGGATATTCTAGTCAGCCAGTGGTGTTGGATGCCTGCTGGCCGAGTGTTTAGCTCAGTTCCTCTCTCCCTGTGTGTGAACGTCTGACTAAAACGTCTCTTGACCTGGCTGTGACACCCTCGGCTGGCGACCTCCTTGTCTGGCAGTCTGCAAATAAACCCACTGATGCTCAAACAGAGAAACAGAAAAAGCAACGGCGGTTTGGAACTTCCGCAAATGAAGCTCGTATTCAAAGGCTTATCGTGCCTCCCGGCACACCGATTGTTCTTACATCTCATCCTCCCGCACTTTGGAGCCGATTTCCTAATTTTCTCTACTCTGTTCTGGGATGAGAAAGCCGCAGGCAACCCTGTGGATAAGCAGAGGAAGAAATACAGAGAGCACAAGAGGGAAAGATGGAGGGAGGGAGGCTGTGCTGCTTAACAAAATTCTTAACCCTGTGATCTATGAAAAGCATGTGTGTGTTGGGGGTGGCGGGGAGATTTTGCTCGATGCACACAAGCTAACCAAAAGCATGGCAAAGGATTTAAAATATCAACCAAAACACAGCTTGTCTACTTGCCTGTTTTAAGTCTTTTAAATAATCAGTTTGATAATATTATAACAAAGTCTAAAAATTGGGGAGTAGAAATGGTTGGTTGATTGTGGCAGAAAGAGTTGAACACAGACAACCTTTTCTTTCCTCATTGTCTGAGATTAAATCAGACTAAATCTTTCCTTTTTTTTTGTCAATCACAATTACCAACATTTTTCTCATTTCTAATTTTCTAAATGCAAGACATATAATTTATTTCTTCAAAGCCAGAATTGTGCATACTCTCGGGGTTTTCCAAGTTTTTCACTACAATACTGATTTTGCAGTTTTGAATATTGGCCGATATTGATATTGACCCACACTCTAAAAAGAAAATAGTTGAACCAACTTAATTGAATTGCTTCCATTGGTAACAAGCAATTCAATTAAGTTTATCCAACTTAATTTATTAAGTTTAACCAATTCAGTATATTATAATCATTCAACTCAATTTGTTAATTTTTTTAACAAATTTATTAAGTATGTTTAAGATAACAGATTTAAGTCAATCTTACTCAAATCATTTAGTTTACTTCAAAAAATGGTAAATGGACTGAACTTATATAGTGCTTTTTCAGTCCATTCAAAATGTTTTACAGTAGAGTCACATTCACCCATCTGCACTCACAAATTTATATACCGATACACAGATCAGAAGGCAATTCTGGGTTAAGTGTCTTGCACATTGACATGTGGCAGGAGGAAGCTGGAATCGAACCTACAACCTTGCGATCACAAGACGACTACTCTACTTAGGGAATCTGTCCCTGGTTAGCATGGTGTCAGATGATACAAATATGGTATTGAACTTAATTATTTCAAGTAAAGTCAAAGTAAAAAGGTCATTTAAGGAAAAGATTTGTAACTTTTAAGTTAGAATGTATTTAGATGAAACTGTAAAAAGAGCATTAGGCTGCAAACCAAGAAGCCCAAAATATTTAGTTTGGAACTACTTAAAATTTTGAGTTGACTTTCTGTAGAATTAAGTCAAAGAGATATTAAATGTTTATTAGAACAAAATAAATGATTTGAGTAAAAGTAACTTAAATTTGTCATGTTAAACCCCCTTATCAATTAAGTTATAAAAACTTAGCAAATTGAGACGGAAGGACTTAATGAATTGAGTTGGATGATCATAATAAATTGAGTTGGTCAGACATAGGATACAAAACTAGCATTGAACTCAATTGTTTTAAGTGAAGTCAAAGTGAAAAGTTCCTTTAGGTTAAAGATTTGTAAGTTTTGAGTTAAATGAACACAAAAAAGTAAGCTGTCATAGCAAAAGCAAAAGAATTAAGTGAAATTAATTTAAATAAGTAAATAAGATGAACTAACCACCACTTTTTAGAGTGCAATACAATATCAAAATGAATCATACATGCTTTGATTACTTGTTTTCTGCGGAACAAAGTAATCAAAGCATTACTTTGATTAAACATAAACATAAACAGAGAACAATAGTCAACTATAACAAGTGTGAGAACAACTGACCCAATTATTTATTAACCATTGGATTTGCATATGAGATATAGGCACTGCTGGGTAGAAATGCTGGGGCGGACTAAATCCTGGATTAAAACTCTGGAGTGGAGTGCTCCTATCAGAGATTGTAGATCCTGACCAATTTAATCTGACATTCTTTTTTTGGATGAAATCGGAGCGATTTCCGATATCAATATTGGATTGGGACAACCCTAACCTACACTAAGATTACTATGCATTTAAACTATTTAGGAAAGCTCAGATGATGTCATGATGTAAAAAACAGATCAATACCAGAAAACCATCCAATTCAAATGACCTCTACAATGTGAAATAAAAAGAGCAGTGTAGATAATCCGATGGATTTTATTTGAGGATATAAAAATTGTGTTTCTTTTCCAACTTCTTAAGTGCATTTATCCAAATCTTAGTCTAGTTTTGTGGTGGTACTGCATTGTTCCCACCAAAGGGAACAATTCAGTCACATCATTAAACCTCATATTTACAATATTCATGTCCACCCAAAGTCTCCAGTGGTCATTCCATCACAGTGCAACATGATATGTAAAACAGTATTTTTCATATTTGGCTCCGGAGCCACCATGGGGTGGTAGGGCAACCTCAAAAAGTTGGACAGAAGATGAGAGAGAAAAAAGCGAAAAACAAAAACAGCATATAACGTTTTTCTGTCATGAAATCTAACATGTATTACAATCATTAGTGTAAAATAAGTTGATATAATTCAGTCAAATGATCATACCATGACCATCTTTCTAAAGGGTAAAATTCATCAAGTTGCTTTGCTACTCAAGCTAGCATAGCATGCTAATGGAAATGAAAACGTTCCTGACAAGAAAAAGCCTGAAGGATCCGTCCAGCAGCACTGCTGTGGGGGACACTGGTCCAACAAAACCCAGAGAACCCCTGGCACACTAAATAAGGTATGAGGCAGCATTTATGTAAGGTCATAATTTTTATATTTATGGACACAACAGCAACTTAATAAGGATAAGCAAACTATTGTGTGATTGGCTTAAATCAGGTCTATCAGCTGAAAGTGAGAACATTTCACTTCAAGTATGTGCATGTATTTCTGCTCTCTTCTTACCCGCAAACCTGTATTCATCAGAAAAAACCCAGAAAGTTATTTTCTCTCACTCCATTTATCTATCCCCACGGGGCATGCTGATAAGCAGGAAGCTACATGAGTTTTTGGAGGGCTGACCTAAAGGCAGGCGTATCTTTCTGCCCAAATCTGGTGTTGACACCGTTCACTTCTTACTTCATTTGCATCTTTGTAGTTATTTTGCTCTTATTTTTTGTGAAGGACATATAGAAAGCAGACATGTATTTTAACTGCTTGTACACAAAGCGCTTAAAATAATTCATTTATCCACTTAATGAATCCGGTAGAACGTTGGAGGCAGCAGGTGAGTTGGGGGGAACGAGTGTGTGGTGTTAAGTGTTCAGAAGTCTACAGGGAAGATGTATAAAGTAGAACACACACTGAACAGATTGTGATCAAGTAATACATAATTTATTGTCATTTTCATGTTGTGACCGTCCTATTCAGCAATGAATCCTGGCACACTGAGACCATTGAAAATGTAGCGTGGTCACTGGGAGAAATGTTTAATTAAAAGGTTTAATTAATTTAATTTAAACTTCCCCTTGGACATCAATAAAGTATATAATACTCTAGTCTATTCTATTCAATTTCTACACAAGAAGGTACGTCCATGATCAAGCGTTTACTGAAGGATTGCTCTTATTGTATTTTAGGTAATAAAATACAATAATTTTATTGCCTAAAATAAAATTAGGCAATTTTTTGCCTAATTCTATTATTTTAAAAAATGAATAGATTTGCTCATTTTTATTAATGTATTTTTAATAAGGTACAAAATACGCTTATGTGGTCTAATGAAAAATATGCAGGAGGTTGCAGTTTTTTCATCTGATTTTCAGAAAAATCAAAAGAATAATCGATTACTAACATGGTTGCAACCCAACAATGAACTGAAGTTTGTAGCAGGGACTTGAGAAAATGGGAGCGGGGGGCTGGGGGGGAGATTAAGTGGGGTGAGAATATTTGTGCAAATATGTGTGATTTAAATAAGTCAACCCTGTAAAAAAAAATTATTTTTGTTCATCTTAGTCAATAAGATGTTCAATCTGGAATCCTGCTGTCAACTGATGCAACACTGGAATTTCAGACGTGTTCCCATCGAGCAATCACAGATCCATCACTGTTTGCTTTCTGGTTCGCTTTCTTTCTGCAGATCCTCTCAGCACCTGCTTAGCTTTTGTCACAGGGCGACGGACAACCATCAATAACATAGAAATGGTTGCAACTCTGAAAAGGAGCGCTTAATCACGTTGAAACCTCTGACTACTTTCAGTGAGACAAAGGAGCTAGGCAAAGATGAATGAAGAAGAAAAACAGAAAACAAGCATCGCATCTAAATGTAAGCGACTCTCTAAGCCAATGAAGATGTAAACGAGGGATTTGTTAACAAAATGAAAGATTAAAAAAAATGCTCTAATTTAAGTTTTAGTACCAGCCCTTGATTTGTATGTTTCCCGGCATTGTGTTTAGATTGGAGAGGATGAAGTTAAACCAAAAACCAGACAAGAACGACGTGTTCCGAACAATTCCCCACTCTCTCCCTGAAACAGAGATGCACTGACAGTCATGCAGCTTGAAATGTAAATAGGTCCAACATTAGCATTCAGCCGTCATCTCCTCCTCTGTTTTTATGTCAGTGCGTGTGTGTGTGTGTGAATTAAATTGGAGGATAGAGGGGGAGTGAGGGGTAACAGTAGGGAGTTGGACTATTTGATCAGGCTCCCCTCGGCTCGCTGTGAGCCTCAGTAGCAGGAGTTCATCTGTGGGACAGGCGCTAATGCTGAGCACATCAGCTCGCAGTGTTGTGCCAGATTCTGAAAATTATACGTGTGTGTGAGAGAGAGAGAGAATGTGGGCATTTGTTTGCATGTCACTGCGAGCTCCAGCATCTGTCTCCTTACATGCAATGCTTCTCCATCCCACACATTCAATACATAAGATAACGCAGCGAGAAGCAAATGCTAAGCCATGATGCTTTCACACTTCGCAAGTCGGCGTGTGTGTATGTGTATGTGTGTGTGTGCGGGTGCGTGCGTGTGCGTGTGTGTGTGTGGGTTCTGATGTGCATCTTCCCAAGGCTCTTTGTTTCCCACGTTCACCCGCAAGTGAACCCATATCCCTGAAAATCCAACGACAGAGTAAACTGTTGTGTTCACCCATAAATCCAGGCAATTATCCGGACACACACACACACACACACACACACACACACACACACACACACACACACACACACACACACACACACACACACACACACACACCCCCCCACACACACACACACACACACACACACACACACGCACACACACACACACCTCCTTGTAGTTCTATATAAAATGAGGACTTTGTATTGACTTGTATTAATTTTAGGAAAAGTAATTATGCCTAACCCAGACATTTTCCCTAACCATTACTAGTCTATTTCTCACCCTTGGTTAAAATGTAAAGGGGCAACATTAGGGAAGATAATTATATTTTAGCTTTACATCATGCTATATAATCAATAAATGCCCAAAGTGTTGCCTTAATTATTTTTCATTCATGTTGGAGAAATCCTTGCATCTCCCGTGGCAACCGCTCAGCTGTGTGAAACCCCTGGTTGGACCTAGATCCGCCTTCGAGGCACAACTCCTTCTCCGATGTGCTGTTTCCAAGCTTCCACCTGACAGATCACCTTTCCTGCTCCTCCCCAACTCAGCTCCTTCAGACTAGCCAGCAGCAATTAGCAAACATCTGGTGTAACTGCACATCAGCTGCTGCTTCTCAGTGAAATGATGGTAAAAACGTTGTTAAAGGGTTAATAGAGGAGCCATGTTGTGATGACTTCCTGAAAGCGGAATTTCAGAAATAGCAGGAGATTCTTAAAGAGACAGAGGCCCAATTTCAAGGTGTTAAAATACAACATAAAATTGATCTAAAGTCATATTATACATATGTAGCATTTTATAACAATTGAAGTTAAAATAGTTACTGGACTGTGTTATAAAACAACACTATGTGCCTTGAAAATACACAATAGTATAATTATTTTTTTAATTTTCCAACAGCAAATGCTAAAGAAGCAATTTTCTTATCCGATGTTTCTCTTCACTAATTAAATGTGCTGTGAAAATATGACAATCCATAATTTCCACACGCAAGTCATAAGCAGATCTTCAAACTGTCCATTAGTTAACAGTTACACCGTTATTAACTGTTTGACACTTTGGCATTATAAATAGTTTAAATTTTGAAAATGTCTGTTTTCCAAGACCCAAGTTTTACCTGTACTCTTGAAAACGCAGCAGTGTTTTATAAAAATAGAGACACTTCCCACACATTTAAAGCTGAATCACAGCAATACATTAAAAACGGTGTGCGTATTAACGGGATCATAATTGTTCACATTCTGTCACGTCTCTAGGAGAATAATTACATTCGCCCTTCAAAACTGATGACCCAGTAAAACATGTCACATGCGCTGCTTTAAGCTCCAGTCTCCAGGAAAGAGTTGAAACGGCATCAGGTTTTGCTTTGGCCTCTCTTTGCATAATGAGTTGAGCTGCTTTGTCCTTTTCAATCAGCATCATGAGGTTTGACTTGATTTCAGACTGACCATCCCGTGTTCTTCCCACAGCATGTTTGGTTGAATAAGATGGTGCAGACTGGGTCATTCTGTGCTACACTTTGAAACTTTCCTGTGTTTTTTGTTGTCTTTATTAATTGATTGATAAAGATAGTTCCAGAAAACGATAAAAATGTCCTACAGAAAAGAATATAGACACAGGACTAAATGTAAGTACACCCTGCTTGACAACTGAAGGTTTTGTATAATAACCTAATTAAGTTTTCAAAATGACCCTTTTTGTTCCATTAAAGTTTAAAATGAAGAAAGATTATAACCCCCTATAATGCTTTGAACACATTATTGAGTATTTATACTGTCTCAAAACAAAAACTAACAGTTAAAGAGAGGGAAAAGTCCTCATTTGTGGCATGGGCCTCAGAAGCCAATCAGAGGGCAGGATTCAGTCTCCACACTCAAAACACAACAATCTAGTCACATGGGAGAAATATGCAGCAATATTTTTTCAGCAGGTGAAAAATTGTTTATTTGATGTAAAATATTTTATTTGGTTTACATTTTTAGATCATCTCAATTTAACAGTTGTTTACATTTTTTTTATTTTATACAAAAGCTTGAGATATTATTGAGCATAACTTGAAGTTGGTCATTGTCAAACATTGAAACATAGCCTTAAAATACTGTTGGGCAGTTTTTTGCAGAATATATATGTCTGCATATTTCGCATGATGTGCCTCATTTTTTGGATGTATGAGGCAAAAAAAAAAAAAGAAGAAATGGTATTGTTCTAACGCTGTGTGTATTCATGGAGGTCCTGGTAAGCAAGTACAGGTTGACAGAATTTTTTGCTTAAAAAGAGAAAGAAAAAGAATATTGTCAAGAAATAAAAATAAAAAAATTACCAGCAAAAACAAATGTTGATGTTATGATCCAGGACATGTTACTATGGAATATCGGCCCAGTCCAAAACTCACACTGCACCCTTCCCCGCTATGTGAAGTGTGAACTCAGTCGGAATGCGAATAATGGATAGAGTGCGCAGGTAACAAGTGTGCAAAAATGTGAGAACTGGGGCAGTACGCCTCTGTGTCGCAAAGTCTACATCCAAAATGGCAGACCGGTCGCTGTTACTTTTGTTACTTTTGATGAAAAGTAACAACTACAACAAAAAACAATTTTAAATGTACATTACAGGTATCTTTGCTTTGCAAAGTCATTGCTGGAGATATTTGACTGTTAAATGTATTTTGTCATGACTTGTTGAATACAGAGCAAAGTTCCATGTGTCATTTGAAATCAGATTTTTTGTTTTTGCGACAGACAGATTGCTTGGTGAACATTACCATATTTCCAATGGGAACTTTTTATCGTATGATGATTTTGTCCAAAATACACATTAAAATGCAGTAATATTTAGTTAAAGCATCAGGAATTCTTCCTGCTGTGATTCAAACCAGGCTGCTCTCCTCTCAGAGACCCTCTCTGCCCCCAGCATCACCATCCACAGTCACTCTTTGAATATATTTTGATTATATGGGCTACAAAAGCATTAAGTTTCCTTTTGAATTAAATAAGAGTTTTTAATCTTTGTAGCATTAACAGACTTCCCCAACCCTGTCGAAGGAACCAGCCCTTAGCCACGCGGTTATCTTCTGGAAACATAAGTGCACTCTGCTCACTCTGTTTAAATACAGCTAAGAAACATTCTAAGTAATGTCCTGAAACAGCCAAAAGCTTTGCCGTTCGCATTCTTCATTGAAACAAATACGATCGATTTGCTCTATTTTCAGCCGAGTAAAGGACGTTAATTTGCTCCAGCGAGAATTTTCTGCTGGCAGGATGGTTTATGTGGGGACGAGTCAGAATAAAGCGCAGCGTGGGGGTTCACCGTGATAAATAAACCCAGTGCAAATCTCCGAGGCTCAGCAGTATAAATGTGTCTGTAGATACATTTAAAACACACTGCGTCTGAACGGCATTCGTTCTTTATGATTGTAGCCTCTGCTGTTCAGGTGTTTCTCTCTAACTTATTGACTAATGTGTTAGGCAGTGTGTTGTGTTGTGTTGACCCCAGCAAATGGAGCCAGAGCTAACGGTGCTTTAAAGGGGGCAGTGTTCTGTAAAATATTAAGCTTTACATCATGTTATGAAGTTATTCTCTCATCAAAAACATACCTGAGATGTTTTTCTTGATTCTTTCGAGAAATCTCTTGAATCTCCCATGGCAACCATTCAGCTGTGCAAAATGTCTGGGTGGACCTAGCCCCGCCTTCGAGGTGAAACTCCTCAGAGCTGCAGTTTAGAAGCTTCAGAGCTTCTGCCTCATAAAGCATCTGCTGAGTTCATTACATGTGCTACTTCTTAGTGAAACGCTGGTAAAAACGTCAGTGTTTTTACCAATTCATTGATTTATCAACCTGCTGATTCCCTTAATTTTGGGAGATGGGTGATCAGCCGATACATACATGTGATGCCGATCTTATCCTCCAATCTTACCAACCTCAAAAAAGGTCTAAAAATCGGCCACTGTCCTCTTCTGTTCTCCCCTGAGAGGTTTGACTGACAAACCGACCCACCAGGTCATGTCTACACTTTTGCAGTTAACAACAGTCACCCCACTGCTGCTAACTCAGTGACTTTCCTGCTATATTTAGATACATTTCAGTCGCTAAATATAGCAAGGTATCGGCCAAAATCAGAATCAGCAGGTCAGGTTTTTAAAGATGGGTAATCGACGATTGGCCAGAAAACTGTAAGCAGGGCATCCCTGGTTATTGTGAGGCAAAAGCAGCTCTAATCAGTTGGGCGTTAGCCTTGACTAAAAGGAACTGAGTGTTTCAGCTGTTTTGGAGTTTTCTGGAAGTTTGTTCCAGATGTGTGGTGCATAGAAGCTGAAGGTAAAGCGCCACATGCCTGTAAAACACACCACACTGCCCGTTTAAAAGAGAGCAGTGAGTGTCTGCATGCTTAACCCAGCTCCAGCACCTTTTGATGCCGCATACGTCTCCTCGTCTTCCTCATCTTCCTCCTCTTCCTCCTCTTCCCATGGCGAGGAGCTCATCATCAGAATGGCACGCTCTCCTTTTCACTCATGGCTCCCCTTCTCCTCCCCTGACGCTCTGCACTTGTTGAGGAGCTGTCATGTCTTTCTCTCCTCCTTTCTCTGACTCCCTCTCCGCTCTCTCTCTTTCTCTCTCTCTCTCTCTCTCTCTCTCTCTCTCTCTCTCTCTCTCTCTCTCTCTCTCCTTCCTCAGCCTGTCATCTTTCCAGTGTGGCTGCAGGGGCGGATCAAAGCCAGTTGGAGGCGGAGGAGGATATGGGGGGGAGAGTTGGAAGGTGGAGGGGGGGTAAGATGAAGAGGGAGTATTTCTGTATTTCGGGGTGAAAGAGAGGACAGGGTGGCTGTGCGACATGCTGAAAACGCAGAGCTTTAAGGAGCTGCCACTGCGACGATTTAAAGCGCAGAAACAGCTAAAAAAAAGAAAAGGGGAAAAAAAGCACATTTCGGTGTTGATGGAATTAAAGTGTGTGTGATATTACTGCAGCTTTTTACCTGGCAAGGCTGTTGCAAAAGACCGACCTGACCCAAACCGGCCCGACGAGAAAGGTTAAATCAACACTGCTGGTTATGTCCCAAAGCCAATTATCGTCATATTTCTGATTAAATCCGTGACATTTTACTGTCTCCATGTGGCTCATGTAGCGCAGTTCTCTCTGCCGGCCACAGGGTGGCAGTGTGAGATGTCGGGACCCAGCAGTTTAACAGCAGGATCCCTCTGCTTTGACCCATAAATCATCTCATGCTGCAGCACATTTGGGTTACAGATACAGTTTATGTAAATGACAGACATATATGTGGCAGGAAAGGTAAATAAATAGGAAGCGGTTGGTAAAGATGGAATTTGCTGATGTTTCCACAATATTAATATGAAACAAACTTATGTAAAATGATGTGCATGGGTGAAGCCATGACAGTCAAGCTGAAATCACTCTGCTATTCTAATTAGCAAACTGATTGCACCGATAGAGTACATTTATTCAAATCAGTTCCTCAAAATGTGTCATGCTTCTTCTTTTTTTGTTTCATTATTTTTTTAAATAAATTGTCACATCACAACTAAAAACATCAGTTTTTATTGAACTTAGTAATTGTTGAGTGAAAACAAAAGAACACTTGGAGTTTAGAAATATCACAGTCTGTGGCATGAATTTGTTTTGAGTTGGTGCTTTACAGATTCATGTTTTATTATAATTACATTTACCAGACATTTTCTCAGTGGACAGCAGTATTCAAGTTTTTTCTCAGATTCCCAACATAATTTAGACCTGGCCTTTGACTGGGCCATTCCAACACATCAAATGGCCCACGGGCCACACATTGTACACCCTTCTGCAATCCCTCCTGTAGGGAATTAATTGGGAGGGGCTTAGCACATAAGCTAACAAAAGTTCTATGAAATCATCAATAAATGCTGCATTTAGAGGTGAAATAATAATTAAATTTAATTATGTATTACAGTTGCTCCATTGAAAGGATGTCATGATAAAGCACCCTGTTTCATCTCTAGAGTAGAGATGTAATTTGCTGAGGCTCTGAATGCAATGACAGGTTTATGCAATGGTGTATTGGGTATTAGGACAGAATAAATAAAGGAGGAGTAAATTTTCGCCCAAAAAACTTATATCTTTTGGAATAATCTCAGAATTAAAAAATAAGAATAAGAAAAAAAAAAAAACAAGGACATTTTTGAGTTTGAAAAGTAAGAAAAATAAATGCCTGAGAGAGGTCAGAAATTTTTAGATTAATCTCAGAAATGTTTTGGTGGAAATTCACTCTTCCTCTTTTTGGTTTTTGCTATCTTCATTGGCCTGTTATAGGCTTAAATCCAAAAGGTCAGTGATGCAGTAAAAAAAAAAAAAGAAGAAATGTTACCATCATAAAAAAAATACTAAAATATCTAAAATGTTTAGGCCCATTCCATCGAGCTTGGTCTAAAATTTTAATGAAATGTTTTAAAGTAACACAGCCTTCTTCTTCTCAACTCAACACAATTTCAGTTCTCCTAAAGTGAAAGTTTATTGGAAGTGAAACTAACAACCACCGTTGCTACAATTAGTCATTTTTTTATTTATTTATTTTTTTTCAAAAGATCAACTTGAAGCAAATCTTTGTCTTTTTCTTCAGTAATATGAGACTTGTGTAGGTATCTGTTGGTCTCACTGTATGAGCAGCAGGTACGGCCCTAGCCCCGCCCCCCGGCTCAGGCTCTCAGCGGCTGATTCTTGGCGCAGCAGTGGCTCCCAGCAGGAGCCAGAGCCGCTCTCTGTGTTGAGACTGTTAACAAATCACACATTTGCCACTGGCTGATCCCCCTACACTCAGGAACGGATGTAAATATTACACTTTCTTTGTGAAACTTTTACTTTAGGTATGCTTCTGTTTTCTTTCAGGTCCATTCAGATTGTAGATCCTATAGTTACAATTTATACATAAAGTAACAAATATTAATGAACGATTCAGTGTTGTGTTGTTGCTCCTTAATTAGATCATAACTTTAAAAGTCAAACCAGACTCAAGAAAATTAAACAAAAAAAACTTTTTAAAAATTTTTTATTATTTCAAATAAGTTCTTTGTTAAATTTTAAACATATTCAGGGAAGATTGACACACTTACGGACACACAGAACTATTCATATTTTCAAAAGCATCCATTACATTTAATTTCATTTGCTTGGTCGGGACAATGCACCGGAATTAGCAAAAAAGGGAATTATTGGTCTGTTGTCCCTGGACAATGCTCAGTTTTGTCCTGCTAAAAAGAGACAAAAGTTATACAAACAAGGTCAAAATGACTTGACTACACAAATTTTATCCATAAATACAAAAAAAAGGTCAATCAATGCACAGTAAATTCAATACAAAACAAGAACACTACAACACAATTTTGTAACTTCTAGTCACTTTTAGTCTAGTCACATCCAACAGCCATTTTCTCTAGTTTCCTCCCAGATCTGAGCAGTGATGACATCATAAGCCGTATGTTATCAGCCAACCACTGATTGGCTGGTGTCCAGTAAACCATGTGGACGACATTTTGCCAAGTATTTTAGGAAGAACCAAGTATTTTAGGAAGAACCAAGTATTTTAAGAAGAACCAGTCTGATCTGGAGAGTTTCTGTTTTGTTACCACACTGAGACAAAGCCTTACCCAAATCAAATAGATTACAAGCTAACCTAAAAGGAGCAAATCATGAAAATATCATAAAAAACACATACCACTCCAAATGAACAAAAAAATGAAAGAGGATATTTTTGTCCGAGTGACTTAACTCTTTCTAATTATTATTTCCTCCAAATACCAAGTGAGGAGGAGGAGGAGCAATTTTCAATCAGCTTAATTATTAGCTACAATTGTTTCAATTATCTCAGGTCCTCCAGACTAGCCAGCAGCAACTAGCAAACACCTGGCTGAAGTGCATACCTGCTGAGCTGGGTATACAAGCTGTTCCTCCATGCAAGACTGGTAAACATGTTGTTAAAGGGTTAATAGAGCAGCCATGTTGTGATGACTTCCTGAAGGTGAAGTCTTAGAAAGAAAAGGAGTTTCTTAAAGAGTCAGAGGCCCAAAATTACTAATTCAATTTTCTTTTAAGTAATATTTGATTTATGAAGCATTTTTATAACAACTGAAGTTAACTTAGTTACTTGATTGTGTTCCAAAATGTGGTCTAGTTTTTTCCAGAAAGTACTACTGGACCAGTGCTTCTGTATTTTATGGACTGATTTGCATTCAGAGGAAAAATAAAACTTCTTTCTTTTGTTCATGTGGTAAGCTATAGTGTCTCATTTGTTTATGTTAGTTCCTGTGATGGACTAGCAACCCGTTCATACTGTCACTGGATGATGACTGAACTTGAACAGGAATACATCCTGACAAAGAACCGATAGAGTTCATCCACACCAATGCTTAAATAAGTAATTGGATTAAAAGTCGTGTTTCCAAAGCACATCTATTTGAATGATTAGTTGGTGTATTGGGAGAGGGAGAGAAGAGACGGACCAGCTGGGAGTTTTCTCACTTCTGCACACACCTGATCTCGGGTTCATTCACAGAGCAGGTCTTAAAATACCCGGATAAAGTCGCAAAAATATCCATAGATTGAGTGCCAGCTGCTGCTGTTCAGCATTAGCCTGCAGCTCTCTCCGGGGTTTCTGTGGCAACCTGTCACACAGCTGGAGCCGCGGTATAGAGCTGTCACTCTCTAACAGCGGCGCAGGGCTGGAAGCAGTGCTACAGTCTGCAAAACGCCTATTAAAGATATAACACAATAGTCAAAATAGAGAATAATATGTTCCAACTCCATTTTTTATTTCTTTTTTTGCTTTTCACTTAATATTTAGTTGACGCTGCTCTAAAGTATCCCCTAGTAAAAAATTAAAACATGACTAGTTAACTGTGATTGTCACTGTGCAAACAGCTAGTAGTTTATGTGGAGCGACGTTGTTACTTTGTGTGCTGCGGCTTGTTCACCATCATGGAAGTAATTATTCATGTAACCTTCTTCTAAATTTGTCTTTTTTGTGTAAGTGTAACTTAGAAACATCTCAAGGTTCTTCCGGGTTAAACATCCATGAAAATCTTTGATACACCTCTTGATTTGTCCAGGTAACGATGACAGCAGACATAATAAAACTTTATAAAAAAAAAAAATACATAAGAACAATTGGAGAGGTTAACTTTCTTTTCCAGAATGTAAAACAGGCAAATGTGACTTACAATCTTTCAATTTTACATTTTTTTCCCACCAATATTGATTACAATGAATCAAATCCAGTTGATCATGTGGCATGAATGACACAACAACCATTGTAGTCTGAAATAATAATGAACAACATCTAAACTCACAGTAAGAAGTGGGAAGAGTCCCTAAAATTGTACTCCAGTAAGAATCGTACTACTTAAACATATTTCTACTCAAGCAAAAGTAAAAAGTAGCCATCCAAGAAATGACTCAAGAAAGAGTAAAACAGTATTTGGTAAAATGTCTACTCACTGGGTAACTGATCAAATTATCAATCATTTGATATCTAAAAATTACATCATCAGATGGACCAAAATATAAAATTAAGAGGAAATGTTGGTATTTTAAGAACAAAAATGACAATAGTTAATATAAGTAACAAAAAATAACAAACTGGGAGAAAATGAATTTTTTTCCCAATCAGTTTCTTCCTCCAGGCCATGAACATCCTACGCTGTACTTCTAAAGCCTTGAATGAAAGACAGAGCTGCAGGACTCTTACTTTGTGTCTGCATTTTTTGCGCCATTTTCTGGTTTTCTTGCTAAAAATGTTGTGCATAGCGGTCCTGTGTGGCAAAGGGGGCGACATTTGCCATGCCACCACCGCTCTTCCAGGTTTACACCAACTGGGCGCTTGCCTCTGACCCGTGGAAACCTCCTTAGCCTCCTTAACCTCCAGGACTCTCCTGTTCAACCAGGCAGAAAGCTTGGATTAATGGCCTTAAGCTGAATTTAAATATCTTGAAGTGAGGGAGTTCTCCACACCTATGACCTTTACACCGAGCAAATAAGCTTCTGCTAATGGTTCAGTGCCCTGCAAAACCGAACTTGAACTGTTCACATTTTGTCACATTATAAGCACAAACATCATTGTAATTATTGATGATTTATGTTGTAGTGCAAATACTGAGTAGATGAGCAGTAGAAGACAATAGTGGAAGAGAAACAATAGAGAGATGCAGTCTGATTTTATTAATGTTTTTAAAATAAACATGTCAAGCACATTTTACTCTGTTATGCCAAAAATGTGCCAGTGCAACTAACATGTCATCAGAAGTAATCTAGTTATTAAAATATGTGTTAAACAGTGTGTAACCTAATCCCAGTGTAATGATTCTGTTTAGTTTTCGTGTTGCTTTGATTAAGTTGAGTTGCATCAACTTTGTCTCTTAATTAAAGCTTTTGTTACAACTTCAATTGAGTTGACTTAACTATCACTAGCAATTATATTAAATAAAAAATTATTAGTCTTCTTTAAACTTCTTTAAATTTAAGACCACATTGTTGTGGCACTGTTCAGGTGTATTTTTGAAGTGGACATGTTAAGTGCAATTTGAAATAAGAAATGTAAAATATGATAAAAATATTTTTTTGTGTTTATTTGATTCCTATTCCAGACACTTTGATAAGAATAACTATATATGTAATATAGGTGGCCTTTGTTTGCATTTTTGGTTGGTGGTGTGCCTCGTCTCCTCCTTGGGCTGCAGATCCTCAGCTTGATCCTCGGCTGCAGAAGCTGGCTCTTGGGACGTGGAACGTCACCTCTCTGGTGGTGAAGGAACCGGAGCTAGTGTGCGAGGTTGAGAGGTTCCAGCTAGAAATAGTCGGCCTCACCTCGACGCATGGCTCTGGTTCTGGAACCAGTCTCCTTGAGAGGGGCTGGACGTACTTCCACTCTGGAGTTGCCCACGGTGAGAGGCGCCGGGCAGGAGTGGGCATACTTGTTGCCCCCCATTTTGGCACCTGTACATTGGGGTTTACCCCAGTGAACGAGAGGGTAGCCTCCCTCCGCCTACGGGTGGGGGGACGGGTTCTGACTGTTGTCTGTGCTTACGGGCCGAACAGCAGTTCAGATTACCCAAGCTTCTTGGAGTCCTTAGAGGGGGTACTGGAGAGTGCCTCTCCTGGGGACTCCCTTGTTCTACTGGGGGACTTTCAACGTTCACATGGGCAATGACGGTGAGACCTGGAGGGGCGTGGTTGGGAGGAACGGCCCCCCCAATCTGAACTCGAGTGGTGTTCTGTTGTTGGACTTCTGTGGTTGTCACGGATTGTCCATCACGAACACCATGTTCAATCATAAGGGTGTCCATATGTGCACTTGGCACCAGGACACTCTAGGCCGCAGTTCGATGATCGATTTTGTCATCGTTTCATCTGATCTGCGGCCGCATGTCTTGGACACTCAGGTGAAGAGAGGTGCGGAGCTGTCCACTGACCACTACCTGGTGGTAAGTTGGCTCCGGTGGTGGGGGAGGAAGCCGGTCAGACCTGGCAGGCCCAAACATGTAGTGAGGGTCTGCTGGGAACATCTGGCGGAGTCCCCTGTGAGATGGAGCTTTAACTACCATCTCTGGCAGAACTTCGAACATGTTCCGGGGGAGGTGAGGGACATTGAGTCTGAGTGGACCATGTTCCGTACCTCCATTGCCGAGGCGACTTATCGGAGCTGCGGCCGCAAGGTTGTTGGTGCCTGTCGCGGCGGCAACCCTCGAACCCGTTGGTGGACACCTTCGGTGAGGGATGCTGTCAAGCTGAAGAAGGATTCTTATCAGGCCTTTTTGGCCTGTGGAACTCCAGACGCAGCTGATGGGTACCGGCGGGCGAAGCGGCATGCGGCTCGGGTGGTCGCTGAGGCAAAAACTCGGGCGTGGGAGGAGTTTGGAGAGGCCATGGAGAAAGACTAACGTACGGCTTCGAGGCGATTCTGGTCCACCATCCGCCGTCTCAGGAGGGGGAAGCAGTGCAGCACCAACACTGTTTATAGTGGGGATGGTGTGCTGCTGACCTCAACTCGGGACGTTGTGGGCCAGTGGGCGGAATACTTCGAAGACCTCCTCAATCCCACCACATGCCTTCTGTTGAGGAAGCTGAGCATGGGGACTCTGGGTTGGGCTCTCCAATCTCTGGGGACGAGGTCGCTGAGGTGGTCAAAAAGCTCCTCGGTGGCAGGGCCCCGGGGGTGGATGAGATCCGCTCGGAGTTCCTTAAGGCTCTGGATGTTGTAGGTTTGTGTTGGCTCACGCGACTCTGCAATATCGCATGGACATTGGGGGCAGTTCCCCTGGATTGGCAGACTGGGGTGGTGGTCCCCCTGTTCAAAAAGGGGGACCGGAGGGTGTGCTCCAATTACAGGGGGGTCACACTCTTAAGCCTCCCTGGTAATGTCTATTCAGGGGTCCTGGAGAGAAGGGTCCGTTGGATAGTCGAACCTTGGATTCAGGAAAAATTTTCGTCCTGGTTGTGGAACACTGGACCAGCTCTACACCCTCAGCAGGGTCCTTGGAGGGTGCATGGGAGTTTGCCTAACCAGTCTACATGTGTTTTGTGGACTTGAAGAAGGCGTTCGACCGTGTCCCCAGAGGGGCCTTGTGGGGGGTTCTCCGAGAGTATGGGGTACTGGGCCCTTTTATACGGGCTGTCAGGTCCCTGTATGACCGGTGTCAGAGTCTGGTCCGCATTGCCGGCAGTAAGTCGAGCTCGTTTCCAGTGAGAGTTGGACTCCACCAAGGCTGCCCTTTGTCACCGATTCTGTTCATTACTTTCATGGACAGAATTTCTAGGTGCAGCCGAGGTGTTGAGGGGATCCATTTTGGTTGCCCCTTGGATCACATCTCTGCTTTTTGCGGATGATGTGGTCCTGTTGGCTTCATCAGATCGTGATCTGCAGCTCTTGCTGGAGCGGTTCGCGGCCAAGTGTGAAGCGGCCGGGATGAGGCTTAATGCCTCCAAATCCAAGGCCATAGTCTTGAGCCGGAAAATGGGTAGAGTGCCTTCTCCGGGTCAGGGGGGTCATCCTGTCTCAAGTGGAGGAGTTTAAGTATCTGGGGATCTTGTTCACGAATGAGGGAAGAAGGGAGCGGGAGATCGACAGGCGGATTGGGGCAGCGTCTGCCATGAAGCGGGCGCTTTACCGGTCCGTCGTGGTGAAGAGAGAGCTGAGTCAAAAAGAGAAACTCTCGATTTACCGGTCGATCTACGTTCCCACCCTCATCTATGGTCATGAGCTTTGGGTCATGACTGAAACAACGAGATCACGGATACAAGCGGCCGAAATGGGTTTCTTCCGCAGGGTGGCTGGGCTCTCCCTTAGAGATAGGGTGAGAAGCTCGGTCATCTGGGAGGGACTCAGACTAGAGCCGCTGCTCCTCCACGTTGAGAGGAGCCAGTTGAGGTGGTTCGGGCATCTGGTATGGACGCCTCCTGGACGCCTCCCTGGTGAGATGTTTCGGGCACGTCCCACCGGGAGGAGGCCTCGGGGAAGACCCAGGACACCCTGGAGGGACTATGTCTCTCGGCTGGCCTGGGAATGCCTTGGGGTTCCCCTGGAGGAGCTGGAAAAAGTGGCTGGGGAGAGGGAAGTCTGGGCCTCCGTCTGAAGCTGCTGCCCCCGCGACCCGACCCCGGATAAGCGGTAGAAAATGGATGGATGAATGGATGAATGGGTGTGCCTTGGGATTTTTTTCAAATAAAACAATGTACCTTGGCTCCAAAAAGGTTGAAAAACACTGGCTTAGATCACATACTGATGTGTTAGAACAGCCTAGTCAAAGCCCAGCTCTAAACCTATTAGACAATCTGAACACTGATGCTCACAGATGCTCTCCATTCAGTCCTAAGCTGTTTTTTGCGATAGAAAAATGGACAAAAGCTTCTTGGTAAAGACATTCACCAGAAGGCGAACAGGACACACATTTACATTAAGAGGTGGATTGATGATGCTTTAGCTTTATTGTTAGTTCTAAAATTTTATTTGTGAAAGCAAAAGCCTAGAAAACCACGATTGGATGAAAGAAAATATGATTTCCTTAAAGTACTTCATTTGTATATTCAGGCATTATAGAACTCCTGTACTCAGCTTCTGAGAGAACATTTAGGATTCACTTTGAAAATAATTGTTTTGTTGCGAGCCTCAAATCTAATTTTACTCACTTTGTGTTTGGTCCTCTCTAACTTGTGTTTGAGCAAGTAGCACCAGTGTGCGTGCGCGTGTGTGTGTGTGTTTAGGTGTGTTTGTGTGTGTGTCTGTGAAGAACCTTGCCCAGATGGAGACACTTGCATGGCAGTCACCATGACAGGGTCAAGAAGGGAGGAAGAGCACTGACACTGACGATGCTGGTTCTCTGATGACTCTATGCACACACACACGCACACACACGCACACACACACACACACACGCACACACACACACACACGCACACACACACGCACACACACACACACACACACACCCACACGCAAACACGCACACATACTGAGGAACATGGAGAGTTGACATCTTCAAGTGCAAGGGCAACAAGACTGTCACCAGCAAGGGCAAGGCCAGTTTTGTGGGCAATAGAACGCATAATTTCTGAGTCACTGCTTCACAGACTTTGGCGCTTTTTAAATTTGTTGACTAAATGTATATGTTTATAGAGAGAAGTCTATATTTGTTAGGTAATTGGTTTGTTGGGTAATTGGTTTTGATTTTGTTGCGTTTGTGGATTAGTTTTGTTG
This sequence comes from Poecilia reticulata, assembly GCF_904066995.2. Taxonomy (NCBI): domain Eukaryota; kingdom Metazoa; phylum Chordata; class Actinopteri; order Cyprinodontiformes; family Poeciliidae; genus Poecilia; species Poecilia reticulata. Next base: position 31,802,512 of record NC_088834.1, read on the forward strand.
TTGCCACCACTTCTAAAGTCAACAGTCCAATTAGAAATGATATCAGTCCACCACTTGTTTTAGCTTCACCTGTTCTGGAAAGGCTTTGCTTTCAAAAGAAAGTTTGGGAGTGTGTCAGTTGCTCTTCCAAATTCCCCACCAAACTCACTCCTCCATCTCCTCATGAACATTGTTTTGTTCTCTGGTACACAGTAATGTAGAGAAACTCATCCATATGTTGATCTTTAGTCACATCGATTACTGCAACAGTGTCTTCTCAGGTCTGCCTAAAAAGAAATCAATAGTCCTAAAAAGAAATCAATAGTCCAGCTGCAGATTATCCAGAACGCTGCTGCTGGTGTTCTGACTAAAACCAGGTACATGGAGCACATCACACCAATTCTACAGTCACTACACTGGCTCCTTGTAGTTCAGAGAATATTAGTTTATAAATCACTGAACGGCTTAGCATCACAATACATCAAAGATCTGCTGTTGTCGTAGCAACCTTCCAGATCTCTCTGGTCTTCTGGTTCTGCTCTGCATCCCCAGAACCAAACATGGAGAAACAGCGTTCAGCTTCTATGCACCACAAATCTGGAACAAACTTCCAAAATCCTGTAAAACAGCTGAAACACTGATTTCCTTTAAATCTAGACTAACACCCACCTGTTGCCTTTGACTAATAATAGCTAAATATTTGATGATTATTATTATTGATGATTGCATTTGACACAATGTAAAGTCTGCTGCTTGTTTCATAATTGCCTGCTGTATTCTATTTCCATCATGTAAAGCACTTTGAACTGCCTTGTTACTGACTTGACTCAGTCCCTCCTGTAACTTTTGCTCTTTACTTTATGCCTCTCTTCTACACTAAGCGTTACAGAAGAAAACACGGCTGGATTAGAGCCTTATCCATAGCTGTTTTTGAGGCATCACATGATTCCAGCATTAATCAGGGCGCCTGTGATCTGTGCCATCAGTTTTAGTTACCACCTGCATTCTCTCAGCTTTCTGCTCCTGCGCTTCCATCTTTAGAACTGTTCCACTTAAAGTCAGTGTGCATGAGTCAGTGCATGCAGGTAGAGCTCATACAGCCCAATAACAGATTGCTCCATCCCTTATTTGCAAAGTGCTTATTTTATTGAGCTTCTATTAGCCTACAGGCTGGAAGGTGTGTGTGCGATTGTGTGTGTGTGCACACACACAATCGCACACACCTTGTGGGTGTGGACATAGACATGGTTGTGTTTTGTGGGTGATGAATTGAGCCAATCACTGAGTGACGTCTCATACATCACTTTTATTGCAGCGGTTTGGCCATAACCCTCTTTTTTTTCCTCCTTTCCCAAACTTGCTCAATCTTTCTTCCTCTCTTCATTTTAGGCCCAAACTGCTTTGAAGGAAGATGAATAATAAAGAGTCCCCGAGACGCTAGTATTCTCAGAGACAGAGAGGTCTTGTCTGTTTGCTCAGAGGTTGTGTTAACCCTTTTAAAAGGCGCCTCATGCCAACCCGTGCCGGTCCTGCTGACGTTAGCCTTTTGACCTCTTGCTCTCGATTTCGGGGGCTAAGTTTTGAGTGAACACGGATCGTGCTGCCTATCGCGGAGGTGGGAGCCATAAATAAAACTGTCTGGGATTAGCCGCCGTGCCTATTCACGCGGAATACAACGTTGGCCTCTGACCTCGTCGCCGCGCCATCAGAATAAACAGCTTGGAGCTCGTCTCTTCTCCCTCTGCGTTGTAAAGCGCTCTTCATTTGTCTCATTTCCAGCCCTAATGAGTTTTAATAGACTGCCTCTGTCTGGCCAGCCCACAGTATTTGGCTCATTCAGTACAGCCTTTATCACACCAAACAAAAAACCACAAGAATTCTTTGTTGCTGCTAATGTCACTGAATAAAAGCCCCATCTCACCGCTAATTGTCCTCTTTAATCTTCGGACACATTATTGTTTTTATTGGCCGCATTAAAAACAATCTTGTTTTTCCTTGCGGTTCATCGGCCGTTTGGCCACACATCTCGGGTTTGATTTGAATTTCGCTGAATCCCCATTTGTTTCCACTAAAGGGACCGTATGCCGCGAGCTTCCCTCGCCATCTTGATCTTTCAATAGTAATTTGTTATTAAATATTCATTCTCTGGGACAATTTCTCAGAGCTCTAATTAGTTTGTTGTCATCTCTGTTGATGATAAACAGCAGGCAATAAATCTTCCCTTCAGAGAAGAAGAAATCTGGGGAGAACGTGCAAATCAGCAGTCGGCCACAAGCAAAATCAAACAAAGTGACCTGGCTTTGCTCGTCATCTCTTCACAGCTGGTGAAGAGATGAACTTAAGTAGGACACCAGCATGAAAACATGCCCAGAACACTCTGTAAAACAAGACGAGAAGGCAGGGATTGATAGAGACAAATGGCACTGATGATGTTAAACAGGTATCAAGAACGTTGTGCATGTTTGTGACCCTGATAGCAGTAAATTTAATGAGTTTTTTCTTAACATGGAATCTGGCAGAATCGCCCGCAACAGATGAGGCTGGAGATGACTGAAGAAAATCAGTCCGCAGGGTGACTAAAGCCTGTCCCCATAGTTTTAATGCAGGGGTCAGGTTACACGACGCATGCTAACACAGAAATAAACAAGACAGACCACCATGAACACAATCTGACAGCAGCAATTTTGAGCTGCCGTTTGACTTATTTTACATGCGAGGAGAGAGCAAGAAACTCTACATAAAAAGACTCCAGAGGGATCATTTGCATTGAGTACTATCTTGCTCTGAGGAAAGTGGTCACACGCGAAGAAGAAAGTCAAGGTGAGGGAAAAAAAGGCAAACAAGAAGGGCCCAAAAACTAGACCACCCATTGACTTGCAACAGGATCTCAGCCTCAGTTAACATGTTCTCCCCAGGCAAGGAAGCTTGACTCACAACCAGAACCTTTTGATTGCATGACTGCTATTCTTCCTATTGAGCTACAGTGGCCCATGACCGAGGGATCCATGGTAACTCTATGGATTCCTCTGTACCTTCGTCATTAATGGAGGTACAGAGAGTCACAGCTCATGTGGGAGGTTCTGTCTAAATGATGTCGTCACCAAATCTGGTCTTTATGGCAGAGTGGAAAGAAGCTATTTCTGAAAGATAAGGCCACAGGAAGTTCCCTTTGGGGTCTGCCACAAGCCACGTAGGGTACAGAGCAAACGATTCTAAGTGTTGGGATCCTGCAGTGTGTGTGATGAGTCATCTGCCCTTCTAGAGGATCTTTGCAGGAGAGTGTGGGAGTCTGTGGCAGTCTCCACACCTGTGTGCAATTACTGATCAGGCTGTCAGCCGATATAAGGAGCTGGAGCCTGAAGATCAACCTACACTGGTACTTTCCATTTCCCAGAGGTCCTTTGGAAACTCCTTGTGATATTTGCTTTTCTGAGGAAGTAACTCTGCACTTACCTTGCTTTCCAGTGTTTCCAGAGTTAATGATCCCTCATTGTGCCGTTCCTTCCCCAAGTCCTACTGTAATAACGATCTCTCCTGGATTTACCTTACCTGTATCGTGGTTCATCCCCCATCCTTCCTCCAGCATACACCCGTCTGTCAGAGCTCTATCGTACCGCTGAGCCTCTGGACTGTTGAGACTCACCACTCGCTGCACATGCTGAGCCTGCGTTCAATGCTTGATTCTCCATGTGGGTCACATGGCTTCCTCAAAACATGACAGCAGGTGTTCTGGTTGGGCGAGACCAAACTTAAAGCATATTTATGTTAATAGTCCAAAGTCTAGATCTGAATCCAATTGAGAATCTGTTGTTAGTACAGCTCAATACAAACACACTCTGCATGTTTCATTTTCAATCATATTTTCCTTACACTGAACAGATAGGGAAAGCTTTGTGCTGGTCTCATAAAATCCTGATAAATTACAGAAAAGGTTATGATTGTAAAAACAGAGAAAGTGGCCGAGGTTTCAGATGCTTTTGGAATGCAATTCAACTTCTACATCAATTTAGTTTTTTTCCAACTTAACTGAGTCAGGAGTATGACCAGAGTCACTACGTAAAACTTTGTTTTTCTGCAAGAGTTGGGGGAAAAAAACAACACGATTTTTCAATTGTGGTGTTTCCAGTAAATATTCACAGTTAAAAACACATGAACAAGTTTGTTCACATGATGAGTGAACAAACGTTTTGTCACATCTGGCTGTTGATCATTTGACTCCTGTGATGTAAAAAAAAAGAAGTGTTCCCATTGAAATACACAAATTATGATACATCCAAAAAACCACCTGATTCAGGCAAAAAAACTCATTTTTGCGAAAAACGTGAGTTTTTTTTTTTTTTTTCGGAATTGGAGTTTCCATTAAATGGCTTTGTTTTTTTTTTTTTATCAGTTTGTGCAATTTTTAAGGGCAGCTACAGTGAACCTTAACCAAAGAACACTGGCTAGATTGTTTAGTGCATAGATCTACCCAGTGCTTTTCTAGTTTAGATTTTTTTTCTCATACTTGGATAAGGTAAATGTAGACATAAGGAGACAAATTTTATATGAATAACTTTCAGAGCCTAGTACTGAAAGTGTAACTCTTAAGAGAAAGAAAAGGGCGATAGAGACGGGGTCGCATCAGAAGGTGGGTTAAACATCAGGAGGAACAATAAAAGCAGGATGAAAGGAAATTCTAAAGAAAACATAGAGGAAGAAAAGGAAAAACAGAGATAAGAGATGTTGTCTGGCCCACTAAGCCCTCTGGGGTGCGTTGTAGGTTTTGTTCTTTTTCTTTTTATTGGATTTTTGACAGCAGAACAGATCTGTAGAAAAGCGGCCTCAGCATTGTTGGGAGCTTGATTTGGCTGCAAGCGTTTCCTTTAAGTCTGCACATCGCAAAGAGATAGAGGGGGGAAGATCAGTCACGACTTCAACACTGCATTTAACTCAGAACTTCAACATCTGCGGAGGCACAGGGAGATTCTTCACTCCCTCTGTTTTAATGCCATCCTTCTGGGGAATTTATTTATACATTTTAAATGAAAATATTTATGACCAAAAATATTTTTTTCACTCAACAATTGCTTTTATTTATTTATTTTTGAAGCAACCATGTCAGATAGATCAAAGATTTTATGATACAGTTTCTTACACCAAAAAAAGTAATAATAATTAAGAGGCAGTCTTTCATACACTTTCATTTTTAGAAATCCGTTTGAATGTGGTGGGAAAAGGGGACCCTGGTGAGACGGAGCATCAGGTTGTTGGGGATGTTTTGCTGCAGGATGGACCAGAGCAATCTACAAAATAAATGACAACAGGGAAAAAACCATTATGTAGAAATAGTGAAGCAATGCCTCGAGGCTTCGGTCAGAAAGTTGTAGATTTGGCACAAATGGGGCGTCTAGTGGAAAATGGCCCAAAATGTACCATCAATGTGCAAAGTGCAGTAAAGTCAGCGGCTGAAGAGGCTGTCACCATGTCTAGATCTTTGTCCCAGAGAAATTATGAGCAAAGCCCCAAACCCGACTTAATTCCTCTGGTTCTGTCCGGAGGAGTAAGAACAAAACCCAGCAAGTTGGTGCAAGAAGCCTGCGAAGTGATGTGCAAAATATCTACCTATTTGTACTGTAAAGAGTATGCAGGAAAATATGCAAGCTTCTGAATTTGAATAAAGCAGTAAACAATTTCTGAAAATTCTCTGATTATTCAACCATTCAGCAAATAGAAATTATTCTGCTGATTCAAACTCATCTGAAGCAGGAAAAGTCTGGTCTGGTTTAATGCCAAAACAGACAAATTATCTGAATGATTTCATTATTTGAATGAAACCTGGTGTTGCTTGTGTATTTTAGATGTGATAAATAAATGACTTCTAATTGTACAACTGAGACAGACAGAGCAGGGGGTCAAACCGGCAACCTGCTGGTCACTGGATGAACCTATACCACCTGAGCAGTTGGTCATCATGTATATGATGTTTATTGTGCATAGAAATGTATTGTTTCTATGAATCAGTTTCCTCTCATTTCTTCTAAATGTATTAATTTAAAAATTTTTGGGGGGGAGGTTAGTATTCACTGTAAAAAGTGACATCTGCAATTCTCAGATGAACAGCAACACTCAATCTTAAGCTATTAGTCTGATATTATTAGACATTTGAAGTGACTTGCTTAGCACTTTAAAGTTGGGAACTTTCTGAAATGAGAAACAAAAAATATCTAAATATTCTGGTTTGTACTGTAAGCGTTTGAGATACTACACAGATAATGCCCAATCAGGCAGCAGTCTGCGCGACGGGGATTCCTGACTGACTTTTAGCCTTATGCCCCTGCAAAGATTTCTTAACATTTTACAAACTCATAACCGATACTACTTTTACAGAATGTTTCTTTAAACGTCCTGAATGAAGGAGAGTAAACTCACTTTTTTAATATGAAAAGAAGGAGCAGTGAGGTCGCCACTGACTTTCACTGAACCCACACTTTCTTCATCAATACAACATTTCTATAAGGTTTAGTGAGAAACTTTGCACTTCCATAGCGGTAAGGCTTGTCACTTCATTTCTTGACTTTATAATCCTTTAGCTTCACCATTATAATGCCAGCTTAGTCCATATAGCAGCCAATACATTTAGTCATTTTGGCGTTGAGTGTGTCCGATCGTCTCCACCCTGATCACATCGTCGCCTTTCGTCTTTCTCTGACCTCAGACCAGCTTGTAAATGTCAAAATATAATAGGTGTTTTGTTGTGACATTTCCAAAGCCAATTTATAATCCAACAAGATTAACCCAATAAACTTTGATGCTGTTCTTCACTGCCAGTGTCTGTGAGAGGAAAAGATACAGCTACTTTTTCCTTTACCCGCAGCAGCTGCAGACCTCCGAGGACCAGCTTCGCTTCGCTGTTTGATGTTTTCGGCGTGACGCAGATGGAGCACAACGTTGGGGAGAAGCAGACCATCAAAAAGATGACAACATTGCCGGAGTAAATTATTCATCATTAGTCATGAGATCCTTTGAGCGATTGGTGCTGAAGCACCTAAAGAAAACAACACAGGTCAGCGTTCATGCTCGGTGTTGTTCTTTGTTCCTTTTCTTTAAAATGTTGAATCCTGTCGTTCTATGAGCTCCGTTTTACATTCAGTAGCGTTTCTTCTTTGAGGCTTGTTGCTCGGATTGCCTTTGTTTTCCTCCACTGCCAGTTTTCTGCTATAAAAATCTGTGGATACACAAACAGTGATCTTAAAGCTTACCTTAAGCTTTGTCTTTAATGCTTAAGCCTCTCATTCAAGCAGCCAGTTGAAGTCGTCCAGCTGTGAACAAGCTCTCCCTGCGCAGCAACTTAGGATCGAGGCCCTTTTATGAGTGTTTGCTGTTTATTTGGAAGGTCCTCATGTAGAGTCACTTTATTTGTTTCATTCATTACTGTTAAAATGAACACGTCACACGTTGATATGAACAAATGTTTTTTATGAAAATGAGAAGTTGGAAGGAAAAAAGAATCTTATATTGTCTACGCCTTCATTCAAAAGTCAGTTCGGTTTAACCCAGTGGTTCTTAACCTTTTTTGAGGTACTGAACCCACCAGTTTCATATGCGCATTCACTGAGCCCTTCTGTAGTGATTAATAAAATATGATTTTTTTTCCCCCAAATTCAAGACATAGGGTGACCCAACTAGACTCTAGTTTGGTCTAGTTGGGTCACCCCAAGATCACTAAGTCTTCTTAAAAGGTAGAGTCTCTGAGATCAGTTCTTCAAAACACAGTCAGTGTTTTCAGCCAAGTTGAGCTGACTGTCCAGGAATGACCCAAGGTATTTAAAATTTGCCACAGTTTCACCAGGTTGGCCTTCGAGAGAAACTGGAACCACTTTAAGGTTTTGTTTAGATCATTTAATTAGCTCTACATTCTTAAGAGAATGAAAAAATTATAATAAATAATAAAGACTTTGTGGTATTCTGATTTAAATTATATTAGTTGTGTTACCACCCCCACACCTTAAAGAACAATACTACTGATGTATTTCCAAATAACAACTTTGTATTTGGAGAAGATTACAATTGATCACCTAGAAAAATCTAGCAAAATTTTAATTCCTTAAGAAACTCAAAAACACTTGAGGGGAAAAAAAAAATCCTGACATAAAGGATCATAATTCATGCATGAAAGGGTTTTGATCATCAGTCATCCAACTATGTAGATTCATCTTCAAACACAAAACAGATGATGTGTATAAGTACAGCATACATATAAAAAAATATTAATACAAAGAGTAGCAATGGCTAAGCAGCGCAAGCTTATATCACACTGTGTTTTTGAATGCTTATGATAGTCGGTCTGTGGCTGATGTTCGATATGTGATTAAAGATCTGAGGAAATCATGATGAAGTTTGGCTTCAGTTTCAATTTCCCATCTGTGTCACCATTTCCTCTGTTTCCAAAACAACATGATTGACTGTACGGTACGAAGGGGTCAGTGATGGCACGAGGGAGCACGCATGTTCATGTCAGGTTTGGGTTTTATAGATCAGAATCTCTGCGTGGAAAGTGGCGTTGCGCAACTTTCAGGCCCCGTCTGGAGAGCAAGCAGGCTTTATAAATGAGACCCCTGGTCATCTTTGCTCTCTGCTGCCAAAATGTGACAATGGCAGGCAGCTTTTACTTTGTTATTCTCCTCAGCTCTGGAACAACTACCTGATAACCTGTTGGCTCCTTTAAAATCTAAATGAAAATGTCACAGTTTACTGCAGCTTAAAAGCCTCAGCTTAAAAGCCTGTCTTTGCCTTTTCTTCTCATAATATTGAAATAGAAAATGCCACCATTTTGTCTGCGCTTTCCCCACATGGTGCAAACCACACGTTTAAGGCTACTGCTGCGTTTCTGAGGAAGAATAAGACTATTAAGAGTCAAACAGAGAGGCTGGTGTGAAGACAGTGGAGGCACTCAACCAAATCAAATGAAACGACATCGGAGTACAATGATCAATTACACCATGTTTGATGTTTGGGAGTACAAACACATCCATTGGAGTGAGATTCGGTGCTGTATGGTGAAGCAGTTGTTAGCCCTGTGCTATTGGAGCAGAAAAGGCCCTCGGTTCAATTTCTGACTTGCAGTCCTTCTGCATGGAGTTTGCGTGTTCAGGCTTGAATGTGTGAGTTCTCTCCAGAAATTCTGGCTTCGTCCCACCATCCAAAGAGATGACTGCTGGTCATCCTGAAGAGGCCTGTCAGTACCAGAGCAAAGTCACACAGAAAAGCCATAAAACAGGTTTTTCTTTTCCACTTGTGGTGAGTTGACCACATGTGGGAGATTTCACCAAATAAAAAAGTCTTACATGAAGGGTTCTTCCCAAAGTTCAGTATCTTGTTGCTTTAAGAATGAAAGGGTAGAGGATTGATGGGTGGCAGAAAGGTATGCAGTAAAACGTAGAAGCATTGGTATGTTGCAAGGCTTGACGGCCCCATGGGTCCTGCTGCTGTAGGCAGCTGCAGACAAAGACTGACAGAAACACTGGAAAAGGGCCAACTGGTGATGAAATTCGACACTGTTGGACTTCCATCATGCCAGTCAAATACATCGTTGTGAAGATAAGATTTACAACAATGAAACTGTCACACACCAAACCCAATTAAAGAAACTTTATTCACCTGTATTGCAAATTGGAGAAGTTTGCCTGCTTAACGTCGGTCCAAATCACACGTGAATAAGATTGTTTGCGAGAAGTCGTTAATAGACATGCCTGGCCATCCTCCTCCAACTGCTTCCTGTGGTCTTCTTCGTCATGGGCAGTAACATGAGGTTGTCGATCATGTGACTCATGTCATGAGAAATAAGCCAGTTTTGCAACACGGCCAGAGAACCCGACCAACTCTTCCTAGCGCCAAAGCTTTTTATCGGAAAATTCGTTTTTTCCAAACTGGTGTGATTCCATTAAACACATTTATTTTAGAAATGTCAAATTAAGCAATTATCAATGATCAACGGAAACACAGCTCAGGTTGACACTGCTTAGTAGAGAGATGAATTTGTATTGTTTTGTTTTTTGTCTAATAACAAATGTTAATTAGTTTGTTCCTATTGGGAAGCCTAAGATGCCGTGAACTGACAATAGAGTTGAAAAGTGAACCCTTATTGCTGCCACCAGGCTCTACCTCAGCCTTCATCTACTCAGTATAAAGGTCAACCTTTCACAAGCCCTTGAGGCTCAGTTCCAAGTTCTTGCTAAAATGAGATTTGCTTTGCATTGTCGTTCATACTACCAGCTAAACGCGACTGCAGCCAGACTTCTGTGTGAACAGTTAACAAGCCCAGAGCGACTTCCATACACAGGAGCAGAACGTTGACCTCACACAGCAGCGCTCTTTTTGTTAGCAATGGACGCCACCGTCTGTGGAACAATTTTAAAATGATTCAGAGCTGGCAGCGTTGTCACATGATCACAAGATGACAAAGGAAGCTGATAAAAAGAAAACGACGGCTAGGAGCAACAGCCTTCTGTAGAGAAGTCTGTTTGGATATGAAGTCAGAGCCAAGAGCGGTGGGACTGTGATGTGATGCGCTTCACTGACCCAAACGTCTTTCATAAGTTCAGAATCTTTATAATAATCATTTTCAGTCATTGCTTACATCCAGATTTACTTCGGGCCGTCCAGACTGCTGTGAAAAAGTCATATTCTAAATCTGACATCGCTGTGGTCTCCGTTAGCAACAATATCCTACATTAATCTGTCTTCAATGCATCGCCATTGCCTGCTCTAATCACACGACGCTGAATCCGAAAACCAAAAGACTGATCCAAATACCAGATTGGAGGGGAGAAGACAAAAGCCCAGTTGCTGCTCTCTGACTATGCTGCCCAGGAAAACAAAATGCATGAGCTGATTTTTAAGCACTTTAAGCAATTAGTGCAGAGGACAGAGCCAGCTGAGCCATTGATTACTGTTATTTATAAATCTGACAGCCCCCTGATGAGGGGACAAAAACCAGCTCCTCCGTCTTTTTCCCCTGCTCTCCCTCCTCCCTCCCTCCCTGCGGCTGACTGCTCCATCCACCTGAGTTTACTCCTTCCTTCCTCCTCCCACCTTTTTTCCCAGACCTTGCCTATCTCTCTCAAGATGTCAGCGGCCATCATAATTACTTTCCTCTCTCTCTCTTACTCCTCTACCTGTCTGCCAGATCACTCATGCATTTCTTTGCAATTCTGAAAGGCAAAAAAAGCTGAGAGGTAACCTTATCGGAATGAAAAATGTATTCCCCCCCCACCACCTCTCTGTTTTACAAACCAATACTCCCTCAGGTCTGGTGGGCACCTCTCAGACATGTGGGAATGGTATGAGACAGGAGCAGCAAACAACAGCAGCTCCTCAGAAAGGCAGGGACATTCTTAGGAGATTGTCTTGCACGCAGGTATGGCCGTGGTGAATGTCACCGGGCAGGAACGGAGGCACATATTGTCTTCTCGGGGCTCGGTGGGCAGCGGGCCGCCAACAACGGAGGCTTTATAGTCGGGCCGCGGGTCGCCTTTGTGGCCGCGCAGATGGTCCGGCGTCCTGAGGTGGGGAACAAAGTGTGGGTGTGTTGAGAGGGCGCAGGTGGGGTTGGGGAAGTGAATGTAGACGACACGTTAGCAGCCGCGGCGAGGGGCCGGGAGGGAAAGCGATGGATCAAAGGAAGCATGTTCAGAATTTTAAGCCAGGATTGAAATCCAAAGCATGGGAAATTTTTGCTTTGCCCCCAAGGAAGGATTTTTTTCTCTCTTCCTTTAGATACTTATTGTTGTAGGTTTCACTCTGTTGACAGAATTTTATGCATATATTTCTAAGGTCTCTAATCTAATACTTGCTTAAAGCTGCAGTATGTGACTTTTACATATCTGTTAAGCTGCCACTGTGTTATGACCGAAGAATGTGAGATAGATAATCTATGAGAAAAATTGAGCTATTGCCGTCTGTAAGAAACTGCCAGTCAGAGCCCGGAGGCGGGCCTTAGTGCTGCCAATCAAGCTCGTGAACACGCTGATCAGACCCTGCCGCTTTCTTTCTGATATGCTACAGCTGGTTCACCGCAACAGAGTTTGCCGTGAATGCTCAGGCTAGTTAGTATAGCCACAGATAACGGCAGATAAATGTACAGTTTTACCTGGGATGCTGTTCGCGCACTGAGGAGCGCACACATGGAGTTGATTGACAGCGCTAAGACCCTCCCCCTGACTCTGATTGGTTGTTTCTGATCGGTCTGCAACAGAAGCTCTGAGAGGTATGAGGGGCCGTTTAGGACAAAATCTATGTTTTGTCTCTCACACACTACAAGAAACTCACGCACACTCAAAAAAACATCACGCACACTCCAAAAAAACATCACGCACACTCAAAAAAACATCACGCACACTCTAAAAAACATCACGCACACTCTAAAAAACATCACGCACACTCAAAAAAACATCACGCACACTCAAAAAAACATCACGCACACTCTAAAAAACATCACGCACACTCTAAAAAACATCACGCACACTCTAAAAAACATCACGCACACTCAAAAAACATCACGCACACTCTGAAAAACATCACGCACACTCCAAAAAAACATCACGCACACTCTGAAAAAACATCACGCACACTCAAAAAAACTCAAATTGCGTATACATACTACTAACATGTCGCACACACACAAAGCTTTATTTCTCGCTCACATACACACTACTAACATGTCGCACACACACACAAAAGCTTTCTCGCACACACACACAAACGCTATCTGTCTCGCACACATACACGGTACTAACTCGCACACACACAAAAGCTATCTTTCTCGCACACACACACAAATGCTATCTTTCTCGCACACACACACAAACGCTCTTTCTCGCACACATACACGGTACTGACTCGCACACACACACAAACGCTATCTTTCTCGCACACATACACTACTAACTTGTACACGCACACAAACGCTATCTTTCTCGCACACATACACTACTAACTTGTACACGCACACAAACGCTATCTTTCTCGCACACGTACATAAATGCTACCTTTCTCGCACTGTACTAACAACTCGCACACAAATGTTTCACATACACAAGACTAAAGTTGCGCGCACACACTCACACACACTCGTTTTATGTATGTGTGAGAGCGAGACTCTTTTTTGAATGTGAGAGCGAGACTCTTTTTTTTGAATGTGTGAGAGCGAGACTCATTTTTTGAATGTGAGAACGAGACTCTTGAATGTGTGAGAATTGTCACGGAAGAGGCGGGGCATATTTTTTTGATCACCTGCGCATGCGTTGATCCTAAACTATAAGCTTCGATTGTTGACTCACTGTATGTTCTATTACTTAGTATATTTGTGCTTTTAAATATATATAGAACTTTAAACTTTCTTGTAACTTAAATGTACTATAGAAATAAATAAATCTGATTGATTGATTAGAAATAGCAAAATTGCTGTAGTACAATCTGTCCACTGGGTGCCAGCGTTACAGGAATTATTAACCGGCGCCAACTAGTGCCGAAGAAGAAAGAGTCTGCTATACCGAACATGGCTAACTCTAATTCAAAACGAGGCGGTATTGGACTGCAGTGAAGTTAGTTTCAAGTTGGATATTCGATATTCGAGCTCCGGGAGTAGGGGCGTTAGCACAAGGTTGATCCGATTTATGAACGCTAATGTCGCCGGGGGTTCTCCACAACTCCCGGCGCAGCGCACCAAGGTTTACTCTTTTTTTTCTTCGGCACTAGTTGGCGCCGGTTAATAATTCCTGTAACGCTGGCACCCCAGTGGACAGATTGTACTACGGCAATTTTGCTATTTCTAATCAATCAGATTTATTTATTTCTATAGTACATTTAAGTTACAAGAAAGTTTAAAGTTCTATATATATTTAAAAGCACAAATATACTAAGTAATACAACATACAGTGAGTCAACAATCGAAGCTTATAGTTTAGGATCAACGCATGCGCAGTTGATCAAAAAATTATGCCCCGCCTATTCCGTGACAATTCTCTCACATTCAAAAAGAGTCTCGCTCTCACACATACATAAAACGAGTGTGTGTGAGTGTGTGCGCGCAACTTTAGTCTTGTGTATGTGAGAGAAACATTTGTGTGCGAGTTGTTAGTACAGTGTATGTGTGCAAGAAAGATAGCGTTTGTGTATGTGTGCGAGAAAGAGCGTTTGTGTGTGTGTGCGAGTTAGTACCGTGTATGTGTGCGAGAAAGATAGCATTTGTGTGTGTGTGCGAGAAAGATAGCTTTTGTGTGTGTGCGACATGTTAGTAGTGTATGTGAGCGAGAAATATAGCTTTTGTGTGTGTGTGCGACATGTTAGTGTGTATGTGAGCGAGAAAGATAGCATTTGTGTGCGTGTGCGAGTTGTTAGTACAGTGTATGTGTGCAAGAAAGATAAAATGTGTGTGCGTGAGACATTTTAGTATACGCAATTTGAGTATTTTTTGAGTGTGCGTGATGTTTTTTTGGAGTGTGCGTGATGTTTTTTTGAGTGTGCGTGAGTTTTTTAGAGTGTGCGTGATGTTTTTTGAGTGTGCGTGATGTTTTTTGGATGTGTTTTGGGTGTGCGTGATGTTTTTTTGAGTGTGCGTGATGTTTTTTGGAGTGTGCGTGATGTTTTTTTGAGTGTGCGTGAGTTTCTTGTAGTGTGTGAGAGACTTAACATAGATTTTTCCTAAACGGCCCCTCATAGAGAGGAGGTCAATCTGTCCACAGATTATCTGTCAACCTGTCTCACATATGCTGACGGTTTTAACAAAATATGTAAAAAAAATGTTCCTGCAAGTTTAAAGAGAAATATTTTAGCATGCTTATAAATGATTTCATATCATATTAGCTACAGTGGATTCTGGTCTTAATTTAAGACAGAGAGAAGACAGTGTTACGATAAGTCACAGATGAAGCAAAAGAGACATTTTCCTGAAAAGAAAGATGCTGCACTTTTCTTTTTGATTTTGAAAAGGGAAACTTCTTACATCTCCGTTTGTTTTATTCCAATACGTGCTTCAGTCTGGCCGTCTGGCATCAAGGGAAAAGTACTTAACAGAAGAAATCTCATTGCTCTCTGTCTTCTGCCCAATATGGAGAAAAGTCTCCTAAGGGCTTTAAAATGTTGGATTATAAAGGGACTTGAGAGAAAAAGAAATCTTTAAAATTTACATGAAACATTGGTATTGGAGGAAGTATCTGTTGAATTTAATATACCTCACAGTCACTCCAAACATGGAGGACATATGTGGTTATATTTCAGTAGTAGAGTAGAGACCAGCACTAAGGCACAGTCAGTCACTGCTGATACTCATCCTAAATTACTGCAGTATAAACGGTTGATGTTGTTATTGATCTTAGAGAATGTATTCTTATGCCATTATCGTTACATTACTTGAAAATGGTCTCAAAACAACAATATTATTGTTCATCGTAATAACTTCCAGGACAATTTATCGTCCAGCGAAATTTGTTACCGTGACAGGCCTACTTGTTTGTTTGGAAATGACTAAACTAAAGATATAAAAATCCAACATTTTAGTAGATTGAAGTGTATTGAAGGTCTAAAGAGGATTTGAAAAAAATGTCAAAAGACCAATAACCATAATCAGTGGGGTGTCTGAATTATCCACAACTTTTGCAATAGATAACGGTACCAATGCAATAAAGCATAAACACAATGTTGAAAATCTTGTTAATGCCGTCTTAAAGTATTTTGTAAATACAGATAAGCTTTGTTCAATTTCTGCCCAGGTTTGAACAAAATAAACCAAAGGAAAAACAACAAAAACACCTAAAAGGTCAGAAGATTGATGATTTATGAAACTGAGATAAAAAGTATCTGTATCAGTATCGGCGATACGGGTCGTGTATTTAATGGTATCAGATCGATACCAAAAATATCCAGAATCGAACATCTGCACAACATATAAAGTTACAGAAACACTGTCTGTCCTGGACGCCTAAAACATTTAAATTAGGCCTATGATAAACATCAACGGTGAAAATTTCAGTTTGTTGCTCGGCGACAGCTTGCACCTGGAGTACATAAGCAGCTGTGATAAATTTAGAATGGCTTTCATCTCAATTATTTCTTTTCATCTTATATCGTGAAACTGACATGTCTCTGTCCAAATATTTCAGGGGGTATAAGTGAGGAGACACAGAGCCGGAGTGAGAGGCAGCCGTTTTCTGGCTGCTCCCTCTCTCACCGCCATCAAAGGTCACCGTGACACATCTTACATTTCTGTAGCTCTTTCTTCCCTGTAAGACCTCCTTTTTTCCTTCATAATCAAAGTGGGGCTCCGCTCTGTGCGTGTGTGTGTGCATGTGCATGTGTGTGTGTATGTGTGGGAATGAGAGCGAGGAAGGAAATGAACAGACACAAACTTTCCTGTGGATGTGTGTGGATGTGTGTGTGTGTGTCGAGATGAGAGGGAAACTGAGATGAGTGTGAGCATCTGTGTGTGAGTGTGTGTCAGAGTGAAAGCAGAGCAGGGAGATGAGAGGGAAGTGTAAGCTGTCATATTTGAGGTGAGCTGTGGGTTCATGCCGAGGTTAGACTTTTCTCAGGGGTCTGGTGAACCTGCCCGAACGAGAGATCTAAAAATTGTAGAGCGAGGAGAAGATGGAGAGATTAACACTGTCCACACACTGATATCCTCCTGACAATGCCCTCAGGCTGTGTGTCTCCATTCATTGGTGTCCATAGAAAACTATCCACAGGATTTAATGATGGTGAGAACTTGTGTGAGGTCCTCCCACTTAAATAATCATCTTTTTTGTATGTCAGGTGGGCAACCCTCCCCACCCCCCCCCCCCAAAAAAAACCAGGGATGTACGGCTTTGCCTTCCAAACATATTGATCTTTTTAGCCTTTTTAATGTCACAACTACAGACTTCATTGAATTTAATTAGGATATTGAGATAAATCAACACAGAGTAGTGCAAATTTGGGAAGTGTAAAGAAAATTATGCTTGATGTTTTATGCATAGTAATTTAACACCTCAGTCAGTGATTCTCAGAACCACAGGCATCTCACAAAAGATAATAAAATAATACAGAAAAAATAGCAACTTTAAGGAATTTTTAAATTATTATTTTTTTACATTTTATATGGTAAACAATGGCGGGTTTGAAATATGTATGACGTTCTCCATAATCAATGAGAAAAAAATGTGTTGGCGTTATTCAAACTTTTCTCAAAATTGCATCTTTTTCCAGGTTTTTGCTGATATTTCTATGATTTCTCTCCATTAAAAAGCTCCAAATCTTTCAGTTCCAAGCCTGAGAACTGAATCTATCCTCTGTAGATTCACTCTTACAACTAGATTCCAGATTCCATTGACATTACTTCCAGTCAACCGAAACTTGTCGGCAAAAACATTTACACTGAAATAAAACATGTGAAGAGTATGAAAAACTTTGAGCATCACTGTACACTCCAGGTTAGAGAAGCACACTATCCAGTAAAAATGACTAATTTAGCAGGAGATATGCATACCAATGCTAGTTAAGGGTAAGGTATAGGTCATAGGTCATAGGGTTAGGGTTAAGTTTCAGTCAAGGATCATCAGTCTATCACCGAGGGTCGAATTATTATTCATTGATGCTCATAAACCAGCTGCTGCTTCACTTACCTGGAACCTCTGAAGATTTAATCCAGGCCCAAAAACCTCCAGAGAAAGCTAACTGTTGTGCTTATCACTGCTGTGTACATAGCATGGATGCTAACAGTACATTGTATGGAACTATCAGTAAACAAGAGAGCAATTACCCAGCGGCAGTTTGTGACATAGAAGGGGACTTTAACCGGGTTGAGCTAAAAGTAGTCCTCCCAAAGCACCAACGTTACTGTCCCACCTGGGAAGGACAAGGTCATGTGGCCAAACCCCTAACAGAGTAACACATCCTGGTTTCTTTGACCATTTGTCCCTGCCTCTGATTCCTGTATACTCATCCCTTAGAAATCGTGGCCCCAAAATCACCTGAACTATTACAACATGGCCAAACGATTCCTCTCAGCAGCTGCAGGAACTGCACAGCAGTGGTGTTGCTCTATATCGGGTTCTGTGCTGATGTTGACATTGAGGACGGACATTTTAGGGACACCTGGATGACAAGAGAGGTGCAGAAGCTTTTGGAGGACAGGAGGAAAAGAAGACCACCCGAGGAGGATGAATACCAGGCAGTAGGGATTCAGCTGAGGTCAATGTTTCACTGGGGAAGGAGCTGACCATCTTCTTTTCCTGCTTTGAGTTCAAACCAGAACCTATCACCTTTTCACATTACCCTCTCCATCATAGTAAGGAGGGGCGTCTGCAAACAGACAGAGCCAGGTCTTCCACGGTCCAGCCACAGCTGGATCCTGTATTTTCTGACAGATCACACTCAGAGGGTCAGAGTGGACTCCCACATCTCCTCTATGCCCGCTCTCAGCACCGGTTCTTCACAGGGCAGCTCTGATACACCGGTTACACCTTCGAGTTCAGAGACAGGGTGGAGCAGCGCAGAGTCGATGGTTTGCTCATAAACATCAACAACACAAAAGAATTGGTTATTGACTTAAGGAAGAGAAAAATGCATCATTGCGGTCAATGTGGCAGAGCCATGCAGTGGGCTGGTGCTGAGACCTGAAATCAGGACGACTAATTTAAGAAACATAGTGACTCTAACACTGAGCAATGCAGTGTCCCATTATGAGATGGAACCCGTTTGATTTCCATGATTTTTTTTATCTTAAAGCAAACAACTTTTGTTAACATAAAGCTGAGAATGTGCTGAACATGTTGCTATGTAAGACCAATCAGCTAAAAATAAACTGTCTTAAGGAAGCTAAGACGGAGGCGAGCCGAACTGTTTCTTTCTCGTTTGGAAGTAGGTTTTCTATTCAGAACTGTGAAGGACTACACGGCTTCAGAATTTCATTTTCGATCAAAAGGAGCTTCATCTCCTTATTCTGCTCCTCTTTGTTTTTCATAAAATGCTGCCTTTTTCCAAAGTGTGCTCACTTCTGTATTCCTCCGCAGCAATGAAGCATTTCAAAGTGGCATGCTGGGAAATGTGTACGGTTTGACAAGACAATCAGCGATTACAGTCAGTTCCTGCCAGTTGTGAGGGAATTTAGACGCCAGTTCTCATCAAAACAGACAGAAGGAGCTGGGAGAGGGAAGGAACGGCTCCCGCTCTGCTCACATTCCTAATGAAGACATCCCGCAGGCAGACAAAAGACGTCGACACTTATTTCACAAGTCGTACGTGAGCTCATAAAGGAGAAAACTCACAGAGACCAACAGAACCCTTTGCTTGTTATTCTGTGACTGCCGGACTCACTGATGTCAGCAGCACAAGAGAACTGAATTGCTTCATTTCTTTTGAAAGGATTCTTCCATGACATACCTTTCTTTATTGCTCTCTTTATCCCAGAGATTAGAATAAACAAATGCATGCATTGCTCCAAATTCACATTAAGTATTCATAAAAAAAAAAAGTTTTATGTAAAATTCATGTTTAATCTTGTGAAGGCAGGAAATCAGCAATGAATCAAATGACTTCAGTTCATTTAACTTCAACGTTCAACGTATTTGCATAAAGCCAACTCATACATGTCATACCAAGACAATTTATTTAAAAAAAAAGTAACTTCAGTTCAGTTATATATTCCAGTTGGCCCAGGTTACCAGACAACACAGTCAAGTACAGTTTATTATTAAAATTGTCTTAGAATAATTTTGTGTCAATGAAATGAAGCCGATTGCACTGAGTCACTGATTGACAGCATTTTTTTCATCTTTACATTGACTTTGCTGGAACATTGATTTCGAGAACAAGAGTCATGAAGTGACTCATAAGATGATTTCAAATCAAAAGATCTTTTGATTTGATCAAAAAGTCATCAAGAATAAATGAATAAATACAACTGCAACGACTAATAATAATAATAATAATAATAATAATAATAATAATAATAATAATAATAATAATAATAATAAGAGTAAGGTTGTACGGTGGGACAGTTAAGCTGAAATGGCTTACCATTTTTATTTTTATTTTTAAACACAGACTCTGCACCAGTACCTTCACAAGCTTGGTCAAACACAAAAACAACAATTTTAATGTGTTCAGTGTAATTAGTAGTATAACAGCCAATAGAAAGTAAATGCTAAAGAAACTGAGACTGACTACAGCAGTAGTCCCCAAACTACGGCCCGCAGGCCGGATCCGGCCCGCCTCCACATTTGGTCCGGCCCCCTGAACAATACCAGAAAGCATTCAGATTTTTTTTTTTTTTTCATTTACCGTATTTTCCAGACTACAAACCGTTTATATGTGGATTTTTCTTCAACCACCAGGGGGCTCTTTAGCAGGAAGTGAATAATTGAAAGTCTGGTTACTTGCATGCCAACATTGAGGCCACAAGCAGCAAAATGAGTAAGAAACAGATCAGGTGTATTTGGAAAGTTTCTTTGCAAAGGGGAAAAGGCCCAGAGAAGAGACAGGAGAATGGATTTATCCCGGACCGGTAGGTGAGTCCCACATTACAAGCCGCTCTGCGTAACATGCGGTGACCGGCTGATAATGAGGCAATGAAGCTTCAAACTGCTTCACCACGTAGAGACCAAGCAGGCTGTGCTCAAGCAACAGGTCGGGTGTTATTGTCTCGTTGCAGAGAAACAAGCTCAGGGCTCCCGTTAGTCATTATTGTGAGTAAAAAATTTTCACGAAAGTATAAACGTTACCTTCTGGTTTAGACGGAAAGATTTAAGAATTGTCGGCCGATTCTCCAAACCTCTGTGACCACAGAGCTGATAAAAGTACAACAGGTTCGATCGGTTCGTGTGTCCAAGGCAGGAGCAACACGAACCCATTCCAGTCACGAACATCCCGATTCCAGAGGATAATCCAGTAAAACCCCCAACATAGATGGAATTTAGAATAACCAAACACGGATGAAGATGTAGAAGCAATAGTGATAGTTTGTGGAGTCATTTTAAGAGCTAAAAGATGTAATAAAAGAAAAGACGGCGGATGAAAGACGATGGGAGCACCCGCTCTATTTGCTGCACTTTTTTTTTTGATTTGGAGGTGAATATGTTTTTTCATAGTTAACATTTTTAACTGAATAAACATAATAGTGACCTTTTAGATTTAATAATAAACATTTCCACATATCATCTCCGATATTCACCAGACTCTCAGTTGCTCATATGTCAGCTGTTTGGGATTCCCCTCTGTTCTGACGTCACCGCGCTTTCTTATTGGCTACCTGTCACATTCAACAGGTCGTATTCTCTTTCCCAGTCAGGGAAAACCCCACAGACTGTGATAAAAGGGCCAAGACAACCCAAATAGTGCATATTCAGTATTTAGTGGGATCACCAACATGCAGAAGCCTTATCTGACTGTTCATCCCCCCTCTTCCTCTCCCGGGCCGCAACAAAATGTCCAAGTCTTGACGGTCCGCGGTAATAAACAGGTTGGGACCACTGATTTAGCACATGCTAGTAGCAACACGAAGGATCAGCACTTTTACTGTTACAGTTACCGTTCAGAAACTACCGTAATCAGTTCTGTTAAATCTAATCTTGGCAACTTTTTCTTTTTCGTAATAAATGTGAAATTCAATTGACCTGTTATGACTCAGATTTTGGGTCACCAGTCTGTTGCAGGGCAACACAGAGACACACAGGACAAACAACCAATTTTAGACAGACCAATTTAACCTAACAGTCATGTTTTTGGACTGTGGGAGGAAACCGCAGGAAACCCATGAATGCACAGGGAGAACATGCAAACTCCATGCAGAAAGACCGGGGCCGGGAATCAAACCCAGAACCTTCTTGCTGCAAGGCAAAAGCTCTACCAACTGCGCCACTGTGCAGTCTCTGTCACAATTTCCATCCAAGGAATGTTTTTCAATGTCGGGACCAAAGTAGATATTGATATCGGATCGGTGCATCTCTAATTGAGACAGGGTGTCAAGTTTGAAAAACTCTACTTAATACAGTTTTGAAAAACTGCTAATAGAGTGACGGAAACTGATGGAAACTGTTCCGTCAGTTTCATTCCAGCTGAAACTGACAGAACACCAGCACACCAAACTAACACGAGACTGTTCTCAGGTTATTGTTGTGAGATCTGACTTAAGGAGATCTGGTTCCTCCTCTAACCACTCAGCAGTATTAAAAATGTTTTTGACTTTTGCAGAAACATCACTAGGTAACATGACTAATCGTATTTGACAGGAATTTGAATCATTTGCAAAACTGCTCAGGTTTAACTATATAGTTAACCCAATTCAGATGGACCAGGATGGATGTTTGCGCTACAGGACTACAGTAGAGCTCAACTTTCCAGAGCAACACACACACACACACACACACACACGCACGCACGCACACACACACACACACACACACACACATGCACACACAATGCAATATTAATGTGTTTCATCATATCACGTCAAATTGTTTTTCTTTCCCAACTCTCTGCTGTACAGTATTTATCCCTGCAATGAATATGTCATTTATCAGCACTGGAGCCAGACCTGATTAAACAATTTCAGTATTTAAATTAAAGTCTCGTGGTCCTTACTGTCAAACCCAATCACAGGTGTAAACCCCCCAGACCCCCACTTTAAACTGTTAACCAGACAAACTAATGGAATCATGCCACTCCACACAGGCTGACCCGTTTACCTGGATGCCACCGTCTGTGGAAGGTCGCATGGCGGAGCGGGAGGTCACGGTTCCATCCAAGCTGCTGCCTCTCTGGACCGCCGTCATCTCATTTAGCTCCCATCAGTAATCACGCCTGCGCTGTATTATGGTGTTTTCGAAAAAGGACTCTGTGAGCATCCAATTAGCATCCAACAAAACTAACACAACCTGTCACACTGGATTATCCCATCCAGCCCCCTATACTCCCTCACACACACACACACGCCCCCCCCCCCCCCCCCCCACACACACACACACACACACGCGCGCAGACATGAACACACTCGTCTCCACATCACATGCTGGTTTGCTCCACCATCCTATTTACATTTTTATTGGCCAATTATCTCCTCCTTTCCTCAGTCTGTCTAGGAGCATGGTGCTAAGAATCCGGGGAAATCTCAGCCATTCTCTAATTGAAAGACTTTCCGGGGATTACGGAGAGGTCAGGAATAAAGTTATTTTAAGAAATCATAAACACAAGCCTTTTTCTCTCAGTCCGTTGAAGAATATTATATTTTCCTCCAGCAGCTGTTTATCATTTCAGTTTTTTATTTGTTTATTTATTTATTTATTTTTTTCCTGGCTGAGCTGAAGAGCTTATCTCTCCGCTGTGAATACTTTAAGTCTGGAGTCTGGTGCTTTTGTTACCGCCAGGAAAAACAGGGAGGGACGGAGGTTTGATGGAACTTTATGATGGATTGGACCGACTTTGTTGCTCGCCACTCCGCTTTTCCCTCCAATCAGTAACATCTCTGTCGTGTCGTGACGTCGCATACAACTAAAAGCTGCACGCGACAAAACACACGAGCGCGCGCGTTCATCCATCCTGGTCTGCGGGACGAGTCGGGAAAAAGGTGAACAAATGTCTCTGAATTGTAATTGGCTCATTTTGTTTCGCCAGATGCTTTTTTTGTCGCAGGAATGGAGAAGTTTAAGTGGGTTTTTTTTTTTTTTTTGCTCAACATTTGTTCCCGGTGTCTCTTGAGCCCGGGAACAAATGTTAACAGGACTAACCAGATGTTATTTAGGGCTATCAGGGGAACATACTTTAAAGTATCTGCATCCACAATGTGTCTGCTAAACGGGAAAGAAAGTTTAGGGCAGCAAACAAACTTTGTAACATACTGTACTCAGGTGAGCTATAAATTTAGAAAAATATATTTACTTCGTTATATTAAGAACAAAACAAGTGTTTTATTTTCTGCTCTCTCTGCATTTCCTTTCAGAGTTTGAGGTGATAGGTTGTATTTTATACGGTAACTCGCCACTTTATTAGGCACACGGTTTCAAAAGCTGCTTTAGACCAGTAGTGAATCAGCCAATCACAAGCTGGTGTTTCCATCACAAGTGTGCGGAAATCTTTAAGTATGATAATTTCGAAAAAAAAAAAAAATTGAAATTGTTCTGTTTCCATAAAATGATAAATTAAGTTTAAATCACATGTGAACAAGCTTGTTTACATAATAAGTCATTAAAAATCACGTAAACAGCTACATGATATATATTCATAATTCAGTATTGGCGCTAGCGCTCATCATCTCTCAGCCAATCAGAGAAAACGTCGATGTCTTATTCAGATGATGATTTATGTTTTCGCATCCGCCTCAATAATATGTAGTTGAGACTCTGTGAACTGTGATGCTGTGAGAACTCTGGTGGAGCCAGCGGCACATTGTTTGAAAAAAGAAATAAAAAACAAAACAAAACAAAACATCTTCTTCCTACGACTTTCTGTCGTCTTCGTTGTCATTTTCAGGAATAGCAACGTCCTAAAAATGTTGATCACGTGACTAGTGCTCAATTGCACTAGTCACGTGCACTAGTCACGTTTAGCTGTTTTTTTTTTGACACAGCTAAAAAAAAACCCACCTCATTCTAGTGCATAATCTTTTCATCATAAAACATGAGCTTTTTCTAAATTGGCATTTTTCCATGAAGCAAATTTATTTTTGTGTTTTCAATTTGTGCTGTTTTATATTTTATGGAAACACGTAGTTTCTTTCACATATCTACAGGTGGCAAAGAATGTGAATGTTGCCTGGTTGCTGATGCCTGATGAGCCTGGTTGCTCATCAGGCATCAGCAGAGTATTTCAGAACTGCTGACTGATGGCACCATTTTGGCACCATTTTGGTGCCACATGCAAGTTGCCTTCCTTAAACCGTGGCACCCTAAGCTCATGCTTTGTGGTGCTCCCTCCAGAACAATAAGTCAGTATTTCTCACTTCGTTTGTGAGAATTACTGACTTTTTGAAGTGAAAAGTGAAATTTCCTCACGTTTCACTTCACATTCACATTTATTCATTTGGTAGTACAAAAATTAAGTCTTTTAAATATTATAGTGTACAGGTGAGATTGAAACAAGAAGGGAAAAAAAACTGCATAAAGAAGGAAGTGTAGCACAAGGCAATGGACTCATTGCTGTTAGTATAAGACTTTTGTGTTGTTTTCACATTTTCTACTTGCTTGATGCAAAGCCCTAAAAATGATAAAAAGACTTCAAAGAGAACCCTAACCCATATAACCATGACAAGTTTTGCTTCCTGATCAATATTCATTAGATTTGGCTTGTTAAAGCCAAAACTCAAGTCTGCAGAACTTTTTTTTTTTTACATTAAATAAAATGTTATTTTAGATTAACAGATTTCAGCACTGGTGTTGAAAGTATATTGTCTTTCAGGCAGGATATCTTCAAACATATTGAACATGGAATCATTTCTCATGTTTTTGTTGCGTTTGTACTTATGACTTTCCTTATTTTGCTTTTGTTCGGCAGTGCTTCAGTAGTGTAAAATTGCATGTACGATGTTTTGTTTTTTTTGTCTACAACAGTAAAATAACTTTGTAGGTTTTGTTTATCTCCCTCTCAGTCACGTACATCTGCTCCGAGTGCTGGTGAAACAACTCATTGCTGAAACAAAATGGTGGGAGCGTCAGCTGGATAATGGATATAAATACTGATAAGTTATCATAGCTTCTATGCGTGTCCATAACTTTTTAGGATTGAGGTGTTTGATCATCCACTGGCAGATATATATCACATAATACCAGAACATAATTTTCTGGTTGTATTTTCTCTATCTACTTTCATTTTTTTTCATGTTTTATAAAAAAAAAAATTAATGACTCCTTTCATTCCTGCATTGTTAGCCAATGCTTGAACAGTGTCCGTTCAGTCTGTGTCCGTGGTAATTAATTAGTATAATGTGGTACTTCCACTATGATCAGATTTAAATGATTTAAATCTTGCTCAGTATAGATTGGTGGAAATAAGGAAGTTTTCAAAATAGTGACAGTGCGGCTTTAAATCCCATCACTAAAAACTGCAAGAAATGTTCTTTTGGTTGTGCAAAGATATATACAGATGTTATATTTGTTTGCTTTTTGGGGGGGGGGGTCTGTATTTTCCAGTTAGTCTTCCACTGCTGTTCTCACTCTTTGCAAACTGAGCAGAGCCTGTCAGAAGCAGAATTTAGAAGATGTGCAAACTAAACCCCCAAAAAACAAAAAATCCAACATGAGGCAGAGATAAATGGACAAACAAGAGGAAGCAAAAACTATCACTGAATGTAGTCATGATGCATGGAGAGCAAATTTGATGTCTGTATATTCATCTCCCTGTGGGTCTTTAGCTGGAAATGTGCCAAATGAAAAGGATAAATAAGCCTCTTGAGCTGAACCTTAGCAGGAAAACATGTTTAAATAAGCCTGGCCTACTTGGAAAAGAAGGAGCCAGGGAAACAATAGACACAGGTATCAAACTGGAAGAAGCATGTAGACAAACTGATGTAATAGAGGTTCTATGGTTCATTATGAAAATAGAACGCTGCCTTCTTTCCAGTCCAGCCAAATCAGACCATGACGCTTCCTGGCTGTTTTTTTTTTTTTTTCCCGCAAAAACAACCTTTAGTGTTGACATGTTGTTTCTGTGCCTCGTTATGTTCAGAATTGTTTATTTGGGTACTTTCTGCATCTATTTTCTATTTGCTCCCTGTCTTAGAGAACTCTGTTCTGTGATACAATTTATATTAAAAACGTTTTGTTGCATCTTCATCTGATGAAGCGATGTAAAAAAAAATCCATAAATTCTATTCGGTGATGTAATAATTAGATACCATCACCTCAACGTCTTGGTACATGGTGATACTATTCACATATATTGTTTACCATGTTAATAAATGAATACAGCCCTGTCCTGTTGGTGAGTACAGTCTTCTACTTCTGCTTCTACACTAATAAGTGAGACCTAACTGAGGCCTGGCCAGCAGAGCTGGGCAATGTGGCCTTAAAGTTTTACCATGATATTTTGAGGCACTAATATTATAATAATTAAATTTAGGTGCTGAGTAAAAATGTTAAGATTACTAAGTGGTCAAGTAAAACAAATGTGGTGGGATGGTGTTCCACCCTCCCCCACTCTGTGCACCGGGCACTGCTGATTGGTGGGCGGGGCAGATGCCTTTATAGTTGATTTCTATATATAGTTGATATATGATTTCTTTTGTCTGGATCCACCATTATTGGGGTTTTCTGTTTCAGGCACCTGATTGTGTTTAGAGCTGCAGTGCTTTGGACGCTCTGCTGTCTTGTCTTGCCTTTGTTTGTTTTGGCCACTCTCAACTAAACCTGTTGCGGATTGGGCCGGCTGTGTGGGTGGGGCATTACTCCTCTGGCCCCATCGAAAGGCATTTGGAACTGGATGACGACAACGATTTGTTCCATTGTTTGAAGTGTTTTCTTTTACCGTTTGTATTTGTTTGTTATTGAAGTTACTAATTTCTTTTGCATTTGCATGTTTTATTTCTTTTGGAATAATTGAACTTGTCCTTCCTTACCTTATGTGTTCCCTTTTGTTCCGAGCAGTAGGCCTGAAGCCTCGTTTTTAAAAAGAGAAATGTTTTAAGGAAATTGTTTAATAAAATGTTGTGCACTGCTAAGTCTGTGTTTGGGCACATCTTGTAATTTCTAAAAAGATCTCCACCTGCTGGTCACACAAATATTAATTAAGTTTGACAAACTTGATTTGATTTCATGTAACAAATTAACTTAAAAAAATGGAGCTTAATTCTTTTTGCCTTGCATTTGTTATGTGCTTCTTTAGGACACCATTCAGATAAAGAAGTGTGATTATCACTGCATTTAAGTAATTTTTGACACACCTTTCTTGAAGAAACGGTGAAGAAAAAAAATCCACACAATAACAGTTAAACAGTTAAAAAAATTTTATTAAGCAGAAATTATTGCGACAACAATAAATAAAAATCTTATAATTAGAAATGTATCATTGTAAATGATAAGCGATACGATAAGTGCCCAACTACTTGCCAGTTTTCATAATCCTGGTTTCACAGGCTCTTCGCCTAAAGTTTATGAAATGGCGCATGCTAACACGATGCTAGCTTAGTGAAGCTTGCACAGGAGCTCTTAGATAATCACCAGGAAACATTTCAGATGAAAATAAAGTAATTTTCACTTGTTAATTAGAGAAGAAAATGAATGGACTGAAAGGTAAAACTGCCTGTGTTTACATTTTCCTGCCCAGTATGTTCTTCACCCAGCAGGCTATCGTGTGCTGTGCTGCCCTCCATGGCTCCATCTGTTAGCATGGTAGCTTCAACAACTGAGAATGGGGAGACGGACGAGAACTGAGGAACTAAAGAGAACATGCGGAGGAGCTGAAGAAAACATGCATGTGAGTGATGAAGTAGTTGTGTGCTTCTAGACTGTGGCAATGGCTGGCTGTGGAGATAAGTGGACAGGGTGAGCAGCCACACACACGGCTGCCATGAGAGGCTCTCGGGGAAAGACGTAGGCTGCACTTAAGAGCCAATTACCCACCATGTACACATCTCCTTCTCCTCCCTCTTCTTCCCGCTATCTCTCCCTCTTTGCTATCCAACATGGCACTCATCTTAGTTTAATGGCCCACAGGGACCCTCATACACACACACACACGCAAACACGCAGACATGTTTGCATGTGTGCCGTGTCGTAGAGCACGTAAACTTCTGCCTTGTGTTTGTGTGTCTGTGTATTTCCAATCTTTTTATCTTTTCTTTAACTCTTCTTGTTCTTCTCTGTCTCTATTTGACTGTACACACACACATGCACACGCACACACACACTCATCTTATATTAATGCGTCTGAAGGGGAGGCACTCAGCAGCGCAGCAGGGGGCTTCCTGGCAAGTCACGAAAGCCCAGAAAACATACACTCCCGCTCACGCTACCACCACACCACAGCGCGCGCGCACACACACACACACACACACACACGCACACACGCGCACCTACACACACACACATTAATGGAGCGAGTACCTTAATGAAAACAGAAATCAAACTGCTGAAAAAAAAATAAAAACAAAAACAGAAGAAGTTATGCCACAGGATTAATGCTAATGCATGCTCACAGAGCGGTGAGGCAAGCAGAGGATGTGCTCCTGCGCAGCCACCAGCATCCATGGCATGATTGGGTTGGAAATTCTGTGACCACTGACCAGAGATGATGAAAGCGCTCCAAAAGGAGCCAGAGGCAATCCTAACATGACAGCATCTCGTGGCCATTTTGTAAAGCTCACTGAATCATCATGAACATATGATTTGTCTCCATCGTTTCAAGTTTTATTGGATATTTTTCAGACAGTGAAATTCAATTTAAAGGGGCAGTATTATGTATTTTCCACATTGTGTCATTTTATAGCACAAACAAGTAACTCTGTTGCCTATATATAACTTAATTCACAATTTAACAAATAGAAATTGAACCTCCGTCTATTTAAAAACTCCTG
The DNA here is from genome assembly GCF_904066995.2 of Poecilia reticulata. Classification (NCBI taxonomy): domain Eukaryota; kingdom Metazoa; phylum Chordata; class Actinopteri; order Cyprinodontiformes; family Poeciliidae; genus Poecilia; species Poecilia reticulata. The sequence continues at coordinate 31,832,000 of NC_088834.1, forward strand.
CTCTTTCTGAAACTCTGCCTTCAGGAAGTCATCACAACATGGCTCCTCTGTTAACCTGTTAACAACAGTTTCACCAGCGTTTCACTGAGAAGTGGCTCCTATAATGAGATCAGCAGATCTGCAGTTCCACCTGGTGTTTGCCAATTGCTGCTGGCTAGTCTGAAGGAACTGAGTGGGGGAGGGCTGCACTGTGAGGTTGCATCTCAAAAGCGGGGCTAGGTCCACCCAGGTGTTTTGCACATCTGAATGGTTGCCATGGGAGATTAAAGGATTTCTCCAAGATGCATGAAAGAATCAAAGCAACACTCCAGGGATGTTTTTTGATGAGGGAATAACATTATAACATCTTACACACCACTGAATCAGAAGACGCCGTTTTTTTTTTATGCCTTCAGATTTGATATCAGCTTTTGGAACAGCAGAGCGCAGAATCTGTTTATCTGGCCTGGAACGCAGCGTTGGCATTAGGAGGTCTTAAACCGACAGCTCTGCATTCTGATCGCACTCCGTGTGGAAACTGGCTGCGTTCTGCAGGATGGAGACCTCATCCTGAAATGCAATATCTGTCTTCCAGCACTATTTTGGAGTTGCCAGGCATCTTTAAAAATAGCCAAAACCATCCGTCTTGAATATATGGCCCCCATGTTTTTTTGCAGGATGCAGCAGTTTTCTTTATGGTGCTGGTGTCTTTGTGTGGCTTTGGATTAATAGTACCAGATGTTTTACCACAGACGCTCAGGTTGCCTGATGAGATGCTTGAAAGGTCACCAGACTGTAGATGTCAGCAAACACCACGGCGTATTTGGGCTTTTAAACCGTGTGCGTTAAATAAGAGGAATTTTAAACCATGCTGAACGTTAGGCGTCATATTTTGTAAAAAAAATAATAAAAAAATTAAAAAACATTCCGAAATAAATGCAGTAAGATTTGGAGAACATTAATCATACACAGTGGGGGAAAAAAACTAAGCTTTGTGCTCACCAACTCAACAGAACACAATCAAATTCTACACTGCAAAAAACAAAATCCTACCAAGTAATTTTAGTTTACTTTCTAGTACAAATATCCTAGTAGACTTCAAATAAGAGAAAACTAACTTACAAGTAACTTCTCAGCAAGAAATATGCAGTTATTTTAAGGCAAAAGCTCAATAATATTGGTGAAAAAGTTCCATTGGCATTTTATTTTAGTTATAATAAAGGAAAAATGTTTTGTTACAAGTGAAATAATCTGCCAATGGAACTAGGACTTTTCCCTCAATATTAAGGAACTATTGACTTAAAACAAGCTCCTGCATCTTGTCGGGAAGTTTCTTGTAAGTTAGTTTTGCCTTATTTCAAGTTTACTAAGATATTAGAGCTAGATACTAGACCAAAATGACTTTGTAAGATTTTATATTTTTGCAGTGGAAAGCATGACGGGGTCAAACAAGCACCTCATGAAATACTTACAAGATTATCAAGCTATGGATGTTTAAGGTTTGCTGTTTTTGACAGACAGCTCCTCTTCCTATGGCTTATTCCACCAGGAGCTGTCACCAGATGTCTGTGTGCATGTGTGTGTGTGTGTGTGTGTGTGTGTTTACAGCCTGGAACCAGGTTTCCAGCCAGTTGATGTTTCCGCTGCCAGCAGTGCAGCATCCCCAGAGATGAACAGTGGTCTTCTCTACAGCTGCCTGTCATCAGCTACAAACACAAGCATTTATGTGATGTAGGCGACCAGATATAGAGAGATAACAATACCACACAGGAAATAGTGCAAATACTGTCTTTATAGAATATCCTTTTAATGAATGCTTTAGGATGTGATGTTATGCATCACCACAAACCAGAATGTAACTGTCTCCCTTAGTTTTTTGTTGATGTGTTTTGTTTAACGAGTAGAATAGGAATTACTTTTTTTCTTCTTCTGCAGATAAAATATTAAATACAAAATGTGTTGATTTATTTTGAAAGAACTTTACATATAACATGGCCACAGTTTCTCCCAAAGTTTCTGCCTCTACAGATGTAAGAGAAATTAATGTTTAATAAGTGAAGATATCATCTTCAAGGAAACACAGGAACCAGCCGTGATGACTCACAGAGAGCAACAGACGACCGGCCAATGAGAGAACAGAAGGAAAACAAAACCTCTTACATACAACAGCAATGACTGAAATCATGTGAGTGAGTCGATAATTACATCAACAGCTGTGGACCATGACAATATCTTCTAATGGCCCTTCAACCAGTTAACCGAGGGATGGGCAATCCTGGTCCTCGAGGGCCGGTGTCCTGCAACTCTTAGATGTCTCCCTGGTCCAACACTCTTGAATCCAACAGCTGATTCACCTTCTAGGTGCAGTCAGGTTCTCCAGAGTCCTGCTAAAGACCTCATTATTTGACTCAGGTCAAATAATGAGCAGAGTCACTGCAACAGAGACACACCTAAAAGTTGCAGGTGACTGGTCCTCGAGGCTTGGAGTTGCCCACCCCTGAGTTAACCTCTTTTTATTCTTACTAATGTAAGATTCTAATAAATTGATCAAAATTATTCCTGGCTCCTTTCGCGCCTGAAATATTTAGCATAGCTTTTTTTTTCTGCATTTGAATGTGCATTCCATGTGAAAATTCGGTTTTCTAGCAAGTCAAAAAATTATGTTTTTATTCATGATTGTGACAACAGCATAAAAGAAAAAGAGTAACAAGAGATATTTCTGTAAACAGAAGAAAAATATCAGCTCATGGTAAATATCCAGAGCGATAAGCTGCGTTATGTAGACTAATGTTCAAAGCTGCAGTGTCGTCCAGTAATTTGCTTCAGGATGACCAAGATAACCAGAACCCCCCTCATCCGCCATGTTCCCCCCCAGGCCAAACGGAAATGTGAGGGTAGCAGAGTGTGTGTGTGTCCTTGGATTCGTGCGTGTGTGTGTGTGTGTGCGTGCGTGTGTGTATGTGTGTTAGATGCAGCGCTAGCAGCAGCCTGATTCACATCTACATTTGAAAGTTGTGAACTTATGCGTTCTCGTCCCAAGTCGGAGTGTTTACATGGAGGACTGATTTTAACAAAACCACCCGCAGGGTATAAGTACAATAATACGTCTTTTGAAAAATTCATGTCTTTATTAAAAAAAAAAAACTTCAAACCCGGTTTGAAAATTAAATGCAGACACAGAGGAAGGAAAAACAACAACAGCAACCAGGAATAAAATCATCTTGAGAATTTGTTGGTGCCTAAGGAGGCCGGTGTTTGCTGCCAGGAGCAGGACGCTCACGGAGTCAGGGGGATAAAGTCTATGCATGTGCTGTGATATGCGGTCAGTGGGAAATAAATAGATTAATTAATCAATAAATATTCAGTTGTTTATACTTTTGAAATAAATACAACTTATTTTCCGCATACATACCTGGCAGCCCTACTTTCTCATCTTATAGGGTCTCTCTAGCGCCACGGGCCCCACTTTGAAACCCACCAGTGAAACCCACTGGACTCTGTGTGACCCACCACTCCTCTCTCTCTCTCTCATTGCTGGATGACTCTGGGATCGGCAGTTGGCAGGAGACCTGTGCTTGTCTGACTGCGATAAGTTTAAAGTTTGATGCCGTCTCATACCAGGACTACAAATCTCTCTCCAGAAGAACGCCGCGTTCAATGACTTTGGATAATTTCAGAACGAAATAAACTCAACTGACCTCCAATGTCCTCGTGCTGTAAAGCTAAAGCTAGCTGCAGTATTAAGAGGACACTTTTTGGTAAAAACTACCAAAGCAAATTCACTCGTTCACCCACTAAACTTTGTCTCCATCAATACGTTGTAATTTATACCTTGACTTTGTGGTCTGACTTGGTAAAACCAACCAGGAAGGACATGAAAACAAGCACCAATGGACTCGAGTGAATATAAGTAGTTACGATGTGAAATGACCAACACTGCTTCTGTCCTCTGATCAGCAGAACGTCGAAGCCACACAGAACATATTGCTTCGTTTAGCGTGATACGGAGACTTTTCAGCTCATTATAGACATTAGATCAAACGGTTCTTTCTTGTTTTCCGCGTTGTGTACATTTGCTCCATAGGCTGCTGGGATATGTTGTCCTTCTGAAGGCACATATGCTTCAGTTCCTTCAAACGCCTCTTCCAACCTGGCAGGTGGGCAGCAACGTAAAGAGAAGAATCATTTTAATAATAACAGCTCACCTAGGCGAGTCCCATGTGGGAAACTAAAAAAAAACATTCATCAAAACAAAGAGATTTTGCAGGGCATGCATTTAATCCAGACTGTCGCCAGGGTGGAGAGTTAGGACTAGAAAGATAACTCTCCACACACACACGCACACACACCACACACAGACCGAAAGGCCTGTGTGACTTCAGACACCTTTCATTCTGGTAACTTCTTCTGCACGTACACGTCCTTACATCATCTCTGCCTTCTTCCTGGTTCTGAATTTCACCTCACATCATAAAATGCATCCGACGTGCAGTTTTTGCCATGTTTGCCGTGGACCGTGGACAGCAGTGGGGATTGAGACTGAACAGGGAGAGAAGAATGGAAAGAGAGGAGAGGATATTCACAAAAAAAAGCTTAAAGAGGGAAATAAAAGCTGCTGCTTTAGCTCCCAATCACGGGGCTCAGGATAATAGTCTCTACAGATCACGGTTCTCTGCTGCTGCATTATTTAACACAAGACGCTGATTGAACATCTGCAGTTGCAGGAGGCATCAGATACAACTCTATTCCTGAGGAAACAGTGGATCTTCAGAAGTCATTAAAAGAAAAAAAAAACACAAATTAATGTAAGTGAATTAACCTTCACTTACATCAGTGTTGCTTTTGCGTTTAGAGATGCAACAGAATGAAATCAGATGAAAAGTAAAGGTGGGAAAAACTCTGAGGAAATGGTTCACAAAATGGGCATCTGTTTTTTATGCATATATTTGAAACGTGTCTGACTGGATTTGAGGAGTTTGAAATTCAGACGAATATAACAAAGTTACTTCCAGAAATAGTTTTGCAGTTTTGGGTGAATCACTCGTCTTCATGTTCAACTATTTCCAACCGCAACTTTATATCCAACTACATGTACTTTTGTTTTGGTTGCATATTTTCAACCATTTTTTACTTATGGAAAAAATACACTCAGCGACTGCCTTTATTATTTTCCCATAATTTGTCATTTGTCATGTTAGATTTTCTCATGGTGCTTTCATATCTTATCCATCAGTCTATCATTTCTTTTTTCTAATATGCTGCCAGAACAATAATTTAAAAGTGTGGGGTGGGAGGGGGAGTCCAGTCCAGATGAGCGACGTATTTCAAGCAAACAGGGCAACAAACAGATGACAGTCTCAAAAAGGGACAGAAAGGCTCAGCGTTACATTAGCTGACATTTCCTTCACCAGTCAGCAGCTACATAGATACAGCTTTATGAGACGTTCACTGTGACTCTTTTAAGAGTTGTTTTTACTCTCCTTAAGGAAACAACAAGCTAACCTGACTAGGCAACATGAACAAAAAATATCACAATAATATACAGGAAAGAAAAAACTCAAAAAAAAAAAATCTAATCAAAACCAAAATGGTAATATTACAGTAGACTCTCCTCCTGACTCTGATTGGTTGATTGTGACAGAGCGGTGCCTCCCTGCAGATGGCAGTAGGACCACAGAGCTGTATTTCTTTCACTGATTATTTGCCTCATGATCAACTGTTACAACATGTGGACACTTTAACAAATATGTAAAAACATATTGTTTATGAAAGCTGTCCCCTCTGTTTCCCCGTGTTGCATCCTAAACCTGAGGGCAAACTGAACTGTTTTCTGGTTTTGGACAAGAACCTCACAGTTACAGGAACTGAAGTCTCGTTACACTCTGCTGATATCAACAGCTACACAACAACGCAGTACTTTCTATTAACTCATAATGAGGCAAGTAGGACACTTTTTTATTCCTGCAAGTACTTTGATTGTTGGAAACGTTGATGTGGTTCAATTAAAGCCGTTCACTATCATTCAGAGGGATTTCACCATTTTCCATTTATTTAAATAGACATGTCTGGGGAGAATCCCTGTCAAGGATATAAAAGGTAGCCCCTCGCAGCGAGCCGCTGATTGCACACGCCGGAGTGAAGCGTGGCACAGAAGCAGACAGCTTTTTAGACCCACATACAGAGAAAGGGTTAGTTCGCTTTCACAGCGCACGACCCATGTTTGCTGATGCACTGGAATGAGAACAAACGCCTGACAAAATGTTCCAGTCCTAGAGACTGCAAAAATACAGGAACACAGACACTACACACACACGCATACGCACACACACACATGCAAACACACACACACGCACGCACGCACGCAGGCAAGCATACATCCCAAGGCTCCTATTTCCGACATAAAAAGAGATAATACAGCTTTGCACTCAGAATCACCCCTGTTAGTCCCCAAGCATGAAATTTTAGCTTTGGCAAAGAAGTGGAGACATAAAACAGAGACAATAACAAATCGCACAAACACTCATTTATAGACTCACACACATCCTCCCACATGCCGTCGTGCCAGATTCGGATTAGGCCATTTGATGGGTTTCTGTCTGTACGTCCCCCTGTTCGGACCGTGGCTCGTTTCTGGTGGCTGGTGCCTGCTGGGCTGCTGTCATTAAAGGGCAGATGTTAAACTGCAGCACTCTGCTTTCTTGCATAACTTCTGTTTTATCAGGCCAATTCCCCGCCGTGTAACGAGGCCAATAAAAATCAGAGCCTGATTAGCATACTTACATAAGCTGAACCATTGAACTGGCTTCAGGATAGAAACAAAGGCATATTTGGAGTATTTACAGTTGGGTTGAATTAGGAAATAAGTCAGGCATACTGCAAGAGATTATTAAGCAACCTAAAAGAAGGATAAATAAATAAAAAACCTCCTTCCATCCATTGTCTCCTGCTCATCTGGGATCGGGTTGCCAGGGGAAGGTCAGCTCCTCCGGGGGAATCCTAAGGTGTTCCCAGGCCAGTCCAGAAACATGGTCCCTCCAGCGTGTCCCGGGTCTGACCCTGGGTCTCCTCCCAGTGGGATGTGATCTGAACACCTCACCATTGAGGCGTCCATCCTAACCAAATGCCTGAGTCACCTCCACTGGTTCCTCTCGACGTGGTGAAGCAGTGGCTCTGCTCCTGAGTTCCTCCTGTATGACCAAGCTGTTCATCCTGTCTCTGAGGGACGACAACCCAGACACCCTACAGAGGAAACATATTTCAGCAGCTTGTCTTCTTTTGGTCTCTATTCAAAGCTTGTGGTCACAAATGAGGGCAGAAATGTAGATCAAACGGTAACTTGCCTTTTGACTCAGCTCTCTGTTCACCATGACAGACTGGTACAGTGCCCGTTTCACTGCAAACACCCCAACAATTTGCCTATCGGTTTCCCGAAACACATCAACTCCTCCACTTAGGGCAGAACCAGGTCTCTGACCTGGAGAGGGCACTCTGCCCCTTTCCGTCTAAAGACCACGGCCTCAGATTCGGACACACTGATCCTCATCCTGGCTGCTTCAGCCGGGATGAGGATCCACTCCAGTGAAAGCCATAGATCTGGTGATGCCAATCGGACCACATCATCTGCAAAGTACTGAAGGCCACCAACATGGCTCCACAGTGCCTTGGCTGTGCCTAGACAGAATGGGTGACAAAAGGCAACCGTTTTAGAGTCCACCTCTCAATAAGTTAGAAAGGAGACCGACTTAATGCGGATCTAGTTCTGACACCTGTCACACCGTGACTTAACAGCCCATATCAAAGGGTCCAGTGCCCCATACGCTTGCAATTCCCCCTAAAGCATGGGTGGGCAATCCTGGTCCTGGACGGCCGGTGTCCTGCAACTGTTAGATGTCTCCCCAGTCCAACACGCTTCAAACAGCTGAATCACCTCCTTAGTGCAGTCGGGTTCTCCAGAGTTCTGCTAGCAACCTCATTATTTGACTCAGGTGTGTTGAGAGACACCTTTAAAGGTTACAAGACAGCGGCACTCCAGGCCTGGAGTTGCCCACCCCTGCCCTAAACGGTTCCTCAGGGGACATAGCTATGGAAATGTACATAATTTTCAGAAAGCTGACATTTGTGGCTGCATTAACATCCATTTTTGTTGGGTCTAACAGTATTCGTCAGTTCTGATCCATAGGGATCACTGCCCTACATGCTGTAGATATGTCTCTGTTAAAGAATTCAAATGATTGCATGACCTCCCCTGCATGCCATCAAGTGCTGCAGAACGCTGTTAATCACTCACTTATTCAAGTCAGGTGTGTGGCAGAAGGGAAACCCCACAGACATTCAGGCAGGAATGGAGAATCACTGATCTAATGTGATATTCTCATTTTCTGAGACACTGAATTTTGGGTTTTAAGTGGTATTATGTATTTTCCAGGCACAAAGTTCCATTTTCTAGCACAATCAAGTTACTGTTACCTTCTGTTGCTTAAAAAATGCTGTATATATCAAACGTGACTTGAAAGAAATTTGACTTTTTATTTGATGCTTTGTAATTGGGTCTCTGTCTCTATAAAATGACTTTCACTTTCTGAGACGACTGACAAGAACTCCTGCACTTTCACGTAACATTCAGATTTCTTGATACCTGCAAGTATTTCAACATTAAGAGCCGGAGCGCCGCTTATTTTTCTTGCAAGCTAGTCAGGAATCAGCTTCGCTTTGTGACCGAGAGACATGGAAACTGTTTATGGCGTAGTCAACAAATTCTCTCTGGTTACCACTGAATCCTACCGTGTGAGTGTGAAGACAGCGCACGCTTTTACTGACAGTCTGAAAAGGGGGGAAAAAAAGCAAAGAAAAGACGGTCGGGGTGAGGGACAGGTCGGGGAGCGGATGATGGAGGAGGACGGTGGCGGCGGCGAAGAGCCGAAGAGGAAGGAGGCAAGGTTAAGCTGGGTGAGGGCAGGCCAGTAACTTGTCAAAGAGAAGGAGAGCCAAGCAAAAAGGGGAGAAGAGAGTCAGTGGGTGAGAGCAGAAAGTCAGGGCTCCTCCGTGGGGAGGGCTGCTCTTCACTCCCACTGTTCCCATTTTTGATGCTTTTTTTATTATTTTTTTCAAAGCCTTATGTCTGGAATCTCACTTCATTTCTTTCATGACATCTCTGCCTGGCCTTGTCCATGCATCGGTGCCCTGCCCTCATTCCACTGTCTGCTTCCCCCGCTGTCTTTGTAGAGGCGCGGTGGGAACTCTAGGTGTTGGTGTGGAAGTGTGTGCGAAGCGTCTGTGTTGTAGCTAAGCTGGAGTGTGAGATAAGCCTCTCCTAAACAGCATGAGATCGACAGAGCTGCAGGCCTTTCAGCTTAGATTAGGAACACCCACCCTCTGAGCAATTCAAACCACACACACACACACACACACACACACACGCACACACACACACACACACACACACACACACACACACGCACACACACACACAGTGTGCAGTTTTACAAAAGTTTGAGTTACTTGTAAAAATGTGTTGTTTTTTATTATCCATACTGCATGTCAAATATATGTTTTTTTTCATTTTTGTAACTAAATATTGAAACAAATCATGGTCCACCACTTTTAAAAGTGCTGACAGTTGACATTGGTACAGGACCTTCGCTGTTGTATATTATGATTAATAAAAGTACTCTAAATTTCAAGCAGCGCACTTAGACTGGATGTGAAAAGTGTACAAATCAAAACCTGGGTTTTGAGACAAAGAAAATGGACCATAATAAAACCATTTTGAAACTTTTCCTGTGTCTGATGTGACCTCGCCTGGTCACCGACTTCCTACGACAAATCCGCTCAATTCTAGTCTCCCTTCACTGAGCCGTCTGGGCTTCCTCTCCTTCAGCTCCTATTTGTTTTTTTTTTCTGGTAGAATTTCAACAAGCAGACGGAGAAGTTGTGAACGATAACGTTGATTTTCTGTTGTTTCAGAATTGTAGCCTCCCTGCAGTTTTAGCAGCAGCAGAGGAGGAAGTGAACAAAGTCGTTCAGTCCATGTCGGCCAAAATATTGCATTAACGTTAACAGGCATCCTGCTCAGATCAACTCTTCTCTCTGCACACTGGGCGATGGTGGTTTACAGATCTTGGTTCCAAACTAACTTAAGTAAATTCTAAATGCCCTAAGAAAAAACCTAAATTGATAGAACTTATGATTTACAGCAGAATGACTTTTCTCACAATAGAACCCGATGGATAAAGTTGGCCAACATTAATTAAGGCCATAAAGAGCCAAATGAATGTGATGTTTGATGAAGACTGTATGTAAACCTTTGAGCACTACTGCAGCTCAAAGCCTGAAGAAACACTAAACATCATTTCTGGCTTGATTAAATTTGATATTTAACGTCTCTGGCCCCTCTGGCCCTTTGAACTGCCAAAGTGTTTCTAATTGGAAACGTTGTGACGTCTGCCATTAAATTCCTGCCAGGCTGGGCTTTATCTCTGCTTAAAAAAAAAGGGAGCAGGGGGGAAGAAGAAACATTAAAAAGGAGGATGTGGAGGAGGAGAGGAGGCTAATAACATCAGCTGACTTGTTTTAATTGTGCCCTGAGTCCCTGGTGTCACAGGACTGAGGTGCTCTGCACAACGCAGAGCAACACAAACCTCACAGTGAGTGATGAACGCAGCATCGTGTGGACTGGTTGAATCTCTGTGCAGAATGTTTGTGTGACCTTTCAGAACACAGCGCCTCCTGCCAGTCAAAGTCAACAACGTTATGCCGGCCCAATCCTGACTGTAGAGGGGAAAAAACAACAACAACAAAAAAACTGAACTCTCAAACTTGCATTTGTCTCATTTGCAAAAAGAAAGAGAGACTTGCCCTGACCGGATTCTAAACGGGAGCCTGTAACTGATTCCGTTCACCGGGCGTCTGTGAAGTTGACCGAGGTTGTGGCGTTCAAAGGGAGCAAACTGCGATTATCCTGCTGGAGAAAATCCCCATCACCTTTAATCAGGAGCAGGGAGGAAAATAAAAAACCTCTCCTCTCTCGTCCAGTCGTTCTGGTTTTTTTTTTTTTTAAACGCACGGCTTTTGTTTGATGTGATGAGGGAGATGGCAGAGAACGAGTGTGTAAAAGAGACTGCATGTGTGCATGAGGGAGAGATTCATCACACGGATAATGAGTCCATCTGGGACGGCATGAGATGGTCCACCTCCCCTGTGGTTGTCTCCAGTATTCAGGAAGAAGACATTTTTCCAACGTGGAGCCGGTGGACTTTGAGCCTTGTTAGTGCGCCTGAACATGGACGGCAACGCTCCTGCTGGAGAGTTCAGCACAAGTCAAGTGTGTCTTCATCGCAACACACGCTGTCTGATGGGATTATTATTTTGTTTTTTATATACAGAACGTAGCAAGTTGTGCTTTCCAATTACAAATGTTCGTTTAGTTTTAACAGCAACATTTAACAAAAAATATATCCAGATAGTTTATTTATTACAATTAGTTAATTCATCCAAGAGCAAATTGCTTCAGTTCCAACTGATGAGTAAAATAAAAGGACTACATAAAGATTATTTTTGTACATTTTATTCAGCAAATGAGTGAAATAAAACAAATGCTATGATATATTCTGACAGTTTACCTGCTTATGCTTCCTTTCCGCATTTTGTCTCATTATGACCACAAACTTCAATTTATTTTAAAGTCTTTTCATGCTAGATTAACACAAATTAATGTACAGTATGACTGTGAAGTTACATTAACTGTATTATGTATTCTCCAGTCACATATAGTTAAATTTTATAGCACAATCAAGTAACTACGTTCCCTTTGGTTGTTATAAAAATGCTATCAAAAATGATCTAAAAGAAATTTGACCTTGAAATTTAGCACATTGAAATTGGGCTTCTGTCTCTTTAAGAAGCTCCTGCTCCTCATTGTGACTCTAGTCTGGGTGACAGGACTGTTAAACTGTTAAACTGTGAAAGAGTTACAAGTATGTGAGAACATCCACACCAACTGAAATGTCCTGTTGAGTGCAGAGGAAACAGTTTCCAGTAGGAATGAGAAGTGTTAAAATTATCAAGCTAGCTAGTTCTCCTCAGTGATGAGCACAGCAAGAGGCAGCGGTCAGTCATCAGCTGGATCTGGATCGCTGAGAAAACCTGAAGAAAAAACTGAGCTGAGAGACATGCAACAAGGAGCTCGTTCAAAACTGCTGGGAAAATGTTAAAACATGCACGTATCCCAGGGTAACAAAACCCATTAGAGCATGTTTCGTACCTGATATGCAACCAAGAGGCCAGAAGCTGCAGCCCCCGGCTCAGGTGGAACAAATCTGCTGGTGAAACTGTGACTGCAGAGTTGAAAAGGTGGTCAGAGTCTGACGGGTTCAGACTCCAGCTGAGGGAGTTTAATTTGGGAACCTCAGGGCTTCAACTTTGATCCTTCTGGGCCACGTGGTTCTGTTGAAGTCCGTATGCTGTGTGCGCTGAAGCAATTCAAACGCCTTTGTAAGATTTGCTCTTGCATTACAATGTCAAATTTCCATGCAATTATTTACTTATTTATTTTAAGGCATACCGTTTTAACATATAATTTTTAACCTTATAAGTGTCCTTTTTTTGTCTTTAAAAATCAAATTCTACAGTTATTTAAATGTAGAAACCATAGAAACCTCTCTGGCAGCGGCTTATTTCCTGGATTAATTTAGTGTCTTCGGTTTTGTGGAGGAATTTTGGCTTTCAGTTCTTGCCATCCTTGATTCAGAACCCCTAGATTCAGTCAGGTCAACTTCTGGACCTGAACTGGGTCTTTGCTGGACGAGGTCGACATGCTGGGGATGGGTCTGTTCACTTTTAAAGATCCGGGGGAGAAAAAGGCCTTCTAGAGAAAGTGGAGGGGAAGAGAACTGGAAGAGAGAGCCTCAGGAACGTCGTACAAGCAGTGCTACCTCACATTCACAAAAAGAAGGATCCAAATACTATACGAGCTGGTTTCATCCACTGATTGGATTTCCTTTGACTACATCTTGTCAACCTGTCACAAGCAATCATGTAGAAGTCAGATGAAATACAATATGACTGTCCAGCCTCAGGTTGGTTTGAAAAACATCTGTTGTGTAACCGGCTCAGCGTGACATGGCACTAAGTCAGCAAAAAGGAGCAGTTAATTCATAAATCAGATATTAATTAAGCTCTAAATACTTCATAAATCTTTAAAAGTGCCTGTAGAGGATTAGTTAAGTACGAGAAAGATGAAAGATGAAAAATGACCCGTTTCTTCCCAAACAGTGATGATATAATGAGTGATGTATTAATTTACTCCAATACATTATTTTTGGTGGATTCTTTCACATCACCATTCTTTTAACTTATAGCTGGAAAATAAATCAAGACAATAAGAAGACAGATAAAAACAGACAGTAACTTATAGACACGCGTGAAGAAGGAGAACAAGAAAAGGATGAGAACAGTTAGTTAGTTAGTTAGTTAGTTAGTTAGTTAGTTAATTAGTTAGTTAATTAGGGAATTACAAAAATGTAATCATAATATTAAGCCTGGTTGGTCATGGCAGGTTCTGGTTCTGGTTCTGCTGGAGGTTTCTTCCTGTTCAAGGGGAGTTTTTCCTCTCCACTGTCGCTATATGCATTTTTAGAGTGAATGATTGCTGCAAAATCAGCGACACAGCACAAGCGATTGTCTCAACGCATTATCTCAATGCTGCAGGTCAGCCACTCAGTCCGGCCTGCTGGGCTTCCTTCGACTGAAAACTTTGAAAGCTAATTTAAACAACAAACTGAACTTGATGCACTGTTTGAAAACCAGGATCAACTGGAATCACTGTATCAGTGGATTGAAATGTCTTCTTCGTGAAGTAAAGACATTTTACCAAAAAAAAAAAAAAAAGCAAAATAATCTTTTCTCAAGAGGAGATTTTCTTCTCATGAAACAAATGTTCTCGTCAAGTAATGCAAATCAATACTTGCAAAAACTTTGTGGTGTGAGATCGAGCTATTTTAACAACGCTATCCACAGCTCTTTCAGGGTTTCTGATGGGTTTGCAGTGTGTGAGGACAGAATGGATGTAAACAGACTGGACGTCTCCCAGCAGCAGAACCTCAGAATCCATCCAGGGAAGAACAAAAACCTGTTTTTAACCATAAATCTTTCATCTAAATGCTCTGACTGTGTGGTTGCGTAGAAAGTTCTCCTCTTTGAAAGCATTTCCATCGTCCCTGAATCTGTCTGAAAGCTCTGAGGTCGCTGCTGGTTTTTAATCGCATCGATTCCTGTAAGATGAGCGGTCAAGGTTTTACCTTGTGGCAAAACAAGATGAGATGGTTAATCCGCCGTCGCCATGCCCTTCAGTTTACACGTAGGAGGTGTGTGTGGTTCCAACACATGCATTGTTGCACAGCCCTACATCAGTATGTATACCTCGGTAAAACCAATGACAGTATGAGATCAAATTTAGGACATATAAACGTAAAACTGAATGAATCAAAGGTTTCTAAAAGTGGCAGGACCTCTGGGTGTTTTTTTTATTATTCTTTTCTTTTGGCCTCTGCTCCACGCTGAGTGGTGCAGTGCTGTGTGGTGCATCCAAATTGCTGGAATAAAGCTTAAAGTATGGATTTTTCCATGGAGTTGAGCTGTCAGTTTAGCACCCTTAGCTGATGTGATTTCGTCTCTGCTGGATTTGGCGCCTGCTTCCTGATGGGAGAAACAGAAACGTTAATCAATAGATTCTCCCCCTTCTTGACTTGGCCCGTCTCTCTCCGATCAGAAACGAGAGAAACAAAAAGAGCAGCTCCAAACTCGCCAACGCGGGCGCAGACGCGAAAGAAAAACTTCACGACAAGATCGGAGAGACCCCTGTAGTCTCTGAAGCACCTCGGTGAACAGACCTGCAGAAAGAGCGTCTTCTGCCTCTCTCCTTGTCTACTTGTAGTCCTTTTGAGCTAAAATACCCCAGCTGGTGGCCGGGGAAGCCCTGCAGGAGAAATCAGAGCCTGGAAGAGATTGCAAGGTCAAAGATAAGTGGAGGCGTTAACTCGCCGAGCGCGGCGAAGAGTCACAGACATGTTTCCTTGTAAAGTCAAAAGCTTACGTCTGCAGTCGCCGCACACAGGAATCACACAGTTGTGCTGTCGTTAATCACGCTGCCGGTTTATCGTCCTGTGGCAGGGATGTGCTGGGAACATCAGTTCTCTGTTTGTGATGTCAAACGCATGTCTGTTAGACTCACATGCATGTTTACCTCGCGGGAGCCCACCTGTTGTTTTTACGGCTTTGTAACAGTTACATGCAAAGCAGATAATGTCACAAAAGTAGAGACAGGTCTTTAACATGTTAATTGCAATCAAATTGTTTTAAATGGGGTTTTTTTGTTTTGTTTTGTTTTTCTTTTTTTTTTAGCTCTGCCAGATTTCTTTTACATCCAAGCGCCCTGAGCTGGAACCTTTGAATTTGCGTGTTTCTGATACGCCCCTGTTTGACGACAAACCTGCATCTATTGGTCCACTGAGGATTAATTTCTGCTTCAAAACCCGATCTGATTGGACACCGGAAAAAGACTGTTGTTGTTTTCAACGTAGAGATGGACTCTTTGCACCTCAGCTTCGGCGTTCGGGGAAAAGCAGCTCGATTGTTTCCGATCCAATAAAAATATCATTTTGATCCGAAGCCCCAACAAGTCAGCTGGAGAAAGGTTTTAAGATGTACGCCTCGTTACACATTCACTGATACGAAGGTGAGTTTTACTTAAACTCGCCTAACTTTGTACTGTGCTTCTAGTACAAAGTTAGGCGTGAGCATGCAGGTTTAAAGCGATTATGCGTCTGGTCTACGGGCAACGCGACGAAGCGAGTGCAATCCCATGATGCAACAGCCCCTTATCAGGGCCCCAATGTTGTAGTCCGGAGCCCTTATTGCCTAATAAGCCCTTATTAGGCAATAAGCTAAGGTTATTGTTGGCAATATTCTCGGACATTGTTCTTGTAAAAATGTGCTATTTAAGTATCTAAACATTCTAACGGACAATGTTTTTTATCTTATTTATTGTCGTTAGTCTCAGAGACTAATTAGGAGGTTACGGTTCGGGCTTTTAGCTTCCGAAGCCTGACGGAGCACAACAAGCCTAAAAGCTTAACAGTAGCGCAGCTCTGGTGTCAGAGTTCTGGTTCAGCTGACTGTTCAGGTTCAAAGTTGCTGCTTTTAGAAAAATATGACCATGTCCCTTAAGGTCTCCGTGTTATATCGTTTTATTACCTTTGCATGTTTCTTGTGAAGAGCTCAGATAGGACTGTGTTTACAGCAGTGTGTACAGGAGGATTAGTTGCTCGGCTGTCTGGCTCTGGTCTGCTCACTAGTTCCCATAAACTCACTTTCAGGCTGAATACAGAAGTGATTCCATGGAAATAACTCAGGGAGGCTCCTTTATTTACCATCCGTATCCCCGGTATTTTTAGGCTGATCCCGAGTGAAGGGAAGGCTGCAAACTTTGTGTTGTGCAGCGTTAGCTTTAACTGGTAGTGACAAATATTTACAAGCCACCATCTTCTTAATTCAGGATTGCTTGGAAATTATTCAAAACTTAAAAGCCCATTATATTAGGAAGACAACAATGTTCATAGTATTGCTTTTTTTGCATCTAAAATACGACTTAGTCTTTTCTAGTAGTAACAGTATCTCAAAGCGGAAACAAGTGAGCCGCATTAGCTCCTGGATATGTGACGTCAACGCCGTAGGTGCAAAGAGCCCATTAATACGTAGACCCCTCATGGAGCGCTGAGTCGTACGTCCGCCATCTTCTATGTGGCAGCAGGGCGATCGGAGCTCCTTAAGTCCTGTAGTGTGTGGACCTGTTTCAACCGTTTTACAAAACAAACTGGATTCATTGGCATTGTCATGATCCGTGGTTCTATGTGTTTATTTTCTAGTTTCTGTGTGATTCTGTTCCCTGTTGGTCCTGTCTCTGCGTCTTTCCCCGTTGATTGTCTCCCAGGTGTGTCTCGTTCCCGTGATTGCCCCGTGTGTATTTAGTCTCCCCTGTTGTCTGTATTCTTCGTCGGGTCCTTGTCTATCGCTTGTCATAGTTTGTCTACTGAATGTCTATTCCTTGTTGGTTGATGTCACCTTCTCCGAGCTATCAGTTTCCTCGTGCTGTCTCCCTGTTGTTCCTTTTGAGAAGTCCTTATCATTAAATTCATCATTTACCGCTACATCCTGGGTCCTGCCTGCGTCTTCACTCACCGGTAAACACCGCTCCCTGACAGAAGGACCCGACCAAACGAACGGTGAGGAAGCTATGGCATACTGCCCCCCAGGTGTGGGACCACGTCGCCACGAGCGCCCAAAACCGCTGGAGGTCCCGGCCCCTGGGCGCTGGAATCACCAGCGCTCTGAGCCGCCGGAGGTCCCGGTCCCTAGGCACCCAAGTCACCGACGCGACGACAAGCTGAGTCCCTGGTGGGGAGCACGTTTGGCGTACTGCCCCCAGGTGTGGGACCACGTCGCCACGAGCGCCCAAAACCGCTGGAGGTCCCGGCCCCTGGGCGCTGGAATCACCAGCGCTCTGAGCCGCCGGAGGTCCCGGTCACTGGGCACTGGCGTCACCATCGCTCTGGGCCACCGGAGGTCCCGGTCCCGGAGCATCGACGTCGTCACCGCCCTCGACCACCGGAGTTTCCCGTGCCCGCTGCCGGTGAGCAGCCGCCGGAGTCCGCTGCCGGTGTACAGTTCCCTCCAGAGTCCCCTAGTGTCCCTCCAGAGTCCCCTAGTGTCCCTCCAGAGTCCCCTAGTGTCCCTCCAGAGTCCCCTAGTGTCCCTCCAGAGTCCCCTAGTGTCCCTCCAGAGTCCCCTAGTGTCCCTCCAGAGTCCCCTAGTGTCCCTCCAGAGTCCCCTAGTGTCCCTCCAGAGTCCCCTAGTGTCCCTCCAGAGTCCCCTAGTGTCCCTCCAGAGTCCCCTAGTGTCCCTCCAGAGTCCCCTAGTGTCCCTCCAGAGTCCCCTAGTGTCCCTCCAGAGTCCCCTAGTGTCCCTCCAGAGTCCCCTAGTGTCCCTCCAGAGTCCCCTAGTGTCCCTCCAGAGTCCCCTAGTGTCCCTCCAGAGTCCCCTAGTGTCCCTCCAGAGCATCCTAGCGTCCTTCTCGAGTCCCCTAGCGCCCTTCCCGAGTCCCCTAGCGTCCTCCCAGAGCTTCCTAGCGCCCTTCCCGAGTCCCCTAGCGTCCTCCCAGAGCTTCCTAGCGCCCTTCCCGAGTCCCCTAGCGTCCTCCCAGAGCTTCCTAGCGCCCTTCCCGAGTCCCCTAGCGTCCTCCCAGAGCTTCCTAGTGTCCTTCCCGAGTTCCCTAGTGTCCTTCCCGAGCTCCCAGCGCCCGCAGCAGCCGGCGCTCCGCCAGAGCTCCCAGCTCCAGAGCTCCCAGCGCCCGCAGCAGCCGGCGCTCCGCCAGAGCTCCCAGCGCCCGCAGCAGATGGCGCTCCGCCAGAGCTCCCAGCGCCCGGAGCAGCCGGCGCTCCGCCTGAGCTCTCCGAGTCCGCTGCCGGTGAGCAGCTCCCCGGTGAACCTCCCGAGAATCCAGCCGGCCGTCCTGCCGGTTCCACAGCCTCGGCTCCGCCCGAGACTCCGCCCGGCCGTCCTGCCGGTTTCCCGGCCTCTGCTCCGCCCGGCCGTCCTGCCGGTTTCCCGGCCTCTGCTCCGCCCGGCCGTCCTGCCGGTTTCCCGGCCTCTGCTCCGCCCGGCCGTCCTGCCGGTTTCCCGGCCTCTGCTCCGCCCGGCCGTCCTGCCGGTTTCCCGGCCTCTGCTCCGCCCGGCCGTCCTGCCGGTTTCCCGGCCTCTGCTCCGCCCGAGCCCACGGCCTCTGCTCCGCCCGAGCCCACGGCCTCTGCTCCGCCCGAGCCCACGGTCTCTGCTCCGCCCGGACCCCAGTCTCCAGCGCCTGCAGCAGCCGGCGCTCCGACCGGCCCACCGCGGCACAAGCTCCGCCTCCAGCGTCGCCGCCCACCGCGGCTCAAGCTCCGCCTCCAGCGTCGCCGCCCACCGCGGCTCAAGCTCCGCCTCCAGCGTCGCCGCCCACCGCGGCTCAAGCTCCGCCTCCAGCGTCGCCGCCCACCGCGGCTCAAGCTCCGCCTCCTGCGTCGCCGCCCACCGCGGCTCAAGCTCCGCCTCCTGCGTCGCCGCCCGCCGGACCTCCCACGAGAGGTCTGCCTCCTGTGCCGTGGTCGGCCCCCGGAGGGTTTTGCGGTGCTTATTTCGTTTTGGATTTGTTTTTTGTTTTTCTGGACTCTGGCCCTCCTACCGTCGCCCCTCCGCCCACCCTGTTGGGATCTGGTTTTTGTTTCTGGACTCTGGCCCTCCTGCCGTCGCCCCTCCGCCCACCCTGTTGGGTTGTTTTTTGTTTTTTGGACTCTTTTTGTTGGGCGCCTGGTAGTCGCCCCTTGAGGAGGGGGTACTGTCATGATCCGTGGTTCTATGTGTTTATTTTCTAGTTTCTGTGTGATTCTGTTCCCTGTTGGTCCTGTCTCTGCGTCTTTCCCCGTTGATTGTCTCCCAGGTGTGTCTCGTTCCCGTGATTGCCCCGTGTGTATTTAGTCTCCCCTGTTGTCTGTATTCTTCGTCGGGTCCTTGTCTATCGCTTGTCATAGTTTGTCTACTGAATGTCTATTCCTTGTTGGTTGATGTCACCTTCTCCGAGCTATCAGTTTCCTCGTGCTGTCTCCCTGTTGTTCCTTTTGAGAAGTCCTTATCATTAAATTCATCATTTACCGCTACATCCTGGGTCCTGCCTGCGTCTTCACTCACCGGTAAACACCGCTCCCTGACAGGCATTACCTTTCACAGGTAAGGATGAAAGATCAGAATTGACTTTGCAGACAGAAATTCGCTTCTAAACAACCGAGAAATATTTCCTATGTATCTAAATTGGCCCGAAGTGACCACTAATTGTTAGCGTAGCAGCTAACGTTTTCATACTGTTATCTAATGATAGAGCTGATGAAAAACCGCTTAGAGGAGAAGTTCAATACAAACCAGGGGATTTTGTGAGGAAACATCAGTCAGGATCAGAGCTGGAGCTGCTGGTCTTCAGTCTGTTTCCAGCTCAGCTTCACCATGTCGGTATTTAGCTATAAAGATGCTACGAGTCAGAGCTCAACAAAATGAAAATGTCTTTTTCTGAATGTGAAGGAAACATATATGTATTTTCTATTAACTTTTGGATCATTTCTCTTTTATCCTTGGCTTTAGCCTGTGAACCAGGACGTCTCAGAAGTCATTGGAGTTCTCCCAGTGTATCCAGCAGACTGAAGCCTGTGACCAGTGTTCCCAGTATAATAAATAAATGTTTTATTCTTTCACTTTTTGTGTGTTTTTAAATATCTTAATCTGAAGTATTAGTGTATTAATACAGCTTATGTAACAAAATAAAAATAATTTAATCTGTTAGAAATCCGAGGCCATGGTCTTGAGCCGGAAAAGGGTAGAGTGCCTTCTCCGGGTCAGGGGGGTCGTCCTGCCTCAAGTGGAGGAGTTTAAGTATCTGGGGATCTTGTTCACGAATGAGAGAAGAAGGCAGCGGGAGGTCGACAGGCGGATTGGGGCAGCGTCTGCCGTGAAGCGGGCGCTGTACCGGTCCGTCGTGGTGAAGAGAGAGCTGAGTCAAAAAGCGAAGCTCTCGATTTACCGGTCGATCTACGTTCCCACCCTCATCTATGGTCATGAGCTTTGGGTCATGACCGAAAGAACGAGATCACGGATACAAGCAGCTGAAATGGGCTTCCTCCGCAGGGTGGCTGGTTCTCTCCCTTAGAGATAGGGTGAGAAGCTCGGTCATCCGGGAGGGACTCAGAGTAGAGCCGCTGCTCCTCCACGTCGAGAGGAGCCAGTTGAGGTGGCTCGGGCATCTGGTCAGGATGCCTCCTGGACGCCTCCCTGGTGAGGTGTTCCGGGCACGTCCCACCGGGAGGAGGCCTCGGGGAAGACCCAGGACACACTGGAGGGACTATGTCTCTCGGCTGGCCTGGGAACGCCTTGGGATTCCCCCGGAGGAGCTGGAAGAAGTGGATGGGGAGAGGGAAGTATGGGCCTCCCTTCTGAAGCTGCTGCCCCCGCAACCCGACCCCGGATAAGAGGAAGAAAATGGATGGATGTTAGAATTATTTTCACTCTTTGCTGTTAATAGCAGAGTTGACATATTGTAATAAATATTTTTTCTCTGGAAAAAGTAAGAAAAATATGTAGTTTAACGTTTGACAATGACTGATTTATAAATCAAAAGTCATTTCTCAATCATGTATAAAATAAATACAAGAAAATAATTTGTTTCTTGTCTTGAAACGTTAAATGTACATTAAATTATGGAATTACGTAAATATGTTCTTTTAATTAAACACAGTTAAAAGTGTGTCTGTTCATCAATGTCAATATAAAAGTGATCAGAATCATTTCTATCAAAAACATTGTGCTCTTTATTCAGAAATGCCCAAAAACAATTAAATAATCACATCAAAAGTTAGAAACTCTGTCTTTAGTAATTTCTTTCATTGCCAAATATATTAATGTGTGTGAGAAAATGTGTCAATGACAGGTATTAATTTAAAATACTTTGTAGAACGGCACTTTATAAAGTTTGGTCCATTCACTTGTATTAGCTTACTGGCACATATTCCACAATCAATATGGCGGACGCTGTTACGTATCGCAGCAACGGGCCGACCCGCTCCATGAGGCGTCTAGGTATTAATGTCTATGGTTTTCAAGTTATGCTATAAGGAGCTAACCTATCAGCGGAGCTATGCGAATCTAAAGTAGCATCTCAATGCTAAACATGAAGCACTAACGCAAACGTCTAAAGAAGTTCCACAAATGATCCGTAAATAAATTGGTAGAATGATTTAATAACCCAAATAACAGATTAAAACAATAAATGCATTTTGGTGCCAAGCTCATGTCTTATTTATTCAATAATTTATCAGTAAAAATGGATTTTGAATTGAAAATGGTTTTCAATCGCAGACCCTGAAATTGACTTGATTAAATATTTTAATCCAGTTCCACTGCTTCAAGAAAGCTGTCTAGAGCTAAATGATATTCTGAAAAATAAAAATCAGGAAAGTTACTACCAAGGAAAGAATAGATTCCAGTTGTTCTGTCCTCTCTTGGCATTCCAGGTTTTCCACATGGAGAAGCAGGTCTCCTGCCTGAGCCAGGACACTTTCACTCCACATCTCTAAATAGCATCCTAATTGCTTGACTGACTTTAATAGTAGTTAGATCTGCAACTGGCATCAAACTAGACATGACACATTAATCAAAATTAAAATGAGCACTTAATTGACCTCCACCCATTTCGATGACTGGACCTGCAGTATTTGTGAGGGGTTAGGAACGACAGCAGCTTAAATCTGCACCTGCTGTCACTTCCTGCTGCCTACTTTAGTTCAAACATCAAATATGTATTAGCACACAAAAAGGAAACTGTCTATCATGTCAACAATCGTCCTTATTTCTGCTCTTTGGGGAACAGCCAATCAGCAGCAAGGGCAATGAATAGTGCTCCTGGATTGGCTGCATTGCAACCAATAGTTTGTCAAGTAGCTTTGCTTCTAGGTATTTCATATTACCAAGCAGCATTTTCTTTTATATATTTTAGAAAAATTCAGGGAACAATCAAATTTACCACAAACAATTTGGAGTTTTTTTTTTTTTTTTTTTTTTAGAAAAATCTGCAAATAGTGACTCCTTTAATATTGAACTGTGATTAAGTGAAAGTCAATTGTATACATGTCTATGTTTTTACAACAGGTGTCTCTCATGGGGGTGAAAATGACTTGGTGTAGGACAATGCAGCTGGCCTTGGCCCTAAGGTCTGCTGCCGCCCTGGGCAGACCACCATATGCCTGACAGTCTTAAGCACAGCAGCAGCCCCAAGGCCACAGGAGCAGCCAGATCCCTTAGTGTAGACTAAAGTTATCTTTACATCTTTAAAGTTACCTTGACTTGTATTTAAACTTTGCTCATTCTTCAACTTTTAAAGTATTGTATTCTCTGCGAAGCTCCGAACCGCGCGGAGCTTGTGGAATCTGTTCGTATCCATGACAACTTTTGTGACATCACTAAGTTCAAACAGTGAGGAGGGGGCAGACTGAGACAGTGTACTCTTGGCACGTTGATAAGTTTTCACATCTGAAACCCACAGACCGGCGGGAGGCGACGCCATCAGCTCAGTCTCTCATGGAGTGACGGGAAGCCGGATCGTTGGGCTGCTTTTAAAAGTTTTATACAGATTTGTGAGATAAACTTTAGGAGTTGAAGTTTCTAAGGAAGTTGTTTACTACTGGAGGAAAGTCTATGTTATGATCTTGAATTTGGACTGGATGATATATTCTAACTGATGACATTAAAATATATATATATATATATATATATATTCATTAATGCTATATGACTCTACTAAAATATAGAGTCAAAATCTTTCTCGTCAAATATCTGAGGAACAACTTATTCCTTTGCAAGTCCATGTTGAAAAGTTAAGTTTAATATACTGACGCTACAGTCACTGATGTTCCCAGTTGGAAATGAGAAGGTTGGACTGAGATGCAAATTGGAAAATATAGGAAATGCCTTCGATTTGTTCTAACTGACTAAATTGTATGGAAATGAGATTAGACTCAATTATTCCTTTGATAAATCCTTTTTCCTGCAGTGTCAGGTTATCCTGATCCATCGTTATAGCAACACTACTGTAAGGTTAGGCTACAGAAGGACATACTGACCACCTTTTCCCACTCCGCCACATTCTCCTACAACTCTATCTGCGCTTATTTCTCCCATTAAGTTTCTGTTCATGAATGTTTCACCTGGCCTAGCTTTCTGTTTTGCCTGACGCTAAGCCAACGACGCAATTCTAGCTGATGTTAACGCCGGACTCGTTGAAGAGGAGGGATTGCTTCAAAGTCAGGGCCTGAATCCAGTCAGCTTCATTTCCTGAAATGGAAAACTTGTCAACAATCAGCCGAGGTTTCTGTACATGTTTTTTCTTTTTTTGTCGTTTTCTTTTTTTTTTTCAAAGTGCCTCAAGTCAACATTTGTTGTAATCTTTATCCACAAAAAAAAAAAAGGAAAAAAAACTGCATTTAGGGCGTTTTGAGAAAGAGCAACATATAATCAGAATATGAACTCATTATATGTCTTATATACATTGTTTCAATTCTATTGACTTGCTTAGTTTGAAAAGAATTACTTTTGGGTCATTGGCTGATTTACTACTGCAGTCTGTGATTGTTTACATTTTATTTTTAGTCATTTGCAAGGATTTTCAAAGACATGAAATTGTTAAATTTCTCCAAATATAACCTCCGCATCTGGATTTATCTGGATTTGTGTCCCTGTTTCCAGTTTTCTGTTCATTTCAGTTTCATTTTCTGATTTTGTTCAGCAGAAATGTATCTTGGGATTTAGCATAATTCGCTTCTAAACTGTTTACTTCCTGTTCTAATCCCAAATCATCTCCATTTTTGTTTTCCCCTTTGCACGATGATTAAGAAATGATTTTGCCTCTCATGTGAACCTTCGCTGCCTCCCACAGGACATCAGTCAGACAGAAATGTTTGTTCCCTTTCAAACAATCTGGTAAAATCTACATACACCCTTTAGTAATAATGCTCTAAATCTCCAAAGTTTGGATTTTTTTTTTCCCCCACTAGTGTGTGGCGCCTTCAAGTGAATCGTGCCTCATGTGTGTTTCAGAACAGTGCTGGTTAGAAGCAGGTCTGTGTTGGAGTGGTGGTCAGGCAGAAAAACTCCTGATCTGACGGATGATATGAGCATCACAGACCAAAACCGTTCATCCACTTCTTTAATGGAAAACCTGACTGGGAGCTATGAAGTGCAGGTTAAATTCTCCTTCCATTAAATTTCCTGTATTTACTGCCTAAAATGGCTACCTCTATCTGTTTTAACTAATAAATAGGAGATGGCAGTTTGTTGATTGCATTTGGTCCCAAAGCAACACAATGTCTGCTTTAAATGGTTCTTGCTGAAAAACGTGAACCTGCTTTAAAATCCCAGTCCTGATCCAGGTGTTTTGTATGAGTTCATCACAGAGAGAGAGTGTGTGTGATTATGAAGGTGGTAGAGAGGATTTGTGAGTGTGGGTGAATTGAAAGGATTCCACAATAGCATGGCAATAATATTAAATAACATGGGCTGATAGTGGTGGGAGTTGGCCCGGCAGTCGGCGGGTTGCTGGTTTGATCACCTCTGTCGTTGTGTCCTTGGGTGAGACACTTCACCCACCTCGCTGGAGGCGGTCAGAGAGCCTGGTGGCGCCGGTGCGTGGCAGCTTCGCTTCTCTCACACTGCTTCAGGGCAGCTGTAGCTACTGTCCAGCACCTTGTCACCATCAGCGTATGTGTTTGTGAATGGGTGAATGACCGTAGTGTGAAACATGTTGGAGTCGTTGATAAGGTGCTATAAATGTACAAAGACAAGCCAAAAAATATTAAGAAAGAGCCAGCAGTATCCAAGCATACTCACAAATTACAGGTCAGCTTCTACCTGGGCTTGTTTAGTCCAACCTGCTGCTGCGGTCAGCGTGATCTGATGGTCCCTAAACAGAGGGTCGTTGCCCAGGCGATGCCTAGTGATAGTGATCTCTATCATGATCTCTTCTGGTAACTGGTTGTTCACGCTAACATCCGTCCCACACAAAACTCTGGTTTCAAAACCTAATGGCTTCCAGTTGATAGAATGTTGGATGTTGGTGAAGCTTCCTCGGGTGAAGCTTCCTCGGGTGAAGCCTTCCTCGGGTGAAGCCTTCCTCGAGTGAAGCTTCCTCGAGTGAAGCCTTCCTCGGGTGAAGCCTTCCTCGAGTGAAGCTTCCTCGAGTGAAGCCTTCCTCGGGTGAAGCTTCCTCGAGTGAAGCTTCCTCGGGTGAAGCCTTCCTCGAGTGAAGCTTCCTCGAGTGAAGCTTCCTCGGGTGAAGCCTTCCTCGGGTGAAGCCTTCCTCGGGTGAAGCCTTCCTCGGGTGAAGCATTCCTCGAGTGAAGCTTCCTCGAGTGAAGCCTTCCTCGGGTGAAGCCTTCCTCGGGTGAAGCTTCCTCGAGTGAAGCCTTCCTCGGGTGAAGCTTCCTCGAGTGAAGCTTCCTCGAGTGAAGCCTTCCTCGGGTGAAGCCTTCCTCGGGTGAAGCTTCCTCGAGTGAAGCTTCCTCGGGTGAAGCCTTCCTCGGGTGAAGCTTCCTCGAGTGAAGCCTTCCTCGGGTGAAGCCTTCCTCGGGTGAAGCCTTCCTCGGGTGAAGCCTTCCTCGGGTGAAGCTTCCTCGAGTGAAGCTTCCTCGGGTGAAGCTTCCTCGGGTGAAGCCTTCCTCGGGTGAAGCTTCCTCGGGTGAAGCTTCCTCGGGTGAAGCCTTCCTCGGGTGAAGCCTTCCTCGGGTGAAGCCTTCCTCGAGTGAAGCTTCCTCGAGTGAAGCTTCCTCGAGTGAAGCCTTCCTCGGGTGAAGCCTTCCTCGGGTGAAGCCTTCCTCGGGTGAAGCTTCCTCAGGTGAGGTGGTGGTCGTCCTGGTGAACAAGGTTGGGGTAGTATCATTTACTCAATAACTCAATACTCAGTTTTCTTGAGTAACCTTTTTGAAAAAAATTGTACTTTTGGGAGTATTTTTACTACGCTGTACTTTTTGCGTTTACACAAGTAATTTCATTATGAACTATCACTATTTTTACTTGAGTAAAATTTCTCAAGTAAAAAAAGTGACATCAAAAATGATGTAACATCTAAATGAAAGCCATGTTTTATCTAAGATTTAGGTTTCAATTTTTGATTTCAAATGTGAAAAAATGATTTTTAAACATTTTCTTCTTCAGGTTTCAAAGCATTGCTACTGAGCAACAGACAGTATTTTAACACTCAGCCACAATTTAGACCTGATGGTGCCGAATAAAGTTTAAGTCTACATACTGTATATTCACATGTTATTCACAACATGATCTAGATAACATGATCTAAAGTGAGACTTTGGAAACTTCACTTGATTCAGCATCAATGAATTTCATAATTTCTCCGGGTCTAAAATATCACCCTGTAAATATTAATGTGCTGGAGACATTCCTTTGGCTTATCTGGTTGAAAACTCAAGCTGTTCAGGCAGCGCACCAAAGTTCAGTTTTTCTTTTCATAGGTCTAAAATAAAAACTGCTCATCTGGATTTGTAACTTCCCACCAGCATTGCCTCTCTCTCCTTCTGAACTCTCACCTCTTCTGAAGTTCACTCATAGTTCCTCTCATAACGCAGAGATGGTTCAGCAGTGACCCAACGCCTCGAAGGCAGACGAGGATCAGAGTTTAAATAGCATTCATACAAAAAAAAAAAAATGTAATTAATTCAGCAGCAACGACAGTAAAAGCACACACACTGAGTATTAATAGTTACGTTCAGAAATGTGAGATTGTGAAGCTGAACTATTAAAGATGCTGTTTTGGTTATTGAGAGTTATTGAGTTCAAGCACAACTTATTCTGCTTTCTGCTCTGCTTGTCACTGTTGCTTAAAATAACTATATGTATAAGAGATCGAATGTGTGTTTTGTTTTTTTTACAACATACAAATGAAATTATTTTCGAGACTAGCAGCCAGTAATGTTCCAATAATAAATCTCGGATAAGCTCAGCGCAAGTTGGAAGAATAATGCGAAATGGATTAAAAATGTTAAGAACTCCGTTTTGGCTTAAGGGCTGCATTATTTTTTGTTTTTAACACATTTTGCTTTGGAAAAATTGTGATTGTGATTTTACTTTTTAAAAGTTGCGACATAGATTCTTTTTTTTTTACTTCCAAAATTGTCCATCGCTGTGGAGAGAACATCAGTGTGTCTGGACAACATCACATAAACCAGAACAGTGAGATGAAGGTCACTGGATCACCAGTGGATCACCAGACAGGAAATAATTGAGAGATAAAAATCCCATTTATTGAATTTTGGGTGGTTATTCATACTATTAAGTAGATGCGACCACAATCAGACTTCTGTTTGAACGGTTTACAATCCCAAAGCGACTCGCAGGAGCAGAAGAAGAAGAAGAACGCAGTAATAATGGATGGAGACGTCTGTGGATCAATCTGAACAGGTTGGATATTGGATATTGACGCGGTGTCTATGGTGTAAGCGGAGTTTAGCTCAAGGTTGATCCGATTTATGAACGCTAATTTCGCCCAGCCGTTCTCTACTGCTCCCTCCCTTCGGGCTCTACTCCAGCATCAGAGCTGGAGTAAGCAGCCATAGAACTGGAGTAAGCAGCAAATGGTTCAGGTCAGAAAAATAAACTTAAAAAGTTTTCCACCAGTATTTTATTGTGTTATTGTTTTGACTCCAGTCCTGCCGTCTCAAACCAAACAACTCAAATCTGCTGCAACTTCTCCAGCCACACTTTTAAGCTCCAACATTCCAGGTCCTGTGAAGGTGTGTGTGATTTAGCCACAGCTCAGCGTCACGTTGGTCCTTCTGTCAACACTCTGTCATCAATGTGTAATTTGAAACGTCTATGCATCTGTCAAAGTTTGAAACATGCAATGACAGATGCTTAAAAAGTCTTCATGTGAGGAATTAGTGTTTCATCATTTCCAGAAAGGGCTTCCCTTAAACAATCTCTGACATTTTTGTGCTGCTGCTTCATCTTATGCTGATGCGTGGCCCAGTGAAGCAGTAATGGATTTGTAGCACACCCAAAGGCTTTAAAAGAATGAAAAGACCCAGATGGTTTGTGTTCTAAACTGTTAAAGGAGGAAAAAAGGTGTTTAGATTGATTGGAGGCTGTCGCTAAACAGAACACTTTTATTTCCTGTCCATGGCTTCTAGAGATGACTTAGTCACACCCAACTACCAACAAGCTGCACTTTACAATATTAATGTTGAGAATGTAACCTTTACGGTGCAGATGTATGTTCATAGAGTCACTTCGGGGCTCATTATTTCATAATAAGAGGAGAACTGTTGGAAACAACGAGCTCCACTGGGTGGTAAAGATATTACAAAAATGACACCATTTACTTAAAACAAGAAAAGTGTTTCTCATTAAAGTCAACAGAAAATGTGTAGTCTCTAGACAGAGTGGAAGATTTTTATGTTGCCACTAATCAGCCACCAGGCTGCTCTGTTTAATGTGCCACTACATGAAGGCATGAAGAAGTCCAGGGAATGTTTTGTCATGTAGATGTGACAGATACATGACTAAAACGAAAGGATAGCAGAATGAAACAATTCAATTCAGTTTATTTATACAGCGCCTGCTGTGGCCGTTTATGTTGACTTTTTGAAATCATAAATTCTATCAATTTAGTTTTTTGTTTTTTTCTTTTGGCAGTTAGAACATACTTTTAGTTAGTTTACGACCAAAATCTTTAATTCATTTTTTTAGATTTGGAATTGATTAGATCACTTTGGGGATGTTTAGACCCTCCTACTGCGAACACACAGAGTGTGGTTGAGGACCTTTGTTTGTGATGATCAGGAAGCTTTTGTAAAAAGATTTTTGAATTTTTTTTCCCACTTTGTGAATCAGATTAAGTTAACTTTCATTTTCAACTAAGAGAATTTTAGTTATTGTTTTAATTGTTTTGTCCATATTTTTGCAAGAAATAAACTGCAATTAAATAATCAAGTAGGAAGTGGAAGAACAAGATCACCTGCAGCCATCAGCCGCCTTTCTTTGAATTTTTGGTTTTGGAATTTACAGCACTTTACAAGAAAAAAGTCATTTCAATTCAATCACACAGATGCCAATCGATCCTAGTTATCAAACTGTTCATAATAGTTTATTATTCAAATTAGTTTAAACATTTTGGTCTAAGGAAACCCAGCAGATTGCGTTGAGTCTTTGACCTGCAGGATTCACTCCTCCTGGACGCACACACAACGGAAATCACTTGCGTTGTGTCATTGACTTTGCAGAAATCTCTGATACCAAGAATACATGTAGCGACAGTGGGAAGAAAGCCTCCCCTTTAACGGGAAGAAACCTCCAACAGGACCATAACCTGGTTCAGAACCACTGACTAGAGGTTTGAGAACACAGAGCAGATACACAAAAAGAAACAGAGGAGCTGATGGAGTATTTTCTACTTTTCTGACAATCGAGGATAAACTAAAACTCCAAAATGAGATTGTCTCATCTGACCAAACTCAGTTTTCTCACAGCAATATCACAGAAAGACATCAATTAACATCAGTGACTGTAAAAACTGCTTCTATTGTTATTTGTCGTTACATTAACGCAACATTTCAGCTTCAGTAAATTATATCTCGACTTGCTTTCTCTGGTGAATGAAGGGTTACATCTGAACAGAGTCTGTCACATGAAATTCTACTTTCTTCATTCATGGCACCCAATCACTTCCAATCATTCATGAAAAATAGAAATGATTAGCAGTATCATCACTGATGACTATAGCTCCTTCCTAAACTATTCACACCATTTGAACTTTTTCACAATTTGTTACGGAGTTACTCCAAATTTGATCGTATTTTATAATGATTTTATGTGAGTGTCCAACACAAACAAGAGAAAATGGCGCACGGCTTTCAAAACGTCCTACATTTGACTCCTTTTAATTTGAATAAATAGTCCGTCTGCGTGTAACACGCTGCAGATGCTCCTAAATGAGTCAAACCTCCAGGACAGACAGACCCAGCAGGTAGTTTTCATTTCTGTGTAAATTTTATACACTGCTTAGTTGGATTACAGAGTTACTGTAAATGAGTCCAGAAGGGCTACAGGAAAGGAAGAGACTGAATTTATGAATATGTTTATTCACATAATAACTGTAAACACTGAGGTGTGCGCAGTTAAGAGGGGCTCAGCAGAACGCTTCGAAGCTCCAGTGGCTATAAAAAGTATTCATCCCCTCGGATGAGTTGCCATTTTATTGCTTTTAAAAGCCAGTTGTGATCAATACAATTTGGCTTTTTTGACAAAAACATTTACAAAAAAAAAACACCTTAATTGTCAAAGCAAAACTGTTTTCTGCAAGTTTAATAAAAATATTCAAGATGAAATAAAAGATTGCACGAATATTTTCTCCATTATTCCTGCTAATAAGTTCCACATCAGTCAGGTTGTTTCGGGGATCAGCTGTTCAAGTCACAAATTCTCTGTCGGACTGAGGTTTGGACTTTAACTGGGCCACTCCAGAACCCCCACCTTTTCTTCAAACTATCTCTGTGTAGCTGGAGCTGGATGCTTGCTGCAAGTCGTTGGGAAGTAATTATTCTCCAGGATTTCCAGATATTTTGTTGAATTTATTTAACCTTCTACCTTTACAATCCTTCCAGGGCCTCCTGCCAAGAAGACTCCCCACAGCATAATCCTGCCACCACCATTCTTCATAGTAGGGATGGACAGAAACTTTATTTCAACCTCAAGGTCCAACCAAAAACAAACAAAATAAAAAAGAGATGCAAACATCCACAACCATCCCAAAAACAAGATTACATCAAATTTAACACACTGTCACCTAAATTTGTTGTCCATAAAACATAGCATCTGCTTTAATGACCAAAAAGCTCCAATTTGCTCTCATCAGACCAAAGACTTTGTGTTCTTTAATTATGCTGTAATGGTAGCCAGGAAAACTGACAATTTGGTTGTCTTTTACTACCATCCCTTGAGGCACACTCACTGCACTCAGGTCCTTTCAACACATTGTGAGACTACTAGCACCAACTGGCTGGACCTCATTTTACGTTAGATATTTTTAACCAATTGTCATTTTGTAGAAATCAGTTTTTGTTTTGACTTTAAAGAGTTATTCTGGAATTTTCTGAGATGAGTCAAAGAAAAAAATCCAAATTGTTGATCATGATTGATTTGTAAAAGCAGTATAAGAGTAAACCAACAGAGGGAATGAACACTTTTTATGAGGACTGCAATACATACATTACAAGTCTGCGTGGTGCTTTTAGTTCTACACCTGAATCTTATGGGGACAGTCAGGTAAAACATTCAAAATGTTTTCATATCTCCACAAAGCTCCCTGAAACTAAAGTGCATCAATTTTGTCACCTATTTTGCAGACAGCAGCACATTTTCCACTTCCCTTTTCAACTTTCTTTGAAGAACTCTTTGAAGAACTCTGGAACATCTCTTGTGATTGCGGCAGAACTGTAAAGGTTTTGGAGGATCCAGCAGCTGATGATCCTCGGAAACACATGAAACCCGGCAAATGTCCCGAGCTTTAAAAAAGCAATGAAGCTGACCTTGCACAGAATATCATCCTGCGTGTGGAGCTAAGATCTAAATCAGTAATATAAGATTCATTTTCTCCTTGTTAGGCTCGGCTTTTGCTAATCAGAACAAGAGAGTGATTTGCAGTGATTTGCTTTGGCTTTTACGGGACTGATTAAGTGAGGCAGCTCACCAACGTGCAGGAGGTCCGCTGAATACAAATGGCCCCCCGTCCTCCTAGGTGGCGCGCTGCTGACACAAAGGGGCTCCTTCTGATTTACTCTCAGTTGGTCTGATGGTAAGTTGACTGTGCAGATGCACACACACATGGCTGGATACAAGCTGGCACTTTCTGTCACACATAAATGGATTTACAGTGTCTTGGGCTTTTTGCTCCCTATGCTATATCTACAGTCTTGGCAAACAAATAAATAGGCTGCATTCAGTGGAGATAAGCTCATCAGCTCTATGTGTGTGTGTGTGTGTGCGGTTGTGTGTGTGTGTGTGCGTGTGTGTGTGTGAGTTTATACAGTGCTTCAAGGCGCTGCAAGCAATTTGCTCCCAAGAAGCTGAAGTTTGGACATACTTATTAGTGTGCGTGTATCCTGACAATGCTTCTGGGTCAAACTGCACAATGCTGAACTCTGGTTGACCCCACCTCCAATAATGCAAAGCTCTGCAGAAACTCCCACAGTCTCTGACAGGCCCTGCCACCCTTTCAGTCTCCGGCACAAAGACGCATTGAGACTTTCTGATCTTCCAGACGTGTGTGTGAGCGTCATGCGGAAACGCTGACATCATCATTCTATCTTCTCTTCAGTGGAGATTCTGACTCATTTCTTTGCAACTGTCATCTGAAAGCAAAAAGAGCTGCAGAAATATTCACACCTCATTTCATGTTTTCCACATTTTGAAGTGCAGGAGACTGGCCTGGTAAAAACTATCCCCTTGTTGTCCGTTTTGCTTTGTCCAGAGAGGTCTGGACTCTTGACTGTTGGAACGATTGCTTGCCGGAAGCCTGAACTCTGTTGAAGTTTAAAGCGATTGGATCTGATTTTACCCAAATGCTAACATTTGGCTGTGATGTCGATATTTATTGATGCTCTCATGAAACCAACAGTGGAGGAAATAATAAAAATAAAACTTTTCAAACACTGAATGAAACTCTAACTTTGAATTGTTTTCATGGTGACAATAAAAGTTATCAAAGCCTTTTGATGATTTAGAATGGCCAAGTCAAAGCCCATACCTAATTCCAATTGAGA
The DNA here is from genome assembly GCF_904066995.2 of Poecilia reticulata. NCBI lineage: Eukaryota > Metazoa > Chordata > Actinopteri > Cyprinodontiformes > Poeciliidae > Poecilia > Poecilia reticulata. The sequence continues at coordinate 31,865,425 of NC_088834.1, forward strand.
ATTGGTGAAGACTTTTTTAAATTAAATATTCAATTAGTTTATTCACTTTTAACAAAATGCATAATCAAATTACAAAACTTGAAAGAGGAGTGGAGGGAAGTTGAAAATTCATCTTCAAAGACTCTCTCCATCCGGCTTGTACGGACAAATATGTTCAAAGAGGAGTTGAAGAGACACTGTTCATAATAAACACTTTTATGTGTTACTCGTGTTGGTCTATCACATAAATCCCTCCCAAAACACTACATGAAAGACTGTGGTTTAGCATGAAACAATGTGAAAAGTTTGAGGAGAAAGAATAGTTTTTCAAGGAAGTGTGAGATGTCGTTGTTCTCCCTCCTTCGCTCCTCGTCCTTCCCCTCTCCTTCCTCATTTTTCTTCTTTAAATGTACAAACTGCTCCTCTGAGAGCGCCTGTCATAGATAAAGAGCTCTTCAGAAGCAGTTTGGGATTGAATGGGGATGCTCCTGTTGGCCAAATGCTCACAGATATATTCATGTCCTCCTTTATTCCCTCAGATCAGATGTAGCTCTATGTGTTTTCCTGCCGCTTTAGTGCTGGCTGGCCTCACCGTATAATGGGGCAGTCACAGTTTATCAGCCTGCAGAATGTGTCCCACATCGATCCTCGTACAGTGAAAATGGATGCGGAGAGAACCATAAAAGACTGGGATGAATTGACATCATTGTTTCAAGCTTGTAAAAATAAACCCCAGGGGTGAAGAGACAGATAACTTCCTCCAATTACGCTCAGACGAGCAGCCCGTACTCACCTTACACAAAAGGATTGCCTCCGTGAGGCAGGTAGGATTTCCTTCAGAAGTGGAAATGAGCGAGGAGATGTGTTAGGAGATGACAGGAGGAGGTGCCGCCAGTCAGATCAGTGAATTTTAAAGAGTCCCTTTGCAAAAAAAAAAAAAAAAAAAAAAGAAGCGTGCCTCTAAAATGACAACTGTTCCCTGAGTAGTACATGCCAGCCTTTAATCACAGAGATATATTCTCATGCAGTGTTTGTTATTGTCTTTATTGCTGACTGTGATGACATAATATCTTCCCAGGGACAAACTAGCTTAAGAATGTAGACGGGAATGTTTTCTTTACACCTCAGATGTAACAGCAGCTGCTTCACTGAACATGAACGAACTCACCAGAAGTTTCCAGAAGTGCACAAAAACATTGTTGATTATGACGGAAACCTGTTGAGACACACACTCGTTTGTCTGGTTTAAAACGAGAGCAGTCTTTAATTCCTATTTTTTACTTTCTGCATCATGTTTTTGAAAAGTTACTACTTATGTGTCCTGGCACTCAGAATTTCAGAATTCCAGTCTGACTGAAGGTGAGGTCCAACAGATTCACTTTCACAAGTGGAGCATTACGACTTTCACCGTGATGCTCCAGTTGTATATCAAATTTGATTAAAAGTTTCTTTTGGTGTATTTCAAATGTAATAGATGCAGAGATGAAAAAGAAAGGGAGAAAGATGGCGGAAGGTTTAACAGGAAAGGAGAGAAACACAAGTCAACGCCCTTGCAGAGCGTCCAGGTCCAGACAGCTGATGTTCGGTGGTTTTATGTTTAAACAGGATCAGAGTCGACCTTCCACTCATTTTCCTTCTGGTCTTATCATCTTTGACTCACATGGACTCTTAAATGAGAAAATATGCGAGCAGGCTCGTTGAGTCAAATGTTAAAAATGCCACCTAATGAACCTGGGGAGTTAACGCAGCACAAATTATATGCATGGCGTTTCCATGGCAATAGGAGAGTCCACAGACACTTCTTGAGTGAAGCATGCGAGACTCGCCCGATCCACTTTGTCCTCATCTTTTTGGATTTTGAACCTAACAGAACACAGACACTTTGGCTCTTAGAACTGATCATACCGAATATGTAATGTAACTAGTACTAAGAAAAGAAGTAGTTGTTAGATTCAATAAAAATTATATATGGTGTTAATTGCAGGGTGTGTAAATACTTGATCTTATATTTTATTGACAAAATAAGCAACATTTTCAATACAGAAACCTTTGCTGCTGCTCCATTGTTGATTAGACATATACTGTGGGGCAAAAAAGTATTTAGTCAGCCACCAATTGTGCAAGTTCTCCCACTTAAAAAGATGAGAGAGGCCTGTAATTTTTATCATAGATGTACCTGAACTATGAGAGACAAAAGGAGAAAAAAAAATCCAGAAAATCACATTTTCTGATTTTTAAAGAATTTATTTGCAAAATATGGTGGAAAATAAGTATTTGGTCAATAACAAAAGTTCATCGCAATACTTTGTTATATACCCTTTGTTGGCAATGACAGAGATCAAATGTTTTCTGTAAGTCTTCAAAAGGTTCTCACACACTGTTGGTGGTATTTTGGCCCATTCCTCCATGCAGATCTTCTCTAGAGCTGTGATGTTCTGGGGCTGTCGCTGGACAACACAGACTTTAAACTCCCTCCACAGATTTTCTATGGGGTTGACATCTGGAGACTGGCTAGGCCACTCCAGGACCTTTGGATGCAACTCAGCATTCATTCTCTTCCAAACACGACGAGTAGAGTTTTGACCAAAAAGTTCTACTTTGGTTTCATCTGACCATATGATATTCTCCCAGTCATCTTCTGGATCATCCAAATGCTCTCTAGCAAACTTGAGACGGGCCTTGACATGTACTGGCTTAAGCAGGGGGACACGTCTGGCACTGCAGGTTTGAGTCCCTGGTGGCGTAGTGTGTTACTGATGGTAGCCTTTGTTACTTTGGTCCCAGCTCTCTGCAGGTCATTCACTAGGTTCCCACATGTGGTTCTGGATTTTTGCTCACCGTTCTTGTGATCATTTTGACCCCACGGGGTGAGATCTTGCGTGGAGCCCCAGATCGAGGGAGATTATCAGTGGTCTTGTATGTGTTCCATTTTCTAATAATTGATCCCACAGTTGATTTCTTTACACCAAGCTGTTTACCTATTGCAGATTCAGTATTCCCAGCTAGGTGCAGGTTTATAATTTTGTTTCGGGTGTCCTTTGACAGCTCTCTAGTTTTGGCCATGGTGGAGTTTAGAGTGTGACTGTTTGAGGTTGTGGACAGGTGTGTTTTATACTGATAACGAGTTCAAATAGGTGCCATTAATACAGGTAACAAGTGGAGGACAGAGGAGCCTCTTACAGAAGAAGTTACACGGCTGTGAGAGCCTGAAATCTTGCTTGTTTGTAGCTGACCAAATACTTATTTTCCACCATATATTGCCAATAAATTCTTTAAAAATCAGAAAATGTGATTTTCTGGATTTTTGTTTCTCCTTTTGTCTCTCATAGTTCAGGTACATCTATGATGAAAATTACAGGCCTCTCTCATCTTTTTAAGTGGGAGAACTTGCACAATTGGTGGCTGACTAAATACTTTTTTGCCCCACTGTAAGGTCAATAACAGAGGTATTCATTGTTCTGTCAGTCTGGTTCTTCGGTCATCAGATTGGGGCTGTGATACCCAGGAATTCCTGATCATGATTCATGTAAACTTCCTTCACTTCCAGATTTAATTTAGTAGAAGTTATATGTCACAGAGACCCTTTCTGACCCCTGATAACACACACACATCTGAAGTATAAACACACACACACACACACACACACACAGTGTCTGACAGGGTCTCAGCAGGGACGTCCCTGTCAGTCTGTCAACTCTTGGGGTTTTTAAACAAGTCAAGACAGACTTTCTGTGAGACAGAATACACGACAACTCATCACTTTTGGCTATTTGTCTTTGGGGATGTCAGACTTGGCCTGAAATGTCATGTTCCTCCCACACCCCTCAATAAAAAAAGGAACCAAGACTCTGTTATCCTCTTCTTGCTATGGGAATAAAGCTTGTTTTAGGAAAATTGATTTTAAGAAAACAGTGTGTGCTGAACTGTCAGACTACATCTGAGGCTTACAGGCAGGCTGCTAATTAGGATTAAACAGAACAGAACCGAACAACATCACCGACCACTTTGAACCCCCACCCACTCACTTCCTCTCTTTGCTTGCATACTCTTTGTCTCACACACTTTCTCACAAGCGCACATAAACAAGTTCAAATGCAGCTACCTACGTGCTCACAAACATATTCAGGCTAAAACCTCATTATTGACGCTGTTCTTGGTAAGACCCTCTCACGGTCCCTGCTCACTCTTGAACCTTTAAGCAAAAAAAAAAAAAAGTAAATAAATCAATGAAATTTACATAAACTGAAAGACTGGCCTGTTACGTTAATGAATTCAACATCCTGTTGTTGCTTTTTAGGACATCAGTGATTATGAAATTTTATTAAATTATTGATTTTTTGCCCTTGATGCCATGCAGCAGGAACACTGGTGTTGCAGGACGGGAAGGAGAGTAACAGGTCATGATACTGATGACGATATGAAGTATTCATAACAATAATGCGGTTAAACAAGACCTTAAAAATACTTTTGGAAAGCTAACAACTGAAGTGACTTAGCCAAGGACACTTCAGCGACTGACAGAAGAAGTCGTGTGAACCAGGATGAACTTCAACCTTCTTAGTCACTATCTCCCCATCTAACCAATATCAAACTGGTAATCAGTAGCTGTGTTTTTGTCAACCATAAAATTGCACAAATTGAAATTCCGAAAATAAATTTGTTTAATGGAAACACACTTATTTCAAAAACTTTGTGTTTTTTAATAAAATAATTTTGCGCAAAGATGAAGTGGGTTTTTTGGCCGCATCGAAATAGATGCATTTTGCAAAACTGCAATGGAAACACTTTTTTTGGCATCACACAAGTCAAGAAATCAATAGTAGGATTTTACTACTGGCAAAAACATCAAAGACGGTGACAGGAAGTAGCAGGAGGATGATGGTTTGTTTTGGGGGGTGGGGGGGGTAGACAATGTGCAGCTGGCTCCACCAGAGCTCTCACAGCATCACACAGTTCATAACAAGTTGTGTGTCATTCCAATGTGTTGAATCCATAGCTCTAATGTAAAATTTCAGAGTAAAACTTTCCCAAAATGCTGCATGCGTAGCCGTTAACTGGTGTAAGGTACTTGGGACAACGCCTGAACAAGAAGACAACTTCTTTAATCAGTCAATCAATCAACAAATGTTTGTGCACATTTGTAATGGAAGAGCAGCTGCAGTGATTTTTTTTGTTTTCTTTCTTTCTGCAGGTGTAGAGACAGACTTCAGACTTTTACTTGTGTTCTCTCTGTTCCTCTTTCAATCTTCCTCTCCTATCTTTTTCTTTCCCTTTAAGCCCTTTCCCCACCTTTCCCCATTTCTTTTACGTCTCTGTGTCCATTACATGAAATAAATCCAAGCCAATTTCTAAAAAGTTTCATATATATAAATAGTGGAGAATGATTGTGAAAACCATCCACTTGTGAAAGTAAATCTGTTTGGCCTTACCTAGTACTCAGACTAAGTCACATGGCTATTTGTCACATGGCTGGACGGGACACATAAAAAAAATTATATTTGGCTGCATTAATCTACACACTGAATAAAAACATTGTTAATTTCCTCATGTCGTTTGTTAAAGAAGTTAGAGGTTATTTTTACACTTATTGCCAAAGTCAAAGTGTTTTTCCAGATTGTGACTGTTTACAAAAGTAAGATAAGCATGTGATCACTTAAATCACAGGACCTGTTTGTGGGTGATGCCAACAGCCGCAGCAGACGTTCAGCCTCAGAGGAGATTTGTGCAGGAGCAGCTCTACGTGAAAACACGGAGCAGAAAAGGCAATGAAGGAGCAATCAGAGACATAAGCAGGTAAATGAGCCTGAATAATCAACACTTATGACTCCACTGATATCTGTCTAATCAGACATCTGTGCGGAAGAAAGAGGCAAGGGGTTTTAGAGCGCATTATGTCATTTGTCACAAATGTACTTCTGAGAGTCATGTCGAACTAGGATGAACACGCACTTCAAAACACCTCCAGCTGTGAGGAGACGTGACAGGAAAAACCGAGCTCATTAGAGGTTTGATATCAGTCCAATGCTCTGAAATGTTTTTAAGGTCATCAACCAGTTTCAGGAGACAGTTTCTCAAAGCAAAAGTTACATATGGTAGAAACTTTGTTGGAATAGTGACAAAGGGCTTTTCACCTTCCACCTTAGAGCTGATGATGTCTGAAGAGACGATATAAAACACAAACGCATTTATCAACATTACCTGAAACCTCAGGCTTCAGATATGAGTTCTACAAGAACACTGGGGACACAAAACCTTTTACTGAAAAATAAAAAAGGTGTGCACTTCGTAGGTATTTTTTTTGTTGTTGTTTTTTTTTACAAGTGTTAATGTTCCATAAAACACAAAGTTTGGTTCTGGTAGCGTCATAAGAGGGCTTTAGTTTGTTTCCAGTGGAAACAAACTCCACTTTGAAGGAGAGCTAGCCAATTTTAGGCTGTTTAAATTTATATCTATTTGGGGAAGCAATCTGAAAAACATTAGTTTGATGGGATAAAGGAGACTGACATTGAAGGTATAGTTCAGATCTTTTTTTGGCGTTCAAATTGTCATCACTCTGAGGATGCCAGTCCTCAAGCTAACAGCTAGCCAAATCTGTGTGTGTTTTGGCTAACTTTTGGCATTTAAAACCATCCAAACTGAAAGCGTTCATATCTTTGGCAGGAGAATGTAAATGGATACTAGCAGCTAATAATTTCTCAAGAAACTATTGCTGTGTTTGTTGGCATTTTGTTCTGTTGAAACTCAGACGTGCATTTCTCTTGGCTCGGCCTGCTGGCTGCATCAGTGTGCCATTAACAGCTGCCTCAAAGGGTTTCTACAATTCTCAACATGTAGTCCAATACGGTCACAGTGATATGACGTCTTTTTGCTACGGCTACAGAAACTATTAGCAATAGCATTTCACAGAAGAGAACGTCATTTTAAAGGTAAGTTAAGGTAAGGTAATTTTATTTTTTAAAAATCCAGACTAACCCTTTAGGTTTCTCAGATGACCTCAGCTCTACTGAAAACACTTTGCAGTCCACTCAAAGTAAAGACCGTGAAAAAATATTCATGAAGGTGATTTTTTTTTAATTACATCACACCAACATCAACAAAGAATTAATTAACAAAATGTAAATATCAATAAAAGACCTCCATATTACACAGTCTACAGTGTTAGTGGGATAAGTTGTATTTACTGTAATTAATAGATGAAGGGGAAGAAGATTGTGTGATGGTTTAGTGGTTGTAAAATGAACACTCAGAAGATGAATGAGAGGTGGGTGGGCAGCTAGAAGAGCAAGGTGCAGAGCAAGGTATCCCTGGAGACCCGGAGTCGCCAGGGATACCCCAGCAGAGCTGGAAATAAGTGCGTCGAAGGCAGGATGAAAAGGGAACCTGGAGCACAGCAGAGACACGGCTTCACTCTGAAGCCAAAACGGGAGGAAACAAAGAGCCAAACAAAGAGCACTCAGAAGCCTTGATGTTTCCACCGCATGGGGAGAAAGAACAACACTGCCGTAAGTTAGTGGTGAACAGGGTTTAAATGGCGTACTGCTGGCACGCAGGCAGGCAGAGTGGAGACACAAACACAAGAACTAGCGGTCCAGGAAACAGAGACAAACACATGAAAGAAAGAAACAGCTGGAAGAAGCGTTACCTGTGGCTAAAACTGTGTTCTTTCTGCACATCTAAAGACAGCAGAGTTTAGTTTTTCTTTTCCTCACAAACAGTGTAATAGATAGAAATGGGAGTTTCCATTACTGAATGATTAAATATTGCCTTTGATTCCCAAAAAGTGCAACATTGATCAGGATGGTTGACATATATTTGCTTGATGTAATGTAAAGATGTAATATCTATTACTTGTTTCTTAATTGGTTACTGTATTATGCTGTTATGGTGTAAAGCACTTTGGACCGCCTCGTTGCTGAAATGTGCTGTACCAACAAACCTGACCTGACTTGACTTTTAAGTTTGTTTCTCAGAGTGAACTGGGAGAAATAATTGCTACACTTACAGGGATAAATCAGCATAATTCAGCTAATGTGCTGGGTATATTTATTGATTCCTTAATTTGCTTATTCAACCTTTTTGCTACAGTGCTTTGCAAAATTGTACATTCATGCATTTTGAACTTTTTCATGTTACAACCACAAACCATTGGGATTAGGATTAGGAGTGCATAATCCCTGAAGTATCCCTAAAGTAAAATAAAAAGAAAATACTGCACATGATTTTCAGATTTGAAAATCTTATTATGAGCTAATTGAGCTTAGTCTGCATCAAAATACCAAGCCAATACCAAGCCATGAATTTTAGAAAAAAATTCACGGCTTCCAAGGCTTTGTGTCTTAAACCAAACTTCTCTTGACTCGTGTCAAGTTTGCATGTTGTTGTTTTTCACTGACCACTTTGGTAAAAACTGCAAGGGGTTTTGGATTATAAACTCTAAATATGTTTGAAATGAGTCAGTGTTTTTCCTGGCAGGAAACCTTATAGCTTCTGTTATCACTGAAGAGAGAGGAGAGAAAATGATACTGTTGATGAAGCCGACGGACAGGTGAAGTCTCACTGAGTCTGATCAAACCAGGTATCTAGTTGAAAAGATTAGACGAGATTGGCTGATTCGGTTGGCTAGCCGCATGATTGTTAACAAGCCTGTGGAGTAGCTACTTTCAACCACAAAGGAGAGAGATTACATTGTCTGATACATTGATATACTCTCTCAATACCCATGTGTTTTTGATTTATGCCACACTTAAAGATCATTAAGCAAAATTTTAAATAAGTCGAAGGTGGCCAGAGGAAAAACAAATACAAAAAAACACGACTTCTAAAGATGATTTTATTCACCTATACTAACCAACATGGTTGTTTAAAAAAGATCAAGTCCTCCCTAAAACTAATAACTGGTCATTACACACCCAGGTGCAATAGCTGCCTTCAGGTCTTTGCATTAACTCGAATTGGCTGTGTTACGTCTCTGTGGAGGAATGTTAGCACTCGTTGCTTTGTGGAAGTGTTTGTACTCACATTGAAGGCTTTTTAAGCATGAAAAGGAATTCATTACAATTATTGTCACTCTCTGTTAGGTCTAGTGAAAGTAAATGTGTTCCTCTCTGGTGTCCTCTTCTTCTCCAGCGGGACTCACCAGGGCTGTGTCTTGTTACCTCTTTCATTTATTATGTACACAAATGATTGTCACAGTTACATCCTCAGTGACATAATTATTTGAAAATATGTTGAAGATACAGCTATTATCAACTGTAATATATCTATATATAGTACAGTCAAGTTGACTTTATTCTTTAATTGGTAACAGCTTTTATAGATGCTCTCCTGACTGCCTGGAGTCACTGATTTTGCAGCAATCTCTCCTCCTGAACAAACCTGTAAAGTCAGGGAAAGGTCGACTGAATGGTGTCATTAACTGTGTCACAATTCCTTAAACTAGTGGTGTCCAAAGTGGGTCCTGGAGGGCCGGCATCCTGCATGTTTTAGTTCTCTCCCTGGTTTAACACACCTGGATCAAATGATGGCTCGTTAGAAGAACATTGACATATTGAAAATGTTGTTACTGCCACCAGGGAGAGAACTAAAACATGCAGGATGCCGGCCCTCCAGAACCAACTTTGGACACTCCTGCCTTAAACTGATCACACATGGGGGGCAGCAGAACGGAGAGCTCTCCTTTAACAGAAAAACACTTCCAGCAGAACCTGGTTCAGGTGTGAGCGGCCATCTGCTGCCACTGACTGGGGGTTTGAGAAGACAGAGCAGATACATACACACATGCACACGCACACACACACACGCACACGCATACACACACACGCGCGCGTACACACACAAAAAGGAAAAAACTTAGAAGTACCCTCCAGTAGCACTTTCTATGTCAAACAAAAAGTAAAGGGGTAATGTCAGCTGTAATTCCATTACTATATTTTGTTGTTGCTGTTGAAGAGAAACACAACTAAACACATAACCTCTGAGCCAGTATTAAATATATGAACATCACTCATAACACAGCTCCTTTACTTGTCGAGGAGAGAAGGCTCAACACAGAGACACAGGGCCAAGTATCATTTATGGAACAAGAACATGAAAGTATTGACAGCGGCAGCTCAGTGGATGGCCCCCTTCAGGAAGGTGTCACAGAACACCAGGTATAACTTCTGTGAAGAGATAAAAAGTGACAGAACAGAAAGTTAATGTCAGCAGTGACTTCAGGTGGTGCATTGTACAGGAATACTGTGATCGACTGTATCAAAAGCAGCACTGAGATCTAACAGTACAGATATAACTATTATCTGAGGCAGTGAGGAAAATCAATGGCGACTTTCACCACTGCTGTCTTGGTGCTGTGATGAGCTCTGAAACCTGACTGGGCCACGCTTTCTTCAGTAGTAAATAAAGGCTCGCCCTGCTTTGCTCACTAGTTAACCTTAAAAATGGCTTTGTCACCCTTTGCTTATGAATATCTGCTTTATATACAATAGATGAAGGATGTAAGTTCAGCACTGACCAGCTTGAGAAGCAGAGCTGTGAACGTACGTAGAATAAACATGAACAACTTCTCTCCAAAAATAACTGAACTCTCCAGTTTAATCAACACAGAGATAACACTCAACTAAGTAAAACTTAAAGAATAATGAAAACTAATAAACCACCAAAAACAAAAATAAATTAATAAAACAACTAAGAATAAAACTAATACTCAACAACATGATAACCAGGTTGATTTAATAAGAATTTGACAATGAGACTGAATTAGCTTTCAGCTGATTGAGATTAGTTTGCACCAGAATATGTTGTGAATTACTCGCCAAAATATGTAAGAATAAACACAAGTCCAGTATGAATGTGTATGCTTAGTGAGACGGAGGTTTGCACTGAAGATTTTGAGAGGAGACCAAATTAGCTTTCAATGAATTAAGATTAGTTTAAGACTAAATAAAGAGCAACAGTTGGATATGAGTTCAACCAACCAGAACACAGCGCAAAGGAGAAGTGAAGGTAAAAGCATTTTTGATAAAGTAATGTTTCATTTAACAATGTGATCCTCGGGACAAAAACTTTAGACACAACTAATATAAAACATTCAGGTGTCACAAAAAAAAAATCTGTAATCGAAATACTGTATCCAAGTAACCAAGACAAACTAAAAGTTGCTGCCACCTTAACTTATACTTTACAACATTTGTTAGAATATCTGCTTTCCTGTCATTTTATAGTGAGTCAGTTTTAGCCATAAAAATGAACATAATCTAAAATAAACTTGTACGGTTTGAAACGTCTCAGTTCCACAGAGGTGAAACAAGTAGAGCTGAACTGACCCGGGAAGTGAGACGATGGTGGCAGCAGAGTCAGTGACCGGATTCTGAGCAGCTCTGTTTCTTTGGAGCTATATTTAGCCAACACACACCAGCAAGCCCCACAACATGCAGCACACACTGACCCCCACCATCTGTCTACTCCCCAGCATACAGTCCTGCCCAAACGTACTGTCACACATGCAGACACAAACCTTAAGGTTTTAATGCCAAGTTCGGCCCACGGACCTCCCGGGCTAACCCGGGTGGATTTATTAAGGTTTCTGGCTCGAGGGCTCTTGTGTACACATGCGCTGGGGCGCACACTGTGTTGCTGAAACTGTGAAGCTTTTGTTGGATGTATATATTGTGTACTGAAAGAAGGGTTATCAAATACTTGCTGCAGGAGCAGAGAGCCATGGGGAACCATTTTAATAAGCTTGAGATGTGTGTGCGTGTGTGTGGATGGTGTGTAATAAAGCATCCATACAAAAAAAAAAAAATACTTTTCCTCGACAAACTGCTTCAGTTGTTGTGAAAGACCCAAATGACCTCCACAATGTTGTCACCTTTTCACTTTGTGTTAAAACTTCTTGTCAGGTTGCTTACCCATGAGATTTACAAGCTTCAGCCTGATGTTTGTGACTTATCCTTTGTTATTTTGTTTACCGCTTCCTCTTTACACAAATGAGACATGGGACTGATAAACTGGGATGCCAAGTTGATGAAAAGGAATTGATCCCCATGCAGGGAAACCATGAATATAATATGAATCACTATGACTGTGGAGAAACAGTAACTTGCGAAAAGAATCACAGCGCTGGCACTTTTTCACCCTTCACAGTGGATCCCTGGTATTTGTGGGAGTTTGGAGACCAGAACCACTCACAAGTACTTGGCATCATCTTCAAAAGTTTGTATTTTAAAAATTCAAATATCATATTTAACTTAATATGGAACTACCACAGAAGCTAACCTAAATTGTCTTTCTTATCTCCACTCTTGGAATGTTGAGGTAGAACAATAATTCAGAAGATGATCTGAATGCCTGTAGAAGAGTATGAACACTTTTCTAAGTCCCATTTAAAGCGGACAGGAATATGTGAAACTCAGTGGGTCAGAGAAATCTGACTGGGTAAAACTTCAGCAGATAACTGGGCGGTTTATCTGTCTTTGCCCCAGCACACCAGCAGTCACAAAGATAAGATGGCTCCTTCAGTGAATATTTTTCTATACAGTGCCCAGACAATGTACATTGATAATGAAGTTGATCAGTGCAGTATATATCTAACATCAACCCACCGCTTATGTCATACCATGGATTATGCTATGATGTATCTATTTAAGACAGGAAGTAACTTTGGAACTAATGCTTTCTAGTTCTGCAATCTAGTTCTAAGGTATATAACTAAGATCTGAATGTTAGATCATTGCACAGTCTGGAATTGGTCACTGCTTGAACCTGGACCACCTGCCCTGATGTTCCTAATGAAAGTCCAGAGAGGAATCAGTTGACTTCCCATCTAATAAATCTTAAAACACATAACATTTTTTAACTTTAACTGCAAGTACATCCAATGAGTGCCAATGAATATCAACAGTATTCCTACTGTTCCTGGCTTGCAAAGCAGCCAATTGCATTTCAAGTAGCATCGTGCCTGGCTTTCCCAGTTTCACCTTCTGGTGTATACTCTACATATGCTTCATAAAAATATGTTCCACAGAAAAATCAGGAAATAGATGAAGATGTAAATACTAGAGATGTGTCGATCAGGTTTTTTCCTGCTGATACCGATACCGATCACCCATGAGGGCTGATCACCGATACCGATCACATAATTCACATATTATTATTATTTTTTTTATCATAAACACTACCGGTTACATTATGTGGAAATAGGAACCATGAATTCCCCTTAATTTAGAAAAAAACTTGTTTTTAATAACTTTTTCCAAGAAGAAAACTAAACAAAACAGGCATTCTGCAAATTGTACTGCTATCAGTAATACTATCTTTAACAGACTGGTAACATATGAAGGCTCTGAAGAGGCTAAATAATGCAAAGAGCCAAAATAAAACCTCTCAACATTGCCAAAAAAATTAAAATATAAAACTTAACATTCAAAGGCAAATACAGGTTCCATTACAATAAACAATCCAGAGTTACTGAATGAAAACTTCCTGATAGCATGGCAGCTAGCTGATTACTGCTAGCTCTGAGTGGCTGTTTCTGACTGAGCGGAGTAATTATGCAGAGCAGGGAGGAGATCGCTTATTTTTTTAGAGATTATCTCTCTCATGTTAGGACAGCGAAAGTTTTAATGTGGATGTAAAATGTATTTTTTTAAGTTAGATGCTGCAGTTTTAAGCAGAGGTTCGGTGTGAGAGTCACTACCAGGTGGAGCAGAAGCGGCGCTCCGTCTGTGAAATAGATGGTAGCTGCTACCTGTAGCGCGTAGCAGCGGCTCAACAGCGACAGCAGAACCAGCGTCTTACATCGCAGCTCAAAGACTTAAATGATTTTGCGGGTTATTTGTTTAGCTTTCTGACCGTCATGCTAATCCGGGTGAGTGTTTGTAGCTGCGCACTGCTTTACCTGCTATCTGATCCTCCATGTCTTTTTTACTGCACTGAGCCTCGATGTAGCCAAACTCCGTCAAGTATGACATTGTTTTTATGTCATATTAGCTTCGTTGTGTTGATGCATTTTGAAGTGCTTAAATTTTCCGCCGCAACACGCAAACTTCCCCATTCACTCAGTGCGTTATAGTTCCACATCGCTAATGATTTGTTGGTGCGCGTTTGCGCAGAGTGAAGGAAAGAGGAGACCAGCTGCACAAGCAGGCTGCAAAATGAGATGCAGGTGATCGGTATCGGCAACAAGAGCCAATGATCGCCGATCACCGATCATGCACTTTTTCACGAAAATCGGCCGATTATGATCGGTGACCGATCGATCGGCACACCTCTAGTAAATACTGAACCATGAATAGGTGGTTGTCCATTGTATTAGACTGCAGCCCAAAACATTAATTCATGCATTGTTTGTATCCATTTCTTCTTGCGGGTACACTGGAATGGTGGTGTGTGTGTGTTGGTTGAGTAATGGTAGTTGCCTCCTTCCTCCTATCGTTGGGTGGCATTGATTGACAGACCTCCAAGCTATCACACACTGATAAGGTGGAACAAATGTACCCAAAAGAACTTGCAGCTGCTGCGAAAGGTGGTCCTACAAAGTATGGGGTGAAGGGACTCAAGTTTATGTTTTAAAAATTGTATTAGTCTTTTTAGTTTGAGTGAAAAAAATGCTAACCATGTACATTTCCTTTCTCTATTGTGTACTCCTCTGTTGTGGTCAATCAAATAAAATAGTAAAGAAATACATTGAGGTGTGTTGTAACAAACATGCCAACACCAACCTTAAGGTTTGTGTGTGCACAAGGGATGTTGGTACTTTTGTAAGTATTTTCTGCTTCACTACAGTAAAGCTCTCAGTCTCAGAAAAAGCCTGGTGAAAATTCTCTGGGCCACATATCAAAAGGATCACTGCAACATTTTTGCTCTGGTTTGAAAACATCTTTCTTACGCTCAGACTCTTGCCCCGTTTTCCTATCACAAAGCGTCTTTTTTTCCCTTTCATAAATCCTCGTAGTCATGACATGGTGACAGAAGTCAGGGATTTCTTTTGGTTTTTTTCTCTGTTTTTGCTTGGTTGGTTTTTGGGGTGTTGATGATGTTAAAGGTTCAGAGAGCACCCTTCTTTCTCTTCTCCCCTCGTCTGTTCCTGGAAGACTGCAGCATCAGGGTGAATATAACGGTGTTGTTGTCCTCACAGCCTATTAGACTGGCAGACTGACAGTGCAGCCTAGTGGTAAAGAAACAGAGCCTCACACATGAATACATTGCAGATAAGGAATAAAACATCAACAGAGCATAACTGCTTTTGACTGAATACAACACAGCTCCCTCTGCTTCAACTGGTCGGTGGCTTCCTTGCCGAAGTCTTTGACTTGCACACAGGAATAACTCTGTAGATTCTGTGGAGGAGCCATTATAAGGTCACACAGAAACCCCCTGTGTGTCCAACCCCGTGGGGGAGGATATGGTGGGGGAAGCAGGAGTTTGGCACACATGACTCTGCCTCAGTTTGGGCTTGACGCTCATTTTAACTAACCTCTCTCTCCTTCATGAAGCTGCATGTACTTTCACACTCAATATTCCTGTATCGGGTAATGGATGAGGATGTCCGCAAATCAAGCCATGGTCGCAGCAAAAGCTGCTTCACCACAACTATAGAGGAGTTGCTACAGTTCCTTCTACATCCCAAAGCTGAAGGTCCATACTGCTCGGTTGAAGACTCAGCTAGCTGGAAGACCTCTGGACAAACATCACTAACACTGAGTCTATACATGTTAGATCACAGAAACATGTTGAGAGAGAAGCAATCATTGGGGAAGATGGTGCCTATCTCCAGAGATCATTGGACTAGGAGCAGAGTACAACCTAGAAACGTTGTCAATCCATCAAAGAAAAATAACCCATCAGAAAAATATAGGACAAACAGTCAAATACATCCCTTATACCTAATGGCAATTCAGAGAGACCAGTTAACCTAACAGCTAGGTTTCTGGACTATGGGAGGACCCCAGAGTATACCCAGAGAGAACCCATGCATGCACTGGGAGAACATGCTTAACTTCATGCTGAAAGACACCATGCTGGGATTTGAACCCATGACCGTCTTGCTCAGGGGTTAAAGTAGTTTTAAATTCTTGGGGGTACTATGAGAAAAAAAAAATGACCAAAAAACATTACATATATATACATTGCTTCTTTGTGTGCTTTGGAGTTTCTGTGCTGATTAAATTTTTGTGAAGTGATAAAAGCTGCGTACCTCTTGAATTGCTACAAAATAAAGCCGAATTTCCTTCAGCCCACTGGCTGCAATGTTGACACCTTGAGATGCCATGAGACCTAAATTCTGAACATTTAGGTTTTAAACTGGTTCTATTGATCCTGTGTCCAGGGATAATCAGTAGCCCAGCATCATGACCTGTTTGTTCTGAAGATCCTGCAGCTTCCACTTCTCTTCCTAACATGGCGCCTCCTCACCCTGACTCTCATACTGATAGGAGGAACCACAGAGCTCTGTTAGGTTAAAGCTCATCTTCTGAAGTTGGGATATTTTTCCTCCAACATGTTCCAGAGGAATCACCTCAAACCAGATGTTGGACTGGATTTTATTTCACTGTCATTTGTGAATGTTAGAGCCTCATTTTCAACAGTGGAGCTATAAAGGTTGAAAAAGGTTATTATTTTGGAGAAAGTCTCATCAACATTAATATTTCCACTAAAGACGCGAAACAAATTTGTTTGACAAAGGAAAAGCCTCTCAGAGTCTGAGGACAGCACCAAACTATTTTTTTTATATTAGACAATTTAATTCCACATAATTATCTCAGTATAAGCCATTTGTTTGTTAAATACTTAATGAAACATATTTACCGTGTTTGATGTTTGTTGTAAATGACGTATTCTCACAAAGAACGAGGTAATTAGTCCAAATTTGTCGTTTATTGAACGTTCAGAAACTACAGCGGCTGTGATGAGCCACATCGAAGGTAAAACAACCCGAACAGGTGATCAACTCTAAACCACTTGCACCTTTTTACTCTCCGTCTCTCTCTCTGTCATTTAAGCACACCCATTGCCATGGCAACCGCCTGCGCTCCACAAGCCGACCATAGATTACTAAAAACATGACATTTAGTCCGTTACGATATCAGGTTTTCAGGCTTGATATTTATTTTGCTATCGTTAATAAGAGCTCCCTGAACACAGCGGAGGTTTATTAGTTAATTTTAAACTCCTGCTCTAGTAATGGAACCGAAAAGTACAGAATTGCGCAACACCTTGTTGAAACAATTACTGAGATATTGTTGTTGGGTCATTAATTTGAGCACGTTTTGTTGTTCTTTAATAAAGTTATGAACGTTTTGATAAGGAGCCAGGGGAGGACGTGCTGCTCTCAGCATCCTGGCTGCGTTCAGTTTGTCACCTAATGCTGAGATCGACTCAAAACCTTCCGCGATCGACATATCGCACCTCTACTCTAGCAAAGCACGAACAGTTCAGAAATAATATGAAATGGGAAAAAAGTTATTTATTAACTGATTAAGTGTGTTTTAGATTGTTCTTGAAAAACTGATCAGTCACGGCTGATTAGTGGGTGAACTCACGGCTGCACAGTGAACCCGTTGATGTTTTTTTACAGCAGACAGCCGCTCCTCTCTTGCAGGTACTGCGTACCCCCGCTAAATCTTTTAGGGGTACAGTACCCTGCCGTACCCCCTTACTTTCACCCCTGATCTTGCTACAAGGCAACAATACTACCAACTTCTCCAGTGGCAGAAGTGGGTAGTATTGCTGCCCGTTAAAAGTATTATTATTTTTATCATTAATACAAGTCATAGTAATATTAAGAAAAACAAATAAAATCACAAATATGCAGCAGTACGAGATATAAAGATATACTTGAAGTCTTGATTTTCTTCACACTTGCAAACAGTTGTGTTATAAATCTTGGAACTGTAAGTATTTGTTGTTTATTTGCATAGTTGAACATAAATAAATAGTTTGTTTTGACTGATAATACAGCCATTGAGACATGTACTAGTAATGCTTGTTCTAGAACTAAAATGATTACATGATAATTCATAACGAGAGATAAATAAGAATGAGATCAACAATACACAAATTAAGTATAAAGCATACTTTTAAATAAGTAACATTTTGAAATAAATCAAGAGGATGTCATCATCTGTTGATAAAGTTCTGTGGAGAACTATGATCTGATGGTTCTGATCATGGTTCACATCCATGCCTCCCTGCAGGAGGGACGGCATCGTCCCTCCTGCAGCGTGTCTAGATCCATATTATGAAACATCTTTGAGCAGTTTTACATCCGTAAACATCATTTGCACCGCGTTAGTCAAATGCAGATTTCGGCTACAGTAACGGCAGAAAAAAAATCTCAGTTTCCTCCTGTAATGAAGCCCATTTGTGTGATCCTGCTGCCACTGCAGCGGTCTGTGAAGGTGTTTGTGTGGAGTGTGACAGCAGAAAGCAATTGATCAGGACAGGTTCATTGATCTGCGGTTCAGTAGATGAATAGATCTAGAGATCAAACAGACACACACATATTTAACAGCATGTTGAGTCACACTGTGCTACACCTGAACACAGCGCAGGTTCCTATATGAATGCAGCGCGGAGCACTGATAACCGATCAATGCCATTTGGCCTTGCAGATATGATGCTGTTTTTGGGTTCATTCCACAGTCAGTCATTTGCCACCGGCTAGGTGAGAGTGTGTATGTTTGCGTGTGTCTGCGTGTGTGTTTGAGAGACCAGAGCCAGTGACAAATGAGGGTAAATAACAGAGAGGGGTGCAGCGTGCCGAACTCATGACCCAGAGAGATAAACAGAGAATCAGAGTTGGCCAGGCAGGTGGGATGGAGAAGGTGTGGTGAACACGCGAGTGTTTAGTGTGCTGCGCGGCTCTGATTGGCTAACGCGACTCTAATGGACGAGCTAACCCTCCCCTCTCGCAGCCCCCCCGGCAGCTTGCCGAAAGTCCGTGTACGTATGTGTGTGCGCGCGCGCGCGAGGCAGCCGGCAGACCGAAGCTAGCCGAGGAGGCAGGTTCTAACTCCCAACTCCAATGAGCTCGCAGCCAGACACACACTAAACACTCTGCTCGGCGCTTTCTCTTCAACTCTGGGACACGGAGGAGCAGCAGAAAGAAGACGGAGCGGAGGAGAGAGGGGGAGAAAGGCAAGAGGGAGACTGGCGGAGTGTGAGGGAGATCAACCATGGCTTCAGATCCGGGGCTGGCTGTGATACTGCTGTGGACTATATCACTCAGGGCTGTGGGCGCCGCAGGAACCAGCAGCAATGAGGGTAAGACTAGCACTCTGCACTCTTCTGAATTAAAGCTAAATCATCCACTAAAGTGTTTTCGTACGTCTGAAGGCAGAAGTTTGCCCAAAACAACTTTAAACATATCTGTGTATGTTTGAACTAATCCAGAAATTGCTCATTTGATGATTGCGCGCGCGAGCGACGATCACAGCCGCATGTGTTTGGCGTTAGTGACGTGAGCGTGTCTTCTTCTGTGAGTTCTCCGAGGACATCCTCTCTCTTCATGTGTATCCCCAGTGTTTTCGTTTCATATGGAGTGATTCCAGCAGCCTTTTTTGTGTGTGTGTACTTTCATTCCCCCCTGCCCCGCATCTTTCCACCTGGATACGAAAATCTGTTTTTGTCACTTGTTCAGCTGATGTCCCACACCGCCCAAAGTCCCCTGATACATTTCATTATTCCATTCAGTTTAGGTTCATGAGCCAGAGTAAAGAAAACGTCCAGTTTCAGCACCACTGCAGGAACGAACGAAAGAGTTTAGTACTCAGTTGAAACGTGATGTCAAAAGTATAAGGTTCCTATAGACGTTCTTAAAAAAGTGGAATAAATAGAATTTATTTTAACTTCCATGTCTGAATAAGAAAATTGAGTATGGTAAATGTTTGACTTTCCAGACTTATTAAAATGTTAATTGAAATATTTATATTTAAAAAATTTTTATCCAACCCATTTTCCAGAAATGAATTTACATTCATTCAAAATTAAAAATGGAACCGTATTCCTCTACTTTTTTCTTATTGGACAATAAGTTCTTAATTTTGATACCAAACAAGTATTGGCGCTAATTTTTGGGAATTTTACGAATTAAATATATGTGTAATCGGGCAAAATCTGTGATCTATTTTACTATTACTTTACGAGATTAAGCCTAGTCCAAAGAGTCCAGCTTTTGCATAGATATTAATTAGACGTGAAAAGACCATTTACCAAACCACTGAATTGTAAATTAGTTTTGGTATTGAATTGTTTCAAATGTAGGGAAATCAGAAGACCTAAACTAGATTGGCGTTTTTTCACTCAAATGTTCAGGTTTCTATTATGCCTAAAATAAACCTGAAAAAGTGTGGAACTTTGTAAATAAATACTTACAAGAACCTGGGGCGAAGCTGCTTCTTCTCCGGTTTACAAAAGTCACAGTGGAGAGAGCCAGGCCCACTTCAGGTCATATCTGCAAAATCACATTAGATTTTATCTCTATGAAATTTTATGCCCTCTTTTCCTTCACTGCTCTTGTTTGAACAATGTCCATTTGAATATCTGACCGCGGATACGTTCCCTTTCCTGCTTGAAGTCGGCAACTTTGAAAGATGATTCTCTTTTAAACAAACTCATAACGTGTCTGAAGACAAGGACTCATTTTGTAGTTTTATCTCCACAGGTCTGAAATCAGTGGTTAGTTTAAGTGAAACCATTGCATTGCCACAAACTGTGAATTAGGAGTAGACTGGACGAAGATGCTTCCGTTTTAAAGCTTTTATTGTTGTCCGATAGCAAACTGTGAAAAGAAGGGCAGAAAAATCTGGAAGCAAAGCCATGAAAATTTCCTTCACTAAATATCATCTTCCAAGGTTGGACTTTGACATTAAATAGAACTTTTTGTGACTGTAAAAAATATGTTTAGAGAAAGTGTTCAGGCAAACAATGAAATTCAAATCCAAAAGAAATTATTTTAACTTCTGCTCTAAGCACTTTTTTTCCTAATATTTAAACTTCAAATGGAGCTGTGGTTTATCTTTAATCCACACAATTAGAAATTAATTTGATTTCAACATTATACAAAATAACTGAGGCAAGTAAAAGAAAAGAACACCTCTGCTTTAGTTATGTTTAAAATGAAGAAAAAACAAAACATAAAAAAAACTATTCAAGTCTCATTTGGACCAAAATATAAATCATAGATTTTGAAAGAGAGTAAGTTGTTTTCCTATGAAATTTATAAAAATAAGTTAAGAAAAGAATCTCTTGCTTTTCTTCTGCTTAAAACCGAACTTTTAACTGGGCTGCAAATATTTAATTTCCACTGAATAGAGGAGTTTGTCTTTGAAAAGCTTTAAATTTAACTGGTGCAAAGGCTTCAAGCAAAACCTCGCTGCACAGCAGGCGGGCATTCAAACTCCCTCACACTGGATGAACCAGGTGTGTGTATAGAGGACCTCAGAGCAAGCAAGGGCCGCCAGCCATTTAGTTTTTCTTTTTTCAATAAAATGTATATATTTTAGGTTTGCTTCAATCTTCTGTTGTATGTAGATATTAACAGCCAGTCGTTTTTTGACGACGAAGGCTGAATTATACTTTTGATCCATATGCAGATTAATTTATATGTACAGAGATGAACACAAGGAAGCAAAATATAAAAATAGAAATCAAGTAATGTTTGGAAAAATTATTTTATGTCAGTTTTCTTAACAAAAAAGAGGAATATTGAATCTTGCACAGAGTCCATTGCATGGTAGAAAGTCAAAGGTAGAATATTTATTCAGCTGGGATTGAATCCAGAACCTTGTTAGCTTTGTTTTCTTTATTTCATTTTCATAATCTATTCTGTTTTTACACACATTTTTAATACTTTGCCACCATTAAGATTCTTCATATTTATGGAAAAGTATATTTAATCCTTGACAAGACAGAAGGCTCAGTTTATAAAAGAATAAAAATGGCCTATAAAAATATGCAATAAGTCAAAAACAGTCTTTGAAGTCAGTACATATGTTTTTAATGTTGTAAAAAAAAAATCATTTTTGGAGGTAGCAAAACTAAAAGTGTGCATAATAAAAGAGCGGCAATCAATTCTAAATGTTTTAATACTTAGATGAACGACGATTCTAATAGCAGCCTCATACACTCTACCGTCTCAGATGTCTGGATAATACCAAGGCCACTTACAGCAAGAAAAAAATACATCTACGATATCTGTAAAAAGTAAACCAAGAAGTTCTGAAATAGATAGAAATTAAACAACATTTTGAAGTGAAACCAAGCATACAGAGATGACAATTACACTTATAATTTATCTAATAAAAGAAATAACTGGTTTGGTCACTGCAGTTTTTTTTCTTAGTTTTATTTTTTTGTCATTGTTCGTACGTTTGCAATTTTACGTCTTGTGTGTCTGTTTTTAGAGTTCATGTTTGTGTCCCTATTTCATCATGAGGGTACTCACTGCATTGTTTTCACATATAGGTTTGATATATGTGAAACCTATATGTTTCACATATATCAAACCTTTAGGTTCAACAACCTAAAGGTTTAAAAAGAACCAATGAGAAAAAACAAAACAAATTCCCTTTTTTTTTTTTTTTTTTCCAATAATGCAATTGTTGAATTCATGTGAATTTCTATTCTAATCATAGATTCACACACCAGGCTTTGATTTAATATTAATCTTTATCTGAAATGACTAGTGTTTAGGGGAAATACTACATAGCTTACAGTATCGTATTAAACAAAACTGAAACAATTTAAATGGAGATAAAATGTGATGTCATACTCTTTATGCATATGCATAAAAAATATATATATATATAGTTGTTATTTTGATAAACAGATATGAAAAGGCAGTGTGCATTGATAGTATCTGACAGAAACCCGAGTTTGTGTTTTGATAATATTTCTTCAGTCTCACATTTGAATATCTGGAAAATTGATGTAGAAATTCTAAATCCGTCTTGAGTGTCGGGACAAAATTTGAAGTCAATACAAACTAAAAGACGAGGGAGCTAGCACACTGTTCTTGAACGATGGAAGATTTTTAGAACAGCTCTACACAGCGATCATACTTCACACCTAACCAGGAATAAATACCTGCTAAAGTAGCTATAAGTATAAATACTCACAACATTATTCAAATGCATTTTACTTTTTGTGAAGTAGCGTAATGTTTATTACATAACAGATTGAACTTGCCTAGTTAAGTTCCTTGGCGTTTAACAGTCAGTCGAACGATGAGTCTCAGAGATTGTTGCCTTTGTGTCTTTAAAGAACTACCAAAACGAGACTTTTTCACCGCTGTTCGATCACCGATTTTATAGCACTCTGACCTGTCTATTCAGATTTTAGCCGGCTCCGATTCCTCTCTCACAATTATAAATAACTATGTAGAAATTATTTGTCTAATACAGGGATAAATTGAAGATTGAACTGTCATGAAATTGAGCAAAGAAATCTTTATCATAAAACAAAACATGTTTCCAAAAAATATTTCTCCCTCTACATTACAGAAAATCTACAAATTCACTTAAGTCCTGCTTGAGACAGAGGTGTCCCTATATAACAACTAAAACAAGACAAAGCTCTCAAACTGGTTTTATGTCCACACTTAAAACAGAGTAGTCAACCATATCACAAGTTGTTTGTTTATGTTTTTTTTTTTTTTTTTTTTTTTTTTTCAAGTTCAGCTTCATGTTAATAGCAGCTGCGATTAACACAATACTGGAGAGGGGGGCAGAGGAAGCTCTGATTTGCCATGAGATGTGTTTGATTGTTAAACTGTTTATTTATTGTAACTATACAGTAGCATTTCTATGATTTATCGTTGATTATTTATCAGGAATCTTCTCCCTTATGTGTGTTTGTGAGAGAGAAAGAGATGGAAATAGGTGTTACACAGCTCTACAGTGAAACATAGTTTCACATTAATGTGGCTGGCATTACTAAGGGTGTATTTCCCATTGAAACACTTAACTTCAATCGGCTGCACGGTAGTCATAACTGAACTTCTGAAAAGGATGAAAAGGAGAAACTGCTCCACTCTGAGTCTAACACCCTTTTGTGCCTGGCTGAATAAACGATTGTCCTGCACACCTTTAACTTTAATCCACGCTAATGCTAAATAATCTTACCTTTATAACATCTTCAGCTCTGAAGAATGTTGTGTTTGCAGT
The DNA here is from genome assembly GCF_904066995.2 of Poecilia reticulata. NCBI lineage: Eukaryota > Metazoa > Chordata > Actinopteri > Cyprinodontiformes > Poeciliidae > Poecilia > Poecilia reticulata. Next base: position 31,889,565 of record NC_088834.1, read on the forward strand.
ATAAAATCAGCTAAATTGAGATCTTCCTAGGTATTTCTCGTTTCTCTGGTAACGTGTGGAAATCTTGCTCTTCTTTAAAATATGTTGTGAAATGTTCGTTGAGAAATTCTGAATTTCTAGATGACATTGTCCAGCAACAGGTGAGGGAGGGGAAATTCTACTGTAAGCACCGTATGACCAATTAGAAAACATCTCACTGGCTGCATTTCCACTGACCATAAAATTGCTCAAATTGAAATTCCAAAAACAAATCTCCTTAATGGAAATCCTCCTGGCAACATAGCATTTTGGGAAAAAACTCAAGTTTTTTTTGTTTTTTTTTTAAACGTTTTTTCCCTAGGTTGAGGTGGTTTTTCAACAGTATTGAAATTTGTGTACACATAGCAGCTTATTTGTTCACACTGGCCTCCTTGGACAATGTGTAGCTGGTGCCACCAGAGCTCTCACAGCATCGCACATTTCATCAAAAGCTAGGCCTTCATTTTAAAGTGTTGAATCCATAGCTCTTATGTAAAATTGTCAAGTACAATTTCCCCGAAAACGGCGCCCTCGTAGCTGCTCGCAAGTATGAGGAGTTTGCTGCTCCAATGACTGAATAAGATGCAGATGTCTTTTCTGGTAGATGAGTGCTTGCGCCATGGCTGAAATATGAGTGTCTTATGTAAGTATTTACATCCATCGCCGCCATGATATTTATTGTCCTATTGCGTGACCAGACTTAATAACAGCTCAATTGCAAAATTGAGCTTTTCGACACTAAAAGAATATGGGAATAGTTTTGTGCACATTTGTCTCTCAAAACATGAGCTCAAACTCAAATGTGGTATTAAAAAAAAATAACTAAAAAAAAAAAAAAAACGTAGGCCATCACTCCCTGGATAAATCATAGATTGCCAATATAAAAGAGACTGATATTTGAATCTGTTTTGTCAGGTGATGTGTGAGCCAAATATACTTTATATTAGACATCTGGTGTGAGTCCATACAGAATCACCTACCAGGATTTTCTCCACACAGACCCTTCTATCTGCGAGCGCTGTCCCTGATTTCTCTCACTGCCACGTGCAGCAGGAGGATAGCAAGCTTTCCTTCAGGTTGTCGTTCGTTCTGAGGAAGATGAAAAGACCCACGCAGAGAACAGGACTCACTGCTAATGAGCAAACCGTAGGTGGATGATTATTAACACATACCTCTGCTGCAGGACGACCAACTGGGGAAATAGGGACCCAGAGGCAGGAACAGTGTGTGGCAATCTCTTTTTTTTTATCTGCTTTATTTTAAGATTTGAGTATGAAATATAGAAGCAACTGAAACAAAAATACTGAGGTTGAAAGCAACTACACTGTTGGGAGGATAGTTTTTTTTCTTCTCCAGCAAGAAAATGTAAAGACAAATTTGTCCGCTGGAAAAAAATGTGTTTGATTTAGATCGCTGCTGCCGTGGACGTACACACAGCTGTTCATTTTACTCAACTATTCTAGTCAGCAGGAGACCAGGCTCGTGTTTAGCAGCATTGTGTGAAAAGAAACTACGTCTCGGTTAATAGCTCAGAGAGAAAACCTCATCTCCATACATTAGAGAGAGAAAAAGCCTCTCGGCTATTACGCTAAGTAGTGAAGCTGCTTAAGCCACATAGCTCAAGGACACTTCAGCAGCCTCTCTGACAGGATACATTTCAGCCCCAAAGCCTTTTATGCTTCAAATTTTAACACAGATTACTGGTATCAGTATGTAGCTTTTCACACATAAAACACTTTATCTGAACGTAGATTACCTGCCGCAGTCTGTTCTGAATATTTACTTTTTCCTTCCTGTGTTTTAATGTAGTCCTGTAATGTGTAGAATAAATTAGAGCCTCTTTGAAAATGTTATGTATTTCAGTAACTCCATCATTAAGGGAAACTCGTTATACAGATTAGCTACACATAGCTTTTTTCTATTAATTTCTACTAATTTTTATGATTTTATGCTTCCAGCAAATGAAATCATGACATTTAAGGTTAGATTATTATGACCAATAAAGAACATTTGAACTTGGTAAAAAAAAGTATGTTTAATACCTGGAACATACATTTTGATACATTTTGAAAATGTACTTTTAATTTGATAAATGAGGCTATTTTCTATTTTTCTTAACTATGACTGTGAACAGAATGGCAATTGGAGAAAATATTCAGCTCGATAAATACAATTACTTAAAAATGACTGAATTCAGAGAGTGTATTCCGTATATAGCTACAGTCTTCTGTTGTATAAATAAAAATACATTTTGAATTTATCGGTTGTTTTAGGAGGTGCTGACTTAAAATGCACTTTCCCTTTGGGATCAGTGACATTTTTTAAAATTGATTCAAGTAGAATTTAATTCTTAATTTTTAGCTGAAGTTATTCATACCCCTGTCAGATTTAGGTTTAATTTTTTTTTTAAATGAATAATTTTGTTTATGATTAAACTAGGCATTTCTCAAATGACAAAACAATGAACCCCACGCCCCCACAAACACACAAAATAAATCCTGATCAGCTTTTTATTCATTTAAAAGAAACTAATTTTAAAAAATGGTTTGGTGATGATGTCCAAGTATAAATTGATGTTTATGAGCCCAGATGTTAATTATTTTATACCTACTCATTCAGGTGGGTTGTTTTGGGGTTATTAGGTAAAACAAATCACTCCTACATGTTGGCTTTTGTGGGGCGTTTCACTATTCACTCTAATGACCAAATATACAATAAGCAGTTTTACACTAACATAAATCATTTTCTTAATTTGAATAAAATTTAAAACAAACCAAAATTTCTTTTTAAAAACTCAATTAAATGTCTTCAAAACACAAACCACATGCTTCGACTCTATTGTATCTCCGATTGAGTTTCTTACATATTAGATTTACACATTCAATAATAAAAGTCAATCGCAGCAGCTTTTAATATTACCCTGGATAATGTTTTTTTTTTCTATAACTGTCAATATTTTATTATTACAACAACTCAGTTTCCAAACATGGACCCAGACTTGCTCACACACTCAGTCAAGTAGCATTCAGGAGATCCTCCTCTCCTCTTCCCCACAGTGGTCCAAAGTCCAAAATATCCCACTCAAAGCTCATTCAGCAGTTCTGCTTGCTTACAAGCATTCAAAGTCCAGTCTCCAGTCGCCATGCTGAGGTTTTCCGACTGCGGAGTTTTGGGACTTTCTTAACAACCGTGGAGTTGGTGTTGCTATGTTAGCACACCCACAGTGGCTCATCAAAACTGCAACCAAGTCCTCTGACCTGTTTGTGTCGTTCTTCTCACTACAACACACTTGTCCTTCTTCTGTCCTCCCCTGTTCTCCTAAACCGCTTTAAACAGCATTGGGATTGTGCTATGTGTTCTGTTTTTAATACCATTTTTCTCAATTTAAAGATGGACCATAAAATATTACTTTATCACATGTACATAAAGTACATCACTTTTTTTCATGAGCATATTTTATTGTCTGCTAAATGCCTGGCCTGATATAAACCAGTTTGTTATTCTACACTTTTCCTCCTATAGAAGATCTGGGCTCTCAGCTTTTGAGCAATGATTGATTCCTGGAGGTGAAGGACTCTGTTGAAGTTTTACATTTTACATCACTAACCATTGTCTGTGATGTATGTAATGCGCCAGTTTGATTCTATGAAGCCTGCAGAAAATGTTCTCCGCTGTAAACAACCATCCTCCACAGTTCCGATTCGAATGAAGCGACTGTTAATGCTCATGTCTGGAAGCGTGACCATCACGGACTGAACGGCTTCCTTCACTTCCCCCTCTGTCATTGCTACAACTACAGGCAGACTACAGCTCAAAAACAGTGCAGAAAAACAACATTCACAAATTCTTCTTCTGTTCGCTGATTGACTTGGTAGAAATTCTACTGTAGCAATCTGAGACGGGAGAAAGCCAAGCCTGCCCATGAAGTGAGATTAGAATCAAGTGGAATTGCGTTGGTAGGCACTGGCCAGACGACTAGATGCCAGAATAATGACAAACTAAAACCTAAAACCATCTTGGTCCTGGTTCTTTAGTCCCTATTTTAAACGAACAGGAATCGTCCTATTTGTGTTTGAAATGGTACACCTTTTCTTCACTCAGCCCCACGCATATCACTCAGACTCACGGCAACGCGAGTGCGGGACAGGAAGCAGGAAGAGGAATGTTAGCATTCATTGATTGCTCAGGGCATAGCAGGACTTAAGCTGAGCTGTAAAGCATTGACGCCATGAAAGTCTCCAGTGGCATAAAAAAGTCACTACATTTGTCACTTCCTGTTTCTTTTTGTTTATTGTTTTATATATTTATGTATGTGTGTATATATATATATATATCATTGGTCATATATAAGGCGCACCGTATTATAAGGCGCATAGAATAGACGCTTCAGTTTGGGTTGCCGATTTGTTCCATACTCTATTATTACACATCCACATTTATAAAGAAGTGGTCCCCGATTACTTTATATAGTAGGCTGCCCCAGTCATTGTTTCACTCACGGTGTTGGTGTTATTGTGCCCAACTGCTTTCTGGGTAACACAGACCAACCAACACGCAGCCGCCGCAGTCTCTGTCTCTCTTCCATAAAATCTTATGGAAGGTGATCAAACTTTTTGACTTGAGGCGAGCGGCCCACGGTGTAGAGGTAGATCCGGGAGCCCATATGTGGGGTCTTTCAGTTCTCAACGGTTCCCAGCCTTCAGACCTTGGCTTTCCTTTCTACTTATGCCCACTTATTGTCTGACTGCCATCACTAAAGGCTAGTAATTCCACAAAACACCTTAAAAAATCTGTTTTGGCTTAAATCGTGGTGTTTAAAAGGCATTTCTACTGAAATTTAAAGGAACTATGCATAAACTAGTTAGTTATTTCTGAATTATTTTATATAATATTTTGGGCTTCTAGGAAATGGAGAATTAGAAATGTATAAATAATGTTGGTAATCCTAACTGCTTTAGAAAAGAAATGCCGTTAATGTAAATATACAGTTCAATATACATTAATCACTAATCATGTCTTTTATTACCTCTTCACAGACTTTTTCTGAGCTAAAGTCTTTTCACTTTATCATTTTCGGTTGAACTACTTTTATGAGCTAACTATTGCAAACTATTCTTTCTGGTTCTTAAATTTACGACTCGTTTCTTCTCTGTTCATTCAGACTGTCAGTCGAGGCTCTGTAAAGCGAACTCCTCTCCTCCTCAGGGGAGAGTCTTTATTTTTAGTGAGGTTGGAACGCAGACTTTTCCCTTTTTTCCCATTCTGGCTGGTTTTTCTTTACACAGGTTACGGATGTTTGACCCTCCAAGAGTTTTCCTCCTGCAGGCACCGGTGTCTATGAAGACATCAACCTTGTTAGCCAGCTGTCAACAGAAATGTTGGAGTCACCAGATCGATTTGTCCTCAGAGTGGTGAAAGGCCACGCGTCCCGAGGTGGAGGCCTCTCCTGTGTGCCGTCCAGACTTTTATCAGATCCTTATGCTGGGCTGGCCACAGATCAGCGGCGGTGAGCTGACTCCGCTGTGCTCTGTGATCGCAGTCGTGCTACTGGTAAATACATGCTTCTACACTTTGCTAGCATGCGGGGTGTGCGGTCTCTCCTTGGGATAGCCGAGGATAGAGCTGAAATGTGAGAAATGATTGTAGTCGAGGCTTGGCAGCCCGGTAATGGGCTGGTGTTGTGGTTGTGTTGGCACGTCCTTCCTGGGAGAAAATCCTTGTGATGTTCCCTTCAGCGGAGTGACGGAGAGGTGTTTCTGCAGGGATGGCCTCCACTCAGGTGCAGGCTGACAAGACGAACAGCAGATGAGTTTAAAACAAAGGAGCTGCTTCGTGATGGAGGCTGATGGAGAGAAGCGCTCCGCTCGCACGCAGAGTGCACACAGTGAGATCAAGAGAGGGAAAGAGGGGGTGGCAGCTGTCTAAAACACACCTTCTTCAAGTTTCACCAGCTGGCGTCTTTAGAAACATTCGGAGGGAGCACCAAGCTGATATTTGCTGATAAAATGCTCTCAATTCCTTTTAATCCTTCAAAGGACTTAAATGTTCATCAGGTTTAATGGAAGTCCAATGAAAGTCTATTATTTTCTGATAACCACAGGCAAACCTGCCAGCCGGTTCCCAATGCTGCGTTCCAGCTATTAAAGTTAAACTGCAGGTTTGTGCTGCCACTCTGTGAATAATCAGAGCTGCTTTACTTACAAAATGTGGAGAATTTATAGGAATTCAAACACTTGAACATATGTAGCAAATGATAATTAATGTAGTACTGATTTTAGACGATACATTTCATCAAATTTATCACAACTTTTTTTTCTAAGAATATTAAAATGGCCAGGTCAATGACTTGAGAAGCTGGTGAGTGTGAACATAAGAATGTGTTAAAAGATGTGCTTTATAACACAACTGCCATAGTTTAAAATACTTTGAAACAGCCTTGAGCACACAAGCCTTAACGTCTCCTTCATTTTTAATGATCTGTTTGCTTTATTTGTACGCTGGATCCGTGAGGTGAACCCCACTAAACTGCTGGAGGACTGTAGGTTATACCAAAATAAAAGATCAATTCAGAATGTAACGTTTTTTTCAAACATGTATTATTTACACAGTTAAAATGGTGTAAGTTCATTTCTGAAAAAAAGAGTCGACTTATTCTTAGGGATTAGTTAGAAGGTAAATGATCAGATTAAAAAATGCTTTGACAACTGTTTTTGTAAAATACTTTGGGTTCCTTCATTTTTTTTTTTGTTTTGTGAATTTTATTTTTGCCAGCTTTGATGTGTTGATGCATAACGTTTGGCCAGTTGATTTAGGGTATATTTGAATTATTTAAATAGAGTGACAGTAATTTATTAATTTTTTTTTTTTAGAAAAAGGAACAATCTGTCACTTTGACTCCATTTTAAATACGTTGTGAACAAATAGACTTTGGGCTAACAAATAGACTTTTTTAAATTAGCTTGAGTTATAGTCTCAGACATTTTTTGGCAACTTTTTGAATTTTCGACAAGAATATGATAGAAAACTGAAAATCTATCAGAATGAACGTTGCAGATAATTTTTTCACTCCTAGTTTTATTTTTCAGCAAATTTGTTTTTATTTGAGTTAGCGTAATGAAGCTCTGCATTTCAAGATAAGATTTTGCAACAACTCAAAGCAGACCTCATGCAGTTCTATCTTCTGTTTCAGCTTTCACATCTAAACCAGGAGTCTACAGCCTTTACAGTCCAAACAACTGCTTTTTTCCCTCAGTCCAGCTAAATAAAACTCATTCAGGGTCATAAATGTTGCATTACTTTTTTAAAAAAGACATGTTTTGATTTGTAATCTATAGATTTTCTAAATTTGCCATGTTGTAAGAACAAATTTTACCAATAAAAGATTTTAAAATAAAGAAAAATGTGTATCTTTTGCAAAAAAGAGGATGGATACATGTTCTCCCATGGGATGTTGATATTTGTAGAAAATCCTGTAATAAAAAAAAAAAGACATTTCCAACCAGTCTCCTTCACCAACTGGTCTAAGAAAGTATCACTGGTACTTTATAGTGTTGAAATGCTGAAAAGTCCAACATTTTACACACTTTAAAAGAACTGTGACTAGAAAGTCTACATCTGATAAATAGAAATTTTACTTTTTCCCTCTTACAAAAAAACAAAAACTAAGACAGAAAGGAAATATGTAAATGATATTTAGAAACTTAAGTCTTGTCTAAATAGTGAATTAGTAGAAAATCTCTCCTGCCAGTTTATCCAGACATCTCTTCAGGAATATGTACACACAGACATAAAAGATCCTAGTTTAGAAAATGATAATTTATGTAAACCTATCTTAAAAAAACTGAAAGTGAAAAGATATTGATTCCCATGCAGTTTTAACAGAAGGTTTTCAATGTCTGTCATAAGCCCCTTGTCTGTGACTCACCTACTGGAATTCATAAAAATACAAACATACAGTTCAAATATAAAAAGATCTCAAGGTTGAACACTTCACAAAAACATTTCAATCTGGACTAGATAAGTCTGACAGAAGGAAAATGACAGGAATTCTCCCAACAATGTTTCACTGTTCTCTGCGTCAGCTGCCTCATATTCATACAATCCCTCTTAATTCACAAATCTATTCCTTGTCTCACTCTGATAGCAGATTAACAAAATGGGCCATGTATCCCTGTGAGGTTGTAAACAGAGTGTGTGCTTAAGTTTTTATGCCAATTGTTCAATTATTACAACAATGTGTCCCATTCTGACTAAATATTCTGGTGAGAAACAAAAACCTAATTAAAAGTAGCATTACATCAGATTGAGTGTTAGAAATGGAGAAACTGATGTATACCAACACATGGGGAGTAATCTTTTTATTGCTCAAAGCAAACTTTCAAAAAATTAAAAAAAATCTGATCACTAAATCAGAATCAGTTTGCCTTTACATATGATCTGATAGTTATTAAAACTTGCCACTCTTTTCTGTAGTGGTAGTATTTATTTAATCTCCACTTACCATCCTTCTTACTGCAGGTTGTGGTAACATAAACATGGGTCCTTGTACAGTCAAGCAGCCAGTGGCTAAAGAAAATGCATATCTATGTTACATAATATTTAAACCCTAGAGAACCAGGAAGGCAAGGGCTACTAATTAAAAGTTCCTTAAAACTATGGCGGTATAAAACTGTCAAGCATAAATTTAAAACATGCAGGTATGCAGAAGGTTGAGCGGGATGTAGTGCTTAACACTACTGTGGTGCACACAAGTACAACACGTACACTGGATTGTCTACCTATGAAAATGACTCCAATGTAACATAAGCACTGACAGTCAGTATCATAAGTTCAGCACAACCTAACCTCTGAATAAACCTTCCAGACCAGAAATCAATGAGCTTTGTTGGTAAAATATTGATAAAATCACACAACTGTAAGAAAATGTACTTTTTCAGTTGACTGAAGTTATTGATCGTTCTGAAACTACCAAAGTCACTTTTAAATTGAAGTCTGAACAAAACAGAATTTTTGACTGTTTTTTTTTATTTTAGGTTTTCTTATGACACTAGTGGCCTTTATTCAACTGTAACTGGACAGGAACAAGGTGAAAACATGCAGTAAATGACCTGGGACTTGAACCAGGGACAAGTGTATGGAGGACTGTAGCCTCTGCATGTGGTGCGCCTGCTCTACCACTGAGCCATGTGATGTCCAGCTGTATTTAGGTTTTGCTGCTTTTAGCATTATCAATGAACCCATCACATGTCTGGACTGTGGAAAGTAATTAGAAAACTTATTGAGAACATTTAACCTCTGTAAAGGGACCTCTCAACTGGTCATCGAAACAGACTTCACTGCCAACTTAGTTTATTTTCATAATTAGTTTTTTTATGGAATCATTTGAATTTACATATAGTAAATGAAAAGCCTTCATTAATTTCATTAAAGTTAATCTAAACATTGCCTAGAATTGTTCAGCCCAGCCTTTGAAATCCTATTATCATTTAAGAGAGCAATTAACTTTCAGAGAGAAAAAAAAGCAATACATAGTTTTATAAAAAATGGCAGTGCAGTCCTATTATGACGTACAGAACATATCTGATGCCCGAGGGACATAAAAATAGAGGTCACAAGCATCCTTTCTCTCTGTTTAGTAAACCAGACCAACTGATTGCAGTTGGATGTCTGTGAATTAGGTCTTAATGTTGAGCTTTGTTTTGAAGTAAAGTGGTTTAACCTGTCACAACATTGTACTATATTAGATTGCATAAAAATTAAATTAATAATTACATTTAAAATAAGATTTGAAACATTACTGAAATTGTAATGTTTAAAATCTATTCTAACGAGGTATTATGTCAGATGTCGTTCACTGGCCGGGTAAAAAGCTTAGCTAGCTTATAGGTTTGACTCTGAACCACAAGTCTTAAGAACATCATAGATTTGAGCTTTTCTGTTTTCTGCTGGTCAACAGACACTGTGTATGAGAGCATTTAGCTCAGCCAGCCTTAGTTAAATGTTAAACTAAATGCTTAGCTAGCTTTCAAAAACTAACTTTATTCAACAATTGATAAATGTTAAACTTAGAAAGTAATAAAAAAACAATAGAAATAATTTCATATTTAATACACTCAAATATGTTTTTTTTTTCTTTTTGTTTTAGTGAGGAAGAACAAATCAAATAGGAGGTAATGATGCATTTTTTTGATAAAGTCATTTGAAGAAAAATAGGCATTTCTGGTGTTTTTACACCCGATACTCCAGTAGACTCGGTTAGATTTGGGATGAAAGTTGCAACATTTGTTGCATGTTCAGCTGGTCCGGTTTACTTTCACACTGCACTGTCAACCAATCCAAAACCTTTGAAAAACCTGTTTACCCTCTTCACCTGTGGTAGCGCTGTTCTAAGAACCACTGACGGAAACATGAAAACCTCTAAAGAAGACACAGAGCACAACTTCCTTCTTCACGAAATCCAAAAACGTCAGAGTGGTGTCAGATTGTGGCAGATGTAGGATTTCTGTTTTGTCTTTGACAAAAGATCATAATACATTTCTCCCACTAGCGCTAGACTTGTATGTTTGTTTTTGGTTGTATTTACCCAGAATGCCCTGCACTGTAGTCGATTTTTGGAGTGGTCTCTGGTCTGTTAGACATTCGCATTCGCTCCAGAGTTGTCTTCAGCTGAACATAGACCTAGGTTGTTAGGCGGTCCAGAGTTCACGTGTTTGATCCTCATCATAGTTCGATTGAACATTCATGTCTCCCCAAATGAACCAGACTTTATAGGCAAACAAATTAGAGTTGGTTCAAAGCCGACTAAAAGGGGCTGGTGTGAATACACCCTTGGTATTTGATTTAAAATTGCAGCACAAAGATGTTATGTGAGACTGTTATCTGAATCTAAGCAAATATTCATAGATGACACATTTGGCCAACTTCCTCTTATGCTATCAAAGACCTTTCATCGCTCTAAAAGGCCACCTACTCTGTAATTATGAACTGATTAGTCAGAGTAAAAACAGATTTCATGGCCCAGCTATCAAAAAAATACTGCAAGTACCACACAAATAGAACTGCACAGAAAACGCTAAAATCCAACATTGTTTTGTTTCTTTTGGCAGCACTGTCTGTGGTAGACATAAGGAATCACCAAAGAAAACTCCTCTACCCCTCCACTGCATGTTTTGAAGGCTTGGAGTCACGGCCACATTTGTATGACCTGTATTCATTTCTGCCTAACGTGTTTCTATAGATATCATGGTCTATTTTCTCTCATAAGGTAGGCACTCTCTGAAGAAGGAACAGTGACGTGACCATGGTGTGAGACATGCTGACTGACAGTAATTATCCCCATTCATCATTAGGCATAAGCCAGGGATGATAAGAGCTCTTTATGTAAAATGTCAGCTCGCTGAAATGATGAAAATGATTAAAGGGCTTCTGCGTGAAATAGAGACGTACATACAGCTCAAGCTGACAGCATGGGGCCCGCGGATGGAGCGCACTCTGACTGGGAAAATGAAAAAGAATGCAAGTACTTTTATTTATTAAAGTGGAGTGAGGGCAAGGCTGATATAAAAACATCAGAGGCTTCCCGAGGCTGCAAGTTGAGTGTATTGATAAAATTTCTACTATTTTCCCCGCTCTCTTTCGCTCTGCTTCTTTGCTCAACCCAGCTAACCTCTGGGTGAACTTTCCCAACCAGAAATCAATAAGCCCAGCCATACTTTGTTGAAATTTCACTGCAGCCGGTTAAACCACGAGTCACGACTTTCCCTCCGTTTCAGCAGTCATTGCGAAAACATCAACCTACTTCTCAGTGGACACCAGCGCACACAGATAGTACACTGTCATCTGCTTATAGACTTTCCTCTCTTTTGTATTCAACTCATCTGTCCTTCTCTGTCGCTTCTTTTCCCCTTACTTCTCCTTTTTACCTGCTCTATAAATAGCTCCGCTTGCCTCTCCTCTGCGTCTGTTGTCATCCCTTGGGAAGCAGGGCAGGCCTGGGCAGCAGTACAGTCGGCTGTTCACTCCGGTGTCCCCTGGGAACCGATGGGCCTCGCTAGCCCTAAGCATCCTCCATCCTCCATCATGCAGCAAACATGATGCCTCGCAGGCGTGCGTACACAAAGCAGGGTCTTGTGCTCCAGCCCAGGAGCACCTGCTAAAATAAGATATGAGGGATTGTGCCGGGCTACGCTGGCCACTGTAAACCCAATCAGAGGAGTGGAAGCTCCACTGCTTGCTCTTTCTAACCTAATCTTGTGGTTTCGGAGAAGGGTAAACCGTCGAGTGTTTAAAGTATATCCTGCTGTTTCTTTGTTGGGAAAGCGCTGTCTCCAGTAAATTTTGTGCTGATATTATCAAAAAAGTTGCACAGTGCACACCTCTGTGCTTAATTTCCATAACAATTTTGGACGCTCTGGCACTGATTATGATGTGTGCTCCTGTGTCTCCAGTGTATAAATAAGTTGTACCTTGCAAGACACGGCTCACCCAGACGTGATGCAGGGAAGGCTGCCAGTTATATTTTTCTCTGACTGGGAGATTTTAGATGAAGAAACTACTTTTCTGATTGTGGTAATCTAGAAACACAGACTCAAGACTGAACCTACACTTGTGCTCTATAGGCTCAGACATGACATAGATTGACATTTTAGGTCTACTCGTCTCTCTCATGTAATCATTAGTGAACTGAAGCTGATATGTAAGCAGACTACAGCAGCAGTTATTACTTGTGCATGCTTCCATGTGAAAGGGTCTGCTTGATTTCTTCACCACTGATCTTCATGACTGTGTGGTATGTATTCATGCTCTGTAATGACAATGAGAATGCTAATGTCTCTAGCTGAATGCTGTATTAAATAACTTCGAATTGTTTTAGAACAGAATTAAATTTATTTACATCTGATATAGTTATTTCAAATACTTTTTATAGAGTGTTCTACTGTTTTTTTTTTTTTTACTGTATTTAATAAAGGCTGGGCCCTTGACTCGTTAATTTTGATTAATTAATTACATGGATTTTAATGTGTTAAAAGTAGATTTTCTTTTACATACAAAGGTTCCACCCTGAACCTTTGTATCCATGTATTTTTGTTATACCTTCAAGTCTGATGCACAAGCAACATTGGCAAACGACAGCAATGGATGACGAAGCCGCTTCTCTTGGCTCACTGGTTGTTAATTTTTGCTTCAAAAATCGATCTGATTGGACACTGGAATAAGCAATTGTTGTGTTCAAGTTGTGCTAAAAGGAGTTATCCAATCAATGAAACTATTGGGGGCTAAAACAGCATCTCGGTGCTAAACATGTAGCATCAGCACAGACATCGTAAATGCTCATGTCAGCGTCCACAGGCCACATTTCTAAAGAAGTTCCATGAATGATCAGGAGTTCCTGAAACACTGGAAAGATGGATAGGATAGAACTTTGCTCCAATCAGATGGTTGAAAGATCTAAATCAGAGATTAAAAGCAATAAATACACTCCTGATCAAAATCTTAAGACCAGTTAAAATACTGCAAGAATTTTCATTTTGTACTATTGGATCTTAAGAGGGTTCTAAGTAGAGCTTCATAGTTAAAATAAGAAATCAGCGTAAGAGACAAAAACTTTTGAGCGGGGAATTAATTGAAAACTGCATTTACACTCAAACGTGATTTTTTTCAGCTGATCAAAAGACCATTGCTCAAAAAACCCCCCAAACTCCCCAAAACAGAAATCAAAGTGTCAAAATAAAGGACTCAGTAATGAGTAGCTCCACCATTCTTGTTGATGACTTCAAACAATCGTTTAGGCTTGATGTCAGTGTTTCCAGGAGGCTAGTGGGAACGTTGCTCCAAGTGTTGAAGACGGCTTCACTTAAGGCATCCACTGTTTGGAACTGATGTCCATTTTTGTAAACTTCCCTTGCCGTCCATCCCCAAATGTTCTCAATTGGGTTTAGATCCGGGGAACATGCAGGATGGTCCGAAAGAGTGATGTTATTCTCTTGGAAGAACTCCTTTGTCAGGCGAGCATTGTGAACTGCAGCATTGTCCTGTTAAAAAACCCAATCATTACCACACAGACGAGGGCCCTCAGTCATGAGGGTTTGCCCGCTGCAACATCTCCACATAGCCAGCTGCTGTTTGACGCCCCTGCACAATCTGAAGCTCTATTGTTCCATTGAAGGAAAACACACCCCAAATCATGATGGCGCCCCCACCACTCTGCCATGTAGAAAACATCTCAGGTGGGATCTTCCTTGTCATGCCAGTAACATTGGAAGCCATCAGAACCATCAAGGTTAAATTTTTTCTCATCAGAGAAGACAACTTTCTTCCACCTTTCAATGTCCCATGTTTGGTGCACCCTTGCAAAGTCCAAACAGGCAATTTTGTGGCATTGAAGAAGACGTGGCCTTTGAAGACGTTTTTTGTTTCTGAAGCCCTTCTCTCGCAGATGCCGTCTGATGGTTATTGGGCTGCAGTCAGCACCAGTAATGGCCTTAATTTGGGTAGAGGATCGTCCTGTGTCTTGACGGACAGCCAATCGGATCCTGCGGCTCAGAGCTGGGGATATTTTTTTGGGTCTACCACTTAACTTTTTCCATAACCCTCAGGATCATTTAAAAAATGCAAAATGACTGTCTTACTGCGTCCAACCTCAGCAGTGATGGCACATTGTGAGAGGCCTTGCTTATGCAGCTCAACAATCCTACCACGTTCAAAGTCAGTGAGCTTTTTTGCTTTTGCCATCAGGAGGTCTTGACAGTGTAAAGACTTGACAGAAAATGACATGGAATCCAGATTTTTGCACAGCTTTTGGCTTTTAAAGACTATGTTCTTAAACTTTTGGATCAGCTGAAAAAAATCATGTTTGAGTGTAAATGCAGTTTTCAATTAATTCCCCGCTCAAAAGTTCTTGTCTCTTGCACTGATTTTTTCCTTTAACATTGTGAAGCTCTACTTAGAACCTTCTTAAGATCCAATAGTGCAAAATGCAAATTCTTGCAACTTTTTGACTGGTCTTAAGATTTTGATCAGGAGTATATCTTTGTTGTTGAGCCCATAAGTCTATTTATTCAACAATTTAGCATCAAAAAGGGTGCCTGAATTGAAAACCGCATTTATATTGTCAGCATCTTGTTTCTGAATAAATTAAGAATAATTACAGGCCCTGCAATTAATTTGATTAAAAGTGTTAAGTCCCATCACAAATTTAGTCATACATTCAACATTTTCTCTAAATTACAACTATATTTCATCTTGATCATTATATTCAAAGCAACATGTTTGCTGTTTATTCTTGTCTGCAAAAGCTTTGTATAAATCATGATTTCTTACTTGTGGTATGAAATTCTGCAATGATTACGGTTAAATGTAATCAGTAGAATGTAGATGGCAAACTTTTGACATTTGACATAAACTCAATTTGACTGCATTGTTTTATCCCTAAGATTGATATAGAACACATTATTACATTTTAATCTTTCTATATAATTTTGATAAATTGACTACAGTAACAATAAAAAAGTATTTACCCACTTGGATATTTTATTGCTTTTAAAAATCAGTCATTAACAAAATGTGGCCTTTTTGACAAAAGAAAAACAAACTGTTTTCTTATCGGCACTGTATATGTTTCTGTATAGAATATTTCACATTTCCACTTCACATTGAGGCATTGCTTGTGACGATCTCGCATAAAATCCCAATAATTACAGTAATAGAAAAAATTTTAAAGATTTAAGGGGTGTGAAAACTTTCAACGCGCTGAATCGCAGTTCTACCCAGGTACCATACATCCATTTGATTGTATTGTTGTTTAATTTTTCCTCATTAGTTTTATTGAAAATCCTCTGAACTGAAAGTCAGCAGAGGATTCAAACATATTGGAGTTCTTCTGCTCTGCTTGTTGTCTGCTATGGAATTGATCTGATAAAAATCAACAAATCAAAAATGCATGAGCCACGTAAAGATTTCATCAAAAAAGAATCAAGTATGTGGCAGAATCCTATTACTCTGAGGAGGATGGTACACCTAACAAATCAAGTCCTCAATCCAAGGCCCCTGTAAGCTGGAATCCCAACGGAGGAGCTGCAGTGCTGCATGGCTTCGGTTCTTGACAGTGTCTGTTTATTTAGATTTTAGTTTAAATGAAATCTTAAAGATTCAACCACAGCAAATGCATACAGAAAAAGTGACTTTTTGAGTAAAGTCACATTCAGTACGGCTCGTTTTTCAGGTTAAAACAGATTTTTAATGAACTTCACTTTTTTGTCTCTAAGTGTTTTTTTTTAATAGTCTGGTGGAATATTTTAATCTTTCATTATGCTGTGAGCAGAAAATAATCACAACTAACAGAAATTAAGTTTTGAAAAAATCTGTGTGGAATTAATCTGTGTAACGTGTTCAGTAACGCAACTGAGTTTCTGAAGCGAGGGAGCTTATGAATAATACTGCCACCTACAGAAATGAATGGCCTAAGTCATTGTTTGCCAAAGGTGTTCTTTTTTTACCCAAATGATATTTTGGCAAAAAAGACATGGTGATTTTTTTTTTTTTTTTTTTGGCCAAAAGTAATTGTGGCACAAAGAAATGACTTGGGCCATTACTTTAGGAAGGTGACAATATTGACATTTAATATGAATATACATATTCAAAGATTTCAGCTTTTTTATGCCTTTTAGGTTCATAGACTCTGGAGGATATGTTTCTGTGGACACTACTAGATTGCATGTCAGTTTCATAAGGGAACAAACAAACACTGGTTATTGGAGAGGTGATGGAATCTAAATCATATTTCACATGAGAGATTTGAGCTTGATTGTTGCAGAAATAAACGTAGTCTTGTCTTTTTGTAAAATGTATTTGCTGTCATTGTTTCAGTCTTTAAGGCTGAATGGTGGCACAGCAACAATGTCCTGGGTGTGTCACGCGTGTGTCAGACATTTATAAAATTCTAGAACAAAATGCTTCCCGTATCGTTAACATGTATCTGTCAAATCCCAGCCTGGAGTCTTTCTGCATGGAGCTTGCATGTTCTCTCTGTGCCTGTGTTAGTCTCTCCAGGTACTCCTTGAGAGAGCAAGGTGTGTGGTGTCCGTCTCTGCACCAGTTTGTAGAGGGTCTACAAACTGGCAGACCCCCAGGTCGTTTAGGTCCCACTTGCCTTAATAACTTCTGTGTTTGATTTTATTAATTATTGCTATATTTAGTGTTAATACATGTGTGACACGCGTGTGTCACACATTTATAAAATTCTAGAACAAAATGCTTCCCGTATCGTTAACATGTATCTGTCAAATAAAGGACTACTTTGTATTTTATAGCCAGGGTGGCGATCCTTTTGTATTCCAAATTAATTCTGCATTTCTCTAAAGATTTAAGATCAATTAGTGGTGGAACTCTTAATATCTGAATTTGGTGGTTTCTACTTGTACAAATTGGAAAAAAAAAACTAGTCTCACGATAAAAGTAGTATACACAAGCTTACAATTTTCCACTTCTTAATTCCATTTTATGTTGAAAAGACCAACATATTTTCCTCACTTATTTCATTGTACTTTACATGAGACCAAGAAATTTTCAGTGAACGGTTACCAATTTCATTACTTTGGTGTATCGGGGGGAAGAAAAACTGCAGTTTTATAGTCTTTGTTTCCTTGTGGTGAGAACTTGAGTAGGAGTTTCCTTTATCTGCACCGAGTTCCTATTTAACATACATAGAAAATATTCTGCCTTTATAACTGCTTTAAAGACTCAGCTTGTCTTTAAAGCAGCTTTGTATTAAAGAGAATTTTTTTTAAATTAATATCTGCTTTGGAAAGTGGTAGGAAAAAAATAGAATCAAAATGAATGAGAACAAAAAGGACAAAAAAAAATAAATTATTAAATATACGGCATTGCGTATTTTTCATCTCCTGCTTTTTTGTCTTCACAGCTTCTAACTACTGGGTGCATATTTTTTACTCTTTCTGTAATCAGTTTTTTGTTGGTGTGCTGTTTAAATCAAAGAGCAAAAGGAGCCAAATAAAATCACCTGAAGTGTGAGGTGGGTGGCTCTCTCTCAGATATGCTAACACAGGCACACACACACTCTCTCTTCAGCTTGTTTGTCTCCGCTCTCTGTCGCCAATTCTGTTTACCGCTTTAAACCTCTAAAACTCCATCCGCGGCATTCCCCGTACAAACACAGGGAGAGTTCAGAGGAAGACGATGAAGTCAAAAGCGGTGAGTCTTTAGAAGGGAATATTGGAGAGTCATTATAAGTCGCTCAACAATCTTTCTTTTTTTTCCTCCACGAGACTGAACCTCACCACCAGGGACAGAATGCTTACGCTGCTGCTGGGACGTGTTGAGAAAAGTGGGGCCTCTGGGGAGGAAAACTTTAGGGAGAAAGATGAGATGAAGATGAGCGAGGAGTAGGAGGGAAGAAGGTTAGTGAAGGTGTAGAAATAACAAGATGAAGCTTTAATGATCCCTCTGGGCAAAGTGGGCCATTGCTCCAACAACCACTGCTGAAGAATGAAAGAAGGGAAAGAACCAAAACAGGCAACAAACAGATAGGCTGATGTAATATTTGAACGTTAAATTGAATGGGAACAAATGAATAAATGTTTTAATTGAAAACGTAAATAAAATCGTATTATTAGCCTGGGCATTGCTTTCCTGTGCAATTCCGCTTAATTCAAATTGCTGTTACAGCTCTGGCTGGGCTTTCTCCCGTTAATTCGATTCCTCCAGTTGAATTTCTGCCGGGCCAATCAGCGGACAGAAGCTGTGAACGACGACGTCTGCTGTTTTAGAGTTGTAGTCTGCCTGTAGTTTTAGCAAGGTCAGCGGAGGAAGTGAATGAAGCCGATCAGTCTAAATATTGAACTAACTTTAACAGTCGCCTCGTTCAGCTTGGCATTTTTCTTAGCAGTGGAGGATGGTTGTTCACAGTTCAGGTAGTTTCCAGTAAGCTTCATTACATACGTGACAGACAAACGTTAGCAACTGGGTAAAATTTAAAACTTCAGCAGAGACCTGCACCTTCAGGAATCAGCCTGGAGTACAGAGGCTCTGGCCAAAGTAAAGTGTAGAACAAGGTTTATACCAGGCTAGTAAATTATTGAAATGTATGTAAATAAAAAACGTAAATATGAATACAGTCAAACTGTAAGTATTCATTCAACATGAACATTTTCTCTTGTTACAACATAAAACCTAAGTGCATGATAATGTTTGTTTTTCTTTTGTTTTTTTTGTTGCAAAATGGCAAAAGTTTAGTCAGATTGGATGGAAGGTATAGGTGTGTGACGCTGCATATTTAGGTATTGATCCAATGTAAAGTAAATAAAAGGCTTGTATCAGAGATACAAGCAGAATGCTTATACCAATACCTTTTACTTAAGTTTGATATATCATCAGACGTCTCACCTTTAAGTGTTTTGGTCCTTTGTTCTTTTAATTATTTTTATTCTACTGTTGGACAAAATTGTGACAAAGTTTAAAGGAGTCTACAAAATATACTAATAACATATTAACATGATTTTGTGCATTTTTTATAAACGGTGCAGAAAAACAGAATGTGAAAGCAAATCAGAAGAAAATCGTTTCTGGGGTAGTTTAAAAACAATTTCCCCATAAATTTCAAGGAGAAATCTGAATTTAAAGTATCAATCTTCTTACACTACTATCTCTACTATTTCTATTCACCATATAATTGCGCAATTTTACATTTTGAAAATAAATGTGCTTAAAGGAAACATGGCGATTTAAAAAAAAAAACTGGTTTTCTGATCAAATGTTTTGGCTCGTGGATGAGGTGGTTCTTTGATTGTATCAGAATTGGTTTATTTTGCAAAGCTGAAATGGAAACATTTTTTTTTTTTTTTTTAAATCATATGAGTCTCATGGTCAACAACCAGATGTTGCCACTAATGCAAACCAGGAAGAAGAAGATGACAGGAAGTAGTTGGAAGATGACGGTCCGGCATGTCTTTTAAAGACTTATCGTGTGAATTTAATTGCATTTCTTATTTAATGGAAACATCACAACTGCATAATTGTGTGTTTTCCAACGGCGGAATATTGACAAAGTTTTGCAGACATTTGTAATGGAAACGCAGTTAATAATTTTTTCTTTTGGTATTGATATTATATTTTAGATCCAATCGCCCACCTCTAATGGAAAGCATCTGTGAACATGAGTCTTAAAGCCTTGCCTCAAATGCTCAGTGGAATGTATGGACTGGGCCATTCCAACACATGATCATGCTTTGATCTAAGCTGTTGCGTTGTAACTCTGGCTGCCTGTTTTCATCTTGGTGACTTTCACAGATACATGATTGGAAGTCCAAGAGCAGTTCTTCATGTAGGTTGTGACTGGAAAATAGTGACTCCTTCTGAACTGTCACCATTTTCATGTACAATGGAAACGGATGAACACTTGGACACTGAGCTACTTTTATTTTTCTTTTGCAAATACCATTGTGCCATTAGAGAGTCATTAGCGACTTGAGATTCGACTTGGGAGGGGGGGGAAAAATCACCAGCCAAAGTCGCTGTCTCTTTGAACGTCATTAAGGCGTCATTAAAACAACAATTTATGCAACGGATTAAATTTGGAAACTTGTCGCACTCAGATTATTAATGAGTAGATTTAGTTTGTGAAGAAACGCCTCAGAGCAGCTCTTTTTCTTTCTCTTCAACACACACGCACACACACACACGCACACCCACTCCTCAGCACACACGCCCACCGGTTATGATAGTGAATGCTGATTACTGATGACTTGGCAGTGATCTGTGACAGCAGCTGTGAAATTTGTTGGAGGAAAACAACAGTAAAAACACAAACTAGCTACATCTGCTGTCCTTTGAATATTGGACAGAAAAAAGTGTGTTGTGTTATGATTTCTGTTGTTTTTCTGACGTTTACATTCAGAGAGTTTCTTTCACCAATGCAGCACCATGAAACCATATAAATGTACATATAACAATAATATTATATTTTGGCTTGTTGGCCCCTCCATCCAAATGCCCCAGTCAGTTTTAAAGGTACATCCAAAATATATCGGATGCAGTTGTTAAGTTTTAATCTGTAAGAAGTATATAGTAGTATGTATTTAATAAAGCTTAAACACAAAATGTAGGTTTTTTTCAGTGGGTATGTCTGAGCGTTTCCCTTTGGAGATGTCAAATAGAAACTTTGGGTAAGATGTATCCATACCACCAGGTTAGAACTCCAGAATGGTTCAACATGCAGACACCAACAAGGGTTCTGTTCACTTTACACTGCAAAAACTCAAAAAGTCTCAAGAACTTTTCATCAGGTTTCTAGTGAACATATCTTATTGCACTTGAAATAAGACAAAAGTGACTCACAAGCAACTTTTCAGCAAGATATAGGAGCTTGTTTTAAGTCAATAATTCCTTAATATTGATGTAAAAGTTCTAGTTCCTTTGGCAGATTATTTCACTTATAACATGGGGAAAATATATTTTTCTTAGTGAAATAATCTGCCAATGGAGCTGGTATTTTGTCATTATTACTAAGGAATAATTGACTGAAAACAGGCCTTTACATTGTAGTGAGCAGTTACTTGTAAGTTGGTTTTGTCTTATTTCAAGTGTAATATATTTGTACCATAAACTAGAGAAAAATACTTGTTAAGACTTTGTGTTGTTGCAGTGTATTCTATATCAAACACTTTTTTCCCTACATTATCTTAATGGTATATTTGTGTGTAGAATTTTGAGAATCAAGATTAATTGAATATAATTTGGGATAAGGCTGTAACATAACAAATGTTAAAAATAATAATAATAAGTGAAGTGTTGTGAATACTTTCCGGGTGCACTGTAAAATCTAAATTCTCTAGCAGCATTACGGAAACACAGATAACGGTGCATAAACACAGAGCTGCTCATTTCCCGATTGTGTGTGACATAAAAAGTTGTGCCCAGCTGCTGCCGCATCCACTCTGCTTCTCGCTGTTCCTCTAACTGGAGTCGGCTCCTCTTCATCTGAGGAGCACCAGCTGGACTCCTCCATTCTGCTGGAGCTGCTGGCAACTTTCCAGTAGAATCAGATTCCTGTTGTCTTCATATCTCGTATTCATAGCAAGTGCTGCTTCACATACTGTATAAACGTTTTGCTCCTATGGACAAATAGGAGAGAAAACAAAAAGACTAATTGACAGCAGCTTTCCTATTATCACGTTTCCGAAGAATTTTTATCTGGGCAGTTTTTTATAGAAGTTTCCTCTTAACTCTTTTTTTTTACCATTATTTATTTAGAAAGACGTTCAAAGCCTATAAATAAAGTTTCTTATAATTTTGCTCTTCAGAACTGCTGTTGCTCATCATCTCTGTCATCTCTGCTCATATCTTTTGTTACGCCTAAGTCAGAGGAGTCCAAACCTTTTTGCTAAGATGGCCAAAACAGTGAAGCTGAATGTCTGGAGGGCCATAAAAAATGTACTTAATTTTTCTTTTTAATTAGTTTTTGCTTTCTTTTAAAGCAAATATGCAATATTAAATGAAATGAAGAAAGGTGTCTGTTTCTCTATATCATGTTGATGTGAAATTGCACATACAATTTCCTAAACTTTGGGGATGACTGTTTTCTACTTTTGTCCAGAAAAAAAAAATCTTGTTTCATGAGAATCAAAATCTGCAAACTGCTCTGTGGTCAGTCGCTGCCAGGCGGAGAGATCCACATCGTATTTAGTCTGATCTTTTTAGTCTTTTCTGGACTTTGTGTTATGTAGTGTTGGTGAATTACACTTTTTCTGTGTAAATGCTAAACATGTTTTAAAATAAATAAATGCCTGGTTTAGAGTCGGACAATTCAGGACATTTTTCCACAAAAATCCCCTTTTTGTAAGGAAATGAGGAGTTTTAACTGAAGTGTCCCATTTTGCAAGAAATGGAAGATGTGCTAACTATAGGAAGTGTTGTTTAAAAATCCCTGTTCTAAAAAGTATGCATTAGTAAATGAAAAAAAAAACTGTAGCATTTAATTTAAGAGTCTAGGTAACATCACTCTGTGCGTGTGTGTGTGCGTGTGTGTCAGAGTAGTCTCTGTAAAATATTTAGAATATTACCGTACTTTAAAAATAAATCCAAAATTCCATAGGGTGTGTAGAGCCTCAGTTTTACTCTTAGATTTCCAAATGGCTGGCAGCATTTTCAATTTTAGCATATTTCATAAATCTGGCTAAAAGCTAAGAAGAATTTAACAACTTTGCTGTACTCCGTTCAGCCTTCCTGTTGTCTACTGGAAATCTTCATTTCACTTGCAACCTGAATGAACCTCAGATATCTAACGTCCTTTTAAATACCTTCTTGCATCTCTTTTCCTGACCACACAGCATTTATTGATCAGAAAAAATATTTGATTCTCCTTTTCCAACACGTTGGTTATCAGTGAGAACCAATCAACCCAGAGAAGAATGTCCAGTTCTGATTCAGCAGTGGTCATCTCAGTTCTTCTCCATTTACTTTTTTTTGTAGTAATGCTTTGAAAGTCAACAGAATTAAACAGGCTAAAGTTGTTGTTTTTTTTTTGCAACCTGACATTAGAAACTAAAACATATTTGAAGGAGAGCAGCTTTACTTTAGCTTACATTAACACAGAGCAGAATCAAACAGATGTTAATAAGCTAGTAGGGAGCAGATAAATAATGCAACACAATATAATGAATATTCCAACAGATACTTGAGGTTATCTAATACAACATTTAATAAGTTAATGTAGAATCCTCGATCCTGTCAAAGAAAAAAGGACAGGTGAATCTGAGCCAGTTGGTGTATGGAGTTTTAATTTAGTACTGAGAGCTGAACAAGACTTTAGCTGGAGGCAAGTTGACGTCTGTGCTTGGTTTTCCCCCGCAGGTAGTGCTGCATATCCTATTTAGTGAGTCATCAATTTGATCATATTTAGCAATGACTGCTGACATCTGGTGTGGTTTCTCTTACCAAGAAAAATACTGTGATTTGACCAAAAACGATAAAAGGCTAGTTTGGATTGATTAGCTGAATGCATCTGCTGCCTGTTCAGTAAAACATCGTTTAAGTGTTTATTGTTTCCAGACCAATAACTATCATTCAGTTTGGATCTCACCTGTTCTTGCATTTCTCTATGATGATGTCAGACAGCTTCTGTTTAAGCACATCCTTGAATGTACAGACCAGGCAGTAATCAGGCCTCAGAGTGACTGTTGGAATTGATCTGAGCCCAAAAAAATCACATCTGGTTGATTATTAGTTCATTTTTTAACAAGAGTGGTAGTTTTACTTTCAATGGGATAACATTTTCTTTGATCAATTAAATCATAATTGTGAAACTTATTTTTGTATTTTCTAAAGCTATCATTATCTGAGTTTGTTGTTAGTACAAATACAGAAGTAAGGTAACTATCTTTATTTTTTTTTAGCTTTACATCATGTTATAATGTTATTCCCTCCTTAAAAACATACCTGGAGGGTTGGCATCATGCTTTCATGCGTGTTAGAGAAATCCTTTAATCTCCCATAGCAACCATTCAGCTGTGAAAAGCTCAGAGCTGCAGCTTCTAAGCTTCTTCTTTGCAAAGCTCTTCTCACCCACTCAGCCCCTTCAGACTAGCTAGCAGCAAATAGCTAGTAGTTCCAACAGATGGAACTACTCATCTGTTGAGCTCAATATACCAGGAGATAAAAACGTTGTTAAAGGGTTAATTGAGGAGCCAGGTTATGATGACTTCCTGAAGGCAGAGTTTCAGAAAGCAGGAGTTTTTAAAGAGGTCCAATTTCAAGGTGTTAATTTACAAAGTCAAATGTAGTTTTAGTCGTATTTGATATATAACATTTTTATAACAGCTGAAGATGAGATGGTTACTTGATTGTGCTGTAAAATGGCACTTTGTGGCTGTAAAACGCACAACACTGCCCCTTTAAATTCTTATTTCTGTGTTCATGTTTAGTCTTGATTCAGTAGATGTTTTGATCAATGTGTATTAATTTCTGTATTTTTAAAAAAATCATTTCCCTTCATCCGTTTGGTTCAGGTCCCCAGTCATCTCTCCTGCTGTTCTCCACCGCTTTGCTGGTTTTTGTCAGATCTTCTCATGCCTGTGCCCAGTTTTATTTTATCTCTTTATTAAATCATCACCTTTGAAATGAGACTCTCATTCCCGTGTCTGGTGAAGTCGGGCTCCACATCAACTCATGACAAAGTGTGACCAAAAGAAGAAAAACCAAGTGGAACTTGTTGATTGGCCAGATGCTGGAACAATTTAGCTATCTTTTTTATGACTTTTGTTTCCCTTTTAGTTGATAAGTTTTAGGTTTTAGATTGTTATCTTCAATGTCAAAATAGATGCACTCACTATGAACAGGAAGGACTCTGTGTTATCCTATGTGAGCTGGTTCAGAAATGGTTCTCACAGATTCTCGCACGGCTCCGCCTCTGACGCGCATGCTGTGTGCACATCTGAGGAGATTGATTCACTAAACAAAACAAAGCGGAGCAGCAAATTGTGTGTATGTGGATGTTGACTCAGCAGTGATAATATTAAATGTAGAAATTCGATCCACAGTAGAATAAATATTTGAAAACAGTGCAGAAAGCCTCGATTTGATTAAATTACGCGTTTCTCACATTCTGCTCCTGATCTTTGTGCTTTCTCCAACATAAACGGATTTACACCACGAACTAATGCAGAAGAAGCCCAAACTGTTCAATCGCAAGTTACCAGGAGAAAAAGAAAATAACTAAATGTAGTGTACACTTGAAGATAAAACAATGAAATTGCTCTCTTACTGGAGATCTGCTCTTTGTGCTGTAATGTGCGTTGCTCTGTTCTGCTGCCATAACACTTTGAGCTTTCATGCATGTTGCTGTATGGGAGTCCCTGCTGTGCAGTCAGACTTTCAGATTAACCTCCACCAAATGCACCGTCTTCTCTGCGTAAAAAGCCTCTCATAAAAAACTAAAAAGTGCAATATCTCATCAAAGTACTTGACAAAAGTAACCCCCCAAGTTACTTTTGTCATAAAAATAAATGTGCAATTGAAACTAGACCATCCCCTTCTAATTGTGGCTGTAAAGGCTGAGCAGAATGACTCCATTTTTTTATGACCAGTTATGGGGTTAAATGGGTGTCCAAACTTTTTGTCACAGAGGCCAAAATTGAGAAGTCAACAGAGGGCATAGAGAGAGAAAAGAAAAGTGAAATTTAAGCAAGTAAAGTAGCCCCATTTTTTATTTTTTCCCCCAGGGTTCCAGGGGGCTCATTGTAGACCTAAAGCTTAAGAATGATTTTGCGCATTTTCTGTATTAAAAGCAAGGCACATAGTTTTCAAATTATTTTAGGCTTGATTGAACAAATTTGCTCTTGGTTACAGAAACAGGGTTTGGGTTACTGACTTTCAAAATGCTTGCTAAAAGTTAGCCGAGTTTAATTAATGAAATAAAAGCTGGTTTGGCTGCAGCAAAGTCGGCTTGTTCTTGTTGGGAGCTGCTAATTTTAGCTTGGCTTGAAGTTGTTGGCTTTGGAGCAGGAGCTTCTCTCCTGATCCGAACTGTCTCTGTATTTATGACATACTTTATACGGCTTCCAGTGAAACCAGAACATTTTCATTGCGATCATTTACACGACACCAGTGACCACAGTCTGTCACACCGACACGTTTGAAATCGGGTCTTAGAGCGAAACTTTTCTGTAGCGCCCAAACGTAGAACACACGACTGTAGGGTTTGACGACAAAAAGTGGTGCTTGCATCGTGCTGAGTTGTGCTGCTTAACCTGTTGAGCTTAACACAACTTCTCATTAGAAATATATATATGTTACATGAATGTTTGGTACATCAGATTAACAGGTTACTGCCTTCCAAACAAGATGGAAGCTAAGGGTCAAAAGCTAATTTGCATTTAAACTACATCTTAAAATGACAGCGCCAGACAGTTGCCTGGCATGACAACTGCAGCTGATTTGAGGCATCTCTGCGGGGCAGTCTAAATGTGGAGCTTTTCCTCAATCAGCATCCGGCAATATCGGCAGTTTCCAGGCATGGCTCATGTAAACGTAGCCTGAATGTGGACAGGAACTCTGGAGTTCCAGCTGTTTCCGTACGCCTGAGTCTTGATGGTAAACGGGTTGTTCTTCAACATTATGTCCCAATTTCCTTTCATCCCCTGCGTTGACTTGCAGACCTTGGCTAAGTGGTGACACACTCCAACAACTTGTTCTGGCTCTTGTCTTGTCTTGTTGACAATGAGAAGCTGTAACCAGTCATCAACACCTGCAAGATGACGCATAAAGTACTGGACATCTAAAGTGTGTCCTGCACTGCAGGCTCACTCGCATCGCGTTGACAGTCCTTTACCTCTGAGCACCTGATTAACACTTTAAAATAAACAAGCAATTTTCTTAATTCTCTTTTTTTTTTTTACGCCATGTCTAATTTAGTGCATCACACGCACTAAAAGACACTAAAAAAACCACAGTATCAACAGTGATCATCAGCAACACGCTGCAACAGCGAGGGAGGGACGGCACCTCCACTGTAGAAAACAATTACTTTCACTTAGTATGTTTTCTTGCTGCCTTGAACCCCCCCCCCTCAAAAAAAAAGAGAGGTTTTGATTTTCTTCCCAGATAGTAATTTATGTCGCCTTGCTCTCATAATTGGAGAGTCTGGAATTGCAGTAAGTGCCGTGAAGCAAATGCAAAATCAGAAACTTGACAGGTTACAATGCCGTGGTGTCTGTGTGGGGAACAGGAAGGGTTTGGTGCTGGATGGAGCCCTACTTATCTCCCTGACAGCTTTTATCATCTCCGCTGGTCACGGCGCCCAAGAACTTTGTTAGAGCACAGAGGTGTTGATGAGATAATTACACAGCTGTCATTGTGCCTGTCTGGCTGAATACCCGTTCTTCAATGTCTGTGTGTGTAGGTGTGTGTGTGCGTGTGTATTTGTGAACGTGCCACAGGTCAGCCACAATATTAAAACCACCTGCCTCATTTCTCCACTGCAGCTCAGTGAGATAAAGCAGTTAGAGATGATGGCAGCAGATTCTTTAAGCCGTGTAAGGCGGGTTCTTGATGCTATCGAACAGGATATACGATTAAGTATTATCAAAGTGATATTTAGGGAAATTGCATTCAAGTCAACACCTTTGTGTCTTGACACGCTGTTAAAGGTATTCATCGCAGTCTGCTTTTGAAAAGGTCACTCGTACCTGTCAGCCTCATGGCCTTTAGAGGTTTGTTGTAGTTAATGTTTTTAAAATAGAAACTGAATTCATCCAAGGTTTCCAATCGAAGCATTTCTTTGCTGTTTTTTTTTTTTTTAAAGTTCACTTTATTTGGCATTATGTTTTTTGTGTTAAAGCACACAGAAGACTAAACCTTAAAATAAAAGGACAAATTGATTATTTTTACGTTTTTGCAAACAATGGAAAATTCTGAAATGTGAAACTGTGTTTCTTAAAACATATTTTAGTGTGAAATGATTCAGTCCAGGTTTGATCACTGTAAGTGCTTTAGGTTTTTGTTGGGGTTCCTGAGGATTTGTTGTTCATAGGACAAGTGAAGAAGTATTTGAACATTTTTATCGACCTCGGCTGTTTTTTGTTTTGTTTTGCTTGTGTTAACACTGAGCAGGTCCTCCTCCTGCTGCTGGGGACACAGACCCCACTGCATGACAGACAGCTCACAATATGACTAAAACTGTAAAAAAAACATTCCTGGACTTTTGTGGTTCCTTTTATCTCAGAACTAGGCCTGTAGCAACACAATTATTTCATGATTTATCTTTTTCTCTTGCTATCAAAAACTGGATGACAAAAGTGTTCAGTCTGGTGTTATGGTCTCAATTATCCCTTTTTTTTTCCAGTTTCTGCTTTATTTATTGATTTATTGTGGATATTTAAAATGTCTTCCAGTTCCAGTGTTAAATGTTCATTAGGATTTATTGTTATTTGAGAATGTTTTCTTACATTATTATGTCGTTACCGTTACAGGACTTGAAAATGGTCTCAAAACATTAATATCGTTTATCACAAAAAACTTCTGGGACAATTTGTTGTTTTGACAAGCCTACTTAGAACATTATTATTGAAAAGATTCAAACTTTACTTGTTCAAATGATTAAGAAAGGCTTGATGGGAGTGTTACTTTCCCCCCCACATGAGTAGAGATTTTACGTTTTTTCCTATAAAATTGAAGGATTTAATCAATGTGTCTGAATAAATGTGCAGTCTGTACACTTCAGTATTCATTATGTATGTCTGGGTTTAAAAGTTGCATTTCCAAACATGACAGAACTCCTATCATTTAATTTAAAGTTATCAGAAAGTATGAACTTTTATTGACTAATAAAAAGTATTTTTTTCCTCATCTTAACCAACAAAAAATGTCCAGCAGCCTTCGGCCTCAAAGCTCTACCCTTAGATCACGATCCATACCTGGGTCACTTTCAGGGTTTATGTTTTTCCTGCTTTTGTCTGATTTGGGTCTAATTTGATCCCATCACTTTCCATGACATTTGGGGGATGTATCCATTTTAAGGAAGCTATGCTGGTGAGATATAGAAGTTTGAATTACTCAGAGAGATTATTTAAGGAAAGTTGTCCTGGCTGGTAATATAATTTGTTTTACTGTTCATGTCATCTGAAAGGTCCATGCAGATGATGCCGTTTTATTTGGCTCTTCCTGGTCCATTTGCTCTTTTTAAGTTCCCAGATTTCCTCTTCAAATGAAGCTCATCCCACTGTCCACATTTGACCTGCACATAGCACAAGTACTCTGCTGCACTTCTCCCCTTGTTCTCTGCCTGGCAAAGAAGTTGCCTGGCATGTGTTGAGAGAAACAGCAAAAAAAAAAAGAAAGAAAAAACACTTACTGTAACTGGATTCCTTTTGTTTTTGTGTTGAAGAGCCAGTCAATAGACTGTAAATGTCACAAATGATAACACTTTGTGAGGCACACTTCAATTTGATGAAAAGTATTGTGACATTTTGATGGAGAGATCTTCTTCCACCTCTACACCACAGATTCAACCATATCAGTGTCTCTTCAACAGAGATAAAGTCAAAATAGAGACTATCGTGGAAAACACCATGAAAACAGATTCACCAATATATAAAATATGGGAAACATAAACCTGCTCTGAATGTGTTTTCGTCAACACTGGGATGTCTAAACCCATCAGGTTCTTGAGTTTTACCATTGATGTTCACTTCCTGCCTAAAGCACATCAAGCTTAAAAGGTTATGCACTAATATTTTCAAAGTATCATTTGGAAAACTGGCACAATGCACATTATTACCATCATATACTGTGTTCTGTCTTTCAGTTATGTATGTATACATAACTACACTGCATGCATGTGTGTTAGAGCAGTGTGTGGTTCTAGCTGGGACTCAGAAAGATGGAAGGAAGAAAATGCAAAATGAAAACAATTCAATCTTATAAATCTTAAAAATGTTGAATTATTATTATTATTTTTTATCATAAAGTCAAACTATCATAAAGACTATCCATGAAGCCAATCTCTGTCAATCACCAATTTCTGCCAGTCGCCTGAAATAGCTGTTAATTTTTCGCTTTAGGTATAAAGGATACTTTGTTATCTGGCAAAATGGAAAAATTATCTGCCAATAAATTCACCTAATTTAGACATATTTTAATACACATCTAAAATCTTTCTTTTTTTTTTGTTAAATGCTGCAGCTCTAAGCAGATGTACGGTGTGAGAGTTCACTGTCTGGTGGAGGTTGAGCGGTGGTCCATCTGTGAAATATTACTACCAGTAGCGGGCAGCGGTGGTCCAAGAGCAAGAGCAGAACCAGCGTCTTCCACTTCCAGCTCAAAGACTTGAATTATTTTTCAGGTTATTTGTTTAGCTTTCTGACCGTCATGCTAATCCTGGTGAATGTTGGTAGTTGTGCGCTGCTTTACCTGCTATCTGGCCGCTCCGGATGTCCTTTTTTCCCTGCAGTGAGCCTTGATGTAGCCAAACTCTGTCGAGTGTGTGTTTTTTAAATGCCATATTAGACTCGTTGTGTTGTTGTTGCATTTTGACGTGCTTCACCCCGAGGTAATTTTCCGCCACAACACGCAAACGTCCCCATTCACTCTGAGCGTTAAAGTTCCACATGACAAGATTTGTTGCCGTGCGTTTGCGCAGTGTGAAAGAAAGAGGAGATAAGCTGCACACACAGACTGCAAAGTGAGATAAATGTGATCGGTTTGTGTGATCAGCAACAAGAGACAGTGATCAGCAATACACTTTTTCACAAAAATCGACCGATTATGATTGGTGACCGATCGATCGGCACTCCTCTACTAAACAGATGTAATGATTATTGAAAGCGAATCAAAGCGAGGAGAAAACATTCTACAAGTTGATGTTTCTTTACATAGTAGCATTACCTGTGGGTGTGAAAAGGGGGGGCCCTTCCCAGAAGTTAATGCTGTTTGGCATGGAAAAGTTTGCGACCCTCTGTGTTTAGAGCATGTGCTTAGACACTTGATGTAGAGCAATCATGTCACTTCTCACTTTGAAATATATGACCTTGTCCTCTTAGGGGGGAAATGAGGCTTTGAGCATCTGCTGCTCTAGTCTGCCATTTCCTTAGGTCGTAGTTCTGCTTTCTGTGTGCGTGTCTAAGTGTGTGTGTGTGTGCACTTTTGAAATAGTTGTGTTCAGTTGCATGGAGTCAGTGAGAGTGCTCCAGGCAAACTCTGCTTTGTCAAAGACAGCCAATAAGTCTTCTATGTTGAGCTTGGAAACTCTGCCATGTCCACTATCATAAACTGAGGCTGTGTGTGTGTGTGTGTGCGTATGCGTGTGTGTGTGTGCATGTACACGACTTCTTCTGCAAAGTGTTGGGTAGCCCTGCTGATTTGATTCATGCCAGCAACACCAATGTAAGGCCCCAGGCATGCAAACAGAACTCTATAACCTGCTGGCCAAAGTGAGTTTCCATGATGAAGGGATGAAAAAAGTAATGGAGGACGAACGTTGACCACTGCCCTGGGAAATATGCGGCCTGTCTCTCAGCGAGCAGGGACCAGCTCTGAAGTTGGTGGACAGATTTTTCATTTAGCTCTCTCCAACCTGTGGAGTTCGGGGTGAGGGTGGGAGAGAGAAATTGCTGGAGATGGTGGAAGGGCAGGAAGGGACCGTATTGGGGGTTTGTGTTTTTGATATGAAAAGAAAGTTGCGGAAAAGGAACAAACTCAATTTCAAGCTCCCGTTCCTCAAGGAGATGCACTTGGGCTGCTATGCTAACCTTCACCTGGAAGCAACGGCTGGAATCTTCTGTTTTAGCTGTGTGAAAATAATGATTATTGATGATGGCCATGCACAAGTATTGTTGAATGTTTTTTGAAATACAACTGTAAATTTTATTGATGTATTGTGATTTGGAGTGAGAGAACAAATAGAGCTTGTCTGGGAAGTGCCAGATGAGCAACAGTTGGTTTTTATTTGCTACTGTTTTTGATAAAACCCTGAAAAGTGTTGTGTAAATTGTTCTGGCTGCATGTTTGATGCAATGGGGAGTCTTGCCACTCTTCCATTAGGGCAGACTTGTGGATTGGATGATCAGACAGATTTTTCACCAGAGCCTTGTCATGTAGTGTTGGTGAGCAGCCATGTTTAGATATGTTTACAGTTCTGCCATTTAGTGCTGCAAGTTTATCATCACTGCAGTATTACTGTATACCATATGCATATAGAGAAGAACTGTCAGGAGTTGAGTTGAGAAAATTATAGATATTTAGATAAGATCCATACTAAGACGTATTATTCAAAATTAATTTGTTTCCATCTCTTAGTGTGGACTAAACCTCTACTTACAATATTAAAAAATGTTTTAGAATGGAATAACTATTTTCTTGTCCCTTTGTGGAAATCAATATCAGTGCGGTTACTGACATTGTTGAATTTGAATGTACATAGATCCACAATGAGAATAAATGCTTCTTCTAGGTGTCTACTGTTAGAAAATACAGGGAATTAACTTTGTTGGTGTGTTTTCACACTTACAAAGAGAAACACACTCTCTTATAAGAGTGTGTTTCTTGTAAGAGTGTGTTTCTTGTAAGAAAAACACACTCTTACTGCAGTGTTTCCACACTAACAAAGCACAAAGCTGGTAGGCTCAGTTTGATTGGAAACTTGTAACATGTGTTACATTTTCAGCTGGTGTGGTTCTCTTTCACACTGCACTGTCAAATGAACCAAACCTTTTGAAAATCTGTTCACTCCCCTCACCTATGGTGGCGCTGCGCCAAGAAGCACTGAAGGAAGCACCAAAACCTCTGAAGAAGACACTGAACGCAACTTTCTTCTTCACGAAACATAAACAGAAATAGAGTGGTGTCAGATTTTAGCAGTCATAGGATTTCTCTTTTGTCTTTAGAAACGCATAACAAGCCATTTCTCCCGTTGGCACTCAACTCCCATGTTTGTTTTGGTTGTATTTACCCAGAATGCACGGCATTTTAGTCTGCTTTCTGGTCTTGAAGCGGTCTATGGCAGTGGTCCCCAACCTTTTTATTACCGCGGACCAGTCAAGAATTAGAAATTTTGCTGCGGCCCAGGAGTAGGGGGGGGGATGTTTTAACTTTCAGATAAGGCTTCTGCATGTTGGTGTTTCCGCTAAAGCCTGAATATGTCCAATTTGGGTTGTCTTGGCCATTTTCTCGCAGTCTGTGGGGTTTTCCCTGACTGGGAAAGAGAATACGACCTGTTGAATGTGACAGGTAGCCAATCAGAAAGCGCAGTGATGTAAAAACAGAGGGGAATCCCAAACAGCTGACATATGAGCAACTGAGAGTCCGGTGGATATCGGAGATGATATGTGGAAATGTTTATTATTATAGGTCATTATTATGTATTATTATGTTTATTCAGTTAAAAATGTTAACTATGAAAAAACATAACTCACCTCCAAATCATAGTGCAGCAAATAGAGCGGCTGCTCCCGTCGTCTTTTATCCACTGCCTTTTCTTTTTGTTACGTCTTTTATCTCTTAAAATGACTCCACAAACTATCACTATTGCTTCTGCATCGTCATCTGTGTTTGGTTATTCTAAATTCCCGTATGCTATGTTGGAAGTTTTACTGGATTATCCTCTGGAATCGGGATGTTCATGACTGGAATCGGTTCGTGTTGCTCCTGCCTTGGACACACGAACCGATAGAACCTGTTGTACTTTTATCAGCTCTGTGGTCACAGAGGTTTGGAGAATCGGCCGACAATTCTTAAAGCTTGCCGTCTAAACCAAACTTAAGACTCACAAGCCCTACTCATCTTCTCTCGACCACTGCCCAAACGCTCTCTGACTCTGGTCGCTATGGTAACGTTTATATATCCCTTCAAAATAAGATACAGATGCGACACAAAAACGAACATTTTACTTTTGTGAAAATTTTAACTCACGATAATTACTAACTGGAGCCCTGGGCTTGTTTCTCTGCAACGAGACGGTTCCATCTGGGAGTGATGGGAGACAAGAACACCCGAGGTGTGTTGCTTGAGCACAGCGTGCTTGGTCTCTACGTGGTGAAGCAGTTTGAAGCTTCATTGCCTCATTAGCAGCCGGTCACCGCATGTTACGCAGAGCATCTTGTAATGTGGGACTCACCTACCGGTCCGGGATAAATCCATTCTCCTGTCTCTTCTCTGGGCCTTTTCCCCTTTGCAAAGAAACTTTCCAAATACACCTGATCTGTTTCTTACTCATTTTGCTGCTTGTGGGCTCAATGTTGGTGCGCAAGTAACCAAGATTCTGGTTAAAGGAATTTCAAAATAAAAGATTGTCCAGACTCAAATAATACATAAAACGGACATATTTAATTATTTGTTGTGCGGCCCCAATTGGTCCACGGACCAATTGGTACCGGTTGGGGACCACTGGTCTCACTGGTCTATGGTGAGCTTGGCGTTCATTCAAACCACACCAGAGTTCACTTTAACCAAATTGAGACCAAGATTTCTAGGCGGACCAGAGTTTGTTGTTTTGGTCCACATCAGAGTTCAATTATGCTTCACAGCTCCCCAAATGAACCAGACTTTCTAGGCAAACAGCCTAGAGTTTGATTAAAGTGGACTAAACAGGCCTGCTGTGTACCACCTTAAATTCTAGGTGGTTTCCTGGATGGCTTGTTTACAAATTGGTCTTTAACAATTCAAATACTAACTTGATTGTAATGGTGTTCTATTTTGACTGGAATGTTTGGGTTATGCGTTCCTGTTCTGGTTCAAGATGCCGTTACATTCCGAATCTCATTCTGTAAGCAAAGTAGCAGCTCTTTTAATTCATCCAGCTATGTTGGAAAAATGACATTTTATGATACAGAGCTTTCCATAAAAGCTTGGAAGTCATTACAGCCACTGCATTCTAATGGATATGATACATCCACTACATGACATGCATATTCCTTTCCTACTCCCTTTTCACCCATTCTGAATGCTGCATAATTACCCAAAAGACAGAAATTACATTAAAAAGCTGAAAAATGTTCTCAAGTACTTGTAGTGGGATTTCTGATATCTCATTAAACACCAGTTTAGATTGCATGTTTACATTCCAGTGTGACAAAATGCGTTATACGTGTTATTTTTTTCTGATTATTATTTTTTTCTCTATTTGATTAATCACAAACACTTGAGATTAGCATTTTCCACTGGTATTAGCTTCAGAGTCTTTCCACACACCTCTGTACTAACAGAATCCCTGACATGTTTTGAGATCCGGGGAGCTACTGGAACAGTCCCTCAATAATTACAGTACAGGTCAGCAAGTTTCTCCTTGCTCATTAAAAAAAAGACTATTAAAACTACGTGAGTCATTGCACCACTTTCATTAAGCCATCATGGTAGACCGTCAAACCCGCTGAGAGAGGTGTGAGAGGTGGAATCCATTTGTGACCTTGGGCAGAGAGCAAGAGGTTGCTGCTTTCTCAGTTTAAGACGATGGAGCATGAACACAGTGGGGAAGGTAAAGACGGAGAGAAAACACACCTACTTGGGATGAGAGTTTGGTGGCACTGCCATCTGTTTGTGTTCTGACCCGCTGCCCCACTCAGCAATCAGATACTGAAATTAGTGAAGGTGACACACCAACTAATTGCAACACTTGAATGACTTGAAGATCTCGAAGCGTCAGTAATTTTTATGAAGAACACACTCCTTTTGTGTTAGTCAAAAATATGAAGTGGCTCTGGGGCACAGGAGAGTGCTCTGTTCCCATTATGACGGATTTTTCTCATCCAATTTACTTTGATTTCTGTCCATTCTTGACCTCGTTTTACGCTACAAACACTTCTGACTAAGATATCAACGTTTTTCTCCCAAAAAACAGCAACTGGCAGACTTTAGTTTTAGACTGACTTACACAGTCTCTCTTTGGTTGATGAATGTGGTCTATTTATCATTTTCATCTGTTTACCCTCGTGGAATTGCAGAAAGGGTTATTGGTTAAGAGGTCCAACTGTGTTATGTGGATCTAGAGAAACTTATGAGCATGTCCATAGTTTGGGGGTTATTGCAGACCTACTTGGGTTAATTTTATAGACTACCTGGGCTTTGGATGCTCAAAACCTCAGCTGTCTCTGTTTTCTGAGCATAAAGTAAATCTTGTTCCTAAGGGCTTGTGTTGCAAGGGTTGATAAAGACTAATTTAGCTTGATTCTATTTATGCCTTGATTCATATGGAAAGATTTTAAAACTGTCTGCAAATTTTAAAATCCTGAGAGACCACACACGAGGATAACAAAATCTTAGATATTGTAGGTTTGGTTGTAGAGTGTGTGGTGTCCAGCCACACACCAACCGATTTCACTCACACATAATCAGATGCAAAATCTTTCAAGACTAAACTTGAGTTCAGAGTAAACAAACATGGCTGACCGGCAGCAATCAATGGTGATAGTTAGTGGAGTATATTTAACAGATAAGAAACATTACAAAGATGTTGTCATTTGTCCTTAGGGAATACCTGACGCTTTGATACCAAACCAAGACAATCCAACATGATGAATCTCTCCAATTTTAGATCAGAGGGGTCCCCCTCTGATCCTCTTGAGCAGACCGTATCACTTTTACCACAAAGCTCTTTAAATTATCTTGAGACATCTGAGCCAAAATTGGGACAAAACTCTTTTGGTGTTGGTGTTTAGCAGGATTTCTTGCTCTTCAGTACTGACATGAAAGATTGGTTTTAGTTTGAGTTCCCTAGGGTCTCATCTTTGCTATTTGAAGATGAGTCTGAGACCGTGGTTCTCAACGACAGAAGGTGGTTTGGTTACTTTGCATCATGGGCCAAATGATGGAATTGAAGAATTTTGCCATGTTGTTCTCTTGTTTTTGTAAGAGGGTTATGGCAGGAGGACAAGGTGGATCGTCGTACTTGGGCCAGCAGTTTTGTGGTTGCTCTTGCAATCTATTATGGTGAGGGGAAAAACTGAGCCAAAACCCAAGCATCTCAATTTACCAGTCTCTTTGTTTAAACTGTCATGGTCTTAACAGATCATGCTCCCACATTATCCAGGTTTCAAAAACATCAACCAACACAGGATTAAATGATTATATTTGTGGCTTCCATGGTGTTTGTTGTCATGATTCTATAGAGTACAATAAATGTATTGTTTCATAGGTGGATGTCTGAATCTAGGTCTTTGACATTATTTTGTATTGGACAAGCAAAGAAAAGAAAACCCGGGAAATTGCAGAATGACAGACAGTGAACTAAATAGCCATGAACAGAGTGTTTCAAATGTACACACAAAAAGGCACTGAAGTATGAGAAGGAGAAAAAAATAACTCACAAAATTGCTGAACCAATAAAATTTAAATCACTTGGAGTTTCATGTGTATCTCTGGCATTTGTGAGCTGACAGGTTCTTAAAGCAAGTATTTATAGAGTCTCCTCTCTCATCTCTCTCTACTTGCTTTTTTCCCTGAGGTCAGCTCCTGTGCTGGCCTCTTTGTTGTCCATGTCATCTCAGGATTCTGTTTTTACACCAAACTATATCAGACCAAAAAGTTTTATTTTTATATGTGCAAATTATATTGTTTCTAAAATGTACTACAGATTGGATAAATGCTGGTGAATAACTGAAACGATCTGTACTCTCTGGTTTTTCTTGTTCATAGAAAGGACAGCTGGACCAGTGCTTGTCTTTCTGTGTGTCTGCTCTTTTCTTTCAACCCTCGGTCAGTCGCTCATACTGGGCCTGGTCTGTTGCTCATACTGGGCCTGGTCAGTCGCTCATACTGGGCCTGGTCAGTCGCTCATACTGGGCCTGGTTCTGCTGGAAGTTTCTTCCTGTGGAGTCGCTGTTTTTTGCTGCTGCTGCATGCTTGACGTGAAAGTGGGATTGCAGGGAAAAACTCAATGCAATTGACTTTGCCTAGTTTGATATCAAACTTTTGACCATTTGGCAATATGAACTATATTTGACTGCTTTTTTTTATTATAACTATGATCAAAACCAAACGTCCACCCGTCCATTGTCAATTCCCACCTAACCTTGAGAGGTTGTGGATTGGCAGGTGCCTGTCTCCTGCGGCCATTGGGTGAGAAGCAGGGTCCACCCTGGACAGGTCACCGGTCCATCTCAGGGCAACAGAGATACACAACCATACACTCACACACTCAGTGTTAAACTAATTTTGATCTTAGCTAAATTAACACCAACATTCAATAGTTGAATGTGTATGTTCTTTTAATAAAATCTTTCAAAAGGTTATATTATTGGTAGATTATTCCAGAGTTAGAATTAGGATTAAATTGTCATCTTTTTCCATCTGTTTAATTGTCCGTTTGCTTTGTTCGCATAAACTAGATAATGACATGGCTGGATGCTCAAAAAACATGCATGAATTAGACTCATTTTGCTTCCTCATGAATACATTTCTATTTGTGATATGAAATCATTTAGGTATCTACAGTTTTTTCCGACTTTTGCGTTTTTGACGTGAGACATGCATCATAACTCTAAGCTAGAAAATGCCAGGCGTAAACAATGTCTGAAAAGTATAATTCTGGAAATGATTAAATAAATCTGTCAGTAAAACTCATCATATCGCAATCCCATCACTCCTGATTCCCACTACGCATCCAGACAGACTTCTCTACAGAAGTTGTAGTCAGTACGCTACAAAACGCTGTTGCTATTAGTATTGCTTTTTTATTAGCTCCTTTCATCTTGCTGTGATCTTGTGACAATACTGTTGGCTCAATATCTTTTTATTGCTAGGGAGATACAACCTCAATAACTAAAAACATTAAGATTTAGGTTCGTCAGGGACGAAGTAGGACTTATACACCGTAATGTATAGTTTTGTTGTTCTACCTTGTTGAAAAAAATGACTTTACTGTGAGAAAGGCAGGTAGCTGTAAAACAGGTATTTTCTGTGACTTAACTCAGTCACATTTAAATGTGACAGAATTTCTTGACTTGTTACTGTAAACAAATATCTATGCTACCTTAGAAATTGTTATAAAACTGCTGTACATATCAAACATGGTTTAAGAGATTAGAAGTCATAATTTGACACCTTTAAAATGGGGCAGTGTCTCTTTAAGAAGTTTCTGCTCTTTTTGACACTCCGCCTTCAACATGTCGCCTCAACGCTTCACCATTAAACCTTTAACATGTTACCAGCATTATACTGAGAAGTAGCTGGTATGATGAGCTCAGATGTGCAGCTCCACCAGGTGTTTGCTAATTGCTGCTTCTGCTAGCCTGGCAGCTAGTTTGGTAGACACATTACCAAACTAGCTGCCACGTTTTCCCATAAAACGTTGAGTTGACACAAGACCAGACAGAGAAACTACATGTACTCCATACTTACACACACCAACACGAGCTGTTCTGTGTATGTTGTCATCTGGATCTTTGCATCACCAGCAGACTAATGGCAGGGATTGCTTGCAGATTTGTACATTTATTATACAAAGCAGAACTCGTCTTTACTGTGTGGTGACACATCTGCAACGGTACTCAGACTATCTGTTACCTCCCTCCTTGCCTGTGCTGTCCACTGCACTTTCACACACTCACAACCAGCAGAGTGGAGATGATTCTGACCGGACACCACAAATTGTAGTTTTGACGACAGGAAGATGTATTGGTCTAAATAAGTAAAATGAGCTTTATTCAGATCTATGAAAGCCCTAATCAGTTTGATCTTCTCTGTGACATTCTTATGTTTGTGTGGTGCCAATATGAGCGAAAAATCGTCTTAAGAAAATTATTATAACAAAAAACTGATAGTAAAAATGTCAAGATTATATGTTAATGTACTTTGAGTGGAATTAGCACATTTCATCTGGGAACTCAACCTATGTGACTGTAAGTGGGGATCTTTTAAGGAGGCTGTAGAAATAGAATCAATTATCGCCATCACAAGATCTTTTTTAATATCGAAGTCTTAGTGTTGATAGCACTGGGGAAGGGGTTTGGTGACAGCTGCTATATATAAGCCTTTTTGAAATATTTTCACAGAAAGCGTAATCAGGCACTCACTACATACTGTATAATCACACAGCACTACTCTTCACCCTACCAGTCAAACGTCTATGAGCCACCATGTTGGTGATCTGTGTTGGAAAGCCTGGATCAGGGGTGTCAGACATCAAACCCCGGTCCTCAAGGGTCGGAGGACCAGAGTTTGGGACAAGTCAAAGAATCTTGCAACCTTTTGACTTGTCCCAAGTCCAACACACCTGAATTAACCCTTGTGTTTAGAAATGGGGTCCAACCGACCGCACACACACACGTAAAACTTGTATCGCTTGCCTCAGTCCTCTACGCTTGCCTCAGTCCTCGCACGCACAAGGGTTAAAGAACTGAGTTAGTTCCTTATGTACTCAACAAATGATGACCTTCAAGGACTGGGGTTTGAGATCTGTGCCATGTAAACTGTAGGTTTGTCCTGCTAAATTTTCAATCATTATTGATTTTATTATCCAGTTATCATACACCCAACGGTAATCAAAGACCAACATGTAATATTGATTTCTCCCCATTTTGCTCTTGGTGTCAGAGACTATGATGATCTCTGGGATTCAAGTGTGTTGGGGTCTCCAAACCCAACACACTTTAATTAAATGAATTTAATTTTTAAGTTGCAGGGCAGTAGTGCTCAAGGACTCCACTTCAATCCTCGACGGTCCATGTCCAGCAGCTTATAGATGTTAAAGCTAAATCGCTTGCTTAGCATGCAGTCGAGCTCAGCTACTGAGTTAATCATTTGAGTCAGGTGTATTGGAGCAGAGACATCACTAAAAGTTAGAGGAACATTGGAGAACTGGGGCTTGAGACCCTTGATGTAAACTCAGCTTATGCTAAAAGTCCAAGAAATGTCAGCGGAATCAAAACAGCTTGGAAATTGTTTCTAATATTCCTGCTCAACAGAGAGAGACTCAATAAATGCTCATCCTTTAATTTGATAGCTATACCATGTTCTGTGTAACTTGACAAAAAGTTGTCCATAATTTTAGCTAAAAACAAGCCCTGCTGAAGCAGAAGGTTCTTATTTCCATTCTCCACCTACATGTCTTTTCTTCTGCTTAATAAATGTTTTGCTGTCTGGAAGCTCTTAAGGGCAAACGAGGTCAAGGTGACATCCGGCTCGGAGTTGCTGTGACGACCATCCCTGGCTCATCAGTCACACCTGTCACACAGGTGTCAGCGCGTATGCACCCGACTCCATCAGGTGCCTGAGCGCGTAGATGCAGTTGATGAAGGATAGGATGGATGAGGTGGGTTGGGGAAAACTATAATTTAAAGTTTGCTGCTCACCTTCTTTGTTGTTTTTTGTTCTTTCTTGGCAGTGAATCTCCTTGACACGACAACGATAACTGGAGACTGGGGCTGGCTGACGTATCCATCCCATGGGGTAAGGACAAAAAGAAGCGTTTTGTTGTGGAGTATTTCTTTACTAATGGATTTCATTGTGGTTTTTCCACATTGTTTTAACCACAAAGTCTACTTTTTATGAGACAAACCAACAAAACATTTTTGTTGGTTTGTCAAAATTAAGCAAAATATTTGCTTAATTTTGATGTGGATGGAAAATAATGTATTGTTTTCAAGGTTTGTCTTTACAAATACAAAAAAGAAAACTAAGATGCACACTTGTATTCATCCTCATTTAATAATAAACCTCCAAATAAGACTGAGTGCAGCCAACTGCCAGCAGAAGTAAACAAAAATAAATAGAGTCCACCATGAAGACCATGGAGCACAGCAGACAGGTCAGGGAGAAAGATGTTGGGTTTATTGCAAGAACTGATATACAATGACTGTCAAGCTGATGCTAAATTAAATAGAAATTATTCGAACACTGCCCATGCAAAGGATATTATTCAAATCTTTAGATTACATGTCAGATTAGTGATATTATGCATGAAGTCAACCAGGTGTTTCCCCCTGGGTTTAAAAATGTCAGTCATCAAACCACAGCTGAAAATGAACAATCTGGACAAGTCACTATTGCAAGATTACAAGCCTATTTCCAACCTTCCATTCATGAGAAAGATCATTAAAAAATCTGTTTCAACAATGAAACATTTTTCTACATGATAGAAGTATAAAATCACACATGAACAACTAATGCAGAAGACACATTTTTGTATCACAATAATACTAACACGCTAAAAAAGGAGTAGGAAGAAGTAACAAACCTCTGAACCCCATAAACTCATACAATATTTTCAGGTGGACCTTCATTATTAAATCAAATAATAAAACATAAATAACAAAAACCATAAAAAAAGAAATTTTTAATAATGACCAGCCACTTTGACGTCTTTAGATCCAGTTTCCATCCTAACTAAAGTACTGAGACTGTTCAATAACGTCAACATAAATACAGACTATGGAAGAACCACAGTGCTGGTTTTGCTGGACCTCAGTTCAGATGACCCAGACATATTACTGAAGCAACTGAAGAGCTGGATCCTACTTTCTACCACAGTACTTGGTTGGTTTTAGACTTTCCTAAAGAACAGGGACTTACATGTGTCAACAGGTAACATCAAAGTTTACATAACAAATGTGGGTTTTGTCTTTGGACTCTTTATTTAAAATCTACATTCTACAGCTTAAGCTATGCAGATGATGCACAGCTTTACATTACAATTCCACCAGGTGACTATGAACCCATTCAAGTGTTAACTAGATGCATAGAACAAATCAACGCTTGGATGTGCCATAACTTTCTTCAGTTGAAATAAATAGATTAAAACATGCAATACCCACATCAGATGTATTCAAGTCTAGTCCTCGACGACCAGGCTGCCGTGTGTTTTAGATGTCGCTGTGCTCCAACACAGAGGCATCTGTGGCGCAGTTATATCTTCTGCACAGGTTAGAAATAAATCATTAAATCTCATTCAATTGTGTTGGAAGAATAAAATAAAAAGTTAAACTTGCAGGACTGGTCATTGACTGATAATGGACACCACTGCCCAAGATTAAAGAAGTTATTATTATTATTATAATTATGCAACAATTACCAATATTCCCACTAATGATGACATCTGCTAAAGGAAAAAAAAAGTCACCTTTCATAAAGGCAACAGGTTTTTTTATTTAGTGTGAGGTGCGTAAGTCTGTGTTTTACCACTTGTACTTACTAAATAAGATTTAGTCAAACATTGACACCACAGACTAATTACATGTAGTAACCAGACAATGACATGCTACACTCATCTACTTCAAACATGAGCCCAGACATCCCTCTCGGCCCCCTCCACGTCTTGGCAGCTTGGCGCACGTCGCGGTGGGAGAGTGAAGAAAAGATGAAGTAAAAGGATGAAAGCAAGAGAGCGAGGTGACAGCGAGGGCACGGCGTCGCGGCATTAGCATATTGTAATGCCGAATGATGACGCCTGAGGTGATGAATTAGGACCCTGGCTGCGATCTTCCGAGCGCCGCCATGCTACCCCGTCCCTGACTCCCTGGGCTGTCAGCAGAGTGGTAGGAACATTTACATCACCTCCAGCCTTCACGACAGAAGGTGGTGTGATTGAATGGTGGCCAGGAGGAACAGATGGGTTGTCTTTCAAGTCCTGGGAGAAGAACTGGAAGAATTGGATTAGTGGTTTGAGCAAAATGACTCACTCTGTGTGAAATCGGTGTGAGAGGTGAATCCCTTCCACCTTGAAAGGGCCCATGTGATAACAGCTAGATTACATAAATTCTAACTGCTGTTGTATTTTCTATTTATTTTTTTTTATTTGATTGGTTCAATATACCAGAAATAGTTACTTGTTTGTTCATGAGAGACCGCTTTCTCCCTCTGAGCTTCTACACATGAAAAGCTTGACTGAGTGGATTAGGAGTGGGAGCGGAGCTTTGTGGTTTCATGGTTCGGTTACGTAAGGT
Organism: Poecilia reticulata; assembly: GCF_904066995.2. Taxonomy (NCBI): domain Eukaryota; kingdom Metazoa; phylum Chordata; class Actinopteri; order Cyprinodontiformes; family Poeciliidae; genus Poecilia; species Poecilia reticulata. The sequence goes on from NC_088834.1 coordinate 31,933,955, forward strand.
ATGTGTCTTGCACTGAAAGACAAAGATGTGAGGAAGGAGGGAGGAGCGGCTCTGTGATGTTTAATACTGGTGCCAAAGAAAATGTACAGAGGAGAAAATCTGATCTACTTTGGCAATCAAGCAATATTTGGACAGAACGTTTTTTTTAACAAGTGGTTTCAAAGTAAGGATTAGTTGAGGTACGTCGTCGGACTGCTGTTCAAAATCACCGGCAACACATGAAAATATTTCTTATAGTTAAGTCTGTCTCAAAGAGAACTGACCTGTTATTGTCTTAATGAGTTGATGATATAATGACTGAAAAACTCAACCACACTGGTACTGGGAAATCCACAGTGTTGTCCTTTAATAGACACACTCTTCACCAACCTTACAAAACCTGGTTCAATGGCTGCTGTATTATCAGACATGAAAATAAGCAGAGTCCTAACATCTTGCAACATTACTGAAGTTAGGGAGATAAAATATTCATGTTTGTCTCAATCGGTGCGTCGATCTTTGGCGCGTTTCTCCCGCACTCTACAGAGAAGCAGTGGCGCATACTTGTGACATCACTAGCAGTACTAGAGTATCTTAGGGAAGCCATGCATACACAGGGAGAACATGAACACTTAGGCAGAAAGAACTCGGGCCAAGATTCCAAACCCAGGACCTTCTACAGTGATGCCCTCCATGACCTTGGAGGGTTTGTGTATAAAATCACACATGAACAAGTAATGCAAAGGACACATTTTGCATTACTGCAAAATGCATTACTGTTGAAATTTGTTTTCTGTGGCAGCATTTTGCTACTCGCTTCAATACACAAACACTGACTTAGATACAGACAAAATCCAATTTGTAAGCAGTGTGAGAATACAGTCACTGGCTAACTGTTTGACTGCTAATTCAAACTGACTCGACTTCAGTGTCTTACAGCAGCACTATGTAACTTTTATATATAAAAAGTTTATTTTTACGTATTTGTTAAAACTATCACTGTGGTGACAGTATGGCATGAGACAGTCTATGAAAAAATTGATCTCCTCTGCCTTCTCTCTATGGACCTGCTGTCAGTTGAACAAACGCTCTGCTCTGTCACCAAAAAACCAATCAGAAACTGGAGGAGGGTCTTAGCGCTATCAATCATCCTCATGTACACATTGGCACCTTGGCCAAGGTTTCCCCGGCTGCATCTTCTTTACATATTTGAAACATTTGGGACCACAGAAAAATCCTTCATCATGTGAACCACAAATAGGTGAGGTTCAACTGTACAGTGTGGAGAAATCAGCTATTTCTTTCCAGCATTGATCACTCTCGAGCAACAAGGTGCATTGATACTTAATTAATTTTTTTCAGTTATTTTATTATTCTCTTTTGAGTGAATCTTGCTAAAATAGTAAAAGTAGTAGTAGTAACAGGGGAATTTGCTTGTCTGCAAGGTCCAACCAGCTTGCATACGTGGATGAGAAGAGGTTCACCATTAATTGTTTTAATCTGGAAACATCAATGATCTGAAAGAGCAGCATCAGTCAGAACCATCAGCAGTGTTTCAGTCTTTGGAAATACACACTAAATATGCTGGTACATTCTGAAAAAGTTAGCCAGAGTTTTTATGCACATCCATCTTGTACAAACCATCAAATTCACTCACCAGAATAATGTAGTGAAAATCAACATAAACATTAGAAATAGTTTAGAAATTGAGTTAAAATGACATTTGATGTGTTTGTTGGAAGCCTGTAGATGGATAAAAGTACTCCTTTGACAATATGGCAGCATGTTCAAATGGGGTCAAATTTGTAGTGGCTCTTCTGCTGCAGCAGAATGACAACCAGCACAGGAAATATGTTTAAGGAGTTTATTAAAAATATGGATATGGTGGGAGGTAAGCACCATCAGGAGGGCAGTCAGAAGTGACTAGAAAGGATGGTGCTGGTGCTCTGACCCAGAGTGTGAGGACATTAAATGGCCTGAGCCAGTAACAGTGACAGTTTTTGGGGAAAGCCCACTTGCCTGGTGATGTCACCGCAGGCAATGGGGAAATCCAACATGGGGGCAATCTTTGGTGATCCAGGTTCACTGTTCCAAAAATGTATGAATCTGACTCTTTGACGAATCCGATCCAGAAAAACAGAGTCATCGGTGATGAGGAAGGCAGACGGCAGCATAATCAAAAAGAGAGCGGGCTAAAAATGAGAGTTGGGGACCAGAATCTGAATCAAGAGCCATTGAAGCAAGATGAGAAAATCCAATGGAATAAAAGTTCATAATGAAAAGCTCGAAATCAGGCATGAAAAGAACACGAGACTTTCGATAATGTCGAGGAGAATGACTGGCAGAGAGAAGCCGATATTGATGGCGGAGCAGGTGCAACACATGGAGTTAATGAGGCGGCACAGGTTAGTGGGACGTAGTAGATTGCATGGAGATTGTGGAATGGCAGGGATACGGGCTGCCAGAGGAGATGAATGACTTTTGATATCTGATGCAGGGTGACAGATAGGATCATGACCAAATTCCCATTTCATTAAACAAAAAGGCTGCTCTTTATTTTTCTCCACTCTAGTTTGATTAATCAAACTGAAACTATCAGAAGCAGACTCCCTCCACATTGACTGATACCACACCACCCAAACACCATGCTGCCAGTACCATGCTTTGCTGTGGGTGTTTTTGTGCCAAAGACATGGAGTTAAAGTTGAATCTTTGTTGCATCATAGCAAAGGAAATTTATACTCAAGCTTCTGGGAGACTTCAAATCCGCTTTTGGAAAATGTTGGGTTTTATTTCAATGTAACTATAGAGATTGTCCATGCAAGAAAATTGTTGAGTGCAGATGAGAATCTGGTCCATACAAAACATTTCAGCAAAGCCAACAAGGATCTGTTTAATGGAAATGCATTCAGAATCAGTCGTTACCAGTTAGTGTTTGTAGTTATTTTACTTTGGTGAGCAGCTATCAGTTGCTAACGGTTCCAGCTAAGGTCAGGCTCACTTAGAGTCTGCTGTTAATTTAACCTTTACATGTTATTAGCCGTATTGGGGTCTAGCTCCTTAATGTTCAGGTGAGTCTTTGCATTGAACGGAGGGCAACAACGTGGGAAGATGAAAATTTGTCTGTTGATTTCGACCCAAGTGTTTATCTTGAAATAATATTTCTTTTAAATATCTTTCTCAGTTAATGTATAAGTAGTTTGTTTAGATAAAATCTAACTTTTGGCCCTACTTGGAAAGTGTTTTGTGTCGTATAGCTAATGTACACTACACATTGCCTTGAAAACCTCATAACTGAGGTAGTGGCATCATCATGCTGTGGCAATGCTTTTCTAAAACAAAGACAAGTAATCTGATCAGCGTTGACAGGTAGAACGGTGCAGCTAAAGTCAGCAAATAAGGACGAAAACCTGTTCGCAACAGCAACACTATACAGCCAGGTTAACAATGTAATGGTTCAGTTTAATACAAATTAATGTTTTACAATGGCCAAGTCAAAGTTCACACCTAAATCTAACTGAAAATCCACTTGAAATTAGCTCAGAACCGACTAAAAATCAAAATTTTTTATTAAAGCACATTTAGTGCTTTAATACGCCTCAATGTGAAAGAAAAATTCAAGGGTTATGAATGTTTCCTCAGGCATTTAAGCCTTTGAGTTACTAATCTGTATTCCAAACAAGCAAAGGTGAAAGGTTTAAAACTACAATTAAATAAATTTTTCAGCAAACAGCGACAGATGTTAAAGTTTATCTGGCCATAAAATGAGGTTCAGAGCTGCTTCTCCAGAGCCGCCTTCCTCGGGTCAAAGGTGAGCTCAGGCAGGTTTGATGGGAAGAAAACAAAACTGCGCATGAGTCCCAAACATTTTCAGGAATTCCACATGTGAGAGAAACGGAAAAGAAAAACACACATCGGACCTCACAGGTTCTTTGATAAATTGATGTTTTGACAGTGTTTTACTATCCCTCTTCAACACCTCCACACACACATTCACACACAATTACAGCTCCTGTATAAGGTCACGCTTTCCCATTCTGACAGTTTGTAGAGTGAGCACTGAACATGCAGGGCTTTCAGCTGCCCCTCTGCTGCGGCTGGTCTTAGCATGAGAATATACAACTGCAGAAAGAAAAAAATATAGGTGAAAATATGGCATTAGAAAATGTTGACAAAAAGAGCTAAATTCTTAAAAAAAAAAACTACCTCAATTTCGCAGAATGGTTTTTACGCTCTGTTGAGGTGGCTTTACTGGAAAGAGTTAATACGCTAAACAGGAGATGGAAACGCATCCGCCGAATGAATTCTGATGTAATGAACATTACCTCAAATGACTGATCAACTGCATAGTTTCTGTGAAAGAATTTGGTTTCTTTGGCATCCAAAATTAAACCTACGACGTTTGGAAAAGCTGCTTTGGAAAATTATTGATCTGTTTAACACTTAAGAAATAAAACTTGAGAAATAAAAAAATAAATAAAAATTATATCAGTGCAACTGTAGGTTGAACATAAAAAGTTGTATTCCTCTCTCTGGGATTGGGATCAATTTCCATCAAATGATGCAAAAAATGTCATGGAAGAAAAGTACCAGGACAGTTTCTGTTAGTTGGACAAACATTTTCATAATTTCTAAAACTGATTTTTACTGCGATATGAGAGTTTGACAGTTCATTGACAGTTTATTTCTGTTCATCTAAAACTGACATTTTCCATATTTTTTAACTCTCCTGCTGTCTTAGCGCCACACTCGGGAGGAGCTCGGTAAGTCACGGTCGCACGGTGGAAAGTGGGAGGGGAAGGGTTGTCCTGTCAGACTATCAGTTTCTGAAATCGCACAAAAAAACAAACAAACAAAAAAAAAACGCGTAAAAGCGCACGCAGCATCAATGTGACCCCGCTGGACCGTGCACTGAGTAAAAGACTTGTTGGGTCTACATGACCCCATCTCTTAGGACCAGGGGAGTAAATCCCATCTCATTATTGGAGGGGACAATAAACAGGAACATTTTTTAAGAACAATGTAACTGGATGATGGATGATGGTTTAGCTTCTCTTAGATTTAATGGATTTGCTATATTTATTTATATTTTTTATGTTCAAACTGCTGCTAAATATACACGTCAAATTTTGGCTCACTGGAAAACAACTCTTTATCCTTCATGGACAACATAGCATTAGATCACTGAAGTTCTCTGAATGCAGCTGTAGAAAATGTATTTTTTAAAGTAATTCCAGGAAGATAGGAACATTTTCAACTTGCACTTACTGTGGAGTTAAAGTATGTGTGCTGAGGGTTAGGTCTTTATTAGCACCCTGACCTCTCCCGTATGCCGGTCTCATTTAGATGACATCATGACAGATCACGTCCTCCACACAAGGGGCTTCTTTCTGTCCAATTTATTCAGGCAATGGTTAGGATGCTCCTGTGCTGTCCCAGGAGCATCTTTCTCTGTTTTTATGTCTCTCTCTCCAACACACACTCACATTCACACACAGTTTCACAGAACTTGTCAAACAGGGGCAGGAAGACTTCATTATCCTCCAGTCCGATCTGTGTTGGCCCTGACAGGTTCATCCACCGGACACCCAACAATCGATACCGCTGACAGTACAGCATTTGTGTGTGCGTGTGCATGTGGGTGTGCATGTGTGTGTTTAGAGTTGGCTGGGAAAACCATAATGATGAACCAAATGATGAGCTGAAGTGTCAAAAGCACAAAGTATTTTCTCAGTATCCCTGTAACCTCATCCATCTCTCTCTTAAACACAGTCATAAAGTTAAAGCTGGTGAACAGACTCTTCCTGAACCTTCAGGACTCACCCACAGAGACAAACGCCTGCAGAGTTTTCAAAACTGCATGGATATTTCTTTCAGAAAATATCTTGTTTTAGAAGAAGATAACGTTGTTGCGTTGGGGAGGTGTGTTGAGTTGCCATGACAGCCTGAGGTGTAACTGCAGAACACCTTACTATGAACCAGGGTCTTTATTTCTGTGGCCATTCTTCATATTAAAGATCACCTAAAAAATTACGTTTCAGTGAGGCATGAGTGTGCTTAAGTAGTCAGATAAATAGGGCAATTAATCACAAAATAAGAAGTTTGACTTTCATTTTAGAGTCAGAATCAGCTTCATTTACAAAGATTGTGTGCATTAGCAAGGAAGTTTAACACTAAAATAAAGAACGAAAGGAAACAGTACAGTATGTACATATATATGGTAGTATATAACCAGAAGTTTACATACACTGACTTAAAATATATTCTCTCTGTCTCACGTTACATCGGACCAGACTTCTCTTGTTTTAGGTTGGCTAGGATTAATTGCCCTCTGTCAGAACAGAATGATGGTAAAACTTTATTTATTGTCAAACAACTGTTTTCAAATTGTAATCATAACAGAAACTACCCAAGTGACCTAATCACAAGTTTCCAGAACCCAGTCCTTCATACCGTGTATTGCCCCCGTTGACATCATTGACAGCTTGGAGTCTTTCTTGTGGTTGCGGATGAGTCTCTGTGTTTTCTCTGATGGTAAAGCTGCCCAGTCGTCTTGGCAAACAGCCTCCAGCTCCTGGACTGTGCAGCAGGAGCTGTACTTTTGCGCTGTCCCCAGAGTGGCTCTATGATGCTGAGGTCAGAAGACTGAGATGGCCTCTCCAGAGCCTTCACTTTGTTCTGCTGTGGCCAATGACGGGTCGACTTGGCCTTGTGTTTTGGATCGTTGTCATGTTGGAACGTCCAAGTACATCCTGTGTGCAGCTTCCTGGCTGATGAGTGCAAATTTTCCTCCAGTATTTTCTGATAAGGCACTGCATTCATCCTGCTATCAGTTTTGACCAAGTTTTCTGTAACACATTCATCCCTGTGCCTTTGTGGCTTACACGTCCCCAGAGCATCAGTGATCCACTGCCGTGTTTCACAATAGGGAATGGTGTATATTTCATCAGAGAGGCCTTGTTGGCTCCTCTCCAAAAGTGATGTTTGTGGTTGTGGCCAAAAAATTCAATTTTGGTTTGAAGGTAGCTGTACGGCACTTTGTACGAGGGATATTTTGTGGCATTTGTTTAACAATGGGGAGTCATGCAGCCCATATTTCTTCGCATACATCTCCAAACAGCCACACCACTTTTTTATCATTCAGTCCTATTTTTCAGCTTAGTTATTTGTGGATTCTTTTTTGCATCTCAAACAAATTTCCTGGCAGTTTTTGCTATAGTTTTGGTGGTCTGCCGGACTGGTTTCGACAGAATCCTTCTCTTTTCACTTCTTATTTAGAAGTTGAACACTATTGATTGGCATTCTCAATTCCTTGGACATATTTTTAAATCGCTTTCCGGTTTTATACACTTAATTTGCCTTGTCCTGCAGATCCTTTTACAATTTACAAGGGACTCTTTTACCTGCAGGATAAGGACACTCTAAATGCTGGAGACCAGGAACAATGATGTTACGGAGATGAAAGTGTCTTCAATCCAGAAATCGTCAATAAAGGAATTGGTCGAAGTCAATAACGAGTAGAAAAGGCAGAGCCAGTCCAGGAATCTTTGAAGCAATAATCAGAGTCTAAGTACCAGAAACTCTGGTCAGAACCAGAATCAGAGTGACTCACAGTACAGATGGGGAGAAGACTGGTAAGGCAATGGGCCTTGTCTCTACAACCTGAATGAGTTCAGAGCAGGTGTTTCTCTGAGCACAGGAGAGAGCAATGAGTTAATCAACAGGCAGGGGAGGGGCGGGAAGCAGCAGAGCAGCATGACAGAAACCAGAGAAGTCATGACCACAGGACAATGTTTGTTTTGTTTGATTTGAAACTAATAAAATGAAACAAAGTAGTTTTTATTCTTTTTCACAGTACAACTAATTTATTAAATTGTTTACAACTGCATCACAATAACACACTAACGTCAGTAAGCCCCTGTTTATCCCTGTGCTCAACCACATGTCGATATAAAACAAATTTTTCTCTAGAATTTTTTGGAGTTAATCGACTCGATAATGAGCTGAGCTCTGCGAAGCCCTTTGAATTAGACATCTGCCTTTTTTTTTTTTCCCACCAACAGTTTGGGAGCCTTTCTACTGCATTCAGCAGCCCCATCCTCCAGATCTGATTACACACTTCCACAGCAAACCTTCAGCTAGTCTTTGAACTATCTCTGCTGCCCTCTCGATGACCGTCCAGCGCAGTATAATTGGCTTTACAAGCTCCCACGAGAGAGCAGCATGGGGCAACACCTCACAGCTACAGTGGGCTGACGGTGGTGCAAACAGCCCATCTGTGAAAATATGTACTTTCATAAAAAAATAAAAAAATAAAACAAAACATGGCATTCTAGATTATTGTTGGGTCCAAACTCCATGGGAGTTGTAGAGGAGCTTGTATGAGTGAATTTAGGAGGTTAGACAGAAGGTGTGTGTTGTAGTGGTCCAATGCCAGAACTTTTCAAAGGAAGACAATTAAACTGTAAAAACGTCAATCAGAACCATTTAGTATGAGTAGAATGCAGTTTTTATAACAGCTATGCTTTTCCACTATGATTGAAACTGATCTTGACGTGTTGCATGAACTTTTGTGGCCTTTATTCTGTTAGATTTTTCAATCACAGTTGAAGTGTTTTTTGGTTTTAATCGACCCATAAAAGTGTTTTTAACCCACTCTGGTCTTCAAAGATCTTATAGGCCCACATGGCCTGGTTGTCACTACTGAAATCAATTCCTGATGTCTGAAAACACTCTTGTTTGTGTCCCCAAGTCTTCTATGCAGAAGCAAACCAAGGAGAAAATCTGCCAAAGAGTTACATCTGTCACATATGGCGAGCTCCAAAGCACAGCCTGAGAAACGGCGACTGTCAAAGAAAATGATTCTGATTGCTTCTAGGAGACTGAGCTTGTGACAAGCCATGGAAAAATGGATTTCACTTACTGCATTATCATGTCATGTGTCACTTGCGCACAAGGAATGGTTTCAGCTTTCACCAATCTCTTGACCTTGGAATCTCTGAGGAAAACGGTTGTGAAAATGTTTGAGATGACTGTGTTGACTACAGTCAGCTACCACGTTTCAGAAGTCTATCACTCCAGATCATTTAAGCCCACATCTTTACCAGTATGTATTTTATTATTTCTGCCCCACCTCCTCAGATTAATTCAATGCTAAACCAAAACTAACCAGTTAAGCCATTACCTGCAGAACTTCTCCAGGTATTATTATCCAGTCCCCAGCCTTGGCGCTGGGCCAAATGTCCTCATGTTTCAGATGTGTCCCTCTTACAGTGAGGACTGATGATATCTTGTATGGATCCTGGTAAATGTTCACCTCGTCCAACAATAGATGTTTAGATAAATTAGGGACAAAGATGGGCCACTTCAATTCCTGAGGGTCAATCTGCTGCATGTTTTAGATTAGCGGTTCTCAACGTGGGCGGTACCGCCCCCCGGGGGGGGGCGTTCAGAGGACAGCAGGGGGCGCTGGTGGAAATTTTTACAAAAGGGGGCGCTGGGATGCCTTTGGGGGCGTTTGGTCAAAGGTAAACTTTGCACCTTAAATGCACAACAACACCAGTTTAGACTTTGAGCAACTTGGTAAAACTGTATTGTGTAACATTAAACCATGCTTGGCTGCAACTGTACCGATGGCAGCTCTTCTTCTACTCAGTGTTTGTAGCTTCTTGGCGCAGCTTTGTTCTCCATCTACTAGTAGTTTCCACGCATCAGTTCAGCGTTACACCGGCTGATGACGTTGCTGTGATTCACTTTGTCTGGTATTTTTGTACATATGTTTTGGCAGTTCTGTGATCATGTCAAAGCAGCAACTTAAATTAAAAAGTGTTTTATTTCCGGTTGAAAGCTGCCTGCTTCCATGGAAAGACAACAGAAAATCGCTCTTAAACATGTAATTACTAAAATCACAATACCTTGACTTTGTATCCCTCTGAAAAATGAACCCATTTAAATAAAGAAATCTCTCCATGGGTGATACCACGATAGAGAGCGTTCATTTTATAGAGTTAACCCTGGTGCTTTAAGTGGTCCGGTATGAAACGGGTGTGATAGAACAACACAGCATTTTTAAATTTCAATAATCAGAATATCGAAATTGTTTCCGTTGTTTTAAAAGGTTTATGTCAGTCTGTCTTTTCCCCATCGATATGTTTCCCGAACGCTGTGCACCATAGGGGGTTAAAAAAATACAAAAATTGACGCGCACATTGCGCAAAACTCTGAAACAGGAGAAGCGGGACATAAAACGGAGCGACGAACTAGATGTGAATTATGGCATAAAAACAGAGAATCCATCAAAAAGCTCCTCGGTGGCAGGGCCCCGGGGGTGGATGAGATCCGCCCGGAGTTCCTTAAGGCTCTGGATGTTGTAGGTTTGTGTTGGCTCACGCGACTTTGCAATATCGCATGGACATTGGGGGCAGTTCCCTTGGATTGGCAGACTGTGGTGGTGGTCCCCCTGTTCAAAAAGGGGCACCGGAGGCTGTGCTCCAATTACAGAGGGGTCACACTCTTAAGCCTCCCTGGTAATGTCTATTCAGGGGTCCTGGAGAGGAGGGTCCGTCGGATAGTCGAACCTCGGATTCAGGAAGGACATGGCCGTTTTTCACATTCTGTTTGGGGCGTCCACAGAACTGATTTGATTGATTAATCAATTTGATTGATTAAAATGTCCAGGTTTTCATTGTTTTTAAAGGAAAGGACTAACAGGCTTCCTTAAATTGAGTCTTTGCCTGGTGGCTGGTTTGGTGCAAACCACAGCAGTTTTCTGGAAGTTTGTTCCAAATTAGAGCAGCATAAAAACTGAATGCTGCTCTTCTTCTGTTCTGGTTCTAAGTAGACTAGAACCAGAACACCTGAGCAGTCTGGCAGGTTAAAACGGTGACAACAGGTCTGTAATATATTTTGGTAGTTGTATGGTCTCACAGTTGACAATGCAAATTATAGCAGAAACTAAGCAATGAAGGCAAATATTTGTAGACTTTGAGACTAGATAGCGGTAAAAGATGAACCTGAGGGGAAAGACATTAAAAAAATAATAATAATCATTTTGTTACCCTGTTGACAGGTGAGGCTGCCACTGATCTGCCTGCAAGAAAATGAATCTCAGCAAACAGCAGAGATATACAATCCAAGTCTCTATGTCAATAAATACAGTGCCTTGATCAGGTAGCGCACATCTTTAAATCTCTGACTGGTTGCTGGGAGACTGAAGGAAATGGCTTTCAGGCAACAGTCAAAATAAAGGAAAAGGAGGAAGAGAAGAATGATAGCAGAATATCACTGAATCTAATTATGCAATAGTGCAACTCCTAAAAAACAGCTTAGAAGCCTCAGTGAGATGGCAAAGAAAGAGAGTTTATTTTGTTCAAATGATTCTTTCTTAATGGTCTTGTTCAGGTATAAAAACAGAATGTTGTGCCAAGTGAAGCTTTTTGCACACGATGGGATGCCTAGCGATGTGTGGAACCTGAAATATGAGCTGATTTAAATCCTAGGTGTGTGATCTTCCCCACAGTGAGGCTGAAACTGGTGGTAGAGGAGCAGAAACCAAATGAACATTAAACTTTTTCAGCTTCAGTGTCATATACAATTTAACCATAAATTGAATAAAAAATATTCAGAACTCTTTCATGAGTGTGCACACACTTTAACTAATACTTTGCTACAGCATCTTTTGGTACATTTTTAGCATTTAGTGTTCTTTGGTAGGAATCTGTCAGTATAGCATATCTTGACTTTGTTCTGCCAACTCAGCCTGGTTTGTGACGAATATTTCACAGACCTGTCAGACGCTACTCAGATTTTGTTCTTGGTTCAGCTAGGCTGTTGTAAAATTTCACATTTTCTAAAAATGAGTTTGATTAAAAAAATATAGATATAAATATATAACTATTAAATGTATATTCTTTTACTTTCTGGCAGTCACTTGAATTTGAAAATATTCCTACATTCATTCACTTTGACTGAAGAAAAGAAAAGTGTTCTCCTGACTGGAACAAGATTATTTTGTTACTTTGGAATGTCAGGAATATCCAACTATAGAAGCTGAACTTTATTTCAGGTTTATCAAGTACACTAAAATTAATATTCGGTGCGTAATCAAGACAACTGTATCTTAATTAAAACTAAAATTATTGTTTTTTATATTCCCTGCACTCCTTTTGTTGGTCTATCATTTGTATTGCATCACCTTAAAGATGCAGAATAAAAAAAACCCATAACAGTAACATAAACCTGGTAATTTCACAATGATTTATACTTTTTTGAGACTTCCTATATATTTGCAGGAATATTTAACCTTTATTCACCAGTGATGCACTTTTATTTTAATACGTGTTCAATGGACATATTAGTTCAGGGTGATATGACTAATTCATGTCGGTGAATGTGATGTGTCCAGGAGCAAATTATGTTTCCAAACAATGAAATCACAACAAAGTCCTGAAGCAAATGTTATTAATTCAATATTCATTCATTCTTTTTTTTTTTTTTTACAAGTCGATCTTTCTTGGTGTGCATGTTGAAAAGCCCTCACTGAGACTCGTTAAAGGGGCTGATTTTGTGTGGCTTGCTAATTTAACTGAGCGTTAGATCAAACACGGTTCTATTTCCAGTATATCAAAACAATTTTAATCAGTTCGGCTTCAGTCAAAATCACTTTGACAACGAATCCTCTTTCTTCTAACTCATTCAATTATCCAGAAATTCCCTTGAATTTTCACTGCCTCCATTTACAGCCTTTGATTCTTTTTTGTTGTTGTCGTTGTTTCCTCCTGCTTTGTGGTCCCAGCATTCCTGGCGGGTAAAAACCATTCTACTCACTGTAATATTTTTCGTCACATGCAGACACTGTCCTGGGAAAAAAAAAAAATGGGCAAAAAGAATCATCTTTGAATAGATAGCAATTACACCATCTCATCCACTGATCCCAGACCAGTGCAATTAACACTTCCATTCCAGAAAGGTTATTGCTGTCAAAGAGCCCAGACAGACATGGCTGTACACACACACACACACACACACACACACACACACACACACACACACACACACACACACACACACACACACACACACACAAAGTTATTAAGTCTTTTCTGGTTGTGTAGCTGATAATGTAAGAGCCAGAAAGGTGTTGGCCTGGTCCTGATATTTCCACAGAGTTAATATGCAGACCTGTTACTTTACATAAAGTGCAGCATCAAGCCTGGAAATGCCACCTACAAACTTACCCTGACATACACACACGTGCATGCATTACCCCCACAACCATTTTGCCTCACCTTTAGTTACTTTCTCTTCATCCTCCTCTCCGTTTTCTGTCCCTGTTCTTCCTCTGCCTGTAAGCTCTGAAGAAGCTCCCGTCACATGCACTAATCTGAAATTAGATCTTTCAAAGAAGACACCGTTCATCAGCTTTGTCTCCCTCTTTGATGCCTCTCCTCGTAAAAAAATAAAATAAAATAAGGAAAAAGAAATAAGTGTCTGTTGCTTCTGCATGATTAGAGTAAGACAAGGGCAAAGAAAAAACAGTGGGGAGGTAGAAGAAGGCAAAGATGCAATGCAGCGTGACGTCACGAACGCCAGCTTAACCAATCGGCCTCCATGACTGAGGAATTAGAACAGAGCAGCGAACTCTGAGACGGTTTTCTGTGTTTTTCTCCAGAACCTTGAAATGCTTCCCATGGAGCCACGACCCAGCTGCCTGGGCTTACTGAGGAAAAGAGCTTGTTGCCCAAATTCTGGCTATCCATGGCCTCATCCATCCTCTCCTCAATGCAGCTTAGTTACCGTTCCTCCTTTTCAGAAAACACCAGCTGTGATGTCACCACCGCCATGCTTCATGGTTGGGATGGGATGGTGTCCTGGGGTTTGAACTCATCCTTCCTCTTCTTCAAGCCCTCAAATTTCTTTTAAGTCATTTTTGATATCCCATTTTTATAACAACTGAAGATATTGCAATTACTAGATTGTGCTACAAAATGATCTTTGTAGCTGGGAAATACAATGCACTGCCCCATTAAAGACATTCATAATTCAAAATTTCTGACATTGATGAATTATTTTCAACTTCATGTCGTGTGTGAGCCGTTTTGTTCCTCCTCTACCATATTAGACTTTCCCTGTTGAGAAATTGGAAAAAAAAAAGTATCAATTCAACAGGAAAATGTACACTCAGTTCAGTCTGCTGTGCTTTGAACACATTCTTTTAGCCATTTGTGTTTAGGGAACAAGAATACATAGATTTTCTGTATTGTTTAGCGCAGAACAACTCCGGTTCGCCCATCAACAGAGTTAAAGTAAATGGTGCAAGAAAGCTGAAAAACTGGTTGTGAGTACACTGATGGTAAGAAAGCATAATGAGGGAGATAGGAAGGTTATACACTCCACTAATTAGCCAGGGTCTTCACAAGTTCAAGGACAGTTTCAATTTAGCTGATAAAGATGAGAGGATGAGGGGAGAGTAAAGGCTGAAATGAGTCCTGCACCTTAATTATCCCTGTGGTCTTTGGCTCGTAGTGCCTGAGAGGCTGTGTGAGAGTCTCGGCCCAGCCTGCTGGGGGCCAGGAGGTTTGGGGTTAGCGAGGGTGGAGGGTTTCTGTGGAGAATCCCAAGCGTCTCATCCAGGCTGAGTTCAGCAGGGATCATCCCACAGCTTCCAGGAGTCCAGGTTTTCCCTTTCAATTACTCCACCTTCCTTACAAGGCTGCTCAAACCCAAGAGAGTCATCTGTAACACCAGGGTTAAACAAGCAGAGATGTCCTCCATCATGCCTGCACTTCTACATGCCCCAGTGAATAAGGCAGAGAAAATTAACAGAGCTACGTAGAGAGCCAGAATTAAAGGTTTCTTTTCTACACCCAAAGGAACAGTCCCCATGCCGTAGGGTACAGTTGTTGGAATAACCCTGAGCAATTATAGTTTTACCATTAATAACCTTAAAATTGAGGGAAATCTTCCAACCTCATGAGAGAGATGTAAGCTCTTGGTACACTACCAAACATTCATGTAGGCGTTTTCACACCCGCTCATCCAAAGTTGGGGACAAAATGTCATTAAATTTATTACATTTTCAGCTGGTGTGGTTCTCTTTTTGCACTGTGTCAAATGAACCAAAACTTAAAAAAAAACATGTTCCCCTCCTCTCCTGTGGTGGCGCTGCACCAAGAACCACTGAAGGAAAAAACACAAAAACTTCCAAAGAAGACGCTGAGCGCAACTTCCTTCTTCACCAAATGTAAACAGAAATGGAGTGATGTCAGATTTTTAGTGGTTGTAAAATCCAACACACTAGACTCGTGTTTGTTTTGGTTGCATTTACCCATAATGCCCCGTCTTACACTCCACTTCCTGCTTTTCACATTCAAACCACGCCAGAGTTCACTTCAGTCAAACCTAGATCTATGTTTGTAGGCAGACCAGAGTTCACTTTTTTGGTTTGCATCAAAGTTCAATTGATCTTTCAAACCAACCAGAGACTCTAGACAAACTGGAGTTTGATTAAAGCAGACTAAACTCTTAGACGGAAGCTACCTGAATCTCATCACGCTTTCCCTTGAGTGAAACCCATAGCGAAGATTTGCACACAATTTCTATTGAAGCTGAAACTGTTTTCTCTGTTGAGAAAAGGAAATTAAAAATTGATTGCTTCCACCTCTTATTCAAACCCCCTCAAAATGTGCAAATGTCTTAAAGCCACAGTCATAGCATAACATAAAGATTATTTTAGTATTACAGTATGAGGAAATGATAAAAACTACATGCAACATTCTAGTTTTAACAACTTTAATACACTTGAGGAAACCAATTGCCTTAAATCATGTGTTAGAAACATTTAAATATTTATTTAACTCTCATTTAAAAACACACCAATGCTAAAACATTTCAAAGTTTGTGAAAACATTTTCAGGTTTTTGCTTTTTAGGGAAGGGAGGTAATTTTAACTACCTGCCAGTGATACTGTGTCATATAAAATTAGTTCTTGCACTTTAGCTGAATTTGAGACAAAGTTTTAACATGTAAACAGTTTTTACTTCTAATCTGTCGGCACAAATCTAAGAGCATTTCTTGCAGGAATGAAAATCAGCTCGATTAAAACTACCTGTAAACATCACACAGAAACTGCAACCAGACAGCCTGGTCACACACCTGGATATGTTCTAAAAATTCCTCTATTGTTTGTGAGCTTCGGATTAAACCTTCAATTCTTAGCAGAGCCGATGACTGTTTGTTTATTTCCAACAATATTTCATAAAATCCAACTGTACATCTAAATCTGCAACAATAAACGAATCATATGTTATAATTTTACGCTTTAATATATCTCTATATCTTACCCCGACATAAAGACGACCCAAGCTTTTGATTTCTTGCAGTTTCTTGTTTAATATTTCCGGTGTGGTGTGACATACATGTTACCACAGTGATGCAGTGAGATACTGTAATTGAATTGGCGCCCACCAGAAGCATTCGGTAAACAATAAAAATCTAATCACCTACACAAGGGCCATCTAATTAAAGGGAAATGTGTCCTGCTGGAATAGCATTAAGTGAATTTCAACGCTTATAAAATGTAGAACAAACGACTTCATGTCCTCCGTCTCGTTTTCCAGAGCTCCAACCAGGAATTCAACTGCATATTTTAAAAAGCTCATTTTCTATTGAGGCTGCTATCCTGGGACTGTGAGGGGAACAAAAACAACAAAACAATGCAGGAGAATCAATGTGGGGAAATATGAATCTGTGTTGCATGATTTGCTGCATGATGTGAATCAGAGAAACCGTGATTAACCAGCGGCCATGTTCTTTTCTCTTTCCTTTTTATTTTTGCAGTGGGATGCCATTAACGAGATGGACGAGTATTTTACCCCCATTCACACGTACCAGGTGTGTTCTGCACAGCGCTCACAGCTTGTGTTTGGATCCGATACATTTCCGATACATACACGGCTTCAACTTCATCACCTTTCTAAAACAATGGCCCAAGTCATTTTTTTGCCAAAAGTGATGTATTTGCAAAAATAATTTTTTGTCCAAATAAAAAAAGACTTGGGCCATTATTTTAGGAGGACAACTTATTTCAGTACCAATGCAGAGCAGCATCTGCAGTAGCTTCGATGTCAACTACTCAAACTTTGAACAAAATGTCACTTCAAACATCCTGAACTGTCCCTCAAGGGGTTACATACCTTTTTGTTTTTTCTTTAGGTTATCACACGTAATGTTGCCTTTGGTAGTGATCTTACAATGGCGTTGTCCTCTGCATTAGGTGTGTAATGTGATGAGCCCCAGTCAGAACAACTGGCTGAGGTCCAGCTGGATCCCTCGAGAAGGAGCCAGGAGGATCTACATCGAGGTCAAGTTCACCCTGAGAGACTGCAACAGCATGCCTGGAGTTCTGGGTACCTGCAAGGTAATGCACTCTGTCAACCAATCCAGCAGCGAGAAAATCATACTCAACTCTTAGTAGGATCTGATGATGATTTTAAAATTAGACTATTTTGGAAGGGCTTGAGGTGCAACATCTGGCTCATTGACTGCTGGAGTTGGCTTTAGCTCCCTTGTCACTTCTAACAGGCTAAACTGAGTAAATCAAACAGAAGAAATGTAGGAAGAAAGTTACAAAACTGGAGTATGTAACTTTAATAAACAATATGATTTCTGCATATTTGTCCAAACTGTCACCATGTTGCGACGGTACAGTATGAGCTCCTCTGCCTCCGCCCTGTGGTCCTGCTGCTATCTGCAGAAATGTACCTCTCCTGGTCAGAAACAACATATCAGAGACAGGGGGAGGGTCTTAGTGCTGTCAATCAGTTTCAGGTACACACTTCTCAGCCCCTACCCCTTTGCTCTCTGCTGCACTACAGCTAGTTCTCGACACCAGAGTCTGCCACGAATGCTAAGGGTAGTAGTTAGCATGGCCAATGACAGCAGAGAAACAGTTTTCTTTTAACGGTAATTTGTTTCTCCACTGTTAGCACATTGAGCAGCGTGCACACAGGCATGATTATCTGAACTAAGACCCTCCTCCTGGCTCTGATTGGTGGTTTAACTGGGAGCGTGTATTTCTGCAGATGGCTGTAGGAGCACTGGGACGAGGCAGAGGAGCTCAATTTTCTTTTCACAGATTATGTGTCTCTTGCTGTAATGATAAAGTGACAGTTTGAATAAATATCTAAAAAGCATGTGAATGAATACAAACTGCAGCATTTAAATACTGCAGCTGCAAATAGTCCGAATTAATTCTATTGAGCGGACTACAAGAAAGTGCTGGGTTTGATTCCCGGCCCCGGTTTTTCTGCATGGAGTTTGCATGTTCTCCCTGTGCATGGTGGGTTCTTTTTGGGTACTCCGGCTTCCTCCCACAGTCCAAAAACATGACTGTCAGGTTAATTGGTTTCTCTAAATTCTCCTTAGGTGTGTGTGCATGGTTGTTTGTCCTGTCTGTCTCTGTGTTGCCCTGTGACCTCCCCTCTAGTCTGAAACGTTTGCTGTAGTTAGACACCAGCAACCCTCCTGACCCCACTAGGGACAAGGGTGTTAGAAAATGGATGATGGATAATTCTGCCAACATACTAATGGATCTAGTTGTGGATCCAAACCCAACCTACATTTTAAGCACTCAAACCCACATCTGATAAACTTTCAGTAAAACTCAATGTTTGCAAACTGCTATCATATAAACTGCACATTTTGTAGTTGATACAGTTTGTTGGTTCTTTATCCTGAATTAGACCAGAGGATAATTGCTTATATACTTATCTACCAAACCAGAACAGGGATTGGATCTTGGAACCCAGAAAAACTACCTTAGCAACTACTTTTTAGACTCCTATTCTTCCAAACCAGAAAAGGATTTAGATCAGAGGAGAGTTACTTATACTCATCTACCAACCCTGAATAGGAGTATCTAGTTTATTTACTTTGGCTCAACATTATTAGATTTTTCTTCTTTGCTCTTTCCTTTAGTTTATTATTTTGCTTGTATTTCCTTTTAATCCCTGTAAAGCACTTTGTGTTGCTGAAAATGTGCTGTATAAATAAAAATACCTTACCGTACCTACCTTATGCTGTGATTTTCACCCGTCTTTGGCTCTTCAATCATGTCCAGTCTGAATCGGATCCTTGAGTAGTTGGCAATAACTCAACTCAGACTGTGCTTCTTTTTATCTGTTTGTCTTGTCCCAGAGTTGCAAGTTGAGACAAGTGGGACATTTAGAAGACAAACAAACAAAAAAATAAACGCAATTAAGCAATGTTGCTTAAGTCAACGTCAGCTGAGGCAGCTGAATGTCATTTAGGGCTAATCACCGTCAGCATTAATTAATTTACACATGATTATTTTCTAAACTGTGTAAACAAAAATCTGAGTGGAGACACGGCCTCCCTGCTGCGGATGTATGTTTTTCATCAGCTGTGAATATTTATACAGATATATGTTTATTCACTGGCAGCTTGATGGTTAGCGCTGAGGCTAATAGTTGCTGGTTTAATCCTGACTCAGAGTTTCTCTCTTTAGGGTTTGCTTGTTCTCCCCACAGTCTAAAACTAAGCAGGTTGGCTAAATTGTAGAAGAAATCCCCCTTTCCCAAACCAAAATATTTATCAATGGTAATTTTTTTTATTTCCTTGTTATTTTTTATTTTTGGATGTTTAAAATGTTGTCCATTTCCAGTGTTGTGTACAGAATTATTAGTCTTTCTGACGGTGGACTTACATTATGCTATAACCACTATATTACGTAAAAATGGTTTCAAAAGCAACAATACTGTCAATATTGTTTATCACAATCATTTCCGGGACAATTGATCATCCAGTAAAATTTGTAATATTTATAGGCCCAATATTATATGCAGAAACTTTGAGTAATATTATATGTACATCACAGTACTAGTCACAGTACTGTGACTAGTGTGACTAGTCACAGTACTGTGACTAGTCACACTAGTCACAGGATGCACGGTTTTCAACAACCTGAACAAATACAAATCAGAAAAGTTTGGTGTGAATTTGTGTTTAGCCTCCTGAGTAAATACTTTGTGTAGTGTGTACTTTATATTGAGTATTTTGGGCTTTGTATCTACTGGATTTGCACATCTACAGTTTTTGCTCATTCATACTCAGTCAAACTCGATGGAAGTTGACCTTTTCAAAAAGGTCAACTTCCATCCTAGTTTCAAGTTTCTTTTGGAGCCTCTAATATTTAATTACTCACACATGAACCAGGTTTTACCAGCCAGGTGTCTTCTGAAGGCAATTTGATTTTGTTTAAGGGGTGTTGGAACAAACGGGGGTCGTTACAAATGCACAACACAATGTTCTGATGTTTAGTTGTAAAAGAAAAAAAAAAATCATTTATCCTTTTCCTACTTAATAAATACGTGTTTTTTTTTTGTTTGTTTTTTTTTTACTTTATTCTAATCTGTTTGCATTTAACATCACAAAATCCAGTAAAGTAAAAACAGTTTGAATTTTTTCACACAGTTCTACAGAATGCTTTGGAAAAACTGTTAAGCGATGTCTATCACAGTTATGACAAACGAAGGCTTTTATGTTTTCTTAATGAACATTTGACGATTCTGACTGTAAAAAAAAAATCACCTTTTATAATTAACATTTAAGGTACACAGAGTAAAAGACCATTGTACTGGATTATGGGAAACTCGGTGCAACACATTTCTTCTGCTCTTCTATGAAACCTGATGTATGCTCCTATGATGTGACGTAATCATTCTTTACCTATTAACTCATAGCACATGCTCAGAGCTTGTTGTTTCTGTGTCCGTTGTCCAGGAAACCTTCAACCTGTTCTACTATGAGTCGGACAGAGCCGTGGGCTCAGCCATACGGGAGAACCAGTTCATTAAGATCGACACCATTGCTGCAGACGAGAGCTTCACAGGCGTGGACCTGGGGGTCCGCAGACTGAAGCTCAACACTGAGGTATGAACTATGTGCATTTACACGACTGCTGCTCACACTTTGCAGCATTACTTCATCTCATGTAGCACTATGAAGATCCATCCATCCATTTTCTTACACCCTTGTCCCTCAGTGTGGTCAGGAGGGTTGCTGGTGCCCATCTCCAGCTAACGTTCCGGGCGAGAGGCGGGGTCACCCTGGACAGGTCACCAGTCTGTCACAGGGCAACACAGAGACACACAGGACAAATAACCATGCACACACACACTCACCATGAAGATGTTTTGTGTTATCAAGATTCACTCAGTGCTTGAAGTGAAATGGAGGGCTTGACGTTCGTATGACTGATTTGGCTGATCTGACCACTTGGGGGCACTCTTAGATCCATAAATATGATTAAAAAACACAAAGTCTGCGGTGCTGTGGTGGAGCAAGGGTTAAGCACAACCCACATAAGGAGGCCTTAGTCCTCAACACGGCTGTTGCCGGTTCAAATCCCAGGCTGGTGACCTTTGTCCTCCCTCGCTCTCATTTCCCTTCTTTCCTGTCATAGCACTTTCAAATAAAGACCACTAGAGCCAAAAATACCTTTAAAACAAAACAACAAAGTCTAAATGATGAGGTGACCGCACCCTTCACACACATGTACTGTTAAGACAATTGAAACTGCAGCAAAGGGGCTGCTGTGGTGGCGCAGGGGCAAAGCACAACCCACGTACTGAGGCCTTAGTCCTTGTGCCAGTGGTCGCAGGCTCGATTCCCAGCCTACCGACATTTGCTGTATGTCAAGCTACTTTCAAATAAAGGCCACTAGAGTCAACAAAACCTTTAAAAAGAAGCATTCATGTCCCCAAAAAACTTGAGCTTACGTTAGTCCTTAGAGGTGGACTGAACTCGGACTCAAAGCAGACGTCATGACGACGTATTAGGGCCGTTGTAGATGGAAAAAAGGGAGTAAATTTCCATCTTAAACCTCAGAAATTTTGAGATTAAAAACTCAAAATTGAAAACTGCTCAACAGGAAACAGTGTTTACATTGACACCAGAACGTAGGGAATCAGTGTACTTGATTTTTATTTATTTTTTCCGTCTTGGCCAATATAAACGTTGTAATATTGTCGTTAATTTTACTTGTTCTACAATGAAAGACACTCCTGAAGAGCCTCTTCTTTTCTTTTAGCTTCAAATTTAATAGTGGATGGTGCAAATTTAATACAACAGACACACTAACAAATTGTTGCAGAGAAGATTTGTAGTTTATAATCTTCAGACTCAAGTAGAGATAAGTTAGTCAAACTATTCCAATGATCTGGCTTTTAATATATAGCTACCATCTTTCCTTTTCTTCCTTCGGTAATTTAACATGAGAAATGTGAAGCTTTTCTGTTGTATGTCCCAATATTTCTTTTCTTAATGCTCGTTTTATTAAAATAAGAATCCAAATAGATCATCTCAAGCCTGATGTATTGGGCGGTTTCTCAGAGTTCCCAGTGTTGCCACTGAGCTATTAAAAACACTTCAGACCTAGCGTGGCAATATGTTTCTTCATCCATCACAAACACACACACACACACACACACACACACTCTGTAAATGGTTTATTTTTATTCAGTCCCACATACAACAGTGTGGCTGTGAGAATTTCTCACTTAAAAGTGGATTAATCCACCCACGAAAATAGTTCCCAAGAAATGTCCCATTTACTCCTGTTAAGGTTAGACTCCTGGCATGTATAAGTGCCGCCTAATGCTTCTGTGGTGGAGCACTTAAAGTCTGATTTGTTGACAGCGAAAAATAAAATCACCAACCTTATCCTGCAAAGCTGATTTTCTGCACACACTCAGACATGAGAAAAGTAATGCCTTTTGAAATGGGTTGATTTTGGTGCACATAATGTAAAGCCACACCATCTTCTGAAGGGTTGTTATGCTTTTTAAAAGTGTCAAAGCATACACCATACTTACAGCGAGTAAACCAATTGGATTTTTTATTTATTGAGCAGAATCTTGGAAGCCCTCTGCAGCAGCATCCGTGTGCTTTAGACTCACAAATCTAAAAGCAAAGTGAAACGACTGGATGTAAAGAAAGGGCAGATTCTCACATTTGGTCAGAAATTTCAATTTTTCCTCTGAAGACTTTATGTGACAGAACAACACATCACAGTTTATCAGTGTGTAGTAGAAAAGAAAATGATAAACAGTTTTTAAAACTAGTAGAATGAAAGATTTGTTTTTCAGAACACTTACCATAATCTCTGAAACCTCTAAATAAAATCCAAACACTAATTTTGTTCTTGGTGTGGCTGAAGTTATTAATCTAGCAAGGTGCTTAAATGGTAAATGGCCTGAACTCGAATAATGCTACGTCCACCAGACTTTGTGAAGTCTGGTGGACCCCATAGCACTTCACACTACGTTTAGTCATTCACACACATTCACACACTGATGGTGATAAGCTACTAGATAGTAGCCACATCTGCCCTTGTGCAGATGGTGAAGCTCCCATGCATCGGCGCCACCTGTTGGGCCCTCTGACCACCACCAGCAGGCAAAGCGGGTGAAGTGCAAAGACTGAGACAGATGGAGTTTGAACCAACAGCACACTCCTGTCACAGTCACCACCACTGGCTATTTTTTGACCATTTGTTCCTCAATTTTTTAAAGTTTTTTTTTTTTAGATGTTTTGCTGCTTTTTAATCTCATCCCTCTTCATGTTGGCAGACAGGTGCTACAGTTTCTTGTGATTTCATGATTAAAACCACAAGCAGTCATGGTTAAACTGAGCTGAGCGTTCCAAAACATGTTTGTTAATCTGCTAATTTAAGATTTATTAAGTAGGCTGATTGCTTTCTACCCCCACACAGGCCCAGCATGGTTTGGATAGATTTTTATTTCTGTAATCATTGAAAATATTGTGTTGAAACTCAACGTTGCACTTATCCTGGTTTGATGTAAGAATTTGCTTGATAATCTGAAAAGTAAAAACAGAAGAAACATGTAAGGTTGTGGATACTTTTCATATGTTGAACTTGGTATTCACCAACTCCTCTCTGGACACAGGTGAGAGGGGTGGGCCCTCTGAGCAGACGGGGCTTCTACCTGGCCTTCCAGGACATCGGCGCCTGCATCGCCCTCACCTCCGTCCGGGTCTACTACAAGCGCTGCGTGGGCATCAGCCGCAACTTGGCAGTTTTCACGGACGTAGTGACGGGGGCCGACTCATCCTCGCTGGTGGAGGTCAGGGGTCAGTGCGTTGACCACGCTGAGGAGAGGGATACCCCTAAGATGTACTGCAGCGCAGAGGGCGAGTGGCTGGTCCCAATCGGACGGTGCGTGTGCTCAGCTGGCTTTGAAGAGCACAGAGACTCCTGCGTTGGTAAGTCAGTTCAAATTCATTCCTGCTCTCTTTGTGGATTTGCTCGATTTGGGAAAATTCTGTATGGAAAACTGATCCACACTGTAGATTCTGTTGCATTTGTTGTGTCGAACAGAGAAGAGAGAGGACCGGAGGAACATGGCTAATCCACAGGCCTTGTACGTTTGTCGGTGATTCATTAGTCATGGCTGTACAGTGAACTGAGCAGATGGGAAGGTTCAACTGAGGCTGATCTCACACTGGACTATTTCCAAAAGTAGTTCACCTCCCACTTGACCCACCTGCTTATTGTGGCTAATGTGAAACAAAGGCTCCCCATTGTGATCTCAATCGTTAAGCAGGTTTAGTCTCCACAGCAGGTCATTACGGAGGGATTTTTCCACTCTGCAATCTCTGAAAAAGTGGGCTGTGAATTGTCCACTTCCATCTACCCACTCACTGTCTTTTGTTTATCTGGGATCAGGTCATGGGGTCAAGGTCCAGAAGGAAAACCCAGACATCACTCTCCCTGGTTATATACTCTCTCCAACATAATCTGACAAGGTCTCCTACCAAAAGGTGAATGCCTTGCGTAGGAAGCGTCCTGGTAGATGCTTGTAACTTTTCGACTGACAGCAGCTCTATTCACCTGGAGGCCAAAAATATTGACTTATTTATTTATTTTTATCTAAATCATCTTTACACAAAAAGAGGTGGTGATTTTATTGCCAAAATCACTTTTGGAAAAAATAGAGAGAAAAAAAAAGCCTTGGACCATGAAGTTAGGACGGTGAGGCACTGCTAGAGAACAAGACAGCAAGATGTTTCATCTGACCCAGAACCTTTTTATGATCAAATCACCAATATTTGATTGGATCTTACTCACTTATGTAGTATATGTCTGTCGATCTTCTTACCTTGTGAAATGTGTTCGCTCCAAAGCCATGAGTACACAGAGGGCTGCTGGTCCTTAAGGCTGACAGCTGCTGTTCGTCGCCTTTGCTTATCGAAAGGTTCACAATAAAATAATGAGTTTGGTTTGCATCCTCGTCTGTTTGTGCCGCTGAACTCATTTTTTAGTGAATTCATTTAAATAAAAGTGAAATTAGGCAACCAACTGTCTGTTTTTGACAATCTTTTCAGGAGTCGGCGCACATTGGTTTTTTTTTAATGTCCGTCATGGTGGAGTGGGTCGTTTGCATGTGCAAAGAGTCAATTGGAGTCTAAAAAACATTTCCTTTAAAAATTAATTCAAATCAATAGTTTTCAAAGCAGGTGCATAATGTCACCTTGGCGGGCCGGAGCTTACAACTGTTCGGTAGAGATGTGGGTCTTACAAAAAGCTCGGTAAGATTTCCAAACCTAACAAAGCATCAAATGGTGAAGGGGCAAAATGACCAGCACATACTTAAAGCACACAGTTTGCTTTGGCAGAAACTGTTACCAGAGGTGCTGCACATCCACTGTCTTGCTCATTTAAATAAAACTCCTACCTGTATGCACAGCTGAACACCTAAACGGCCCAGAGCGAGGCAAAGTTCATGACAAGGTCAGGAAAGCATTTATCTGCCTGAGCTTAGCTTCAGCCCAACCTCTTAACTCCAGAAAAAAATTAAAAATAAAATAAAAACTAGTTTGAACTGGCTGAACTTCTCAAGCATTCTGTTTTCTCAGTGAAAAAATGATCGTGTAAGCATCAGTTACTCCATTCACCTGTCTGAAGACTTCCTCTGTGCTCTGAGCATGAGCAGCAGTGTCTGCAGAGTGCAAAAAGCCTTTGAAGCAACACATGAATTTAAAAAAGGTTTTAACCTTTCCTACGAATCAAAAAGTCTGTTTGAAGCTTGGAACGGGATGATGTAGAAAAAAAAAGATTACTTGGGTAAAGAGGTTCAAGGTCCGGTCAACAGCTTTTCTGAAGCCTACAGTAACATCTCTCTGAAGTCAGTAAATACTGAGAACAGTTTAGCTTCTGATGCTTTTTCATCCTGCTTTAAAAAGGACATTTACTCAAAATGCAATTTTTTTGTTATCCTCACTTTTTTGTTCTTTTTTTATTTTCTTTCTTTCTGTTATTGTGATTATCCAGCCTAATTTAGAGTCTTAAATATCTTTCAGAATTGTCATTGGTTACAGTAATTAAAAACTATTAATCACAGAGTGATGGATAATTAAAACCTAAAAGCAGTTTGTCAGCTAAACGAGCCGAACAAGACACGGAGCACAGCAGTGTCGGCATCTCCTTCCGCTTTCTCTCCCGCTCCCTGCGCTCCGTCTCCTGCAGCCTCATAAATCTCTGCTGCGCGTCGCCCGCCTCGGCCCGGAGGAAAACGCCCTCTCTCTATTACAAGAGTTAGCAATTCACATCAAAGCAGTTTTAAAAGCATCAAAGTGTATTTAAAAAGATGATAGTCTCCATATGCAGTTATCATGAAACACAATAAATAACCACCTGTTCCTAAGCAGGTCTTAAAGTTGGATAATTACAACATCAGAAGAACAAGTGAAATAAAAGACAACATGCTGTCATTTGTCAAAAACGAAGCCAAAAACACAAGAGTCCAAGCAAATCATTTGTAGGCCAACATCAGTGGCTTGAATTTGACTCGTGTGGCTAACAGTAGCCAGTGGAGCTCAAAGCAGAGGGGTGACGTGAAAACGTTTAGGCTGATTGAAGACAAGATACGCTGCCATATTCTAAACTACCTGCAGAGGTTTAGAAGGGTGTTACAGTAGTGAAGGCAGAATATAACCACAGACTGCACCAGAAGTACTTTAAGTTTAGCCATGTGAACTGGTGCGAACAAGCAAGAGGGACAAAGTTATCTTTAAAAGGTCATCTGGTCATTTATGAGCTTGGTTTGGTTGGGAAGACGAGCAGCAGGTTTAGTTGGAGATGATGGGCTTTGATTAATGCTGATACACCATAAAGACAGGCAACTGTTACTGCTAAGAGCTGGATGTTATCCATCTAATTGTAATGTTGCAGTTGGGGTGGTCGGATGATCTGGTCCAGAGAGGGTGACGTATGAGAAGAGGTCTTAGTACGTAGACTTGGGGAACTCCTGGTTTAATGTGGTGAGCTGTAGAACTGTCACAAAGTACCAACCAGTAAGGTAGGAGTATGGACCAAATGGACCAAAAGATACAATAGGACAAGTACTGAAGACTTGGCTTGTCGGTCTGGCTTCTTCTTTGACTTCTGTTATTCAACAGAGCCATTTGAGTGCAACGGCCACTTTTGAACCAAGATTGGTTTGAGTCAAGTACATTGTTTTGTGAGAGAAAAACCGCCCTTTCAATGGTTTTAGACAGAAACAGGAGAGAGGTCCGTCGATGGTTTCCAAGGTGAGTGCGAACAACTGTAAAAATGGAAGCAAGCAATAAAATTTTTTTTTTTTTAATTATAAATATATATATATATATATATATATACTTCATAGTAAGTTTGAGTTTACTATGAAGTAGTAAACTCAAACTCATATGCAGTAAAGGCATATGACGCCTCGACTGCTCTGGTAACAAACTGGGTCGCTGTGCTAATTCACCCTCACCAAATCCAGCCACTGTCACGCACACTCAAGACCATACAAGACCCAGAGAGCCGAGCATGGCACGAGATGGTGAGGGGAAGGCGGTTCAGAGTGAGGGTTTGTAAATGCATGTGCGTGTGAGCAGTAAGGGTGAAGGCAGAAAAAAAAAAAAAAACCTAAATCACACACGGATGTGCGTGGATGCAGAGTATGTGTGTGTATATGAGCGTGCTTAAGTGCTTTTCCCTTGACAAAGGTGCAGGGCTTTGGCTGAGAGTCTGACATCACGTGTGTGTGTGCGTGTGTGTGTGTGTGTGTGTGTGTGTGTGTGTGTGTGTGTGTGTGGGTGTGTGTGTGTGTGTGTGTGTAGGAGAGAGCACAGGGTTGCGTGACATGCACAAAAGTGTCACAGGGAAAGAAGCAATGAAAGACGAAGGGAAAAAGAGAGGAGAGACGTTGGTGGGGAGGTTGACTGAACCACTGGTCCACTTGAGTTTTCATCAAAACACTGAGTTTGTGTGGGTGTGTGTGTGGGTGTGCAGAGATGCGTGCAGGTGGCTACTGTATGTGTGTGTTGTGAGCCTTTGGACTTAAGTGCCCCATACAGTGAGAGCGATTGAGGACACACTGATATAAGGCACACACACTTAGTTTGGTCACAACACCTCAGCTCAGCTGGCTCACTCAAGCTTGAAACACAGGCACACACACGCGGACACACACACGCGGACACCCCCACGCACACACACACACCTAAAAATAAGTGGGAGGGATATCTTTAAGGAGGGGCTGCTGGGTGGATTTGTACTCGCTCAGTCAGCGGACCACGGCCTTGTGGAAGCAAAATTCTCCGATAGGTTTTCGTGATTCTCTCAGCGGTGGATTTGAAAGAGTAAAAGTTTAGAAGATTTAAAGTTCCACTCAGTTATTCTTATTTGCGATTTAAGTTGTGCCAAATCACACCAAAAATATCCAAGAGCAACCTTTCAGAAGTGAAAGCTAAAGATAATCGGGTCCAGATCAAACACTCACGCTAACTTTGAAACTTATCGTGAAATGTTCTGTACATCACTAGCGCCCCTTTGTGGACCTTTACAGATATGAATGAAATACCTTGGAAGTTTCCTGAGGATCCCAAACATCTCCTGGTCAGTGGTTTCTGACAGGAAGTGGGTTAAATGGAGAACCTCTGAAAAAAACTTGTTGAAAGTTACTCTGACCCATGTTTCTTGATGTAAGGGAATTTCAAAAGCTAATAATGTGCTGCTATTTTGTCTGATTATTTGTCTGATTTTTGGCTACTAAAGAAAGACTTAAAACTTTTCTTTTGTAGTAAATGACTCAAATGAAGCCCAAAATCGCCTAAAATTTCACTTTTAATTTTGATTTCAGACTTTGTCGAATTTGATGAGACACCAGTCATTTGACTGGTTAATAACTTGAACAGGGAAAGAACAAAATATCCTCCTGGCAGTTGTTAACCTTTACTTTGGTTGAACTAAGTAAGGCCAAAGCAGCAGAACAAGGACCATTACTGCAGGTACAGTTCAAACCAGAAGTTTAAATACTTTGAATAAAAAGAAATACACATTTTTTTTCTCGCTTTCTGAAGTTGAATAATGAAAAGGCTTACTTATTGTAGGTCAGCTAAAATGAGCAAAATGATTACTATATGCTAGGTATCGTAATAATGACACAGGTTTATTTATCAACATCTTCAATTTCAAGACTTTATAAACGTTTCCTCAGTATTTGGTAATGGCATCTTTGAACTGCTTGACTTTGGTCAAAACTTTTGGGTTTTGTCCCACAAGCTTCTCACATATGGTGAGAGTTTCTGATTAATGCTCTCTTCACCTTGTAAAGTACCATGTCTTGGTAGGTTTTTGGTTTAAGTCTTTCCATTTGCAGAGGTTGAACTGAACAATCCTGAGCTCTTCAAAGTTTGTGACATTGTTTTACAACCGATCCCTGCTTTAAGCATCTCCAGGTTCTCCCGGACCCGTCAGCTGGGTCAACTACATATTATTCAGGTGGATGCGAACACATACATTGTAAAGATGTTTTACAGCCTTTCTTCTGGGGATTTTTCCTTCATAATTTAAAGTGATATATAAAGTCTTTGAAAACTGATTTCAGATATATCACTCTGCTCTGCACAGTGAACATTAAAAGGAGGCAATGTTAAAATGCAAATGACAACTCTGAATATGCATAGAACTGCCATCCTCTTTCAGCTTCATAATGGAATCTAATAAAATCTACCTATTTCTCTGGAATGTTTTTAGATTCTTTTTAATTGGAAGATGAGCTGGTAAACAATAAAGCACCTATTTATCAATCCCCCCCTTCTGAATGCTGCAGCTGCTTCTTCAGGCCCGGCCTCCAGATGCTGTGTGATTAAACTGGCAGCAGGTTTGTGTTCTGCCGGTTTAAAGGTGCGCCTTCCTGGCAGGTCTTGTCATTCTTCACCTCTCCCTCTCCGGCAGACAACAATTATTAGCTTTTTAAGTCACTGAGGGATTGACTGAGGCTCAGGGCCGTTTTTTTTTTTTTTTTTTTTTTTTTTGACTCATGTCAGCAAACTCTCCTACGTGTCAGCGAGAAGACACTGAGGATAAATTAAAGGAAAGGTGAGCAGAATCAAGGGGCTGAGATGAAAGAATTTTAAATTACAAAGACATTGTTACGGACACTGTGATTATGGCACGGGTTTGAGTGAAAGACAAGATGCCACCAAAGGGAACGTGCGACAGTTGGGCTTTTATTGTGATAGTTATCTGTCACTGTGGCAATGCAGGGAAATATTAAAGTGAGGCAGCGGCAGAGACCGTTTAATATTCTGTTATATTCTCATTTCAAAGCACACAGCGGCTGGCTGAGGACTTTGTCCTTGCTTTTGCCTTTAAGCACCTGCCTCTTCTTTGGTGTGCCTTCCTATTTCCACTTCAAACATCTTGTATAAAACACATATGCAGAGATGGACTCACACAAGGACACACAGCGAAGCCTTGTAGGCTGACCGGTGTGTGACTGCTGCTCAGGCTGCAGCACCTTCATTGGTTCGGCGTCAATAAACCCATGATTAACAATGTCAATATTAGGGCTGCTGTCTGTGCCATTTATAGTAATATTTCTGTGAGAACGTTTATAATTGTGTTACCATAAAGTGGAAAACATAAATTTAAAACGGTACAAAAAGAGAGATTGAGCAATGATTTGATAGTGTTTATTTTGAAAAATACTTTTGTATTTGTTGCTCTATATCAAATATTTTTAAATTAAAGATATCCTGATCAGCCTTTGTTTTTGTTTCAAGTAGAAATGTTTTGCAAATTTTCATTTCAATATTTTTAAAATACTATCCAAAGTAGGGAGTTGGCGTTAAAAACCCCGAAAACAACGGAGGCATTTTACTACATCATGGAACGTTTAATGACCCAATAGGGAATAGATAAATATAGTAAATGACAAGGAACGTGTGCTCTTGTCTCACCTATATTTGATATAATTCTGTGTGTGTGTGTGTGTGTGTGTGTGGGGCTGTGCGTGTGTGTGTGTGTGTGTGTGTGTGTGTGTGGGGGTGTGTGTGTGTGTATGTGCGTGCATGCGCGCGTGTGTGTGTGTGTGTGTGCGTGTTTGTCCATAAGTGTCTCTCAGACATGTTGTGTGTATGTGTGTATAAAGTGTTCCCACCCAGACGTTGTGAATATGGGTGTGTTTCCGGAGCCTCTCATGTCATCCACCCCCCAAACTGAAACAATGTTGTTGATCAGCGGCTGTTTACAAACCGCCAGGAGGACGGAACTAATTTGATCACTCTGTATTCCCCCGCCGCTCCGACTCTGGAGACACTTTCAATTTTAGCTCCTCTCACGTTCCTGATAGCAGCCTGCCACAAGTTGATTCTGACAGCAATTATGAATATCGTGTTCTACTCAAGTGAGCCATGAGCCGGGGAATAATGACGTTCTCACTAAATCATCTGTTCCCCAAATCGCTTAACTGCGTCTTCATTAGGAGCTTCACATCCTGAAAGAAACGGTGGTGGGATTCAGCGGACAGACCCAGCAGCTCCTGGTACCTGTCGAAGAGCGAGATTTGATTGACCTGATTTTTACCTCTGTCTGTTTCACTCAAAATAAAAAAGGTTGCTGCGTTTCTGCCTGAGTTTTATCAGTTTGCTGATGTTTGTATGTGATCTTTTTTCATTTATTGACTTATGACTCTTATAGTATTTATGGCCACAATGTTAGTGGTTTTCATCTGGAGCTGATGTAAATATTACAGTAATTGTCAGAGATAACAGGTGTCTGAAAAGATTTTTAAAAATGTGTTGACTTTTTTTAGCTTTACATCATGTTATGATGTTATTTCCTCATCAAAATCTTACCCAGAGTGTTGCCTTGATGCTTTCATGCATGCTTGAGAAATTCTTTAATCTCCATGGCAACCATTAAGCTGAGCAAACACCTGGTAGACTTAGCTCCTCCTTGCAGCTGTAGTTCCAAGTTTGAAACAAAGCTGAGCTCATTATGCTTCTCAGTGCAATGCTGGTAAAAACATTTTTAAAGGGTTAATAGATTAGCGACATCGTGCTGACTCCCTGAAGTTTCCGAAAGAGCAGGAGTTTCTTAAAGAGACAGAGGCCCAATTTCATCGCGCTAAATCACAAAGTCAAGTTTCTTTTAAGCCAGATTAGACATGTACAGCAACTGAAGGCAACATATAGTTACTTGATTGTGCTATAAAATGCCACCATGTGTCTGCAAAATACATACTAACCGTTTAGTGTGTAATTTACTATATTAAACTAAACACTTAATTCTACAATATGCGTTTTTAGCAAGTGGGCTGCACAATGGCGGAGTTGGTAGAGCTGTTGCCTTGCAGCAAGAAGGTTCTGGGTTCGATTCCCGGTCTTTCTGCATGGAGTTTGCATGTTCTCCCTGTGCATGGTGGGTTTTCTCTGGGTACTCCGGTTTTCTCCCACAGTCCAAAAACATGACTGTCAGGTTAATTGGCCTCTCCAAATTGCCCCTAAGTGGGAGTGTGTGTGTGCATGGTTGTTTGTCCTGTGTGTCTCTGTGTTGCCCTGCGACAGACTGGCGACCTGTCCAGGGTGACCCCGCATCTCGCCCGGAACGTTAGCTAGAGATAGGCACCAGCAACCCTCCCGACCCCACTGAGGGACAAGGGTGTTAGAAAATGGATGGATAGAAAAATGGTGTTTTTAGCAGTCAAATAAATGTCAATCTGATTCCTAGCATGAAACAAATGTACCTTGACTTGGTCTTCTGCCAAGCAGCCGGACCAGAGCCACCGGTGTGACCAAACACAAAGCATCTAGTTATGGCAGCTGCAGCCGCTGCTTGCTGCGGGTTGGACGCCAAGGATCCGGCGACGTGGGGATTAATGGAGAAAGTGTGTGTGGCGTTCCTGCTGCGTGTGTCTCATTAAGTGTTTGTGCATCTCTTTATTAGAGAGCGAGCCTCAGCGGAGAGGTGTTTGTTGTTTCTGGGCCAGGATTAATTAATTTTGTCTGTCTGCTCGGACCTGTCTGATGGATGGCGATGGGTGTGACGAGTCGGTGAGGGGAGGCTGAGAGACGGGAAAGTTCCCCACAAACATTTTCACACCAGCCACAATAAAGCCGCAAACTTTAATGAGTTTTTATTGTAGAGCTTCACAAAATGATACGTTATGAAGCAAGATACATTATTTAAATCGACAATTTAGGCAATACTGTTGCACACTGTGCTTAAACTGTTTATTTTACTGGTTTTGAATATTTGATATAATTCTGACTCAAAGCGGTTCCTAAAGATTATTTTCTCTGTTTCCAAGCTTCTAACCAACCAAGGCTACTGTATAGAGTTTGAACCAGACTATAATATGCTATGATATAATAAATGAAGAAAATCTTTAATTTCTCATTCAAAGAAACCTATTAGTTATTTTTATTTTTGATTTTTTTTCTCTCACTGCTAAGAAACATTGAGTCTTTGTTCAATCTGTCTATAAATATAAAGACATTGTTTACATAAATGTTTCTGCTTCTGCCATTCTCTCTACCATGGTTTTTTAAGACACATGTAGGATCTAAACCTCACAGGTGCTTCATGTTCCTGGTTTAGAAAGACATTCTCATATTATCACTTTTCTAAAATAATGGTCTTTTTTTTTTTTGCAAAAGTAATTTATTTATTTATTGCCAAAATAGGTAACAATTCATGTTTCCCCCTAAATCCTGGAACTTCTCAGATCAACAGCGCTCTAATCTTTCTTGGAGATGTCGACCAGGTCATCTCATCTGTGTTCTATTGTTTTGTGTGAACAGGTCTCTCATGAAAATAGGACTAAATTTTAGTGAAGTTAACAAGTAGAAATAAACATGAAATCTGTCTGATGGTGTGTTCAGGCAGACGTGAAGTAATACCTGTACCATTTTGGGCGTAGACCAGAAGGTTTTGTTTCAGGGTCCTTTTGTGTTTTCTTCTGGTTAGTGTGAGCCCCCCTCAGATTGTGACAACCTGTAAACAGGAAATGGTTTTCTTGTTGCCACTGGTCTTGAAAGGACAGATGTTTGGAGTAGTTAATAGTCGTAGAGTTTTGTCCAAGTTGTTGCCATCTGAGCTGTGGATCTAATCCTCCCCCAGATTATTTATTTGATTTATTTATCTATTTTTTTCGAACATGATGGCAGTATAAAATCACACACATGAACAAGGAATGCAAAAGACACATATTTTTGTACCAGAATAATCTTAACATGCTCGAAAAGGAGTAGGAAGAAGTACGAAACTTATGAATTCCTATACCATAAATTCATACAATATTGTCAAATTTTACCCTCAATATTTTGGGCTGCACAGTGGCGCAGTTGGTAGAGCTGTTGCCTTGCAGCAAGAAGGTTCTGGGTTTGATTCCCGGCCCCGGTCTTTCTGCATGGAGTTTGCATGTTCTCCCTGTGCATGGTGGGTTTTCTCTGGGTACTCCGGTTTCCTCCCACAGTCCAAAAACATGACTGTCAGGTTAATTGGTCTGTCTAAATTGTCCCTAGGTGTGAGTGGACAGACTGGCGATCTGCCCAGGGTGACCCCACCTCTCACCCGGAACATTAGCTGGAGATGGGCACCAGCAACCCTCCCGACCCCACTAAGGGACAAGGGTGTCAAGAAAATGGATGGATGGGTAATTTTTTTTTAAAAAAGACACAGGTTAATTAATTTTCCATTTTATTTGGGTTAACGTATGTCTAAATATATACATCCATATGCACACACTCATATGCGTTAACCTCAATTTACATAAACACATTAGCTCTAACTCTCACCCATATTTCTATATCTTGCTAAAATGACCTCCTTACATTTCCTTTTCAATTGTATTAAATTTTGACTTTGTTTTAATTCCTCATTCAACTTTCTCCATAATTTTGCACCATGAATTGACACACAACTCAATTACTATCGATTTATCTGATTAATGTATGTTGGGATTAAATTAGGTGACTGTAATTTGAAAAAGTTCAACGGAAGTTGATACATCTCAATGAAGCGACGTGAAAGGAAAGAATTACTAAAGATGGTGTTAACTAACCAAAGGAAGATGAATTGAGAAAAAGAAAACGGGATCATAAGAATGAGACGGAGAAAGATGACAATACCAAGAGAAAGAAAGAACTGAGGGAGAGAAATGGACGAGAGCAGAAGAAACAAAGAAAAGAGGAAGATTGAAATAAAGACATTTAAATGAGAAATCAAAACGGGGGGGAGAGCAAATGGTAAAGCAAAGAGAGAAGATGAGATTAATGAGAAGAAGATATAAAAACAAAATTATAACCAGATGGTTGGGGAGAGAAGAAAAAGATGCATTAGGGGAAAAAAGAGAAGGAAGAAAAATAGATTAAGGAGAAGGATCCATAGGAAAAGTATGAAATGAAAGAAAAAGAGGAAAAAGGTGATGAAAAGCAAAACTAATGAAGAAAAGGGAGACTAAATATTATATAAAAAACAAAAAAGGGTAAAGAAAAAGATGAAGAGTCAGAAAAGGGAAAGAATTGAAGGAACAAACTTGCATTGACATTTTGATTCTCTTAAACCATGGGACTTAGAGTTGTGTGTGTGTTTGCGTGTCAGAGAGAAAGCGATAACAGAATGAATCCTATCTCAGCTACACACAGCAGACTCACTCCAACTTAGCTCCAGTCTATTCTGTGATTGGCCGAAGCCCTATCTCCTCTGCAGGTGTGCACGTCTACTCGGCACATGCTTCCACACACACATTCGTAGCTCTTACAACCTACAAGCCCATTCTGAACACACCCCTGCTCAGCAGCTGCCCTTGTGAATGCTTACTTTAGGAACACAACAAGTCACGGAAAGAGAAGCCTGAGAGCTACTGGGTGAATTATTGATCGAGGCGTTCCACCCTTGGCCCATGTGAGGCCCCCGTGTCCCAGCCTAGCATCTAGCAGCTATCAGTCCTGACAGTAAAGAGACAGGCAACACGATAGCAGATCACTGAGAAGCTGGCAGCCTCTGTCTGAGGGGACCGCGGGACTCCTTCAAATGATTTTCTGCCCTGACTTCTTGTTGAGTTAAACTGATGAGAACGCAGCATGCTTGTCATTTGCTTTCCTCCGCTGGAGAGCCCACCGGTCCGGAACGAACATCTGAGCGTGTGCCGCTGATTGCGTTAATGTTAAATTCTTTTAAATTGTGTAGAAAGTTCGCCCTCTGTCAGTTATTATCAGTTCTTTAAAAGAATTATTTAAATACAACTAGAGTGCAAAACAACGCCTCAGTCATTGTTGGTCACGCAGCGATGAACCAAATATGACAAAGTTGGTTGAAAATGATGGACATTGTTGAAATCCAGGGATGCTTTGATCAGGTTTTTTGCTGCCGATTCCGATCACCCATGAGGGCCGATCGCTGCCGATCACCGATACCGATCACATGATTGGATGTTGATGTTTTGTTTTAGGTATAAATGCTACTATGTGGTCTGGCAAAATGGAACCATAAAATGACCTAATTTAGATAAAAACTTGCAAAATACTTGCTGCCACAGTACAGCAAGTATTCAGTCAGAATGACAACAGAAAACCTGCAATCAGTAAAACAATGTCTAACAATAAGGCTCTACAATTAAAAGCCAAATACATCTTCCAACACTGCCTATCGCAAATAATATCAAGTAAAAAAATTAAACATTCATTCAAAGTCAAATGCAGGTTGCATTAAAATAAACAATCCTAAGTTACTAAATCAAAATAGCCCGTGTGGCTAGCTGCTCAGTGCTGGTTCTGATTGGTTGTTTCTGGCCCGACAGTGTAATTCTGCAGAACAGAAACAGGAGGAAGAGAAGTTAGATTTTTTTTGTTTTCCCAGATTGTCTCTCATATTAAGACAGCAGAAGTTTTAATACGTATGTAAAAATGTCTTTTGTTTTTGTAATTGACGTGCTGCAGCTTTAAGGAGACGTTGGTTGTGAGAGGACACTGTCATAGTTTTTATCTTGTGTTATATTACCTATTCAAAATAAAGTACTGTAAGAAAAATACTATGCTGTTGATATTTAAATTTTTTCATTACTTTTTTTTTGGCATAGAGCATCATATTTTCAAATGTGAAATGTCTAAAATTTAAGGAGTAGGAATACTTCTAAATGCAAAAGAAAAAAAAGAGTTTTTGTAAACGTATGTACCACTGCTGCTGGTATCGTTTGGATTAAGTTTTAAAAGTGTATTCTAATACAGTAACATGTCAAGTCACATTGAAATGTTTGAGAAGAAAATTACCTTCATCTCGTCACATTTACTGGATGAATTGCAGCCGTATGACAGACATGAATTCAGTTGTTGAGACTCAGGACTGTACCTCTGGATAGATTCAAACAGGGAAATCATCCCTTTCTTTTCCTTTTTTTTACCTATTGTGATGGATATGTTTTGACTGGAGCAGCCTGATTGAATGGCTGTGGCCACATTAGCACAGTGTGACTCCTGCCTCTGTTCGGCTCTCCTACCGTACACTTTGTCCTTTTCAAATATATAAATAATAAAAGACTGTTGATTAATTTCCCCTCTAATGCATTGCAGCAATTGCTAATGTCAGGAAAGGAAGAAAGTTTAGCTACCCACCCCTCCATGCCTCCCCTGCACCCCCCTCGCCTGCATTCCTGCCACACGTGCTTCACGCTGCCTGATCTTCTCAGTATGCAGTTAATTCGCTTTTTAAAGTGCCCGTCTATTTCTTTTTTTTTTCTGAGCCCTCGACCCCTCCCCGCCTTCCCCCCAAGCTCCAGACACGGCTTAATGGTGACAGCCATTCAATCGGATAATTAACATCCGTTTAACGCTCATTAATGGGATGTATTTGTCTCGTTTGATTTGTAATTACCAGGCATTTTCCACAGGAAAACATTGTGGTAATAGTCCCTTTGTGATGGCTTCATTGATGGAATTGATTTGAGCGCAGCGGGGGAGGCGGGACTGAAGCAGGACTGGAGATGCTAATGCCCATTCTTTGTATTTGTGTCGAGATGCACAGAATGGAACCAAAACATCCATCCATCCATCCATCCATCCATCCATCCATCCATCCATCCATCCATCCATCCATCCATCCATCCATCCATCCATCCATCCATCCATCCATCCATCCATCCATCCATCCATCCATCCATCCATCCTCTGCACTCGCTTTAACTTGCAACCCACCTACTTGTCTATCTACCTACTTATCTACCTACCTACCCTATTGGGGATGTGTGATATGGCATAACATTTATATCTTGATATCTACTATAATGGTTGGTGGTAACAATATATCTCATGATATGTTTTTGGTAAAAAAAAAAAAACTGCAGAAGATGTAGGCACCTCTGAATCGAGGATCGACGTCGGAGGCCGTATCCAGCAGTTCATCCGTCTCTTGGTTGGAGTACTAATCATTAAAATTCTGCAGGATCCCTTTCCTCATTTCCTTTGTCAGGTATTTGTCATTTTCAGCGGTAGCAAGAACTGTGTTGTTGACGAGATGGAGCACAGGTTTCAGGTAGAACACACTAACATAATCTGGAGCTGGAGCATCTGTGAGCTCTAATGTCCTTCCTATTAGGACCTGTAGGTGTCTTGATATCTTGTCTGCTTATAGAACCTGACATATCGTTCAAGTAGCCTTTGAATCATTTGTTGGCGTGACTTGTTAGCATTTCTGTGATGAGCCGGTGAAAGGAAAGTTGGTGCTCTGCCGCCTGGATTCAAACACAGGAAGAGAGAAGACCTGTCTGACTTTCCTGGGTAACTCGTTCCATAACTTGGGGGCAGCAGCAGCAAATGCTCTTTCGCCTCTGAGCTTCAGCCTGATTTCAGGGACTGTCATCAGCAACCGATCAGCTGATGGGGATCAGGGTGGGCAATAAGGATCAGATAGAAATGATATGCACCATGATATGACCTATTCAAAGTCAAGAGAATTTGATGTTCTTGGTAAAGTATCAGTAGCTCATAAACTCTCAAAAGAACCACCCTTACAGAAAAAAAAGTTATTTTGTACAAAGGGGCTTTGCTGTATGCATTAGGATATTATGAAGTTTTCTTTGTGATGTTGTTTGACTCTGAGAGAGATTAGCTGAAACAACCAATCTGTTCTCCCTGAAGGAGCCTTACCCACTTCAGTCCATTTACTCTTCAAGGTCATCCATCTCGCCGCGCTGCGTGTCGCCCAGCGTAAATCGAGCTTACCTTAAACTGGAAGTTGATGCCTTCATTTAGCGTTTCCTTGTTACCATCCCGGTTATCACTGTAACAGGAGGGACAGCAGGCATGCTGAGTGTCCCATTTCCACAGCCGATGTCCCAGACATGTTCATCCATCATGCTTACTGCCTCAGTGGCTTGTTTGTGGCTTCATATTTTCCCCAGGGAACCAGCAGAGGAGCCCTTTTCAAACTTTGTCTGTAGATTGCAGTTTAAATCCACTCATTTTACCAGGATGATGCTGCTGCAAGTCAAGCACATAAAGATTTAACTTCTTTTTTAGGAGTTTGCAAAACAATTTTTTTTCTCCTTTTTTGATGAACTGAGGTTAGAGATCAGTAAAAGTTGACATTTATCTCCTTTTTCCTCACTGATTTGATTGGCTTACATTTTCCAAAACCAGGACAACAATCTCAGCGTCTTCACTTAAATGCACAACTTAACGGTTTGATCACTGGAGATGCACAAAGTTCAGATAATCAAAAATCTAAGCAATAAACTCGCACAAACACGCCATCAATACACCTTGTCTCTGGCATCTGGTCATTTAGAAGGGCCCTGTTTCATATTTTTTTGTTTTATATATATTTTAAGAGGAAAATAAATCTGGGTTAGTGTTTGAAATAAAGGTTTTGTATTTAGGGCTAGATTCAGGGTTCACCAGTAGCAAACCTTTTGTCAGTGAGTGTTGAATTTAGGTATGATTTTTTTTTTAAGATTTTTTTTTGGCTCCAGTGGCCTTTATTTGATAGTTAATTGACAGGAAAGGGGGTAATGAGAGAAGGGGGAAGACATGCAGCAAAGGTCGCCATGGCCGGGAATCAAACCTGCGACAGCTGCGTCGAGGACCAAGGCCTCCATATGTGGGTTGTGCTTAACCCCTGCACCACCACAGCACACCTGAATTTAGGTATGATTTAATTTTTCTCACATTTTTGAGCTCATCAGATAACTTTCATGGCAGGCAAAGATAATCTGGGTAAGTACAAAAATCTATTGTTACATATCAATTTCTAGGAGAATATCATTTCCAGCCGTGTGAGTTCAATACGATGATGTACCAAACAAACAGCTTTGTTTTCTACCAGAACACAGGCAGAAGCACCCAACAGAGCGCTCTGTTGGGTTAACTTTAAAAAGTGGCACCAAAAAAAAAAAACAGAGAGAACGACTATCAGTAAACTATCAGTAAACTCTACTCTTTGGAAACAGAGCTGCCAAAGAGCAACTCTGTTGCTTAACACTTTAAGCAAGGTGGACTGGGTTAGTAGTCTGAGGTGATCGCCCGTCTTTAGGTGCAAAAGGGGTAATAAAAAAAAACAAAAAACAGATCAGATTTTTCTTTAGGCCTGTGATGGAGAGACGATCAGGCCTTTTGCCCAAAGCCTGCTGGAGATAGACACCAGCTGCCCCCATGACTCTGGGGCAAGCAGGTTTAAAAAAATGGATGGATGATTGATAGTGAACCAGCTGTTGAGAAATTCTTGCTTAAGAAAGGTGGACCACACTAGAACTTTAGGTCAAAACATGCATTTTTAAACAACAATAAGGTACAGAGATCACTCTGCATCAAACTTATTGACTCACCTGAAACCCTGTAAGGCTGAATACAAACTTTTTCTCTTTCTTTCTTTCTTTCTTTCTTTCTTTCTTTCTTTCTTTCTTTCTTTCTTTCTTTCTTTCTTTCTTTCTTTCTTTCTTTCTGTATAAACAAAACAACACAACATAATTTATAGCTTTAGCTAATTTGCTACGCACATCCCCACATGGGCCTTTAACAACATAAAGCCGTTTGAAAGACAACAAAACAAGATGGCGTGATAAAATGTCATACACATCAATCCTAAAACTAAGTTAAAACAGATCACAATCAAAAAAGAGCCATCATGGACAGGCTGTTAACCAGGCAGGAGACACTCAGTCCATGTCCAAATGTCTACCTTTAGCATCCAGTCGGCCCAAACTGTACACTGTAAAAAATTGAAATGGGAGGAACCCTTGTTGATGTGAGGTGAATTTCTCAACAGCTGGTTCACTATCAATCATCCATCCATTTTTTTAAACCTGCTTGCCCCAGAGTCATGGGGGCAGCTGGTGTCTATCTCCAGCAGGCTTTGGGCAAAAGGCCTGATCGTCTCTCCATCACAGGCCTAAAGAAAAATCTGATCTGTTTTTGTTTTTTTTTATTACCCCTTTTGCACCTAAAGACGGGCGATCACCTCAGACTACTAACCCAGTCTCCTCACGTGTGGAACGAAGGTGTGCTCTCTCCAGCTCCCACTTTATTCCGATGTATTTATTTACCCACTTATACGCAGAATAAATCAAGGTCAGCACACAATGCCGCCGCACGGCTATTAGGGTTCATTGTAATGCAGATTCTCTGGTAGCGAGTGCACTACACTGACAGCTACAGACGTGCAAACAGCCAACATGAGCACACTCACACACATTCACACACAAAAGCACATGTTCTGTAAACAGTTTAGCTAACAGCAGTGGAACCCACTCAGAAGGTCTTTCTTTTCCCTCCACCATCTGCCTGTTCATATTTCAAGATCCACATCGTACCGCATTTACTTATCAAGCACTTCAAACATGCACAGGACCGAAGAGTTGTACATTGAAGTATTTACCTCCAGGCAAACGCGGTCAAAGGCTCTGGGATGCCTTTGACAGATGTTTGAGGGTTACAGCTTGTTTTCTGTCGTCCCATGGAGGGATCTTGCATTTTTCCATGCTGTCCAAATTGAAATACTTTTGAGAATCTAATATTTAATTTATCTGGCACCAGAATTCTGCGACCTGATTGTTAAAAGGGATGCATAAAATGAGCTGCATCAACGTACATTTAAGTTTTAAATTGTTCATTTTTATTGTTTTAAGTCTCAAAACCTTTTCCAAGTTCTGTTTATTTACTCAGTAACATTTAATCAAGACTGCTCTGCCTGTGTGATTCTGAAAAGAGAAAAAAAAAAGATTCACCTGGATGTGAAAACACAGTAAGTCGTTTAAACATGCAAACATTGGTAACTGGTCAGTTTTATCACCTTATTCTTTTTCAAAAGGTATACAGATTTTTTTTTTATTATTGTGCAAAATTTGGAACAGTAAAGAGGACGAGCAGAACATTTTGCATTCACAGAAAACCCAAAGGTTATGTCTGTTTCCTGGCCTTCTTCTGCCAGCTACAGCCACTTGCTTACCATAGAAGAGTTTGTTTTTTTTCTTTTTTAAATACTAGAATAAAGTGGTAATTTTATAAGAACTCTACACCAAACTGCGCTAAAATTAGAAATAAATGTGCCTTGAAGCTTTGTTAAATTATATTTTATTATTTAGCACTCCATGTTCCGGCCGGGTTATTACTTGCGCTGCGCAGTGCTCTCACTTCCGCCTGAGTTGTTGATGAAAGTTAAGTGTTGGCAGCATAACGTGGTTTTCAAGTTCGGCCGTGGGGATTTTATTGATTGATGACAATGGACCTTAGCAAGTTCCGCCCAGAAACGCCCCTCGAAAGTCCCACGTGACTTCATGTCTCACATTAACAGCTTAGCTCCAATGTCTAAACATGGCATTTTTCATTCTCTGCAGAGTATTTCTGAGTCGATTAGTTTAGCATTTCTGCCAGATTTTCACAAAATATCAGCCACGACAATGGACAAGGGAACCAACAAGTTCATGTCATCTTTTTTGGATGACATCAAGATGTTTTAGCCACGCAATGCCTCTAACATTGTGCGCGTCACAGCTAAATGCTACCGGTCGATGAGAAAAACAGCAGATTTTCACACCCTCAGCATAAATATAGCCGTGGACAAGATCACTTACGCCTATTGTTCTTGCAAGGCTGGGTAAGTCATGGTTTTGAGGGTTCGAATGTGCCTAGGACTTATACACGGTACTCGGTGCTAGCGTGGCTAACACGATTACAGTTTAGTAAAAGCTAGCGTGGCTAACACAATTACAGTTTTGTAAAAAGCCTTTTCAGGTGAAGTAAAATCTTTAATGTATGTCAGATACGGTACACATTGCATATTGATCTGTTCAGCTAACATAAGGCTGTAACAGACAGGCTTCAAGGTGTAGAAGTTGTATTGGTACTGCCATTATGCTGTACTTGGCAAAAAGGTTTTCATAATGGATGTGTTTATTATTGACTTTGTGTTTAGTGAATGAAAAAAATAAAGAAAGGAAAGCAATAATACTTACACCAGCAGACACTCCTTTGTTCTTATTGATCCTACGACGGTTGAGCTGCAAATGCGGTCGTGCACAAGCTTTGATCCAAGCAAGACAAAATTCAGATTTTGGATATCTGAATTTTAGTTCCACAAACACGATCAGGATACCTGACATCGCCTGTGCAGATACCCCACTGACGGAGAACCAATTTTTTTTCGAGTCCTGACGCAAAAACTTCATGTTGGTCTGGTAGTCCACAATGTATATTAGCATGAGTTTGTGAGACGGTAAGGCACGTGATAGCTGCGCTGTGACGTAAAATGGGCATTAGCCAATGAAATGCGGTCCCTGTGGTAAGGTCCATGCCTGGGTCTCTGTCGTTTTTCGGGGGACCAATAAACATCCTTAAAATGAATGGCGCGATGCCTGGAGTACGGCAGCTTTTTCCATCCCGGAGCTGCTGGTTCAGAGCGAATGGCGGGAAGAGCGCTGCAGGTGTATTTATACAGGTGAGCGGATAGACTGAACACAGCAGGCGGCTGCGCATTAGATGATTAACGCAAGTGTAGCTTTACGGACGAACCGGACCGGAAATTTTTCTTCATATCATCCCGGTCTCAACAAATGGGTGGTGGAGCTTATCGTCGCAGCACATGGCTGGTAGATGTCTCTGTGTGTGAAGAAGGTGTCAAATCCGTCGTTAACATGAACACAACAGCTATAAATGTCTGGACAAGGTGAGAGTTCATCTATT
Organism: Poecilia reticulata; assembly: GCF_904066995.2. Lineage (NCBI taxonomy): Eukaryota > Metazoa > Chordata > Actinopteri > Cyprinodontiformes > Poeciliidae > Poecilia > Poecilia reticulata. The sequence goes on from NC_088834.1 coordinate 31,978,457, forward strand.
AAATTGAGTGAAGATGAATACATAAATGAAAAGCTGGAGACATTTTTAATACGAGTATTTGTGAGCCTGCCTCTTTATTGAATTGAATATAATTTCAGATTTTTGTATAACTTTTCTTCAGGTTAACTTAGAAAGTGAGCTATTATTACAGGTTAATTTTCTAAATTACAGAACAGTTATTGTTAGGGAAGCTCAACTGCGAAAAATTGAACTGATGTTGATATGCGATAGAAATATTGCTGTTACATAAGATTTACCAATGTTTTACTTGATCTTTTCTTTATCCGATTACTCGATTAATTGTAAGAATAATCAATAGAATACTCGATTAACTAAAATATTTGTTTACAACAACCCTAGATGAATGTTTTAACAAATCAGAGTCAAGTTCTTGTCAACCACTGTACTTTAAGACGTTTCTTTAAACTACTGATTCTGTTTCAAAGAAAACATGGAGCTGGTCACATCAGATCTTATAACTCTATCAAAGATCAAAGCTTTTTTCCCCACATTAAAACGACTTTTCTCATAATTCTGACTTTCTTCTGGCAGTATTGCATCTTTATTCTGTTGTCAATCAATGCCATGCACTCGCTGCTAAATGTGCTAATACCAGAAAAACAACTCACTGTTTATACGCCACCATCAGTGGCCATGCTAACTAGCCTTAGCATTCATGACAGGTTGTGCTAGCTGCAGCGTAGCAGAGGGCAACGTGGGGTTACATACTGCAGCTTTAATGGAATGAACCGTGCACTCTGAGACGTTGCAAGGTTGAGATTTTGCAAAACAACCTTCAACTCCCAATTTGTCCTCCTGTAATATCAACCGAAGAGAACATCAGAAGTGAAAAGTTCAAGTAGCTGGTCTTCGTACTTCTTCTTTGAGTGTTTACCTGAGCCTCGCATTGCAGGTGCTTACCCTGGCAGCATGAAACACAAACCGTGTGTTTATGTTTGTGTTCAGTTTGCATTAGCAACAGCTTTGTGTGTGCGTGTGTGTGTGTGTGTGTGCGTGCGTGCGTGTGTGTGTGTGTGTGTGAAGAGCCCCCAGTGAAGCTGTCAGAGACTTCAGAGTACTTGCTGTCTCTCTCGTTGATGAACGAGCTGCTCTGAGGTCTGACGTGACCGGCTTCTCAACTCGGGGTGCTCAACAAAACCTTCAAGAGATGGAGGGATTAATGGGATAAAAACAAGAATGAGACAAACAGTCTGGGATGGATTTTGCTTGAAGGGATTGTTTCTTGCTTTGGTTGGACTTTGAGAGTGTCTTCAGTCAGGTTTACACACTGAGCTGAAGATGCTACGCAACCGTACCGGCTTTTAGATTGCTTAGGAGAAAGATGTTTTTGGGTTTTTTTTTTCCTGTATTCCAGTTAGAACTTTAGTTAGGATGAATGAAATGTCGCTCTGTTGCTTAAAGTGACATTCTGGAACAAGAATATCAGCCGGCAGCACATTTCCTTCCCGCTCTGCAGAATGTCTCCTCACTATTAAGGTTGCCATTTTAATGACTTGAGAGTTACTCACAACATTCTGCTGCTTTGCAAAGGAAAAATGTCTTCCTTTCTTTTATCTGGATCCCCATTAGTTGCAGTTTCCTGCATCTGCTCTTCCTGGGATCAACACATTCAACATAAACTAAAAAGCCTAACATACATAGATCAAAAATAAAAATGACTACAAAAATAAACAGATAAGACATACAGAACAGCAGCCTTGGATCAAAACAAGTTGAGTTATTATATTGTGAAAATCATTCTGCAAAAGGATATTCACTTCGATATTGAAATGAATAGGAAAAAAACATATTGAATCAATATAACACAATATAAGATTAAGAAAAATCATTCACTTTGGTTGTTTTTGTTGTTCATAATTTATTCTTCTGATGGATCTCCCAGATATTTTTTTTGTAAGGAAAAATTTCACATCACACGAGGAGTACATTTTCAGAACTTATCTTCTGACAGTGACTCAGTCAAAATATAAAATATAACTAGAACTGAAGCAAGTGTGACCAACTATTAGGATTATTTTAGCAGAAATTCTAAATTAATATGAAAAATACTAGCATTCCAAGAGAAATACTTCAGTAGAAAACTAGTGCAGACATATCTCATCTACCACCAAACGCCTTATTGTCTCCAAGCATACAACGCAAAATGTAAGAATAAGTCACAAGTACGTACCGTTTTTTTGTTGTTGTAATTTGTCAAAAAATGCGACAAGAAGAGGAAAAAGAGCATTCATTTTGCATTTATTTATAAATGGTCAAATATGAGGCTGACCTGACCTTGGCATATTCTTCTTGTAAATGTAAATTAATGTTTACACTTTCAAACAGCCTATAAATTGTCTTAACAAACTTTCAGGTTTTTAATGAGCATTTTTATTCCAGAACCGCGCTGGCTCAGGTCTGCCCTCTTTAGGCAACCAGGAGCACTGCAGGCCTCATGTGCTTCTTTGATTGTAGTTTTGAGACAGACGTATAATTCAAACGGGTAAAATTGAACACTTGTTGTTTGAAAAGTAATGATATTTAAATGTGTTCAACACCGATGTGACCCAAAATTTGATGTAGAACATGATGGAGCTCACTGAAGTATGGCTCCATATATCTCTCATCAGTTTAACAGGAAATATATAACTTGAGTAAAAATGACTGTGATCACACAAGTATTACTGAAACACAATTGGCTCTTATTTGCTTCCTCCATTCGTCTGTGTTCTCCAGTCACTCCTAATTGGAGCCTGTTTCTATAGCTGAAAGGACAGGCAGAAATGGGCATTACTGTGACACATGAATGGTGAAAACTAAGTAATGAAAATTGAATAATGAGCAGCATGTGCCTAAGTAACAAAAGCTTTTTCATATGCTATCGTTTGTATGATGCTGAGTGAAAAGTCTCTTTCTACTTGTAGAAAAGACTTTTGGTTTATTAGTTGCAGATATTTTGCTGCCATTTCTTTTGTTTGTGGCTTTGCAAAGTCCAATTATCTACTTACATGGTATGTGTACATCGACTTAAATGTCAGCCAGTTGCTTTATTTACCAGGGAATAATTATAAAATCTACAGTACCTCATTCAGACTCAGAGAAGTCCTGTGGATGGTGCTAATGCCAGTGACAGCTCTGCTGCTGACAGTGTACAATTAAAGCTCGCTCTTTGACTTTATTGCTCAAGCGGGACAGAATTGCATGCTTTCAAACATGGTATTCTATATGTGTTCAACATAACTCGCATGACATATTCATGGATATATTTTTTAAGTAGTGAAACACCACATGAATTGGGAATTGCTGATTCTGTACACCAATAGCTTCACAAGCTTAGTCAAATGTGTAAAAATAACTAATTTGTTCAGTCGGTGCAATTAGAATAGAATTTATTGAATAGACCTGCCCTTATGCATCAAGCCACTGATGTCTGACCTAGAATTGTTTTCAATATCGGCACCAATGTAGGTTGGTAGGAAGGTAGGTTGCATACATAGGTATGTATGTAGCCTTCCTGCACACATACCTACTTATGTAGATATGTATGTAGGTAGGAAGGTAAATGGGAAGGTAAAGAGGAAGGTAGGTTGGTTGTTTAATGCAGCCTACCTACCTAGGCTGAATTAGGTAGGTAGGCTGGTACCAGCCCTGGGTAGCCTACCTACCAACCAACCCAGGGCTTGTATTTAGACAAAGGCCTGTTGGTATTTAGACTAAAAGGGCTTGTATAAATACCTCAGACCATGATGTGTCTAATGGCATCTCACATGGGCCAAGATTCTGCATGTTTTAGTCGTTTCCTTGCCTCAAATTAATCCAATGATTGGCTCATTACGTCTTGACATGATGATGAGAGAATTCAGCTGTTTGAGTCATCAGCTGTATTGAAGCAGGAGCGCAAATAAAACAGCAGCCCTGGAGTGTTTTATAAGCCGGGCTGATTCTCCAGTGATATGAAGTAGGTCTTTGATATCTTATTTTAAATTCATTTTCACATGCCAGTCAAAACTGTCAGCAGTATAATTTGTGCTTATTCTTAGCACAAGCCGCTGTGATTTATTTATTTATTTTTTTTGCTGCTGGTTGTAGTTCTGCTCATGCTGACAGAAACGTTACGTTGCACTTTTAGCGGGTGAGATGTTTTAACACATAAATGTACATAAATTATAGGGGATTGCAAGAGTCTTCACACCACTGAACTTTTTAAATTTTTGGTCATCCAAATGACTTGGATGTACTTTATTGTGGTTTTCTGTATTAGAGAAACAGAAAGTAGTTCTTAAATGTCAAGTAGAAGGCTAATTTTATGTTCATTGCGCCAATTCACAACAACAACATGCTGAACAATCTAGTTATATAAAGTACTGCAGTTATAGTCCTAGGCTGCTTGGGGACATGCTGATCACTTTTCCTTACTCAGCTAAAACCTCACACAACGCAACAATTTTGCATTATCTGCTGTTTTACCTGTGGTCAACTTCACGTTCTCTCCCAGCTTCTCTTCCTAGAAGCTACATCCGGCCTGGTCGTCGGCTAAGCTACTGCTGCCAAAAACTTCATGTACTTGTCCTACAGACGATATACCTGTCTCTGTCTTTCTGTGTTTAATCCTGGCTCTGTTCCAGACTAAGAGCAATTAGCAGAGTTAGTGGTAGAAATAACTGTGTGGACTCTGTCATTCTATAGATTTTACTACTGGCACAGGGCTTTTTTATTAAGCTGCATTAATCTCCTAAATAGACTCTCAAGGCACTAATTCTGCCGTCAACTCAGATTTTTTTTTCTAACTTAGGATGTTCTCCTGGGCCAGTGCTTTTGAGTTATATGTTTGTTAATCCTTGTTTAGTCCACTTTAATTGAACTCTTAATTTGCTAGCCTCCGAAGTCCAGTTCATTTTGGGAGATGACGATGGGCGATTGAGAAGCTCGGTCATCCGGGAGGGACTCAGAGTAGAGCCGCTGCTCCTCCACGTCGAGAGGAGCCAGTTGAGGTGGCTCGGGCATCTGGTCAGGATGCCTCCTGGACGCCTCCCTGGTGAGGTGTTCCGCGCACCTCCCACCGGGAGGAGGCCTCGGGGAAGACCCAGGACACGCTGGAGGGACTATTTCTCTTGGCTGGCCTGGGAACACCTTGGGATTCCCCCGGAGGAGCTGGAAGAAGTGGCTGGGGAGAGGGAAGTCTGGACCTCCCTTCTGAAGCTGCTGCCCCCGCGACCCGACCCCGGATAAGCAGCAGAAAATGGGCGGATGGACGGGCGGGCGATTGAACTCTGGTGACGACCAAAAAAGTGAACTCTGGTTCACCTACAAACCTACGTCTCGGTGCGGTTGAAGTGAATGCAATTTAAATGCAGGTCTGACCACCGAGTGGACTGGCGAGCGCTGCAAAAGCTAACAAACTAAAGCAAAGAGCATTCTGGGTAAATACAACCAAAACAAACACACTAGACACTATCAGAAGAAATGGCTCATGGTGTTTTTCCAAAGACAAAAGAGAAACCCTACAGTTACTATAATCTGACACCACTCCATTTCTGTTCACATTTTATGAAGAAGAAAGTTATGTTATCTTCTTCAGAGGTTTTCATGTCGTTTCCTTCAGTGGTTTGTGGTGCAGCGCCTCCACAGGCGAGGAGGGGAACAGGTTTTTTTTAAAGGGTTTGCTTCGTTTGACACCGTGCAGTATGAAAGAGAAGCACTCCAACTGAAACCAATTGAAAATGACTGAAAGTGTAGCAAATGTTGAGGCTTTGTCCCTGATTAAACCGAGTTTACCGGACAGATGTGAAAACAGCCTTAAAGCTCCAGTTGGCTGTAGCAGATTACAGCTCACAACGACCAAAGTTTTGTTGAGCGTTTCTCACTGTGATGGGGGGAGTTTTTCTTCCCACTGTTGCTACATCCTGGCTTAGCATGAAGGATTTCTGCATGAAGTCACGGTTGCTTTAAACTCATTCAAGTCAAGGGACTCAATGCAAACATCTGGGTTTCCTCACGCAGAAAATTATTTAAATATTAAGTTGAACTCCCCACAAAGATCCCATCAAAATGTATGCGATTGATGCTGAATCTGTATTTCTTACCAAATGATTAAATATATTTTTATGTGCAAACTAGATTCACTTGTTGTTGTTTTTTTGCTGTAAATTGGTGCTGCATTAATAAACTGAACTGAATGAGCTTAAATCTTGGTCATCCGATTTTGTAGTTCCTTTAAACCCGAACGGCTAAGGCTGCCATCTATAAACTTCACAAGACAACAAGGAGGCCGGCACCCTGTCTGTAAGACAGCACATGTATTTAAGGGGGAGCATAAATTAGCTGCTGAGGGGGAGAGCAAGCTGATAAAGTTGTCTGCTGCTGCTGTTTTTCTGTGTAAGCAGCTCCACATCTGCCCCATTTACCATTGCAAAAGCCTATTAGCTGCCTGGAAAGAGAATATATTTATCAGCAAGCCCTCCATTATTAATAAGTGCAGAGTTAAAAGTGAATATGTATCAGAAAAGCTGAATACCGTCGAAGCTTGGGCTGGATTCTGATGGTCTCACTGGGAGTATCAACAGTTCAGGATATTTTCAGCCCAAATCTGAGCAGAGGCAAGAAACGGCTTTCATCTCTGCTGTGAAGTTTCTGCCGTTACAAGCCGGTAATTATACATTACACTCAGTTGCTGGTGGCAGAGAGCCATATATCTTCAGATGGATGATTGGGAGTTAGGTTTAACAGTATTGTTTGATTTAATTGATGTGCTAATAAACACATTGGATTCGTGAGCATCTGGCTGTTTTCTCTGTCCCTGTGCAGCCTGTGAGGTGGGTTTCTATAAGCCGGTGGCCGGCGACGGCCCATGTGGGAAATGTCCCCAACACAGCCACTCGGAGACCAGAGCTGCCGTCTCCTGCCCCTGTGACTCCAACTACTACAGGGCGGCAGATGACCCGCCAGCAGCACCCTGCTCCCGTAAGGACACACACAAACACACACACTGTTCACCACAATGCCACTCTTCAACAGCGGCTCGTTTACACCGGTGACCGGATCAGAGTCTGTCACACCGCCACTTTTTGAAACCAGGTTTCAGAGTGAAACTTTTCTACAGAGGTGCAAAGAACTTCAAAAGTGTGAAAAGCGCAGGACGCACGGCTTCCTGTGTGTGTGTTCTAAGCACACACAGGAAGAAAAGAAAAACGATGGCGGCAGGCATTCTGCTGGGTTACTTAACCTGTTGAGTTTAACACAACTTCCAGTAGGGAATATATATTACAGTAGCACTTCATTCATGGGAGGCAGGTTACTGTTTGCAGTGAGGTGGAAACTGAGGGTTAAAAGCACATGCACATTCTGTGACATGCTAAAATCACAGCACCACCTAATGGCCTGGCATGACAACTACAGCTGACTCAAGGTGTCGTGGCGGCGCCTCTAAACTATATATTCAAATATATATATGTATATTTAAATGTTGATCCTATAATCAACATTTGAATGTTTCCCGTCAGCGGTCTCCTGTAGATGCAGCCGGACTGGGTGAAACACATGCGTACTATCAAAACACATGTACAATGTGTAAAAGTGCTTAATCTACAGAGCTGTGAAAAAAGTATCAAACCCTTACAGATTGATTTTGTTTTTGCTTTTTGTTGCACAGATTTGACAATTTGTAAATCTGATTTTTGATTGAAGATAAGCTGAGTAAATGCAAAAAATATATATTTTCAAATGATGAAACCATCCAAATCAATCTGAAAATATAATCACACGCCCTTTTATTAGCTCTTGAAATAATTGGAATTAAGGACATTTACACCAATCAAGCAATGGTCTGATTATGCAATCAATCAAACTTTATTTATAGAGCATTAATCAAGTGCAACACAAGTGACTTTACAGAGGTCAAATACACAAAGATGGATTTTTAACCACACACAATAAAATGATTAAAATGTTCAAGTCAAGAAAGAAGTAAAACAAGCAGATTAAATAATAATTCTGAAAAGATTCTTCCACAGGAAAAAGACTGATTGAGAAATGGTTACTACTAAGGGTGTCAAAACTGTCCTAATTATATTTTCATTTTCTCAGGTTTGTCTGATCATTAAATTAATATGGATTGAAGGATCCAACAAAACAACAACAAAAGCAAAAGAAATCTATAGAGGGGCAAATACTTTTCACTAGGGCTCAAATCAATAACAAATATTGCGATAGACATGTGATCAACATCAATGAAAGAATTTTCGTTTACTTCACTGAACGCCAACATAGAACTGCACAGCATTCTGGGGGATGTAGGCAGAGGGAAAGCTTTAGCTCAGTGTTTCTCAACCTTTTTTGGGCCAGCGCCCCCCTAGCCTGTATCCAGGTCCCCACCACCCCCCACCAAAGAATTTGTAGGCTACTTTGCACTGACTATTATTTTATCATTAATATTACTATCACTATTGTAGATTTTTTTTATGCTGATTTCTGTATTTATCATCAAAAATACTTTCCCAGAGAACAAAAAAGCCATGTGAATAGAAATTATTTTCACAGGTGTCTAGAAAAAATTTAATGGACATTCAACTTAAAATTTGTAGGCCTAACAGCAGGCAGTCAGAGTGGAAAAAAATACTCTTGTTCTTTGTCATTTTCTAGTTGTTAAATATTCCACAAAATGACCAGATAAAAGATGTAAAACATGCCAGTTTAAACTTTGAACTATTTGCTCTGCAACATTAAAACATGGATAGAACTGTAACTACATTAATCATAACTCTTCTTCTCTTCAGTGTTTCTGTCAGTTTCTGGTGGTGCAGCTCTGTGCTGCCTTCAGGAGAATGGGACATCAGAGTATCATCCATAAAATTTTACCGTCATGGCATTTATTGTTCACACCAGAGCTTTCAGTGGAAAAACAAAAGTTCCAGATCTTTTTAATGCCATACAAATATCAGACAGAAACATGGATTATATTTTTATATAGACCTGTCTATTGATTATAGATTAATAGTTTTACTGGACAGAAATTACAAAGAACAAATCTGGTTCTTAAATCCTAATGAGCCAAATTGAAAGTGTCATGGAGTCATCAGCCTCATGACATTAACACTGACATGAAAAATAATATTGAAGAAATAAATATATCAAATCTAATTAAAAACATAAATAAGTGATGAGTTCTTATTTATGTTCTGTAAGATATATTTATTCTCAGTATTAGATATGGTCTCAACAAACCCATGGCACTTAAACAATATTATTTCACCTTTTATCTGGAAATAGCGTCTGTTTATTCTTGCCATACAGTCCTCTGTATTAATTATTGCTCGAAAGATCTTGCCATACCAGTTTATTCCTCTGTATTTACTTTAGTTTCTTAGTTTATTCTTGCATTTTGTTCTTCATTCATTTCCATTTAGTTTCCTTTGATTAGTTTTACCCTCTCTTGGTTTATTGCTATGTCCACTTTAGTTTATTTCCTGTTGCTAGATTTATTTTATCGTTTATTGATGCTCACCATCAGTAATCTTCACTCATCACCTGCTGCGCCACCTAATCATCATGTGTTTCACATCATGTGTTGATTTTTCACTTGGTAATAATTCACCAAGTGAATTCCATAATTCACATCTAGTTCGTCGCTCCGTTTTATGTCCCGCTTCTCCTGTTTCAGAGTTTTGCTCAATGTGCGCCTCGTTTTTTTTTTTTTACCCCCTAAGGTGCAGGGCAGTCGGGAAAAGTATCGATGGGGAAAAGGCAGACTAACATAAACCTTTTAAAACAACGGAAACCATTTTGGTATTTTGATTATTGCAATTTAAAAGTGCTGTGGTACCGTTGTTCTATCACACCTGTTTCATACCAGACCACTTACAGCACCGGTGTTAACGCTATAAAATGAACGCTCTTTATTGTGGTATCACCCATGGAGGGATTTCTTTATTTAAATTAGTTTATTTTTCAGAGGGATACAACGTGAGGGTATCGTGATTTTAGTAATTACATGTTTATTAGAGCGATTTTCTGTTGTTCTTCCATCTAAGCGGGCAGCTTTCAAACGGAAATAAAACGCTTTTTAATAAGTTGCTGCTTTCAGATGATCACAGAACTGGCAAAACATATAAAAATACCAGACAAAGTGAATCACAGCACCGTCATCAGCCGGTGTAACGCTGAACTGATGGGGAGAAGCTAGTAGCAGGAGCGGAGCTGCCGCAAAAGCTAACAAACCCTGAATAGAAGAAGAGCTGCCATCGATACCGTTGCAGCCAAGCATGATTTAATGTTACACAATACAGTTTTACCAAGTTGCTCAAAGTCTAAACTGGTATTGTTGTGCATTTAAGGTGTAAAGTTTACCTTCGACCAAACGCCCCCCAAAGGCATCCCAGCGCCCCCCTTTTGTAAAATTGTCCGCCAGCACCCCCTGCCGTCCTCTGAACGCCCCCTGGGGGGCGGTACCGCCCACGTTGAGAACCGCTAATTTAGCTGCTTAAACTCACAGTCAGCTAAGCAAGGTTGGTGGCATCAACAAATTCACTCACTCTTTGGTTACCTAGTAACAACCTGGTGAGTAACTTGCTGGAGCAGCAGTTTCATGTTTCCCCACCATGTTTCATAACTGCCTAAAAATAAAAAAAAACAGCAACAAAAGGAGAAAATTAGTTTTACATCTTGAGAGAGGAGACTGTGGATAAAACAGAAAGTCAGTTTGGCATTGTTTCAGATGTATCAAAAATTAAAAAAGACTAATCACACTTCACTCTCCCTCAGGTCACCAGGAGGAAACCTCAGACTGAACCTTCAGTAAATCTCTCTTCCTGTCTCCAGGCCCTCCATCCGCTCCAGTGAACGTCATCTCCTCAGTCAACGGGACGTCTGTGGCTTTAGAGTGGGATCGGCCGCTGGACACCGGTGGACGCAGCGACCTGCAGTACAGCATACTGTGCCAGAGGTGCTCTGGGGACGGGCCCTGTGAGGACTGCACAGCTTCCCCTGGAGGCAGCAGTGGGGGGAAGGTGGGCGGCGGGGCCAGCATCGGGCTGGGGGGAGGAGGCATCGTGGAGCGCTCCGGCAGCGCCGCGGTCCGATTCATCCCTCGCCAGAGCGGTCTGACGGAGTCCCGGGTGACGGTGCTCAACCTGGTGGCCCACACCAACTACTCCTTCCGGATCCTGGCCACGAATGCTGTGACACACCTGAGCAACGAGGCTTCACCGTATGCCGTGGTGAACATCACAACAAACCAGGCAGGTAGGGTTCACGACGCAAACATATGGACTCACAAAACACTTTGGAGTTAACCTCAAGTATTGAGCAGAGGTGGGCAGAGTACCAACGATTGGACTCAGTTAAGAGAAGCACAACTTGAACATATTTTTACTCAAGTAAAAGTAAAAAGTAGCTGTCCGAGAAATTACATTAGTAAAAAAAATGTATTTGGTAAACAGTCTACAGACTGTAGACTTAGACAGTAATGATCAGTTACTGATAATTTGATCAGTTATTGATAACTGATAATTATTGATAATTATCATTGATAATTATCAGTTATAATTTGATCAATAACTGATCAAATTATCTGTTACTGATAATTTGATCAGTAACTGATCAAATTATGAATCATTTAATATTTAAAAATACATCATCACATGGACCAAAATGTAAAGTAAAGTGGAAATTTTTGCTATTTTAGGGAACAAAATGACAATAACTCATATACGTAACAAAAAAATAAAATCAGGCAGAAGAACATTTTTCCATATCAGTTTTTTTTTTTTTTTTTTTCAATTAAAAAACTTATAAAACTTGAACAAAACCTGCATGTGTGTGTCTGAGTGTGGTGATTTTTTTGGTTAAAACATTGTTTTTTATTAAGTGAAGTTTCTCACTGTGTGTAGAGTATCCAGACATTACTCAAGTAAGAGTAGCAATACTTCCTAATAAAATGACTCAAATAAGGGTAAAGTTTGGCTTATGTACTTTTTTAATATGTAAGATTAATAATTTATTATAAATGAAATTGTTAGTGAATCGGAGTGCCATCCATTATCTCTGGAATCATAAGACAAACTTAAACTTTAAGCTAGACTTGTGTTAACCTTAAGTTAACCTTACGCTAGCCATACCTTAAGCTAACCTGAAGCTAACTTTAAGCTGAACAAAAAGTTGTTGCTTTTTCCCTATTCAACAACAGAGCGAATGAGAGAGAAAGAAGGGCCAGGTTGCAGATATGACCGCCCAGCTAACTTTTAGCATGTCCTGTATTCTCTGCTTCTCCTTAACCAGAGCAGTTTTATAAATAATGTTTTGTTCCTGCATAATCCTACACAGCAGAGGAATGCTTTTGTGTTTCAAAAATGTGAAATGTGACATTTTTAGTTTCCTCCCAGCAATTATTAGAATGCAAATAATCACACTGAGACTTTGTTTACATTTTCAATCTGTGTGTTTACAATCGCTCAGTTAAAATGATTTACATTCAAACTAATGAGAATGTAAACCATTTATCTTTATCTGTTGAAGAAAACCACGACCCAGTCAAAACCTTTAGGGGTTCAAAAACATCTACATGAATAATTAATGTCCATTCTGCAGCTCTTCTGGAAGTGAGACAATATTCTGCTGCTTGATGAGGGTTTCAGATTCAGACAGGCATCTAACAAACATTACGTTTTGTGCTGGTTTGAGCTGGCTGTCACTGAGATAAGTTCTGCCCAACGGGGCATTAACGTGATCCCAGAAGGAGCTGTGTGTTGTATCGCGGTAAACACTGTTTCTCGGTCTTTTCGTGTGTCCTGATCTGTCCTGTTTGCTCTGCAGCCCCCTCGGAAGTGTTATCCATCCGTCAGGAGAACGCCAGTCAGAACAGCGTGACTCTGATGTGGCATGAACCCGACCAGCCCAACGGAGTCATCCTAGAGTACGACCTCAAATACTATGAGAAGGTATTGAGCTAAAAGTCGAGGGTTAGTCGCACACTGCAACAACGAAAAAAAATACTGATTTGAAAAACTGCTTGTACACCTTTTTGTCATGTTATAAACTCCACTTATGATTGAAAGACCAACTCAAAGTGGTGCATAATAATTTGGAGGAAATTGTGTTTTTTAACAAAGAAGTCCTGATTGCAGTTTGACAGAAGCCATTCAAAGGACAGACAGAGTAAACATTTGGTAATAGTTACCCTGGTCAGATCACGTGACCAAACAAACCCAGAAACAACATGAGAAACGTCATGTGTATCTCTGAACATCAGCCAGAACACAGCTGATCCTCTTGGAGAAACATGGTGGTGGGATTCTGTGAGAATCTGTGAGATTCTGGAAAGTGGGATGGAGCTCAACACACAGGAATCCTGGAAGATAAACCTTCAGGACAGCCGGTAGAGACAGAGTGGTGACTGACAGCACTGAGACCTTCCTCCTTGCTCTCATTGGTTGTTTCTAGTTAGCACTGGGAGCTCAGGGAGAAGACCCAGCTCAGTTTTTTAATAGATTATGTCTCAGACCATACAATCATGACATATTGACTGTTTCAATAAATATGTTAAAAAAAAAGTTTTTATAAAAGCTACATACTGCAGCTTGAAACCTGTAAGCTCATTGTGCTGAAAGGCCCAGGGACAGATCTGATTGGAGATCCAAGCTGCGGCAGTCGGATAGGGAGCGGATGAGCTCGTCCAGGAGAAGGATCCTGGTGGCAGATCGGCTAATTGAAAGGAAATGGGGGTCGAAAGGCAGAGGTAGAGGGAGGACGAGGCAGTGTGGATTTCAACTTAGCAGAAGTGACAGTGACAGCGAGCGGCTGTTGAGCACATAAACCTCACAATCAGCTAATTGCTGCGAGCGTGTGTGTGTCCGGGTGTTTGTGTGTGCGGCGATAGGAATCATCTAATTGCAGAAGCAGCGGCCTGGGAGCCTGCTGTCTCATAGCCAAACAAGCAGGTTGGTGTGGGGAGGGCTGAAGGATTAGCTTGTCTCTTGCTCTGCGTCTTAATCTTCACCGGGAGGCTGACACTTTTGTATACATGTGTGTGTGTGTGTGTGTGTGTGTGTGTGTGCGTGTGTGTGTGTGTGTGTGTGTGTGTGTGTGTGTGTGTGTGTGCGTGTGCATGTGGGTGCATGTGTGTGTGTGTGTGTGTGTGTGTGTGTGAGGATTTCAAGTGGACCAGTCAGCAGTGTGTATTCTCAAGGTTTCTCTAGAACTTCACAGAACAAATCAGAGTCATGCGGAGGGCGGTGGTCCGTTGCTGCTCCTCATTAGCTGGGCACGATGAAGACAAAATCCCTGCTAAAGACGCATGAGTCATTCATTTTGGAGCTCACTAGCACCTCTTGTAACTGTTTAACCCGCTCTGCCTCTACAAAGTGAGGATAGCAGTGACAGGAATAATTAACTGGATTTTTAATCCAGATTGTATTAAGAGTCTACTCTATAGAAGTGCACTGAATAGACGTCAATCTCTGGCGTTTTTGGGGTCTTAAGGATTCATTTTAATATACTTTAGATTACTTTTCCAGGTTGTAATCATTATGCAATATATTATATAAGTGATTAAGAAAATCAATTTTATCCCAGGAATTTATTGTGGATTCTTCTCTAATTGTTTATTTTCTAATGGAGTGTCATTATACTTTTTGATTTTGGTTTTGGTGAACGTTTTGCTTCCTTTAACAATAATCAATGACCAGGGAGTAAACTAAGAGTACAAGTGTGAACCTCCTGAGAAAAGAAGGACATTGTATTCATGGTTACAATATCTAAAAGGAAACCTTCTGTGTTTGTCTGACAGGACAATGAAGAGCAGAGTTACTCCACCCTAAAAACTAGAAACACCAGTGCTCTGGTGTCGGGGTTGAAGCCGGGAACAAAGTACATCTTCCAGGTTCGGGCCAGAACGTCGGCAGGCTGTGGACGCTTCAGCCAGAACGTTGAGATCCAGACTGGAAAAGCAGGTGACCGGAACTCAGCTGCTGGACGCAGCCGCTCGACTGCCCTGCCACTTGGGAGCCATTCTTGATTTTCTTTAATGTGCAGTGTCCCTATGCAGCCTGAAAAATCACATTTTGGAGTTTGATGTAGACAGTTTTCAGGTCATGATGAGTATGGGGAGAAAACAGAGTAGTAAGATATATATTTCTACCGCTACCTTAAACGTATGATCATTTTTTGGAGCTATACTCTGAAAATGAGCTGAAATTGAGTGAAATCTCTGGACAGATATGGAATGTTAAATTATGAACAAGAGGTTTGGGTTTGGTCTTCGGTGACTGTGTCAGTCAGGGCCGGCCCAAGGCATTAGCGAGTTAAGCGACTGCTTAGGGCCCCCACACCACCAGGGAGCCCCTAACAGCACCCCTATCATTAGCATGATAAAATATATGTAATATAAAATTGCTTGTCAATTGGGCATGATAATTTCTTTTAATTTTAATTGTTTTTTTCTTCTTTATTGCTTTTTTGTGTATGTTCAAAATAAATAAATAAATGTATATATATTTTTTATTAACATTGAATAGTAGAAATTAAACGCTATTGCACATGGAAAAGCAATTTCTGTATTTTTGTTATAGTTGTTACACAAATAATGGTTAATCTCTTCATAATTTTATTTAATTATGGCTGTATGGTTACTGCTGATGTCCTGTTGGAAGATCAGGTTTTCTGACGGCTTTTCTTGGCTCCTGTAAGGTAAAAAAAATCAACAGCCATAATAACTGGTATGATGCTAATAATGGTAGATATGTACAGATAGAGTAGCTTAGGAATGATAAAGCATCTGGTGCAGGGCTTAAAGAGCTCCAGCCGGGGGCCGGATTTCTGGCTTTTGACCAAACGGTCCGCCTCAACCAAACTGTAGTCTCCGGGAACCTTCTAGACCGGAACGTGTCGGCGGCGACACATCTAAATTTGCAGTACCGTAATTCCACCACACGTATCGCTATCTGAAAAATTCCAACAGTTTCTGAAAGGGGAGACGTTGCACTTTCCAGCAAATATCAGGTTAATACGGCAACTTCACAACGCAGCTGCAGAGAGTGTAATTAATCCGGAGGGCACTCGTTTGATAGACAGTAAATTGCAAAAATAACTTGCTGGTTCCGTTTGTTATCGATACATGGGTAAGTATATTACCTCACAGGACATTTAAAGAACTACTTACAATTAAAATAAGGAAGATTTATTTAGTCAGACATTTGAAACTTAGCCGTAAAGAGCTCCGTCTGGGGGCCAGACTTTCAAGCAAAGAGAGCATTGGCCCAAACGGCCCGCCTCAACTAAACTGTAGATAATAGTGTTGACATGTTGGTGGTGGGGGCCCCTGCTTAGGGCCTTAAAAAGGCTCGGGCCGGCCCTGCTTCTTAACAGTGGTTTCTCCTCAATACTGAGTTGTTTACTTTTTATTTTATTTATTGCTTTTAATGGGGCACTCCATCTGAGACAGAACAACAGAATTCTACTTTGTAGTTACTATTTATTTTTATTTTATTAAAATAACCAATTTCCATAATATGGGATGTGGCAAACTGTCGGTCTGTAAAACTCCAACTGCTGCATGATGGGACTCCCAGCTTATCTTCCTTTAAAACGTACTGATTCATTCTGTTTCTGGCTCTGAAGCCAACAGGCCATCAGAGAGATGAGGAGGCAACATGCTGTCCAATCAATAAGCACTACACATCATGAATAAAATGCTAACCAGTGCTATTGCTGCCTGGACTAACACTATTAGTTAGTTCAGAGAGCAGAAACAGAACTGTTGTTCTGTATGGCCCCTTCTGAGCTAGTAAACATCAATCTGTGGTCTATCAATGGGATAGACCACAGAAGCTGTTTTGAGTAATTAAAGATAAAGAACGTTAATGAACCAACATCCTCATGAAGACCAGACAGGTTAGGGGAGAACGTTGTGCAGACATTTAAAGCTGAGTTAAGTTATAAAGCAGTATCCCAAACTTGAACATCACTCTGTTCAATCAGGCATCCAAAAACAGAACGAGTAAAGCACAACTGCAAAACTACACCATACAGTACGTAACCCTGGCAGTAACCATACAACCAGCACCACAATGGGTCGGATTAGATCTAGGAATGATTATGCATTAGAATAACCGAGATGTAGTTGAGAATCGATAACAAGCCAGATCCACCTGGATTTAAAGAATGTTCATTTTTTTCTGCTTCTGTTTATATTCAGCCATAATTCAGCTGTAATCTTCTTGATTCCATCTGCTTGTTTGGTTTGTATTTTCTTCTCTTTAACCGTGTTGCAGTTTATGAGTTCTAAGTACAGACTTAATTACCAGGCAGTCATAATGCTGCTGACAAACATTCAAAGTCAAACAGAATGTAATTAGAAAGTTCTGAGACTCTTATTAAACTCAAACACCTACCTGTCTCCACCAGTGTCAGCGTAAACAGTAACCTGTCGACCGTTGCAGCCTCTCCTCAGCTAAACGCCGACGGTCTGTGTCTCTGCAGCTCCTCTGCGTTACAACACTATGACCATCGTCTGGATCTCCATGGCCCTGGTGTCCTGCCTGGTCGCCTTCCTGGCCATCGTCATCTGCAGGAAACGGCAAGGCTACACTTTACCACACTACCCGTCGCTGCTGTGTGTGGAACACTTTTTTATGCTACTGTCTCTCTTCGTGTGTTTGATCGAATGTTCTGTGTGCACTTTATAAATGACGCCTGGTTTTGCGACAGGAATCATTGGCTGCAAGTAAAATGAGAGATGCTGTAAAACTGTGGAAAGGGAAATTGAAATGACGATCTTTAAAGATCTCGTGTTATTTAAACACTGAGGTTCTTAATAAAGTTTGAGTGTGGCTACGTTCACACAGTAGGTCTTCCTGCTCTATTCCAAGTTTTTTTGGTGAAATTGGACTTATTTTACGTAGTTGTTCATACCACTAATTAAATGCGGCTGCGATCTGACTTCTGTGTGAAGGGTTTAAGACCGGCAACATAGACATGACACAGGAGTGCAGAAATAATGGAAACCGCCTTATATTGATCAATTTTAAAGCCATTGATCAGTGGGAGACAACAGAATCGCCACAAGATCATAACAAGATGAAGCTGATGAAAAGAAATCACAGCTTTTAGTGGAGCATTAACTGCAGCTTCTTTGAAAACAATTGGATACATATCTGATTTAGGTGCCACTATAGAAGTGGCACAGGGCAGATTTTTTCTGGGAGGTGAGAAAATTTAAATTGGGTCGTTCAGACTGCCAATGTCAGATATGGGTCACATTTGCCTGTTGTGTGAACGTAGCTTTTGTCTTGTGGACCATCGTTCCGTTGCTGTCACGATGTGACTTAATCTGATGTAAGTTTCTACTATAAAAAGATAAGGTGCGTCCTTTCAGCTTGACACACTAAGTTCAAAAAGTAGGAAAGTACCTTTTGAGTTTTCCCTTTTGTGTTTATTGGCTTCCATAACTAACAACTGCGACTTAGGCATCACTGTTGCCAACTTAGCAACTTTGTCACTGTTTTTTTCTCCCTAGTAACTTTGTAAAAAAAAAAAAAAAAAAAAAATCACAAAAACTAGGAAAAAATGTTGGGACTTTTATTTACATATGACATTGGGACTTCTGCATTATGGGAATTCATATTTAAAAAGTCCTTTAAGTTATTAATTAATCTTATTTTTCTCAACAAATGAAGACTGTGAAAAAGGAAACAAGGTGCTGAGGTGACATTGAGTCTGGACCAAGCCAGACTCAATGAAACTTAAAGAGTACAAATAATTAATTATGAACATTTAAAAAAAAAACATTGTAACTTCATTACATTGTGTATATAGATTCCAAATCCAGCTAATGCAGATTTGGAATTGCGACAAAAATAATGCAAAAAATTGACAGAGAAGATGAAAAAAGAAAAGCTAACAGAGTGACAAACTGGCTGAATGCACTGTGACAGTACTGCCATTATTAGCCAGTGACTCTAAGGTGAGCATCTGCTTTGGGGTTTCAAGTGAACTAAAGGGCCATGTCAAAAATTTTAATCAGTCTGTGCTGCATATGATTGTCTCTATTTCCAAAGTAAAAATGCTTAGACTGATAAAATCCAAACTGGACTAAAGATTCTCTGAAACACAGTTTGCGATTTCAGATTGAGCTTCATGAAGTCTTCTGCCTGTAGAATCCTTGTGGAAGGGGAAAAATAAATTGACAAGCATAAAAACCCACGTATAGAAACATCTGGACTTTAGTATGTTGCATATGTTCTTTGCACAGTTTGTGATGTCAAATTTTGTGAAAAATCAAAAGGATTATTCTCAGTTTTTCCCCAAAAACGTTCCTGCGCCGTGAATCCAATATTGGGTGTAATCTTATCTGATGATCTAGATGTGCTGTTACACCCCTGATAATCAACGACAAACACCTTTTCTACTGCTTTCTTGGAGCTAGACTTAATAAGTTGTAAAGGATGAAAGAGGTTCGAAACCGATCCATTTCTTTCTTCTCACACTACTATTTAGCTAATTTCCCAACTCATTGTGAATTTAATTACTACCTTCCAGTGTTTCCACGCCCGCCATCAGGCTCCTCGTCCTCCTCCTCCTTTTTTTATTCTAATGTCTCCCTCTTACAACTTAGTAGATTTGTAGCAAATAATTACATTTAATTACCTGAATTGGTTCACAGTTTCATGCGTATTACATTTATTAAATTAACTTTGTTAGATGAAAGAAATCTGCTATAACTCAGAGGACATAAGGATGTTATTCAAACCCAGGCACGGTTTTTAGAATGGTCCAGTTTACCAGACGCACCATATTCTGCCAGTCAAAGGGATCGATGAATAACTGCATCACTTAATCACTTATGCCGGTGTGAAGGAACATGGACTACTGGTCCATGAATTTACGAAAAGCTCCCTCAGGCTGCCAGCAGCAGGCTGCAGGCTCTCAGTTCATAACTGCAAATAAATTAAAGCAAGTTATCATCAAGGAGGTTTTATGTTCTAACAGTTTTACACCATTTTTCCAAAGGTTCCTTGCATATTCAAAATGTTCGTTAATCATCAAAAAGACAGAAACGACAGGACC
The DNA here is from genome assembly GCF_904066995.2 of Poecilia reticulata. Lineage (NCBI taxonomy): Eukaryota > Metazoa > Chordata > Actinopteri > Cyprinodontiformes > Poeciliidae > Poecilia > Poecilia reticulata. The sequence continues at coordinate 31,998,509 of NC_088834.1, forward strand.
AGAACAGGACCTGAAACTTCCTGCATCTAAGTGCTGAACGTGTAAATGAGGACATGCGTAGAAGCAACGCATCTGTTGACAACCTCTGAATGTGTTTGAGTGAACAAGTTCTCCCGTCTTTTTTTCTATTCTTTTTAATGAATAATTCATACAAGCTTTTTCCTTCAGAGGTGCAGTATGTAACATCTATACGAAAAATATGTTTTTACATACGTGTTAAAACTGCCAGCATGTGATGACAGCATCTTGCGACACATAATCTGTGAAAAGATCCATCTCCTCCACCCCATGTGCTGCTGTTGCTATCTGAAGAAATGCACGGCTCCCAAACAAAAACAACCAATCAGAAGAGGAGGGGCTTAGTGCTGTCAATCAAATCATGTACTTGCTGCGAAATGTACTAATGGCATTACAGAAAAACCGTTTATCCACCATCATTGGTGGCCATGCTGTCTTAGCATTCATGACAGAATGTCCTACATGCAGCAGGAAGAGAGCTGCATGTGTTGGTGCCTACCACGTGGAGCGGTGCCCGGCAGTGTCAAGACCCGCCTCCTTGCTCTGATTGGTTGTTTGTAGTTAGTACTGGGAGAAGGCAGAGGACCTCAATTTTTTTTTTTTTCACGGATCATATCAAACTATCATGACATATTGACAGGTTCCACTATTATGTAAAAAAATATATATTTTTGCATTAAAAAAAAAATATATATATATATATATATATACTAACAGTCCTTACTAGGGGTGTAACTGTTACATCCAGCTCATAAAACAAGCTGGTACAGAAAACTGGGTTGAGAAGAGACAAGCAAATCCTATTGTCTCCTTTTAAGAAAGGAAATATGTCTGAGTTTAACCCCAGACACCAATTTGAATTTTGGATTCTGTATTTTTTGTGATACTTGAAATGTAGCTGTGCTGTCCTGTATTCATCGCTCTGTATGTTTCTGTGTGTGCCTCTATGTATGTGCGTGTGTGGGTGCGTGTGCGTGTGTGTGTGTATAGACACTGTGGCTACAGCAAAGCGTTCCAGGACTCCGATGAGGAAAAGATGCATTACCAGAATGGTCATGGTATGTTTACTTCATTCCTCAGTTGTCACTAGTAATAGATTGCAACACATTTCTTAAAGGGGCAGTATTGTGTTTTCTAGTCATAGGATCATTTTATAGCACAATTAAGTAACTATGTTAACTTCAGTTGCATAGATCAAATATGACTTTAAACATTTGTAACTTCCCATTTTAACACCTTGATATTGGCCCTCTGTTGCTTTAAAAACTCCTGCTCTTTCTGAAACTCCGTCCCTAGGAAATCATCACAACCTGGCTCCATTATTAGCTCTTAAACAACATTTTTACCAGTGTTTCTCTAAGAAGTTGCTCTTATATTGACAGACGTGCAGATCCACCAGGTGTTTGCTAATTACTGCTGGGCTAGTCTGAAGGATCTGAGCGGGGGAGGGCTGCTCTGTGAAGCAGCATCTCTGAGGAGGAGCTGCGCCTCAAAGGCGGAGCTAGGTCCAATCAGGCATTTTGCACAGTGAGTGGCTGCCATGGAGATTACAGGATTTCTCAGACATGCATGAAAGAATGAAGGCAACACTCCTGGTATGTTTTTTATGAGGGAACAACGTCATAACATGATGTAAAGCTGAAAAAAAGTCGATTTTACATACTGTGACACTGCCCCTTTAAAGGGATTGCATTTTCATCCACATATAATAAAGGAAATCCTCAGAGCAAACAGCTTTCATCAGCCTGTGCTTGCAGGAGGCCGCTCTCCTCCTCCTCTGTCTGTTTGTGTTCTCTCCTTCTGTCTCTCTGCCGGTCCTTTCATCAGGCTTTCCCGGTGCGCTCCAGCGACTCGGGCTCAGATGTGATGCCGCTCCCGTCCTCCGCTATGTGACCAAATGCTAATGTTGTTTATCTTAGTGTCATTCCCCGACGCGAGGTTCTATATCGACCCGCACACGTACGAGGACCCCTGCCAGGCGGTCCACGAATTTGCCAGAGAAATTGAAGCTTCCAGGATCAAGATCGAGAAAATCATCGGCTCAGGTGAAAAAAAAAAAAAAAAACATGGGCTCGCTCACACTAACAGAGACAAACACAGAGGCACACACACACACACACACACACGCGCACACGCACGCACGCACACGCGCGCGCACACACACACACACAGTAAGACTCATTGAGTAGGCTAACTTAAAATCATTGGCCGGTGTAAAAGGCTGCAGGGTGCAGCGGAGAGGAGGATGGCGGAGTGGAATCAGAGCGTTGCGTGGAGCCGTCAGTCACAGCTCAGCAGCCAGGCAGGGAATACTAACACTGTGTCAGCTCCACAATATGACTGCTGTTGCTACACACAAACACACAACGTGGAAATCAGAGCTCTCCTGATTTAAGAAGCAAGATAAGAAGCAAGTTATACTTAGCTTCTGTATTTGCTGTGTGAAAAGTCAGGCCTCAAGTCTATTTCTGTCTCTTAACTTAGAAAACAAATGAATTGGCAGTCTCATTCACAAAACCAGATGCAGAATGTGTGAGGGTAAAGCTGGGCATGCACTGATTTATCGGTGCCAATTTTCCTAATTTTGGGAGATTGGCGATCGGCCGATACTTTTATATGAAGCTGATCTTTCCCCCTGATCTTATCTACCTTTGCTAAGGTCTAAGGTCCTCTTCTGCTCTCCCCTGAGAGGTTTGACTGTTAGCGCCGCCCTCCAGGTCATGTCTGCATGTTTGCAGTTAACAACAGTCACCCCACTGTTCCCAATTCAGGGACTTTCTTGCTATATTTAGCCACATTTCAGACACAAAAATATTTGTATCAGACAAAATCCGAATTGGCAGGCTTTTTGAAAATTGGTAATCAACAATCGGCCAGAAAACTGCAATCAGTACAATCCTATCCTAACCTACAAGTCCATATTCAGTACATTGGGAGATGTTTAAAATCCAGATTTTAAAATATGAACCTTGTTACAATGCACTGGGTTTTTTAAGCTGCAGAGTATAATTTCAACACTTAGTGCACTGGTTTTGTGGAGTCTTTTTGACATCCTGCTCACCAGTACGTCTTCATCCAAACTCTTCACAATTCTCAAATTGTGTTATTTGTATGTTCTCAGGAAGTAATGTTTATGAGTTCTTAGAAACTAATGTTTATTTTTTCCAAGAGTTTCACTTATTGAAACGGAAAAATACTCTGCTGTCGCTTTGTCATGATTTCAGGAGAATTCGGAGAGGTGTGTTATGGACGGATGAGGCTTCCTGGGAAGCGGGACATCCCCGTGGCGCTGAAGACGCTGAAGGCGGGATACACTGAGAAACAGAAGAGGGACTTCCTAGCTGAAGCGTCCATCATGGCCCAGTTTGATCATCCAAACGTTATCCGACTAGAAGGGGTGGTAACTCACAGTACGCTGACTTTTTTTATCTAGAAAAAATTCTAGATAAAGGATCGTGACAATGTTCCCAATCCATAAGGTCAGATCTATTTAGTGTAATTCTATGTTTTGTGCTCTGAGCAATGTCATGTTTTATTATATTATATTATATTATATTATATTATATTATATTATATTATATTATATTATATTATATTATATTATATTTAGAATCCCTAATTTCACTTTCTGAACCAGTTGAAAGGTTTTGTTGCAGTTTATTTGAAAAAAGTAGATCGGTGCATCCCTGCCTTCTGCACATCTTTACCAGGTAGCTGAATATTTCTGTGTGTGTGTGTGTGTGTGCAGGTAAACCGGTGATGATCATCACAGAGTACATGGAGAACGGCTCTCTGGACGCCTTCCTGAGGGTCAGTATTCATTTATAATCAGCTGTTAAATCTTCTTGAAGCAATGTTTTCTGTTTTTATACTGCAGCTCTGTTTTTATTTAGGTTTTCTCTAAATCTTTACTTCTCCTCTTAAAACGGTTCATTTGTTCCAGTGACCAGTTACAATTGGATCATAACCCAGTAGGAATGTTTCCATCCAACTGAGAAATAAAAAGCAGAATTTTAAGCAAACTTTTAAAAATGTCCCAAAAAAAGAAAAAATAATCTTTTTTTGGGAGAATTGTTTAGAATTCTCTCTAAACAATTCTCCTAATTGTTTAGAGAGAATTGACCAGGCTATGCTAAACGTGATTTCATCAGATGTTGTTGTCCTGTTTTGGCTGCAATAAACAAGATGTAGAGATTTCAAACTAGCATGGACCACACATTTGAGTAAAATGGAGAAGTTTGGACTTAGAAAGTTTTAAGCGTTTTATGCCTCTGGTATGGCACAGACAACCATCATTAGGCGGGAGCAGAAAACATGAAGTGCAGAAAATAACTCCACTGAAGAGTCGGTTCTCTGACAAGACTAGAGGCTTTTCTTTCTGAGTCTTGCGTTGTTTCTACTAGGTTTATTCACAGGTTACATTCACAATTTCTATCAGCTTCAGTCTTTGCTTCTATGAAAATGCTTTAGATTCAGACTTTAAAGCTTATGACATTACTGCTTTATTGTCTTATCTTTAGTGTGTTCTCTATCTTGATTAAAATCTACTCGGCTCATTTTCAGTATCATCACACTCATTCGTTTTTTTTTTCCCTAATATGCCCCTGAAGGCTCCAGGCAGAAAGTATCTACCCCCTCACAGACCTTCTGTTTTTTTCCTTTTTAGTTGTCACACTAAATGTTTCAGATCGTCTAACACATTTTAATATCTGACAAAGATGACTTGAGTAAATAGAAAATGCTCTTCTTTTCAGATATTGATTTCATTTATTAAGGGAAAGTGTTGTGTGTTAGTTTTTGAGCAGGAACTGCATCATCTCAATCCACTGAAATGTAAAACTTGAACACATGAACCGTTCACTGTCCTGCCGCTCACACCAAGCGCACTTTATGTTAAGGTGATGGTTGGATAGTTTCCTTTAGGATTTTCTGATTGATTTCATTGATTGATTTATTGGTATTACTGTCAAGTTGTCCAGTTGCTGAAGGAGCAGATCAAAGTTCCACCTCTGGTGAATGCTCTGTTCTTGTATAGTTCTTTATCAGGTCCAGAGGATCTCGAGATGCCATCATTTGTTTCCAGTCTCTTATTGTGGAATCAGGACCTGAGACCAATTAGTTCTGCGTTTTGCTCTGTGTTCTTCTGTCGGGTTCTGAATGGGTCGTAGGTTCACTCCTGGAGTTTTTTAGCAGGTTGACCACTGTTTGGAAACTTCACCTGAAGTCTCTGTTTTAGTCATGTGTGGTTAATGACCTTCACTGTGGTATGCTGGAGTGCCAGGGGTTTTGTAACCTTTTAAATAATGACTTTGTTTCTTACCTGGTCTTGGATTTCGTGAGGTTGAGGCATTATTTGCTGTTTTGTTCTCTTTTTTTTCTTAGTGATTTCCTTGTTCTACAGATCAAGCATAAAAGAGGCATCATTGAGGCTAATGAATGAAACCTCAAATAGGTGATTTATTATCGTTATCTTATGTTTTAAGGTGAAGAAAGTTCTAGTTTTTACATTGGGCCAGGCCTGACCTCTTTCCTGTGCTTTCCCACTCAATTCTAATCTCACTTACAGCACAGACTCAACTTCCTCCCATTGAAGTGGATTTCTCTGTTTGGATTTCTACCGGGCCAATCAGGGAACAGGAGAAGTTGTGAACGATGACGTAGATTTTCTGCTGTTTCAGAGTTGCAGTCTGCCTGTAGTTTCAGCAGTGGCTATTCAGTTCCTTCACTACCGCGGGAGGAAGTGAAGGAAGTCGTTCGGTCCGTGTTGGTCACACTTCAAATGATTAAATTAACATCATCAGCAGGCGCCTCATTCAGATCAGCACTTCTTCCTTCACAGTGGAGGACGGCTGCTTACAGCAAAGACAGTATGAGCTAAGATTCATGACAAACGTCACAGCTAAGCATTATAAATTGGGCAAAATTTGAAACATAAACAGAGTTCATACCTCCAGGAAGGAAGCAACCGAGAGTCCAGACTATCAGCAAAGCGTAAGACCAAGAGCTGGTCTTTACCAGTCTGTACTGGATAAGTTTTTTAATAAATTAAATTTGAAAACAACTTTTTGCTCAGATTATTATTATTTTTTTTATTTTTTTATTCTTTTGATTATTTTTTTATTCTTTTGATGATGATGATGATGATGATGATCTGAAACACCCGAGTATGAGAAAGAAACAAAAACTAATCAAGCCTTTAAGGGTACGGAGACGTTTTCGCAGCACCATAACCATCTCCTCTCCTCTCCTCTCCTCTCCTCTCCTCTCCTCTCCTCTCCTCTCCTCTCCTCTCCTCTCCTCTCCTCTCCTCTCCTCTCCTCTCCTCTCCTCTCCTCTCCTCTCCTCTCCTCTCCTCTCCTCTCCTCTCCTCTCCTCTCGTAGAGACACGATGGTCAGTTCACCGTCATCCAGCTGGTCGGGTTGCTGCGCGGCGTCGCAGCAGGTATGACCTATCTGTCCGACCTGGGCTACATCCACCGGGACCTGGCCGCCCGCAACATCCTGGTCAACAGCAACCTGGTGTGTAAGGTATCTGACTTTGGCCTGTCCAGAGTCCTGGAGGACGACCCCGACGCTGCATACACCACCAGTGTGAGTTTTCACATTGAGGCAAGCATTGATGCAACAACACACACTCACACACATTCAGAAATTCTTTCAAATGAATTGCCTGGCCTCAAAAGAGGCAAGACTTTGATAAGAACTGATTAATGATGCAGTGTTAAAGCACTAAAGACTTGATTTACCAACATGTTAGAAATTAGATTACCTTGTTCAGCTGGATGATGTGTTAAGTTGCTTTGAGTAACTTTTTCCCATTATTGGCTCCATGGAAAAACATGTCTGATTTTCATTCTAAACAGGATTTCTCTGGTTTCATACCAGTCGTTCACAAATGGAAAAATATTCCTATGGCAAAATATTTGATTCTGATGTTGATTTTCATTTGTTTGATAAGGTATTTTAAATGAACAGTGTGGATTTTATAGTGGTTAGCTAAAGTAATCAGACCCCTTGAATGTTGCCACATGTTCTTAGGCTACAACCACAAACTTAAATGTATTTTGTTGGATTTTTTTGGTGAAAGATCTATAAAGACCAAGGGACACAGCCAGGGGGCACCGCGCTAGAGGGGCCGTCAAAATGATGGCACCCTTGCCCCTCAGTGGGGTCGGGAGGGTTGCTGGTGCCTATCTTCAGCTAACGTTCTGGGTGAGAGGCGGGGTCACCCTGGACAGGTCGCAAGTCTGTCACAGGGCAACACAGAGACAGACAAGACAAACAACCATACACACACACACACACACAGACACTCACACCTAAGGACAATTTAAAGAGACCAATTAACCTGACAGTCATGTTTTTGGACTGTGGGAGGAAACCAGAGTACCCAGAGAGAACCCACCATGCACAGGGAGAACATACAAACTCTATGCAGAAAGACCCCGGGCCGGGAATCGAACCCAGAACCTTCTTGCTGCAAGGCAACAGCTCTACCAACTGCGCCACTGTGCGAATAAAATATTCGACAGTGAAACATCTAGGTTTGAGTTAACTTTAGTCTTTTTTCAATTAGTACATTTGGCTTTTTTAAACATTTGATCTTAATCATATCCTTTAAACATCTTATCTATGATATGCGCTGGATATTCTTTGAAAGTCAAATTTTAAAGTAAGTTGATGAAGACGGTGTGAAACAGGCGAAGGATCACTCTGTGAGACAAACAGCAGGGAATCTTTCAAAGTGTAGTTTTAATTTGGAAGAAAATTAAAGTTAATTAAATCTACTTAAAAATGACAGAAAACTTAATGACAACAGGAGCGGGTGATCACCCATGAACACACACACACACACGCGCACACGCACACACACACACACACACACACACACAATTCACACTGTTAAAAGAAAAAATTAACTCATAGATTGACGTTTGGCCTAGAAAGTAAGACAAAGTAAAGTTCGGTTCCAAAACACTTTTACAGAAGCAATACTATCAAATTCAATCAAGTCATATGAAAGTGGGAGCAAAGTAAAAATTGTCTTGGTTGTGGAGGCGCTTCACTCGGGAGTAGCTCCGTATTAATCCTGCAGCCCATTGAGAGCTAAAGTATTGAGTTTCAAGTGAAAAAAGTAAAAAGCTTTCAAAATCCGATTCTATCACTTAACAGCACACAGATGAAAATAACGCGTTTGTTTGTCCCAGAATGTCTAAGCACAGCAATCATATTACAGAATGCAGAGGGATTATGAGCAGCAGCTCGGCGTCGTCCTGATAGGAGAGGGATCGCAGAGCGCGATAGATAGTGGAGAAAGCACAGCGTCATTACAGCACACCTCCAATTAATGCTCGATAGTACTTGGAGATTAATCCTCATTACTGCCAGGAGATTAGGAAACTTTTACCAAACGCCACATTTTCCTGAGATAAAGGCGGCGACAGAGTCGGGCTGAAGTATGAAGTTAAGATGTGTCGCCTTTACACCTTCGTGTTTAGCACTTTTGTTTGGTTGTCGACATTAAAGAGAAGCAAGACGATGCACCTTTCTTCAAAGAGGAGCAAAATAAATTGCAGTGTTTAAGTTAATTACACCATAATAGTTTAATGTAACCACAAACGACCATATTTGTAGCTATTAATATATATATATATATTTAAAGAAAAAATGTTAAACTACAGAATTCTCCAAGCTGAATAATAATAAAAATTGATGGACATTCTAATCTTTCAGTGGCACCCACAAATTTCTATAATTAGTCTCAGAAGTTGGCCCATATTTGCTGTTTCAAAACTCTTTGAAAGTTTTGAAACGGGCTGTGATTCTGTATAATGAAGAAGAATAGAACCTCTAGCAATCTATGATAACATGAGTGAGTCAGTAAAACAACTAACTTCTTTGCATGTCTATATAGACTGGGTTACTATGGTGTCCAGTTAGTTTTTTTCAAAAACTTACATGAACTTTTTGTATCCAGTAAATAGACCTGTTCTACAAGTAGAGCTTAAAGGTAAAGGTAATTTTATTTATATAGCACATTTTCAGCAGTAAGGCATACAAAGTGCTTCCATGCTGAACACAGTGCACTGGCAACATGAAGAACACTTTGTCTCCACCGCTCATCACCTTCTCCTCGGTGAATCATGCTAGCAGCAACATGTTTGGTTGTTGCTCGTCTTCGTCAGATTTGATGGGAAGAAAGGTTGAGCTGTAGCTGGTCCTCCTGCACAGCGTCACACAGGCACACTTAAGCTTTTCAGGCTTTTATTGGCAAAAACAATCTGGAAGCAATTTCACTTCACAATTACGAGCTGCTGGTTTTGGACAAACACAAAAATATGAATAAAATACATTCAAGCTGGTGGTTTATGTCAAAATGTGGAAAGGTTCAAGGGATGGAAATCCTTTTTCCAACCTCTTCATCAGTCTCCCTTCAATGTCTTTATGTAACTTTTATTAAAATATATATATACTTTTTACATATTTGTTGAAACTCTCTCTATGTTGTGACAGAACGGCATGAGTCAGATAATCTGTAAAAAAAAATCAAGCTCCTCTGACTTTTCCCAGTGCTCCTAGTGCTAACAAGAAGCAACCAATCAGAGCCAGGAGGAGGGGCTTAGGCCTGTCAATCATTCGTTCATCTTACTTCCCTCACACTATGATATGATTTCTCTCTGCTGTGATACATAGCCTGTTGTGAATGCGAAGTCTAGTTAACATGGCCACCAACAACGACATATAAATGTTTTTTTTTTTCCTGTTACAGTGAGTTGTTTCTCTGCCATTAGCACATTTGGGGGCGTGTTCATGATTGACACGATTGATAGCGCTAACACCCTCCTCCCGGCTCTGATTGGTTGTTTTCCACCGGTACATTCCGATCAATCTTTTCACAGATTATCTGTCTCATACTATGCTGTAACAACATGGTGACAAATATGTAAAGATCATGTTTTATACAAGCTTCCTACTGCAGCTTTAAGTTTGCTGCTGAATATAATCGTTGCCAAAAATATATATATTTAAAGAGTAAATAAATTGGAAAATAAAGTATACCTTATGATAAATCACATGGCATGACAACTTTAAAGATTACTTCCAGTGATAATCAACATATTTTTTGAGAAACTTCTCAGCTGCAGAGGAGCAGCATATAACGCTGTCGGATTCTGTTTGAACGGACTGACATATAGGGCGGAAAAATCCCAATCCGCTGGACGGCTCCGGAGGCCATAGCCTACAGGAAGTTCTCCTCCTCCAGCGACGTGTGGAGCTACGGCGTGGTCATGTGGGAAGTGATGTCATACGGAGAGCGGCCGTACTGGAATCTCACCAACAGAGACGTGAGCGTCGTCAGCCAAATCCGACCTTTGCCGGGAGAGTTCTTCCCTCTGTTTGCGCCAGTGACGTGTGACTTTTGCTTAACATTTGCAGGTCATTAAGTCTGTGGAGGAGGGCTACCGGCTGCCCGCACCGATGGGCTGCCCCGCTGCCCTGCACACACTCATGCTGGACTGCTGGCAGAAAGATCGCAACGAGAGGCCGCGCTTTTGCCAGATAGTCACCGTTCTCGACAAGCTAATCCGCAACCCAGAGAACCTGAAGTCCATGGACTCTCTCTGCAGGTAGGTGGGAGGCTCGCCGAATCTCTGTGTGCGGCGACGCGACGTGGCTCTGCTGTGCAACACGCCCAGCTTAATTTGATCAGACGGTGTGCCAGCATTTCATTAAATATTGGTTTAAGTGATTAGGAGATTAAGCTACCAGTCAGAGCAAAGGCACCACCTCCAGAGAAGAGGATTTTCAGGACAATATATGCCGACAGACTGTAAGGCTACTAGGTGTCCTACTGAGAGAGGCAGAGTAAATCCAGAATCAATTGTCTGCTGTCAAATGTGCATGTGGTTGGATAAAGTTACAAACAGGTTTTTCCTCATCGTTTTTGTGATGAATTCTCTGTGTGTTAACTACAGTCCATTCTGTGGTATTGACGTTGATCCTCAGTAAATCTGGTGGCATATTTGAGGGGACATGCTGTCTGAAGCTGGACCTTCCCTGAGATCATGAAGTTAGATACCGAGTCCTGAAGAGTTATTGGTGTGTGAGCATCGTGCAACAGCAGAAGATATAATCTATACTTGAGACAGAAGAAAGTGGAAGGATTCTCTTAGGTGCTTTCATACTGCCTCCGTTTTGTCCGCTTTAATCAAACTCCAGTCCGTCTGCCTAGAAAGCTTCGTTTGGGGAGATGTGAAGGCACAAAGTCTGATGCAGACCAGAAAAGTGAACTCTGGTCCTGCTAATCTAACTCTGGGTTCAGTTTGAATGCATTTGTGAACACCAAGCGGACCTGAAACCGCTCCAAAGGCAGGAAGTGACTACACCACAGGGCATTCTGGGTAAATACAACCAGAACAAACTCACAGGTTTCACACTTGCAGGAGAAATGGCTCATGGTCTTTTACCAAAGACAAAGAGAAATCCTCTACCCATTAAAATCTCACTTTGAACAGTTTTTTTTCAAAGCGTTCAATTTATGGATGTGAACCAAAGCAGCTGAAAAGTCCCAAATGGAACCGAGTCAACTGGACTGTCGGGTGTGAAAACAGCCTCGATGTGTCCGAGGCAGCGCTCATCCAACCACAGACACTAACCTGTCTGTCGTTCCAACTCCTGCTGATTCTGTCTCACTGTTTGCTCCCCAGCTTCAGCTAAGATTTTTTTTGTCCAGTTTCATCTCCATCCCATAACCGAAGCCTTTCCCTTTTCTCTTTGCTGCAGGTTAAGCAGTCCTCCGTTAATGGAGAGAGCCATCCCTGACTTCAGCAGCTGTAGCTCCGTAGACGAGTGGCTGGACACCATAAAGATGGGCCGATACAAAGAACACTTTGCAGCAGGGGGCTTCCACACTCTGGGACACGTCATCAGCATGAAGCAAGGGTGAGTCAGCACTATGATGGAGAACTATCATACTCCTTAAACTATGAAATATGAAATGGTTGTTGTAAGTAAATCAACTAGATTAAATGGAATTAAGACATTTTATTCAAGTGGTTATTAACTTGGTACAGAGCAGTGATCATTAAGTAGAATTAAGAAGAGAAGTCACAAAGCAGACCCAAACAGACTAAAAAAAACATTAATCAAATAAGACAAAAGTTAAGAAATCACAATAAATTCCAGTGTTCTTTAAAAGCTCACAATGTGCTTTTTTTTAAAGTCCTGAGCACAGCCAGCTGTTCACACTGCAACCTTGTGAATCTGCAGAGCGCTACTGTAATGATCAGCAGTTTCATTTATGTTTATGTTTTGATTATTTCTTCAATGTTTTTCTTACACTTTTAGTTTATATGATGGCGCTACTTAATTCATTCGCATAGTTTGTGCTTTAAAATATATTCTTTAGAATACTGTGTCTTTGTGTTTACTGTATGTGTCGGGTCGGGTTTTCTTTTCTTCTTGCTTTGTTTATTTCTCACCTTCCCGGCTGTTCATCATTTCCTCATTTGCCTCTGCCTGCTCCCTTCACCAGCTGATTCCACTCAACTGTGATTAGCTCTTCTGCTCTCTTTAGCTGTGTTTCCATTGACCAATTGAGCAATTTGACATTTTGAAATTAAATTTGCAGCAATTTTGAAACAAAAAAAAAAAGAAAAGTTTTTTGCTAAAAGGTTGTGGCTCTAGGCTGAGGTGATTTGTCTGCCGTACTGAAATTGCTTTAATCGTAAAACTCCAATAGAAATGTGCTTTTTTTGTGTGTCTCACACAAGTCACATGATCAACAATCGGATGTTGCCACTGGTGCAAATCATGAAGAAGAAGATGACAGGAAGTAGCTGGAGGATGAAGGCGCTGCATGTTTTTTAATGACTTATCGCGTAAACAAATGTATCCACATGTGATTTTAACTGCCTTTCTTATTATCTGGAAACACAGCAATTGCAAGGTTAGTTGTTTTTTTGGGGTTTTTTTACATTAGCGGAATATTGACAAAGTTTTGTCCACATTTGTGTTGGAAGCAAAGCTTTTTGTCTTTCTGTCAGTCCTTGTCCTCCATTTTTCCTCGACGACTTTGTTTTTCCTCCCTGTTCTTTTCTGTTCTGTTGGCTCAGTCGTTTCTCTGTCAGTTTTTCCATTCTCCATTTTGGACATCATCTTACACTCTGGTTCATCGCCTGCCTCTTGGGTCCGACCCCTAAACACAACCAACACACACAGTCTTAGAAAGTTCGAAAGCCTGTTTAAAGGGGAGGTTCTTTTTTCCACAGCACTGCTTTTGCCAGTGTGGATGATGAAAATGATTCAGTTTTCATGTCACCAGGGACATCCAGAGGCTTGGCGTGACACTCATGGGTCATCAGAAGAAGATCATGACCAGCGTCCAGCTAATGAGAGCGCAGGTCCTCAACAAGAGCGTCCCATCGGTTCACGTATAACTCCAGAGCCGAGGTTACTGACCACGTCACGGGCCCAGGCTTTTGTAAGGCCGAGAAGGACGCCTTGAAACACAAAACCGACAGGTAAACAGGACGAGACGCTATCTAAGAACTCTCCAAGATTTTTACTTGAGAATTTAAGAACAAAACGTAAAAGGATCGCCTGTGGAAGCAAGGAAACGTGACATCTTTGGGACCTACCTTTTCTTTTTCTCTTCCTACTGAATACAATTTTATCTCTTGTTTAAGAATGAAAAGACTGCCTTAATTCTGACATATAATTTTAAGTTTGTTGTCTACAATGAAAAAATTATAATAATTTATGGTGAATATATGAGAGTAGTGTGACTTCCAGTCCCAGGGAGGAGCCTGAGCCCTGCGGTGACGTAGCACGGGCCGCGCGTTTGGATACGTTCTGATGCCGCTGCAGAAAGGCACACCAATAAACTTTAGAAGAGAGCGGTTCAGAATGAGACTGAAGTGGAGAACATGAGCCGGGGCTCACCAGAGGGCCGGGGTCGTCTCCAGCTTCACCCCAGATTTGAGCTCTGACAGCAGGCTGCGGTGTCAGACCTGCTTCCCAACACGAACCACGCTGGAGCTCTACAACCTCCTGGCCGGCCGGCCTGCAGCTGCTGTACCCGGAAGATGTGTATAACTCAACTGTAGTGCACTTTATTCTACAATCTTTCCGTGTTCAAGAGGCTTTCTAGTTGAAACACAACTGAACACACAGCGCTAGCTAAAGGATTAGGTGATTTATCGCATCTTTTATTTGCCAGACAATAAATAAGCTAATCTAAAAGCTAAAGCCAGCAACACTCAGACAGTTGGGAGATGCGTCTGGTTTTTGTTCTGTTTTGGGGGGTTTTGTGTGTGTTAACATTACATGCGGTGCACAGGTAAATCTGTGGCCAGCTTGCTGAATAAGGGATTTGAAGTCTACCTCACGCTCTCAGCAGGAGACAGATCTGGACTGCAGGCAGGCCAGCTGAGCACAACGTTAGTATCTGAAATTTTGCAATAGAAATAAAACTGAGAAACAAAACAATGTTGTGACTTTAGCATGTTTCCAAAGTAGCATTCAGTTATCCATGCTATACCATCCTATAATACCAGAAATATGGACTTTTACATGTTTTTTTTGTATTTAGATCTAATATTTAAACAGTCAAAACCAAGTTTGTGTGAAACTGTATAATTTTGTTTTGATCCAGTTCTCTTTGCTTCAACAACGTCCTTGCTTCGACAGTTTAGCTTAACAAACAGTAACATAAAAACAGTTTTTATGTTACAGTTGACATATTCAAATTTCTAAAGATGAAACATTTAAATCTAAGAACATCTTTGTAATCCATTCAGATGGTAAATGACATATGGTTGTCACTAAAATGTGGTTTTTAGTTCGTATTTAGTTAACAATAAAGCTACTTTCTTTGCCTCTCCTAACTGTCTCTAGTGTTACGGTGCTAATAAACGGAAATGACGCTAACTCTAGGTTTTCGATTTTGTCTGGCACGTAAAGGTTCAAAGAAATTAACGACAGATTCATTTTTTTTGCTTAATTAAAAAAGAAACCTTTGAAAATAAGGTTTGTATATAAATTAATATATTTTATATTGACTGTATAAACACACATTACAATGTGTTTTAAAAAGCACATCATTTGACAGGTTTTATGGAGTCCATTCTTAAAGGGATGCATTTTCTTATTAGAGCAGCCTTTGATTCAGGAATTATTTCAACGAAAGCACATCTTTAATGAAAAAAAAAAAGTTTTACTTTCTTAAAGAAGAGAAGTTTCACATCAAAGTGAATCTGCGTCGAGGCAACGCGGTGGCACAGCTACCAACACCACCGTCTTACAGCAAGAATCTCCTGGGTTTGAATCCTGGCTTTGCTTTTTGGGTTGTTGTTGTTTGCATGTCGTCCTTCGTAGATGCATGGGTTCTCCAGCTTCCTCCTGCTGCTCAAAACTATACGTGTAATTTATCCTTTTGTGTGTATGTGTGTGTGTGGGGTGTGTGTGTGTGGTGTGTGTGTGTGTGCGCATGATTGTGAGGGGTTGATGATTTGTCTGAGATGTTCCTCCTGTGCTGTCCAAACGTATTTGCGCCCACACAGATTTCTCCTGGGATCCTTTTTGACACTTTTCAGATCATTAAACACATTTTAATATCAGACAAAGATAACGCGAATAAATACATAAAGCAGGTTTAAAAAAAAAATTCAATAATAGACAGATTTAATAACGAAATATCCAACCTATCTGTAGGTTGGTTTCATATACAACTTGTCTGTACATGAAAAAGACATCACTCACTAAACCTGATAGCTTAGCTTAGCTGTAACAACTGCCATGGAGCCTTATTATCTGGCAGTGAGTCTTTTATTTTGAAGGAATTTTGGCCTGCTGTTTTTAGCAGGATGAAGAGTTGGAGTGTTTTTTTTTTTACATGGACATCCTGTCTAAACATCTCAATCAAAGCTAAGTCTAGACCAGGGGTGTCCAAAGTTGGTCCTGGAGGGCCGGCGTCCTGCATGTTTTAGTTCTCTCCCTGGTTTAACACACCTGGATCAAATGATGGCTCGTTAGAGGTCTAAGAAGAACATTGACATGATGAAAATGTTGTTACTGCCACCAGGGAGAGAACTAAAACATGCAGGACGCCGGCCCTCCAGGACCAACTTTGGACACCCCTGGTCTAGACTTTGACTAGGCCATCCAAAACCTTCCATTGTTTCCATTAATCAGATAATTGCACAATTTGACTCTATTTATTTTTCCTGAAATAAATCAACTCATTAGAAAACAGTGTTTTGTATTAATATAGGTTGTCTTTGTTTGTTATTAACATTTGTTTGACAATCTAAAATATTTGTCTGTACTGTTAGCTGATAGCTGGCTAACTCCAACACAGTACCTAACTTTATAGCTGCCAATTGAAACAAATTAATAAGTTGTATAATTTAGGTAGTGCTCTTAAAATAACAGAATTAAAGTAAATTATGAGCATTTGTAAAAAAAAAGATAAAAATAAAAAGATATGTACTTGTATATTTAAAAAAACTGAATAAATATAGATTTTTTTTAGCAAAACAATGACTTTTCCAAAGACATCCAGTCTATCCAATATGACTGCTCATGTCCAACAAAGCGTTTCGTATTTGCTAAATCAAGACAAATTCAGTTTGTTCTCCATCAGCGTTGATCGAATTGCCTATCAAACTAGCAGATAATGGACATATTTCCAAACGTAGAAATGTCACAAATTACAGTCACCATTACTGCTCAGCTTCTTAATATTTATTCTATATATCTTTCATGCAAAAATATCACCCTGCATATGTTTCACATCAGATTCACACATAATATCTTGTCGCTGTGTCATCGAATGTCCGCTGTGTAACCAGACGTTTTCCATTCTCCTCAGACGTTAGAGCTCAGATCTGGAACCACGTTGACATGAAGATCTGCTTTTAGTCGTGGTTTTAGCTGCCATTACCAGCACAAGTCATTTTGGTTTTCTTCTCCATGTTTTTGTGTTGAAACACAAAAGGAACATTTCATGTGTGTGTATTGAAACATAAAATGTAAAATGTGCTAATGACTATGTGCCATGTCACCAATACTGGAAACTGATATTGGACTCATATTGGTAACTTCCAGATGTCAGCATTCTGACTTCAGGTGCCGTTCTTGCTGTAATGTTAAATGAGAATTCAGAAAATGTGATTTCTGAAGACAAAATGGTGGTAAAATTAAACATTTTTGAATGTTTTGTTTTTGTTTTTTTTTTTCCTCTTGGAAGAAATGTAGCACAACCGAAAATCCTTGTGTTATTATTATTTTTTTCAACAAAATGGTATTGTATCTTAAGTCTACTGAAGTAAAGTCAGGATCAGTGCTGATTCTTTTTAGATGATCCAAAAGTAAATACAGTGCCTTTAAAAAGTATTCACCCCCTTGAATGTTTTACCCTTTTTGTTGGTTATGATTGATTTTGCTTTTAAAAACCAATCACAATCAACAAAATTTGGCTTTTTTTGAAAAAAAACATTACAAAATAAATATGTTATAATGTTATAGTGAGAATCGATTACTACAAAAATAATTACAATCAAATAAAAATATGCATGTAGTTAATGGGGAATATTCATGCAACATTTATGTGAAATACTTTATTTAATTGTCATTATTTTTGTAGAAATACATTTTCACTTCAACATTAAAGCATTTTATCTCAACTCTTTGGTCCAAAAAGCCAAACTTTGTTGATCATAATGGATCGAAAGTGAAGAACATCCAAGGGAATGAATAATTTTTATTGGTACTGTATCTGCAGACATAGATCTGTGTGACTATGAGGTAACAACATGACACACAAACTGCAAAGGCTGTAAAATAAAGTGTTACTTTGACATCTGCTCACATGGTTTGCCTCAGTCCTGACAAAAGGCAACAAAACAACATGTCAGTGAAATGTTTTCAAATTAAAAACTTTGCCTAAACTTCTAAAGCTTGTCCGATTTGTGCGAACAGGAGAATGTCTTTTCTGGTAGAACTCCCTCTGATTGGTTGATACTGTTTTTATTAGAGAGAACTTTATTATATTTCTTGTATTATAGTGACATTTTACTACTGGTTTCAGACTTTTGTTTTCCTTTTGGATGCTATTGAAGTCACAGGGCTTGAACTGTAAATCCATATTTTCTAAAGCTAGGACCTGTTTTTTGCTAGATGAATTGATTTATAATGTATACAGGATGTTCAGTCACTGGAACGAAGAAAAAAAAAAGGCCCGATTTGTTCACATCTCATTATTTATTCAGACGTTTTGTTTCATAAACAATACCAACTCTGAAATGACCTGTTGTCATTGATGAGTCATCCTTGTTGCTAATGATAAGTCATAAATGTGCAAATTGTTCATAAAGACACAATAAAGGAATGTTCATCTGTGTGTGACTGCAACACTGAACTGTGAGCTGTTTCTGGAGCAGGTAGAACCCGGACCGGCCGGCACTCAATCCTTACTATTTAGTGGTGGTGTCTTTGTCTTTGGTCCAACGTTTTGGCTTGTATTCCAACAGCTTCTCACCTTGCATGGTTCCCACACGTCTTAAGTGAAAGGGGTCCACAACACTGACTCGCCATCTTGGTAGGCGCCGATCCGCCACGGCTTCCAGAGCAACAACAGAAAGTGTGACGATGTCTCTTCATGCGTGGAAAACCACATAATTTTCCTGTTTTCTGATCTCCATGGAGATCAGCCATCGCCTGTTGCCTCCTCCTCAAAATGTCACGATGCTGTTGTAAATCATTTTATTATCCTAATTGTAAGTAGAATAATTTATGCTCGCTTTCTTTCTGCAGGCGACAGTACACTTAGTGTGCTGACGCTGCGTGATGTCAGCTGAAAGAGATGTTATGCAATTATCAGAAGTAGAAAAATGGAATTGAAGACGTAGAAATGGGAGGAATGGGGAGGCTGGTTAATGAACAACATGCTCAGAACATGTTAGGACACACAGAACTTGAACCAGTAATCTTAAAGTTACTGGATTATTTGAATTTAATCAGATTTAAAGATAAATAACTATCATATTCATACTATTTGTTTATTATAATCAGTGATTTAGAGGCGACGGTTCCTATTATCCTCCCCAAAAACATTGGAGTCATCGTTGCTTCCTGAACTACACGGCTCAATAAGTCTGGTTCCAATAGGACCAGCTTCCTCTTCTCCATCACTCCATCCAGCTTCTTCCTCCTAACTTACAGATAAATCGTTTACAATGTCCTCCGCTTCTGTGCACCCAGCCTTAGCTGTTTACATTTTGACTTACCCTCATTACATCACCAGATGGCGCCGGCGTTTGACAAAGTTGCTTCAGACGAAAACAGCGACACTCTGCACTCTCAGAGAATATTTCTCAAATATTCTCTGAGAAATATTTATTAAAAGCTCCAGTGTACACAGAATGAAAGCACAGTATTTCATCTTTTTAAATCATGCAAGAGGCTTTAAAGGGGCTATTATACAAAATTGACTTTTTAATCTTTACGTCACGTTGTAATGTCATTCTCTCATCAACACCATACACATTTCAGACAGTCATGTTTGAAAAATCCCTGAATGTCTTCAGGGCGTACAGTGTGCCACATATTTACCCTAAGCTCCGCCTCTGAGCTGTAGGGGGTGTGGCCTGCAGGTGAGGGAGAAAACGGATTGTAACCACGTGATTCATCTTCAAACGAAGTACGTACCAGCCTTTAGGATTTTCTTATCAAGAGTGACATTTTTGATGGTTCCATCAACCACCATGAAATCAAGACTAAACCCAACAACAACACACTACAACCAATCATTGACTGTCAGTACAATGTTGTTTTTCTGCTTCACATCCAATAGAACACACACTCTTTAGAAAGTTTTTCTTTTTGTTCCATCAGTCCACAGAATGCATCTTATTTCTGGTCAAAACTGATTTTTGGCCTCAGAATGTTTCAGAACATTTCAGCCTTTTTGTTTCATGTTGAATTTTGAACTCTGACCTTAACTGAGGTGAGTGAGGCCAGCAAATTCTTTGCTTCTGGATGAGTTATCCTTGTGTTCATGGAATGATTTTTGGTTTCTTTTCCAAGTCCCCGGTATTGTTTCCTTCATTCGTGTGTTACGTTTCTCATTGTGGTTCCAAAGGAATCACTTTGTGAATCTTCACAGCCTGACAGATGTCAGTATCTTTTTCTTCTCATCTTCTTGAGTTTCTTTAGATTGAGGTCCTTTAGTGTACTTCATGTTGTCAGACAGGTTCTGTTTATCTTACAGGTCAGGCAGTGAAGCTCAATTCAGTAAAAAAAAAAAAAAAATCTGCTTAATTATAATTTAAGACAGCATCAGTTACTTTTTCGCCCGTAGTCAGTTTGGTTTGGGTGTAGTTTTTCATTTATTAATGAAATTATCAAAAAACTTGCATTTTACATTTGATCTGGTTCACTCTCTGAGATTAAAAGTTATCTGATGATCTGAAACTTTATGGTTTGACCAAAACAAACAAACAAAAATAAAATCAATAACAGGATAAATGGGAATATTTTTCCCACAGCGTTATACTTCCTGTGTCTCTGTGTTAATCCTAGATACTCCTGCTGGAAGCCTGCTGCAGCATTTAGCCCTGACATGGTCCAAAGATAATTTCTAATGAGTTTTTCCTGTGTTCGGGTCGCAGCTCTGACCTTCAAGGTGTTCGATCTGAACTCTGCTGCGCCGCAACACTCCAATGGCAAAACTCCAGCTAAAAAAGCAATTTGTTAACGAGTGCCGAAGTCATTTTGGAAGTGAATTGCTGTTTTTCTGTGGGAATGAGGCCTGACCCAGCTCTGAAACATAATTTCAATCTTAGCCCGAAAAGGGAATGAGCCTGATGAATCTGTGTATTAGTAATTGTCCTTTCCTTCACCTTAGGAAGGCTGTTAAGAGATAATCCACTCCTTAGTGAAACGAGACCTAACACAACATCATTAATCTTATTACTAAGGCCGCGTTGCTTTGTTGCCACGAACTCCCACGCCCAATTATCAGCCACTGTTGCGTCCCCGTGACGACGCTCGCCGCCTCCCATCGGTAGGCCCCATCTCCACTGTCCCCTGATTGACTCCGCTCCATATCGGCTCCCAGCGAGCCGGAGCTGGACGTCCTCTGATAGGCCAAGAGCGCAGCACAAATTGGATCACGATGGCGAGCGGTTTTGGTTTTATCGCCACAAAGCAGGTCTACCGTACGAGGCAGCGGGAGACAATACAGATTAACTTTCTTTTTTTTTTTTCATTTAAGTTTGTTGCCTTCATTTAAAGAAGTACAACACTGCTAAACGACTGCGAAGCTCTTCAATCTGAATGAATATGTGAATTTCCATAATGATGTTCCCGGGAACGACCTTGGAACAATGAACCACCGCGGCGTTGTAATTCCAGTTCATTTCATCCGGCAGAGCCATCACCGTGCAGCGCCGCCTCACCTAATAGACGGAGGTTTTAGCTTCTGTTCACACCCTTCCCAAAGAATTGGGAACCTCTCCATAAACTTAACACAAACTGTGTTTTAAATTCACTCTTGTACAGCTGTACTAAACAGTGAAAAAAGTCACCGTTATAGAAAAAAGATAACAGGAGTTTGTTTAAAAGTCGAGGGAAAAAAAGCAGAGAGAAATAAATAGTTCATCTTGGAGTCTAGCTTTGGTTGAAAGGACAGAAAAACGCACTTTTTTCTAAAACTGTAATTTAAAAATATATCAATATATCAATATATTTGGTGCCCAAATTCGGCTGGCATCCTGCATGTTTTAGTTTAGTGACCGTCGCTCCTTCACCCTGACGTTCCTTCCCTCGGGGGGGCGGGAGGCGCCGATCTATGTTTTCGCATCCATCTGAATAATGTGTAGTTGCGCCACTGTTGCGATCGGAAGGCCACGTGTCGATGTGCCCCTGGGCAAGGCACTTAACCCCAAATTGCCTACCGAGCTGCGTATCGGCTTTGGGGACCCCTGCATTAAGTCATCAATATGAATATCTATAATCTCATTAATATGTTTTTCATTAGAAGTTGTATAGTTTTTTTTATGCATTTCCTAATTGTTTGTAGAAAAAAAACATTTGTCAATTGTATTTGGCTTTGGAAAGCAGTATCAGAAAATTAAAAACTACATTAATGATGACTAACAGTAATAAAACATGTTGTTTTTTCACTTCAGTGATGGGCCGCATTACTTAACATCATTTCCTTTGATTCAATGTTCAGTTAAATCAAAGCAGAAACTGATTTAACTGAATATCCTCTGCTTTGAGGATATTCCAATTTCATTTTTTTAATGGATGAAGGCAGAGTTATAACAAGATGTCCAAATTATCCTTAACAACATCACGATTTTGGTAACACTTATCTTCTTTCACATCACAGATCTTTGTTAGCTAATAACGCTGCATCTCATCTATTTCCAGCCATCAGCCTGAGTGCTGCTTCTGGCTGCAAGCTGGGCGAACTCTTTAGAAATTGTCTTTTTTTTTTTTTTGTAGTTTGAGTCCAAACTCTAAAGACTCCATCATTACAGCAAGCGCGCGAGTGATAACAAGCAGCCGCAATCATCGAATCAAACATCGTCATCCGCATTTATGGCCAGATGTACACAGAGCTGCGAGATGGAAGAGTACGCGCTACAACTAAGTGTGTGTGTGTGTGTGTGTGTGTGTGTATGCGTGCGTGCGTGCGTGTGTGTTTAGGGGATCTCCACAGCTGTTTGCCGGGCAGCTGACAGCTGGAGTGTTGCGTGATGGAGACCCATATGCACATGACAAGCGGCGAGTGCTAACAGTGATGTTGTATCGTAGTTTATCACACAAAAGAATGATCGCTATTTTTCCCCCAGATGTCATTCTGATAAGTACACACACACACGCACGCGCACAGGTACTTTCGCACGATGGCTCAAGACTTAATCTACTGTGTGTTTTCTCTCTGCTCCCATAACACAGCTGCCTAATTGGCTCTGACAGCTCGGCCAACTCAATTCCAGCCCGGCTCTTCCAGAATGCCGCTCTACGTCTCTAATTAGCTCCAATCAGTCCGAGCGATATTTATCGATTTACCTCATCCCTCTCTTTCTTCTTGCAAACACACACCACTGTGTGCCTCTCCTTCACATTGACCTTCCTAACTCCCTCTTACGGCGCTGCTCGTTTCTAAAGAAGCTCCTCCTTCCTATAGGGCTAAATTTTGTTCTAAGTAAAATAATTCGGATCGATGCAGCAGGTGCCTCTTTATTCCTCTAAGCTTTATAAAACAGAACCCCTCTTCCCCCCTCCCACCCCGCTTTTCTCTACATTTAAGTCCCCCAAAGAAAAGAAGCTAATTAGCGCGTGCGGCGCTGGGAGAAAGGCCTCATCACGCAGTTATCAGCCTGCTTACCCCACAGCCAAACAAAAATCATTTTAGATATCTTAATCGTTTCTTCTTTCAGGGACATCAGGGACGAACCTTCCACTTTTCTCGGCCAATTGACATGCTGTGTCAATTGCCCCCCCTCCCCCAAACCTCCCTTTGTTCGTTACGTCCATTTTTTTTCTCCAAGATGTGCTAACGGGCAACGCGTGCTCTGAATGCGCGAGGCTTCAATTAATCTAAACAACCGTTCAGCCTGTCTCCAAATGGAGAGAATGTTGCATTCAGGGACCTGAGCGAAGTCGGTGTTTGTGTCATCGTTGGGGTATTGGTCTGCGGTGACATTGAAGCCGGTGATTGTGTTTTTTGTTGTTGTTGGTTGTTTTTTTTAACTCTGCTGGCCACATGTGGACAAAGTGGTGAGAGAGATTTAACTCTGCTGAATGTCAGAATGCAGCTCTGCCAAGCAGCCTCCAAAGCAAATCTATAAGCGGCTTAATGCATTTCAAGAACATAAATATGAATGAGACAGAAGTTTGTATTTCCTCCAGGGCTGCGTAGCGGAGCAGGTCTCAGTGTGCTGCTTTACAGAAAGAAAGAAAGTTCTGGGTTTGGACTGGGGGATTGATGTAATCTGGTGTAAAGATGATTAACATCCTAAATACTGTAAAAGTAAGAAAAAAATAAAACTGCCATTATAAGTTATAGTCTATAACCAGAAATTGTACTCAGGATTCACAATATCAATATTTACTCAAGTAAGAGTAAAAAAGTATCTCAGTCATTTAATATTTAAAAATTACATCATCAGACAAACCAAAGTATAAAATTACATGGATATTTTTGGTATTTTAACCCTTGGGAGTCAGTGTTCTAAATGGCCGTTTTTGACTAATTTTTGATTTTACCTTTATATTTCTTAATAAAAACCATTAATATTGCTTTATGTGCTATCATTTTTTTCAGGACAGCCTGAACTTTGTCAATTTACACATATTTTTGTCATTTGGACATACTGACATTGCATTTTGGGCCTAAAATCACACAAAAAAAGAAAATTCGAGTAGAAAAGTTTTTTTTTTGTCACTGTGAAACCCACAAATATGTATAACAATACGTTTTATGGTTTAGAATTCTAAAGTATACTCTATATTTCAAAATTATATGTACAAATATAGCAACAACTCATGTATATTAAATTATTATCAATAAAATGTAGGTAATCCATTCGTTCCTGTGCTACTATTTACAAATATCAAATCAAGATTCCAAAAAATGTATAACTTTCCTAAATATATTTAAATCCTGGAATTACTTCTCCTGCAATTTTACACACTATAAATTTCAAAATCAATATGTAAATACAGGAAACAACTCATGTTTAGAAGATTATCATCAACAAAATGTAGGTAATTCATTCATTTGTGCACAAACACATCACTTTGCATGGAAGGGGCACAGACAAAATATTGTTTTGCTTCCAATAGTCCTGAATACTGGGCAGTGAAACTAAGTATCACATGACAATTTATCAGTAGACCAAAAAAATTGTACAGATCTTCCATTTCAATGTCATTCCATTTGTACTTTTTCCCTAAAGTATTTTTTTGCTGCATTTTTGTTTGTGTTGAGGCAAATTGTTTTCACTGTCAGTGGCAAAATATAATAAAAAAAAGATCTTTTGGACTATGAGAAGACAGGTTGTTTATTTGGACACCGGGTGTTGGCCGTGGCTGAAACCTGCTTACTCCCGGCCCACTGTCAGGATCCTCCTCCGTCTTCCAGGGATCACTGTGGGGGAGTGGCTCAGCAGCGTCATCTCTCGGTGATCGAGACCGCGCAGTTGCACAGCGCCGCCTACTTTTCAGTTTTGATCTTCGTTTAGCTACGTTTGTCCCTATGTTTGTCCCTATGTTTGTCCTACCTCATCTTCTTCTGATAGCCATGTTCTCTCTCTCTTCCGATATGAATGACTGAATCGCTACATTGTCATCAGAATCCTCGCTGTCTGCTCAGACTCAGACTGCGAGTTTCCCTCATCTTCGAGCTCAAAAAAGAGCTTGCGCCTGCTCCACATTCATCTCTCACATTCTTACAGAAAAAACAAAATACAATGTCCGAAATACAAATTACAGGTAGATCGTCTGATATCACAACTATCTGTTGACGTGCCTCTCTTTTTCTGTTCCCGTTCCCCGCGTTACTTTTTTTTTTTTTTTTTTTTTTTACTTTTCGCGCCGTTACTTACGTCACTTACCTTCGTTATCTGCAACAAAATGTGATCAGATGCTTATCAGTTGAATACGTGAGCTCGAGTGAGGGATCTGTTGTATCTTTGTTGCGAGAGCTCCGTCTCACTGTGAACGGAGCGTTTTACAATTTCGCTAATGAAACAAATATGGTTTACATATAAGCATAACTCCGGTATTACTTGGCCTATTAACACAATTTAAAAACTGTTGTGTAGTTTAACATGTGCACTTTAAACACCAGTAGAAAGTGAGACTGGGGGAGGCGGAGTCTTGCTGCTACGACGCGCCAAATCAGACATGTAAAAAAGACGCGGATACGCGTCAATTGTCTCCGAAGGAGCAAAATGACAATAATTCATATAAGTAACAAAAAATAACAAAATCAGGCAAAGGTTTTTTCCGATCAGTTTCTTTCAATGAAAAATGTATGAAAGTTTAACAAAAACTGCAGCTGTGTGTCAAGAATCCAGAAACTGAACTCATATAAGAGTAATGATACTTCATAATAAAATGACTCAAGTAAAAGTAAAAAGTACAGCGTAGTAAAAATACTCCCAAATGTACATTTTTTCAAAGCTGCATCAAGTAGTTGCTTCATCAAGTAGTCACTTGATGCAGTAACTACTTGCATCAAGTGAATGCAAGTAGTTACTGCCCAACTCTGTGTATAACTAATAAACACAATATAAAAACCCATTCAAACTAACTGAATTAGACAAACAAAAAGTCACAATGAAATAAAACTAAACTACAATGAAAAACCGAAAACTCTTCTAACCCCGTCCTTCTGAGGAACACGTTTCATCGAGCAGATGGTGTGTTGAGGTTTTTTAGTTTTCTGCCACATGGTAGTGTTTTGCATTTGGGCCAGAAAGTCTTATTCAGATAAGGTTCTGGCTCTGGCTCTGGTCAGCCAGAGCAGCTCTTTCAGTACCAGGTTTCTTCCTCCATAAAGGCATAATTCACAACGTCACAACGCAGCCTGCGTTATACTTAATGTTGTGAATTTTGTGAATTTTGTTTTTGGTAAAGTAGATGAACCATATTAATCAACATGAATTCATCACATAAATATCCCAGATGTAGCCGAAGAGGCAGCTGTTGTCCCCTAGCAGGATGATGAAAAGCATTTTAAAAATTAATTTAATATGCATAACAGCATACATGACTTATGTTTTGACAGGTTTCAATGCATTGCTGAAAGTAGTGTAATTTATGTTGAACTTTTGTAATAAAATAAAAACGAGTCATGTCTGTAATTTAAAAAAATGTAAAAACAGTTTAAAAATTGTTGAAGACATGAATGTAATCGTGATTATTTAACCATCATTGCTTCGGTGATTTCCTGCAACTGTTCAACTATGTAATATTTCTTAGTTCTTGTGATAGTGTATTCCAACAATATGAATCCCAAACAGAAAATGAAAACTGAGAGAAAGAACTTCCTGTCTGGTATTTATCATAACGGCTCCAATGTTTGATTGGACAAAGTCCCTGAGCCAAACTTCATTTGTCTTTTGTTCCTTTAAATTCATCCGTCTGATTCTGATCAGGAGAGATTCAGCTGAAGACTGTGAAAGCCTGAGTCAGGGTACTCCGTGGATCATGGCTAAATAAATGTTGCAGCCCGTCGGCTGCGGGTTTCACCTGCAAACGTCATTCAGCACACAAAGGTTTTGCAGTTTGCTTTGTGTGCGCCATCCCCCTGTTGGAAGAGTCCAACCTCCAACCCTCAGTTCAGCCTGTTTTCCGTCCTGCCGACTCCTGCGGCCTGCCGTGGGAGTAAAACCACTACCCCGAGGCTGTCTGACCTCCACATAACCTCCATGAAAGGCAGAATCACACTTTCTGATCTTCGCAGCTCTTCCCTGCGCTCACTCCAAGCCGGCGTTGGTGTCTCTCACAGCTCCGTCTCCCACTCTGCTCTCTGCAGAGTGAGCAGCGGCTGACTGCTCCACTACCTGCAAACCGATAGACTTTCACTTTGATCAGGTCTGAGCCCCGGGGAGCTGGTCCATACCGAGATACACTTGCACAAATATTTCCACACACACACACACACACGCACACACGCACACACACACACACTCTCACACACACACACACACACACACACACACACACACACACACACACACACACACACACACACACACACACACACAGACTCATTTATGGGTCATGGAGAAAAAGAACAAAGATCTAAGATGGAGAGAGTTTAGTTTGTGTGTTAACACATTGCAATGTGACGTCACACACACACAAAGCTGCTCGCTGCCAATGACACATCATAACGCACTAAAGATTAAATGTACATGTGATATATAAAGAAAAAGGGAGGCAGTGCTGTGATACTAATTGCCAACACTACAACTAGATAACAAGATCCAAGGATATTACATTTCACACGTCAGGAAAAAAAATAGAGGGTGAGGGATGTAAATCAGCTATGCTAGCTTGACTTTGACAACCCTAACATTTAGATGTGCTGAGTGGACGATTGTGTTCAGTTAAAAAAGAAAAGGCGACCTAAACACCAACTCTGACAGATCATCAGTAGAACAGGTGTTTAAATTAGCCAATCTACCATTCAGTCGCAAAAGTAAACATCAATCCAGAAAACAGAACAGACCAAGTGTTCTGTTCTTTGTGTGGTAAATGTTTCTGTTTTTCGATGTTGAGCTGTTGTCAGTCAGTTACTATGGCAATGGGTCTATGTGTAGCTTATCTGAATATGAGTGGCTTTGAGTTGTTCCTCAACTTTTTTTCTGCCTTATTTCCCCCTCGCTGTGGCGCACTGCACTAAACTAAACTAATACTTTCACCTCCAGGTTCCGTTCTGTTAACAGAATCGTTCTACAGCGGCAGTGCGGATATGGTCGTTATTTTGCCCTCCAACGTCACTTACATGCACAAAGTTTCCTTAATGTAAATAACATGCGACGTGTCAACGCAGCAGTGGTGCTGCGGCTCGGTGCGGACTGGGTGGTGACTCATGGAGGAGCTTAAGAGAAGCACCGACTCATTTCCTGTCGACTTTCAGGCCGACTCCCGCTCGCTCTTCCAGCTGAAAGACTTCTTCCTCTTGGCTTTAAAGCCGAGCACCCCGCTATTGTGATTGGCAGTTTGCACCTATGCTGCCAGCGTGCGAGAGTGCTGGAACTTGGAGGAAGTTTAAAGAGCTAAAATTGGCTGCTGCGGTGCCCCGGATCTGACCCTTCTCTGGTGAGTCGACGAGCAGACGGAGCTGAAGTGTTTGGAGCTCAGCCGGGCTGAGCAGAGGATGGAGACACGGACCGCTACATGGTCAAGTGGCAGGTTAGCTGACTTCATCCTTCCTCACCTTTTCAGGACCGGATGAAGGACTTTGCTAAGGGATTTTCATCCGGACAATTAACTCATCTGTTCGGGGAACCAGTTGAATTCTGCTCCCTCCCTGCTGCGCTGCAGACAGTTTTGTGAATGTCACTGTTTTCTTGCCCCCTCCTCACAGATCATCACCTACTGTCATTTTGAATATATACTCATCACTCTCTTCATTAAACTCCATCCACTTCATCAGCCGCATAATGCAGACATCTCATTTCTTCCCACCTTTGAAGCCTCGCTGATGTAAACGTGATTTTGTTTAAAGGCAAACGGGCCATGATGGGGACACAGGTCTCACTCAGGGAAAATGTTCACCTGCCTGGAGAAACACTTGAAAGCTTCATTTAAGAATAATGATCCCGAGCCTCCCTTTTAGTGATTTGACACTGTCTAATTGGCGTGAAGAAATTCTTCCTCCCAGGTTGCAGATTATTGCCTGACAGCAAAGAGGAATGAGAATATAGCTGAGGCTGAGGTGTGGATGCAGAGGAATGTTGAGTAAAAGGTCATCACAATGAATTCACACCACGCTTCATTTTTATGTATTTTCCAGGAACACAGTGTCATTTTATAGTACAATCAAGTAACTATGTTACTCTCTGTTGTTATATAGCTTATATATATATATATATATATATATATATATATATATATATATATATATATATATATATATATATAAAGTTCTAGTTCTGTTCTAAATGAAATAATCTACCAGTGGAACTAGTACCTAGTATTTTCTTTTCATCAATATTAAGGAATTGTTGACTTAAAGCAAACTCCTATAAATTGCTAAAAAAGTTACTTGTGAGTTAGTTTTGTCTTATTTCAAGTGTTCTAAGATACTTGTACTAGAAAGTAAAGAAAAGTACTTAAGACTTTGTGTTTGTGCGGTGAAGAGATAATCTTTTTCACACATCATTTCATATTCCAAGCTGCAGATGTAAATAACTCAGACTTTAACACACACACGCACCACCCCCCCCACACACACACACACGCACCCACGCACACACACACACACACACACACACACACGCATGCATAGACAGCAACATAAACATTTCCCACAGGCATAGCATATAAAATACAACCTCCCTCTGTCTCACTCAGTCCCCTTACACATCCTCTTATACACATCACAAGACACAGAGTGGACGATTGTCAGAGGAGTTTGTTTAGTGTGATAATAGCTAAGGGACCAAAAACTTTTCTTATCTATTTTTACTTGTAAGGGTTAAAACCAAAGCAGACTTGTCTCCATCCAATAAACACAGACAGTCTGACAAACAGGGGGATGCTCCTACCTAACAACATTTAGAGCTGATCTGTTCTCCATCAGCAGTACAATTTAGCGATTTAATCTGCAATGTTGTCTTGATAATATGTAAACAGAGGCATAAAACATGGTCTGTTTATTATTATTCAAAGCTTCCAATGCCAAGAATGTTACAATCAATTTATTTAATGTAATATATTTCAGAAAGAAGATAAAAGAGGAGGCAATAAACGAGCTACAGGACAATTAGCAAACAGCTCGTTGAGAGAGAAACGTTTGCTGCAATTGTTAGGAAATAGAAGATGCTCAAGATGGCCGCCAGAGTCCTACAGACTGGCTCCATGGGAAATCACACCTTGTGGAAACAGCAAAATTCCAAATAAGTTCCACAATTTCAATTAAAAAAACGTTTTAACACTCGCTTTAAGTGGTTTTTGACTTTTTCTAAAAAGAGATGGTGGAAACACGTTAGCTGAATAAGTTTTGAAATAAAAATTTACCTCACATGACAGATCAGGGCTGCACAGGGGCGCAGTTGGTAGAGAGGGGGTTCAGGTGTATGATGTGTTCAAAGCCTGAAAGAAATATTCAGCTTTGGGCAAATTCAGGGACAATTTTTTTGCCATGGAAATGCAAGCTTATTTCATGTGGAACTAATCACGACTCATTAAAGACGTTTGTTAAAGATCACCCAGCGTTGGCTTCAATCCTCAGAGATTCCAGGTGAGGCGGTGATATGAAAAAAATCTTTAAATATTGCCAATGAGCAGTTTCCCTCACCACACCTCTCTGTGAAGAGCCAGCTGAGGGACATCGGGGGTCAGAGGTCGAGGTACTGAAGTGGAAAATTGTAGCGCCTTTTCCCCAGGGTCCTAAGAGGACAAGAAAGGAACGGAACTCTTCAAACAAATAAATAGCGGCAATTTCAAGGTGTCCTACGCACTTCACAGCAGCGGATTGATCTGGCTGGTTTAGCCCAGAGGAGGAGACACTGACTGCTGCCTCCATTCAGGGCCTTTCATGTTTCACTGCTATGTTTTCTCTTTTACCTTGTTGATGACTTGCCCCGCCTCTGTATCGGCTCAGGCGAAGCTGAAGCCGCTGCCTGTCCTGTGTAATCTGCTTGATGCACAGCCGGCAAACTTTCTGATGAACACTGAAAGACGACTATTGCTTAAAATCTGTCTTCACAGGAGGCTTGAAAGCAAATACTTTCTCCACTTTGTCAAAGAAAAACTGCATTTTAACTTGTTTTTGAGTGTTCTTTTGTTTCGAAATTGGACAATGAAGAATTACTTGGTCACAGTGTGACTGATGAACATGTGACTGCTGAACATGTGACTGCTGAACATGTGACTGCTGAACATGTGACTGATGAACATGTGACTGATGAACATGTGACTGATGAACATGTCTTGTACAAACTACCCGGTAAGTAAAAGTTGAATGTTTACCTGCTGTGAACAAACTGATTCTCTATTATGAATAAAAGCTACGAACGCAACCCATGACATCAACACAGAGATGCATCGATCCGATGTTGATATCTGTATCGACCCTGATATAGAAAACACTTCAACAAATGGTATCGTGGCAATGTGTCTGATGCATGAGGGCAGATCTATTCAATCTAGTTCTGTGTTTTTTACTGAGTGACATCATGTTTTTATATTTTCTGAAGCATTTGAAAGAATGTTTGTTACATTCTTTCAAATGTAACAAACATTTGTTACATTTGAACAAATGTTTGTTCAAATGTTTGTTTGTTACATTGACAAGTTGACAGGTTAACTTGGTCAACCTGTCAACAACAGGTTGACCAAGTTAGTCAACCTGTTGTTTTTATCAGTTTCTGGGTCTTTATTATTCAGTTTCCATTGGCTGTTTCACTGAATGAACAAATTAATGCTGTGTTGTTTTCACAGGGTTGATAAAGCTTGTGAAGCCAGCGGTGTGTTTAAGTGTGCTGGTGCAGAGTTATCAACTACATATGTAATTCAGTACATTTACGTTTGCTTTCAAAATCCGAAACATTTTCAGTGGGTTCAGCTGTTTCTCTGCTCTGGATCAATACCTCTTATACCTGAATCACTATCGGAAGTGAAGGAAGTGGATCAGTGAATCCCTGATAATAAATCAGCATTTATTAGTTCATCCTATGAAGGAGATTTGATGAACTCTAATCGGTTTGATGACGTTCAAAAGGGCGTCCTGTGAGGAGTGGTGAGGCTTCCTCTGGTCTCCACCATCTTCGTTACCCAACTTCTGTTCTGATAGCATGAAGCTAACATGTGGGTTGAATAAGTAACTCAGTAGCTTTTGCATGTTCATGGATGTGTTTGGGATAAAAATGTGACGTGTCTGGCAGATCTCCCTCCCAGCACGTCTTCACTGAAATCCCTCAATTGTTCATGTCGGCTTATCTGTGATATATAGTATTATCTTCCATGGATACATAAATCAGTTTAATACCAGCCCACTGGCTGCAGAGTTCTGGCCTTCTCTCCAGCTCTGCGTCTGACTGATAATTATGAAGAACAAAGACATGCAGTTCACACACCGTCTGCCATTCAGGTCCAGTGTCTGCAGTTGTCCTGGGCTGAGCCTTTGTGGTAATCTGCACCCTGGGTAGCAGTGAGTGGTCTCTTGTGGATTGGCATGATTATGGCTGTCTGTGTCCCTAAGCACAGGCTACTGCCTAGGTGAGTGAAAGGCGTTCTCGTTTGCTTCAAACCGAATGGAAAAAGGAGGAGGATGCAGAATGTTGGCACTTTGGACATGGAGAAAGTTTCATTGTTCAAGGACTTTTCTGTTCTCTGGGTTCCTGGTTTGTACAGGAATGTTTCTAGCACTAAAAATATGAGGAGACGATAACATCTGCAATGAACATCACATTTTCTGATGTACATTCCCTTTGTTAATTTATTATTAGTTCTATAAAAACCTGATATGTGGTTCAGTTACATCTCCCTCTCCTGCCTGTTCTCCTAAATATTTTAAAAGGTGAGTCAACAAAACAACCATGTCAGTTGATTTTCTTTAAAAATGGTTAGGCTATATTTATATGACACAAAAATTGTTTTTGTTTTTGTACTTCCAGAGGATACCTGTATTGATTTCATGCATGAAATAATTCATATTTCTGCTATAAAAATAGGGCGACTAGTGAACATTTTAGGAAGGAGTTTTGCAACATTTGTTCTTTTGTTTTCAAAAGCTGCCCGCTTTCAAAACAGCACAGGCCATGTATAATGATGGAGAAAGTAACCAATATTAGCAATATGGCCCAAAATAAATACCACAATGTACTGAATATAGTTTGGATTTTTCACAATACACCATTTAATATATATTTTTAAAAATGGCACTTTATCTCTTTACAATAATTTTCTACCTTTTGATGCTGCTGTGAATAATGGGTCAGAATAAGTGATGGTTCATTTGAGAGCAAACCATGAGAACTGACTGCGACCGGAGAGAAAAATCATTTAATTAATAACCAAACGTGTTTTTCCCAAGCAGAAGATTTCTCTCTTCAAAGATTTTAATTAATGACTTCATTTGTGATCGTCAGAATGATTTGATTTGCTTTGTCTCAAAGAAACCTGACTGGAGGAAAAGGATTTTGTTAACATAAGTAAGTCTTCTAATTATTTCAATTTTCACATTCCTTTAAAGTCCTGGGTGAGGCAGCAGAACTTCACCCTGCACATATCAGCAACCGTTTTTCATTCAGATTTATTAATGAATCTCAGGCATATTGATACCTACAGGTGTTTTGGACGTCTAACTTTTAATTTTCTTCGTCCAAACAGCAAACCACCTGAACCACTTCTGTTGGGTTTGTGTCGCCCACCAAGCCCTTACACTTAACTTTTAGATCAGATCTCAGATTATTTTTGTTTTTAATCCAGTTTAGTGTTGAATACTGATAAAATCATTATAGTGAAGGGCTTAAACACTCATGTTGACTCTGAGAGCCTAAATGTCGCCTTTAATGTCATCCTCCACTCAACTGGCTTTACTCAGAGAACTGCTGGCTTTTTGTGAGATCAATCCTTGTTTCCATGTGTACTGTAATTACAAATGACACAATTAATCCATAAAATTATTGGTCCTCTGAGTAATGTGAGGCCTGAAGGCCAAAGATATGGATTTTCAGCTTTTCTCTTGCAGCGCTGGAGCAACGGGGGACGATGAGCGTTGGCTTCAGCACAACCAGGACTAAGTTGAACCATGAGTTCTTATTTGTTGGATCAGACTTGCTAATAATAAATATAAGGTAATATGTGGTGATTTTAATAAAGTCAGAACTCTGCAATAATTTCAAACGTTTGCTTAATAAATCTGCATTACAGCTATGAGAAACAAGTAAGACCTTGGAGGTGGAAAGCTAAGGTAGAGTGGAGTCAGAACGGGCTAACTCCAGGAGGAGAGAAAAAGTTTTCACAGCCAAGGCATCATCACCTCCAGGGTCAGGATGGCAGCAGGAGACGATGCAGAAAAAAACTGTCCCGTTAACAAGCAGTAGTGGACAATAGGATGGACAAGGAAGGACGTGTCAGTGCAGGGAGATTAGAGAAGTTGTGGAATCCTCCAGGGATTCCAAGGCCAAATTGAGTGAAGCAGAAAACATGATCACTATGGAATTAGCACCGCATTTGGTACAGATACAAGATGGCCACCATATCTGGAATAGAAGTATCGTGGATCAAATAGATCAAAGTGGTAATCTGTTCCATTTACATATGTGCGTGGCGGCCATCTTGAATATGGAATGGCCCGAGTATCTTTAGAGAAGAGTAACATCTCAGGAGTATTTGTGCCAAGTTTGTATCACCATTTGGAAGATTGTTTCACTTATCTGCTCCACTAATCAGGAGGTTAAGCAACAATCCTGGCAGGGGAGAGGTTTGAAGAGATTTAACGTTCTCAGTAAAAAAATAAAATAAAAAATTCCGGATGAATGGTCTGATACTTGTGAGCTGAATGGGTAAACATCTATCGGATGAATACGGCTTACTGTGTATTGCTTCCTGTTTGGCTAAATCTTCCCAATCTTTTTTTTTTTTTGTCCTTATCTCTAGCCCATGAGTTTGTCTTCCAGAAAACGTGGATGTTTGGAGTTCTCACCAAATGGTCACAAGCCGTGAAGGGTATTTTGTTTGATGTCAAAATGACGTGATCACACGGATTTTGTTACCGTGACAACAGGGTGGGTGACCCGCACAGCTGAAGCACTGCACAGATCCTCACAATTTGAATGCCGTTCTACAAAAATACTGTGACACGAATTTGAAACATCAGGATTTAAATGGCTCACTGTCGACATCCATCAAAACATGCAGTTATATCTTGACAGATCATTAAAACCATGATGATGGTCCTCAAGAGTCTTCAAAGACAAGGAGACAGGAAGTAAATAAATGACGATACTATGGCCAGTTGCAACATGCATAACAGGATGAAATACCTCCAACATCCCCAGACAGTTACAGTATGCAACAGATTAGTACGAATGTAAATATGTTGCTTAGCAATGGTGTTGACTCTTGAGTTGTTAAACGTAACGTTAAACTCCTCCATGTCCTGGTTATAATGTTGGTATCGTTCTGTATGAATAAACTCCATCTCATATCGACACTTAGAATCACATTCAACAGATTTGAACCCGGGTTCCGACGAGGCTCGCTGGTCAGATTAAAAGCACATTTTGATTGTAACATTTAAGCATGTATTAAACATATTTTTCATTAGACCCACATTAAACTTATTTTATTACATTGCTATTTCGGCGTTATTTTTTTGGTGTCATATAATATTCTAGGGCTGCACAGTGGCGCAGTTGGTAGAGCTGTTGCCTTGCAGCAAGAAGGTTCTGGGTTTGATTCCTGGCCCCGGTCTTTCTGCATGGAGTTTGCATGTTCTCCCTGTGCATGGTGGGTTTTCTCCGGGTACTCCGGTTTCCTCCCACGGTCCAAAAACATGACTGTCAGGTTAATATTGGTCTGTCTAAATTGCCCCTAGGTGTGAGTGTGTGTGTGTGTGTGTGTGTGTGTGTGTGTGTGTGTGTGTGTGTGTGTGTGTGTGTGTGTGTGTGTGTGTGTGTGTGTGTGTGTGTGTGTGTGTGTGTGTGTGTGTGCATGGCTGTTTGTCCTGTGTGTCTCTGTGTGTCACCACGTTTTCATAAGTTGTAAGCAGGAACATCATCATAATTAACACAGATAAATGTTTGAAAACATCAAACTTGGTGTATTTAACCTATATAATGTGAATTAAGTACCTGAAATAAATATACATTTAAAATAACATTGCAGCTTATTGAGATGCACCTGTATATAAAAAGTTTTCTTATGAAGGTATAGCACCAGCAACCTGTGCTTGAGTTGATGTTTTGTTGTTTTGTTTTTTGCTTTCCTGAAAAGTAGTGGAAATAGTAGTAGTGTCTATGACATTACAGTTCATTAAGCATGCATGGATTAATCAATAGAACTATATTTCAACATTAACATGGTTAAAAAAACAACTAAATAGCCAAAGTTATGATTTGAAATAGGCTCCACGGTTCTATCAGCATTAGAAAATGACTTGAGTCAGGAAATCAAGTCATCTGTTGATCAATCAATCCGTTCAATCATGTTTGGGTTTGTTTTCCATGTTTTCATCCTCACTGAATCTCTACAGATCAACAGAAAACACTTTGAAGCTTTTTCTTTTTAAGGCTAGAGACCTTGTTGACCTATTCTTTTAATATCCAAAGTTCCTTTGAAATTCAAATGAACTGTAAAAAAAAAACAACTTCATGCATATAATTCATACATTAAACACAAGCGCCACACTATTTCAGTTTTTTTTTTTTATCTGCCTGCAGCTAAAAGGAGGACATTATTCCTCTCCAGATGTATTGCATATGGATGAATGAACAAGTGCTGGAGAGAGATCAGGCGCTACCAGCATGCAAAAGGTAAACTAATCACTCTAAAATTAATATGACTGAGATCAGCAGTTTTCCTGGTTTCTGCTAACAATACGCCTGAATGCTGGATTTCATACAGGACTGGCTTCTGAGAGGTGATGCTGCTTAGCTTGTTCACTAGCAAAGCAGCGAACAACATTTGCCTTACCTCGCAAAACATCTTAAAAAAGGGAAAGGAGACCAAAATGCGCAGTGTGGTTTTGTTAAGGCTGCAGTATATAACTTTTAGAATAAAAAAATGTGTTTGCTCTTTTTTTGTTTGTTTTTTACATCTTTGTTAATTCTGTCACCATGTTGTAACAGTGTAATATGACACAGATAATTGGTGAAAAGAGCGATCTCCACCACCTCTGTCCTGTGCTACTACAGCGCTTCCGGTCAAAAACAACCAATCAGAGCCAGTAGGAGGGTCTTAGTGCTGTCAATCAATGCTGCTAAATGTGCTAATCGCTAAACGGCAGAGAAACAGCTTACAGTTACAGAAAAAATTTTCATAACTATGCTAACCAGCCTTAGCATTCATGACAGCACTAAGACCCTCCTGGTTCTGATTGGTTGGTTTTGGTTAGCACAGGGAGGAAATAGGAGATTCTTGTTAAATGTAGAACATCTCACACATTGCTAAATCTTGCAGCTCCCATATAAGTACGTCAAAAATGTGTCAAGCCTTTATTTATTGTAATTTTGATGAATATGGCTTGTAGATATTGGAAACCCAAAATTCAGTGTCTCAGGAACTTTTGATTGTTATGATCAATAAAATAAAAAATAAATAAAAAATCAATAAATGTTTGTTTTTCATGTGAATTTTCTGGATAAATGTATGTGGAGAAAACAGCTTTGAAGCGAATTGTCACGCTCTCATTTTTTTTTTTTTTACATCATGAAGTTTTATTACACTTTCTGGAGCCACTCGTAATGCAGATAAGCACCAGAGGATGAGGAAGGATCGACTAGTTACCACAATAATGTGCTTAACTAGCCATTCCCATGTCTCTTACCGGTAATGAGTGGAAACAGCAAGTGTCTCTCTTTGTCAGCTTATTCAGGAGGCCCTTATACCTCAGTGTCACTTTTCAGATTCCTTCAAAATCTCATTAGTGGAGTCTGAGATGAGACGCAGTGGGGTAGATGGATAAGCAATCAAATGAATAGGAAGACGGCCGTCTGAAGCTGCTGGTTAATGTGCAGGAAGCAGGCATTATAAAATGAATCCGAGGCGGTTTAGGAGTAAAAGTGTCAGTTGTTCCATTATCAGCCCGCAGCACTATAATTAAATGCCCGGTGATTGCCATTTACCAGTGATGACCTGCGGTCTTGATTCCCTCCGCGACGGTGGAGTGAAGGAGTTCCGGCGGGTCACCGCGGCTGTTGGCCGGTCGGAGCGGGTATTGGTTCGGTGCTAATAGGGGCGTCACCGCAGCGGGCAAGTAAGGCAGCACTTAATTGGCAGTCAGGGACACATTTCAATGACACCTCAAATGGAGGCATCTGCCACACTACACAACACAACAATAAAGCAAAAGAAAAGAAAACACGGAGCTTGGACAAACTAGCATGTGTG
The DNA here is from genome assembly GCF_904066995.2 of Poecilia reticulata. Taxonomy (NCBI): domain Eukaryota; kingdom Metazoa; phylum Chordata; class Actinopteri; order Cyprinodontiformes; family Poeciliidae; genus Poecilia; species Poecilia reticulata. The sequence continues at coordinate 32,037,344 of NC_088834.1, forward strand.
ACTCTCAGTGGCAGTCCACGGTAAGCAGACTGCCTGGTCATTTTCTGCAAAGTGCTACTGTCATGGCTACTCTCGCTCAAAAATAAATAGGTAAATAAACAGAATGCCAGAGTAGTTTTTGAGGTGTATAGGTTCTCAAAACACTCGAAATAAAAAGCCCTCGCAGAGAGTTTTCTGGTTCAGCTTTACTTTTATAAAAGTGACAGAGACATTCTCCGAGTTGATTTCATGCAAAACTCAAATGTGTTAATTTTGTGGAAGAAAATCTGTTTCACTTCTTCACTGCAAACAATCAGGTCAACCACAGCAGCTGCCTCTTCTTGTTAATCACAGCAGGAGGCCCTGAACAACAACAACAAAAAATAACAGTAGAGCTACCATTTGCAATCATTAGCATAACTTTGGATCTATAACATTTATCATTTTGCAAATAATACATTCATGTACACAATAGGCTCCAGCAGTTGCGCCGTCTCTCTGGGGGGATTCGAGGCTGACTCTGGCTGCGTCACATCAGGGTTTTGGAGCTCATGTTTGCGTCTTTTCAGTCCCTCATGCCGCAGATGAGTCAGGGCCAGCAAAATTGAAAAAAAAGTTCCAGACATGCAAAGGGCAAACTCATCAAGCTCAGAGTTACAGCAGGATAGAAAAACACAAAAGCTAAGAGCAGGATTTGGCCTTCTTACTGCAGAACAATGGGCCGACTGTGGAGCTGATAAAGTGTTAATCACAGATGTTTTTTCTCTCTCTCTCTCTCTCTCTCTCTCTCTCTCTCTCTCTCTCTCTCTATCTCTGTTGGCATGGGACTTGTTCGGTGTTTACTGTTGAAGTTATACACCAACTATTCTAAGCCCTCAGTGCTTGTCACTACCACAAGCACTGAGAAGTGCGATGTGGCATAAGAACTTTATCAATTTCCTATACTGCCTGTGAAACCTCGATAATTTGTGATCGAGTACTAGCTCAGTTCAAATCCGTTCTGCGTTGTGTGAATAAGGGCCAGGAGACAGGATGAGATGAAGCGTTGTTTATCTGTACGGAACAGAATATGGACTGATCAGGAATCGGGTTCATCACGGTACAGCACCTTATGAGGAATAACATTTCATGTTAGCATCAAGCTAACAGAACATTTTACCAAAGTGTTAAGCTCAGTGATCCTACCTCGCGCCCATCTCTCATGAACAGGCAACGAGATGTCTGCGTTCACTATATTTATTACTGCCATCCACCAGGAGGTGGTGCTGTTTCACCCATTACACATGAACCCAAACTTGGAAGTAATGACAAGTGGAATTCTATACAATATTACCTATGTTACACTTGCCATGAGGTGAGAGACACAGAGCAACCTACAGATGTGGGAAGTCCAGCGCAGTCCAACACAGATATACACGAGACAAAAGCATTCACACACAAACGCACACGGGGCAAGTTGAAACACAAATTAAATTAGCATTGTAGATGTGAACGGACGGACGACGCTCAACTGTCACAGATTCCTGCAGCTGCAGAAATCTTCTGAAGTCACTTATGATCAATAGGAAAAGAAACAAAAGGAATATTTTCAATTTTGGTTAAGCCTGGTGCTTGGGCCGAAAGGTCAGTCATTCATCCAGCCGGCCGCCAAGTTTTTGAGCTAACAAATGTTTAAAGTTGACAGGAAATTTGAAAATATCACCTGATGGTTATGTGTAATTGGAAGACTGGAAGATTAATACCTAAACACCATCTGTAAAGTATTTTTAAAAAGGCAATAATTAAAAAAATAATAAAATAAAATAAATAAGCAATGCTAAGCCTGGTGGGGGCACAAATAAAGCCTGGTGGCCCGCCAGGCTTATAAAACACTGTGGGAAACCCTGTTCTCTCAAGAACTCAATTTTAGAAAACCAGCAGTATCCATTATTAAGAAAATGTCTTGCAACTTTCTACTATTGTGCAAAAGACTTTTTAATGAAACATATTTAATGGTAAATATAGCTCACACTCAGAACTCTAATCTTGTCTAAGGCACCAACATGGCTGCCTCTGTCTGCGTTTCTGACCAGCCGTGCTTTTCTCTATACTGGATTAATCTTCCCAGGTCACCTGGCATCATTGCCACCATCATTGATGGAATGGAAATACTTATTGCTAACAGAAACATATTTATGGCATGATGCTGCTTTTAGACATATGTGTGCAGTATCAGCTCCAACTACAGCAGGAAAAGCGTCTTTTCAGTTTAACATTAAAGGCCAGAATAATGCACTCACTCTTCATCACTTTTCACTATTGATAATATTCCTATTAGTGATAACAATAATAATAAACGGTTGTTATTAAAGTTGTTTCTGCACCTCTGGGCGCATGCTTTGAAATGCTCTCATCTAATTTCTAATGTGCATAAATTACTTGTCAGTTCCGTCTCTTGGCTGTAGAGGAGTTTTACCAACATTAACGTTTTTGCTCTTGCAACATATTCAATTCAATTAAAAGAGACGTAGCTCTTAGTAGGCCGTGTATTAATTAATACATCTGAATGCAAAATGGCTGCCACTCCTCCACCTCGTCCTGCACTTTGAGGAATGTGAAAATGTAAATAATTAGAAGAGACTGCCTCGTTTATGCTAACATAATCCCTCTTGCTTCAGCCGTGTTTCTGTGAGGCCAAACAAATCAGCAGGATTCCAACAAATGAAGTCATTATTAGCAAAGTCTCTGAAGACAAAGGTTTTATGTTTGATGAACCTCATTTAACTGAATGTGTCGAATCGTTTGTGCGTCCGCTCCCTTTGCACCAGATAATTCTGATCTCGAGATGTGAAACTTTAAACTTCAAATTTTATTTCTTTCTTTGCCAATATATTGACCTTATATTGCTGTTGCTTTATTTATGCACGCATAAGCAATGCAAGGAAATAATTCACAAACTGTCAAGCAACATTGTGTGAACCAGAAATCTGTGATAAGCCTCAGAACAAGAGACTCCGGCTCATAAAAACTTTGACACGAGAAACATCTCTCTCTATTTGGTGTCCTTCATTGTTAGCGTCGCTCAAGTTTTTCCTTCAAGTGCTCTTAAATTTTTAACTGTGAAAATCCTAGATGAGTTTTGTGCTCTACTCAAAGCCCCCCTGGTCCCAGCCAACCCTCCACCATTCTGTGATTCAGCACTGCTCCCGACTTTGTCATAGGACAGCGATTCCTTTATCACCATGCTGATTCCGGTGCCTTATCTCCTTAATTAACAGTGGTTTTGTCTTTTTATGTTGACATCCCCAGGCTGCACTTGAATGCAGCTTCGTTCTGTGTTTCTCCTTCTTTGCATTAAAATGAACAGTTTTCTGGAGAATTGCACTAGCGCAGCTTGCATCAGGTCCTCCTGAGCTAATAGGGGTATCAGCAGTTGCCTGCATCGGAAAACATCAAAGTGAATAATTCCCTCTGAACATGAAATCTGAGTGCACACAGCGGGCAGCCAAGAAAAAAAACACACACACGCACACACACATTCCTGTGCACGCACACACACAGGCGGGGGCATGAAGCGGGCACAATGGAAGTTCTAGCTTCTAGTTTTCACACAGCTATACTGTGGATGTTAATGCTGCTCTTGTTATTGTGCAGAAACAGCCGGTGAAGTCATGAAGTGATGAGCCGTCTGACTCCAAGTGTAAAATATGATGTGTTTTAAACTTTTAATGCGACTGGGTGGCTCGTCACATATACAGGCGGCTCTCAGTAAGTTGGAATATTATTGAAAAGTTTGCATATTTCATTACGTCAATATACTAAGTGAAGTACTGTAGAATTTATTTACACATAGACTGATGTTTTTAGCTTTTATTTTTGTTAATCATCATGATTTTCAACTTATAGTAAATAAAAACATGACTTAAATTTTTTTTTTAGAGTATTAAAATATTACATCGGACCAACAAATAAACATTTTGGATACAGAAGTGTTGGTTTAAAGTGTCTGCAATGTCACAAGATGTATGTCCATCCTATGTTGCTTTCATTTGTCACCAAGATCTTCTATTGATAATTAATATAGATTAGATTAGATTAGATTAGATTAGATTAGATTAGATTAGATTAGATTAGATTAGATTAGATTAGATTAGATTAGATTAGATTAGATTAGATTAGCTTTGCTGTCCCCAAGGCTCAAGTTGCTTTGTAGACAGCTGGAACATCTGCACATAAATGCATTTAAAACATGACATAATGTTACACCACACACAGAACAACCACCACAGTTTATTTGGGATTATCTAAAACTATTAACGAGACCGACACTCACAGGGATAAATGAGCATTTATGCTTTTTCCCTTTTGGTTCTGAGGCCAATCTTTTTCCTCTTTGCAAACTGAAGTGTTTTCCTCCAGTTAGCTTCACTGATCTCTGGGTTTCTTACGGCTGCAGCTGCTTCAGTCCCGATCCCTTCACTTCTGTTCGCATATTACATGTGGAAATGCTCTTAATTTTCTTTTTAAACATCGTCTCAGCTCTAGAGTTTTTCTTCGATCCTATTTCACCAGACATTCAAATGAGCAAGGCCTGGCAATTTTATTTATGGGGCACATTTTCAGCAGCGAGACAATTCGAAGAGCTTCCCCTGATTAGAAGGAAAAAAAGAACAAAAAAATTATATATATGTATATATATATATATATATATATATATATATATATATATATATATATATATATATATATATATATATATATATATATATAAAGCAAAAATAAATAAATAAACTGTGAACATTGTGAAGAATCCCAAAAGTGATACATAAAAACTATCACAAGTTAAAAAGGATAAATCAATACAATTTACCAAAATAAAACCCATCAAATATAAATGGATACATGATGAGCCCAGCAGCGTATATGTCAATCGACAGTTACTACTAACATCAGTAATATACTTTTGGTCATATTGCTATTATTCCAGCCGTTATTGATCAAAGGCAGCTGTTGACAGGAGGGTTTTTAGTCGAGATTTAAAGGAACTCAGTGTTTCAGCTGTTTTGCAGATTTCTGGAAGTTTGTTCCAGATTTGTGGTGCCTAGAAGCTGAAAGCTGCTTCTTCTCATTTGATTCTGGTTCTGGGGACGCAGAGCAGAACTAGAACCAGAAGACCTGAGAGATCTGGAAGGTTGCTACGACAACAGCAGATCTTTAATGTATTGTGGTGCTAAGTCGTTCAGTGATTTATAAACTAACAGTACTTTAAAGTCTATTCTCTGAGCTGCAGGGAGCCAGTGTAGTGACTGTAGAACTGGTGTGATGTATTTTCTAATCCTTAATTCTACATAGATCAGCCTAACATAGACTCATAAGGCTGCTTCCTTCTGGCCCAAGTGCATATAAATCCAGAGTAATGACTACTCAATAGAAACTGTTGCTGAAGGTGACTCTCTTATAGTGACTGATCAAAATTGGGCCAAGTCACCTTTTAAATGCATGCTAAATGACAATACGTCATTTCTGATTCATGATGCCGTGAATTTAATCACACAACCAATTCTCACATAAACCAGTAAGCCTTACAGCTGAATATGACCTGACAGGAAAGATTTTTCCAGCCAAGGACACATTGCATGTTATGCAGCTACGATTGTTGCTATACTGGATATCTCTATCTATCTATCTATCTATCTATCTATCTATCTATCTATCTATCTATCTATCTATCTATCTATCTATCTATCTATCTATCTATCTATCTATCTATCTATCTATCTATCTATCTATCTATCTATCTATCTATCTATCTATCTATCTATCTATCTATCTATCTATCTATCTATCTATCTATCTATCTATCTATCTATCTATCTATCTATCTATATGATTTAATACTTTGTCAAAGCATTGTAAATAAAATAACAAAAACTGTTCAATTACGCTAAAAAGAGATGAATTCTGAGACTTTCATCGTTAAACTTCTCTTCTGAAACTCGTCTGAAGCACAAAGTCGGCGCGACACATTCACAGGAAAACCCACACACGTTCTGTCCTCTGACTCAACTTTCCACATCTTAATGCAAATCCCTTTTTCAGAGCTGCACTAAAGGCATGTCCGCCCCAACAAAACGAGAGGAGGCAGGAAGGACGGGATGAGTTCGGAGGAAGAGAAAGGAATGCCCAAATACCCGATTTTCTCAAAAACACCTTACAGTAAAACAAGTTCACAGATGTTTCTGGGTCAGAATGGAAATGAGTGACCGACCTCCTGCAAAAGTAAGGAGCAGTACGAGGAGCAGCAATCCTCATGTACAACCGTTACTCACCACGAAAATCATCCATGGTAGTTTAGTTTAGAAGAAGCAATTTTAGAAGAAATGATAATATAACAAACAAAAAAGGTATGAAGATATTTATTTTAAATTCAATTCAATTCTTCCACCTTTATTTTACCAAAAGAAAAAAAAAAGATTGACCCAGTTCATGCACATCCCAGCCAGAGATGGATATTCTCTATAGGGGTTGAATACTTGGTTTGAATTTGAAGCCATCATGAGTGGAGAACTTTACATGTTCACACGCCACCAGATCGCTCAGTAACTGCAACATCAGGCCACTGGCACATCTAGAACGCTGAGCAGTCACACAATCTGGGCCATCTAGTCCAGATGTTTTTATGCACTTTGACCTTTCATCCACACCAAAAATTCATTTGAATATCACCAAAAAATAATTATTTATGAGAACTCTGTATTTGTGTCTGCATGAGTACATGTGAAAACAGAGATTTGGGGTCTGATGCATTACAATCTGCAACAAGTAATGAGCCAATATATCTATATTCTTGCTTAGACATGAATCCCAATCAACATTGTCTTGTGTTTTGCTAACTTTATATTCTAATATGTCATTTAAAAGTAGTTGCACCTATTTGTCTTATATCTATACACCCATAGGACAGGTATGAAGTTTTCCATATTCATCTCTGGTCTGTGCTGATTTGTTCTGTTTTTTTTCTCTGATGTTTTCTGACAAACCTCTGGGGTTTCCGTCAGAACAGCTGGATCTACCCTGAGGTTACATTTCACACAGCTGGACTCTGTTTACTAATCAGGTCATTCCTGGAGACAGTTAGTCGCACCGGTTTCATTAAGGAGTCTGGCTGCTAACGCAGGGCGTCGACTTTTTGGGTTTTTGAAAATCACACGCACCATTTTATGTTCATGTATCACAAATATAATTCCAATGAAGCGCTTTGAATTGCCTTGTTGCTGGAAATGTGCTGTATAAATAAATTGAACTTACCTTACCAATGAAACACATGGGAGCTTGTCGTTGGTTAAAACTCAACCTGAGTGAACAAAGCTGTTCTCTGCTTGGCATAACTGTAATAATAATTAAACCAGATTTTTTTTAGGCCCTTTTAATTTAGCTCACCAAAGCGCCACCATGTAAAGCTCCTGCAGGCCATCGGCCATGCTTCCTCTTTGGTCATGGTCGGTTCTGCTCCCCTGCTGCGACGGGCTGGAGGCGTGGAGCTCCTGCAGCGGTGCTGCTTGTTAGATGAACTCTCTGTAAACCCTGTGTGTGCACTTCTACCTCGCTGCGGCGCACAGAGACGTGTCAACCGCTCCTACCTCATTTTCATCACTTCCCTTTGCGGGAAACTTTGATTCAATTTAATTAGCATTGCCTGTGCCACGGTAACCTGAGAAGGAAGGTTTCATCCTCTGGTGGCCTTAGTGGAGTTTGATACTGTGGGGCTTGTATGTTAATATGCGAGAGCATGCATGTATTATAAATTGCCACAGCTGTGTCAGACAGCTGCTGGGGGGGCTGCGTTCAAGCAAGGGGTACCTCCCCCCTCTTCCTGAAGGCAGACAGAGCACAGCCACATGCACTCAGGGCTCCACATAACCAGAGTTCAGAGCTCACATTCAAAAATATGCAAATTCACCCAATCACCTTCGAGAACAGTTCCAGAGGTGGATGATAGCAAAACGCAAACAGTGCATATGCTTGGATGTATTCAATTTGTGTGTGTGTGGGGAGGGGGGGGGGGGGGGGGGGGATGTGCGTGGGTGTGCATGTGTGTGTGTGTGGGTGGGGGGGGGGGGGGTGTGCATGTGTGTGTGTTTTCATCTGACTTTGTTGTTGACACAAACTTATGAGGTTCCAGAGATGATTTAATTTGGAGCCTCGGGACATGGCTCAGGCAGAAGAGTGGAATGAGTGTAATGTTGGAAAACTCCCCTTTACTCCTGTGTGACATCAGACTGGCTGCCACCGCTGCTGCTGCCGCTGCTGCTGCCGCTGCTGCTGCCGCCGCTGCTGCTGCCGCTGCTGCTGCTGGCTCTGAGGTACCCAGGGACTTTTCACACAGATCTGTTTGATCTGTGTGCTGCAGACTCAGCAGATTGCTCAGTTATTTTGTGTCCAATAAAAAAAAAAGTTCATAATACTCACCATTTACAATATAAAGCAGGTATTCACAGAGGAGCTCATGTACAAACCAGAAAAAAAATAAGTAATTTAAAAGTAACATGTCCGCTGGCTGAATTAAATCTAATATAAATAAAATAGTGCTTTCATTTTGTTTCATTCAGGGTGCTATTATATAATTGTGTCAGAAGGTGTCACGGTATGGCAATGTTTAGTAACAGGAACCAGTTCGTACTGTGTCTGACCTCATGGCTGGAATGAAAAATCATGTTTGAGTTGGATGACCACGTTAAAATGACACTGACACAATAAAAGCAACTACATCCTACCTTTAATTCTGGTTTAAGTCAAATAATCTAGTTACTTTAAGGGAACTGGTTCAAGTTCTGCTTGTGTTCTCTGAGCATGGAGTTCAGCTCCTCCTATTTCTGAGTTTTGAGTTTGATTTTTCTACTGCCAGGTGTTTCTTGTTACCATTGTAAAAAAAATAAAAAATAAAAAATAGCACACACATACTCCCCAGACACACATTTTCAGGCACCCATACAAATAATCAAAAAGGTTGAAGGTCATACAAACAGAGGTTAATGTTTTATGAGTACAATCTGTCTACTCTGATGCCAGAATGATTTAATAAAGTCAATGAAACAATTAGGATCGCTTCAGGAGACGTTTGAGAGAGCAAAGCTGCTCTGGCCCGTCTAGACACCAAACTCCTCGATACCGTATCAGGTTTGGTTCTTTATGTTCTTATTTTCTGGGAAAAAAAGCAGGCTGTTGTCACATTACGTAAATAAGCTCTAATAGGCTGGGAGATAAATATCACTCCACTCTTTTTTGTTTCCTACAACCTATTTTGGAGTGATGGAGAAGAGGAAGCTGGTCCTACTGGAACCAGACTTATTGAGCTGGCCTGAACAATTCACAGTCCATTCAGCAGTTAACATTAGAGGAACAGCTGCTGCCAGCTAAAGTCGTTTCCAGGTGTTGCCTCGCTGCAGAGAATTACATCATTGGATATTTTAACTTCTCGATTAAATTTTCTTCTTCTTTTCTCCTCTGTGATTCTCAAATGAATGCACCCCTTATACCTCCAGGTGACTTTTTTTCCATTTGAAAACAATTCTTGCCATCTTCCCAGATGATGTTTTGATAATTCATTCATTGCTGCATAAAGAGAGTCTCAAGGTTTACTGAAACTGTGTGTTAGATAAATCACTTAGTCGCTCTATGAAATCAGGACTTTTGTGACTTATGATTACTCCTGGTGTGAAAACAATTTTTTATGATGATGATCAAGCATAGAAACAGAATCCTTAGAAAAAGCATCAGGCAAAAATTAGACTTTACTCTGCTAAATGGACTGAACTTATATAGTTCTTTATCCAGTCATTTTGACCACTCAAAGCTCTTTACACTAGAGTCACATTCATCCATTCAGGCTCACATTTAATACACCGATACTCAGATCAGTTGGCAATTTGGGGTTAAGTGCCAAGGACACATTGACGCATGGCAGGAGGAAGCTGAAATCAAACCTACAACAATCACAAGACAACTACTCTACCCACACAGCCACAGTCACCCACTACCAGGTGGAAGCATTCATTATGAACTCCATGATACCAGAGATCTGCAACTTAAATATGTAAAATATGCATGTAAAAAACATATGTAAAAAGCAAGATGAATAATAATAATAATAATAATAATAATAATAATAATAATAATAATAATAATAATAATAATAATAATAATAATAATAATAATAATAATAATAATAAGCTATTGTACAAGGCTATAACATCTTACACAATATGTTATAATATTGTACAAAAATATTATATAATTCTATAATTTTAGAATTGTATAATATTAGAACTACCAAGAACTACCATTTTATTTCTACTTTTAGGATGTTTTTTTTTTAAGTGGGCACAATTTATCAAAATTCATAAGAAATTATTCAAATGTAGTGTTATTATTATTATCCTTAAACCATAAGTTGACTCCATGCCCCAGGTTTTACTTCACTCAGCAGCACTCACTGAGTGAAGTTCAGGTTGGAACACTCAAAGAGCTGGAGTGTCAGAGCAGCAGGTTGCCGGAGCAACATGGAATATTATGACATAGAACATTATGTCACTGATGATGTCACCAAATCCTTTGGTGACAAGGGGCAGAATTCTGTGTGTGTCTTTTAAGATTCATTTTTGACAGAGATGCATCTGCCTTGTGCTCTTTTGCAGAGCTTGTTTGTGGACTTTTGAACGCTCAAGCTTTGACAAAACAAGAATAGAAAAGAAAAAATACGATCGGAAAATGTTCCGTCTCGAAAAGAATCCAGAATCTCCCTCCCAGCAGGAAGAAGACAAAGAGGCCTTTTTTGGCAAAGTCTTTTCTCTTCTTAAAGAAGCAACCAGTCTGTTCGAGGACAAGGAGGATTTGATCGAGCAGTTGAGACAAATGCAGAGGAAAATAGGAGACATGAAATGTATCGACGATGATTACCAGTATCTCAAAAGTCAGATATTCATTTGTAGTAAGGTCAACGAACATTTAAAACACGAGTTTCATGTATTGAAAGAAAAACTGGAAGCTCAAGCTACCCTCAGGGACAAATGCAGAAGGAAACAGAGAGAACTTGACAGTATAATCCAAAGCAACCAAGCTTTTGAAACAGTAGTTAAGGAGTTAACTTTGAAACTAAAGAATCCCAACGAACTGAAAGAAGAGTACCAGGCAGCGCAAGACAAGAAAGAAATCCTGACACAAGAAAACATGTGGCTGGAAATCCAGATTCAGGAGGTCCAGAGACAGCTTTCAATACAGAGCCAGCTGGAAAAAGACTGCGAAGAATCCGAGGACTATAACAGTAGCTTGGAAATGACTAACATAATTATGGAGAGACAGCTCGAGGGGTTAGAGGACAAACTTTGGGAAAAAGAAACCAACTTCATGACTAGCTACACCGAAAAACTCCAGTCCAAACTCATCCAGCTCCAAAAGGAGTACAAGGCCGAACAGTACTGGTCTGACAAACTGAAGCATATCAGAAGTCATTGGAGCGAGATTAAAGAGAAGAACAGCACACTTCAGGCGGAACACGACAAGCTCAAACGGCAGCTTTGGAAAACTAGGAGGTTCAAGAACAGGAACAGTGAAATTACTTCACTCATTCAGGGTAAAGAGGAAGAAAATGCCTCTTTATGCCTGGAAAATGGGAGGCTCAGAAAGGAACTGCAGGAGTTGGAAAGCACCGAGGAAAAAATCGAAGTGTTCAGTGACGAACTGCAGGAAGTGTTGGTCTGTCCGACAACGACCGAGGAAAGCGAGAGTGCTCATGTCATTTTCCCCCCACCTGTTCTACCAGACGAGGAGCCAGAAACCTCCACCAGCCAGGATGGGCAGGTTACTGACTGCAAGCTTCACCAGTATCTGTCGCTGTCAGAGACACAACCCCACAGTCTGAGAGAAGATCCCGGATTTGTAGTTTCAACAGATGCTGATAGGCCCTCACCAGTCCACTGTGTGGATGAGACAAAAATCACTGTGGATCCGGGGTGGCCCAGCACACAGGGAAGTGAAGCACAGCTTTCCAAGCAAAAGGGGCTTTGGGGAGACGTGTCATTTTACAACATGTTTTTTGTCGTACCTAAAATCACGTACGATAAATTTTTTGGCAGAAGACAAGAGCCCTCACCTCTCACTCACTAACTCACAGGTAAAAACACACGCGTGCACACACACACAATTATTTCACATCATGAACAACATTCCGTAGATTGGTGAATCAAACAAGCACACAGCAAATCAACTAGACACAGAACGACAGAAAACTCACACAAACAGAAAAACATAAACATCTGCAGGTTTCCTCCGGGCACTCCGGTTTATACCCTAAAAGCACCATGTCAAGTGATGGTATTTGTATCTAAACTGCCCTAATAATATTCTTAATTAGCATATTGTATCTTGATGACAATAATAAGTGCCCTACTTATCAGCAACCTGCAATAAGGACGGCAAGAAGAATCGTTTAGAAATAAATTATTTCAAAAGTTTAGTTAGAGCTAAACGTTTTGTTATTAAAGTTTTTATTAAACTTTTCAATTAATTAAATACATGAAATAAAATGCCTGAATTATTTGACAGGCTGCACAGGTGAGACGTTATTTGTACTTTTTAAGGAAACATTGGGGCATCTGTTTATTGAAAGCAGATTATAGAGATGTTAGGGCTTTTAAATAATTTATTTTTTATACAATTAATTTTTAACATAATTTATTTTTGGTAAAAATCAAGAATATTCAGTCCACTTTTACAGTAATCATTGTTGAAGACTTTATTTTTTTAATTGAGAAGCTGAGTTTGATTCTTCCAGATCTCTATTTACAGCTTTAATGTTAGCAATATATATCAATGCTGCTGCCTTCCGTCCTTGCAGCTCCTCTCACACTTCTCGTTTCTCAGTCAGAAAATCTCAGGCAGGCATATGTTACATTATGTTGCATTCAATGTTGTCATAAAAAATAGACTCACATTTTAATTTCCGATTTGCTATAATTATTTCTTGAAATCGTAGTCATCACCAGGGCTTTCTGTTGCAACTGCCACCCCAGTAGACCCGCCGCCGCCGCTGAACACTGAACTTGGCGCCGATTGCTCACGCCACTTTCACTTAAAGCTGCAGTATGTAGCTTTTATTAAAAAATATATTGGCCTACATATTTGTCTTTTAACTGGCACTGTGTTGACAGATAATCTGTGAAAAGATCGAGCTCCTCCATCTCGAAGGGATCACCAGTTCCCTTCACGGAACTGGTGATCCACAGCGGGCCGCACCAGCCGGTGGTGGCGCCTTCGCAGCCGCTGGACCTGGACCCTTTTGGAGCGGCGCCGTTCCCCTCCAAGCAGTAACTCAACATGTCTTCCGCCAGTAGCCGTTAACCCACAGCTGTTTTTTTTGTTTTTTGTCACTGTAGCTCAGGGTCCTACCTGAGGAGCTCAGGTAGGACCCTGAGCTCCTACCTCTGTCGGAAGAAACGCACCGCTCTCAACCAAAAACAGCCAATCAGAGTCAGGAGGACCTTAGTGCTGTCAATACATATATGTCACGACATATATGTAAAACTGAGGTAAAACAATATTTTGTATGACACGGCACCTTTAAAGTTTTATTTCGAAAAGCCCGTCCTTCAAAATAGCAACATGTCACAACATTTATTGAATCCGGTACGGCGTCACCCACCTGAGGTTTCTCTACGGCAGACATATTTGTCTTTGGTCAGAGTTTCTGCTGGCGAAAAGCAGAAGGGGAGTTGGGGTAAGTCAGCCAGGACTTGAGAAAAACTTTAGAAGCTGCAACGTCCAGGTGGGCTTTGTATGTCTCTCTGTGGTCTCACTAGGTCTATTGTTTGAGTGGCGATATACTCAATTTGGTCCACTTTACTTATGAGACAGACGTACACTCTCCCACCCATGCACCGACATCTTCACACCCACATACAGATGAGGAAGAGGCTCCTCTCAGCCTGCTCTAAAAGCCCTTGGCGCTGCTTGTTTACCCTTCACTGTGACAGCTTTGTGTGTTTGTGTGTGTTTGTGTGTGTGTGCACGCGTCTGCGTGTGTGCGTGTGTGTGTGTAGATCTGAGGGGCGAGATATTGCGTGTCAAGTGCTCTCGAGGGCTACACTATCATTTCTGAGTGTTATCACACCATCCTACTTCCCAGGGGTAGGCTGTCTTTCTTTTTGGCTTTTTTTTTTCTCTTTAATACACACACTCTGTTTTCTCTCTCTGTCACACACACACAGATATACACACACATTAGATGTACACACAGACTCAGTAGGAAGTCCAGACAGTGTTTGCGCAGTGAAGTGTAAAGTCAAAGAAAAAAAAAAGTGTATGGAGTAAGTTGACCAGTTGGTCAGAGTACACACACACAAACACACGTAAAAGTTTGTATTTCTTCCCATATTAGAAAAGTTTAAAGATCTCCATTCATTTTAGTTGCTCCATTTGTATCCAACCACAATAATCCAGCAAAGCGGACTAAACTGAGGTTTACTTTACAACATCGCCTTAATTCAAACTCTACCCTGACACTAATTTCCCTCCCAGCCTACAGGAGTATTGGTCAGAACCGGTCAGAACCAGATCACACATCCCTGTACTTCTACCCAACACACAACTTTCTGTTGACTTCCAATTGTTTTAGTAAGTGTCTTTACGCCTAACCCAGATATTCCATAACCTTAATCTCTCCCTAATCCTAACTTTAACCACAATTTATTTCACACCATACCTCTAAACATAAAGCTGCAGTATGGAACTTTTATAAAAAATATATTTATTTTTACATATTTGCTGAAACAGTCAATTTGCCGTGACAGTATGGTGTGAGAGAGCTAATCTGTGAAAAAAAGATATTCTCTTCCAGTGCTAACTAGAAACAACCAATCAGAGCTTAGTGCTGTCAATCACCCTCCGTGTAGCGATGCTCATGACATCCAGCTCCCCCCACCTTACTCTATGCTGTGGTACAGAGCCTGTTGTGAATGCCAACTCTAGTTACCATGGCCACAATGATGACCCATAGCATAGAGTAAGCAGTTTTCCTGAAACAGTAACTTGTTTCTCTACCATTAGCACATAGAGCAGCGAGTACATGAGGTTCATTGACAGCACTTAGACCCTCCCCCTCACTCTGATTGGTTGTGAATGTTTTCATATGCCAATAGCATCTCAAGAAGAGGTGGAGGAGATTGGTCTATTCACAGATCATCTGTCCCATAACGTGCGGCAATTTTAACAAATGTAAAAAAATAAAAACAACATATCTTTAGTTTTTAGCTCAGTACAGAAGCAATGTCAGAACCGGGAAAACCTCCTCACTTTCTAAAATCAGCTGCCTTTAGCTGGTGAGAAAGTGTTCCTCTATGTACAGCCCAGCTCCCAGAACCTCCACTTTCATTCCAGTTAGATGAGGAGCTTCGAAGACTCAAAGGAGAAACCTTTCAGACTTTCTGTGCATAGTGTGTTCCCCCTTTGGTTTTTGGAATCAGAAACCTGGAGCATGTCAGAATTCAAATGTTCTGCCTTTAGGACAGCTCCATGGGCTCAGAAACCTTAGATGTGCTCCTGTCTTCCATGAAAAACAGTCTCACCCACACAGCTGCCCAGCTTGCACTAGAAACACACTCAATCTGACCTTTTCTAAATTAACATCCACTTTCCTGCTGAGGGAATATAATGGACACAACTCTGTGCTCAAATGCTTATGTGTAAGAAACCTCTTTTTCAAATCATAAATTATCAAAACAACACAGTGGTCACAGTTAGGAAATGTCCTCCTGGCTCTAGCTGGGAGTTCCTCTATTTAAAGTCACAGTACCTGCGTCGCTATGCAAACAGCCTAGGATACAAAAATAGATTTAAGCTACAAAAATAATAAACAAAACAAAAAAAATTCAAGATATAATCTAAAGTTGTGTATGTTGTGCTCCTTTTCTGATTTCTTTTCTTTTTCTTTGCATGTTTTCAGAACATCAAACCACTTCAAATATTAGTAAAAAAACAAAATGCAGTTTTTAAATGACGGTGTTTATTGTTAAGGGAGAAAAAAAACTCCAAACCGACGTGTAAAAAGTATCATAACTGTATACCAACATAACACACACATTTTTGCTATTTATTCAAAAAACTATTTTTTTAGATTTCCATCTATCTCTGGTGGACTACTACGGAGCCCCCTAAGGTACATATGGAATTTTTAACTTTTTTATTTTTTGCGTTCTCTCGCAATATGCTTACTGCAATATTTGCTGGTCTATTTCATACACCAGGTCCGGGCCAAGGCATAAGCAAACTAAGCAGCCGCTTAGGGCCCCAGGGCCACTGAGGGGCCCCCTCATTGGAGCTTGTTTTTTTTCTTTTTTTGTAATAATATCTATGTCATTACAATATAAAAAAAACACACAGTTTCACTATGAAGTGATTTGTTTTACTGTAATATATATTTGATAATGTATGTAGAAATAATTATTTTATGGATAAAAAGAAAGAAATTAATTGCTCTTGGGGGCCCCTGGTGGCCGTGGTAGGTACTGCATGCTTCGTGAGCTGTAATGAGCAGAGCATCCAAACGTCCAAAGCTCCGGTCAGAAGTTGAGTTAAAACAATGTTTAAAAAATGGACTTTTACTTCGGGGAGGGAGAAAAGAAAGAGGAAGAATAGAAAAAAGCCCAGATAAAGGTTTGTTTTAATGTGTCCTGGTAATGTAATGTAATGTATAAGATTTGTAAAGCTGCTAATAGAAAATTAGCTTGATGGCGATCTGGAAGGGTCCAGTTCAACAACCAGACATTTATGCTAGGGTCTTTGTGTGAAGCTGAGTTTAAACTTTAAATTAGTTGATTCTCATGGTTGGCTCTGTATATTTCTGAGGTACTTTTGGCTTCAAAACGTCGTGTTTGATAACGTTTGATGAATTTGAAATTAGTGTACTAATCCATGCTATCTGTCAGATTCTGCCATAAATTAGAGAGACTCACTCAGTCGTTTTATTTTTCATCCTCCTCTGCCTGCCTCTGTGTCTCCCTGCTCTGACAGCTTATAAAGTAATTCACCATGAACCACTTAGCAACAAGTGGAAGTCTCACAACACAAATATCCTACAATCAAAGGTACTTTCAAATTCAAATACCTCTTCTATTGAAGATGCCCGTTCGCCTGCTTCCAATGCTGCAGACTCATCAGTCTCAGATTTCATCCCCTTACCTATTCTGGGTTTAAATCTGGGTCTGCATTCTGAAGTCTAAAATTGAGGACAAATGTAGGGAAAGGGGAGAATAAACGTGAGTAAACTCTGTGTTTGCTTTTCATATAATGATGAATTAAATAATGTCATTCACTTTGCATTGTTAAACATTGGAAAACCAGTATGTGGCCACAGGGTTAAAGTGTATTACTTCCAAATCAGCAGCACAAATTTCTCTGATTTCTTCAGGTCCTCTTTGACAATTCAGTCAGTCCGCATTATTAACAAAATAGATAAGATTTAAGATTTAGCATGTTATCTTGACAACTTGGCAGGTAACAACAGTGGTAGTTGGCAAGTGTGCCGTTTTTTCGCCGTCCAGCAGGAAGCCGGGGGGACTGGATGGTCACGTTTCAACAAGTCTATACGCTCAGACCTCTGCACTGGAGAACAAAACAGACATTACACAACACAGAAGAGCCAACAACAAGTCAAGACTCAGCAGTGCACCTATATCTCATGGACAAAAGACACTTCTCTTAAAGATTAAATTGTGCACACTTTGGACAAGGAAGACATGTTTTGAGAGAGGAGTGGATGAAGCCTATATGAAACTCAAAACCACTTGAACAGAGAATGTGTCCTCAGGTTTCATCTTTCTAACACCTACAGAGTTTAATAGAAGGTATTTAATAAATAGTACTGCATAAATCTTGGTCTGTACTGATTAAGAAATGATTTAGTCAAACTGTGAATATTGAGCATAAGTAGCTTTAGCTTAATACTAACCTCATAGCAGTTAAAACAAACATTAGTATTATTTACCAGAGCAAACTGGTTCTGTAGTCTGAGTGAAGTCATTAAACCAGGGGCCTCCAACTCCGGCCCTCAGGAGTTTACGTTCCTCTAGAGGAGGTTCAATGAATTCTGACCAGATCATGACCTCTGCAGTGGTGTATTTCCAAATGGTGACCTGGTGAGCAGGCACGTGCAGAGGGGCAGCTGGGGGTGCTTGAGCACCTGCCCTTTTTGCTCCTTGCCTCCAAGTGCCCTTTTGATCAAATTTTTTATTTTTTATTGTTTTGTATTATTATTTCCTAAGCCCTCTTCTGACACATAAAAACATGTGCTAAAATTATTTGCTTTTTTGTTTCTTTTTTGGATAACATAATAAGCCCTCCGGTCACCTTGATACCTTTGACCTTTTGCATGTGACGCATGACACAGTTGCCTCTAGTGCAGTGAGATAAGGCGGCTAACTGGAGCTCAACGTAGCGAACGTTCCAGATTACTGAACAGTTTTTGGTGAATTAAAAAAAATGTTTTTGGTGAATAAAGTGGAGTAGACTTGCTACTTGTCAGATGACGGAAAACGTTGAACGTATCGTTTCTGCTTCAGCTCGGAGTCGCGGTTTAAGAAGAGAGGTAATGAAATACAACAGACACTGACAGGCCTCTGCGTCTGCCTTTCTCTGAAGAACTACTGAGGGGAGGAGACAACCAGGTGAGGAGAAACTGTTCTTATCTATTCATTCATTATTTTTATCATAGACATTAGGCTGTCGTTGTTGTGCTATTAGCTAGCTGCTAGCTAACGACTTTGCTAGCAACGCAAGATAACTAAAAAGCTTCTCCCCTGTATCTTTAATGATATCAGTCATTCTTTATTATTGCTTATGCAATAAGCAAAACCTATCAACTCCAAAATGGTTATATGTCTTCTAATTTCCTTTGCTGTATAATGTACATTTCATTTATTCTAGCGTTAGGTAAATGTATCTTGAAGGAGAATAGCACTTACATAATAGTCCAACAAGGATATTCATTTAGAATTAAAAATAACTCACCCTGAATTATCTTGATAGATATAATTTTTTTATAGATTACAGTCCACTAAAATGTTGCATTGTGCCCTTGTTTATATTTTTAATAGTGTAATTCTGTAAAGACAAAATATGTCTGCTGGTCTAGCTCTGATTTACATATCCTGCTAAATTGCGGGTTTGAATATTGCAATACATAACTATAACAAAATAGACCTGCAGAAAGATATTACTAATAACATATCTAGGCATAGTGTTATGCTCTATATAGAGATGTTTGTTAGCTTTGATTGTATATGTCACATTTTTGTAATTTATCATTGTTTATTAAACTCTGAAAGCTGTGTGGCTTTGTTAATATTCTGTCCTAGAATGCGGTTAGATGTGCCCATTTTTGTTGTTGAGCACCTGCCCCTTTAGTGGTCTCTGCACGGCCCTGCTGGTGAGACTGCTTCTGACCTATTCTCTGACCAAACTGGGTCTCTACCAGTGTTTGGTCAAAGCGACTCAACTTCACTTTCAGAAGAATAAATTCACCATTTCTGATTAAAATAAATAAGAAGAAAACAAAAAACCCCAGCAGTTTGAGAGTATGCCATAAAGTGAAAGGGTAAGGAAGAAAACTTTACCATGTGCAAATTATCTTGCATATTTATACTATCAATAATTCTAACCAGCAAAAAAAAGGGACTATTTACAACAAATAGGCACACATCACTGGCAAGTGATAAGTCTATGTTCCATTATTTAGTCCAAGTCCAACAGAAGTGCTTGCACCCACATTCTCTAGTTATTAGTGAAGCACTATTAAATTTTATATCTATAAGACCTGAACTAATCTTTGTAAATCCCTTTTTTTTTTTTCTTTTTCACTAATTATTGGGAAAGCCATTAATGCTGCAGATTAATATGCATAGAGAAGCAGTCTGGATTTGGTATACATCACTGAAAGTAATTATGGATGAAAGCCTTTTTTGACTGTGAGGTGTTGGCGGCAGGAAGGTCAACACTGCCCTCTTCAGGCCATCTGCCCCAGCTGTCTTTGAGGTCAGTTTATATCTTGCTCCACAATAATCCATCCAAACATTGCAACATGGTTGAAGTTGTCCAAATACCCGAGTTTTGTGTTTCAAGTGAACTCTCTCTCTCTCTCTCTCTCTCTCTCTCTCTCTCTCTCTCTCTCTCTCTCTCTCTTTTTCTTTCTAATGGATGTAAATGTTTCAAACTTTTCAGAAATAATTTGTTAGTGGGAGGAAAAAAGGGGAGGCTACTCTTTTTTTGGTTAAGCAGGAACAAGTGAAATGATAAACAGAGGCTGGAGTGAAGGACAAAAGTACTGTTTAGTTCTTGCGTGGTTGATGTTTAGCTCTTTTCCAAACTGTTGTTGCTTATTTATTTCAAACGGAACAAGGAGCATTACAAAATATGCTAGTTTTATTTAAAATAATATACCAGGTAGCCTATTAAGAAGAATTAAAAGCCACATAGCAAAACATCAACACTTCACTGCAATACAGACAATGCATAAAAGAATTCAGAATGGACTCAGTGTCTTCACACACCTGGACTAAACAATCACATTGTGTGAGTTATCAGAAGTTAATGTTGATTCCCATTTCATTGCAATGTTTTTATTCCTGCTTCACTGAGTCAGATAGTGTGTTTTTGTTTGGTTGAGGGTGAAAATGAGCCCAAAGTAAACAGAAATGTAAAGATGTGCTCAGGGGCGGATCTACTGGAGTGGCATGGGGTGGCAGTTGCCACCCCAAATGAGAGCCTTGCCACCCCTGTTGTCACCCCAGCTGGCGACTATGAATTCAATAAATATTTATGGGGAATCGAACATTAAGCGCACAAATCTCTTTTTTCTGACAACATTGAATGCGACACAACGTAACCTGACACCTACTGCTGAGTAGCGGGAAGTGAGAGAGAAGGACAGAGCGCGAGGCAGCAGCATTGATGGATACATTACTGGACTGGACATGACGTGACTTATCGTGCGCCACACCATTGCTGTCCATTGAGTCAACATTATGGGTGGTCAGAAAATACCACAGTCACGAAAAGAATCTGAAAAATGGACGCAATATTTAGCGGTTAATTCAACCCTATGAATTAGATAACAAGGGCTTCAGATTTAACAGGTGAGAAAAAAGTTTTAACTTAAAAAAAACATTGAACAAGTGAGCAGTGGGTCAGGTGGGTCTAGCCTAACTGTTGCTAACCTTCTATTGACTTTGATAACCTTAACGTGTGCTGTGCAGTTCGGTGTGTTTTGGTTCTGTTAGCACTAAAACAGGTCAACCCGCCCACCAAGTCATCAGTAGAGCAGGTGTTTAAATACGACTTAAAATAAAGAGGAGAAAACTGATGTTTGATCAATTCTCCGTGATACAAATCTATGAACAATTCTGTTTCTGTTAGTTCTGTCAAGATGCAAGAACGGGAAAATGATTGTATATTGGTCAGTCATTTTATTTTAAATAGGCTGTAGGAGCTGTAGTTTGATGATTAGTTCAGTTTTTGTCGCTTGTTTAATTTTTAGGAATTGCAGCGCCACAATAAAGGTACAATAAAGCTGATAAACAGGTGAAGAACCAAACACCAGTGTTGTGTTCAAGACCACCTAACCCGAGACCAAGACAAGACCAAGACTTTTAGGGTCCGAGACCAAATCAAGACCAAGACCGAGGGAAGTCGAGACCGAGTCAAGACCAAGACCAGCGCCCCGCGCTACATGACACAATAAAATGTAAAATATGATCAAAATTACTTCTCAAATTGATCTCAAACATCCATATTCCCATAAACACACATAGATATTAAATACTTAATAAATTTAACCAATATTAAATTTAACAAACTCTTTGTTCTGCTTTGTGTCCATCTCTGTGCTACGATCTGCGGTAGTCTTGTGCCATCCCTAAAAAGATAACGCCCTGGGTGTTTACCCATGTTGTTCATGTCAGAAACCACCACTGTCTGCACCATTAAACATAACAATTGAGGCAAAGCCCTGATGCTCAACTATGAACACTGACCAAGGAGCAACAAGCAAGAAGTAGATACATGTATGCCAGTGGTTCCCAAACTTTTTGTCCTGCGCCCCCCCCAGTGGTTTCCAAACATTTTCTGCCCCCCCCCACAAATAGCTGTGTGGTTGAACGATGTGTTTTTGAGGGGAAGGATTGTCATATTTGGTTTCATCAAACTAAACAGTTTCTCCCGCAAGGCTTTGGGATTCTTTTTTTCCATGTCTCTTGAAACCTTGATATCCTTACTCCTTAATAATGCTGGCTAAATTGATCCAGAACCTATTAATGTTTTTAAACAAAGATACAATAAAAATGCAGGTTTTTAGCAGTTTTTTATGTTTTCATAGAATATTTGCGTCAATTTCCACAACAGAGTAGAACTGAAAGTACAAATGTTTTTAGATCAATGTTTCTTTATTATTAGGTTGGAAACTTTGTGCTTCTTTCACGTCAATCAGTGGTTCCCAAACTTTTTCTCCTGGACCCGTGGTTTCCAAACAATTTCTAGCTAGTCATCTTTTAGCTAACTTTACCTGCATCAAACAGCTTTACTAAACAGTCTATTAGTTTGGGGGGGAAACTGTGAAAAGTTCTTTGCGTTTTGCTGGTTTGCTGCCATGATTCTAACACACATGAGCAGTTCTGCACAGCAGCAGCAGGTCTCCTTCGCTGCCGCACAGGTGTAAACCCAGCGCCTTAGCGCTCATGTTGCGTTTAAAGGCGGCTCGGAAAAACAGATTACCACATGTTAACAACGGATTAAACAGTTTTAACTGCTGATAAAAGTGACAAAGGACAAAGATATGGGAACTGTATCAAATTGACAGAGGAATAACAGAGACTTGGCCGTTCTAAAGTAAAAACCCAGCGCATACAGCGTTCATGTTTTTTTGTTTTTCATTTTCATCCAGACGGCTCGTGCCCCCCCCTGCAATGGCAAGGCGCCCCCCTCTAGGGAGCTTACCACAGGGCCCGCTTTTCATTGGCTAATGCCCATTTTATGTCACAGCGCAGCTATCACGTGGGTTACCGGCTCACAAACTCATGCTAATATACATTGTGGACTACCAGACCGACAGAAAGTTTTTGCGTCAGGACTCGGGGAAAAAAATGGTTCTCCATCAGTGGGGTATCTGTACAGGCGATGTCAGGTATCCTGATCGTGTTTGTGGAACTAAAATTCACAGATTTTCAAAATCTGAAACGGAAAGCCTTGCTTGGATCAAAGCTTGTGCACGACCGCATTTGCAGCTCAACCGTCGTAGGATCAATAAGAACAAAGTGTCTGCTGGCGTAAGTATTATTGCTTTGCTTTCTTTGTGTTTAGTGAATGAAAAAAATAGTCAATAATAAACACATCCATTATAAAAACCTTTTAGCCAAGTACAGCATAATGGCAGTACCGATACAACTTCTGCATCCTGAAGCCTCTCTGTTACAGCCTTACGTTAGCTGAACAGATCAATATGCAATGTGTACCGTATCTGACATACATTAAAGATTTTATTTAACCTAAAAAGGCTTTTTACTGTAATCATGTTAGCCACACTAGCTTTTACTAAACTGTAATCATGTTAGCCACACTAGCACCAAGTACCGTGTATAAGTCCTAGGCACATTCGAACCCTCAAAACCATGAATGCCCGACTTACCCAGCCTTGCAAGAACAATAGCCATCAGTGATCTTGTCCACAGCTATATTTATGCTGAGGGTCTGAGGATCTGCTGTTTTCCTCATCGACTGGTAGCATTTAGCTGCAACTCACACAATGTTAGAGGCATTGCGTGGCTAAAACAACTTGATATTGTCCAAAAAAGATGACATGAACTTGTTGGTTCCCTTGTCCATTGCCGTGGCTGATATTTTGTGAAAATTCGGCAGAAATGCTAAACTAATCGACTCAGAAATACTCTGCAGTCAGTTGAAACGAAAAATCCCATTGAAGCTAAGCTCTGCCAGGAGGTTAATGTGAGACATGAAGTCACGTGGTACTTTTGAGGGGCGTTTCTGGGCGGAGCTTGGTAAGGTCCATTGTACTGCTCCTGAATGTCGCATCACTACATTGCAGACTTTTGTTGTTTCATATGTGTGACAAGTCAGTCAACACCTCCGCACAATAATTCAGAGCAGTGAGTGACAACTTTTTTTCATCACAATGTTTATATGTCTCTATACAGCTAGCTTTGCTAACATCACGTCAACGGAGCATACCTTTATTTGAGCTACTTTTCTAAGTGACGAAAAAAGTTAGACATAGTCCCCACCGCCTGTGAAAGCGAAGCGCTGCTGAGTTAGCTGTGGCCATCGGATTTCTGATGATTTATGCAGCGTTATTCTATTACTGACTAGTAGACAGAACTTCTGCCGCTGAGAGAAAACCGCTGCGCATGTCTTGGAGCGCCGCGTGCGAGTGAAAGGTGGGGGAGGAGGGGAGGAACATAAACACGTAATTGGCAAGTCACGTATTGGTTGGATTTTTATCGGTGCGTTTTGCATCCACTGAAAACAAAGATGTTAACAAATTAACTGGATAGTATGCTGTACGTTTAGTGATATTTTCACAGTTGCGGTCTCGACCGGTCTTGAAATAAAATACCGAGTTCTCAGCGCCCGAGACAAGACCGAGACCAAATGCGGTCGAGTCCGAGACCATCAAAAAAATGGTCTCGAGACCGGTCTCGAGACCAAGACCGATCTCGAGTGCTACAACACTGCCAAACACCACTTCTATTTTGCCTTTTCTCGCTCTGTGTCGGCTTTACGCGGACCCATTGCCATGGCAACCGACAGACAACAGCTCAACGAGCAGATAGAGCAGAGATTACCGATCAGGGGAATCAACACCAAAAAACAAACATTTCCCACACAAAAAAGGAGCAAAAACACCAAAACAGAACATTCAGTCTGTTACATTATGCCGTCAGGCTTGATGTCTATATTGTCTTAATAAGTTTTCGCCTGAGCACAGCGGTGGTTGATTAGCTGATTTAATAGATTGGCTATATCTGATAACAAATGATGGCGCTATGAATATTTTTGTGACAGATTTCTGCTCGTCCTGCATTGGGATAAAATGGTTTTCTGGACATAACTCAATGAATCACATAGTGACTAATAGACGCTGTCCAATCCAGTAATACATATCAATCAGCAGGAGTATGAAAGATATAAAAATAATTAACTATACTATATTAAGAAATTCTATTTAATCCTCAGTGCTACATGAATGCAAGTTAAAACATTTTGCAACAAGTAAATCAAGTAAATTAAGTCCAATGTTAGGTCTGTGTAAGCTAAACGTGAGAATGAGACGTTCTATACACACACATACTGGCATATGCTGCCACCCCTGGAAAAATCCCTGCCACCTTCTTGCCACCCCATAAATATTTTTCTAGATCCGCCCCTGGATGTGCTGTAAAATCATAAAGATATGTCTGGTGGAGATAATGCTATCCTTGTTAACCAAAACCACCATCACTACAGGTTACTGCCATCTGCTTGCAAAAACATGGAGATAAAATGTAACACAAAAAGGTACAGATGTCCAATTGTCCCTGTTTGGGTCAACCTCAGTTTAATTTGATTTGATAAGCCTGAATAGAGACTGATGATTGTTGCGGTTATTATTGTAATACTTTCATTTTGTTTGTACTTTTAACTGCAACTGTTCTTTGCTGGCTGCAAAACAAATTATCCATTGGGGAAAATAAAGTTTATCTTTGCTTCTTTTTTTTTTTTTCTTTTAGATTCCTCTGTTGCTCACAGACACAATGTGACGTCCCCCTCCACTTTACATGGAGGGGTTCGTCTTTTTGTTCATTGTTCTTTGTCCCAAGGCACACCGGAAGTAGCTCCATCCATGATCCGCTCTATAGGCCGTGCTTCGGCATAAAGAGGGAGAGGGAATAAAGAGCGGAGTTATTGTGCAAGTCTGTCTCCCTATTTTTTGTTACGGCTCAACAAGCCGGGTCGTAACACACAACAATTCGGTTACACCTTCATAGATTCCTCAATGGAGATGCACATACTCTGTCCTGCAAGTAACAAAATATAAATGTGCGTATCCGTACAGCAGAGGGCAGTACTGAGTCAGTGAAATTTCGGCATGCACCAACCAGAAATACTGCCATGAATGTACGTGTCGATTGTGCTGGGAACTTTGAACCCCAATCTGTATTGACAGGAGGGAGAAATATGTATCAAAACTGTTGGTCATGTTTTAGGTCTGATTTATTATGGTGGGGTCAATGAAGTCAAACTGGCTTGGTGGTACTGAAACATTTTATAGAATAAAAATAACAGTTTACCTCAGTTTCTGAACAAATTGAAGCATGAAGGGTTTTTGTATTTATGCAGGACAGGAAAAAATCTACAACTACACAACTAATATTGCATTTTTTTCCATGACTTACATAGAACTGAATACATGATTTACCCCATAATTACCTGCATAAGTATCACATATCAGAAAACCTTTCTTATGACAAAGAGTGTGTGAGTGAACACACTGTGGAGGAATAACCTCTGTTTACACTAGGAGAATAGTGATCTATTAATTAGGCCCTAAAGTTCTGGACTGGAGCCATGGTCATATGTTTTTCTGGAACAAAAGATCCGGACCTCCCAAGATGAGTTAGATTGGTTGAATGGAGTGTGACTATATATCAGAGGAATTTAGTACAAAATCCCAGGGAAAACAGCATCCAGTAAATATAGAAAGTACAAGTCACTGTTAAAATGCCAGATTTCCACAGTCTGAACCTGAAACACACAATTAATATTTTTTTGAGAAACAAAACATTGTAAAAGAGCACATAAACCTTTGATTCAATTTCACTTCTAAGATTTACTGGGTTGTTTTCCAAGTACCTTGGAATGCAAATGGTAACCATAGCTGTGTTTCCATTGGAACCAAATCTTTGTCTATTTTCTGCTAATGTCGAAAAAGCACAATTTAACAACAGCAGTATTTACAGTAAATAAGAAATGACATTCAAATCACACCACAATAAGTCTGTTCACATAAGTTTGCATTAGCACTATCAATTCAACACACTGGAATGACACATAACTTTTTATGAACTGTGATGCTGTGAGAGCTCTGGTACAGCCAGCTGCACAATGTACAAAAAAACTCCAAAAACAAACCATCATCCTCCTACTACTTCCTGTTTTCTTCTTTGTGGTTCTGGACAGTAGTAACATCTGGCTGTTGATCACGTAATGGCCAAGCAACCAAACATGGTGGTATCCGGATAGAAGCAGAGAACAGCCAATAGAAATATTGAGAGAGAACATGAGAAAGTGAAGAAATGCCGAGGCCTCTCAGGGAGAGTCTGGCAGGGGAAGGTAGCAGTAGTGGCCATGGCTACTGCAGTGAGGCTCATACTGGAGATCAGTTTGACAGATATGTCCGTCAAACTGATATACAGTATCAGTGAGGCGAGGAAGTCCTGGATGAGGATGAAGAGTTTGCACTTCATCCTCATCTAAATGACTTCCTTACACCACTTGAGGAAGTCGTTTAGTTTATTTTCCTTCTCCACACTCCCTCCCTCATTCCTTGTCGATGTCCATGCTGTGACCTGTGATGGTTGTCATCCCATCCCAGACCACCGTCATGTTTCCTTTCAGCTTCTGCTCCACCTTTCCCCCATAGGCATCTTTAGCCTCCCTCATACAATGTTCCACTTCCCTGTGCACTAATTTAATCTCCACCTTGTTTTTGCTCCTGAAGGCCATCTTTTTCCTATTAAGGATGATCCCCTGAGCCACCCACAGTTTGTTTTGACCAACCCCTCAGTCGAGGGGTTGGTCAGCCTCTCCATGTCCTCGTCTTGTGAATTCAGCAGCACATCCCAGTCTGTCATTTCATAAGTATTTTAGGGCATCTTCATATTCAGGAGTCCATCTCCTGATGAACCGTCTGCTGACCAGCTGGCTACTAACAGGGGGAAGGAGGGGAACTGCGGCTTCAATTAGACCAGGTTATGATCAGTGGAGGGACGCTACATGTCTCCCTCTTGTTGGCGTAAAATAAGTCAGTTGTCTTTTTTGCTGCTGAATCCAAAACCTAATAAGATGCTGTCAGAGTGGAGTCCATAGTAACCAGAATAGATAATGACCGCTTCCACAAAGAGTTAACATGGGTTACACCAAAGGCTGATTTTTGAGTTTGCATTTCTTGAAAGCTTTTGTATCTCTTTCAGTTCTAATCGCAGTGAACGCCTCCGGCTTGACAGTAGCATCTGGAATGAAGTCAGCTAGCCACTTCCCAGAAAAAAAACCATACTGAACCCACAGTAAATCTGATGTTCGATCAGTGCAGACTGATCACGGATCTTTTTTGGCGGTGAATTCACATCCCCCATAGTTACAGAGGGAATTAATGGCTTAACTCAAATCGCCTGTAGCTGTCCATTAGTTTAGCCGTTGAACTGGCCTTGGTCCCTGTGTCTACTTCTCAGCTCAACAGTTGTACTGTCACACAATAAGTCATTAAAAAAACATGTCGCAGATTTGTCTGTCTTCTTTGAGGTTTTGTTTAGTAAACCTATTTTGATATGACCAAAATAAAAACACCTCATCCTAGCAAAAAAAAAATTATTGCAAAATGGGTGCCCCCCCACACCCCACACCCCTATTTGCTGTGTTTCCATGAAGCAAATGTATTTTCTAAATGTCAAATTACACAATTATATGGTCAATGGCAACACCACTATAGTATGTGGGACAAAAAAAATGTAAAAGATTAAAAAAGACATGGCACTGCAGGACAACTTGAACAACGTCTGCCTCTACAGCGCCATCTATCCCTTCACAACTTGTTACTTTTCAGTTTATGAAACCTGAAAAGAAGCAATTCTGTTCCTACAGCCATATGCAACATTTATTTTGGATATAGTTGTCAGTAATAACTGCAACTATTCCTGTCGAAAACTTGATATGTTCAGTTTTGTCAAAAGCAATAATAATTATTGCGATTCCAATAATCCTTTGCAATGCTTTCACAGCTCAAGCCTCATTAAATAAAAATATAAATACTTGCACAAATATTTACTTCCTTTAAGTAGACTGACCTAATTCAACAGAGGCCCAGCCAAAAGGTGCCAGGAGTCTGACAATGAGTTGAGCCTGGAGAACAAACCACTGTAATGTCTTTATAACACATCATTCATCATTGCATATTTCACCCAATGTGTCAATTTATTTTCTAAATGAAAGCTGTTCTGCACTTTAACTCAAACTGAAAAGTTTTGAATACACGATAAAAGATTTGTCTGTAAAAGCATCCCAAGCTTTTTAAGAAAACACAATGAATTTTACAAAGTTTTTATTTTTGGGTTTTATGACAGTTCTGGCCCAAATGTCTGTCTGCCTCTTTACATGCCAGTTAAATATTGAGGACGGTTCATTCGTAAATGTTAAGCATATGTGAGATTTCACATCCATGCTCGGCTCTCATCGCTGCTGCGGTTTTCACTCGGCTTTTTCATTTCCTCTAACAGGCTTGTTTTGTCTTCACCGTACAAACTGAACAACATTTATTTCTGTTGAGAGTTGTTTTAGTCCTTGTGCTGATATTTAAAATTCTTGTATGGAATCAAAATGGTATAATTGTGTTCCAAGCTCTGTATTCCTGTTAGCTCCACACAAAACTCATATTGAGGCCGTTAACCTATGAAACTTGTCTAACAGGTTGTTCACACACACTAACACACAGCAGCTGTGTTGAGCTAATAGTACATTTCCAACTTTTTTTATGAACCGTGTGATGCTGAGAGCTCTGGTGGAGCCAGCTGCACATTGCCTGAAAAAACTAAAACAAACCATCTTTCTCTTTCCACTTCCTGTCGTCTTCTTTGTCGTTTTCACCAGTAGTAACATCTGGCTATTGGCGTGTGACATGTGATGCAAAAAAAAGTGTTTTCACCTCATCTTAACGCAAAAGGTTTTGATCAAAAAACGTGTTTTCGAAATCGGAATGTTTCCATAAAGCAAATTTATTTTCGTAATTTCAGTTCGTGTCTTTATGGTTAAAGGAAGCGCAGCTACTGTCAGTTATTTCCAAAGCAAAATATTTACATACACGTCACTTCACATCTGCGTCCTTCCAAAATTAGATTTAAATTAAAAAACGTTTCAAAGTTTTTAGCAGATTGTGTCCTTCAGAGCAATTTAGGTATGCCATCTTCATCTTAGCTATCTAGATAATAATAATACCCCAGCTAAACTTTGAGCTAAACATTGTTCCAGAAATGTTAACTTCCATTACTTTCTACACATAGAGAAAAAAAAATCTTCAAAGATACAATGATCTCATGGATCACTTAACTAGTTTAATGCCATTAGGGAAATGGACACAAAATTAATTTGTGAACAAAATCTGACCGTGGATGTTTTTGAATTCAAAGTAAACAGAAATTCACCGGATGCAACAGAATTTTGTTTTGCTCATAAATATCATCTGCAGCCATCCTCATTTCATGTTTTTTTGCTGAAACCAAAAAAAAAATCAAGCCTTGTTGTCAGTTGTAGCAGAAGTGAGCAAGTGAACCTTGTGGGTCTCCCTGCTGAGTATGTGCCGCAGTTCATTCAAGCAGAAGTGGAATGCCACGTCTGTAATTACTGAACAACAGGGAGCAAAAAGTCGGAGGAAGGAGTGGGGAGATTGGGCGAACAGCAGAAAGGCTGAAAGTTTGGAAAACAGGCGACAAACCACTGAGTCAAAACCCACAGTCATTTATGTCTCTGTTTACTTCATTCTAGGAGACAGACATGAGTATACTGTAAATAAGATAATACACAACATAAAAGAGGTAAATATTAGATAAAGGTATGCCACAGGAAATAAATGCAGGCATTTGCTTAAACTTGTGTTCCTTAGTACACAGGACAGCAGGTAGAGCAGAACATCCTGTAGGTAGAGGTGCACTGATCAGCCGTGGAAGGAAATCTGCCAATTTTTGAGCTAAGATTAGGGATTTGAGCATCAAAGGCTGATACATTTTCTGATACTTTCCCTATTCATTAAATCTATAATTACTAAGACGTCTCACAATTTTTTATTGATAAACACTGCATGTACTGTAATGGTATTTATGAGTTTGCTAAACATGAAATAAAGATTAAATAACATCGGTGCGACAATATGGAGAAACAAGAATTCATCTTTTTATGTTTACAAATCAAAATATGTTTTTGAAGTAATCTCTAAACAGTTAAAATATTATATTGTGTTTTGACTTGTACTCATAGTTAGGGCTCAGTCTTTTCCTACCTTGAATATTATTCTAAATAAAAAGTAAAGCACTCTTGTGCTTCTCAAACAGTAAAATCTGCATTTATAATAATGACGTTTCTGATACGGGCGCACATGGGCAACTGCCCAGGGTGGTGTCTTGTGGGGGGGCAGCGTGAGCTAAATTACACCCTGACCCCAGCCCTGTGTTGCTTAACAATCCTTTTAGTGGAGCGCCAACAGAATTCAGCTAAAAGCTAACACAGTGTTTTTTCTGTCCATCTCTCATTATTTCTTTTATTATTATTATAATAATTATTATTACTATTATTATTATTATTGACAGCCCAAAAATCTGCAACACAAACAGTTTGAAAGTGGAGAAGGTTTTCAAACTGGAAGAGCGTCGTCAATCAGACTGACAAACCTGTAAGCAAATCCTGAAAACATAAAGGGTCAAACTAGGAACCGCTCCGCTCCTTACTTCAATATAAGACTTTAAAACATAGGAAATGATGTCGCGCTTTAAGCACTTACCTTCACATCCGGGCTCATAATAATCACTTAGACTTACTTCCACAGGCAAAGTCAAGTGATAACACCAACAAATTTGTACTTTGTGACACTTAACTTTGACAAGAAAAGGTTAAGGTATTTTAACATTGCGTGGTTTTGTGTCATGATATCTTGAGTGACCCTTACTGGGACATACCTAACTGAAAATCCACTAAATTACTATACTTGTCAATGAATTCTCTCTTTTATGTGTCACAGGGAAGAGAACAAAGACTTATAGTCAGTTAAAATCAACCCCAAGGACACAAACGAATAGTTTTATGAGTCGGTATCAGCCAGGAAAGGCTTGATCAATGCATCTCTACATTTAGGGGCCAAAACACTGAGGACACTGTCATCCGTTCATACATCCATTTTCTGACATGGTCAGCAACAACTTATGCAGATGAAAACTTAAAGACAGACACAGTAAAGGGAAATGATTCATCCGTGATCCAGGCGGTTTGGCAACAAAGCAAAAATTCTTCATCAAAACAATGACATAAGACAGTACATATTTGCTAATATTATTTTTGTTCATAAGTGATACTGCAGAGTAGTTACATATTCATTCTTGGAAATCCAACATAAAAAAGGTATACAGAACTACTGGCAAAAGACATCCACAACTCAGACAGGAAAGGGTTCATATCATCAAATACATAACCAATTACATTTGCACAAACTTGTTATAAGGAAATGTAGTAAAATATTACATATGTAGTAAATAAAAAAACAGTATGGAGTAGGTGATATTCACACCCAGGCATTTTAACATGTTATAGAAAACATACCCTGAATGACTGTGTCTCTCCCAAAGTCAACAACAAAGACAAGGTTCTGATCTCTCTGCCCCCTAACATGTCAAAAATTTGCAAACCTCCCCAAGCACTTTCTATAACCCCAAAAATTATTCTGCTGCAAATTGTTTTGAGTTCAGTTCATAAATTTGTTTCTTGTCTGGTTTCAATTCCTCATTTGGGAGGGTTTTGCCTGTTGACAGAATCTAAGCCATGGCAAGGCCAGAAGACTCTCCCCAACTACAAGTACTGCTCCCTTTTCTCTGGTGGGGTACTTTTAACATTTGGTCTGCAATTCAGAGGGGAAAAAAGACATGTTTCAGTGAAAATACAGTCACAGTGAACAAATTAAACCAGAAAGACACATTTGTAACACCTAGAGATCACTGTAGTTGACACCGCAGATCAGCGCAATGTCATGTTTCAGTTCATTCTTAACTTTCAGCCAACGACAGGAAACAAAGGGAGGTATGGAAGGTATAGACAGGGATGATATCTTGCTTCTCAAAGAAAAGTATCCTTTAAGAATCTCTATTTACAATGAAGACTCAAAAGCTGGTGAAATGAAAGAAGACCTAGCCTACGTCTTTCCATTAAAACTGGCAAGGTGAAAGAAAATGGGAATCCTGATCAAAAGGTCCAAATTTGGGGCCAATAATGTGACAGGAACGATAGAAGGGAATTCAGTGGTTGGACAGTCAGATAGTCCTCGATAAAAAGGCGGGGCTGATCAGTCAGGGAAACTAGTTTCACTCAACAACTCTGCCCTGAATTAGAGGAGAGAAGAAGACAATCACAGAAGAACAGGGTAAGACAGGAAGGGAAAGAAGGAACACAACAATACTTCTGAGATTCCCTGTGTTACAAAGTCAAAATCTCTGTGCTGTGTTAGTACAAAGTGATGAAGATGGGCGGTTTACTATGTGGGCGCTGGCTAAAAATGTGAGGGATAAAATGAAGTTTCACAGAAATTAGTCTCCATGGACTGTTTATTAAAAATAAAACAAAATCAATTAATTGGACGAAATAAATAATTGTATTTTATTCCAGTACTCAGACTGTATAATAAGGTTAAGGTGTCTCCAGATATGGTGCCACAGTAATGACAGCTTAGCAAAAGTCTGGATTTAGAGGAACAATTTATGTCTGCGCAAAGGGAACTAGAAATTGCCTACAAGCATACCTAGAAATGTTTAACCTTTCTGAAGTAGAGCTCTATGAAAAGTTATGAGTAAGTCTGTTTTCTGAAGTTGATAACTCAGTAGCTTGGATAAGGAGAAACGCTAAATCAGTTAATATTAACGTTCTAAAGTATCACAAGAAATGGTTGCTAATTTTGACTAAAATACTGATTTCTGACGCAAAATCATATTGGCTGAGGTTGCTAACAAAATCAGTTCACCTGATTGGGCGATCATTAATCTTTCCAGATAAGTTCAAAATAACTAAGACCTAAAAAAAAAACACAGTTTTTAATGCTTCACATGTAACAGTTTGCTGCAAATTCGAAAACCTTCCTCTTCTCTTGGTGATTAAGGCCTCATTGGCCTTCATCAGCTAATGAGGCAGATTAAGGCAACAAACAGCACAACTAACGAAATCACGGAGCAACAACTTAATTGTTCAGCTGAGGAAACAGCAGCCAACTCAACATCTTCAACTCCCTGCAAAATGGCATTTCTCAAATCTGAACCCTCTTTAACGGTTAATAAAGTGTTTGTACTTTACATTACTGTAAGCATTGTATTGGCTGGACTTTTTCAATAAGTTGTTGAGTTAAATCTTCTCCAAGTAGGATTCTTGCTAACTTCCCTGCAAAAACCTAAGTAAAGAAAGTTGTCAATTTAAAGCAAAGTATTGTTCATATGATGTTGTATC
This sequence comes from Poecilia reticulata, assembly GCF_904066995.2. Taxonomy (NCBI): domain Eukaryota; kingdom Metazoa; phylum Chordata; class Actinopteri; order Cyprinodontiformes; family Poeciliidae; genus Poecilia; species Poecilia reticulata. The sequence continues at coordinate 32,071,850 of NC_088834.1, forward strand.
TGTATTTATTACTTCCTAAAATGCCTAGTAATGAAAACATTAAACCTCTGTAGATGCTAGACCGCTAGCTTAAACCACATTAGCTTAGACCTATGCTAACGCTGACCTAGCTGGCAGATATTATGTAAAAGTACAGGAATGACATCAATGTTGCCACCTAAAGCTGAATTAATATTAACGTTTCAACTAAAAATAAGAAAAGGAGAAGATTTTGTTTAAACCCTAAATCTTTTACCATTCTATGACTGATAGCTTTTCATAACTGTGGTTCAGTAAAAACTACTGGAAGCCCTTCTTTTACATTACTTGACATTCTTTCTTATTTAAAAGGAGAAAAGGAATTTCCTATAGCTCTACAGGTTCTCCAGTCGGAAAATAACAGGACACTCCAGAATCAAGTGTTTTTGAGGAAAAGAGGATGCAGGAAAAAGGAGCAGGCCAACTGTGACCTTTTCTTGGAAAAGTTAATGGCTTTATTATCTGGAACAGTGGCGGACCAGCCCTTTCATATACACAAATGAGGGCAAAGTGATGTGGGAGCACCAAGAGGAAACTCAAGAGCCAATTTAATGTAACTGCACAGTTCAGCTGTAAAATGTTTGAATCTGGGTTTAGCTGCAGGTAATGCTTCTGTTTTGTCTGTTTTTAGGTCGTATTTCTTAAAATCTGTTGCTACAAATGATATGTTAATATATTTTCTTTCTGCGATTAAAGTATACAGGTGCTTTTTTTTTTAGCTTACTATTAGCTTATGGGTTTTTTCTTCAGATACAGTGCAATTGCATTACAAAGTAGCTTATTGCTCATTATTTGTGTCTGCAACATAGCTTAGAAAAAATTATTAAACGAGGCAGTGTTTAAAGCAGGACCTTCAGTGTTAGTAAATGGACCATAATGAAAACTTTCCCTCTTTCTCTTCATGCAGAAACCAATAGTAATCAGCCACACACATGCTCATTAGAGATAAAGCAATAGGCTAATGGAACAATTCACTTCCGCTGTTGCAGTTCAGATTGTGTCTCTTGATTTAAGTCAGGTGAAAACCAAGCTGGTTTTTTTTTTAATGAGAAAGGCACTGGAGCATTCTGGACACTCCAGTACATTCATTAATACTTTATTTACCAATGTAAAAGCATGGACTGAAAATGATTGTTTGGTTTTTGTTTTTTTATTACAGTTTCTCTGATTTCTGATGTCACACAACCTCACTGCACCAAGTGGAATCGGACACGTTATTGAGGATTAAGAACACCAACGTAGCTCCAACCAGGAAGCACAGGACATGCAGGTAGAGACTCTTTGAGTTTTGCTGTGTGGGAACTTTTACATCCGAACCCAAATTCCAATACTGAAATAAAATGAATAAGACATGAGCTGTCACATACATTTTATGTGGATTTTTTTTTTTCACCATGAGGTGACGTTGTGTACATTCTTAGGAATTCACTTTGTGGTAACCTTACATGCCTAAACAAAATAGCTTTGCTCTTGGCTTTCGAAAGCAAAAAATGGAGACCAAGAACAAAGTTCAAGAATCAAAACAATCCTTAAGTGATCAGAATTATCACTGACACCGTAGTTCCACACAAAGAAGGTTTTTTTGTGTTTTTATTTTCTGCACAACACTGTATAGTGACTTTGCAGCAGATGAGCTCCTTCCACTCACTGCATTAGCTTAAGACCGTGTAACATTGAGCTGGACAAATACTCCTTTAGAGTCTTAAAAATATGTGATGCTGGTAAATCATGTGATTGTGTCTAAGTCTAGTGTGTAAGTGCGGTCTGATAGCGCAAAGGATAGTCTTTCTGTTTTGTTTCATTTTTCATTATTTGAGAGAAAGAAACAAATAAAAACTAGGTTGGTGCCCAGCGTGTCCTCTGCTCTCTGTTTGGGGAACTGCTGGAGGTGTTGGGGTTGGGTTTTTTTTTTTTACACGTACTCCCTGGCTGTGGAAGGCTGTGATTGACGATAATACTGTTGCCCTCGCATGTCGTCTTTAGAGCAGGAGCAGCACAGCAAGGAACCGCCCAGAACGGTCAGGCTGGCAGCGGCCCAGCCCACGAACAGTGCCGAGCCGAACTCGTACCTGCGTAGGAAAAAGAGTGGAAAGAGACAGGAAAGCATTTATAGTCAGTCAAAAGAGTTTAGATCAAAGTTTCACAAAATTGTTTACCTGTTTTCAATTTAATAACTTGAATAAATCGATCCACCTCAGAGTTGTGCTCTAAAATTAGAATTGTGCTAACATCTCATGTTGCAACATTTTTCGTCATAAGAAATCCTGTCCCATGACGCGTTAACTAATTGCTGTTAGCATGTGATTTCAGGTTAAGTAAGGGTGAGCAAATATTGTAAACCCTGGTTGAGGTCAGTGGTTTGAAACCTCGGGTCTACAGTCAAAACTAGAAGTTTACATACACCTAATAAAAAGACACCAAACTTTTCTTGTTTCAGGTCAGTAAGAATTACCAGAATTACATAGATATTTGTCAAGTGCCATAATAATGGGAGAAAGAATATGAGATGTATTTATTAATAAAAAGCAGAATGTTAAAACCTCCACCCTATGAGAACCTTGTTTAAGTAGTTAGGTTTTTATCAGAATCATTGTTATTCACCAAGTCTGCACAGACAAACAATCTGACTTTTGTTTGGCTTTGCTCTCAATAAAGACATTTAAAAAATACATATATAAAGAACACTCAAAATGAAAAAAAATATATACAATCATTTTACAAAAAAGGAAAACATGGTTGAATTAGTGGAAAAATATTAGGTACTGATCTGGGCACTTTGTTGCAGGTTCATCAGAGATGGAGGAAATAGTCTCTGTGGCAGCAGGTTTTTGCAAAGCGCTCTGTTGTGCCTACCTGAAGGTAAATATTGAAAACGTTTGTGTTGAAACAGATGGGTGGCATCTGCAGAGATGTTAGCTGACCTTTTCCTGACCCTAGACCTATACACGTTCTGGATGGGTTTTAGGTCAGCCTTGATGATGCTCTCTGCAGACCTAGCTGGCCTGTTTTGTTGTTTTGTTGATGAGCCAAACCACACAGGTGGGCCTGATGCATCACCAGCTTCCTGATGCATCACCAGCATCAGGAAGCTGGTGATGCACTGAGAGGTGGAGGCTGGTACTATGAACATGTTGAATACCAAACTGAGGTCCACAAGCAAGATCCTTACCTATGTCCTTTGGTAGTTGAGACACTGCAGGGTGAAGTTTAGTTGACTGTTTCAACCGTTGACCTGTTTGCAGGTCAACAGTTGACCTGCAAACAGATTGCAAAGGGCCCAACAGGGTGCTCGAGAAGTTTCAAAACTTGTCGCTAAAAGAATTTCAAGACCATAGACACCAGGGTAAACACTGTGGTCTTTTAACCCATTGATTGTGCGTTTCTTGGGGACAGGGATGATTGTGGAACATTTGAAAGTCTAGGGAACCTTGCTCAACTCAAGAGACCTGCTGAAGATCTGGGCCAGTTGGTCAGCGCAGGTTCTCAGGCAAGAGAGGGATTGCATATCATCAAGATTTGTTGAAGGATCCTATTGACATCTTCCTCAGAGATCTCAAGTCCAGGCAGGGCGAGGACAGGAGAGTGGTTGATGCATACAGAGTTTTTGTGTCAGAGTGTCCGGTCTGTAATCTCTAGTGGAGTCTCTGTCACCAGCAGGGTTTGTTCCAAGCACACACAGGCAGATGGCAACAAAAGCATTGGTGGCTAGCATTGTGCTGCGCTTTTACAGAATACAGAATTTTACAGTCACACCACTGTTCTATCAATATTGATACTAAAGAGAGGTTGGCGATAGAGGGACAACCTGGCAGTTGAAAATGTATTTACCTTCCTAGCAGGTCTGAGCTGCAGAATCAGGATGTAATGCCATGGATGGTACATTTTGTTATACAACAAACAGCAACTTTACAAGAGTATGAGATATAACCCGAGCAAGTACATACCTGGCATTGAGCGGTGTATTTGGGTTAAAGAATTGGTAGGACACTTGAGTGGCGTACCAGGACACAGACACGAGCGTGCAGAGACCTGCGAAGGAAAAAGGCAAGAGATTTGTCTCTCTGCTTTAATTAGGGGTGCTACAACTAAACACAAATGGAACGCAGTGGATCTGTGTTTAGGTCATCTTCCCCTCAGGGATGAGTTTAATTTATGTCTGAGGTCAGAAGCTAAAATGACCACTTCCTGTTTACAGCAGGGGCCTTAACTGCCTAACAGAATCCTACATTCAGGCTAGAAAAATGTGAGATCTCTTGTGAAACACACACTTTACCGAAGCTACACCGTGTGTTCCTTTCTGGAATTAACCCCACCTGCGAGCAGGAAGAGAGCTCCTCCAGTGACAGCAATACGGGTCTTGGTGGATGGGTTGTTATCTCCCACCTTGGTGCACTTCATCCCTACGACGCTGACGATGATGCCGATAAAACCAAGGAGCACTGATATCACCATGAGAGCCCGGCATGTCTGAATGTGGACTAGATAAAAGAGAGAGAAAAAATGAGCAGGAAACGTAGGGCGTAGCATCGTGTAGCACAGAGTAGCATGGAGAAGCAGTGGGTCGGTGTTACAGATACTTGGAGAAGACGCAGAAGGATAAAGAGAAGGAAAGAAAGTAGTGGACAGTTTTCAAAACAAATAATTTCTCAGTTCTTCAGTTGGAAAAACACCCAGAAAAACTCTGGACATTAAAGTGATAATTTCGAAGGAATTACAACACAGATGCCGCAAAGGACTGATGGGAGACCGCATGCATTTATGACGGCTCATTAGTCCACCACTGTCCCACTTTTCACAGCATCGTTATCTCCAGCTATTTATTTGTCGGAGCTGTGAGACTGTAGACGTCCAAATCGTCATTCCAGTGTGGCTTTGCTTTTTCAAAATTTTAATCTATTGCCCACACTGACCTCAACACACATAACTTGTGGGAGGAACAAAATTACATAGAACCGTACACATACACACGCACACATACACACACACACTCTTACGTACAGAGCGCACAATGTCTGTATATATGCAGCTGCTGTAGGTGGGACAGACACAGATGAAGCTCTTTCTCTGGCACGGAGCAGCTGTAGGAGGTCCTGTTCTCCATGTTTCACACAGAGAAATTAGTGTGGCTCGGTAACAAAGCTAGATTGTTTTCATTCAGGCCTCCATTGATGCTGTTTACGGACATACTGTGTGCCAACCGTGGTCACTGAAATGAAAAAGTTACTCTAACAGTCTTTGAACACAGCGTCACAAGAGAAGAAAAGAAAATGGAAATTCAAACACACCCCATGTAGAAGTGAGGGACGTGTTTCAGCACCGGCCTGACACACCATTCGTTATTTGACAGAAAAACACACAGATCCATTCACGGTGCTGCAGAGGCTGAACTGGGACGATTTACAACGGCAGCAACAGGATGAACTAACTTTGATGTCTGATTTATTGCTCCAGAGCTGCTTTTAAAGATCTTGAACAGAAAAGAGTCTTGATTTTTTATTTTATTTTTTATCTACTCTGTGTTTTAATCTTTGATTTTAAGTTAAAGGCTCATTGCCTTTGCGCTGCCCAGGCACAGGCTGTGACAGGGCGAGGCGGTGGCAGCAGGCTCATGGTTAGCCTCCTCTGTCTAAACTAAGACTGGTACTGCCAGCCACACTTCCAATGTACCCACTGGTATGTGTGAGCGCGTGTGTGCGCTTAAGTGTGTGTGTGTGTGCAGGCAGTGAAATCTCATTGTGAGGTCACTCATCGCTAATTGGAATATCCAGCAGTGGACAGTAACGGAGTATATTTACTTGAGTACTGTACTTAAGTGCATTTTTTGAGTATCTTCACTTGAGGATTAATTTTGTGGGGAATTTATGATTTTCACTCCTCTACATTTCAAAGACAAATGTTGTATTTTTGAAAAAAATCCTTTCCTGTATCTTATTTTGGAGGGGCAGGTGAGAGAAGTTTTTCTTTTTTTGGAAATAGCTGTCATCTTTTATTGCATGTTTATGCAGACATTTTTCACAGGTGGTGTAGACATTTTGTAGTAGAGTGGTTTTCAGCAAGTTACAAGGTTCTGTAAAAGCGTTCAGAAAACAATACAGCAATGTATTGATATTAGAAAATATAATTTATACTTTCGAATACTTAAGTATTTTCAAAAATAAGTACTTCAGTACTTTAACTTGAGTAAACTTTTGACCAAGCAACCTTTACCTCTAGCTCAGTGAGATGTGACCACGAATATCAATGCTTTTACTCAAGTACTAGAGTCGAGTACTTTGTCCACTACAATATCATATCAGACATCTGATCCAGTAAACACTTCTGGCTATTTTCCATTAAAAAAAATTCTTCTTAGACTCATGATGCTTATATTATTGCGGCAGCATTAATTTGAACTTTGCCGTTTTTCCTTTGGCTAGCAGTATTTTGCTTTCAAATGGTCCAGAGGTTTCTGCCTGGTTCTACAGGCTCCATAAGAAGCCATCAACTGAAATAACAAAACACACTAATACTTCTCTAGCCTCTCTTACACAAAGCATCTCTACAGAGAAAGCATGAGCCACCAAAGGAGGCAGTCACAGGGCTGTAGTGGTCTGCAAATGTAGGGGCTAGCTAGATTTCAAATTCAGAAATACTTTATTGATCCCAAACAGAAAATAAATGAATCCAGCTTGATGTGATGTTGCCGTGACAGGCGGTCTGTGTGACACAGCTGGTCGGTGCAGATGTGGGACCACCACTGTAAAAGTGCGCGGCACACACCATTCCCGGCCATTAACACACACTCAATGGGTTTCGGTGAAGTGCAGCGAGACGGAACGGATCATTGGACCCGGGCCAAGGTTCCTTCAGAAGTTATAACTTTTGAAAATGGAATCAAACTGAGAAGGCTTCGTATTCCACCGACACGCTCATTCCTGCCCACAGCGTATGCACAGCTTCACTCCGGTCCTGCCTTGGCTACGCGTTGCCAGGTTAGAAGCGAGTTTGTCTTTGTGGCTTTGTGACAAAGTGCTTGTGAAAGAGCTTCCTGTTTAGGACAGCACTGTGGATTGAATTATTTATTTTATTTATTGTGACTATTCATTGTCAAAATTTAACCTGATTAGCATGATTGTCACTTATGTGTTTGTTGATTAAGACAAAAAAGGAACAATTTGAAAACATTTTTCAAAGAGGAAGACAGCTAGTCTTTTCAATGCCTCCAAGTAACAACAAACTGATTTGAGTAGATTTAAAAACAAGGTATCTTGGTGATTGCATGTAAGTTGCAACAAGCTGTCCTTTCAGGACTATTAGCTTCCACAACCCATCGTGACTAACGGCTAATCGTACCTTCAGCTTTCAGCTTCACCTTTAGCAAGAAGTTCAGCAAACCAAGCGTTACTCTCCATTATGTTTGCTTGACAGTTCAAGCAGACAAAGCACAGTCTGGTGAACAATTATGCCCACTGTCACATGCTGCTCCTGCTGCAAGTGCATCCAGAACAGCAGAGGTCTCATGGTGCTCTCACTGCCAGATCAAAACAAAGTTTCAATCATACCTGCTGCGTCTTCCCCAAAGCTCCTGAGCTCCTGCCTACGGCAGTGAAGGGAGGAACATGCGCTTCAGTATAGAGTAACACATAAACGACGGCTTGGAAAGTTTAATTTGATGTTTGTCTTTGGTCACTGGGTGTGTAAGCGAACAACGGGGAACAATGCACGTGTGTGGGGAAGACAAAACACATTCTGGGAATATCTTTAGTGTTGGCCTCAACACTGCCCCTTTCTTCTCGTAATAGCGGCTATTCATCCACAAGGACAATACGCTGCTCTTATTGCTGCAGCGGTTCAAAGGAGATAGACGATCAGTTTGGGTGCCCTGGTGTTGAAGATACTACTGATGCACAAAGTCATCGAAGTGTTTGCACTTTCAAGAGAGTGCCATAAAGTTAAGTTCTATGAAAAACAAGATGTTTTTTCTTACTGCACACCACTTCGACTCTCCCACTCCCCCAATTATTTCATTAGAAACTGTAGTGAATGATTTAAGTGGAGTAAAAGATGGATTGACTCGTACAATCCATAATTAAGAGTCTGTGTCCTCCTCAAAAGATCGGTGATGACAAGAGACTCATATTTGGAGCTAATTTATATCTGAACCCTACATTCCTTAGCCTTTCACCACTTTTCTCACATTACATGAACGCAGCTTCATTAAAAGATGCTGCATTTTTAAGTGAGATTTACAGCTTGGGAACTTCTGTGAGTCGAGATGACATCAATCACTCAGGGGGTGTGAGGATATGAATAGGCCAACTACAATAACTCTTATGATTTGTAGCTCAACAACATTTGTAAAAGAGTTTAGAGAAAAACGATGAGGCAGCTGATTAGCAGTCATTCAAAGCCGCATTAAATCTAACAAAGAAAACAGTGCAACAGAGAGTATCTGAAGAAACGTAGACATGCCACTTGTGGTGACGTTAGCAGAGTTTGGCTTTATTGAAGTCATCCAATAAAAAAATGACCACACAGTTGCTCTGAACCATACCCTGCTAGTTTTAGTACGTCATACTAACAATATAATCATAGAGTTGTACACAACAAACCCTTGAGGGTAAGAAAAAAAACATAACACAAAAATGACAGGAAGTAGAACGGTCAAAGGCATTAGTGCACACACTGCAATAACTTCAAGTATCTTTTTTGTATTTACTCAATCAAATTTAAACATCATACTCACTGTCCAGCGAGAGCATGGAGTCAAAGATCTTGCACTGCACCTGCCCCGTACTCTGGGACGCACAGCTCATCCAAAGCCCCTCGTACAGACCTACAGCTGTGATGATGGCATCCCCGGCATAAGACGACTGCTTCCACTGGGGCAGCGCGGTGGTGGAGATGATGCCGATCCAGCCGCCCAACGCCAGAAAGTACCCCAGCAACTGAAGACCCGAGTTGGCCATCCTCGCTCTGAAAATCTGTTTCTACTTGTTCTACTTCTCTTTCTCTCCACCTGACTTGGAGCGGCTTACTCTCGAGACTTCTCCTTTCTCTGTGGGCAGTCTTTGTGTTGTTGCTGCTTCTTGTTTGACTTTTCTCCTCACTTTCTTGTCCCTCTAAGCATCACCCCTTCTGTCTGCTTCAACTCACATTTGTGTGATTCTCCACTTTATCTCAGTGTTAACTCTTTCTTGGCTTGTACCCACAACTTGGATGCTTGTTTTGCCTGTCAGCCAGAATGATGAACAAAACTCTCCTCCTCGAGGTCTGTGCTATCCGCTTTCTTTGGGCACCTCTCCAGGGATGAGTCAAAAACAATTTGTGCTGGTCAAAGATTAGACTTGTTGAGGAAAATCGCTGGGCCGGCTCACTGTTTGCATGGCTTCCTTCTGTTCCTTCTCTTTCTTTCTGCCGTTTTGCGTGCTCTCTCCCCCCCCACTGAAGTCCTTTCAACTGGTGCAAGCTCAAGTGGCTAAGTGAGAGGGAGCAGAGGAAAGTGAAAAGCAAAAAAAAAAAAAAAAAAGAACTTGTGGAAACAACAGGCTGAACCTGAAGGGATGGGTAATAGAATTGACTTATGATTGGATTCTGGTGTGTTTTAGCAACGCCTATGGGAGGGAAGAGGGATGGACCAACTGGGAGGAGGGGGTGAAGAAGCAAAGACTGTTTAAAGAGAGACAAAGAGAAAGTAAAAAAAGAAAATGCTGGTCAGGCAGAAACCTACTACAGGTGCAAATGAGGTATTTATTTTTTTGTCTTATATTTTCAACCCAACTAGTGAGTTAACTTTCCCTAAGAAACTCTAGTCGATCCTGTTTGATTGGTTGTCGGATGAATTCATCCCTGAAGAGTTGGCTAACCCAGACTGGAGGTGCAGAGGGAGATGGGGGCGAAATGCAACAAATGCACGTAAATCAGCCCCAAAACAAAGCAGCTGCTGAAAAGGACATGTCACATTCAGACAGGCTCTCAGGAAATTATGTTCCACCAAAGCATGCCACCCCTCATCACCACGGAAACCCAGATGACTCAAGGGAGAAATTCACACAGGAGCAAACAAGAGTTCACCCAACTGTACACCCTTGCAAGCTGCGAACACAGTCAAACTCTCCTGCCTTTTGTGTGTGTGTGTGTTTGTGCATGTGCGTGAGCGTGTGTGTGTGTGGGAGGGGGAGTTGGTGCGACAGCAACCCGTTTTCCCACAGCTGCTCGGCCTGTCAGCTCTACTTGGACTCAGCTCATTAAATTAGCTTAAATTCACTCCAGACTAACACACTAATTCCATTCTGCCTATTAGACTGTCCACACGGCTGTTCTCAGAGACATGGCCGTTCCTCGCGTCTGCAAGAGACATGTCTCACCCCTACCAGTAACACTGTGTCACACACATGCAGCCTGTCTACACGACAAGGATGTCCGTGCGTAACTTCTCGCAGATTCTTGGCCTCGTCAGTGCGTGATGGATGCTCAGGTGGGTTACATGGATTTTCTTTCCACCTTCATGTGCAAAAAAAGGAAAGTGTTCTTTCTACTCATATATGTTTTCAGCCTTGAACTTGAACTCAACTTGCCACAACATTACACACACACCGGCACAAAACGGCTTTCTTTGTCCTGAGTAGATCTGGATAGTTTGCCTGTGTGTATGTGTAGCTGGGTTTCCTCTAGCTATGTAATCGAGCAAATTGGAATTACAGAATGAATTTGCTTAATAGAAATATGGCAATTTCCAAAAAACTCACTTTTACAATAAAACGTTTTTGCGCTAGGCTGAGGTTGTTTCTTGGCTGTATCAAAATTTGTGCATGTTGTAACTAGTCATTACTCCTGGTGGAAAAGACAGAGAAGACAACAGGAAGTGGTATTAGGATGATGATGCTGCATGTGTTTTTTACTGACTTATAGCGCTGTGAACAAGCTTATTCACGTGTGATTTTAACTGGGTTTCTTATTTAACGAAAAAACCGCAATTGTGAAATTGTGTTGTTCGACATCAGCAAAATATCGACAAAGTTTTGCGCACGTTTGTAAGGCTAACGCAGCTTTCTGTTAAATGACAGACTTGACATCTTTGGGTTGGTTGTGGTCGGGGCGAGGAGGCCGGCTGAGCCAGCAAGGAGAGATGAAAGAGGAGAAAAACAAGTGCTCAGTTCAGTGAGAGCCGGGTCGAGTGGCTGGTGCTCCAGAGGGGCTGTCAGGTCCTTACGACTTTGAATCATAACAACTTGCTGACGTTGGTCTTAAAATGACAGCTCTGCTAAAAATGATCCACCCCAGGTTTTGCGCTAATTTGATAGTTTGAATAAAATTACCTGCCATTGTTTTTCTTTTGTGTTCAGATTCAGAAAAGACATTGGGCTGTAAATATCTGAACCATCAACTGGTTGAGGCTTACAACTAGTAAAGTATGAAATGTGAAACATTGAAATACCAAAAACACTGTTTGGAAGTCAAGCTTGGTAGAAGGCTATTCAGTGAAGATACTTTAAGGACTAGCAAACCTACATGAGTCTTCAATTTTTTTTTCACTACAGCCATATTTTCCTTTGTCTATGTTGATAATTTTACTTAATTATGACTAAGCCCTAAACTATTTTGCTTACAATGCAAATTCTGCAAGTACCATGATGGAGGTCTTAGCCACCTTCTGTCCACCAACCTTGGACTGAGTTGGTTTGGAGCATTGACAGCCCTTCTTAGCACAGCGTTACTTGACTCTACTCGGTTAAATCTCTTTTCCACTAGTAAAGGCTATGCGGAACCAGTCCCTTTTCAAAACCCACTACCTTTGGGTTCCAAGCGCATCAAGTCAGGCTGGAGTGACAATGGTGCGGAGTAATTGGTAGTGTGACTCCAAGTCTTGCTTCAATTGGAGGAAGTGTGGGGGAGGGGTTGCCCATTTTGAAGTAAGAAAAAGTTGATGGAAATGGTACATTTCAAAATAACTTCCTCAAGTTTGCAAAAACGTTTTTACACTCAGTCGAAGTGATTTTTGGTATTTCTGAAAAAGAGCTTCTGTGCTAAAGGGGAGATGGAAGCACATTTGACCCACTGTGTGGTTGGTTGTACCAGGTATGTTTCAGTGAAAAATAATTTAGGAAGGAGGCTACCAGATTACTTTTAATATAATCTTTCAATTTGCAATGTTTAATTTAATATATTAGTTGAAAAAAATTATCCGACATAGGCTATCCAATTGTCAAAATCAAAATTGTCTACAAATAATAGAGACTTGGCCTACCTAAGTCTCGATTATTTTATCTACTGAATATATCCAGAAACAGTTCTCTAGCAAAGAACAAATCTATTCTCACTAGAACTCTGCCTTTGTACTTTTAAATGCTAAGTGCTTCATTCTAAATCCATTGTTTAAAGTCTATTGAATAGGAAAACTGAAAGAATCAAAAGTTACGTTATGATGTGAAAAACACAAAAAGTTCTCACACCTCGATGTCAAGTGTCAAACTGCGAAAATAAAAATGTACCTAGTCTGTGACAACTATTTTGGAAATTCACACACAAACATTTTTGTAACAGCTCCCTCTAGGCTGCTATTTTTATCGACTGTGACAACCAACCCCTTTCCCTCCTACCTCGGCTCGCAACAGCCTCACACCCAAGATGAATTGAAAACCTGGTGTTGTGGATGCAAAGCAGGAACATAGAGGAGGAGGAAGTTCAGACCACCTCTTTCACTGATCATAATGGACAACATGAGTTTCTTGGCAATCAAATGAGATCAACTCCAAGCGCTAACAAGGACCCTCACAGAGTGCAGTGTTATGTGTTTCACTGAGATATGGATCATATCTTCATCTCCAAATCGTGGTTTTTAAAGTCATATTAACAAGCTCACTCTTGCATGATTTTAATTTCATTCCTTATTTAATGAAAACACCGCAATAGCAACATTGTGCTTTTTTGGCATTAGCAGAAAGTAAACAAAGATTTGCATGCATTCCTAATGGAGCTAGAGACAGATTTATGAAGAGCATAATAAAAGCAGCTTAAAGTCAAGATGGAGACATCAAGAAGACATAATACTGAAGAGCAAGCTCCGGGCAGAACAATGTCAAAAATGTTTGATCAATGAAGAAGGGTATCACAGGCTTCAGCCAGAGAGAGGATAGGGCAGATGAAAGTCTGGATAGGGCCAGATCATGTTCTTTAGCAGGTTTAATTTAATAAACTCAGAAACCTCCTTTCCTGCCCCAAGCCAGACAGTCATCATGTCCTCCTTTGATCCACAGCTTCTCTGTCATACCTCACAGGTTCTGCTTCTACATGTTTGTCTTCTGCCAAATCAGGAGATGCTGGTAGTCCCTTTACCTGAACCCCCCACCTGTCTGTCTCCAGGAAAGTATGAAGATGATGAAGCAGCAGAAGCAACTGAACTGGAGCACAACTGCACATCCAAATGGTGCCAGCCCCAGAACCCGAAAGGCCTTTGTAGAGCAGTTTCTCTGGGATTCTGCTGCACCTCTTCAACCTTAACCTGACTACTATGTGGGACTCATAAAGTACTTTCTGAATTGAATTTAAAAAGGACAGATAAAATCTTTGGTAACACTTTATTTGAAGGGGTGTGCATAAGACTGACGTCACACTGTCGTAAACATGACATAACATCTGTCATGAACATGAAGTCTTTATGAATGTTTATGACTGTTGTCATGAAGTGTCATTCGGTAAATAATGACACTTTAAAGCAAAGTTGCTCTAAAAGTTGCATTGAAAGTCAATTAAAAATGCCAACTTTGCATTAAATTATCATAATTTACAGAATCATGGCACTTTTAATGGACTTTTAATGCAACTTTTAGAGCAACTTTGCATTAAAAGTGTCATAATGACACTTCATGACAACTGTCATAAACATTAATAAAGACTTATTTATGTTCATGACAGATGTTATGTCATGTTTATGACAGTGTCATGTCAGTCCTATGCCCACCCCTTCAAATAAAATGTTACCAAATCTTTTACTAATTGTTTTCTAAGTCGCCTGTTTTGTTGTCATGAAATTGATTCACATTTTAAATTTAGACAACTTTGTCTACATGAATGGTTCGTATGTGAGAGTTAAGGGGTTTGAGAAACTTCTCTGACCTTAATCTGACATCCACTCTGTTGTCGGAATATGTACCAACAACATTGTTGCTGTGGATACACTCGCACTGTCCTTGTGCCTCTTGGTTTATACCCCTGTGAGACAAATCTCCTGCAATTAGGAAAGCACCACATGTGGTTAGCACATTCTCATGTCCGTGCACAGACAATAAAAATCTCATGGGCCCATCAGATTAAGCCTGTCATGACTACTGAGAAACCCTTGTGGACATGTAAATGGTATAAGACTATTACGATATAAAACAAAGCGGACAAGTTGTGGGCTATTCTCAGAGGTGGAACCAAGTCATTAATTTTCCAAGTCGCAAGTAAGTGTCAAGTCTTCCCACCCAAGTTCTGACTAAAGTCATTTAGTCGGTCACAAAAGAAAAGTTCTAAGTTGTATCCAAATCCTAAACCTCAAAGCATATTAGCGATCTATGTTTTTGCATCCACCTGAATAATGTGTAGTTGCGCCACTGCCAAGTATGTTATTCAGTCACAATGGTTTATCATTTTTAGACTTATGACATTCTTTTAAAGCATGTATCTGTTTGCCAGAACAGCCAGCAAAAAGGAACTAAAGTACCAAACATACAGTTATAAAGCTGATGTTAATTTTCATATTAAATACAAACAGAAACAAACAAAAAAGACATTTAATTGAGAAAATGACAAGAAAATGTCACCATAGGAAAAATAACTTTATTTACATAAAAGAAAAAAAATATCCCCTTTTACAGTGTTATATAAATTATTCCATACAGTATTATGATGATGAGAAGTGAATTATTTGTGCAACTGCATAAAAGCAAATGTTCTGTCTTCAAGTTGATTTTAGAGGCTGACTACGGGAATACATAATAATAAAAATAATTATTCAATTTAGATAATAGAAGTAGTTGCAATGTTACCGTTAAAGTCACTATTGCAAGGTTAGGACGCTGCAGAGCCAGCTGACCGATCGGCCATCTTGTTTTTTGGTCAGTGAAAGTGAAAACCTGCAGCTCTTTGACCATGTATTCAGAATTGGTTCATTAAAAAGGAAAGTGACAAAATGATTACTTTTGTTGTAAAGCTAACATTGACTACTGACAGTATTAGCTTTGAGTTATGATTCTTTGTGTAACTTTAAAAGTAAAAGTTAGATAATTTTGTTAGTTCTCCATAGGTTTCAACCCAAATGTTTTACATATCCTAATTCATTTCTTCATCATTGTCACCTTGTAATTTGTGTCAGCACATTTTTATCTGGGGGAAGATGGTAAACTGCTTAATTAAACTTTTTTTTCTTAGCATGGCCATGAGCCGGCTCCAGCAGAGGAACCAGGTGCCTCACCTTCCTCGTGATCATTGACTGTCCATGAGGCCAGATCCTGCTTGGGGCTCCAGTCCAAGGTAAATGACAATTAACTTGAGTTTCTACCATTTTCTAATAATTTTACCAACAGTTGTCCTCTCACCAAGATGTTTGACTACTATCTTGTAGCCCATCCCAGCCTGATAAGATACAGGACAAGACAAGACAGCCAAACATTAGGCTACAGACCAAAGATCTCCCTGGCAGCTCTTTGGTCTGGTCCATGGTGGAGACGTTAGAGTCTGATTGAATGTGTGGACAGGTGTCTTTTATACAAGTAACTCATTTTTAAAATGTATTTTATTTGATTGTTTTCTGAAACTTAGAAAGTGGAAAATATCACAGTAGGTAGATGGAAACGGTAAGTTAAAAAAAAAAAACTTTCTCAATTTTTCTTTTCTTTTTTTCAGTCATTTGAGGTTGCTTTTGGCTCTTCCGGAAAAGAGTCAGTGCACTAAAGGGAAATTTACTGAATAAGTTCTGACACAGCGAACGTTCCCAGTCCAAACCTTTAGACTGGAGGGGAGGACCTGGAGCCTGAACTGCCTGTCAACAGTCACTCCAGGCTGGGATGGGAATGATGAAACGCTCCCTCTGACTGGTGGTCGTGAGAGGCTTGGAAATTGTAAAAGTTCAAACCTCCAGTCCAGAGTGGAGGACTGTCAGCCTGGAGTGGCTGGCAAAAGGCAATCTGTATCTTACCAGAGGCAATAAACCCTGAAAAATTTCTATGTCCAACCCTGCAGCCTGGAGGGGATGGAATCACACCTAATTCACTTTTTTATTCATTATTATTATTATTATTATTATTATTATTATTATTATTATTATTATTATTATTATTATTATTTATTAATAACGACTTTTTAAAAGTTTGCTAAAAGTCTCATGACAATTTTTATGGATACATAGCTAATAACACATAAATGATAGGAAAGTAATAACAAAATAAAAGCAAAACACTAGTGGATCATCACAAAAACAAAGTCTGTCACCATCAGCATGTGAAGCATATGTATTTACATATTTTCAATACTACTTGGAGACAATTTATGCAATATGAAAGACACTACAAGTCACATCCCAATAATTACAATAGTTTATGTTCTTGTTGCAATAATCCCATAAACCATGCTGGTTGTAAGCTGCAATTACCATACACCCAAGTTTTTCTGCTAATGCTAAAGAGCTCGTATGAGAAGGCGGTGTCCAAATGAATGAATGCAGACTAACCTCAGAAATGAATAATGAATGTCTGTGCTTTGAAGAGAGCTCCTCCGGTCCAGCTGAAGGCCCCCTCCAAGAGACTTATTATGGGCAGTAAACAGAGCTACTGTGGCCTGTTGTAGATAGCAGACGATTGTTGTATCCCCAAACGAAATGATTGCAGACATTTAGTTTGGCAGCCTAATGTTTGGCTGTCTTGTCTTGGTTTGTTTTCGTGTTGCCGTGAAGCGAAAGTGTTATTAGAGTTTTGAATGTCTAATGAAACTCAAAAGGTTCCACTCTTTTCATCCTGCTGTTTCCTAGGGTTAGGACACAGCAGGTCAACCGCATTGAAATACAAGGGCAGGAATATATGTCACATAAAAAAGTAATTATACCTAACTCTAGCTGCACAGCTGCTATTTCCAATCTTGCCAAAACTTTCCTTCCTGGCCTGTTTGTTTTTTCTCTTGGTCTTTTGTGATGCTATTTCTTCATTAATGTTTTCTAACCGACCTCTGGGGCCTTCACAGAACAATGGTCTCAAACCGAGAGGAGCTCACACAGATGGACTCATTTTTAGCTCCCCAATATCTCCTCTCTGTTTGCTCCAACTTGTGCAGCTCCTCGACAGGGTACAGTGGCTTCTACCAGTTATGTCTGTTTTCTTTTCCTCTCCTCACATTTTCCAGACCCCTGTCGCACTAAGCCGAGCTTAGCAGTCAGCTGAGCTGATCAAAGACTGTGGCCATGCAGTGGCTAACAAGAGGCGAGAGTTCCCAGTGACATAGGACCTCCCAGCGGGTTTACACCACTATAGACTTACTGTAATTGGAATGAATGTGGGGGGATGAAAGCCAACCGTCGGCTCTACGTATTAGATCGAATGACCTGAAACGATTCAGAAGTTCCCAGATGAACTGTTTTGCCAAAATGGCTGAATATTGTTAAGAAAATTGATGTGATGGAACGAGTGTCCTTCATTAGCAGATTCAAAGATGACATCTTGGTGAAAAAGTGGGGAAGATAGACACATATGACACCTAAGAAGAGACTACAGGAAATGCAGCATTATTATTACAGGAAATGCAGCATCATTATCAAATAACCCTTCTAGTCACTTGTGACTGAGATGTTTCGTTTCCTTAAGTTTCATTTTTTTTGTCTAAATATGAGCTCACCAGTTTATGTTTTATTTATGGATACTTTGGGTGTGGCCTTTACAGACTTTAATACTCTGTATAATGTATGTGACATATCTTAACATGTTGGTGTCCGCTAAAAATGTTAGAGAAAGAAAATGAAAAAGAAAAATGAAATGATTCTATCTGAAAAAGAATCTCAGGTCTGTGGAACATTCTGTTAGTCCTCTCTCGGGTTTTACATCTTAGAACCGGGTCTTCATAGCCTACTCTGACCTCCTCCTCTTTCTTCTCTTCTTCCGTCCACCACGTTCTTGACATTTTGACATTTTGATAGGGGCCCTCACTCTGGGCCCCCTATCATCTCTAATTAGCCCTAAAAGCTCTTCCCTCTTTCTCTTTTCTTTGTTGGACAGCTTGCCTCTGTTCCCTATTGTGCAGCAAACCACACTGAACATAAAGATCTTTTATTGCTTGAGACAGAATTAGTCCAAAATTAGCCTAAACCAAACCTGCAGATCTGGTTGCTAAAAACTGCAGTGTGCCTTTACTATGAGTAAGATATATTCTTCTTATTTACCAAGCCTTTTATTGTCACGTGGATAAATAAGCATTGTTAATGATAGGATCAGCTATGACAACTCATACATTTACTACAGATATAAAAGTTTGAGTGTTGCTGAACATTCTTGAATCAACTCTGACAGAGTTGTTGTCCGCTGATTTGAAGGTCACGAGTTAGACGCTTGGGTTCTTGTGCAAGACGCCGAGATCCATGTTGCGATGTTCTTTCTCTATGAGTGGAGAGACTGATAGCATTGCATCACTCATCAGTAAAGCCAAAACATCCGCTACCTCCACAAACTGAGAACAGCCAAGAGCTCAGCCCCTATGAGGTGCACCTTTTACAGAGGAGAGCATCCTGACCATATAGATGAAAGTGTGGGAAGGTACCTGCCCTGGGTGTGTTGTGAAAGGAACCAAAGGAAATTATTGGTGCGACTCTACTCTTCTTTTCTTACATTTACACCACCTGGCTCACCTGAAATGTCCACCGTTTTGAAGGAATCCCTATTGTATCACCCTTCTCAAAGCTTCTTTAGTTTGCTGCCATCTAGAAAGAGTCTGCCAGCTCTGCCTCCTCCGTCCAATGAATTTGGCACATGCCTGGATCTGCTGGCTGAGGATAAGTGTAAATACAGCAACACTGTTATTCACATTGATATTAATGACACTTGGTTGTACCTAGTGAAGGTGACTAAAATTAGTGTTGACTCCGTGTGCAATCAACATTTCTGACTGCGTAGTTTGCCCTGGTGCCTTGTCTGATCGGAGGCGGGACAATAAGACCATTAAACCAGACTAGTGATTCAAATGGTTTCATCAGCTTGTTGAGTCCCTAGCTCAGCGCCTAGAGTATGTAATTCATAATTAACAGCTCTTTGTGAATTTGTTATTATTTTTTTATGATCTATTTGTATGTTTGGAGTTGAAAATAGCATTGGCCAAGGAAATCATTCATTCAAAGATCCAAACTGGTTCTGCCCAACTTTTAGTACTTCTATTTGGCAACCTATATTAACTGCATTGGCCTTTTAGATCATGATTTTTATTTTTTTATTTTAAGGAGTTGTTTGAGCATTTGAATTAACACGCTGCTCTTACTGCACCAAACTTTAGTCCAGAATCTTTTCCAGAACGACTGGATTTGTAATGGAATTCAAATACACACATATTGACTATTTACCAATAAAGTGACTTCTAAGGTGTG
This sequence comes from Poecilia reticulata, assembly GCF_904066995.2. Lineage (NCBI taxonomy): Eukaryota > Metazoa > Chordata > Actinopteri > Cyprinodontiformes > Poeciliidae > Poecilia > Poecilia reticulata. The sequence goes on from NC_088834.1 coordinate 32,091,441, forward strand.
AAGGCTGCACTGGATTTTAGTTTGGGGTGTCTGCATAAAGGCCCCTAGCACCATGAAGTTTACTAAACTTGTTTTTTTTGGTTTTTTTTGTTTGCCGCCCCCCACCTTTTTTTTTCTCTCCAGTGCAGACATATATAACCCGGGCAACACTCATTCATGTCTTTGCCTTCATCCGTTCCTTTCTGGCACCTTCTTCAAGCCTTCTCCTCTTCCTGGAGATGAAACAAAATGAGCTGCACCTGCGTTTCCAGGCTAGAACCAGTTCCTTGAACTCCTTTGAACACAATACTGAATTGATCCTCAAAGAAGAGAGTTTAAGGGATAAAACAGTCAACATAAGTAGCAGAGAGCAACTGGAGCACTCTTGTGGCGTTGCTGTAGGTAAAGAGAGGGGAGCTGGGAGCTGACAGGTTTTTTTACTGTGAGACTGCATACATCAGGTGCTGGTAAGAGCAGCCTCAAGCCACAGGTGGGGAGTAACATTTGCGTTGAGTGACTTTTGAAATAAATAAATAAATAAATAAGAACAGAAAAGGGGGGATAACTACTTTTTACTTCTACATAAAAAAAGAAAAACACTGAAGTAGTGCTGGTCTCAAGTATCACCTAAACCAACTAGTGTGGATGGACCAAGGAGCCAGAGCTCTGGTAGCATCATGCTCACGTAAATGCATACTTGTCCTATTCTTGGATGGGTTACTTTGTATTTGTGATTTTATTTTTTCTTGTCATCTGGTTACCACCCTGTGGACAAAAAGCAAACAAGCAATAAAAATAATCCATCCATCCATCCGTCCATCCATTTTCTAACACCCTGGTTCCTCAGTGGGGTTGAGAGGTACTGGTGTCCATCTCCAGCTAACATTCTGGGCGAGAGGCAGGGTCACCCTGGACAGGTTGCAGAATGAAGATAATGTAAAAAGAAAAATGTGTGAACAAACAGACTAAAGACTTTTTATATCGACCACAGATTTATAAGCAAAACTGCGAATTCTTAGTAATGCAATTGTCTTCTAGGAATTTCCTACAGTGGTATATTGATGTTATCGCTGGTGCCACCACCCACCACCTGCTTTGGGGAGTAATTGCTTGTTCCTGAGGAGTCTGCAGGTGAGTTACCTTCCCATGGAACAACCAATCACTTGACTGGGTTGGCTTATGATCTCTTCAGGTAAACTGGCCCAAAACAAGACTGTCAGGTTAACTGGTTTCTCAGTAATTGTCCTTTGGCATGAGTGTGATCATGGCTTGCAAAGCTGTGAACATCATTCTGTTGGCAGTGGAGTGCTGCTTAGCAAACATTAACAATGTTGGTAATCGTAACTGACCTAAATCAGGAAAGAATTTATCTGATTTGAGTAAAAAAACAAACAATCTTTTCATAAAGTGGGTGTAAGTGATGAATTTTAACTGTTTACTGACCGTTTAGTAAAGTGAAAGGACAAAACACACATCTGATTTCTACTATCAAAATGATTTATGAGACTAGAAACAAATTTAGGTTAAAAGTCAAGATTTTCAAAACAGCATCATGCAAACCACATGGCATGCTGAGGCCAGTCAGTCGTCACCTGTATTAACTGCAATCACGACTTGCTTTAAAGTGTTTCTATTCCTTTTCCTGCAGCAGTCTGGCTCTATAGATCCCTCTCAGCAATGGTCCCATGCCCAGACCGGCACGGCTGTGATCCTAGTTCTATAGAAGAATAAGGAGATGGTTGATGGAGGAGTTGAAGTCATTGGACAGGCATCCATTTGAACAACCACCAAAACAAAGGAGCCCTTTGTTTCAAAAAAACACAAGATTGGTTTTAGACACAAGAGCCCAGAGCAGTAGCAGCAATGGAACTGAGATACAGTTTGACTTTTATTTGAACTGTAATGCTCCGCAAACCTGCAGGTTGTCCATTTTTCCACAGCTCAATAAATGAGCAAGGACACATTGTTTTTTTACGTAGACTAGTGAGAGTCTAATATTGAAACCTGCTACCGAAACACCTTCTTTGCCAGATGGTGTCTTCAGCAGACAGAGGACCAAAGTCGGCCCTCCGTGGCCAGAGTCACAGTTTGGGCTCCATGTCCTGCTTGTGACCAATCTAAACCCACTAGTGCTGTCTCCAGGAACCACCATGCTACCGTGCCAAGAAGGACACACTCTGAGACACTCAGAGGACATTTTCTGAATGAAGACAATCAAATTTAGACTTTAGATTAACAATCTGCACCACACGCATCAAAATGCAGCGTGGACAGTCAGAGATGGCTGTGCCAATCGCGGAGTAGATCCCCGTTGTCTACTGTACTCACGCTGACCCACCCAGCCACCGGCCACCCTCCCTCTGCTCCACTCCTCTGTGTTGCAGAAACAATGGGTGAATCCATGAGCCTCAAACACAAAAGAAAAAACAAAGTTGCCTGTGTGCGCCTCTCTCCCTCTTGCGAACGAAGGGGAGAAAGATGACACAAAGAAAGCACTGACAGCGGGACACGAGTGAGCACGCTGCAGCGGAGCCGAGGGATCCTGCTCATGTATTCATTACTGTGGGAGGGTCGTCTTGCGCGCGGCAGCCGACTCCATCTGACCTTCATGAGGACGCCTGCGAGCTCAATCGTACTAAAATAAAAAAGTACCTTAAAGAGATTCATCAGAGATCTCTGCAGTGGGACTGGACAGAATCTGCTTTTGTCTACAACCAGGGATGGACTTGATGCTGTTCTATGAGCTCACAGCTCGAGTTGGTGGGTGTGTACACCAACTCAACTATGTGTTTGAACAGGGTTAAAGGAATGTTACACTGAACACTTGGTTCACATGCCAAAGCTGACTCGTAATCATGACATGGACTTCATCTGTAAGGCCAGCAGTGGAACCAGTATACACATACACACTTTACTTTCCATTGCAGAACTCTTTCATAAAGTATCTACAGTTTGTTAGCATAAGTAATAGTGGATGTTTTCTTGGTAGTTCACCAACCATAAGTTTTGTACTGCTAAACAAAATCATTTATAGAAGTAATGTACAGTCATGTTCAGTAAAATAAAATATACTCCAGATGAGTTTCATCTGTCAGTCGCTGATAGTCTGGTAGACTCTGTTTGGAGACCAAAGTTGGTTACATTTTCAGTTGGTGTAGTTCGCTTTCACTCTGCACCGTGTCAAACGATCCAAACCCCTTCCTCAACTGTGCACCAAGAACCGCCGAAGGAAATGACATGAAAACCTCTGAAGAAGACACTGAGCGCCACTTCCTTCTTCACAAAATGCAGACAAAAATGGAGTGGTGTCAGATTTGCGCAGTCATTTGGATTTCTCTTGTTCTCGGATTTCAAAAGATGATTTTGGAGAAAAAGCTGACATTATATTGTCATCATAAACAAAACATAACACGTCATGAACATGAAGGAGTCTTCTTGAATGTTTATGACTGTTGTCATTAAGTATCGTTTGGTAAATGACACTAAGTTGACACTTTTAATGCAACTTTTAATGCATATTTGCATTTAAATATGCATTAAAAGTTACATATAAAGACTCTCTCATGTTCCTGGTTCCATGTAAAAAAAAAAAAAGTGTTCCCTGTGTTTAATCAGAAACTATCTACTTGTTTCCTAGAAAGCTGAGATGAATTTACCTGGTCAGACTTAATAAAACCTTTCTTGGAAAAGTCATTAGTAAGACTCTGGGACATCAGCAGACCACATTGAGAGCCATAATCCACAACTGGAGAAAAATGCAGCAGCTAGTTCAAGGCTAAAACCACTGATGACCAAAAAGAACATGAAGTCCAGTCTCACATCTGCCCAGTAAATATTGTGATGGTTCTCAAGACTCTGGGGAAAATATTCTGTTGACTGTTGAGACAATAGTGGACCTTCCTCTGTCTCTGGACATGCTAACTTGAGTTGTAGAAGCTAGCTATGCTAATAAATCATGCAATGAGACAACTTGATCAAAAGCTCTAAGTATTTCTTCTGACCCAAAGAAATCTGATCAGTCCCTGCAGGAAATGTACGCAGTACTTTTAAATTCACTTTATTTTTAACTCATAGCATCATAAAAACAAAACAAAGTTAAACTAATTGCCTCACCTCACAGCTGGTTCGATTCGACTAATTGGATAAAGGTCACATTGTTTCACTGTGATTTCTCTCCGACTCACCAGAAAGCAGATAAAAATACAGTAAGAAACTTTTCACACCTTCGTACATGTAGGCTGTAGGTAACCTCAGATCAGTGACCATCAGGGATTTAGCTGCCCATCGGTGAAATGAACAGTTACTCCTCAACACTCATTGAAACAGCAGCCCAGGGACATGATGTGGTTTTTTCAGCCGTATAAAAATAAATATTTCGCAAAACTGCACTTTTTCACGCGATCAACAGCCAAGTGTTACTACTGCCATGATTTTTTGTGACTTATTGCATGAACAAGTTTATTTATGTGTTATTTTAATGTAATTTTCTATTTCATGAAAACGTCGCAATTGGTAAGTTGTGTTTTTTTGACATTAGCAGAAAACAGACGAAGGTTTGTGCACATTTGTAATGGAACTACAGCAGACGGACACAGTGGGTCAGAAACTCTTCACTCGTTTACCTTTTTAACTCTGAAAGGTGCCCAATAATGCATTTCAAAGCAAGTTCAATTATTGTAACACACCATTTCCTTTTATTCATTCATCCACAGTGAAGACCTTGAGAAGTAAAAAACAAAAAAAAAGTAGACACCACATCGACACACTCACACCTGCACATGTCACAGCTCATCTTTTCCACTTTCGTTATCAGAGGCTGATGCTGAGTCCTTCTTGGAGGAACCTTTTATCGTCTTTTTAACAGCAGGAGCTGCACCTTTTTTATTGCCCTGCTTCGCTTTCTGTTTTGCGGCTTTGGTGGCAGCTGCGGCCTTGGTTGTGTCTCCAGCTTTGTTTTTTGCTTTGGCCGGAGCTTTGGCCATAGCAGCAGGTTTGGTAGTCCTTTTTTTCTCAGCCGTGCCCTCTGGCCGATCGGCTGATTTTCCAGCAGAAGTTGTGTCCGGTTTCTTTTCCCGTTTATCCGTTGCCAACTGGTCGGCCTGTGAAGCAGCCGGCCCAGACTCACCGGGGTCCTGTGACTCTTTCTGACTGAACTCTTCATTTACAGGTGTGGAAAACATGTTCAGCATGTCCTGAGCCTGGATTCTCTCCTGGTAAGGGCAAAAAAAAGACAAACTTAAAAGGTAGAACACCTCCAAATAAAACACTTTTCTTTTTCATTTGTTCATATTGAGCGAAGTCAGCGGACGAGTGTTAGCTGCATTACCTTTTCTTCGTGAGTGGGATCCAAGGTGAACCACAGAGCCACTGCACATCTTTGACCTTTAGTGACGGCCCGGACGCCGTGAGGGTTTTCTTTCCCTGCTCCAAACCCGACAACCCGGCCGCAGCGGGGGTGAACCTCGGCCTGCAGAGGGCATGAAGACGAACGTTTAATCTACCATCTGTTACGACGTGAGCGACACGCGAGCTCAGCACTTTTAACATCGTCACAGTGCATCGTTTTACATCTGTTTATAATATTAGGATTGTATGTGATGAACCATTACGTCAACGTTGCTCTGAGAGGCAACATAAAGGACATGTTTATGTACTAACAAAAATCTGAAAACTGTGGCCATCAGTCAGTCAATTTTTTTAATTTGACTTGATGGTGGAGCCCATAACTAGCAAAGTAATGAAAATATATTGACAAAGCAAGAAACATTTTTAATTCAAAATCCCCTTTTGTTGCTAAATTATTGGATAGACATATGAGCTGAACAACAAATACATTTATTGTTTCTAATCTTATTTTTTTTAATCATCAGATTGGAGCAGAGTGATATTCTATCCATTCGTCTTTCCAGTGTTTCAATAACTCCTGATCATTCATGGAGCTTTTTCAGAAATGTGGGTGCGGACGCTGACGTTAGCATCAGGGACGTCTGTGATTGGTATTCATGTATTTTGTATTCATGTGTTCAGAAATACATGAATACAAAAGTTCTGGGTCTGGACTTTTATGTGTAAAACAAAAAAAAAAGTGGTTAAACCCATTAAAAATGTTTAATATGTTAAAATCTATGAAATTGATTCATCGTAATTAACGTGTTAAACTCGTAGAGCCCTAATAAATGAGTAAGATGAGTTATCACAGTGGTTTCCCTGTTTTCTGGGCCGACTTCTAGGGTGTTTTCTTTCTTTGCACTTCTTTCTCTGCTCCATTCTTATTTCCTTCTTTTCCTTTTCTTTCCCACCTCTTGTTTTTCCAGTTTTTCTCTAGTGATTTCTGCAGTAAAAAAGCACGTTGTCGCTTTGTTTAGTTTAAATAGTTAGCGTAGTTAACGACTGCCTCTCATTAAGTCTGCATGTGTGATCTCTGTTTGTAAGAGATGTATTAGAGAGGTATTGCCTAGTATTGCTTAGAACTATTATCCTGACCATTAAGTTCAAAACGTAGTAAATGCTACTGAACAAGGTTAAGTGGACCTCGGTAACAGTGTTTTGGGACACTGTTTTCACCCCTCACCCTCTGTTTCAGTGTTGTGCACAAACACGTTTCAAACACTGTATTCATGAGTTCAGGTCACGTTTTTGAGATATTGAGAACATTGGTGGTGAAGTGATACGTTTTGGAGGGGAAGCGAAAAATTGAAGCAGTTTCTTTTAGGGTAAACTTGGGATATTTCATGGGGACAGAGCCGGGGTACTGAGGGGTTTTTATTTGTTTACAGACAGGAAATGGAGTGAGGAGAAGCTGCAGCTGGTAACTCCTCCCTCCAGCCGTGTTGTGGATGAGTAACGGAAAGAACAACAGAGATGTATTTAATTTACATCAGTGATGTTTTTTTTTTTTTTTTTTTAATTTGTCCACTGATGTCCAAAAATCACTAGACCACTAACTAGAAACACAAAATAATTCTGTTGTAATTTTTCTTTAAAAGTTCATCAATAAATTAAATGTGCAATATGCTAATTAAACAAAGAGCTAACTTTTCCATCATATTGAATGGCAAAGTGTTTCCTAACTTTTGGGGTAATTTTTTTCAGTTTACTTGGTCTAGAAAAACTTAGTCTACTCCCAGCAACAATAAGTAAAACTTTTTTTCAAAACACAAAACCAAGTCTAGTAAAGTAAAAGTGCTTTAGTCTTTTTTTTAAGTTACAAATTTCCTGGATGTTTCTTGCTATTTAATAGTAAATTAAAAGAAAACACAGCAAAAAAAAAAAAAAAAGCTTTCCATTAAAGAGTTAAATTTGTCACCGAAATTCTTGTGGTGAAAAATTATAAAAGTTCCAGCATTAAGATTAAAGAGAAACATTGTGGTGGACTGATAAACTTATGAAATACATACATGGGCCCTCAATTTCTCTTTGTTGCATTGTTTAATAATTGTAAAATAATTGTGTGATGAGTACTTTATGTCCAAGACAACTCCAGCTTCCAGTTTTTGACTATTCTGAATTACGGTGGGTTTTTGACTTTGCAATAACAGCTTAAAGGGATAAAGAAAACTCCTGACAAATCTCATCTGTGTCATATTGATGCTAGTAAGAGGATTAAGAATGACCGCAATAAAGACAGCAGCTAAAATGGACACTTTTTGGTCAAAGTTTTCTTTTGTGTGATTAAATATATTAAAATATGCGAATAAGACATGTTGTTTTAGGAATTCGTCTCTTGCAAAGACAACAGGGAACAATAAAACAAAGGACAGGCAGTGGCACCAATATGTACACACACTTTATTTGAAATCAGAAAGAATTAGTTGTAGTTGGATCTGTGAACTTAGTTCAAAATATCTAGATGGATGGTGAACTATGAACATGAATTCATTCATTTTAACTCGGATGAACTCAATCAACAACTAGTTTTTGTTCAGAACACTAATCTTCCAGAAATGCCCCTTACTTAGTGTCACTCATTTTCCCATCAGCCCCTGCTGTTACTTACGGTGACTGTTTTTGCATCCAGCTCAGTGAAAATGAACTCTCCTCCCTCAAAGTCATCATTTAGATACAAGATGGCACTGAAAGAACGACACTGCAACGTTAGGCAGAGAACAAAAAACACAAAGATCTCCTCAGAATGTTTTTTTTTACCTCACCTGTAGTCTCTGTGAGTGTAAGCAGGAGGTTCTTTTTTACACTGATTGAGGTCGGAAACCAGGACACAGTTGTCGACGTGAACAGGATGGCTTAGGTCCTTCCGGTCCTCCTGCTTTTCTGAACGAGCGGCAGCACAAAGACAAGTTAACCATCCCACTGTCACACGACCTCTGACCTGCAGCACATCAGGCTGACAAATCCAGGTGGAGCACCTAGCAATAATAGCACCATGGAAAAGTATTTTGCTGTTTACATATTTCTTTTTTTTTTTTTGGCTCACCGTAACTAAGTGCACAAATTTGCAGCAAAACCTGGGTTCAACTAAAAATTAGCTTATGAGAAACACCTCTAACATTAAATACTTTATTTTCTTAGAAAATATGTTCTTTTTTTTGCCTTCTGGCAGTATTTTGACTGGATATTTTCTTTTTTTTTTTTTGCGCAACTGCCTCTGTAAGATCCTGCAAGGGAATCTCAATTTCGTTTAGTTTCAGACTTTGACTAGGCCACTCCTAACCCCTATTTATTTGAATTATTCAGAGGTCAACTTACTGGTGTGCTTAGATCATACTGTATATCTGCAGTGTTTAGGTTTAAAGTCACTGCATTTTCTGCTCTGCAGCAGGTTTGTGCTAGCTGCATCAATATTAACTTTGCTATGTTAGACTCAATCCCCACCAAATTATTTAAGTAAGTGTTGTCTTTGATTATGGTGGAGCTACGATCTTATATGTGGAAGTAATTTCACTTTCGTGTTTTACTGGGAAGTAGTTGGAATTTGAGGCTTGGTCACATTAATAAACTCTGTTATTAACTTGTTTATGAAGCCATAAACAAAAAAACACATTACAATAACATACATCACATTTGCACTACTGTTCATAAAAAAATCTTTCTAACTTTACTCTTACATTCGACTGAACTAGTCTCATCACTGCAAACTGGAAGTGGTTTTCCGTAAGCTGTGCAAGTCTCAGACAGAGAGCATGATCACCCCCTAGTGGCTGAGCTCACCATCGACGGCAGAGCGACACACCAGATGAGAGTAGGAGAAGTACAGAGGCGTGTCCAGTCGGAAGTAGGACTCCAACACCTTCCGGACTTTCTCACTCAGGTCGAAGAACATACGAGCGCTCTTCAGAGGAACCTTCCCCTCCTGGCCGAGCTACGAAACATAAAAACACAATATAACGGCCAGCATGGAGCGGGCCAAATGACAAAGGCTTGTCTCTCTACACACAGTGAGAAGTGCGTGTGTAAATGTGTTTGGCATTCTGGGTAAATACAACCAAAACAGACGCCAGAATCTAATGCTGGTGGGAGAAATAGCTCGAGGTCTTTTACCAATGACAAAAGAGAAATCTTACAACCTCCAGAATCTGACGCCACAGCATATCTGTTTACGCTTAGTGAAGAGGGAAGTTGAAGTTGCGCTCATGTTTTCTTCTGAGGTTTTTGTGTCGTTTCCTTCAGTGATTATTGGTGCAGCGCCACCACAGCCGAGGAGGGGAACCATCCATCCATCCATCCATCCATTTTCTTCCGCTTATCCGGGGTCGGGTCGCGGGGGCAGCAGCTTCAGAAGGGAGGCCAAGACTTCCCTCTCCCCAGCCACTTCTTCCAGCTCCTCCGGGGGAATCCCATGGCGTTCCCAGGCCAGCCGAGAGACATAGTCCCTCCAGGGTGTCCTGGGTCTTCCCCAAGGCCTCCTCCTGGTGGGACGTGCCCGGAACACCTCACCAGGGAGGCGTCCAGGAGGCATCCTGACCAGATGCCCGAGGCACCTCAACTGGCTCCTCTCGACATGTTTTGTAATGACTGAATCGTTTGACACAATGTAGTGAGAAAGCGAACAGAAACAGCCGAAAATGCAACTTTGGTCCCCAATCAAACCGAGTTTACTGGACTATCAGGTGAGAAGACACACTTTAAAATATATAATTATGTATCATATCCTAAAATAATGGCCTGAGTCTCATATTTTGGAAACAAAGAGTTTTTTTTTTTTTTTTACCAAAATCACTTTTGTCAAAAATGACTTGGGCCATTATTTTCAGGAAACTTATGAAGTTATAAAACTTATGAAGTTCATAAGTTTTCTGAAAATAATGGCCTAAGTCATTTTTGAAAAAATTGATTTTGGTTTAAAAAATATATATTTTTTTTGTTTGTTTGTTTTTCTTTTTAACCATAATCACTTTTGTCAATAATGGCTTAGGCCATTATTTTCAGGAAGGTGACAGTACGTTTTCTACAACCCAGTTATCCACTCTTCTGTAAAATAAAATAAGCTGACCTTGATAGCCTTCAGGATGGTGACCCCCTGGAACATCTCACTAGGTGTGTGTGGGGATGGGTGCCCACTGTAGCCGTCGCCTTTCAGAGCGGCAGCCTGGGAGAGGAGTGTAGGATGGTTACGCTGATGTGACACGCTCTCTCACAAAAGCCATCCAGGACGAATCTCCTTTTTGTTTGGACTCACGTTGGAGAGGCGCTGCAGCTCCCTGCAGTCATCGTCGCTGATCACCTCATCCAGCAGCACCCGCTGAGAGCCGTTCAGCTGCTTGGATGTCATGGTAACTCTGATGTTATCGAACAGCACGGCACCCCCTAGAGGACGCAGGTCACAGTACATTTCTGTTGCTCTTGGATGAAGCGTCCCAATGGACTCTGGCGTTTGGACGGTCACCTTCTTGGGGCGCGACCATCTTGGCCATGTCCGAAGAATCCTTCTTCTTCTCCTCAACCAGAGTTTCAATCTCCTTCATCAGGTTTCCGATCTCCTCCGTGATCCTCGCTGCAGTCTCTCTCTCGGCTCTGAGATATGCAGAGTTATTCCAAAGTGACAGAGGAGTGGATGGAGATCAACATAACTCACACTGCAGGAGCTTGTATGTAGGCCCGCAGCTATCAATTATTCTGACGATCAATTGGATGGGAAAAATTTGCCACATTGTGCAGATTTTTCTTTTAACTATGTTGATTTTTTTGTAAATAATAAATTCTGTCAATTTAGATTTTTTTTTTAGTTAGCTTTGAAACCAAAATCTGTTATTAATTTTTATATTTTGCAATAGTTTAGATTACTTTGATAACTTTTAAACCCTCCCAACACACTGGGTGGTGGATGTCTTTTGTTTGTTAGATGTTCAGTGTGAAGGAAAGTTTTTGTAAAATGACTCCTTTTTACCACTTTTTTAACTTTATCATCAAACTAAGTTTGATGTTAAAAGCTGCTATATATTTCTGATAAGTTACTTATTTTTATCTATGTTGTAAGGAATATTTTTGCTAGAAATACACTACATATTTCAAACAATCAAGTGGTAAATGTGTTCAAAAACCCAAATTTCTTGGTCAAATTTTGGTTTTGGAGCTCAGAAGGACGGGGCAAACCTCTATATCCTTCTTAGACAATGTAATAAATACATTAAAATGCTAATTCAACTGGATTTCCCCAGAGTGGGACAAAAAAAGCAGATTTCTATTCCATGAATTCATTGTCTACTGGACCAGAACCCGGTTAAACTAAAACTATCCCACTTGAAGAGTTCTGGGTAGAACGTGCTTACAGAGAAAGGTGTTTTGTCTTAAATGTAAATCGTGTATTTTTTTTATTTTTATTTATTTACTTTTTTTTTTTTTTGCTTAGTTTTATTTTGTTACTTGTTTTTGGCTTCAGTACTGCTCTGAGAGTGTTTTTCTTTCAGCATATCGCCTTTTTAACAATGAATCGATTACTAAATAAGATTAATTCAACGATTGTTTTACATCACAGCTCATTTTTCTATGTTGGATGTGGACATTAGTGCCACATAATGTGGCAAGTTTCACAGCAAACATGTAGTTGTGGTGGGAAAATTAATTCCAGTTTAACAAAAGTATCCAAATCCCTGATGAGCTGTTTGTTTGATGATGTTGGTACGTTTATGTAAGTGTAATTTTACACATTTTTGATTTGTTTTCTGAAACTTCCCATTAAGAGCAAGATTGCGTGAAACGTTTCTGCAGGTTAAAATCTAACACACGTGGGCTTTCTGCAGTAGTAAATATTCTGCTGAACAAAGTAAGATATTCACATCCATAACACATGTAAATTGAAAACACATGTATTATAATAGGCGTGTCAAGAATAAAGTAACATTGCGATGCACTTCGGCACTTCAATTTGCCGAAGTGCCGTGAATCTTACTTGTGTTTGTTCCTCAGCTTCTTTGGCATCACATCCTCTGGAGTCCAAGTGTCCTTGCAGTGAAAACAACATTTGCATGTTAAAAGGAGAATTTTCAGTTATCGGTCTTCCATAACAACAAGGAAAAACAGGACGAGGATGGTTTTGTTTTCTCACCGGATCTACGAAGGTGATTCCAAAAGCTTCATATCCAAAGTACAGCAGCTCCTTCTCCAGTATGGACTGCTGGATGTACTGCTTCACCACCTGGTTACAGAGCAGACACCAAATCCCAGCTTGTGACACATCTAATAAACACAAAGTCAACTAATTATCAGTCATTTTACTATTCTTTGAGGTTCTGATAAAAGCGAAGGTGTACTGCAAAAACACATCTTACCAAGTAGTTTTGGTTTAGTTTCAAGTGAAAATATCTTACACTTGAAATAAGACAAAAACTAACTTAAAAATAACTTTTCATCAGAAAATTTGAGCTCATTTTGAGTGAATAATTCCTTAATATTAATGAAAAACTACTTGTTGCAGTGACAAATTATTTCAATTATAACAAGATATTGAAATAATCTGCCAATGAAACTAAAAGTTTTTTATCATATAAAGGAATTATTGTCTTAAAACAAGCTGCTATATCTTTCTGAGAAGTTACTTGTTAGCTAGTTTACTCTTATTTCAAGTGTATTAAGATATTTGAACTAGAAAAAAATAGAAAATCAAAAATACTTGCTAAGATTTTGTATTTTTGCAGTGTAAAAGAAACTGATCTACAAAGACATTTTCAAAGGTTCAGATTGTCTACTTTAGAAAAAAAACGGAATTAAAAAAGAAAAGCATTTCAGGACTATTTCTTTTCATAATCAGATCTAAATTTTGATGCAAAAAAAGATATTTTACACTGTGTGACTGAAGAACATGACACATTTTAATGAGCCGTCAAGCCAAAACTTAACCGATTTTCAAAAACAAAGCTGCCTCTTGATGGGGAGTTTAACTGGTGTTTTTTTCTGTCAGCAGATATTAAAAAGGTGGTCTTCCTGTCCTTCAGCAGTAACACTGATAAAATCGATCAAGTCAAGCGTTGTGAATGTGACAGTACCTGTCTGGCTGATATGGCCGCGGCCTTTTCCTCACCCAGCACAGCAGAATAATAGTTGAGGTTCTGGTTCATCATCTGGTCCTCAGGGTGGAACAACAGGAAGGTCTTGGCACACTCTATGGCCTGCTCATACTTCTCACCTGCAAAAAGGAAGAGGGGGAGGAGCAGCAGCATTATCTGCTTCGGTCAGGTCGGGTCGCCTTGGGGTTGAGCCTCGTTGGGAGGTTTATTTTCTCATTCCAAGCTTTCTGAATGTGACCATTTTCAGCAAAACATGATGCTGATGAGTGTCTTGACTTCTTGGTTAACTTCTGGAAGTTATATAAACATTTTTACTATAATTTTAGAACGGAATTTTAACAAAGCAATATTTGCCCATTCTGCCTGACAGAAGTTGTCCGGATCGCTCAGCCTGTGAGGACGACTCGTTTTATTCTACAGATATTCAAACCAAATAGTTCTCCAAAACATTAAGCTCTATGCTGCTCTAGAAATACATATCCAATTGTAACACACGTATTTGAGAAGCCGGTCACATAAAGACATGTGACTTTGCATCACTACACAGTAACTGCTTTTACCAGTAGTCATATTTTCAAGCTTATTGATATGCCTTGATGCTCTTATTTGACAAACAGCGGAGGAAAATAGTAAAAAAAAATCCCACAATACCGACAGTTTTAGTTGTTTTTATTTAAACATCATTAATTGGAATTTATCATAAAGATAAATCAAAATCCCGTCATGATAAGGAATTTATCACAATAAACGATACGATAGACGTTCACCCTCAGTTGTAACGTGACAAAAGGTGAAAACACACAACAGGTATGAGCTGGTCTAGACACCGACGTGTGCTCTAGTCTGACTCCATCTCACATCGACAGACTGACAGACTTACTGTTGTAGTAGGAGAACTGCAGGTAGTTGAAGTGAGAGGGCAGGAAGTCCTCGAAAGGAGCGTCTCTGCCAGCAGCAGAGGCCAGTTCCAGAGAGCAGCGCTGCTTGCAGTTCAGCAGCTGCATGTAGTGATCTGACACAAACAGTCACATTTACATGAGCGCCATGAAACATGAAGATGCAGCATGCAAACGCATTTCACCTCCTCTGCCTCACCTGTCATGGCCTGGAACAGGTCGGCGCTGTACTCCATGTAGGTGTATCCGTCGAAGCGGTACCCCCCCTCACACAGAGCTCTGCACTCCTTGTAGGCGGTGAAGTATTCCTCCAGGGCGTTCTCAAAGTGTTTGGCTGCCAGGCCAAAAGAGTCGTCGCTATAGAAGCTCTTCCCCAGCAGAAACTCAGCCTGAGGAAAGACGCCACGTTACCGATTTTGAAAACAATTCCAGATCGGGTATCAATTATCAGGTATGTGTCTGATCTACCAAGTTGGGCAGAGCACCCAAAAATTTGACTCAAGTTAGAGTAGAACTACATCAACATATTTTTATTCAAGTAAAATATGAACAAAATATTTCACTAGAATAAAAAGTAAAAAAGTAACGATCCAATAAATTACTCAAGCAAGAGTAAAAAAAAAAAGTATCTGGTAAAAAGCCTACTAAAGTACTAAGTAACTGATCAAATTATTAATCATTTATTTAAAAATTACATCACCAGAAGGACCACAATATAAAGTCAAGTGGAAATAAGAACATAAATGATAATAATTCATGTACGTGACAAAAAAGAACATTTTTCAAATCAGTTTCACTCAATAAACAACAAAACCTGCAGCTGTGTGTCTGTGTTTGGTAACATTTTGGTTAAAACATGTTTATTTTTCCATTCTCTGTGTAGAAAATCCAGAAATTTTACTCAAGTAAAAGTAGAGAAACTTCATAATAAAATAACTCAAGAAAAAAGCACAGCATAGTAAAAATACTCCTAAAAGTAAATTTTTTTCAAAAATGTTACTCAAGTAAATGTAATTGAGTAAATGTAACTAGATGCTGCCCAACTCTGCCAATCGAATGGCAGATCTATTCAGTCTAAGTCTGTGTCATTAAATAATAATTAAGTATCAGAAGTGAAATATAAAGACTGGTGCATGTCTAGTTCTCACCATGTGTGGCTTAGCTTCCAGATCTCTGAAGTTCTCCTCCTCCACTCTTGCCATCATCCTGTAGTACTCCAGGTTCTGCTTCATCTCCAGGTGGTCTGGGTTGGCCTGGGAGAAGGTGTGGGCAGCAGCCACCGCCTTGTCCAGCTTATTGATCTGAAACGACACAGATCGCTTCTGTTCGCCTGATGTTCTTGGTGAAATAAATTTACAAAACAGACGAAAAACACAGTGAAAGTCCTGCATCAGTCTGAGTAGAACTAAAATATTAGTGTCTACATACTGACAATTATGGAAATGGAAATGATTACATTTGTAAAGGAGATAGTCAACAGATGGAGTGAAGGAAAGGAGACAGAAGATGTCAAATTTCATAGTTGCCATAGAAATTTAAGTGTGGTAGAAAAACCCTGCAGGTACAGTTGACACCAGAAGTTTACATACACCACATTAAAAATATATATGAACGTTTTTTTTCTCACTGTCTGAAGGTTAAATCAGACCAAATGTCTCTCGTTTTAGAGAGATAGAATATGTCAGACACTAATTTATTAATATCTTCAAAAATCAGAAGTTAACATACAGAATGATAACCATGTTTCTAGACTGAGAGAAATCTAAGATGGTGATTGCTATGGCTTTGGGAACTGCTGATAGGTTAGCAGCACAAATCTTCAACTGTGTGTCTATAACATAGATAGAGACAGAGAGACAGTCAAACCGGTGGATGCAGAGATGAATAAGGGATGTAGTTTTGTCTGTTTTACATATTTCTCTGAATTTTTGCCAAACTATTATTTCTGACAACGTGTGTTGTGTTATTGTACATCTGATTGTGTATAGCTTTTTTTTTTCTTTTTTTTTTTTAATAATACCTTGTTTCAAATGGGTAACACAGAATATTTTCACGTCATAAAAACCTAAAGAAGCCTTGATAATAGCTAAAAATGAAACGACTGACTACCAAGCGCACAGTTATTTTTACAAACTCAATCGTTTCCGCTATTTTTGACTCTTCAAACTACACAATGCTGAACTTCTACGTCCCAACGTCAAATTTACGTGGAGGCAGAAGTCAATTTAAGACGTGGCAGAAGTCTCCGTCCGAAGGAGGGGGCTGGGTGTTTACAACGCAGACCTGTCTTAGCTCTGAATGAAAACGTGAATCAAGCTGAAAGCTTACAGTCCGACCATGAAGTTACCTTGAAATAGGCCACTTGTAGGTAGTTGTACGGAGTCCTCTTCCCAAACTCCAGCTCCACTTCCTCGCTGACTTGATGCAAAGTTGGAGAACCGAGTTTCTCGGTTTCGCACGAGTTCACACAGTCTGCCCGCTTCAGAATGTTCTGGAAAAAGCTTAAATCCTCCACCGAACCGGCCCCGGGGATAGGAAATTCCAAGTCCCGTAAAGGCTCGCCGAGAGCGGACTGGTTGTCACATCGCAGCCGACACTGAACCTTCACGTTTCGGACCGTAGCTTTGTTCCTGAGGGCCTTCTCCATGTTCAGGATGACCGCCAGCCAGTCCCCTCTGTAGTAGGCTTCCACCGCCGCGTCGAAGAGGAAATCATAAGGCACCAAAGTTAAGTTACTCAGACTGGAGTCTGGCCTGCAGAAGCCCGCAGTGAGCCAGAGACATGTCCAGAGCAGCGCGTTGCGGGGTCCCATGATGGGGTCCGGAGCCAGGACAGCACAGAGAAGGAGGCCCTTCTCCTCCAGACAGGAACTTTTAGTTTGGAGGCGGGATTGGACATTTGAGAACCCCTGTTCCACCCCCCAACACCTTCAAAATATTTTACATAGTGACAAAAAAAAAAAAACGGCAACACAAAAAGTACACAATTTTTATTATTATTATATTATTATTAAAGCTCAAAAATTGGTCATGTTATAATGTTATTCCTTCATCAGAAACATACCTGGCGTGTTGCTTTGATTATTTCATGCATATTTGAGAAATCCTTTAATCTCGCATAGCAACCATTCAGCTGTGCAAAACACCTGGGTGAACCCACGGCCACTTCAACAACTGTACAGTTTGGATTTGCAGAAGTGTTACTTGAAATTGTAACTGTAACCCAGTGCAATATGAATTATTTTTGCAGGATTGTGGGGGGTGGGGAGGACTGGTGTCTATGTCCACCCTGAGTCCACCATGGACAGGTCACCAGTCCATCATAGTGAGAAACACACAGGACAAACCTGGGCACTCAAATCCAAGGGAAATTTAGAGAGAAAAATGAACCCAACAGTACGAACCGTGGGAGAAAGTCAGAATACTGGACAATTTCATTTTATTTTTAACACAACATGGGAAAAATGTCTCGTCATAAACGACAAAATCTGTTATTACTGGCATTAGTATTATTTTTAAATCAATATTAAGGAATTATTTACTTAAAATCAGCTGATATATTTTGCTGAATCAATCAATCAATCAATCAAATTTTATTTGTATAGCACATTTCAGCAGCAAGGCATTTCAAAGTGCTTTACATAATTAAAATAAAAACAGAAATAAACAGTGAGAAAGAGAGAAATTTAAAAAATAAATAAAAAAAAATAAAAAAACAAACTCCCGTTGTCCTTTGCAGAATTTAACTAACTATAGAGGACTCCGCCGTCCTTTGCGGAATTTAACTAACTATAGAGGACTCCGCCGTCCTTTGCGGAATTTAACTATGTCATAGAGGACTCCGCCGTCCTTTAGCAGGGGACGCCGCCGTCCCACACAGAATTTAACTAACTTAGAGTTAGGGGAGTCTGCCCTCCCGCGGACCTTAACTGCTTTTATTGTACCTGCCTTTGCGGAATTTAACTAACTATAGAGGACTCCGCCGTCCTTTGCGGAATTTAACTAACTATAGAGGACTCCGCCGTCCTTTGCGGAATTTAACTAACTATAGAGGACTCCGCCGTCCTTTGCGGAATTTAACTAACTATAGAGGACTCCGCCGTCCTTTGCGGAATTTAACTATGTCATAGAGGACTCCGCCGTCCTTTAGCAGGGGACGCCGCCGTCCCACACAGAATTTAACTAACTTAGAGTTAGGGGAGTCTGCCCTCCCGCGGACTTTAACTGCTTTTATTGTACCTGACAGTGCCTAGGATTCTCAGGGTTTAACTTCCTTTGCGGAATTTAACTAACAATAGAGGACTCCGCCGTCCTTTGCGGAATTTAACTATTTCATAGAGGACTCCGCCGTCCTTTAGCAGGGGACGCCGCCGTCCCACACAGAATTTAACTAACTTAGAGTTAGGGGAGTCTGCCCTCCCGCGGACTTTAACTGCTTTTATTGTACCTGACAGTGCCTAGGATTCTCAGGGTTTAACTTCTTACCAGAGGACGCCGCCGTCCCACACAGAATTTAACTAACTTATAGTTAGAGGAGTCTGCCCTCCCGCGGACTTTAACTGGTTCCATTCCATTTCCATTCCACTGTAATTTTCATCGTTTTCCACCCTCATTTTTCACTTTCTTCCCCATACATAAAAGAAAGAAGAAAAAAAAAAAAAATTCAAAACATTAAAGACATAAAAACATGGAAGACATCAAAACCCGCACTCTAACCCTAATTTAGCCATAAGCAACTCTAAACAGGTGGGTTTTAAGTTGAGATTTAAAGGCACCCAGTGTTTCAGCTGTTTTACAGTTTTCTGGAAGTTTGTTCCAAATCTGTGGTGCGTAGAAACTGAATGCTGCTTCTCCTCGTCTGGTTCTGGTTCTGGGGATGCAGAGCAGACCAGAACCAGAAGATCTGAGGGGTCTAGACGGTTGGTACAGTAATAACAGATCTTTAAGGTATTGTGGTGCTAAACCGTTCAGAGATTTATAAACTAACATCAGTATTTTAAAGTCTATTCTCTGAGCTACAGGGAGCCAGTGTAGGGACTTTAAAACTGGTGTTATGTGCTCTATCTTCCTGGTTTTAGTGAGAACCCGAGCAGCAGCATTCTGGATCAGCTGCAGCTGTTTGATTGATTTATTAGTCAGACCTGTGAAGACGCTGTTGCAGTAATCAATGCGGCTAAAGATAAATGCATGGATGAGTTTCTCTAGATCGTGCTGAGACATAAGTCCTCTAATCCTAGAGATGTTCTTCAGGTGATAGAAGGCCGACTTTGTGACTGTCTTAATGTGGCTCTGAAGGTTCAGGTCAGAGTCCATCACTACTCCCAGGTTTCGGGCCTGATCGCTGGTTTTTAGTTGTAATAACTGAAGCTGTGCATTGATTCTAGTTCGTTCCTCTTTAGGTCCAAAGATAATAACTTCAGTTTTGTTTCTGTTTAGCTGGAGAAAGTTTTGGCACATCCACACATTTATCTGTTCTAAGCATCTATTCAGTGATTGGATGGGTTCAGAGTCACCTGGTGACATCGTGATGAATAGTTACTTGTCAGTTAGTTTTGTCTTATTTCAAGTGTACTAAGATATTTGCATGTGAATATGGGGGGGGATCTTTGATAGGACTGTGTTTTTACAGTGCACAAGTACGTTTCAAGGTATTGCATTTATTACTGTATCAGTCCACAGAGGGGCGCTGTTGATACATCACAGTTCAACGTGTTCGTCAACATCCATGTCAGGGTCAAAACCATTAGCTCAGTGTTTCTCAACCTTTTTCGGGCCAGCGGGCCATCCATAAAACTTCACCCACATGGCATTTATTGTGCAAACCAGAGCTTTCAGTGGAAAAACAAAAGTTCCAGGTCCTTTTAATGCCATTAATGCCATGAGACAGAAACATGGATTATACCTGTCTATTGATTTATAGATTAATAGTTTTACTGGACAGAAATTACAAAGAACAAACCTGGTTCTTGATCAAATCCTAATGAGCCAAATTGAAAGTGTCATGGAGTCATCAGCCTCATGACAATAACACTGACATGAAAAATAATATTGAAGAAATAAATATATCAAATCTAATTAAAAACATAAATAAGTGATAAGTTCTTTACTGTTATGGTCTGTAATATGTATTTATTCTCAGTATTAGATGTGGTCTCAACAAACCCATGGCACTTCAACAATATTATTTTACCTTTTATCTGGAAATAGTGTCTGTTTATTCTAGCCATACAGTCCTCTGTATTAATTATTGCTCGAAGTGTCTTGCCATACAAGTTTATTCCTCTGTATTTACTTTAGGTTTTTAGTTTATTCTTGCATTTTGTTCTTCATTAATTTCCATTTAGGTTCCTTTGATTAGTATTATCTTCTCTTGGTTTATTGCTATGTCCACTTTAGTTTCTCTCCTGTTGCTAGATTTATTTGATCGTTTATTGACGCTCAGTAATCTTCACTCATCACCTGCTGTGCCGTCTAATTGTCATTTGTTTTACATCATGTGTTGATTTTTCACTGTTCAGCTTTGGATTCTCTGTTTTTATGCCATAATTCACATCTAGTTCATCGTTCCATTTTATGTCCCGCTTCTCATGTTTCAGAGTTTTGCTCAATGTGCTCGTCTTTTTATTTATTTATTTTTTAAGCCCCTAAGGTGCAGGGCGGTCGGGAAATGTATTGATGGGGAAAAAGGCAGACTGACATAAACCTTTTAAAACAACGGAAACAATTTCGGTATTCTGATTATTTAAATTTAAAGGTGCTGTGGTAACGTTGTTCTATCACCCCCGTTTCATACCGGACCACTTGCAGCACCGGGGTTAACTCTATAAAATGAACGCTCTCTATCGTGGTATCACCCATGGAGGGATTTCTTTATTTAAATGGGTTCATTTTTCAGAGGGATACAAAATTAGGGTATTGTGATTAGTAATTACATGTTTATAAGAGCAATTTTGTGTTGTCCTACCATGGAAGCGGGCAGCTTTCAACCGGAAATAAAACACCTTTTAATATAAGTTGAGGTACATCTATGATGAAAATTACAGGCCTCTCTCATCTTTTTAAGTGGGAGAACTTGCACAATTGGTGGCTGACTAAATACTTTTTTGCCCCACTGTATGTACAAAAATCCTCAATAAAACATAAAATATTTGAAAATCAGACACCAGACAAAGTGAATCACAGCACCGTCATCAGCCGGTGTAACGCTGAATTGATGCGGTGAAGCTACCAGTAGCAGGACAACGAAGCTGCACCAAGAAGCTACAAACACTGAATAGAAGGAGAGCTGCCATCGATAGAGTTGCAGCATGATTTAATGTTACAAGGTTGCATTGTGCCCTTGTTTATATTTTTAATAGTGTAATTCTGTAAAGATAAAATATGTCTGGTTTTCTAGCTCTGATTTACATATCTTGCTAAATTGCGGGATCAAATATTGCAATACTTTCCTATAACAAAATAGACCTGCAGAAAGAAATTACTAATAAAATATCTTGCATAATTGTATGCTCTATATAGAGATTTTAACTTTGATTGTAGATCTCACAAATTTTTTGTTTATTAAACTGAAAGCTATGTGGCTTTGTTAATATTCTGTCCTAGAAGGCGGTTAGATGTGCCTTTTTTTTATTTTGAGCACCTGCCCCTTTAGTGGTCTCTGCACGGCCCTGTCAAGGAGTGTCTTATATTGTTTTATTGTCTCAGGAAAGACACGTGTCTCATTTACGATTGAACTATATGACTGAATTCAAATATTTAAAAAAGAATTTTCCTGCTGAATTGAATAAAACAAAGAACTCAAAGGATTTTCAGTCATAAAGTAAAACACATAAATGTGTTTCTAGTTACATAAAATTGTTTAATAAGGGTTAGAGATAGGATCTGAAGCATGACTGGGATAATCTTGTAATTCCTCCATTTTTTTAGAGTAAACTCTTTCCTCTGTCAAAAACCTGCAGCACATTTTCTTCTTTTTGTCAACGTCTTTAGAAAGTAAAAACAAAATAAATAAATCAGTTCAGTTCAGTTCAGTTTACTTATATAAAACCTATTCACATCTAATATCAACTCAATGCCCTGAAAAAAAAAGAGTCAATCCAGTCATACAAACAGATTACAGTTTGAATTGGACTGATTGCAGTCCAGTTCAGTTTAATATTCAATTTGGTTAAAAAGTTGATTTTCTTTAGGAAAGTGGGGAAACATAGCCAAGTGTATCCAGCAATCTAAACCTATAGCAGAATAAACCACTCTAACATTAAGTTTTATCGAAATGGAAAGTTTTTAAGCCATTATTCAGTCTGTGCTGTACACAGTACTACTGTTTCTCCTGATAATACAGTTAATTAAAAAAAAAAAATCTGTTAAACAGCTGTGACCTGTTAACTTTATGTCACGACTCAAGTTTTTTTACATAAAGGAGTTAGTAAAGTACAACAAACATGTATGCTATAAAAGGACAGTTTTAGTTTTATTTGTCGTTAAATATTTTTGCTGCTGTGTTGTACCACATTATTATTATTATTATTATTACTATTATTATTATTATTATTATTACACCTCCAGCCAGCATAGTGACGTTCTCCTTTGTTTTTCTTTCATGTTCGCTCTGCTCTCCGATACTCTCCATGATGACAGCCAGTGACTCAGACAAGATCCTCATTTAAATATGGCGCTCTGCACTGCTGCTGCTCCTGCAATCAACTGCGCAGTCAATCTTTGTAGATCGCGTGCAACATGCCCACTCACTGCACATGCCATTTTTCCCCCCTTCCTTGCGTAACTTACCGTTCCTTATTTGGATTCTCTGTAAATCAGGCCCACAGTGTGAACAACCCAGTGGGGAAACAGTGATGGATGTGAAGGAATGAGATAAACAACCGATACCATCTAAACATTACGAATGTCACATTCATGTTTAAGCTAAAACTGACGTATATTTGCTCTGTAAATGGCTGTCAGTTAGATATTAACACAGCCACTCTACTTGTGTTTAAAACAGGCTTCTGAAGCACTTTCTGAGTGAGCACAGCAGACAATTTACGAACTTTAGGACAGCAAAATGAGTATTTAACTCTTTGCCATTTGATTTTTAGCGGAAGAAAATAGACTCAGCTGGACAGTCATAAAAAAAAAAGGTAAAGGGTAAAATGTCACAGGACCAGAACACAGCTGCATTCACTGTTAAGTTACAGCTGCTGGTGTTCAAGTCCACTGCAGGGTCTTTGTTTCCAGATCACACCTGCACCAGCATCAGAGGGAGAGAGAAAAAGGAAAGGTCACATACTCACAGCTACAGAACAATTTCATATTTGTTTGTTCTAGAACTTGAAGTATTCTGTGGTGAACCAGAACATAAAAGTTTGATAATAATCACTGATCCACTGCGGGTTTTTCTTTAATAAAACACATTGAAGATCTGTGGACGACATTAACCATCAGAGTGAAAAAAGCAGGGAGCCGACTCCAAAATATCGTTTAGAAATTAGTTATTTAACAATTCCCTCTGTTCATGGTTGCTGCTGGTATCGTACAACAAAACCATAAAGGAGTTTCAGTCATAAGAAAAAGCAACAACACACATGCCAAAAATAACGTTAAGCGTTTTACCTGGTCTAATGCTAAATATATGTATAGTAATAACTTAGAACTGAAGCACATGACGCTGTATGATGTAACTTCTCTCCAGCACATAAAATTAACAAGTCCTAATATCAATATCAACGTTTCAGATGTAGATTAGCTTCACAGGTTAATTAAGCGTCTGCAGCAGACAGACAGATGGATGTGTTCAACCCAACTAACAATCTTGTTAAGATCATGAATTTATTTTTCATGAATTTAATTTCTCTTTGGGATCAATAAAGTATTTTTGAATTGAATTTAAAATTTGTATTACATAAAAGAAGTTGTAATATCCAAACCAAGTCAACTTTATTCATGAACACTTAAAAAAAGAGGCACAAATGACCAAAGACATTAAAATATAAATTCTAGAAGACATAAAATATGTTATAAAGTAACATCTTGAGTGAATAAGATGGACAGTCAAAAGCCAATGAAATTTTTTATTTTGTTTAGTTTTAGTTTTCAGAGCAAATTAAAAAAACACAGCTAAGAGTGAATTTCATGACCAGTGAGCTGCTACTGAAATATTTCTGCTTCTCAACAAGATCGTGAAAGTAGTGACTGAAGAGCAAGAGCATGTGAAGATTATCAGAATAAAGAAAAAGAAAAAGAAAAATCTTAAAATGAATGAACAAGCAGCCAAAACCTCTGTGTTTCAATCTTTACATTTAAGGGTGTCAGAGTCAGCTAACGTTTTCATACTGTTTTCTAATGAGAGAGAGCTGATCAAGTAAGAGTCAAGAGTCTTGACTCTTACTTGTTCAAGATACTTTAATAAAGACTGAATGGACTGGAAGTCTTCTTGTTTAAGAGGAAAACAAACCTGTCTATCATCAGCATAAAAACATATTTCTTTGTGTTTCATAAAGATGACGTCCAAGGGAAGCAGACCCTGTGGTTATTTTTATGTACAGCAGCGACTTCAGAGAATCCGACCCTTTAAACACAATGAGAGCAGACCTGCACCATGTAACCACATCCAACACCACAAACAGCCTGACAAAGACTAAGACCATCCAACCCAACAATACCAAGTGCTGCAAGTCCAGATTTCTGTTTCAAACTACGTATCATGTTATTTTGTAACGCTGTTTACAATTTAATTCAGCTCTATTCCATTTTTTGTTTTTGTTGCATCGCTTCAATTCACAACAGACATCGTCTCGAGACACTTCAATAAACAAGTTATTTTGATTCAGTCACACATGCACACACGCATACACACACACACACACACACACACACACACACACACACACGCACACACCCCCCCCCCACACACACACACACACACACACACACACACACACACACACACACACACACACACACACACACACACACACGTTCCACCTGATCTTAGTTGTCAAACATTACAACGGTGCTTTATTTGCTTGACTTTGCTGCCGGTGTTTGTTTACAGCTGAGTATTTTGTTGTTATCCACTGTTCTGTTCTTTGCTTTCACCAGAACTTGTGTTTGTGGCGTCATTTGTGGAAAACCTTGTGCCACATGCCTTCTTCCCAGGTTCATCGGAGTTTATGCCTTGCAGCAACTTTGAGTTTCACTTTATCTGCTTGCTTGTCTCTAAAGGAAGGGCGCAGAAAAGCAATCAATGTTACAAAAGCCACCAATATCCAGGTTTTTAAAGTAAAATTCTCATGTTTTTTTATTTATTCATTTATTTATTAAACTTCTCTATGTCAACCCAAATCCGATGACGTTGTCCGAACTCTTACAGCACTTTAATATGTTCTACCTTATGATTCACACATGGAGTTCCTGTCCTTGCACACATTGGCTCTTGTGTATAAAACATAAAGCATAAAGTCCTATTATAACATCAAAGCAGGCCACGTGACACATGATCTTTTATTGCTTCTCTCTCTCTTTATCTCAGCTCCTACGTCTCCCAGATAGCTTCATGTTGGTTTCTGTAATGGGTGATTTTATGATTTACCAGGCAGAGAGGTGTTAGAGGTCAGTTTAATGTATAACACAGGTGACTGGCTTACTGACTGCATGTGTTTATCAAGTGACAATGCGATGAGATCACGGCAGTAAAAAAGAAAAAAAAAAACATAATCTACCACTCCCTCTGTCTCCGGTATTTTTTCTGGCACAGATCAAGTGGTTTCCAGTAAGCTACGTGCAACACACGGACCTGGCAGCTTGCCAGCCTACCTGCTCGACAGGTATGTTGACTTTGTGGGAGGAGAAGTTGCTCTCACCTCTTTCGGTGTGTGTCAGACTTGCTAAGTAGAGTGGTTAGATAATTAACCCATCCAACGTGGACGATTAGAAAACATCTTATAAGTCAACTTCTAAAGTTTGAAAAGGCTGTAAATAAGATTTTTTTAATCAGCATATCATCAGTTGTTGCTGTGAGTTTGTCAGAGAACATGTTGGATCTGATTGGATTCTTGCCGTTTGGCTTACATCTCAGCAGACAGTGAATTTTAGCCGGGACAAAATAGGTTATCTTCTTCAGGCTTTGCAATATGGCTCTCATTGAAGTCATAGAGTCATACTGTGATCCCAAAGGTGCAATATGACACTATAGATAAACAAGGGCAGCGCAGTGATAGGGCTGTCAGATGCGTCGCCCCACGGCCAGCGGGTTTCTGGTGCATGACTTCGACTGCAGGCCGGTGTGTCTGCATGCTCGTCCTGTGGCTGCAAAAAAATGTTTTATGGAAAGCAAATGAGTGACTAATTTCATTTCATCACAATGCATTTAAACCAACAGCGGTTAGAAGGTCATACAGTTTTGGTAAATTGTAAATCTGCCTTATCAATAGCGTCAGAAGAACAAACATTTTGCTTAGACTCACCTACTAGGCCAGGCGTATCTGCCCAAACTGAAGCTCCACCCGATGTGTTTTTGCAATGTGTTGTCGTGCAACAGTAAGATAAAATAAATAAAAACTATTTTGTTGTAGTTAGTGCAGTCACAGAGACCATGATGAGGCTCACAGTAATATCTTTGAGAGTGTTGAAAATTTGAATTCAGAGACCAAACATTTACATTTTGATTCATCTGAGGGTGGCAAAGCTGAGCCACAGTATTTAAAAAGATACATGTCTCTAGATGATGTTTTGTTATGACAGCCCTTCCAAAGTGGTAACTAAGTCACAGTTGTTAGCTCATGAAGACAATATATTCTGCTTTTTGAGACTGGAGTGTGACCGGCTAAGGCTGATGATATGGACATTTATAATGCAGTGTTTGGTGTTATCTTAAAGGGGACTCTATTGACTTTCATTTAGAGTCAGAGTTAGGGTGGTCACAACCTGTTATAATAATAATAATAATAATAATAATAATAATAATAATAATAATAATAATAATAATGCACAGTTTTCCCCATTTTTCATCTAATCTAAACTAGAAACATTTCTTTTTAGCTCAGTGGTATCCAGTGACATCAGCGACACGAGAGTTAACAACATATAACTTTTCAAAAATGATGGTTAAGCTTTGCCACGTTGAGATGGACCAAAAAAAAAAAATGGTGTGGTTCACGGACTAATTCAGATTAAAACCCACGTGAGTCTCTTCAGTCATCCTGCTTCCTTCCTACAGAAAAACAGTGAAAACAGCCTGAAAAGGAAAAGTTTCCTCCTTTTACTTCTGCAGAATTTATTACTGACTGGTCAGTTATGTATTTGCAAATACAACCTGTATATGTCGCCACCATGGTTCTGAACGGCTAATTTAAAGTGTGGCTCGTTGAAGGTTCTGATGTTAAAGATGTTTTTATGGGTATCTTTATTACTCCTTTCTCACTAAGGTGTTTTCTACTAACATGCTGAGGACTATTTTGCGTGACTGCATTGGACATTTTTATTTGCTCAGTTAATGATTATCCAGCATATACTGTCTGGCTAAAAAAAAAGGTTTTACTGCAAATCACATCAAGCTCTTGAAAGGAATCAGTGAAATTTGTTTTAAAATGTTCAATTTAAGGAGAGAAGTCCAAAATAAGTTCGGCTCAGTTTACGTATATGTTGCCAATTCACAATGCATGTCATCTTTAGCCACTTTACAAACAACTCATTTCAGTTCGGCCACACACATTCCCAGTGATCTTCGTTATCAAATGGTGAAATAAGCTCAGGTCATTATTCAATTAGTTAAAAACATTTCTAAGGAAACCCAGCAGATTGCATCACATTGACATGCAGCCTTCACTCCTCCTGGACGAACACGTTGCGTTGCTTCATTGACTTTACAGCAATCCCTCATATCGAGCATGCATGTAGCGACAGTGGAAAGGAAAAATTCCCCTCTAACAGGAAGAAACCTCAAGCAGAACCAGAACCTGGCTCAGAACAAGTGTCCCTCTGCCACGACCGACTGGAGGTTTGAGAAAACAGAGCAGATACACAAAAAAAGAAACAAAGAAACTGATGGAGTATTTTCTATGTTAATAAAAAGTTAATAACGTTTAGTTGTGCACCTTCCTCCAGGAAGATGCAACAGCCAAGAGGAACTCCAGACCTGGTGTAGCTTACGTGTAGAGAAAAACAACTGAAAACATAGTAGCAGCAGCCTAAGTTTATACCAGCAGAGC
The DNA here is from genome assembly GCF_904066995.2 of Poecilia reticulata. Lineage (NCBI taxonomy): Eukaryota > Metazoa > Chordata > Actinopteri > Cyprinodontiformes > Poeciliidae > Poecilia > Poecilia reticulata. The sequence continues at coordinate 32,119,976 of NC_088834.1, forward strand.
TACAGAGATGGCTCAGGATCACCTAACAGCTCAGAATGACACATGAGAAAGGCCGAACCTGACTTTCTGAATGAATTCTATCAGTTTGAATTTTAAAGCATTGCTTATCGGGTGGAGAGATGGCTCAGAGGCAGATTTAAAGAGAAGGAAAAGCAAATTAGCAGCGCCACAGTAACAGCTGATGGCGTTACTGTGGAACATCATCTGTGCTGTCCAGATGTTGAGCTGTTATGGTCACACCAAACGCATTTTGAGCATCAGGCGCATCTGGTTTACATTCAAAGTCTATGTGGAGCGTTGGACGCTTGATGCTCAAAATGCATTTGGTGTGAACTCACCATTAACATGTCACAGCAGTAATGTGGCTGTAACATTCTCAGGATTCTCAGTCTCCAGTCAGAGGCCTCTTCAAATCGGTTGCAAGACTGACTGCTACTGGAGATCCTTCCTGCACACAGTGGCTCTTAGAAGATATTTGGGTGAACTGAGTTATGACATCATTCAATTTCCCTTTGGTTCTAATGAAGTAACTCTCAACTGAATGGAGTTGAATTTAAATATAACTTATTCTTATTCAGATTAAAATAAGACTAAATTCTGCCAACTATTTAAATTTATTTTTTCTTCCCTGCCAAAAATGAAATGAAAAAAAAAATTAAAAAGCATAATAATTATTTCACACTTATGAAGAGCCTTAAATAACTCTCAAGATGCTGATGTTCTGCAACACAAATCATTTAAACTATATAAGGAAATTATAGGGTTTGATCAAAACTGCAGGGAACTTGTTGGAAGGTAAATGAAAAGGGTAAAAGCGCTCCATATGTAGAGTGCTAATATTTATTAGAGGTATAAATGTGCATGGTCTGAGTTTTATATGTGTGTGTGGTTTATGTGAGGGGCGTAATGAGAGGAACATCTGGTAAATCTACATGAGGTCAAATGAACAAATAAATTGACTGATTAGCATTGTGGTTTATTTCTCACATCCACCAATACAGAGATTGACGAGTGAAACAGTTATGTGAAAAAATATATATAATCATAAAATCCGTAAACTACATAGTAGGATTACTCATCTGTTATTCTTTAATAAACATTGTGAGAACATGCTTTACACACTTTATAACAAGTCATACAGATAGGTAGAACATAATGTAAATGTTGACGTGACAAAAAACATCACCTACATTTATTTCTTTCTGTTCTGTCTCTAATTTCTGCTTTCCGAATCTCACATTCAGAGCCACAATTGAGTTTCGTATGTCAATGGAACCATGACAGAACAATACAGAAAATTAGATATTTCCAGTATCATTTATTTATACCCATGTACCACAGCAAAAACTTTAAGCACAGAGATTAGCCGGTCATGAATTTACAATTTTAAAAAAATACACAAAAAAACACACACTATATGCAAACTACCGCAAATATTGAACAACTGCTACTTTGTTTACAAAGGCTCAAAAACATCAGCAGAACTATGTCTAAAGTTTCTGTAACGAGGATCAAAATATAAAACATGTGAAACATTAATATTGGTTCATAAAACCTACTGGAGCCAAACACAATGGCTTACATTTTCTTCAACATCTTCCCCGTAAGAGGAAGTTTCGTCTTTTAAAGTTTCAGATAGTAACGACTTTTTTCCCCAGCCAGGCAAAAAACAGGCTTTTCTGGTTCCTAAACTTCTGCGCTGGTCGGCTTCGTGATCTCTATCTGCTCAGAGACTGACGCCTCCGATACCGCTGCCAATCTCCTCAGTCTTCCACCCACTGGAATTTTTTCCAAACTTGTACACAAGTCTTCTGCCGTCAACCCGCTCCAAAATCTCTCTCTTGTAGTAATACCTGCAAGTAGAGACATATCACCTTAGGGATTCCAACGACTTGTACAAGAAGAAAATGTTCTAAAGCAACTACTAGTGTTCTAATGGTGATTATGATACTATGATGATGGAAAATAATTCCCTGAATTGACGTGCTATGGTAGTCTGCTTCTCATAAAATATGTATTTATCTTGGCTGTTTGGTCCTGAGGAGTCATTGTTGCCAATATGCATGACTATAAACTAATAAAGTTTAGTTTATAGGGTTCAAACAAAGGATTTAAACCTTACTTTGCAAACTTCATCTGTGCACAACTAAGTCATGCAACACAGTAGTAGTCATCCTCTTTTTTTGTTTTTGTTTTGTTTCTTTTTTTTTTTTGCTGTGCCAGCCCAAAACTTTTACTTGCCCAGTCAGGCCACCCCTTTGAAGAAACCTCCAGTGCGTCCGTATTTAACAAATTAAATCTGGGTTTTGTTCAGTGGTTTACGAATGCAAATTCATATTTGAGAAAATTAGCACATTTTAGGTTTTCACTGACACAAATTTGGGATCATCGCGAGAGCAGGGACTCCTTTTTTATTTTTGCCTGGTAACTCACCTCATGGCCCGGCTCAGTTTCTCGTAGGTCATGCTGGTGTTCTTCTTCTTCTGGCCCCACATCTGGGCGACGGCCTCGGACTTGAGGAACTTGAACACCCCCTCCCGACGGTCCTCCCACTTCATCAGGCCCTGGTTCTTCTCGGGGTGGATGAGGATGTCTCTGATGAACTCCCACAGGTGGGTGCCACGTGGTGCTGCAAAGAACGGACAACAATCAGCTCGCTGTTTCCAGTTGTGAAAAGTGTTAGCATGAACACGCAAATATAAAGGCGATCTTGACCCGAGGAGAAAACTACTTGTAATGTAGAAAGCGTACCATGTTTGCTTTTTTTTGGGTTGTCATATATGCTGCTGCTGTGTCCACGGTTGACTTTAGGAGGCCGCCCTCGGGGTCTCTTGATGCGACAGTCTCCGTCTTCGGTTTTGATGTGGACCTCTGTCAACACAGCAATTCGTTTACCATGCCGAACCTCGACTGTACCATAAGACCAGAATGCTAGATCAAGTGTGCCTGAATACTCACTTGACACTGGATAGAACTCAGGGTCTGATTCGCTGCTGCCGGACTCTGGTGAGCTCATGAATGTAAACGTGCCACCTGAAGACACATCACACACGTTTGAGAAAAGAAACGTCTTGATACGCCGAACTTTAAGAAACGTCGACAAGACGATAGAAGTATACTAACTGTTGGCCGAGGAACTGCATTCACTGTCAGATGGATTGTCAGAAAGGTAATCAGTGTCGTCCAAAGTTGTCAGGGACTCCATGGTGAATCTGGTCAAATCATAACCATCGCGGTATTCAAAGTTTCTCTTGATTTCAGCTTCTTCACCTGTGTGGTAGATGGATGTGTTATTCCAAGTTTTCTCTAACATTACAAACTTTCGCTACCTACATAAGTAAATATCAAAATGTACCATGGCCAATTTTGAGCGTGGTCAGCAAAGGGAAGCTCAGGCTGTCCAGAAAGTTATCAAGAAGTTGACATGTCTCACTTAGTTCTGGTCCAGAGAGACTCTGCAGTTCTGGAAAAAAAAGAAGAATTTGTTATGTTTTTACCATCTCTGAAGACGGACTGATGATTGATTGCATGTAGACAGATTGATATCTGTGGATTTGAACAATAAAACGATACATTTTAGAGATTTAGTTTACCATATTTGGTCTTGTATTCTTCTAAGCTCTGGTAAAGATGTGGGCCGAGCTGCGGGCCGAAAACGGCAGTCATCTCTTCCTGGTTTATGCGGCAGAGGTTTGGGCCATCAATGGAGCAGAAGTCCAGACTCAGGGTGCTGGCATCAAACTTGGTTCTCTCCACATGGTCGCTGATCCACTCTAGAACGTGCTCTGCCGTCCATTGGTGAGGGCTGATCTGTTTGTACCAGTGACCTGAGGAATGAGAGCCATTTATTACCTGATGTCCTTCTGACAAAAGTGCTAATAATTTTTTTTTAAATCAAATCAGTCTCCTGATTTCCCATCTCCAGTAAAGCTTAAAGCCAAACAAAAACTCTGCTTGAAACATCCTCTTTTTGATTTTTTTTTTTTTGAGCACATCTGCATTTTCTGGTGTTTTATCCACAAAACAATACAAGAGTGAAACAACACCCCACTTAGGGATCAGACAAGGTCAGACAAATATAGCCAGCCCAGTTGACTAAGCAGGAGGTCACAGCATTTCTCTGCTACGAGCGTCGAGTTCAGTTAAACATTGACAGTTCGGTTAATCATTAGCGCAATTAGGTCAAAGTAAATTGACCTCATGGTTTGGTTATCTTCAGTTAGGATCATGTGGCTCATGTACAAGTACTCTACTATATTACCATCACTGTACAGGATGTAGCTTTTGATGACAAACAGGAGCTTCCAAACTTCTTGATAGTTTTCTGGTGTCAATTTCAGTGGAGCCCAAACATTATTCATATACCTTGGAGATTTAGATTTAAAGTTAAACATAAATATTTCATCAAAATATCTCATTTGATTGGAGGTAGTAATAATTTGAATGTGTGGGAGATCAGTGCATCGTTCTCAGTCAGAAACAAACTTCAAACAAAAGTCTAGTTCTCTACATTTGGGTGTTAAGTGGAGGTCCCACGTTGACCTGAAACAAACAAGGTAAACTGCCTCAATGTCAGACGATCCTCTTACCTCTTGTGTTGTAACTTCTGCTCTCCAAAGTGTGGATGGTGGGCAGCGCATGGAGCTGCTGTGGGGGGATGTCGGGTAAGCCAGTCTGATACATCGTCAGGTTGGCGTGAGTCAAGATGCTGCTGAGGCACGGCGACGACATCGAGTCTCTGAGAGACATCAACAAGTTACAAATCAGTTATTCTGAATTTTTTTTTTCAAAAGTAAAGTTTTTCACATTGTTGCAACTTTAAATGTGAGCATCTCCTCTACATGAATTGTATTAAATAATTCTTTGGAGTCATTTACCTCTTTCAGCACAAAGCCACTGTATGGTTAAAAAAAAAAAGATTCAAAACTATCCCACTTTAGTTTGTGTATCGTCTCTTCGGTCTTTGTTCCTGTCTGTTCTTTACAAGGTTCCTGTCTCCAAGGCAAAAAAGCGCTTTCGGTTGGAAATCAACATGTTTATATCCCTGTGGAGGAGTGGGGGATGGAGAGGTAAATTCAGGGGAATTCCACCTGAGGGTGGCCACACCTCCATCCCTCCTACGCTTTCCAGAGAACTCGACTAACAACGCTCACCTGTCCTGTTTTCCTTTCTAAGCTTTACCGTCTCTTACCCATCATCACTGAAGATTAGATTAAAGTTCTTGCCTGACAGATTCAGTTACTGTAAATTGATCTGCTTTGCCTAACTGGATTCCTTTAGCTAGGCCGCAAACAACAGTGCCATAACAAAATAAGATCTCGGGTGTTTTATCACGGATCATTTGCATTTTTTTTTTTTATCAAGAAAATGTCATTTTCACTTGTAATCATCTAGTTGGACTTTGTGACTTAATGGTATGTTTTTCTTGTTGTCCATTGGAATACATCCACAGAAAGGAGGAAGTAGGCTGATTTAGAACCTTAAATAGAGACTCTGACAATGACAGATTGAAGATGAACATGTGGGCAGGTAGTTTTATCAGTTCCACCAGACGATGTGCAAGAGAGATGAGCAAACCTTACCGAGACTGTTTTCTTGTCTAATTTGTTCACTTAAGTCCTGGGATTACATGTAATTACTTATTGTTGCAAATAGCACAATTGTACGTCATATATGTGCAAACGCATCCATGTAATCACGCACACACACACCTTCACACAAAAATGAACTCAACTCTCACTCATTTAGCCCCTACTGCGTGCTAATGGCTGCGGCGATAACCCAAAGAAAAGACGCAGAGTACAAAGATAGGCTCATTTTTCTGTTTCACTCTCCGTGGCGTGTTTGAACCGAATGACTTAAATAATTGCACTGGTCATACATTTTACCGTGACAAGGTGCGGGCAGATAACATTCACAGTCACGCCATCATTTGGATCAATCTAGGTCACCCTGCAATGCCTAACAATAGCAACAGGTTTGCTGCCTGTGGAGCGATACTGTTATTTTAAACCAGGCAGTAAAAACATGCCATGAAGCTTATTCTGTTCTCCGTAGCTCAGAGAACAGACTTTAAAATGCTGTTTATAAGTCGCTGAACGGCTTAACACCAGGTCTTCTTCTGGTCTGCTCTGCATTCCCAGAACCAGGAACAAATGAGGAGAAGCAGCTTTCAGCTTCTATGCACCACAAATCTGGAACCAACTTCTAGAAAACTGCAGAACAGTCAAAACACTGAGTTCCTTTAAATCTAGACTGAAAACCCATCTGTTAACAGTTGCTTTTTAACCATAATAAATGACACATCGACCAACATTTTGATGTGTAATGATGGCACTTGGAAAAATGTGATGTTTCAATTGTTAATGTTTGTGTTTTTATGATGTAAAACCCTTTGAAATGCTGAAATGTGCCACACAATTAAACTTGATTGATTTAACTTGATTATTTTGTTTGCTATTTTGCAACTTTAATGTTGCAAATAATAAATCCCATCAATGAGGTCTTTTTCCACACCACCTGAAACCTCTTTTAAACAAACAAACCTTTACAGACTATATTTAATCTATCATTTTCACAAATATCATTGAAAAGGTTTGGTTTTATGAATAAATGCATCTTTTATGATGAAAAACAATCTTGATAGTGCTTTAGAGTCAGGTTTTAGGACTGATTGGAGATGATGTCTTTGGGTTAACACCACGGTTTGAGACCTCAGAAAGTTTTGAATAATATAAACCTGTCTGAACAGTGATGGGTCTAAATCAGGGGTCTTCAACCTGTGACCCCGGAACCAATGTAGCTCCTTAGATCTTTCACTATGGCTTTTATTAAAAACCACATACATTCTAATACTAAATCAGCTTATTACCATCTTAAAACTATTGCCAAAATAAAAGCTTTCCTGTCAAAACATGACAGAAAAACTGGTCCATGGTCTATTTTATGTAAATTAGATCACAGTAATGGTTTCCTTTATTCAGAAATTAAAAAAAAAAAAAAAGCTTCTGGATCAGCTAATCCAGAAGCTATTTTTTGGGGGGGGTTTTAGCTACAGCTAATCCGGAAACAAGGTCATAACAATCATATCACACCTGTTGTTAAATCTCTGTACTGACTCCATTTGTTAAAAATAGATGACAAAAAATATATATTATTTTTAAAAAGCACAGAATGTTATTGAACTGAAATACTTCCATGCTTGTTGGGTAGAAACCATGTAGTCTTCAGTTGGTCTTCAGTGGGGTTTGAAAGCTGAGTTTCTGAACTGCTGCGCTGAAAACATTTTTGTTTTGAACAGAATTAATCTGCCCCGGCAGCTTCAACACCTTCATGGTCCTTATCTGCTGCTTCTATAGCCAACAAACACACAAAACGCAGAGTTCATCCAGAGAGGATGAGTCAGGAGAGGTCGGCAACAGGAGGCCGACTTTGTAATTGTCTTTATGTTCACCACTGCACCCAGAATGGGGGCCTGATTGCTAGTTTCTAACTGTAACAGCTGCAGTTGCGTGCTGACTCTAGATCATTCCTCTTAAAATCCAAAGATAATCACTCCAGGTTTGTTTCTATTCATCTGAAGAAAGTTATAGCACATCCAAGTATTGATTTGTTCAGTGAATCTACTCAGTGCTTGCTTGTCACCAGGTGACATTGTAATGTAGAGCTGTGTATCCTGCATACTAATGGCAACTAATATTACTACTTGTTATAATCTGAGCTAGGGATAGGGTTAGGGTTAAGATTTTTATTTTCTTGAGAGGCCCAAGATGGAGCCATGGGAACCCTGCATGTAATTTTTGTCTGCTGTGATGACAAGTTACCTGCTGACCCAAAGAAGTCCCGGTTCTTTAGGTAAGTTTGGAACCAGTCAGCTGCTGTGCCAGAGGGTCCAACACAGTTCTCCAGTCCATGGTCAACAAATGACCATGCTGCACTGAGGTTCAACCAAACCAACACCGTGGTTCTTCCACAGCTTGTGTTCAGATGGATGTCATTGAACAGAGCGCTTGCTCATTGTTGGGAAGCTATTTAAGTGTAGAAAAAACTTTTTCAACAATTGATGATATGGAAGGTTGGAGACTGGCTCATCATTTTTCAATAGCAACTTGTCCAGACTGTTCTTTTGTAGCAGTAGTTGGAGAGCTGTTGTTTCAAAGCCTGACATGAAAGATGAGTTCAGTATTTTAATCAGTTCAGATGCATTGACAGGCAAAAGTTTGATTGACTGCATCTTTATAGTAAATCAGACATGTGGGGCGAAGTGGATAGACACATCCATCATCAGTCTGTTTGCTTGTGTTAGAAAATGCTGTTGATTTGTAAGTCATGACAGATTCTTGGACATCAGATCTGGTCATTCCAGCTCACCCTGTTTCTCTTTATGACTGCTTTATTTAGTGCTTTATTTTATGCTTTATATTTAGTATACTTGAAATAAGACAAAACTAACTTACAAATAACATTTCAGCATATGAGCATATAACATATGAGCTTGTTTTAAGTCAATTATTCCTTAATATTGATGAAAAACTACTTGTTCCACTTGTTCCATTGGCAGATTATTTGTCTCATAACAATATATTTTCCCAATGCTTTTAGTGAAATAATCTGCCAATGGAAATAGAACTTTTTTTATCAATATTAAAGAATTATTTACTTAAAACAAGCTCCTATATCTTGCTGAGAAGTTAGTTATATGTTTTCTCTTATTTCAAGTGTATTAAGATATTTGCACTAGAAACTAGATCGAAAATACTTGCTAAGATTTTGTGTTTTTGCAGCATAAGGTTACAATTATTCACTTAAATCGTAATTTGCAAAGTTCAACTGACTTTCAGGTTTTGTCTGGCTAGCTTGTCAAACTCAGTCAGATATGTACCTGTGAGTAAGACATTAACTGCTCAGCTCAGCACTTCAAGAATTTATTTTAGTGCTTTCACTAACTGCAAAAGGAATTACGTTCATACCAGTTTGTCTGAACAGCTTCATAACTTTACAGTTTTTGCAACGCAGCAACTTTTACTGACAGTTCATCTGCAGAACTTCAGGCCGTAAATGATCCCACATTGTTTGGTTTGTTATTGTTGAATAGTTAAGAAATCACAGTAAATCAGCACAAAGGAAACTACAAGGTGCAATTTTACAGATATGGACAAGTTTCAGAATGCAGAGACTCAGTTTCTATATTGTTGAGGATAGTAAATATCTAAAGTATATAATATTTTAATTAAACACAATGACAACTTTTGGGAATATTTATACACAATGCTTTCTGATTTTTTTCTTCAATCCTGAGGATAAAAATGAAGAAGCATTGTACTTTTGATGTACAGCGACACTGTGCTTTTAAGACAGCAACACTTAAAGAGGAAATACATAAGAAGTGTTTTATTTATATGTCGTTAAGAGTATTTGCTCTAAAACACCTAACATGCTAATCATTAATGAGTCGGTAAATAAGTCAGTTTGTAAGGATCTAAACAATGGGTGGCTGTTTATGTCTGAAGCCAAGAAAGAGGCAGTTTTATGGTTAAACTACAATAAGTACATTTTTGATTAACCTTAAAGTATCCGGTGTAGTTTCTAAAGCAAGAATTCTTGAAAATCTTGTTTTCTCTTGAACATTGACTGAATAATCACAAAGTTACTGAAACTGGTTCCATTTTTGTTGATTGAATTAAGTTTAAACTCCTGGGCAAACTGATATTTGGTGGTTTACATAAATAAGAATTGTGTGTGGAAAGAATCCACTGTTTCTATTGTTATGTTGAAGCCATTGAAACCTTGACAATACTGCTACTGAATAAGAAGTTCAGTAAACTGAGAAGTCAGAAAAGACTGCAGCTTTATGTGATGGTGCCATTGATGGTACAGTGAACCATATGTTGTGGGGATAAGTGGGCCTATTTTCTCCTTTTTGCCCATTGTGTCGTCTTATGTCAATAACAGCCAGTGAAACTGTACTTCTGCTGAAAATTTCATAACAGCAATTATGTCCAGTTTCCACTGGCGCTGGAAGAATGCAGCCCAGCTGGTTTTTACTCTCTGTAGTGCCAAGACACTGGAGTGCCTTGGAGACAACAGAAAATTCATTTCATCACTTCTCATCACACAACATTTCTATTGTCCACCAGAATTATTACTTAAGGCGGGGACTTTCCACAAACATTTGTGGGGCATTTAGAAAACCAGAGTAAGAAAAGAGTCATGATTTTAAGACGGGGAAGTTATGTATGGATTCTGAACACCCTGAAGTATAGCGTCGCTTTATAGTTTTTTGAACACTGAAGTGCTTTGGGAATTTCTGCCCTTCATGCTACATGTGCAAGAAACATGAAATGTTGGAAGTACTCTGTGCTTTGTCAGATCTCACTGTAAACACAACTAAACACCTCCAAATACATCCAAAGCTAATATGTTGCATTGTTACCAAGCAATGAAACCTCTTGCTAACAATGCAGCACTGTGAGTATTTTACTGTGAAGTTCTGACTAACTGAAATGTAAATGCCCTGGACCAGAAAAAGATGCCCGTGTTAGTTAGGATTGCAGAACCTGAGCTGGGAGGGAGCCGTATACACCAAGTGCAACATTTCTGAATGACCAGGAAGCTGTCAATCAATTGCTCATTCCTTCAACTCATTAATTTTTTTTCTAACCCTTCTAGCCAGCTGTGAAGCAGCTAATCAACTTCAGGTGTCTGTGGAATCCAGGAACCTTAAAAGTTTCTATCACAAGGTGCACAGAAAGGGTCTGAGCCGAAGACTCCAGGTAGGAAACAGTTTCATTTGCAGACCAAGGGCCGGGGTTACGAAGCTGCAGCCAAAATGGTGATCATCTGCTAATGCAGCCGTTTCCTCGTGCTTCCAGTGTAAGTGGAGACTTCAGCTCACCAGAATGCAGGAGTCTGGCAAGATGATAACAACTGTGTGTCCACAAGATAAGTTACATAGTTATGCAGATGACCAATCTACTTGGCAGTGTCACCAGGTGTTTATGAACCCATTCAAGTGTTGAGTAGGTAAACTGAAGGAAATCAGTGCATGAATGTGCCAAAGCAACTAAAGATAAACTAACTGTTCTTAGTTGAATTGATTACTGCGACAGTCTTCATCTAACAAGACAGTCTAGATGTAGAATGCTGCTGCCTGCATCCAGCTCTAATGTCCTTGCACTAGCGCTATGATTCTCAGGGGACATTAAAACACTTTTATTGGCTTATAAATCAATACGACATTATCTGTTTTTATATGAACCTCCCAGACCACTCAGGTCTTCTGGATTTAGTCTACTCTGCATCCCCAGAATCAGAACCAAACATGGAAAAGCAGCTTTTCTGTTTTCAGACTCCACTAATCTGGAGCAAACTTCCAGAAAACAGCAATATTGAAACACTGAGTTCTTTTAAAATATGGCTAAATGCAGATTTCTTTATAGTTGACTTCAGTTAATACTAACTGGTACCATTTTTGTCTGTCTTTAGCATTTCTTTACGCTCGTTTATTATGCCAGTGTAATGTTTTGTGTATTTTGCCCGCTGCTGTTCTGTGTTTGTTTGTAACGTTGCAAATGACATTTTCAAGGGACAAAAATAGATCGCGCCGCTGTTGTCGTGTCTCAGTTTCTGTTTTTCTGTGGCATTCAGCAACTATTGTGCAAACTGCTGCCCACTTTCCTCGACTGGAAATTGAGGGTAAAATTGGGTAAAAAAACACATTAGTAATTTATGTGTTTCCGGTTTTAGACACAGGCAAGCTATGACAAACACGTTACAATTCACAAATCAAATCAAAGGTATTGTTATTGCCACTTACTTACCTTAAATAATTTGTCTATTATTAGTGGGTGTGTTTTACTGCAGGCTTTTTTTTTTTTTTTTTTTTTAAAGCATTTTCAAATATGGAGCCTTGATCCAAGACACAATTACAAGCCAGTAGGATTTTTACCTGCATTTTCAGAGTCCTGGAAACGAATGTGACCAAATCAATTGTCAAGACGCAGAAGAATCAAACAATCATGTGCTGCCTTTAGGGTCAGAGGTCAGGATTTTGCTTGTGCAAATACTTTTTCTCTGTTCAATTCACTGAGACCCACAGTTTCCCGCAGACAGAAAGTTAAAAGGGAGCAAATCCTTTTTAAAAAGATTTGCTCCCCTCCTTAGAAAAATGTTTTAGTTTTTTTAACCTTAACAGTCTTGATTACTCCTAAGAGGCTGCACATCACTTCTTTATTTAACAGATCATTTATCTCTGAAGATCTGCAAACATTCCTGTCATATCATATCGTAGCTTTGTACTGACACCTAATGGCCGCAGACAACAACATCCGCTTCATTTACGTTTTTAAATAAAGGATTTACCACATTTGTGTCCTGATGCAGGTTTCCAGATCTATACTGATGACGTTGTTTATGTAGCTGGTAAGTTTACAGTTAAATCTGTTTCATCACAGCTGTCTCTGTGTCACAATGAATCTAAACATAACTGTCATTTTTCTCCTTTTTCGTATAGGGTTTGTTAATTAGTCTCAGTAATTATTCTAATGGAAGGTTTTAGTGGACAAATTACTGAACAAGTCTCAGAAGTAGCACATCTTGGTGTCATTTTGGATTTGCATTTAAAATATGACAAATGTGTCACCATGTTGAGTAGAGCAGAACCTCACAGCCCTTCAGGATTACATCCGCCTTTTCATGTCGCAAATGTTTTCATGCATTTAATGATTTTTATTCTCATTCAAAGTGCCGTGTCCCTTTCATAATTTAATAATGTTTTATTGTAAATAAGTGTTTTATTAGAAGTTTGTATGTTTTGTAGCTTAATTGGCCACTTCGCAATTTATGCAAATGAGGTGCGCAGAGCTGGAGAGTTAACGAAGGATTGAGAGTAGAGAAGGGAAGGCGCTGCAGGGAGATGGACAGAGAGACACACGGGTTTTCAACTGTAGTTGCTTTGTGGAGATTAGCTAAGAACCAATTGCTCTTGTAAGAGAATTACGCAAAAACTGTGGAATTTAGTTTTGTTTTGCATCTTTACATCGGACCGCTGTGTTTTTATTTTTTGTAAAAAAAATAAAAAATTATATATATATATATATATATATATATATATATATATATATATATATATATATATATATATATATAGTTGTAAAAAAAATATATATATATATGTTTTATTTATTTATTTTTCCTCCCTAAACACACGAGTGAAATTTGAAAAATTTACCTTGTGGTAACACACAAAATATTTAAAAAGAAAAACAGTGGAAGGTCTCGCTAAACCCAGAACCTTCTTGCTGCAAGGCAACAGCTCTACCAACAGCCAAAAAGATCATTATTATCTTTTTTCTTTCTTTTTTTCCCGAATATTTACATATTTACATAATATTTACAAATCAAGTGTATAAAAAGAATCGGGGATTTTCTCTCTTTTTTTCTTTTAATTCTTTTCTTTTAATTCTTTTCTTTTATTATTTTTTTTCCCCCACATCCCTCACTCCAGACCAGTGGGTGGCGAGAATTCACATTTCGGCTTTTGCACTGTCAAGAAGAAGAAGAAAAAAGACGACGAAGAAGAAGAACATTGTCGTCGTGTAACACTGCGTATTTGTTTTCCAATATTTATTAGACGCGTTTTCGGTTATCGGGCTGTTTTAGCACAGCTAGCTGTTTTCTGTATATAATGACATCAAAGTGAAACGTATTGCCGTGACAGACTCACGGGTGTTTAGCTAAACCAAGCTAACAGCAGGAGTTGCGCATCAGTACCTCTTTCAGCTGATCCAAAATGTACACTCTGTTGTCTGGATTATACAAGTACATGTTTCAGAAGGACGAATACTGCGTGTTGATCCTGGGGCTGGATAATGCAGGAAAGACGGTATGTAAACGTCTTCCTGACGTTTACTTCTTGTTTTCCTTCCTCTAATGTTATTGTGTGGTTGTAAAAAGTGCAAAGAGAAGATCCTATTTTGGTTTAAGAATCAGTGGAGCTTCAATTAAAACTAAGTCTTTTAACTTTGTATGGAACAGAAGATATTTATTTATACTAGCATTAATTTCTTAGCATTTTTTGGTGGATTTATTTAATGTGATCAACCGTTTTGGATTTCCTTCCACAAGTTTTTCACAACAGTTTGCTGGAATTTTTTTGGCCCATTCCTCCAAAAAATGGAGGAGTCTGTTCTGAACTGCATTCGCTGTTGTTGTATGTCGCTGTTGGAGAAACGGCTTCTTCTTTTGACATTGGCACTTCAGCCATTGATGTTTGTACAGAAACTGAACGTTAAACGCTGTAGTACCAGTTTTAGCCATCAGCTTTAGCAGGTTCTTAGCTTCTCTTCACCCATCTCACACTAAAACTCATTTGTTTCATGGACCCAGAACAGGTTCCATGTCCCTCAGAACGGATACAAACATCACACATCCTCCACAGTGCTTAATAGTTGGATTTTACTAAATAATAAAGGATTTTTAGCAGTGTTGCTCCAAAAGATCTGGTTGCTATACAGATAGCATCTAAAAGCTGTTTTGGAGATTTGGTAACTACAAGAAGCCACTCGTTTACCTGGTTTACCATCCTCTTCACCAAGCAAGACCAACATTTTGTCATAGTTGCATTTATTTTCTTCAGCATTGTTCTGATTAGTTTGATCAGTCGAATCTGCTGTAGAGTTTGCAGCTTGTATGTCCGTTATGATCCAGGGAACCAACTGTTACTCTCTCTCTGTCTGCAGACCTTTCTGGAACAGACCAAGACTAAGTTCAGTAAAAACTACAAGGGGATGAATCTGTCCAAAGTCACAACAACGGTTGGGTTAAACAGTAAGCTGATATTTAAATTGTTTTGAAGGCTTCTGAAACCACACAGATTTGTTTGTCCTAATTCAGATACTCGTGCCTGTTGTTCAGACTTCTGTAGTTACAAACAGAAGCTGTTTGAAATTGTTCCGCTGTGTCGCAGCATTTCTCATGGATCTTTCTCTTTTCTTCGCAGTTGGCACCATCGACGTCGGCAAGGCTCGCCTAATGTTCTGGGATCTGGGCGGTCAGGAGGAGCTGCAGTCTCTCTGGGACAAAGTATGCTACAAATGAAGCACCAGCAATATGAATTCTCTTTTAGGGGTTGGCATTTATCGTATCATGAAAAATAAGAATTTTGATTTAATGTTGTCAAAAAAGTCAAAACTTACAGTATTGTGTTGGGAACGGTATTTTTACTATTTTCTGCACTATTTTTTCCATGAGAGCATTTCTATTGTACATCTACAGTAAATGTTTAGGTTGAATATTTTAGGGAAAAGAAATGTTTGAATTTTTAAGTACTTTTCAAAATTGTTATCAAAGTTTATCCCAATAAACAGCCAAAGGTTAGGATGGATCCAGTGTGTTGATTTGAGTTTTTTGCTCGTACAGAACTGTCTGTAAAACATTCTGCTGTTGTTGTAAAAACTACCTTTTCTTTCATGCTGTAGTACTACGCCGAGTCTCACGGAGTCATCTACGTGATTGATTCAACTGATGAAGAGCGCCTTTCAGAGTCAAAGGAAGCCTTTGGTAAGTTCTGTTTTGATTTTATGGCAAAAAAATCAAGTCACTTTATTGTAGTGAAAAGATAAATAACCGTTTAGACCTACATGAATTGTATCAGGATTGTTTTCCAGAGAAAATGATCTGCAGTGAGGCGTTAGAAGGCGTTCCACTCCTCATTCTTGCCAACAAGCAGGATGTACCGGTACAGTAACCCTTCATTACTCCGATATTCATGTTCATTTCCCTCATTTTTAGCAGAATGGCAATCGACTGACATTTACATGTGAAACTGATCTTATAACCCACCAGGTCACATCTGCACCTGTGCAGTTAGCAACATTTACCCCACTGTTACCGACTCAGTGACTCGGTCACTACATTTAAGGACTTTTCGGAGAACAAATTCGATATCAGCCCAAATTGTAATCAGGTCTTTTAAAGGCCTGATCTCTCAGAGACACTCTGTGAGAAAACTGCAATCTGCTCACCACCGATTTCAAACACTAGCCGTGTTTCCATTCCCCACAGAGCTGCACAAATCCGCTTAATGGAAACACAGCAATTTTGGGGAAAAAAACAAACAAACAAACAAAAAACAAACACATTTTTCAGCTGGGTCCACCAGAGCTGTCGCAGCATCACAGTCCATAAAAAGTTGATGACTGAGACGATGAACGCTGAATTATGGATATATCTCATATAACTGTTTACATTCGTCACTGCCATGAGTTTTAATCACTTATCATGTGAACAAGCTCATTCATGTGTTAATGTCTTATTTAATGGAAACACTGCAATTGTGCAATTATTTGGGGGACACTAGCAGAATATAGACAAACATCTGCGCTCATTTGTAAAGGAAATGATGCAGCTACTGTAAAAGTCGCACTCTGTTGAGAACAGGTGGTGATTTTGACTCTGAAGAACAAAAAAGGAACAAAACCAAGTTTTTACACTCCTGACTTTACATAGAGATGGCAGCGATGTAAAAAAAGCAGAAATTAATCTTCTTTTCCTCTGGGTTTGATGGTTTCTGACCTTTTTTTTAAATCAGAGTAATAATCTTATGATATTTGGCTTTAGTGAACATTGATTTTTCTTTTTTCTTTTTGTCCATTTTGACTTGTTAAAAATGGCAAATAAAATATCAACAGTATTTGACAAACCAGAAAAGAGTTTGTGAGTGTAGTACTTTGCCCTCGTGTTGCTTTTGACGGTTGTGATGTGTATTTTTTCTCTTCTCAGAGTCGTTTGTCGGTTCCAGACATCAAAACAGCCTTCAGTGACTCGGCACCAAAGATCGGCAAAAGAGACTGTTTAGTGCAGCCCTGCACTGCCCTCACAGGGTACGAATACCTCTGGGCTGTAGCACTGTGCTTCAGCAGACAATATAAAGAGTTATTTATGTTTTTGGCACTTAATAAATGTGGGAAGGTTAATACTTGCAGCTTGTTGAATGCACACTTTGATGTTTGGACTGTTGGCACATGTCATGGGCATCCTCACTACCTAAAAGAAAACAGAAATCACTCCTTTCACCACAAACATTAACAATGTATCATTTTTTTTAAGAGACAAGTGGATGTAGTAGAAACATACATACACCGAATAAAAAACACTTATTTACTTTTTTCTCACAGTCTTAAGTTAAACCAAATAAAGCTTCTCTTGTTTTAGGTAGTTAGAATTTTGGAAATTCTAAGTACCAGAATAATAAGAGGTGGAAAATGTTGGACACATATTTATCAACATCTTTCAGATTCAGAAGATTCCGTTCAACATCAGTTTGAGACACTTTGTGAAAAAAATCCACCTGTTGCTGATTCTTCCCTCGTTGTGCTGCAGGGACGGAGTGAACGAAGGCATTCAGTGGATGGTGAAGTGTGTGGTGAGGAACATTCACCGGCCGCCCAGGCAGAAGGACATCACCTAAAACATGGCTGACCCCACATATTCTGGACGTTGGCTGAGTTTTTGGACATTCCATGCGACCCCTGGAGTTGATGACATTCTGTTTTTCTAGTTTTACACTAGTTGGAAGTTTTTCTCTTTGGACTCTTGTTACGGTGTGACTGTACAGGTTGATTTTGCACTGTGAACTTGGGGTGATACATTTTCTAGAGATCAGTAGCGAACTGCACAGTAAGCTGAGCCTCACTGACAGCAAGGAAACATTGATATGTCACTTCTCTTATAAATACATCAAGTTTTCATTACTTTAGTCGGGTCCTTAAATTCATTTTTCCTTTATTTACAGGTTTAGGCGTGTCTGGCCATGAAGTTCAACATTTAATATCTGTTACATCCAAAAGGTCACAACATATTTGAGGACGCAGGGTTAAAAATGAGTGTTCAAACATTCTTTTTATTTAAATACGTTTTCTTGAAAGTCTTATTTGTTCAGCTGCTTTTAACTCTCTGTGAAGAAAAAGAGAACAATATAAACCTTTACTCCCCATGTCAAAGCACAACCACCCTCCCCACAGGGCATGACTCTCGCTTCGGGTGAGAGAGGTCCCAGATTCAAATCCCAGACGAGCCCCCATAAATATGTTGTGTCCGATAAAAGGGCACAACATATTGGAGGACACACGGTCAAAAATGAGGATTCAAACTTTCTTTTTGTTTAAATACTTTTTCTTGAAAGTCTTTTGTTCATGCTCTGCTGCGTGTAAACCAAGTGCTTAAAAGGTTACTTGTGTATTCATTTAAGCAAACAATCAAATGCATTTATAATTTTATTCTTTATATGAAACTGAGCAACAAAATATGTTGGTGTTTCTCTGAAACTACATCAGGTTACTGTGGGGGGGGAACCAAGAGGATCAAAGACCATATGAGTGTAATAACGTAAAGGGAAGTGGTTCAGTTGTGGGAAATGTAAAACTTGTGGGAACTGCAGAATAATTCAGATGATTATAGTCAAGTGTGTTTTATTATCTTTCAGTACAAAAGATACAATCAAAAATTAACAGTATTAAAGTTTACACATTTGCACACTTGAAATACACAGTTAAAGTCGTTACGTGAAAGCTGCAGGTTGATGTGAGGATGTGACGTTGACTTTCTCTCCCATCTGTGGAGCAACACTTTCCTCTAGTGGCCAAAGTATTCCTTCACGTTGTCAGCATTGGTCGGTCAGGTTGCAGTGTCGCAGACAGAATTACTTCAGTATGTCTGCTTAAAGCTGTAGGTTTTATAAAAAGAAAAAAAGGTTACATTTTTACTATATAAAATGTTCACAGTGCAGCGGATGTATAGTCTGTTTAGTAGCTGTGATGCAGGAAGGCTGAACATGGGATTTGATAAGCTGATTAACATTTCATTATTTACAAGGAATCAGTGGGACTGGACCATAGCAGTAGGATACTGACACACACCTACAGGAAGAGGGAAGATATTGACATCAATAATGGAGATAAAAAATGTGAAGAAAGGCCCTCCACAATGGTGTACAACAGTGGAGCCATGCCTTCCAACTGCAGTGGTGCAGGGTAAAAAAAAAGTTTAGGGGCTCCCATCCCCCCCAAAAAATGCATTCTCTAAACCCTTCAGAGCTACGCTGAAAACAACATGGAAACAAATGCAGCTGTGCTCTGTTTATCTAAAGCCTGCAATATAAAATAAAATATACAACAGAAATATCCTTTATTGTGCCTTGGTGGGGAAACAGCAGAATGACAGGCAGATGGTAGCATGCAGATACACATAATCTAAAATAATGACAATAAGATGTAAACTAATACAAAATGTACAACATGATAAAAACAGATCCTCCAACACCATTTAACAATGTACACGTCACCAGCTGCTTTTCCATTGACCATATAAATGAGATAAAATTATCTCATCCAAAATACAATAATTCACTAAACGACAATGGAAACAGCTTTTTTTCGCGTGGCGGGCAGTTATATGATCAACAAACGAATGTTCTGCGACAGGCGGAAAAAACAAGACAACAGGAAGAGATAGGAGGGTCATGAGGCAGAATGTTTTACAAGTGATCTTTAATTGTCTTATTTAATGGAAACAACTGAAATTGTGTGTGTGTGTGTGTGTGTGTGTGTGTGTGTGTGTGTGTGTGTGTGTGCGTGCGTGCGTGCGTGCGTGCGTGTGTGTGTGTGTGTGTTTTTCACGAGTGGAATATAAGTTTTACGCACACTTGTATTGAAAACAGACTGAATGAGCTCTGTAGATCTGCCACAGCTCTATGTGGGAGACGCTGTCCATCGTTGATGTTATTTTTGATCGCCCATTTGTCTCTCACTACCTGTAGTGGGTGGAGGAAGCATCCTGGGTCAGAGCTGGCCTTCCTCATTAGCTTTCCTAACCTCTTCCTCTCAGCTGTAAACTGCTGCTCACCACCAAAGAAGATCCCACTAAACGTACCACACTCTACAACTTACTACACCGTAGAAGATGGCTGCCACAACAGAGACGGGAGGTATGGATTGGGGTCTGAAAAACAGGCAGGGGTTGATAAGAGGGGTTATTCTGTAACTATGGATCTTTGAAACCAAATAGACTCTCAGTATCTCTTGTCTCTTGAAACAGAGTGAAGAATTCCAGAAAAGACGGTGACACTTCCCCACCTAGATAGACTCAGTCAAAAGTCTTCTTTGCTTTTTTTCTTGCTATAACTTTCTTACTTTAAGGTCTTGAAAGTTAGATGGAGGAAAGAAACAACTTAAAGTGAAAGACTGTCATTGCTTTATGACTGCTTTGATGCTAATGCTTTACACAAGCACACTTTGTTCTGTGAGGAAATTGGGAATCTTTTATTAAAAATATATGTATATATTAATGCAATTCACTTGGCAACTAGTTTAAGGATGAAAATGTAGTTTTGTTTGTCAATAATGAAACAATTCTTACATTAAAAAAATAAAATAGTAGTCTTCCAACATCTCTCTCTACCCCATTTTATTTCCTCAAGTCATTTGATTTCGATAAATTTAACACAAAATAACATTAACATCAAAGGGAAATAAATGGTTACAACAGATTATAAAGGCTTTTCTATAGACGTGTTGTAAACAGTGATGATAGCTGGAAGGTTGTCCTGTAGCAGTCAGTATTACAGCGTTTCTGGATAAGCGTCTCTGCTGTTGGATCCCAGTCTTATGGAGAGGATGCTCAGGGCTGCAGGGGGTCAAGGGGACAGACACACTGTTAAGTGAAAAATCAGCTGTGACCCAGAGTCTGAGATGAATGCAGCCAGCTGGGTCAGAGCTGACTCAACTCCACAGATAAGCTCTCTTAAATGTGTTATATCTTATCTTTTCTGACTGTCATACACGGCCATGTACGCAGAGAGATTGGTTCGCTCAGTGCATATCGTTCAGAACAGTTTCCAGATAATCTTAATTGATAATGAAGCGTCTGTGGAGCAGTGACGTGCGGTGAGGTTCATAGCCGGTGAGGCACCGATTTATTTCTGATCGGATTTGCAAATCTAGACCCCTACATGTTATTGTTTACATAAGGAAATTTTGCGCATGCGTACAATGCAATTTTTTTAACATGTGATGCTTAGCCACGCCGCAGAATAATTCTGTTATCTCAATCAAACTTAGACATGTAGATGATATTAATTTCCTGCTGTGCTTAACAGCAAAGGGAGAAACAGTTAAAGTACAACTCAAAACCACGTCTTTCTCGCTCACTGTATCAGCGCAGCTACTGTATTGCTAGATTGTTGTTACTGTGTCTTACTCTGCAGTTGTGGAGTCACAATGTCTGGGATAATGAGCGCCCCCAGCGATGAGGCAAGAGAACTGCCTGCCTCACCTCGAATCTTTTCTCTGCCGTTTCTGATCGCTCCTCGGCACACAAAACATGATACACACACAGTGGGTGACAATAAAAACACAGTATATTAAATACATAAGCTAAATTATGGAAAATCAGTTCATACATTAAATGTTTTTAACCATTTTATTGGCGACGAACAGACAGGAGGAGCATGCTCTCATAGAATAGCAACCGGTGCAGTTAGCGAGAGGTTGCGCAATCCCAGGTGAGGCTCAGCTTCCTGCTGCCTCACCAGCTTCGCTTCTGAGCATTTGAATGGGAAAAAGCGAAAATCCAGCGATTTTGAAGAAAAAAAAATCAGATTTGGTTAAATTAAATTAAAAATAGGTACTTTATAGTACAAACCACAGGGTGAAAATATCTTTATAAATGATTTTATTATTATATATTTTTCCATGATCTGTCTCCCCTGACCACACGTCACTGCTGTGGAGTATCTATTCAGGACACATAGCAACTATATCATGTAATGTATCAGCAATGCACTGCATTTAGGACAGGAGACCAACCGTGAACTGACCCACCACTGTGATCTTGATTCATATTGTATAAAACAGAGTTTGACTTGTGATACATTGCCCTTTTACTGCCCAGAGCTGGTCCTTATTTTTAAGCAAGTGCATTCCATCTTCTAATAAGATGGCAGGAGAGAAATTCAGCTGATTCGCATTTTCCTGAATTAAAATGAATGTGCAAAGATAACGGCCTAATAATCCCCAGAGGTTCCAGAGCAGACTCCATAGATAAAAAGAGACAACCCTTCCCAATGAGCTTCTTCAACATTTTTAAGTCGCTGGCTTTCTAAAGCAAGTGATGAAGATATTGAACAACTCTCCATAACAGACTTATAGAAGACATGCAGCGTCTTGCACTGAGGGACCGAAGCTTCCTCAGTAAGTGCATTCGGTTCTGATCCTTCTTGTAAACAGTTAAACTGCTGCATCTAGGTGAACACTGGCATGTTTATACTCCTCTACAACCTCCGCTCATTCTACCATGTTTGATCTGTTTCTGGAGAAATCTAAAATTTTTGCGTAGTTTACATTCAGCATAAAATGGTTGTTTTCACACCAAAGCGGCCCCCCCAGTTGTCTCTATGCAGCTTCTTGACCACCTTTGGTACACCTGACAACTGCAGAGGCATCTGAGTATTTCTGTAAACGACAGGAAGATGTTTTATACTGGAAGTCAGAGGTGTACAGTGTGAGAAGGAACGGTGGGAGTATAGTTCCTCGTGGTGCTCCTGGTTGGACACAAAGTCCGTCGGTTTCAAACTGTTGTCTGTTGTGGGGTAATCATTAATTCAGGTGATTCTAGAGATTCTGACAGAGCTAATTTGAGTTAAACTGGAGGAACAAAGGGAACCCAGGGTTCACAGTGTTGCCTGCTTTTATCATTTTTATGTCCAGTGAGAGGTAAGCAGAAATGCTAAGGAGGCTTAGCTGTGCCTCCATGTCCTGCAGTAGCTGTCAATCAGAAAAATGTGGATATTTGCAGACGGGAAGAAACTTTGCATGTGAAAAAAATTTGGGCCCCAATAAATTGTGATAGCAATATTTGCTTTAGTTTTGACGTGTAGCATCAAAACTTCATTTTGCACATCCTGAAGTATTAGGTTGAAGCACTTTAGAACATTTTTTTCCTGAACTCCAATCAGCCAAAAATGTTTATTTCATTTTTTATGAACATTGAATACAGAAAAAAGCATACCTACAATCACCACATGCTTGTGGACATGTATTTGTATTTTCTCCAAATATTTTTTTTTTCTACACCATTTGGTGGCGCCATGAGGGAGGAGGAATCTATGAGCTGTTGCTTAAATCAGTTTAAATTGGGATCTTTCTCTTGATAGATGTGTTCTATCAAAAAATGCAATGCACTCCACTGCATGGCTTAAACCGGCTGTGTTCCGTGTTCTCAAGTGGAAGTACACAGAACTCACCTTTACAGATCTGCTCACAGATTTTCTGTACAACCGAGTCTGAGGTTTTGTGATGGCTGCTCCAAAATTTTGATTTTTATTGTCCTTTAAGCCATCCTGGATCGGAGTCTTTGGACTATCTGCAGTTTGGAAGACCCGTTTGTGCCCTTCCTTTAACTTGGCTGATATTAAGAAATGTTGCTTCAATATTTCCACATGATATTTTTTCCTTAAAATGGAGTTCTGAGGGTTACACACTTCCCCCTTTCTTTTGCAAATATAACAGGGGTCCTTATATGATCTCATATACTTTATTTACAATAAAATTACACTGAAATAATGTTTTTATTACTTTATTTCCAATAAGATGTACTTTGACAGCTGTTAATAATGTAGTCATGAGTACAAAGGTAGTTTCTGTTTGTTGGTAAATTTGATTTCTTGTCACATATTTTCCCAAAACTACATTTTTTTTCTGCATCAAGTTATAATACAGGTAAGTACGTGTTTTTACAAACAATAGATGGAAGAGGAGATTTGCAGTCTTTTTGATTGTTGGTTTGAGCTACATTTTACATCACTACCACTGAAAGCTCAAGGCCAAACGCAGCACTTGCAGTGGTCAGCGAAGACGGATCCAGTTCCGCAGACCCGCTCGTACGTGGTGCCTCCAGCGCACATGTAGAACTTGGTCCTGTCGTCGGGGTGGACATAGAGACCGTCGGCCTTGCCGTTGCAGAAGCCAGATCCTGGAGCATGTGTAGTGGTGGTGGTGGTGGTGGTTGGAGACGTAGTGCTAGCGCCAGGCTTGGGGGTGGTGGTTGAGGGCATTGGTGGAAGCTCTGTACAGGCAGAATTGTAGTATTACTACATAAATACCACTCATAAACTGGTATTTTCCTTATGTAAAAAAGAAAACACTGATGAAGACATTGTATTTTTCTGGTTTGGACTGAGGTCGAATTCTACTACACCTCACCGATGTTAAGAAGACTGCGGAGATGGGACAGTAGAGGGTGGCTTCCTTCTCCACAGAATTTTCCAGCAAAGTCGTCTAAATCAAGGGCCCAAACAAAGGCTCCACCAAACTTCTGCTGCTGCAGGTAGTTGACCTGTTTGACCACACATAAGAGATGCTGTTGGAATCACCTCTCACACACTAAGTGTTCAGGGAGAAGCTCTTCGTACCTTGATCCTGTAGCTTTCCTTGTTGTCAAATCCTACCCACTCATTGTTTTTGGTTGCATATGGAACTTTCTGGTCATCGATCCACTGGATGGTGGTGTCCTTCACAAAGTTGCAGATCTACACAATAGAAAACATTGTCAGGAATATAGAACTTTGTATTTCATTTGTAGGCCATTACCCATCAAATATTACTAATATGATACATATAATAAGTAAGTATCCAAAGGCAGTTGTTTACTTCATAGTAGGACCAGAATCCAGCTTCACGGGTGTATGGTCCGGCTGAAGCGGGTCCACTTGCAGGGGCTCCAACAGCTGTGTTTGCCGATGTTAGACGGAATGTACGACCATAGGCTGCAAATCCCATTCTCAGCTTCTCTAATGGGGCGCCATTGTCTCTCCAGTACCTCATTGCGTAGTCCTAAGAATTTCGATTGAACAAAGATAAACATAAATAAACAAAAATACCATGGTACCAAAACAATCCATTCATTTTTCTGCACATGCATAGATAAGCCCTTACATCTTCCCCCATTCCTGTGATCTGTGCAAGATCATAGGAATGGGGGGCCTATCTCATGGATGGCAGATGGGGTGCACCCTAGACAGAGTGCAAGTCCTTCACAGGGCAAAACAGATTCACTCAGAACTAATAATCTTGCATTCACACAATCACACCTAAAGGCAAACTAGGGGACAGTTAACCTGACATATGTTTTAGGATGGTATAAGGATGCAAATGGATCCTTACAGTGTTGAAATAGATGAGGTCGCCTGAATCCTCAGATCCTTGGTACAGTGGGCTGTTATGGCCAGTGAACTGCTCCCAAGTTCCATGGAAGTCATAGGTCATGACATTGATGAAATCCAGTTCCCTAGGTAAACAAAACCCTTAGTCAACAACTCCCAGACTTCCTGTGAGAAACAACTTGACAAAGTACTTACTTGGCAACCTCAGCGACCTCGAATCCACCATCGATGGTTCCCTTTCCGGCAGGCACTGCAGCAGTCAGCATGAGCCGAGGTTTACCTGTGGCTGCAGCCTCTGCAGAATAAGCTGCAACAAGTTCCTGCAATAATTACCCCAAAACTGTGAGGATGGAGGTCAAAATAAAACATGGAAATATAGTTTAGTGTTGCAAAAGAAGGTTTGTTTTTTTTCAACCTACCCTGCAGAGAAGAGTAAACCTCTCCTTATCTTCAGGGGGGCTTCCACGGGCACCCGGGTACTCCCAGTCCAGATCCAGTCCATCAAATCCATGCAGCCTCAGGAATTTGATTGAAGACTGGATGAACTTCTGACGGTTTTCTGGTGTGGACACCATGATGGAAAACCTGGAGGAGACAGATTTTAAGGACCAAGACACTTTTTAGACAAAGTCAGCCGATAGTTATTGACATTTTGCTGCAGGTCATTTGTCTCAGGAGTTTAAAAGACAATCTGCACAGTTACTTACTGAGTGGAGCCAAAGTTCCAGCCACCAACAGCCAGCAGAGTCTTCAAGTGAGGATTCCTAGAAAAATAAAAATAAAACTGAATATTTGAAGAGCATGTAGTGCAGTGTTGAAAAGAAGTGAACATTGAAAGCTTTATGCTTTAAATGTTCGTCTGACATAACGATCTTAACTGTTCTGACTTACTTCAACTTCAGTTCGTTGAAGGCCTTGTAGAGGACATCGTCGTTCCATTCGTAGGTAACCAGCTCGTTGGCGTGATTGATGATGGAGAAGGCATAGATCAGAGAGGTACACAGAAAGGGGTCTACGTTTTGTGGCAGGTATTTGCCTTCACCAGGCCTATACTGAGACCAGTTGGTGAAATAGCACTCCATTCTGCTTGAGTATGCTGTGAAAGAGCAACAAAATATGAAATTATAACCTCAAAGTGGAGTTCTTCAAAATTAAGTATGTAAATCGTGTCGGTTGATGAAAGTATGTCTTATCTTACCCAGCTGGACAAGCACCAGACACAAGGCTTTGGTGGAAAAAAGAATAGGGAGACAAATGAAACCATACATTCAACAATACAGATGGACCTCATAATGGTTGTTGAACCATGATTTTTACAATACCTGTGAGCAATACGAGCCTTGCCATGTTGTAATTTTGTTTTTTTCTTACAACTTCTTTAGATGACTACAAGCAAAAAAAAGAAACAGAGTTTTTAAATTAGTAACACAAAAAAGTCAACATAGATAGTTTCAGCTAAACATCAGAGGACGTCCTTCCCCTCCTCAACTCACCGTGGGACCAGACCAAAAATCCAACGAGTGGCAGCAAACTGTGGTCTTTTATACACTGCTGAAGAGAGAAAGTGAGTGAGAGAGAGAGAGCAAAAGTTGTACCAACCTCCAACAAACTAGAATCATAAATATAATGTTTATTAGAATATGTAAAGATAAGATGGTAAAATGCTACATATGGATAATAATTTACTTAGTCAGGGTCTAGGTGTCATTGAGATTGTGCAACAAATTACATATTATCATATCATTGATCAGCCATATAGACCTTTGAGCACTGTACATCAGTACAATATTGTTGCTGTTGTCATGAGAACCTGCTAGGAGAATAGATAGGGTCAAAATAGTGCAGTAAATAAAATACTTAAGTCAGCTGCAGAAAGAATTTGCTATTATATTTATATATTAATTTACTTATGGCTGAATTTCCTGCATCAAGCAGACTGTAACTTTATATACCTGGAAAAAAAAAACATGCAACAGCATAAGACAGAAAATGGAATAACTTCAAAAGGGTGAGATTTTTCCATTTTACGTTCACACACAGGCAAGCTAGCAGAAAGGCTAATGGAGTATTTCTCCACCATAATTGGAGTTTTTTCTATTCAGAGCTTTGGTTGCTCTATCTTCCTTCTTTAGGAAACCACTGACTGTCACTCAACAATATATTCTTCAGCTTACAGGTCATATTTCTTCCCTCAGTGATTGTGATCTGCAGTACTGATCCACCCTGGGTCACAAAACTGGGATGAAAAGAACACGGTCAGCTGTGCAGATCAGCTTCAGAGTTGCATAATGGGGTTATAAAGCCGACACAAATAAACTCAGCAATATTTGATAACCTGAAATTAAATTACCAGTTAAATTCCAAGAAATTCTGATGATTCATGACCATGATGCATATACCTTGCAGCAATAATAAAACCACAAATGTAATGCCAGATGTCAAAGCATAACAAGATTTTTAAAATATAACATATTTCTGCATACTTTCAGTGTGACAATTTTATTTACTGAGTGCATATTAAAGTAGAGAGACCACTTTAAAAATATGCTTACGTATACTGTGTAAAAGTCCAGAACAGTACATTTTTTTAAATCACTTTACTAATATTTGGGTTGATAGTAACTAATTACATTTATTATATTACATTTACTATATTAATATTTATGTTGTTTTTTTAATTTACTTTTAGGAGCATTTTTTCTATCCTGTACTTTTACTTTTACTTGAGTCATTTTACTATAAAGTATTTCTACTCTCACTTGACTAAAATTTCTGGATTTTCTACCCACTGAATGAAAAACTTGAATAGACTTTTTTACTAAATAATTTTTTCTCTTACTTGAGTCATTTCTTGGACGACTGCTTTTTACTTTTGAGTAAAAATATGTAGAAGTAGTGCTGCTCCTCCTTGTCTACGTGTTTGCTGTACTCTGCCCACCTCTACTAATATCTCCCATATGTCGGCACTAAACTTTGTAATGAGTACCGTCAACCTTCTAGTTGTAGTAGATTTATAGTTCAAATTTTATTCACCATGGTATTTTAATACCTCTCTCATTATTACACAGCGTTAAAAAATTAAATATAATCATACTTATGTAACTGATGTGCAGGACATAAATACCAGGATAAACCTGATGTTTATCAGCTGAAATCTTTATTAGGGTTCCAAGCCCTGCAGCAATGATGTGACAGCATCAGCATGAAACTCAATACATTTAAATCATCTATGCAACAAGGTGACAAAAAGTTACCGATTTTAAGAATTATTGAAGTTACGCACTGACAAGGAAACACAAAAGCTAATTAAGTAAAATTAGCCTTTGTGTTTGAAATAATTCAATTCAGTTTATTTCTATAGCAGTAATTCATAACAAACGTCGTCTCAAGGTGCTTAACAGAGAAATCAGTTCAGTCACACATACATTCCATTTGACCCTTGTTATCAAACAGTACGATATGCTCAATTAATTATTCAAAGTAGATGAAAATGTTTCTATGTAAGAAACCAAGCAAATAGCATCGAGTCTTTGACTTTCAGCATTCATTCTTCCTGGACAAACACGTAGCAACAATCGCTTCAAAGTCTTGTTAGGGGATGCAATTCCATGCAAAATATTTTGTACAGAATTGATACGGGTGGGTCGGTCCGTGTATGGATTTTGTACAAAACTGCGAATTTTGCTTTATTTGAATATGATTTAGAAACGACCGCGTCTTTCAACAAATAAAAGTTGGAAAAGAAAAATGCTTTTTGATCTTTGAACTTTCTGATATTAAAAGATTCAATAGAGCAAATGGTGGTCATCTTTTCAAGTTTCAGATATTACATGTTTTTGCTATGTATTCCTTAACATAGGAAAACCTTTTTGATATCTCCAGCAAAGGTTTAGTCATGATCAACGTCATGATCTGTAGTTTTCTGTAGTGAAAACTACAGAAAAAAAGCAAAAGACAGGTTACGAAACAAATTTCAGCGATTCCTTTGAACTAGAGATTTATGTTATGTTGTCGTCAGGGTGGCCTGTTTATCTAATTGCACTATAAATATTAATTAGCTTGATAGCTAACACGTTTTATACTTCTAGTGGTGTTTACTTGTCTTTGAGTGACATGTTCTTATCACCGGTTGAATAGTCATCGAACTGAAAAATAAATTAAACTCCTGGTATTTTCTGCACGTCTAATAAATGATTGTTCAAGTGGAAAGGATGAGAATTTATATCAGGTTGGCGCAGATAATCCTAAGGTGTTGTGGTAGATGGTGGTGATGGTGGTACGAGTTTGTCTCACAATCGATAGAGTGCCCATTCAAGACCTCTCTCTGCTGTTGTGACTTTGGGCAAAACACGTCACTTGAGTTGCCTGCTGGTGGTGCTCAGAGGGCCTATAGATTATTGCCAAGAGGAAAATTAAAGTCATCAGACCCAACATGTAGATGACATAGAGGCCATTATGGCTTTATGTCGTTAGGTGTAGATCAGTGTTTCTCAACCTTTTTTGGCCCAGCGCCCCCCTAGCCTTTATCCAGGTTCCTCACCGCCCCCCAGTAAGAATTTGTAGGCTACTTTGCACTGACTATTATTTTATCATTAATATTACTATCACTATTATAGATGTTTTGATTTTTATGCTTGTTTCTGTATTTATCATCAAAAATAATTTCCCAGAGAACAAAAAAGTCATGGGAATAGAAATTTTTTTCACAGGCGTCTACAAAAAATGCAATAAACATTCAAGTTAAAATCGGTAGGCCTAACAGCAGCCAATCAGAATGGAAAAAATATTCTTATTTTGTGCCATTTTCTAGTTGTTAAATGTTGCACAAAATGACCAGATAAAAGATGTTCAACATGCCAGTTTAAACTTTGAACTATTTGCAAAACGACTGAGCTCTGCAGCATTAAAACATGGATAGAACTGTAACTACATTAATCATAACTCTTCTTCTCTTCAGTGTTTCTGTCAGTTTCTGGTAGTGCAGCTCTGTGCTGCCTTCAGGAGAATGGGACATCAGAGTATCATCCATAAAACTTCACCCACATGGAATTTAATGTGCAAACCAGAGCTTTCAGTGGAAAAACAAAAGTTCCAGATCTTTTTAATGCCATACAGATATGATACAGAAACATGGATTATATATTTATATAGACCTTACTATTGATTTATAGATTAATAGTTTTACTGAACAGAAATTACAAAGAACAAATCTGGTTCTTAATCAAATCCTAATGAGGCGGTATAAATTATAAAGTAACAGAGAGGTTTTTATTAATGTAATGCTTTAATTGGTGACTGTGTTGTATAACTTTATATTTTTTGTTTTTATGATGTAAAGCACTTTGAACTGCCTTATTGCTGAAATGTGCTATACAAATCAACCTGACTTGACTTGACTCATTCTGTGCCGCATTGATGCAGTAATTCATGTTAAAGGAGACCCAATTAACTATTATGGCCATAGAACAGTTAGGAAAAGCCCAGATGATTATATTATTATATATCAACACCAGTTCTGTCAGGAGGAATCGGCCAAAGTTCCAGCAAACTCCTTTGAAGAGATTTCTGTAGGAAACCCAACGTACCTGACCCAAATCAAACAATTTATAGGCCTCTACATTCTACAGAAATGTATATTCTAAGGAATTGTTTGAAAACTTCATAAGAACTTTTTAACTTTGTTAATCAAAACTGAAACACAAAAACTTTAGTTTGATTCAATGCCAGGCAGTTAGGAAAAAAACATATTACTTACAACACAGTATTCATAACTATCAGGGTTCAGCTGTAACATTCTATTCATGTTAATCATAAGTGTATTTTCAAATAGACCAGTCTAGAAAAATAAACCTTTATTGACCAATGTAACTCTAAAAAATGCATACATACATATATAAATATACACAATTATTGAATTATTTTTTGTTGTTGTTAACCTTTATGTATATAAAACCAATTTGATGGGCCTTGACTGTAATACCCTACACCTCCTTTCAGAGGGTCACAGGTCAAATACAGAATCTGAAGGAAGTCTGATCGGTAACTGCCCTGATTTTCTCTGGCTGTGCCGATGACCTCTGGACTATTGTTATCTGTGCAGCTGACGGGTCAAGCTTCAAGGATCTCACCTGTGTGTGTGTCATCTCATCCTCTTCTGAAATTAGACCTACTAAAGTTGGGTCATCTCTAAGTGATGTGATGTGTGAAGAGCAGTCATGGGAGACACGAACACGGAGGAACGGGTGAGAAGTAATAAGACCTGATCTGTGTTCTTTGTGTGATTTTGTTGAAGCCAGAACCAAAGTCCATAAATATGTACAGGCAGCAGTTCGGTCAGCCATTCACAACTCAAAAACATTGTAGAACCAGAATCTTTTCTTTTTACATCATGTTGACCAAAATCATGCATACATATGAAGTGTGTGTTGATGTTGTAAGACTGTTTGTAAAGGTGAGCTCAGGCAATAACAGACTGTCTGACTTCATAGCTGCCATCAGTCTATTGTAACCTGAGGTTTTTGATCTGAATCCATATCTATATTGCCTTTATCTTTCATTTTTCAAGAAACACAAAGGCAGTTAAGATGGGTGTAAAAAAGTAATCGGTATTTTTATATCTTGCATCCTGTTTATGTAAGAGAACAAAAATAAATTATTAATCTCTCTATTGATAACATGAGTAAAAAACTTCATAAGGTATTTAGAACGGTTTCATTATGTCAACAATCCAAGGTCCATAAGATCAGTTCGTTTCAATCAAATGTTTCATTATTGGTGGATTCAGTGGAATAAAAATTAAGAACAAATATATTAAAATTCTGTCATAAAATCCATAAGTTTCAACCTAAAGAAACAAAAATATGTTGCTGTATACTACAAAATATCACTCAATCTATCAAGCAATATATTCCTATATATATGAGATTTCATATCTGGGAAATTCATATTTTCCAATATATTTCCATATCAGCAAAGAGCATATAGGTATGTAACACACTAAGTACTTGTCACTCTTTAAATAGGCCAGCTAACACATCTGTGATGCAAATTAGAGGACACAACTTTAACACGCCTATATGTTCAAGTTATTTTAAATGTATTTTTAGAGGTATCATCATCATTAGTTTATTATTTATAATGATTCGATTGAATAATAATTCAAAAGTAACATCTGATTTTTAGTCATTAATATTTAATATTTTTATCTATTATTGATTTTTAAGTTATTTCAGTGTCCTTTGTGGGATTTTCAAACATTAACAGAAAGGTATTGACAATTTTATCCACATGTGCATGCAGCTCTCATTTATGAATGACTTCTGAACATAAAGCTTCAGCGAAGCACAGAGATAATCTGGGGCCTTCTAGATATGCACCGATCCGATACTGAAAACATTTCTAGATCTGGTATCAGTGGTGACGTGGCCTATGCATGAGGTCAGATCTGTTAGGTCTAATTCTATGCTTTGTTCTTTGATTTCAAAACAGCTATTTTCAAGAGGCTATGTTTCCACAGAATATTTTGATGAAGAAAAAAATATATTAATCACCTTGAAAGTGGCAGAAACATTTCTAAGTGATGTTTAAAATGGTATTTACTGACACGTAGCTATCAAATGACAAATTACTCTCTTAATTCTTGATAAATAAATAAATAAATAAATAAATAAATAAATAAATAAATAAATAAATAAATCCTACATGTATTCTGAAACGTACAAAGCAAATTCAAAAGTGTCAAATGTTTTGGTGTTAGTAGACTTTGTGCAAAAGCAGAGTTAATTTTACTCTCATAGAGTCACATTCTGTTTATGTAACTCTGGGGTGTTTATTATTAGTAGTTAAAATCCAGTGTTAAATCAAAGTGTTTCGTATCAGATCTAGAGGTGTTAAAATAGAATCAATAACTCTTTACTTCTTAACTCTGATCTCCACCAGCGGCTCTAACACTGAAGGAGTTATTTCACCGACTGCGCCCAGAATCACAGATTCCAAGCGAAGCGACAGAAGCCAAGTTATTTCAGGACTATTTACTTTCCACCTGTCTGAGGTGTTTACCACGCTTGGTAAGTCTTTTTTTTCTGAGATGGTTTATAACTATTATTTTGAGTTGAGCTCAACCTGTATGACTGACGTCACGTTCGCCACACGGCTCGGTGTTAGCATATTTAGCTTAGCATGCCGAATGTTAGCGGAGTATAAGTGTTGGAAAATATCGAGCCGGTGAACATTTAATCAAATTCTTGGCTAACTTGAACAGATCCGTAATAATCTGGAGTATGTTTTTTCATGATGTTGAACGTTTACATGAATATTGGTCAGATTTATCAACCTTTCTGATCGATTTTTTTCCTTTGAAAAAATATAAAAGGCTTTTTCACGTTGAGCGCATTATTCCCGCTGTTATGTCTTCTTATAGTTTTGCAGCATGTTTTAATCCTTTTATTGTATATATTAGATCCAGTCTGGTTGAGGATGAATCTCCAGTCGTCAGCCTAACCTCTCCCTCCCGATCCCTCCATGGATTCTTCGAAGATTCAAGCTCCAAAAATGATTATGTAAGTGTTAATATCTCTGAAACTCTACATTTCTGTAATTGAGGCTTGTTGTTAGAGTTGTAGTAAAAATGTATTCCTTCGCTCCATTCCTCAATTCCTTAATTACAAATAACTCTTAAGAAGTTAAAGAAGAACTCTGTGAGAGTTAATATTAAGATCTAACACTGAATTAGTGTTAGTAAGTGTTAAATTATTAACTCCAGCAGATTTGATATTTGACACTTTATAAGAGTTAAAGTACTAACTCTCCAAAAAGAGTTAAATAAACACTTTCTGGTGTGGACCCATATAGACACTTTAAAAGTGTTGAAATCAAATCTGACAGTGTTAATCTGGGCCTCCTGGATTTGCTGTGTATCGATTCACCCATCCTATTCCCATCCTGTGCTAACAGATTATCTTGCTAATGTCTGAGTCTAATATTCAACTGCTTCTCAAAATGGTAAATTGTCTCCTTTAAATATAGAAATATGTCAGTACAGTTGTGAATTTCATTTGTTAGCATTTCAGGTCAGTTAGGATGTTTAACTCACCCAAACTTGACCTAGAACCAACTAACCTGTAACACAAGCCTCCTTTTTCTGTACTATAGGACAAACGCTTAATTTGTGCACGTCATAAGCGTCTGAGTGTTTTTATGCAACAACGTGAGGGAGGATATGAGTCGTCTCATAGCCGGTTGCGAAAGTGAATGGATAAATGTAACAGCACCCCCTAGTGTTTTTCTCGGGAACAACGGGATGAAAATATTGTATGTTTCAACCTGTAACACTTTCTCCTTCTCAACGAACCTCCTGTGAATGGCCCAACACTCAAATATATGGATATAGATAAGTCCATTGAATGTGATTCTGTGTGAGAACCTGAATTTGAACATACATATAAAAACGATAGGTTGATCACAGCTTAGGGATTTGTATCAACAAGTCTAAATCTGATTTTGTCTGATGAAGAATTTTTTATCTCTTTACTGGGTCATTTAATGGGTCAGGGTTATCAGGCAGTCTGTGGTTCGTCTGATTATGCAAACGTTTTTCTGAACCGTGTTTGACGGTTTATATGACAAGAACCTCCTTTAAAAAACGGTCATGTAGCAATATTTCTTTTTTTAAAGCTAATCTTGACACAACAATGTTTCAAATTGCCACCAAAGTGCAACAACTGTCTTATGTTAAACATTTTGTAACACCTTAGTCGGATTACACAAATTGTCTTTTAAAGTGATATAATATTGTGATATGGATCATATTTGCTGCATTTGTTCAAAAACCTTCTAATGTCTTCAGAACTGAGTCAGACACAATGAGATTTTATCACTGATTTATTTTGTGCTCCTGAGCAGCACTCTGGAGGTTAAGCAGTAATGGACACTTTGGACAGATTTCTCTAACATACAGTGTGAATGTTCAATGAAATGTTATAATTTCTAGAGGATGCTTTTCTGGCTTAAGGCCAGTTGCAGCACTTGCAGGAATCCCAGTAGACGAGACCAGGCTGACAGTGGTGGAGGTAAGTGATTCCCTGGAAGCACTGGAAGTAGGTGGTCTTATCAGCTGCATTCTCGTACAACCCATCAGGACGACCGGCGCAAAAATCGGCAATGGGATCCCTGGTGGTTGTGGGTCGCGGTGTGGTGGTTGGTTTTGGAGCGAAACCTTCATACGGGGACAACAGAAAAAAATCAATCTATAGATTAAGTGGTTAAAAAAGGACATGCTAAAAGATAGTAGAAGAGAAGAAGGAAATATACCCATTGACATTCTGAGGTGGTTGACGAGGGGGTATTGTCCATCTGAACAGAACGATCCGCTAAAGTCATCCATGTCCAGAGTCCACACATGAGCACCGCCCAAAGACGCTGAAGTCATAAACTGGACCTACAAGATCAATAGAAATGGCCATCAGTTTGATAGAAACAGATAATGAGTGAACAAATGAATGAAAAACAGTTTTACTTACCTTGGAAGAAATGCTGCGTTTGTCATCATAGCCCACCCAAGCACTGCTGTAGGTGGCATAAGGAACTTGCTGCTCAGAGATCCAGGAAACTTCTGCACCGTTGATGAAGTCACAAATCTGGAAGCAGAACCAAAACAGAACATTGAGTTGTAAATACTTAAACTTGGCACAACTAATGTAAAGATCCAACTTTCTGCTCTAAATGCGCTTTTTCTCATTACATGTAGATCAACATATTCTGTTGTAGTTTTATTCCACCGCTTTTACAAAAAACGTTCATTATCGTGTTTATTTCTGATGTGTGCCATAAAGTTAACCGAGTTCATTAATGTTGAAGCCATACCTCGTAGTAGGCCCAGAAGCCGGCAGTACGGGTGTAGGGTCCAGCGTCTGCGGGGCCGTTGGATGGAGCTCCAAGGCCGTTCGCCGATGTGCTGAGACGGTAGGTCCGGCCGTATGTTGGGAAACCCAGGAGCAGCTTCTCTGCTGGTGCCCCCAGAGATATCCAGTGAGACACTGAAGAGTTCTGTGGAAAAATAGTTTAAATGTGAAAGGTTTTGCAATGTGGATATAAAACATTGACTCAAACTTGATGAAGTGTGTCCAGAAGGCTGGTTGGGTTGACAAGCAACAGTAAACTAGGATCTTCAAATTAGAATCCAATAAACAATAAATACCACTTTAATGTACTTTTGATATTTTTTTTTATTCAATCTATATTCTCTCAGTGTGAATGTAGATTGAATATGTTATTAACTTATATTTACAAGTCAATTGAGAACCTGCCGTCCAGTGTGATCTAGTTCTAGTTTCTTACAATGTTGAAGTGAAATTGTGATCCGATGTCAACAGAGCTGCGGTACAGTGGGCTGTGGTGTCCAGTCACTGGCTCCCAGTATCCATGGAAATCGTAGTTCATGATGTTCATGAAGTCCATGTGGCTGTTGGAATACAGGGAGAAACAGCATTTTTGATTAACATGAAGGCAAAATTGATAGAAAATTGGAAAATGAGGCTGTTTTTAACAATTAGGTCCTGTGAACGGCTGTCTGTTGATCCCATTAACTTTGGTCAATGAACAATTTCAAACTATTTCAGAATCAGATTTATCTCAATGAAGAAAACCTGAACACAAATATTTTAAAAAGACAAAAAATATATTTTTTTCTTTCTTGTAAATATGTGTATACACAGTGTTTTTACAAAAGTGGAAAAGCAAGAATGAATTAATGCAAATATGCAAGTATTGATCTGTAAAAGCAATGTATATACACATTTGAAACAACTGTATAAGACAGCAAACAATTTATCTAAATTAATCTAAAGCAAAATATGTTCTTAATATCTTTGTTTGCTGAGAATATTAAATTGTGGTAATAAAACAATCCAACCTCCATTTTGAGGGTCATGTGTTTAGGGGTATAAAGAAAAGGATGTGATATTTCCCAGGTTTTCAAATCATTTAGACTTGACCCCAACTATACAACATCATGCGACCGGCACCTACTTTTAATATTATATTTGTTAAACAAAGATTAACCCTGTTTGTGAGAATCAAAGATCTTCGCTCCTTATATAAAACTTAAGAGGAAAATAAGCAGCAGGTGCTGCAGATTAAATTCCCTTTTTAATAATCAACAGGTGTGACCGCCTCTTTATAAGCAGTTGCTTTTACCAGTTTGCTGATCTGGGATTTAAGAATGTCTCTTCCTCTCAGTCTTGACCAGAATAGATGTACAGTACAAGCATAAATGACTTCAGGTTTGTGAAACTTACGCTGCGATCTTGCTGACGTCGTATGCGTTGTCAATGTTTGAAACGAAGCCGGCCACATTGGATGAAAGTAGCAGCCTTGTCTTCCTGTTGTCTGTGGCGTCATCCTGGAACGCTATTGCCAGCTCCTGTACGCAGAAATACAAAGATTTCAATTTTTAAATGAGAACCTTTGTTTTGACACTGAAAATAAGCAAAAATCTAATGTACGATTCCATCTTGAATGATCCTATCTTACATAAGGACTAAGGACAAACTTCTCCAAAGCAGAAGTTAAATAATAGATAACAGCACATCAGAAGTTGCTGTAATGGGTAGTGATGAAGGGTCTGCTTACCGAGACCAGCAGAGTGAAGCGCTCCTTGTCCTCCGGTGGGCTGCCGTTGTGTCCAGGATACTCCCAGTCCAGATTCAGCCCGTCAAAGTCATGGGCGCGCAGGTAGCTGATTGCTGACTTAATGAAGGCCTGTCGGGTCTCTGGTTTGCCAACCATGGCAATGTATCTGAACGGAAAATATTTTATGTCTGCTATAAGGATTCAGTACTTAAGAAACATGCATTAAACAGTAAGTGTTGATAAATTGGGACTTACGGGCTCACTCCATTTACAGTGCCTCCGACAGACAGCAGAGTCTTCAGGGCAGGGTTGCTAAGTGACAAAGATAGGCAGAAAATAGAGTAAACCTTAAAACAAGTAAAGAAATTTCCCATCATAATCATGCCAGGCCAATGTAGTTTAAACAGCTTAGCAGTGGGCTAGAAAACTTGAATATTTTCATCCATCCATTTATTGCTTTGTGGTTATCTGGGATCAAGTCCAGGGGGAATCCCTGATGTCCTTTTCCTCTGTGAGACCCAAAACTCATTTTGGGGAATCCCAAGGATTCCCTGGCCAGCTGGGATACAGAATCTCTCAAGTGAGTTTTGGCTCTTCCCCAGGGAAATCTTCCAAAGGAGGCACAGGAAGCAAACTGATCAAATAACCAACCTCCTCTGAATGACTGGGCCTTCAGATCCTGTTCATTATGCCGGATTGTTGAAAAGGTTTCTCCAATCCTAGATACATCATACTCCTGCAGTATTTCCCCCACAAAACCCCCCATAGGGCATGGTTGCAAGGTTCAACAATTCATCAGAGCCTCTTCCATAACACCCCTCTCAAGCAGCCTGGTAAAGAAGGTACTGCCTCTTGAGAGTTGGAACATGCTCTCTAGTGATCTTTCCTAAAAGTTGGAGCCATCGTAAGATCCTGCAAGTGAGCGCTTTGGCTAATTCTGCTATGTTTCCTTAGATCAGGAGAGTCAAACTCCAGTCTTTGATGGCTCTGCAACTTTTAGACGTGTCTTTTTAGCAACATGCTGTAATCAAAACACTGAATTTCCTCTTCAGCATGCGGTCTGGCACTCTGGAGTTCTGCCAATAAAATTTGATTCAGGTGTAAGGGTAAGTAACATACTTTTATTAGACCATAACAGTTTTGTTTTTGTCTCTCTTGGTGTTGCTTTCAGGGTTCCATTATGTTTTTAGTCAATTTTGTGCCCCATAAAATAATATCTGTGGCTTGAGAATCATACAAGCCATGGCAGACAGATGCTCTTGGACTTGGCAAATACGGACATGAGAAATCGTGTTGCTATACAGACTTACTATTTCTTGAGGCCGTTAAGGCTGGCGTACAGCTCCTGATCGTTCCACTCAATGTTAGTGATCTGGTTGAAGTTGTTGATGGTGGCCAGAGCGTAGATGACATGGGTGCAGAGGAACGGGTCGATGTTGTCCGGGGTGAATTTACCACCGCTGGGTCTGTACTGGGCCCAGTTGGTCATATGACACACCAACTTGTTGGATGAAGCTGAGGGCATTTGGAGATAAGCCATAAAGATGGTCAGCATTCAGTCTAAAAAAAATGCAACTTTATTATTTTACAGCAGAAACTCACCGATGTGTGCGAGGACCAGAAAGCCCACGGCGGCTAACAGACAAAGAGAGAGAAAGATTATGAACCAAGATAACATAATTTTATTCATATTATGTTAATAAGACCAAGAGGAAGATAAAACATATTTGTTGTGCACCAAACCCAAATTATCAACCTGTTCCTATGGCCTGGTTCATATTTGTTTCAATATGTATCTTTTTATATATATATCTCATATACATATTATATATTCTTTACATATTTTGACAGCTATACAAACAATTCAGTTCTATTTTGTTCATTTCTACAGCTCTGTTTCACAACAAACCTTGTCACAAGAAACTTTGCAAAAATTAGAATTTCAATTCAATCACACATCAATTCCAATCGATCCAAGTTATCAAACAGAGCATAAAACTCAGCTTAATGTTCAAATTAGTTTTAAAAATGTTCTTGCATCGGATCATTGGCATATGATTAAATAATAATAATTAACACATTTTGGTATAAATGAAAAAAAATATAGCTGTTTTTTTTCTTCCTGCGTTTTGAAGCAATCTGAAAAAAATCGTCAAAGCTGTATTTCCTTTCACTGGGCTGTTGACAGGAAATTAAATTTCTTACATGTTTGTTCAACCACAATTATAAACAAGGTTTTCATTTCTCATGTTGCCATGCATGTTAGTTTATCTCAATATTTGGACATACCTATAACTGAAACAAAAGTTTCAGTTATAGGTAGTTTCAAATTTTCCAGCTGCTAAGCTCTTAATGTTTGAGGCACAAACTTCTGTATCATCTTATATAATCACCTAAACAGTTCAAATCTATCATCCAAACTTTGCATAATGATTATGATGATCATGATGAGCAAGTAGAAGGAGGAGCAGCAACAGCAGCTTGACAATCATATATATTTGACACACAATAAAATCCATTCATTGCTGTCTTTGCTTTGAATGCTCATCGGCTTAAATAGTGAATGAAGAAGGTTTACCGAGGAGAAACTTAGTCATTTTGTCCCGGTTGGAGTTCCAGTGCCTTCACTGCTGCAGATCTGCAACGCCAAAGGAATGAACAACATAAAACAACAGCTGCTAAAAGCGTTTAACAAAGCTGTTAACAGAAAGTGTGTAGGTTTTAAAAATGTAATAATGTAATATATATATATATATATATATATATATATATATATATATATATATATATATATATATATATAATACTAATAAAATTTCTAAGTAATAACATTCTGTTTGTGCGTAAGTCAAAAATCGGTACCGTTCTTCACGAGGAACAAGGCAGAGTCCTGACTTGACTAAAGAGGCTTCTTATTTATATTATTCTTATTAATGACTAATAGAAGGTGGCAAAGTGCAGCTGATAAGAACTTGGCGTGATGGAGAGCTGATGAAATTGATTAATGACCCGACTTCAAGGGCAGACAGGTCAAAAATCTGGAAGTCCGGGAAAGTGAGCCGCAGTATCAGGCTGGGAGCAGCGATAGGTGTAATCAGTTTATACAAGATCTCTATAAATGAAATCGATACAAAGAAAGGTGATAAAATAAAATAAAAAAACAGGACTAATAAATAGTTAGATATAACTCTGAGAAGGAAGCTTGCAACTTCCTGCTTGGAATGTTGATTTGCGTCCCAATGAACTTTGACCCTGGAGCCAGGAGCATTTAATGAACCAAAGGGGAGCTACAATTAAAGGGGCAGTTCCACATAAACACCACATTTCTCATGTTGCTGGCTCACTGAACTTTCAAACTACATTACAGCCGACTAAGAAGTTTTATACATAGAGTTTCACAAAATAACAATTACAGACTTACCAGAGGGTTTTCTTTTTTTATGTTCTTCATGTTTGTAATAACTGAGATGGTGTTATGGACAAAGACAATAAAACTTTATTGTTTTTGTGATGGTTGCATAAATGTCCTCACCCTTAAAGAAAAACTGGAATAAACTTTCAGGATTCAGACGATATGATGTCAAACGTTCTGTCACTTATATTTACCCTGAAAGTTAATTCATTTCTTGGGTTAAATCAGGGGTAAGAGTCAGAGGAAGGGTAGAAAAAAATATAATGCACAGTTAGTTCAGGTTATTAAGATTGAATTAGTATGTAATTATTTTTAGTTTTTAATAAGATAATTTCTGACATTTTTAAAAACAAAATAAAACATGGTAAAAGGAATAAAAATAAATGTTTTCTATTTCTATTTACATTTTACTTTTAAAAAGTGAAAAAATGTATTTAATTTATCTAAGGCTTTGTGATTAATATAGTCACTTTTAAAATTTAATACACACAATCATATAAAAATAGTTCTTTCAATTCCATTAAGTCTTGATTAATGACTAAATCAGTTCATATTTTTGAATGTTGTGGCTTTCCTGTTGTTCAGATCCAGATGCTATTTGTTGGTATTAAATCAGCAGATACATGTTCATAATGCTACATCCAGGAAATACGATGGACAAAAAAGTTGAAATTATCTTGCCATTTTTCTACATCAAACAGTTGAATGAGTTTTTCTTGTGCTTGTCTTTCTCTCTTTGTGTCATGGCAGATGACTGGTCAACTTCCTGTTAAAACAGACTTTTCCTTTCCACTGTCACCACATGCATGCTCAGTATGACGGCTTGAATCTGTTCATATCAATGATTTGAATTGACTATCTTTCTCTATACAGTTTTGATGTGTGTGGTTTTTTTATGTTTTTCAGACAGAATTTGTTGTGAATCAGAGGATAGACAGGCAGAGCTGAACTTAATGTGATGAATTCATATACGTCACATCACCCACTTGGATTGTGTGTGGATTTGGGAATCATTGATTTGTTGAAATTGATTTATTATTGTTAAACAGAGAAAAAAAACACTAGTTTAATTCTCTGTGTTCTTTGTGTTGGGTATTTGGTCTTATATGGTCATATTTGTGTGTTTGTAGAAATCCTTCCTGTTCAGTCATCAAGTAGCAAAAAACATTTGATTTCCTTTTGGAATTAATGTATATTTGAACTGAACTGAATTCACCAACTTTGTGGGGGTTAGTTGCATTTTAGTGAATAAAATAAAATAAAATAAAAAATGTGTTTGAGTTTTTCTGTCACCTGTACAACAAAGGCAGGCAGTGAGTTTTATGAGTTGATATAAAAGAAAAGAAACACTTTGCTCAAATATAATTCCAATGTGTTTATTTAAAAACAGCTTTACATGTAGCAATCTTCTTGCACCTTCCATTCAGTTACAATACAAATAATAAAAAAAATAATAAAAAAAAAAAAGACCCAAAGGCAAAATAAGCCAGAACTGATTCAAGCTCGTGTCTGTTTGGCCAACGCTACCATATATGGTCACATATCCTTATGGCTCTGCACTGAACACTGAAGGCATAAAAAAAAGAAAACACTGTACAGAGTATAAAGCACAACGACACACACCATAAACTACATTCAGTGGTTCTGACAACTGCTGTGTAATGCTTTACATTTGGGAGTGGAAGACAGAGCAGACGTTAGAAGTCGTGTATAAACAGGTTATGTATTTCATAAGCTCTTCTGGATGAGCGGTTGAATGACAGGTCACATTGCCTCAGAGTACAGCCCAAATTAAAAATTGAAAGACAAAATGGCAACCTACTGTCTTGAGAAAATGTAAGCACTAAGAGGAATATAGACTATATATGTCAAGAAAAAAAATCAGTTTTCCCATTTTTTTCCAGCTAATATAGAAAATGTTTCCCAGGTTTTAAATTCACACTGACTGCTGAAGATAACCAACAGCAACATTACACCAATAATGTGTAATTATTGGTGTAATTATTATTACACCAATAATAATAATAATTAACCCTGTGAGAAAATTCACCAACCTAAGCTAGGGTTAACCCTAACCCTAAGCTAGGGTTAATCCTAACCCTAGCTTAGGGTTAGGGTAAACCCTAACCCTAAGCTGACTACAGAAAACGTTTCCTGATACATCACAAACTAACTGACTCAAAGTCATAAAACTGTAACACAAAACATGTTGAAATGATCAAATAAAGCATTTGCATGTACAATCAAGTAGTCTATTATCCAACCACCAGCAAAGTAAACAAGTCTGGTCGTCAAAGCCATTTAAATACAAAGACGTTCGTGGATTTAGGCACAACTCAACGATAAATTAAAGGTTTGCCCTCAAAGCTGACAAAAAGGTGACATTTCTACCTTTTTTTGTATTTGATTTAAATATTAATTCTGCAGTCTTACTTCCTTCCTTCACTATATAAAGACTGCAGGCTGACAGCAGGTCAGACTCACAAAATCACCTGTGTAGTTTAAGTCTAACTAGGACTTCATCTAGATTTTGATGGAAACATTTACACCATGCTAATTTTCTTGTAAGTGCTTCAGTCTTCACTTGAAGAGACCCGAGTTTTGCTGACTGCTTCAGGTGAGAGCTTAGTGGTACAAACAGGCT
Source organism: Poecilia reticulata (assembly GCF_904066995.2). Taxonomy (NCBI): domain Eukaryota; kingdom Metazoa; phylum Chordata; class Actinopteri; order Cyprinodontiformes; family Poeciliidae; genus Poecilia; species Poecilia reticulata. The sequence goes on from NC_088834.1 coordinate 32,163,872, forward strand.
GTTCTACAACTTCCTGCCTGTTTATGGACTCGGATCAGAGGCCAGTTGGCACAGAGTATTACTAGTGATAACTGCCGTTTATTCAAATGATAAAATCAGCAAAACGTTTTGGATCATAATTATTTGATTGGACATACATGACTCAACTGAAGCAGAATTGCAGCTTTAAATTAAAACTAGACATTTTCACATCTGCACTATGCATTGATGTGTTGATAAATAGGTTATAACAGCATTTTCCAGTCAGTTCAGAAGTTACAGAACAGCAACTCTGAGAATTTCCATTCAAGTCAAGTAGTGTCCAAACTGGCAAAACTAAACTTCAGATGAGTCACTAAATTCATGAAATAAAAAAAGAAAAAACTGTTTAATGTGATTTTTTTTGTTTCTTCTTCTTTCATCTTTTCAACAATAAAGAAACTTTTATAAAAAATGAATGTAATTGAAGATCTAAATCTTAAAAAGGACTTTGAACTGTTATGTAAGAAGAACAGGCGATTTTCAATTTTTGGGGTGGAGTGGGCACAAATGGCCCCCCAGCCACACTTTGGACACCCCTGAACTAAATCCTGCATAAATAATAAAAGATAGTGCAAACACTTTGACAAAAAAAAAAAAAGTGCAAATAAAAAAATTTGTTCTTGGCAAAACAAGAAATATATAAATAAAAATCAACACATTGAAATAAATAAGGCAAAAATAAGAAGAAAGAAATAAAAATAACAGCAAGAACCTCTAGAAACAACAGAAGGCGGCGGGTGTTCTGGAGGCTCGGTGGGATCTGGGAACTGCAGAGGGTCAGACGTGTTGCGTCAGCGCCGGTGGCCTGACCACGGCACTAATACTAACAACTCTTTCATCTCTCCCTGATTAGCCTTATCGGCAAAAAATGATCGGCAATAAACACATCAAACATGAACGTTTTTTACACTGCAGGCACATATTCTATCAATGATAAAAGGAGCGGACGTGCTCTGCCGCCTGCTGCGGTTACAACAGAGACACAAACACAAACAGAGCGAGTCAGCTTAAAGGTCCGTCTGATTGTTGCGGTCAGAGCAAATGGCAGAAAGGACATTTCTTTTTCTAATCTACCGTTGCGGGAACTTACGTTGTTTTGAAGGCGTCAACTTTTTTTTTAACCTAAAGACATAAAACCTATTTTCTGTATTTAACACTTGCTACTTTGAGATAATCTGAAAAACGAGCACAACAGAAACAAATCATTTTCTTCTGCAGTGCTGAGGCACTAACCTGGCGGCTACAGTGGTTTGTTACACAAAACTCTTTTCTGTTTCATCAGAGTACAAAATTCTGATTTTCTTGGTTTTAGAATGACCACGATAGTTTTAGAGCTAACCGCCCCAGCTATCTAATCATCCTCCCTAAAATATCTGTGAATGCAGAGTGAAACCGTGTTAACCCCAGAATGCCATGCTCATTAGGGCAAAAAGTAAAAAAAAAAGTATATCGAAAGAAAAACAATAGACAGCATTTTAAAAGCTTCAACTCAACTTTAACCAGATTAAAGTGGGTGCTTAGTCCCTGGTTTTGCAGAAACAATTAAGACCCTCCTCTCTAAAGACGGAGTTGCAGCAGGTGGAGACGAGGGGATGGAGGGAACAACATGCAGCTTTCATTCCGTCGGGTTACGCTGCTCCATGCACGTCCAGGAAAACGGGAAGACAGTGAGACCTGACATGCAGAAAACAACTGCGGCAGATGAAAGGCTTTTTTTTGCCAAATTAAACGACGTAGATATAGCTGCTCTTAGAGTGAATGTCAGATCACACATCTAGAAGCTAACAATGCTAACCATCCACTCACTCAGTTCTGTTTGCACCTTAAGAGCTGATGTTCATGAAGAACCCAGGAGTGGTAAGTTCTGGTTCCCTCCACTGCACTGAGATGTTAAAACTGTTATTATAAGGAATGAAATCTAAAGTCCACCTGGAGCCTTCGCTTCACTAACAGTAACAGACGGATCACAGCAGGCTGAAGGCCAAGAGAACCGGGCCAATGGCCATGTGGAGGAGGGAGCTGGTCAGGGCAGAGGAGGCGTCCTTCTGCACCATCATTCCGGTTCCTGTGAAATGGAGAGAGAGAGCAGCACGGCTCAGTGTAGGTCAAAGTGTTTTTCTGAGTCAGTGGGGCTGAATGGAGGAAAGAATCTCAGCTTTTTGGTTTAAACTGAAGTGATCAGTCTCACACAGATGGGTGTGCGTACAGTCAACTGTTCTTAAGTTGTTTTTCTTTTTGTATTTTGACTTGCCAAAAGTACAATGGACAAAAGTTAGAAGCTAAAAACTGGTGCAAATAGGCCTGTTACAAGAAGAAATTCTGCTGGATGATAAATTGTCCCAGATGTTATTGTGATATGTGGTAATATTGTTGTTTTCAGACCATTTTCAAGTAGCATAATGGTTATGACAAAGCAATGCAAGAACACATTCTCAAAGATCAATAAACTTTAAATTCTAATTAAAATTTAGCACAAACAATACAACAGAAATATCAAATAAAATGAATTATGATGAGTCTATAAACAAAATTGTCCTTTGAAAAATGGGATAATTGAGACCAAAGCACCAGAGTGAAGAGTTTTATCATTTAAATTTTTGACAGAAAGAGAGAAAAGAGACAAATGATAAATCCTCCAAGTGGAAACTATTGAGTTTGTTTTAATTTATTATGTGATTATTTGATTTATTGCTGTCCATTTCTGTTTTTTTAACATGTTGTGTGTTAGTGTGGCTCTCAGCGTTGTTGTTTGAATACCACTGAGAAATCAAACAGAATTACTCTCATAAGCAGTTAAGAGTGTTACAAATGATATGTATATACATCTAAAAAAATGTCATTCAAATTTGCGTTTAGTTTATTTCAAACGTAAAGGACACAGATATGATATAAAAAGGAGAAAAAAAGAAGAAAGATGGGGAAAACAGTTTAAAGGGGAAATAGAAGAGTGGATGTTCATGGTAACTTCTTCTGCTTCCTCTAATAATCTCATTTAACTTCTCAATAGTGAAAGATGTGACTCAGGCTGTCACATCTTACCAGAGTCCTGGGACACGATGACCTCATGAGACGGTCCGTCTCCGCCCTCGCCCCATGTCCGAATCTCCAGCAGTGCGTAGCCGTAGTCTTTAGTTAGCGGCAGAGTGAATGACGTCTTCGACTTGTCCAGAAACTTCATTACAGTCTGGTCATCATGTCTGTACAGAATCTGAAAAATAGCAACGCAAGCAGCTCTTAAAAAGCTTTAAAAAAAAAAACAAAAAAACAAGCAACATTAGGTTTCATAAGGAAACAGAGAGGCAGGAACCTCAACAGAATGCATCCAGAAAGTCTCCTGGAATAAAGATTTACTGTCGTTACACAGACAGGAGAGCATTTCAGAAACCGAAGATTTACATAAAAGTACATCTAACCAAAATGGAAGAAATTCCTTTGTCCTGTTGTTGTTTTGAGCTGCAGCTGAGGTCAGTGCTGACCGCTTAGACTTCCTATGTTCAGAGAACTGACCTTATAGCCCAACACGGCTGACTCGTTGTGCATCGCTGTCACATGACTCCACTTCAGCGTTACTTCAGAGCCTTTGGTTTCAGTCGACACGTTGCCCGGAGGACGATTGGGAGCTGAAATTGAAGGACGGGCATTAAAAATATTAGATACAAAATACTAAAATGAACTAAGGCAGGTTTAGAAAACGGTAAAAAGAATCCAGTTTTCTGATATGCATCGACAAAGTTAAGAAAATGAACATGTTGGGCTGCATTTGCACAGAGATTCAGATTTAGAGGATCGGATGCCATTTTGTTGGTATCAGTTCATAACATATATATATATATATATATATATATATATATATATAGACTGTCATCACAATTAGTTTTACAGTTCTATACAATTTTTATTGTTACTAATTATAATTGCTTTGTCTTTTCAATGCTAAAAAAACATGCACAAAGCAACGGGTTTTGGGGGGTTTTTGGCTGACTTGGTTGGGATTGTTCTCTAGTTTCATTTTCAATTAAACTTTTTTCATTTTGTTGAAAAAGCAACCAAGAAGGGCTGAAAATGGTGTATTGTATTTCTGCTTCTTTTTTTTTTATGCACTATATCTCCAAGAGTGTTGATGGGTGTATATATGTGCAATAAGAATTGTGTATTATAATTTGTTTGTTTGGCTGTAATAAAAAAGATTAAAAAAAAAAAAAGCTAACTGCAGGAAGCTGAAATACTAAAGCGAACAGAGTTACTGTCTGCTGGATTTTCATAAAGTCACTTTGTGAAAGCCTAAACGAGCTCTCCAGGGCTGAGTGGTGTTGGATAGGAACGCGTGCGTTGCCAGGGGAGAACTGTGGCCGTACGTGGTTTCCTGGTGGTGACGGCAGTGCGAGGCGACGGAGGCCCCGTGCCGGCGCTGTTGTACGCCAGAACGGCCACATTGTACCGAGTGCTCGGTCGAAGGCCGGACACCCGGGCTGTAGGCTGTAGCCCGGCCGTCCTGACCCGGTCCGCGGCCGCCTCTCTCTCGTGCTGCCGCCAGTATCGGATCTGAGGACAAACACCGAACGCAGACACTTAGGTTTCCTCTACCCCTTCATTCGTAGTTTTATTTTTTCCAGTCTTCGCACTGCAACAACACAAAGCCTTACGCAGTATTTTTGGTCTAGTTTCCAGTGCAAACATCTTAATACACCTGAAATAAGACAAAACTAACTCATAAGTCATTTTCCAGTAAGATACAGGAGCTCATTTCAGTAAATAATTCCTAAATATTGATGAAAACATTCCAGTTCCAATGGCAAATTATTTTACTAATAAGAATTTTTTTTCAGTGCTATAAGTTAAACAATCTGCCAATGGAACAAATGCTTCATTGATATTAACAAATAGTTTATTTAAACAAACTTCTGTCTCTTGCTGAAAAGTTACTTGTAAGTTAGTTTTGTCTTATTTAAAGTATAAGATATTTGCGCTAGAAACTTGACCAAAAATGTTGGGTGGAATTTTGTACTTTTGCAGTGCGCATGTAATGACCAGCTGAGGTTGACAAACAGGAAAATAAAAACTGATTGTTATAATTATATAAACCAGTAATCAGCTGCTGACATCAGCTTTTCTGTCACTAATAAAAAATTGCCTTTGCTCTGAACTGGACTGAAATCAGAAAAGCTGATAATGTGAGCCTGGATTACATCAAATTGGAGTAATAAACAATCAGTCCACCTTTTACAATAGGTCAAAGCAATTCTATATGCATAAGCAGCAATGAAAAAGCTGTCTGAGAGAACAGATAGTGATTTATCCATTAATATAAACCAAGCTGCTGGCTCTGTCATCATCAACTTTCCTTTCATAGAAATTCCACCAGATTACCAGAAACTGAAAAGGTTCATACCACTAGCGGAACAAGTCAGCATCGGGGCGGGCGGCGCGGCCAATGACCGGGCCCCTCACGTGTATCACCTGTGCTGCTGGAAACGGTGGAGCGGTGGGGGGTGCGGTTTGGGTCACGTTTCTCATTTCATTTTTACCCAGGAAGCACATTGGCTAAACCGTGAGTCAAATAGTCACTGGGACTGACTACTATATATTCCATTGAGGGACAGTAACTTTAGCATTACATACACCTTTCTGAACAGGCGAGGGCACACTTTCTCCTTCTATAATCAGACATTAAAGCGACTTGAAACCATTCCTCCCTCCCTGGCACCTCCAGACCCGGGCCCCCATGGGCACCCATCCGGGCCCAGGCCCCCACTATAGCTCCGCGCCTGGTTCATACAAACAAATGCATATATTTGGTCACCAAATCCACCTCGGTTTTCTGATGCTGCCCTGACTGGACAACCTGTTAACCATAAAACCACTTCAACTATTTGGTACAGGTTTCTGTGCTTTGTGAGCTGGTTTTCCCATCAAAACACAGAGTAACATATTTACAAAAATGACCATGGCATTTGATTTGCAGCCATGTTAGTGTGAGTGAAGCTGCTTACCTCATATCCTCTTAGGATGCCGTTGCTAAGCGGCTGGATGGGTTCCCATGACACCTGGATCTCAAAGGCCGACAGTGCTGTGGCATTGATGCCTGAAGGTCTCACAGTTGGCTCTACAGAGGGGCGACAAACTTCATAAAGCAAACTAAATTGTAATATACCAACTAATGTTCCACAAGGGTCAAGACTTGACCTGGCCTTTCTGTCCAATTTACTAATAAAGCAGCTAAATCTGGTGTGATTTCACGTATACAGTTCTATGTTGATGACACAATTCTCTACTTGTATCCTCCAACAACTTCAACTTAGTCTCAGGACAATCCTTTTGAAATCTTCAGATAAATACCTTTAAGACCAAAGTCATGTGGGTTGGTATAAACAAACAAATAACATAAAATGCCGTCTGCAATCAGCTATCGGTACTGTTGATGGGACTCCTTTAGAAAAGGTTCCTGAATGTCTAAATCTGGGAGTCTGTCTAGACTATACTCTGTTTTTTTTTTAAAATACATTGAAAGTTTGCAGGCTAAGATCAAATCAATCTGCAAACTTAATTTTGTTATCAGTTCCTAAAACTTTGTAACAGGCTTGTTGTCCTTTAAGTCTGCTGGAGGAAATCCAGAGACCAGACACACTCATCTCCTCAGATAACAAGGAGATAATTGGTTTATTGGGTTCTTTTATGTTTATGTCGTCTAGTTGTGTAATTTTAAATTATGCTTAATGTTTAAAATTAAGCATTATTTAAAATGTTTAATTTTAAACATTAAGTTTAAAATTAACTTAATGTTTAAGTAAATGTTAACATTAACTTAAACATTAAGTTAATGTTAAACTTAATGTTTAACATTTAGTTAAACATTAAGTTCTCCTTTTGACGGAGAACTCATTTTGAGTTCTCTGTCAAAAGGAGGGTGACGGAGAACTCCTTCTCCGTCACCCTCCTTTTGCCACAGTTAAGAAACCAATTTCTTCTGGATAAATAAAGGTCTTATTTTTATTTACAAACTGACAAAACATGTAAATATGTGACGGTTGTGCCAAGGTTGTGGCTGCTCTCTAGTGGTGGAAGAGAACATTGGAGACAATGTCAAACCATTTCAATGTGTAAAGGGGGCGGGGGATTTTCCTACTCGTCTTACAGTGGGGAGTTTCTGTGAGCAGCTATGGCAGGGATGTAAAAAGTGTGGCCCGGGAGCCATTTGTGGTCCTTTGACAATACCGGTGTGAATGTTTTTTTCCCCTCAAAATGATCTCACTGCATATATTAAGAGCCCAACTTCGAATGCATTTAATCACACTTTAAATTAGATCTATTGATAATCTCAAATGATCAAACATTGCAAGAATTCGTAAAAATATGATCGGTGAGGGTTCAAAGCTGAGCTGAACTGGAGAGAAGTGAAAGACTCGCCTTCCTCTGCAGAGTAGACGTCTGAGAGCTGGCTGAACGGACCTTCACCTCTGCGGTTGTACGCTTTGATCTTTACTTCAAAAGGAGTGTAAGGCGTCAGGCTTTCATTGTAGTAGACGTAGCGAGAGGACTCCACATGCAGGATTTGCACCTCCGACCACAGCGGCGTGTCTTTCTTCCTGAAGGCCAGAATGTAGCCAAAGCCGTCCCCGTTCTGGTACTCCCTGGCCATGGGCTGGGCGATTCAGGACAAACCAAGAACAAGAAGGGCAAAGTGTCAGTGCTGGAGTTGTTGTTGTTAGCGTTACCAGCCTGTCCATCCCATCCGGTGAATCATCATGTGCCAACCACGGTTGGATGGGTTCCCATGACACCTGATCAGTAACCTAGAGCAGTGTTCCTCAAACTTTTTCAGCCTGAGGACCCCTTGACCCATTTCACAAACCCTCATGGACCATCTGACTCGAAACCACCCCACAAAAACACAACATCTTAACATATACAACCTTAAATTGAAATATTAGTCTCTTAACTCATTTATTGTAGTTTTTTTTGTTCATCCTAATAAGAAAGGAAATGTGTAAATGGGGCTGGCCACAACAGAGTCATGAACACATCTATCCAGGGTCTTTTGGAGTTATTTACAGATTCTGAAAGTGTGGATTCAAAACTTTCCAATTGTGTGAAATACATGGAAATCAGAAAAGAAGAAGTTGTTCTTTACTACCAATGTTGTATGCATTAATAACATTTTGGGGCTATCTGTAATTTAGAAACAAAATAAAAGAAAAAGTAAATTGAGTTATTTTGGTAGAAACAAATATCCTCTTCTGCACCATTAAATATAAAAATTATCCACCATTTTCAGTCAATTGTATTTTTCTATTGTATTTATTTTATAGATTAAATTCTTTTTAAGTAAATAAAAAAATAACTAGCTGTTGACATGAGAACAGAGCATTATGAGCAAGAAAAGTCGGAAAACATAGAACAGTTCTGACCAACTGAGACTCGTTCATAAGAATCGAATGGCTCATGAACGTCACACCAATACTCTCAGCACGCATGGCTTGGCTTCCTCCGATCATACAGTATTCCTGGCGTTGTTATCTCTCCAGTGGTAACTTCAGTCTTTCTTTTGAGTGACCCGGTTTTAAGCCATCCATCCATTTTCTTACACCCTTGTCCCTTAGTGGAGTCAGGAGGGGTGCTGGTGCCCATCTCCAGCTAACGTTCCGGGCAAGATGCGGGGTCACCCTGGACAGGTCGCCAGTCTGTCGCAGGGCAACACAGAGACACACAGGACACACAACCATGCACACACACTCACACCTAGGGGCAATTTGGAGAGACCAATTAACCTGACAGTCATGTTTTTGGACTGTGGGAGGAAATCGGAGTACCCAGAGAAAACCCACCATGCACAGGGAGATCATGCAAACTCCATGCAGAAAGACCGGGAATCGAACCCAGAACCTTCTTGCTGCAAGGCAACAGCTCTACCAACTGCGCCACTGTGCAGCCCGTTTTGAGTCAGCAGACCACAGTTTGATAATGACCTGACCTAGATGAACCCTGTAAGTTCTACTCCGTTCACAGATATTATCAGTAAATCCTTTATGGAAGAAAAAATAAAGTATCGTTATAAAACTTGGTTTTGTTGCAGAGCAGCACGCTACTGTGAATGTGAAAATGCCACATGAATAATAAGACAGTGTGCTGTCATGGACAGCACAAAAGCTGGAGACCAGCTACTCACAGTCCAGGTAACAATCAGTTCATTGCGGTTTCCTCCCCCTCCACCGAGTCCACTTGGGGCCACCGTAGGAGCTGTGATCCAAACATGAAAACACAAAACACAAGGTGTGAAACCTCTGTCTGTTAAATAGTTAAAGCATTTAAAGGGGGAGTAGCCTTGGAAACAAAATATTTCCTAACATTTGCAGAAGTTAAGAACTGCACAGTTCTGGTCCTCCGACTTAATGAAGTGTAGAAAAATACTTCAATAAATTGATGTAATTTATTTCCTCACAAGCTCTAGGTGAGCAACTAACAGCCTCAATATCTCTAATAAGTCGGCTTCAATGGTTTTAAAACCATAAAACACAAACACAACTCTTGAGTCTTTACTCAAACGTTAAACACATTCATTTTGTATCATAATTATTTATTAAGCTCAATCATTTTTCAAGGGTTTGGTTAGGCAGCTCTAGAGAAATTCATTTACAGCAAAAATGACTGCGTTGAAACGGTTGCCAGGGCGACGGTGTGAGACTGGGGGTCTCTTTTTGGGACGTTACCTGCTTGCTTTGTGCGGATGACGTGGGACGGCATGCTGGGCTCCCCGCTGCCCAGAATGTTGCTGGCGATGACCTGGAATTCATAATCCATCCAGGGAATCAATCCGGTCACCCGCGCCGACTCGGCGTTCCCCTCGATGTTTGCTGGTTCTGGTGAGAACATTAAAGGCACCTGGGTTTATTTCTATGGATTGATTCTGTCCTTTACGGAGTATATCGAATAATGAGGTGGAACACAGAAAGAAATGTCAAGATTTTGTTGTTTTAAAGAACATTACGATTACATTTGGACTCTCATTAAATAACCACAAACAACGTTTCTGCTTTTACATTTCTCACCCCACCTGAATAGCAACTGGGCCGTATCATATAATTCGTGATAATACCAATATCGCAATAAAATACATTTTATCGCCATGTGCTGATGACACGTAGGCTAAAAATCAAAACACAGACAGTCAGTTGTTCCTTCACTGGAAATGTCCGGGACAGACGGTGGAAATGAAAATGATCATTAGGAAGCCCGTTCACGTTTTTACTGTTTGCAGGGTTTTTTTTGTTGTTTTTTTTAATGTGACATATTTTCTTGAGCATTTTTAACAGGAACACATCCTTTTAAAAACACTAAACAAGATTCTTAGTTTTGCACATATTGTTTGCATTTTACAAAAAAAAAAAACATGGAGGGAAAAACAGTTTTGAACATCTTGTAAAGCTCTGTTGAACCACAACGGTTTGCTTAACTTGTGTGTTTAAGTTTTTAATTTCCATTTGGTAGGACTTGGCTTTTTTTTGTTGTCCAAATGGATTCGTTTTCTACCTGTGTGCCATCACATTTGTCTAAAATGTCAACGTGTTAAGTGTTGTGACACTTTGTACGCTCATGTCTTAAATTAAATGATGTGGCTTATTACTTGTTACCTTGTCAATTCCACTCTATCGTGCAAAGTAATAATTTTTACTGAACGTTCGGCACTTGATGATCTCTCTATTCACACTGTAGATGTTCAATGGTAATTGTCAGCTAGAGTTTGGAAGCTAAAACCTTACATTTTGTTCATATGCTATACATTACAGAACTAAAGTCCCTTGGTGCTACATTGTAGCTGTTAATAATAGAGTGGAGAGGTTCTGAATGTGAGAGGACGATAAATCACTCAACAAAATTAGACTAACTCACTTCCTGGTTCAAAAAGTGAGTTTGCACATGACGTCATTTTGCCCCTTGGACCAAACGCCACGACATCACACACCTGTCATCATCTTCCTCCACTCTGTCGAGAGAGACGATCGACCCATTATGACGTATTTGCCGATGGGACTGTGGTTGTCATAGCCACGGCTCCATTTGAGTTCCACCGACGTCTCGGCCACGTTCTTCACCAGCAGACCACCGGGTGGTCCTGGGGGTCCTGGGCACCAAAGCAGCACATTGTGTCCACAGTATTCACATGAATCAGTCAGAAGCTGGGCTTTGACTCCACGCCTCAAATCAAATCAACATGGTTAGCGATTTTTCTCTGCAGCTGAAGAAATTCAGCAGCAGATGCAAAAAATAATAACTTGTATCACATAAATGGAAGTGAATTATTTATGAATTACTTAACACCAGTAGATGTGACGGGCCACATGGCTGTGAGTTTAGAGTTTAAACTGCAAACATAAAGGTGCTAAAACATCAGCGATGAACCAATAAACCCGTCACAATCAACTTCATGATAAATTAAAACGAGCTTGATCATTTCCATGCTGATCATTAATATTTTTCTAGCAGCAGTTTTGTTTACAGATAAATGGTCCATTTTATTTGTGGACTTGGATGTGTGTGGGATTTGATTTGTTTTATTTTGGATATTTAAAATGTCCTCCAGTTCCAGTGAGAAGTGTTCCTTACAACGTGAATGTGTATTGATGTTGAGAGGGTGAACATCAATATATCACTTTGAAAATGTCTAATTTCCCCACATTTTCAACATCGTTAAACATTCCAACTCTGTTCAGTAGCAGCTAAAAAGGTCGATATCAGTGGAACTTTGAATGATTTAATAATAATATTATATATATATATATATATATATATATATATATATATATATATATATATATATATATATTCTCTCTACTCCCATTTTCTGTCTAAAAACGAAGCAGGTGTCAGAAGCTTTGATGTTACTCACCTCGCACAACCAGTTTAGCAGAAGAAGCAGCGCTGTCCACCACAGTCTGAGCTGTGCAGGTAAATACTCCGGCCTGACTCAGCTGAGCGTTTACAATAAGCAGGTCGCCGATGTTTTCCTTCTGAAAGGACAGAGGGACAGACGGAATACCGCGGGAATTAGGTTCCGCTCCGCCGACGGAAAACAATCTGCGAAGTCAGAAGTCACTAGCGGCGTTTCCATTAACCGTATAATTGCGCAAATTGGAATTACAAAAATAAATCCTGTTAATGGAAACACGGCGATTTCGGGGGGAAAAAAAACTCGTTTTTTGTTTTTCTAATTTTCGGCGCTAGAACGAGGTGGTTTTTCATCTGTATCGCGTCACATGAGTCACGTGATCAATAGCCCAATAGTTGCTAGCTACAGGCGGAAGAGACGAAGAAAAAGACAGGAAGTAGCTGGAGCATGGATGATATGTTTTTAATGACTTATCTCGTGAACAAGTTTATTAGGGCGACTGTGGCTCTGTGGGTAGAGTAGTCGTTTTCAGAAGGTTGCATCAGAAGGTTGCATGTTCAATTCCAGCTTCCTCCTGCCACATGTCGACGTGCCCCTGGGCAAGGCACTTAACCCCAAGTTGCCTACCGAGCTGCGTATCGGTGCATAAATGTGTGAGCGTTTGTGAGTGCGAATGGGAGAATGTGGCTCTAGTGTAAAGCGCTTTGAGTGGTCAAAATGATCGGATAAAGCGCTATATAAGTTCAGTTCATTGCGCAACTCACAGTGGTGGCAGTTACAAAATCTTGGAGGGCGCGAGAGGAGACGAAGAGGGGCGACTCGATATTATCGGAATATATCAGAAAAGTTTCGTGCACATCTGTAGCGGAAAACGCAGCTACTGGTGCACTTAGAGCATCTGCCTGTAAGAGAACATTAAAATATTTCAGTACAAATGAATGAAATAAGAAACTAATCGGATGTAGCGTCTCCTGTAAAGGTTATTTGCTGTAAAAGCATTCTATTTTAGTCACATGCAGCTGATGTATAGTGTAATTTTATTCTTATTCATAGACGGGCTGAAAATAGATCAGTGCTGAAAACGCTGACTGTGCTGTGAATTCCAGGTGTGGTATAACAGAAATCAGCAGCAGAGTATAAGGTAGAATACGTTTTCTTCGCAATTTCTCTACGTCATCATCTTCAACTATGATCATAGATAAGACTGTCAAGCAATTAATCAATTACATGATTAATTAAAATGTTAATTCAATATTTTTCATTCTGATGATTCATATTTTTTTAAGGGGAATTTGGTTTAGAGACTTCGTAATCCGTTTTTTATGGTTTCAGTTGCGTGTAGCTTTCCTTTTTTTAATTGTGTTTGGTTGCTTTATTTGGGATATTTAATAAAATGTCTTCCAGTTCCAGTGTGAAGTGTTCTTAACAAAATTAATGTTTATTATGTGTTTATGGGGACAAACCTGAATTATTATGTCATTACAAATAGATTTCTTGAAAATTGCCTGAAAACAATAACATTATCGTTTATCACAATAATTTCTAGGGAAATTTATCATCTAGTAAAATGTATCATGACAGGCTGAGGTGTACTTGGATTATTATGCCGTTGTCATCATATCAGTTAAAAATGGGGTCAAAATGACAGTATTGTTATGAATTACAATCATTTTTGGGACAATTATCGTCCGATAAAGTCTGTTATCGTGACAGGCCTAAATCTGGATCATAAAGGAATGACGTCCCACAGCAGACTGAAATGTCCGTCTACAATCAGGACTTCAGGCTGTGCCACAGGGATAAGGTATGAGGCTCTGGGTCACAGCGCTCACCGCCTCCACCCGCTGGTACGGCCCAGCCCAGTTCTCCAGGTCCAGCAGAACCCCATTGAGGGCCCAGGTGAAGGTCAAGTCCATGGTGGGGTCATGGGAGGCGTGGCACTGCAGCGTCACGTTCTCCCCCTGGTTGATGTCAGCGTTGGAGGGAGCCAGTGTGATTTTGGTGGCATCTGCAAGTTAAATACATGTCTGTAAATATTAAGAGATAACATTTAGCTGGGCAAAGCGCACGTGGTAGAGATTCTCTCTTTAGGGATCGTTAGTTATCTTCTCGTTCCTGAGAGCGAAAGCTGGGACAGACGGCAATACAGAAAGAAGAGCGGCATAGAAACAACTGTTAAGCCAAACCTGGTTGGCATTTTAATCTGCAAAATAATAAAATAATCAAGGTATATGTAAATAACGGAGCCTTACACAGATGTTTCCTAAACTTTCCAATATTTTTGCAAATATATTCTGTGCAAACTATGAAAATCAAGGACTTGATTTTCATACAGTCATCAACACAGTATGCCAATTGTCAGCAGTTAATATTTACATTGAACAAGTCCTGTGTTAACTATAAAGTCACTCAGAAAGGAGGAGGCCATTTCTCAAAATGAAACAGAAAAAGAAGCCAGATTAGAGATTGAATAAATGCACTTAGGAAAAAACACAGCAACATTTTTTGAATCGAGCTTTGTGGTCAGATAAAGCTAATGTTGAAATGTTTGGTCAACATTTGGTCACAGATCACAAATGAGTCATCATGATCTGTTGACTATGACAACAAAGTGTTTTTCTTACACAACAGGAAGCGTCTGATTAGCACCTGAAGTCTCACATGCTACCTGAACTATAGCCCTTGATATAGCAGCAGAGTTCAAACCATCTCTTCCAGTCCATCAATGATAATGGACAACATTAGATCTGCGGCAAACAAACTGGATGAACTTCAAGTGGCAACAGGGACCCAGCCAGAGTGCAGAGGATGCAGTGTTAGGTTTCACTGAGATGTGAAGCCACAGTTTACCTCTAACAGACAGGTGTCCGGTGCTGTTGGCTTTGCCCAGGTAGTTCTCAGCAAAGCAGGTGTATTTTCCTTCATCTGCCCGGCTGATGTTGTAGATCCACAGCGTGCCATCTGGAGTTACTGTGATCCTGGGAGGAGACAGACGGGAGGCGTAAAACAAAACAGAAACACACAGCCGGCTAACCAGAGCTCTGCTAACAGATATAAACACTGTTTTATGCCTTATTTTCATATCATCTGTTTATTGGTGAATTAAAAAAAAAAAAGACGTTTCTTTTTTTATTTATTATGAAATTTTAATGTCTGACAATATGTAGATTTTTCATATCTGACTTGATTTAGCATAAGATCAACTGATTTTCTGATGATTAGCAGAGTGTGGCAGTGTGAGCAGGAGATGGTTCTGTCCTATAATATGCAGAATAAGTGACAGCTCTGAGGAAACCAGCACCGATTCTAAAAAACACAACGACTCTTTATATAATACTCCGCTGAAGGCACCAAAATCTGCCTTCAGCATTATGATGTTAAGTACTTTGTGAGAGGTTGTTGTGGAATGTCAAAGAAAAAAAAATTTAAATCTCAGAAATGTTTGTCTTTCTTCTGCCTGGGAGCAACAATGCATGTTTTCCTGTTTCTGCTACAGTCTGGTACCTGCTGCTGTTGGTCAGAAGCTCCGTCCCTCGGCTCCAGAACAGGATGGGCTTCGGTGCCGCGCGAGGGCGACACTCGATCACCACCTGGCCGCCTCTGGCTGCCGGGATCAGCTTCCTCACCGGATTCAGCCTGAAATCTGGAGCCTGGACTGGAACAGGGACACGGCATGCAGGAAGTCAGAACGCAGTGTCATGACATAAAATAGTTTTCCTGGAACGGTAAGTTGTTTCTCTGCCATCAGCACATTATGCAACAAGTACAGTAGGTTGACTGACAGCTCTGAGACCCTCCTCCTGGCTCTGATTGGGTGTTTCTGACTGGCATAAAAACCTTCAGAAATTCCTTATCGGTTTGTCGGAGTGTGCAGTTAAAAATGTCTCAGACTGCACTGCCTCTCTTACCTTGGACCCTCAGCTCGGCAGATGAATAAATCGTGCCGTGTTTGTTCTCAGCCACACACTGGTACATCCCTGAATCCTCCAGGGCCAGGTTGCTGATTTTCAGATGCGCTCCGTTCACCGTCACCCGATCCTTTTTCCCGACACGAAGCATGAACCAAATAACGTAAGAGAAAGAGTGAAGTAACTGTCAGTACTGTCTTCAACTGAACAGCAAAGCGACCAAGCAAGAGCTCGTTTAGTTACAGAGCAGCTGTAGTCCTGATCAATCAATCCTAATGTAGCTGTAAATTATTTAAAACTAGAATTTCACCATGGAAGTTTGATGTAAAATCAGGACTTTATGAGCTCAGAAACAAAATATCTAAAACAGGATATCTAAAGGAGCAGAGATGATCAACAGAGCTTCTGTGTGTTACCTGTGTGGTGAGAAACAATCCGTTGCGTATCCAGCGGACAGCCGGTCGAGGTTTTCCAGCAGCTAAGCAGCTCCAGTGAAGTTCTGAGCTGATCTCCACCTCCGAGTCGCTCATCACCTGCAACCACTCCGGCTGAGCTGCAGGGATGGAGAGAGAGAGAGAGAGAGAGAGAGAGAGAGAGAGAGAGAGAGAGAGAGAGAGAGAGAGAGAGAGGCTGGTCAAACAAAGACAAGACAACCCAGATGAATGGCGTATTTCACTACAATCCTCTCTGCTTGGCACCTTGCACAATGATGCGTCCCTGGTATGTGTCACGTCCTTCTGAGTTGTAGGCTTCACACTCATAAATTCCCTCGTCGTCAAAAGAGAGTTCAGGTAGGGTGAGGGTGTGACTCTGTGAGGAGGAGCCTGTTTTGGACGGCATTAAACCGTCAACCTTCCTCCACCGAAGCTTCGGGACTGGACTGAAAAATACAAAAGAATTTAGACATACTTACACTCAGAAAAACAACAAATCAGTGAGTCGTGAATGACTGCTCAGTCACTGGAGCGATGGCAAGTGAGTCTGGAACCCAGACAAAGAGCTTTACAGGACATCAAAGGAAAGACAACAAGAAAGCAGCACTGATATGTGGTCATTTCCTTAAGAGTGCAATAACACTTAGAAACATCACATACGATGTCAAAACACCAGTAATAAAGAAAACTTTATATCCAAATTGAGTCTTTACCCTCGTGCTTCAAAAAGGGAAATCTGTGTCAATCTGTGATCAAAATGTTTTCAGTCCCGATTTAAAGGAACCAACAGTTTCTGCATAACTCAGATTTTTCAGTGACGATGTTCCAGAGTGGAGGAGCGACGGAGACTCGCCTTATTTAGGTCTGGTCCTGAAAATGCTGAGCAAGCAGGTCTCTGATACGACAGATCCTACTGTACAGATTTACTTTCACAAGAGGAGAATTACTCCTTGTGAACAAAGTAATTCTCTATATATGAATTTTTTTCTAAATAAAAAAAATTCTGATTTATATGAACAGAGGTCCTATGTGTTATATATATATATATATATGTCTTTCTATATATAAAAACATTAGCTAAAATCCATTTTACCACATTTTTGATAATATGCTGTTGCCTGATTTAATTTATCTTTTACCACAACTGCAATAATCTAAGCACCCTTAGATAAAAACAAGCTCCAGATTTATTGTTTTTAAGTTAAACATTTAATGTGTTAAAGATAATCTGAGTGCTTACTTTCAATCTCTTTTTGAATTTAGAAATTGATCAAGTATATTTATATTATCATCTTATTTCTTTCTTTCCCTTCTTTCTTAATTGAAGTTTATTAGTGTAATTACAATTTTAATGACTTGCACTGACATAATATAGCCTATACACCAGTATAGCGTTGAGATATAAGGTTACAGAAATTTTGAGAATAATTGTATTTCCATTTTAAAATATGCAAAGTATATATATATATATTCTTGTCCCATGTGCAGTGTGCAAATTTGGCTTCCTAAAAAAGAGAATCATATTGTACCATGTTTTGAATAAGTCATGTATTTTTACAGACTCTTTGCTTTTAGCAACCCTTTGATCAAGTTCTGCTTTAAATAAAGTTAGAGGTAAGTTGAGTTAAAAATGTCTCCATTACAGCTTTTCTAGAATATGTTCTAATTTCTTGTTGCAAGCTTACTTTCCGTTCGCAAAGCATTCCAATTGGGCAGTGTGTCCAGCGAGGGCGTAAGTCTCCGCTGGGAAGCGCAGCCTAATGCTTGGTGCTGACCTCCTGGGATTGGCTGACAAAGAAAAGAAAACCTGATCATTTAATGGTGCAGAATTAGGTTTCGACATCTAAATATTATCAAGTTCTTAAAAATCACTATAAATATGAACAGACATAAAACATAAAGCTCTGAAAAAGCTTTATTGTGATTCTAACCTTCCTGTCGGTATAAATGTTCTTTATACCAACAGACTTTCTCAAAACTGAGACAAAGATGTTCTGCTATCTGATTTCTCAGAACCAAACGTCCAGACTCCACTTTGGACGCCAATTCGTTGGTAGTGGAAAAGTGGCAAATATCAAAACTTCATCATCAAACTGGACTCAAAATAAAAGTTCTATGTCAGTCAAAAGTCTTACATACCAAGTGGTACATATTTATACTGAATCCTTTCTTATAGTTTGAGAGTGGAATTTTCAACCAATCCAGTCTGATGTAAGTTACCCTGGACTCTTAATGCGACTTTTGTAAAATTTCAACAGCTGTAAAATTTCAACACATGGCTATATGGCTGTTGAAAATATATATTTTTATGTCAGGTGATCAGCTTCACAGGACAAAGTGGCTGGTTGTGTTGCACACGCACTCAAGCATGCACACACACACACACACACACACACACACACACACACACACACACACACGCACACACAAACGCACACACCTGATGCATACATTCTGATAAAAATGCATACTTGAATCCTAAAACTGGGGAAAAAAACAGAATTATTCCACCACAGTAGCAGAAAGACATCCGGTGACCTTACCATCTGGCATTACAGTGAGCAGGCTGCCCTTGCTAAAAGTGCTTTTGGTGCTGATGTCCAGATTGATGGTAGTAAAGCAGAAGTAGTTCCCAGTGTCATTTAACTCTGCTTTGGCCAAGTACAGGTTCCCAGTGACCTGCGACACAAACCAGCGTCCGTCGTCCTTTCTGATGAAGTTGGGAAACTCATTGAAATACCAGCGATAGGACAGAGCTGCAGAAGACAAAGAGGCGATATACGGTGAAAGATGTCGCAATCAGGAATTACACTGATCACTCATGTGGGGTTCTGGTTACAGAGAGTTGCATGTTAAGGGCATTTCAGCTGTTACTTGCGCTTATTCCCAAGAATTTTAATGTTTTTACCCAATAGCTTTAACCTACAGCTGATTTTTCAGACACATACCATCTAATATACTCTTTCATGGATCCAATAAAAAGAATTTCAAAATGTATTTTTATGTTAGAACTTAAAAACGTGACTTCGTACTAGTACAGTTGCTTTCTGATGACTTGCTAGGGTCAAAGGGTACTTTGCAGATGGTGATTTACGTCACACATAAATGGGTAATAAGACATATTCAAGTTGTCATGGTGATATCAAACGGGGCTCACAGGTTTGCATTTCCACTAAGAAAGTAAAAAAAAAAGATGACATTTTACAAAAACAGGGATAATGTCCAGTTTACTTTATATTCCAACAGACACTTTATTACAGTGTTGAATACATAAGGTTACATTAGTATTACTTGCTGAGTGTTGGCAGCATTATGCTGAAGCACTGCAGCAAAGGTGCTACCTGGGTAATGTGGGGGCGGCTGACAGGCCAGGAAAGTGCCGGCGCCCTCATACACGGTCTGTGAAGTCCTGCTGTCAGGAGGGAAGTCATGAAGGTCTGAAGAAAGATGAAAACGCAGAGATGAAGGTGGAAATATCAAACACCAAAGACTGCTGACACATGGAGGGCTTAAAGGAGGAATAATGCTTTAAAATCATGAAGATTTGGTGCCAAATTAAACAAAGAGCAACTTATCCAGAAAGGTCCGACTCACAGCCAAACTTGAGATTAGCAGCTCGGCTGATGATCGTCCCACACGGGTTCTTAGCCAGACACTGGTACGATCCGGTATCTTGGGAATTGTCAGGGCTGCTGATCACCAGGCTGCCAGCCACCAGAGTGTACCGGCTCAACCCCAGCTCCAGGACTGTGCCGTTCAGTTTCCACCTGCAGGGTCAGAGTCAACGGAATAAAAACAAACCGAACAGAAGACACTGATTTTACTTTATGTGGGCCACTGGTCAATTTCTTCTCCAAGATGTAAATTGGTGGTGTGCTTTACTAGCTGCATGTCTGTTGACCATATAGTTGTGCAATTTGACATTTGAAAAATAAAGTTGCTTAGTGGAAACACGGCAATTTCGGAAAAAAACTCATTTTTAGTCAAAAGTTTTAGCACTGAGATGAGGCGAGTTTTTTTTTGGTCATATAAAATCGTTTTCTTTCACAAAACTGCATTGGAAATACATTTTTTGTATCACACGACCACATGATTAACAACCGAATGTTTCTACTGACGCAAACCATGAAGAAGAAGATGACAGGAAGTAATTAGAGGATCATAATGGTTTTTTAATGAGTTACGTGCAAACAAACTTATTGTGATTTTTGTTTAAAGGAAACACTGCAATTGTGACATTGTGTTTTGTTATATTAGCTGAATAGTGACAAAGTTTTGCACACATTTGTAATGGAAACGCAGCTCCTCTCTGACATCAACTAGTTCTCCATACAGATGTATAAAAGTTGGACTGCATCTAAATAAAACTTGTTTAGAGCCACAAATGGTACATTAACTTTGGAAAGAAGAACATAGTTTTTTAGAAATAGACTTTATAGGAAATGTTTCTACTTTTAAGTTTTGACATAAAAAAAAAAAAACTTTTTAAAAAGATGTAGGATATATTTCCTTCGATTGGATGCCGATACTTCAACAAATTAAGTACGGCAAAAGGATACAATTTAAATTTATGGTAAAATACCTTTAAATATCTTGTAAAAGCACTAAATATCCTGCTCTGAACCACTGCATATTGTTATTTGGATGAAACCTCAATAACAGTAAATGTGAAGCGTTCTGGTTATTAATTTGCTGAAATGTTTTCAGTCACTCCATAATTACACACTTTTTGGGTTAGTAAGTATAGTTACGGTAAGAAAATATGTCCGATGTGTTGGTCATGCATAAACACAGTTAAAATGAAACCAAAAATAAATGGAAGTCAACACAGTCTTAATATGAGTAGAAACACTAATTTGTATTTGTGTGTGTGTGTGCGTGCGTGCGTGCGGGTGTGTGTGCGTGCGCGTGTGTGTGTTACCCACGAGTAGGTTGCAGGTGGACTGGCTCTCGCCTGACAGCTCAGAGTTATTTTGCCTTCAGTCAAGCCCTCTGGGTAAATTAAGCTGCTTGGCTGCTCTTCAAACACTGGTCCTCTGTCGTGACCCGACACACACACGTTTCCTACTGGAAGCCAGATTTCAAGGAGGACAAGGTGGATCAGAAACATCTCCACATTTTGCTTTATTGTGCAATATTAATAATGTAAAAAAAAAAAAAAAAAAAAAAAAAGCTAGTTCGCATGAGTGAGATGTTTTCCAGAGGAAACTTCTTACTCGCCTTAATCTTTGCGGTGAGGTACTCAAACATTGCCTCGTTTTATTATATAAAATCAGAATTACAAATGTTAAAATTTTTGGTGTAGATGTATTATTATCACTATTAGGAATAAATCACCAGTGGTGTTGTTGGTAATGACAAGTATAAGACCCAAAAATGATATGAATGAAGAAAGGTTAGGACAGGAGAAAACATCCAAACGGAAAACATGCATCTTGTTTCTTCTGCTAAAAATGACCTTCATTACTTTGCATGCAACAAATGCATCTCACAAAGGAAGCTAAATGTTTTTATCAGTAGCAGTATGACCTTAGAGTCCTTTACTTTTATCTCTTGACTTACAGTAAAAGTTGTAATTCATGAGATAAAAGTTATTTTTAAAGTTTCATGCTGTGGCATAAGGCTATTTTAATGCTTTTGTGTCACAATAATTAATTTTCATCACTTTTGTTCCTAAATCTACAACTTGTCCCATGAGCAATGTGGTTGTTAAATGTAGACTTACAGGGTATTAACTTGACTTTGTTGTCTTTCATTTTTAAATGCCTAAAAATTGACGTTTTAAATCTTTGGCATTTTAGAACCGATTTCAGAACAACTCCAGTTCAACATGAATTTAAAACCTAATATTTATTTCTGAACATGCATTCTGCCAGAAAGTCAAAAACAAACAAAAAAACTGATGTGTAAAACTGTAAAATTAAAACTGCACTGTTTAATATTTATTAACCTTTTGTCCTTTAGAAGATGCTACAAAGTAGATAGTCTAGAAACCAAACGTTTTTCTTTTGTCCTGCTTAACCAGATCGGGACATTTTTCAGGACTGTGTAGGAACCATAAAAACATTCATATTTTTTGGAACATGGAGAGTGATGAAACTCTCCATATTTAATTGTCACTGCGATGACCATTGCGATCATTGCAATAAATACCTCCAAACGGTGCGTTAAGGTTTCAGGAGTGTATTAGTCATTGCTGCTCATGTGTGTGTTTGTCAGCAGAAACATTAATCTGTCTAATAACTCAGAGGCATGAAAATTGAAACTTACCAGCTGCCTTCAGAGCGGCAGAACTGAGGAAAAGCAAACCCAACCAAACGTCCATCCTCTGGATCCAACTGGGTCACAATCAGCAGAGAAATCTCCTCCTTCCAGGAAGGACTGCCCGCTCTGTGCCTGAGCAGAAATGATGACAAAAAATACTTTCATAAAAACCCCAACAACGTGGAATCCCAGTTACCGCTATGTGAATGCAACCAAATAAAGCACAAATACACTGAGCAATTTTTACACAACTGTAGCAAAACATCATCTGAAAATCTGACTTTAAAACTGACTCAGAGATTGCACTGAAAACAGAAAACAGGTAATCCACTTTTTAAAAAATGAGTTTGTTACAAGTAATACAATCAAGTTTACTCAAGTGAATATATTAAGTTCATTAAGTTGTCATGTCAAACAAACGTAAACAAATTAAGTTTGACAATCTCCGATTACACGTCTCAAATCAACTCAGATTTTTTTAAACAGCCTTTACAGTCAAAATGGATTTCTGCAAAAATAAAGGCAACTAAATACACAAAATGAATGAATGCATAAATATTCACCACTTCAAGTCAGTATGTAGTAGACGCACCATTGGCTGAAATCACAGCAGAGTGTGTAGGGGCAAATAAATGTACATAAAATGGACAGGTCATCACTCCTGTCCTGACTGTCTGTGACCTTCAAACAGTCTCTGGTCGTCTACTAAAGCAATCTTGGCTTTCCGTTCAGGCTGCGGCTTTATGTCATAAGTAAATATCTATCGCATCAGGGATTATTTTGCCGTATCAGAATCAGAATTTTATTTATTGGCCGAGATGATGAGAACGAACGAAGAATTCGATTTCCGTTTAACAAGAGCTCGAGACGTCAATAAACTTTAGGGGAAATACACTGAGGACAGAGGAAGGAAAATGTGGTTCTTCAGCAGCAGGAACACACTCCAACAGCAGGGACCATCAGTTGTTTAGCTTCCTTCAACTCCTCAGAAATATGAGTTTGAGGAATTTTAAAGCAATGAGTCCCTTTGAACAAGAAGAAACAGAACCAAGCAGAGTTTGGGTTGAGTGTAAAGTTGGGTATGAGGGGCATTGCTGTACACACGGTCACTATGGAAAGATACTGCTAGACATCCGTCCTTGGTCAGGTTAATATTCATTTAGATGAGTTTCATTTGTTTTTATTCTTAAAGCATGATTAGCTCATAAAAACTCTTCTTCTGGTGACATTCCTGCTGATATTTTCTGTGCAGTCTGTTTACTTACTAGCAGCTATTTTTGGCAATAGCTTGGTTTTGTCAAAAAAGTCTTTAAGGCCTTGTAACATGTAATGATTCATTTACTTGATGTTTCTACTATCCGTGTCATTGAAATCATCACATAAGAAAAAGATTCGGTGACATTTATTTCTTGGTTTGTGTCTTTTTCTACAGCAGCAATATAATCTAGAACTTTTCCTTAAGAGGAAAACTCAAAAATCTAAAGCGTTAGTGTGGAGTAGATGTAGCGGGGGAGTCAAAGTCGTTTTCATTTTGGGACATATTAAGATCATGAATGTTCTCAAAGGGTCGGTTATTGTGCCAGGGCGTATTAATAAAACCCATTACCAAACTGTTGAAATATTAATAAAAAGTTATCTCTGCGGTGCATTCAACAAGTATTATTAAATAATATTGAACATCTTTTCCCAATGATGAAATTTGGCAACACAGAGATAAAAACTGCTGATCAGTTTGATTGATAAAATAATATTCAAGCACACAAGTGTTATGTTGAAGGTTCTATGTATGTGGTCCTCCAGTGCACTGGTGGTTGGCCCGTAGGGGGCGCTGGGGCATCATCCTGCCATATGTGGAGAGGGGGAAAAATATATAAAAATGATCCATAAACATTATTTTTTTAAAACTAACTGTACTATTAAAACCATTTTTTCTATATAGTGCATGTCTAAATGTAACCTGAGTTATTTCCCCCACTGACTCATTTAACATGGAGTTTCCCAAACAGACTTTAGCCCATCATGTTTGGTTGCTCAGGAGAAAAAATAAACATTTGGCCAATCAGCATCATTTCTTTGGGCCTATTTGAATTTCACCCCTGCCACAGAAGTTCCTAGAAAGTTTTGTATTGCTGTTGTTATAGAGTTAATGATGGCATTGATGGGAGTTGGAGAGGAAACTTTGACCAGATTCTCCATCCTGAATGACAATGGAAAGGATTTTCACTTATAGCTACGGCTTCTGTTTTATTAGTTCTAACTGCCATTTTGTACTGCTCTTTTCCACCTCTTGTTTGTTCAGATTTAAACTTCTAGGCAATTATACACCAGTTTGACATTTTCCACTGTTTTGAATCTGATTGTTGACACTGATTCTGTGAATAAATACTGGATATCTTGCAAGTTAGTGAAAAGACCTTTTTACTTTTAGCTAATTGAACAATATTATGTAATTGTTCTGGAGTAGGAAGAGAAATCTACTGGCATATCAACCGAACTAAGGTTTTTTTCACCAGCTGCTTTAGCGAGATTTGGCCCCGGGGCCTCGAGTTTGACACATGAGATACAGGAGGTGGAACAAGGGAAGAGAAGAGTAAGGAAGAAGATGGAAATAGAAAGGACGAGAAAGACGATTTTCTACTAGAGAATCCCATGGATGGGGGTCCATAGAAGAGTAAGGACTGGAAACCCCACAGAATCAAACTGCAACCCACTGTGTGTTCTATCTTTCTGCCAGAACCATCGACACAAAGCCCAGCACAGCTGCGCTTTTGAAGACGTTCTGAATTAGCCAACATAATATGGACCGTGTCAAACTCCCTCTAATACTTTTACTATTTATTTCTCCTCGTAACATCAGCTCTGAATAGGCCCGTCACAATAGCAAATGTTGCTGAACGATAAATTGTCCCAGAAATCATTGCGATACACGATAACGCTGAATTTGAGTTTCAAGTCATCTCTTTCGGATAAATGAAAATTCGCCCTCTCAAAGACTAATAAACTTTAATTCTGTACAGAAAACTCCACTCTGCAAATGGAAGATATTTTAAATATCCAAAATAAAACACAACGAAAAGTAATAAACGAATCTCACATAACCGAAACCACCAAATAAAACGGATTATGATAAATTGCCCTTCAAAAAATATTAATCGTCTGGATGGAAATTGTCGAGCTCAATTTAATTTATCACTGATAAATTAATTATTGCACTGATTAATTACTTACTGCAGGCTTAATTCTGAGGTACTATAACGACTTTGCTGCCTAATACATCCCGACCGCTAATATGTGCCATAATCAAGCGATCATGTGTGAGATTAACTTTTATCTCTCGGTGGTCATTATACTTTGCCTGATCTGCGCAGAGGGACCAGCCTAGCAGCCTCAGCCTATGAGGACGCTGGAAATGGAGCATGGACTCGTCAGGTTTGTCTGCAGGAAGCTCTGCTCGATGGAAATGAATAAGCTGATGTGTTATTGTGTAAACCCCTGGCTTCATACCGCAGAGCAAGAAAAAAAAAAAAGAACCAGCATCCCGGAGGGGAAGATGGTCTGGAACGAACCGGGGAGGGGATGGTGCTGTAAGGTTGTTTACCTTTTCCAAGATGCTCTGCTTGGAGCGGCGATGCGGAGCTGCGGAGCTGCGGAGGGAGCTCCGACGGAGGTCGCTGGAACGTTAGACGGAGGGCGGCTGGCCGGCCGGCCGGGCTGGCTGTCCTCCGCGCTCTCCTCCCGGGCTCGGTCCTCGTCGCTACCGTTGCTTCTTCTCTGCCAGTGGAGCCCCGTTCCGCCGCTGCTCTCTACCTCTGTCTGATCACTTCCCTCAGTGTCATCCCTCCTTTCTTTGAATCGCGTTCTTGTCCCATCACTGTAGTCAAGTTTGCGGAAATTCAACAACTTCCGGTCTGTTATCGCGCACAAAAATCTGCAGTACGGCCCTCATTTGTACGACCAGTAACAACAGCCTTCATGCTGTTTCTCCCTCAGTCTGTAAATGAACTCGAATATTATTGAAAAGTCTATTTATTGGAGCTTTATTACTAAGGGAAGCACATTATAAAGATGCATTAAACAGAGATGGCTGTTTTAAAGCCTTTGCTTGTGTTAATTATGATGGGATTCTACTAATACAAACATGACATTTGAATTTAGAATACATCAGACCAATAAAAAATACCAGTTATAAATACAGAAAAAACTGGCTAAAAGTATGTTTAATTCCTGCTTCAGCAGATCATGCTTCAAATCACTGACTTCACTCTGGATATCAAACATCAGAGATTCATTCACTGCCTCTCATTCATTCACTGCCTCTCATTCATTCACTGCCTCTCTATGCTTCCTACAGATTCTGGGACCTTAATTTGCAAAAGGAAAAGAGAGAGAAAGGGAGGGAGAGAGAACTTATCTGACAAGATATTGACTCCTTGTGAAGCTCCTGTTGCTTATGGCACCATGACTTTACAAAATTTGACAACAGTCATTTTTTTCCTGCAAAAAATGAATAAAGGGGCTTTCATTGACTATAACCAATAAAAATTAAAAGAAATAAAGACTTGAAATATTTCAACCTATTCATAATGAATAAAGGTACACAGGTTTCACTTTCTGAAATCACTGACAAAGAATATCAATAAAAAAAAAGTTTTGATTGTCTAGATTTACCTAGACAATCACTGTTTAAGTGTGGAACATTATTAGTATGACATGATGTGAATGACAAACCAGGTTGGTTTAAATAAGTGTCGTTCCTGGGAATCACGTTTAGATGGTAATATTGTATCTCTGAAACATAAACAGTGAGTTTATGTTTCACTGTGCCGAAACATAAACTCAAGCTTTTATTCTGAAGGCAAAGCAGGTCAGTTTCCGGTAACGGTTTGGCTCCCACAGTCTGGTGCGCATAGGGCGATAGTCCAGCGCTGCAGACCACCGTGAGCCCCAACACCACCTGAACGCGCCACACACCCTTGTGAAAGTCTTTTACGTTTAAAAAAATATATAATAATAATAATAATAATAATAATAATAATAATAATAATAATAATAATAATAATAATACTGAAGGAGAACGCATGCGCAGAAAACAACTGTCTAAGCTCTAGTCAACCAAAATAATAACAATATTTTAGAGTACGAGTTGCTTGTAGTTTGTGATTGATTTAGGTTAGGGTTAGGGTTAGGATGCAGAGAGGGTTGCAGGTAATGCCTGGTAGATATGGGACCCTGGTAGAGTTGGGACCCTGGTGGAGTTGGGACCCTGGTAGAGTTGGGACCCTGGTGGAGTTGGGACCCTGGTAGAGTTGGGACCCTGGTAGAGTTGGGACCCTGGTAGAGTTGGGACCCTGGTGGAGTTGGGGCCTTGGTAGAGTTGGGGCCCTGGTAGAGTTGGGACCCTGGTGGAGTTGGGGCCTTGGTGGAGTTGGGGCCCTCATATAAGGGCCTCAGAAAGGCCTCAGCAGCTTTATAAGGCAGCTTCTCCTGCCCCCTGATGCGGCTCTGGGTCAGTTCTGCCCCGTTGTGAGATCGTTGTGAGTCCCAGTCTCTCTCTACTAGTAGACAAACAGTTTCATCCACATCTAACATCAAGCTGCTTGTCCTGTAAGCTATAATTAAAAAAACTAAAGAATGACAAATTATTTCAGGCGTTTCTATAACTCATTGTCATTGGTACTTTTTTCTTTTTCTGTTTGGAACTCTGACCAAACAGAAACTATTTTAAGCCTCTAGCTGATAAATGTGGTTTATTGTAAAACACTTGATCACATTTGGTTACTGTACTGTGAAAATGATAGAAAATCCCTTCCAGTGACCCAAACCGCGGATCTTAACGTCTTGTCTCTTCTCCAGAGTTGTTTGGGTGCTTAGCAAAACAAAAGTACACAGTGACGAAGGAAAAGACCAGCACCAGTCTGAGCTCAGTTCTGGACCGGCTGCAGAGCCCATGTGAACGTCCTTTGTTTGTGGGCCTTGGCTGCCTAGAAGTGAGGCAGAAGCGGGGTGGCAGGTGCTGTCTCTGCTCCTCCTCCTCCTCCCCTGCTCTTCCTCCTCCCGCTCCCCTTCTCCTCCCAGGGGAGCCTGGCTGTGGGTGGAGTCGTCTTACCAGTAAGAAGAAAGAGGGCTCTCCAGTTCTGCACCGTGAGCAGATCTGATGGTTTGGGGGAATGTCACACAACACTTCAGAAATCATCACATAATTCAAATTTACTGTGTTTGTGCAAAATATTCGACAGTCATGGCTTGTATATTCATGTAAAAAATAAATGAAAAAAAGATGAGCTGAATAATGACATTATTTCCTTTCTCCCTGCTCATAATAATAATCTGGAACAAAAAATTGTTTGAAAAGGGTTAAACACAGAGCCGGCTCAGGCACTGCAATAGTTTATCTTTGCACCAAAAAAAAAAACTAAACACTGTTAAACGCTTTTTATTGTTAAATTTTTCTCTGTACCTTTAAGTGGAGTTCAATGCGTAAAAGTTTGATTGAAATAATAACCTGTGGGGACATCCTGCTTGATAAATTACTTGTGAGGAATCATGAGAGTTTCAACTATGAGCGACAGCTTAAATCCTTAGTGACAGGTCAGCAGGATCATCATGGAGGTCGAGGGGTCTAACTTAACAAGAAACTCCAATGCTTCAGATTGTTGGCCTATTTCAGGGTCAGATGTACAGAATATGTATGCATTAGCTGTTCCCGTTTTGGTTTACGGTGAGGGCTCCATGTAAACAAAATGTGTTTGAGTTCAGTCTGAAACAGGCTCAAAAGCTGAGAATAGATTGTTGCGATGAAGGCGGAGTTTCAGAAAAAGCAGGAGCTTCTTAAAGAGACAGAGTCCCAATTTCAAGGCATTAAATTACAAAGTCACATTTCTTTTAAGGCATTTTTGATATACAAAGCATTTATATGACAACTGAAGGTAACATAATTACTTGATTATGCTATAAAATGGAACTATGTGCCTGAAAAACGACATAATACCGCCCCTTCAATGCAGCAGTTACAGCAGGAAGTCCCCATCAGCTCTTGAGACTAAAATGTCTGCATGTTTTTGTTTGCAAAACAGCTCGAACTCATTCAGGTCGAACAAAGAGAATCTCTGAGCAGCAGTTTTTAAGTCATGCCACAAATGACTTAACAACTGTGTTTAGATCAAAACACATGATCTAAGTGTTAATGTAGTCGGCCTCAAACTGTAACCCACTGATCTACTGTTGTACCGCTGTTCAACAGTAGATTTGTGGTTTTCATAGGTCAGCCATCAATATCCCAGCTGTGAGACTGTGAACGTAGTCGTTGCTTGCGGGAGTAACAGTTTTCTAGATTTAAAGCTTGCAGTTTGCATCAGTCATCACTGTCTAGAAAAGCTCACGTTTCCCATGTACAGGCTATCATATTTCCGAGTTGTTAAGGACAGAGAAGGCAGGTCCAGCTGTGTCCTGAGTCTGCATCCATCTGTTGGCCAGAGCAGCACAATCAATACTGCTGATATTAACGATGGTTAAAAGCCTACGGAGAAACCGGAGAGATTTTCTGTAGCCTAAAGCATGGGGTGTTACCCCAGGGGCTACTGAATATCCTGCTTGTCCAATACAGTCAGTAGCGGACTTTGGCCAGAAAGAAAGTCAGAATTGGTGGCTTCCTAGGCATCAGCTGGGTCAACGCACCCACCTGTTTCCCCTTCTTCTGTTTTCGGGCACAATGTTTCCTTTTGATAGTTGGTCCTCGCACCCTGCTGTCCAGTCCATTATCCTCAAGAGCCGCTGTCTCCGAAGTGCGGATTTCAGCCTTGGTGATGTATTACCAGTTGAACTGTCTCCAATGGCCATCAGCTAAGCAGAGCTGCATTCAGCCGTAAAGTTTGTTTTTATTCAAACTTCAGCAGTTTTCTAGTTGTCCTGCTGAGGTAGTGACATCAATTTGTGACATCATGCGAATTGATGTCACAAAGAGAATTGATGTCACTCTTATGGAGCAAGAGTGACATCACAAAGCTGCACCGTCATAACCATTGCAGAAAACAAGAGCAAGTACAAGGATTGTCACCAATTTATAACAAACAAAAGGACCAACAATGAGTGAGAGCAGTAAGCCATCGTTTTCTTATTCCCTGAATGAGAAAACACAACAGAGATTAGCTAGAGAGACAGAGAAACTCGAAGGCATTCTGAAAGAACTCAGCAAGCTGTCTATTGAGAGGCAGACTCTGATTAAATCAAATGAAGAGCTAAAGATTAAAAAGGAACAGGCTGCATTCGAAAAAGAAAAGCTGCTTCAGAAAAAAGATGAAGAATTTAAAAAACTGTTCAATGTAAACAAAATTTTAAATGAGGACAATACCACCCTGGAGAAGAGAAACACTGCCCTGGAGAAGGAAAACACTGCTCTGGAGCAGAGAAACAGCGCCCTGGAGCAGACAAACACTGCCCAGGAGCAAATAGACGACACTCTGGAGGAGATAAACAACACCCTGGAGCAGAGAAACGACACCCTGGAGCAGAGAAACAATGCCCTGCAACAGAAAAACAAAGCCCTGGAGGAGAAAAAGACCACTCTGGGGCATAAAAACAGCAACATGAAGCTTATGAACATCACCCTGGAGCGGAGTATCCCCGCAGTGGAGCAGAAATTCCCTGGAGAAGGAAAAGATCGCCCTGGAGCAGAGAAACACCGCCCTGGAGCAGACAAACATCGCCCAGGAGCAAATAGGCAACGCTCTGGGGAAGGTAAACGCCAACCTGGTGCAGACAAACGACGCTCTGAAGCAGAGACTCACCGAAGTGAAGCAGAAATACTCGGCCCTGGAGCAGAGAGACACCACCCTGGGGCTGAGAAATGTCAACCTGGAGCAGGGAAACGCCATCCTGGGACAGCGAAACGCCGTCCTGGAGAAGAGATGCGCTGCCTTGAAACATAGAAACGCCGCCCTGGAGCAGAGAAACACCATCCTGGAGCAGATAAATGCTGCCCTGGAGACGGAAAAGACCAAACTGGAGGAGGATTACAGCTATCTGCTGGAGAAAACCAACGAGCTGCTAGAGAAACACAATGTCCTCAGACAGGAAAATGACATCTTGGAGGAGGAAAACGACGCCCTGAAGGTGAATCGCATCGTCCTCCAGCAGAGAAGCCTCGCCTTGAAGCAGCAAAACACTGCCTTGGAGCAGCAAAACACTGCCTTGGAGCATATAAGGACTGAACTGCAGATTGAAATGGAACAGCTGAACAATAGGTTGAGGGACAGAGAGGAGCAGCAGAACCAGCAGCCATCTGAAAAAGAAACCCACGAAGACAGCCAGTTGGTTACAGACCAGCCACTGGAGCAGCCATCTGTATTCAGACGAGTGGTCGGACGCCTCACCAATACACTTGTGAAAATGTATAAAACAGACACACTGAGGTATTGGGTTCAACCTTGGTACTTCTAAATAAAGAAGTGTCATGAGAGCCCAAGCTTCATGCTTGATTGTCAGTGGCAGAAAAGCTTGAGGTCCACAGGACTGCGGTGCTATGGGAACTTCACTCCATCGAACTCAGGTCATTGTGACGATTTAATGAATTATGTTTATGTCCACTAGGTGGCGAGAATGAGTTTATGTGAATGCATAAATGTAAAGAATAGAACAACAGAAGAAGACAGTTACATTTTTGATATTGAAAAAGCATATGACATGCTTTGGAAGGAGAGCTTATTAATTAAGATGGATAAAATGGGAATAAAAGGGAAAATGTTTAATTGGATTAAGGATTTTTTAAAGAATAGAATGATAGAAGTAAGAGTTGTGGTAAATTGTTCAAATATTTATGCTATACAAAATGGAACTCCACAAGGTAGTGTATGTAGTCCGTTGCTTTTTAATATAATGATTAATGATATTTTTGATAATATAGATTTTAGAATTAGTAAAACATTATATGCATATCATGAGGCATTATGGGTGAGAGGAGGCAATATTGGTATTTTAAAAAATAGAATGCAATCAGCAATTAATAAGGCTGAAACAGGGTCACATGAATGGGGGTTTCATTTGTTTGTTGAGAAGACAAAAGAATGCTTTTCAAAGAAAAGGGTTAATCCTACAGTAGATCTTAGGATGCCCTAGGCCGCAGTTTGATGATTGACTTTGTCATCGTCTCATCGGATTTGCGGCCGTATGTCTTGGACACTCGGGTGAAGAGAGGTGCGGAGCTGTCCACTGACCACTACCTGGTGACGAGTTGGCTCCGGTGGTGGGGGAGGAAGCCGGTCAGACCTGGCAGGCCCAAACGTGTAGTGAGGGTCTGCTGGGAACGTCTGGCGGAGTCCCCTGTGAGACGGAGCTTCAACTCTTATCTCCGGCAGAACTTCGAACACATTCCGGGGGAGGTGGGGGACATTGAGTCTGAGTGGACCATGTTCCGTACCTCCATTGCCAAGGCGGCCTATCGGAGCTGCGGCCGCAAGGTTGTTTTATGCCTGTCGCGGCGGCAACCCTCGAACCCGTTGGTGGACACCTTCGGTGAGGGATGCTGTCAAGCTGAAGAAGGAGTCCTACTGGGCCTTTTTTTGGCCTGTGGGACTCCAGAAGCAGCTGATGGGTACCGGCGGGCGAAACGGCATGCGGCTCGGGTTGTCGCTGAGGCAAAAACTCGGGCGTGGGAGGAGTTTGGAGAGGCCATGGAGACAGACTTCCGTACGGCTTCGAGGCGATTCTGGTCCACCATCCGGCGTCTCAGCAGGGTCCTGGAGGGTGCATGGGAGTTCACCCAACCAGTCTACATGTGTTTTGTGGACTTGGAGAAGGCGTTCGACCGTGTCCCTGGGGGGGCCATGTGGGGGGTATTCCGGGAGTATGGGGTACCGGGCCCTTTGATACGGGCTGTCAGGTCCCTGTATGACCGGTGTCAGAGTCTGGTCCGCATTGCCGGCAGTAAGTCGGGCTCGTTTCCGGTGAGAGTTGGACTCCGCCAAGGCTGCCTTTTGTCACCGATTCTGTTCATTACTTTTATGGACAGAATTTCTAGGCGCAGCCAAGGTGTTGAGGGGATCCGTTTTGGTGGTCTTAGGATCACATCTCTGCTTTTTGCGGATGATGTGGTCCTGTTGGCTTCATCGGAATGTGATCTGCTGCTCTCACTGGAGCGGTTCGCAGCCGAGTGTGAAGCGGCCGGGATGAGGCTCAGTGCCTCCAAATCCGAGGCCATGGTCTTGAGCCGGAAAAGGGTAGAGTGCCTTCTCCGGGTCAGGGGGGTAGTCCTGCCTCAAGTGGAGGAGTTTAAGTATCTGGGGATCTTGTTCACGAATGAGGGAAGAAGGGAGCGGGAGATCGACAGGCGGATTGGGGCAGCGTCTGCCGTGAAGCGGGCGCTGTACCGGTCCGTCGTGGTGAAGAGAGAGCTGAGCCAAAAAGCGAAGCTCTCGATTTACCGGTCGATCTACGTTCCCACCCTCATCTATGGTCATGAGCTTTGGGTCATGACCGAAAGAACGAGATCACGGGTACAAGCGGCTGAAATGGGTTTCCTCCGCAGGGTGGCTGGGCTCTCCCTTAGAGATAGGGTGAGAAGCTCGGTCATCCGGGAGGGACTCAGAGTAGAGCCGCTGCTCCTCCACGTCGAGAGGAGCCAGTTGAGGTGGCTCGGGCGTCTGGTCAGGATGCCTCCTGGACGCCTCCCTGGTGAGGTGTTCCAGGCACGTCCCACTGGGAGGAGGCCTCGGGGAAGACCCAGGACACGCTGAAGGGATTACGTCTCTCGGCTGTCCTGGGAACGCCTTGGGATTCCTCCGGAGGAGCTGGAAGAAGTGGTTGGGGAGAGGGAAGTCTGGGCCTCCCTTCTGAAGCTGCTGCTCCCACGACCCGACCCCGGATAAGCGGAAGAAAATGGATGGATGGATGGATGGATGGATGGATGGATAGATCTTAGGTTATATGGGAAAAATTTAAAGCAGGTAAATATTGTAATATTTATCTGCTTTAAATATTACCATATTTAAAGCAATGAAAAAAATGAAAGGTTAAGGTGCATATACAGAAGATTATTGATAAATGTAAAAAAGGTATAAATATATTGAGATGGGGCTGCACAGTGGCCCAGTTGGTAGAGATGTTGCCTTCCAGCAAGAAGGTTCTGGGTTCAATTCCCAGTCTTTCTGCATGGAGTTTGCATGTTCTCCCTGTGCATGTGTGGGTTTTCTCCAGGTACTCCGGTTTCCTCCCACAGTCCAAAAACATGACTGTCAGGTTAATTGGCCTCTCTAAATTGCCCCTAGGTGTGAGTGTGTGTGCATGGTTGTTTGTCCTGTGTGTCTCTGTGTTGCCCTGCGACAAACTGGCAACCTGTCCGCCTCTCGCCCGGAATGTTAGCTGGAGATAGGCACCAACAACCCTCCCGATCCCACTAAGGGACAAGGGTGTAAAGAAAATGGATGGATGGATGGATGGATGGATGGATGGATGGATGGATGGATATATTGAGATGTTTGTCAGGCAATGACTGGGGGGTACATCTTTAAAGAGAATGTATGATGTTTTAATTCGCTTTGTGTTGGGCTATGGATGTATTGTTTACAAGTCAGCTGCAAATTCATTGTTAGTCGATTTAGATAGAATACAAGCTAAAGCGCTCATAATATGTTGTGGGGCTTTTAGAACGTCTCCAATTCCTGCTCTTCAGGTGATTACTGGAGAAATGCCAGTGGACTTAAGGCGGATGAAAATGTCAGCAAATTATTGGTTAAATTTACAAGGGCATGAGGAAAGTCACCCTACACAACAGGTATTTAGAGAATGCTGGGAGTATGGTCATAACATAAGTAGTTTTGGATGGGATGGAAATATTTATGCAAATCATTTAGGGATAAATAATACAGCATGCTGTAAAACTGTCAGTAAATCTAAAATTGCTTCATGGATATTTGAAATGCCAATAGTAAATTTAAAAACCAAAAAAAATAGAACAGTCTTGTGGAAGTTGGATCAAATTATTTAGCAGTATTAAGAAATAATGTATGAAAGTATGACACAAATGTGTATAGATGCATCTAAAGAGGAAAATGGTAAAACAGGAGTAGCAGTATATATACCTAAACAAGAAGTTTTTATAAAAAGAAGAACAGATAATTTATCAATTTTTTCAGTAGAAATGTTGGCAATTATTTTGGCATTGCAATGGGTGGTGGAGGTAAAGCCCAGAAAGGTAGTTATCCGTTTAGATTCAATGTCTTGCCTAACTAGTATTATCAGTGGAAAATCTGAAAGCCATCAAGATCTTTTAGGTGAACCTTGTTATTTGATATATGATATAAAGCAACAAAATATATTAAATTCACATGGGTTCCAGCACATAAAGGACTTGTAGGTAATGAAAAAGTAGATAGGGCTGCACAGTGGCGCAGTTGGTAGAGCTGTTGCCTTGCAGCAAGAAGGTTCTGGGTTCGATTCCCCCGGTCTTTCTGCATGGAGTTTGCATGTTCTCCCTGTGCATGGTGGGTTTTCTCCGGGTACTCCGGTTTCCTCCCACAGTCCAAAAACATGACTGTCAGGTTAATTGGTCTGTCTAGGTGTGAATGTGTGTCTCTGTGTTGCCCTGCGACAGACTGGCGACCTGTCTAGGGTGACCCTGTCTCTCGCCCGGAACGTTAGCTGGAGACAGGCACCAGCAACCCTCCTGACCCCACTAAGGACAAGAAAAGAAAATGGATGGATGGAAAAAGTAGATAAGTCAGCTAAAGAAGCAGAAATTGAATATGACGTCCCACTAAGTAAAGCAGAAGTAGAAGTAATTATTAAAGATAAAATAAACAATATATGAGCGCTGTGGGTCACGGCATAAAGTGAGAATCTCTCGCTTACGGAAAGCAGTGTTTAAATAATGAATCGTTTTGCAAAACAATGCTTTATGAAGAGGAAAGAAGAAAAGAAGAGGAATTGTGTCAACTTATTAGATGAAACTGACTTAAGTGACACATTCTTTATTGGTGTTGTGGACTGTGAAAATTAGTCAGAAAAAAGTGCAGTGTTGACAGAGGGTGCCACACACTGCAGCCTGACGTTCACACTGCAGCCTGACGTGACCCAATTCCGATTTTTTTGACGTAATGCGACCTGTATCCGATCTTTTCATGGCAGTGTGAACAGCACAGGTCGGATTCTTTTTCGAATGTGACCCATATCCGACACATATAAAAAGTGAATGAGGAGGTTTGTCTCTTTATGCACAAACTTTTCACAGTCAGTCAATCAAGTTTACTTGTGTCGCACATTTCACTAAGAAGGCTGTTCAAAGTGCTTCACATCATCAAAACACAAAAATACAAAGTCATAGAACACACTGTCAACAACTGAAACATTACATTTTGCCAAGTCCAAAATCATTACACATCAAAATGTTGGTTAGCGTTTCATTTATTATGATTTAAAAGTAACAAAGTAGGTGGGTGTTTGGTCTTGATTTAAAGGAACTCAGTGTTTCAGCTGTTTTGCGGCTTTCTGGAACTTTGTTCCAGATTTGTGGTGCATAGAAGCTGAAAGCTGCTTCGCTAAGTACTAGAGACTTCTTTGTACAGCTGACTGTAAGCTTCAGGGAGAACTCCCGATGGAAGGATCCTCCTGTTACTCCACCAAACTCTTCCATCTCCTGCCACATGAAGCGCAGCTAATGTGTGCCGTCATCACAGTGTGACACATTAACGCCCACCACAGCACACCACCTTCCTCTGCCCTCCATCTGTCTCTCTCATGGGGTTTGCAGAGTGACTACGTAATGAGGTGGCCGGAGCACAGCAGCCAGATAATAGCAGACGACCATTAGCTCTATTACACACGGGGAAACACCAGCCACAGCAACAAATGCACTCCTATTGTTTTCCTGCCCCGCCTCTTCCACTTTGCCTAATAAGAACATTTTGGGGCTCAAGCCATAAACAGGTGGATCAATAATAAAAATGTAACTTAGCACTATTTTTATGTCTCTGAGTGAAAAGCTGCGTCAGCTCATCTCTGAAATATTTTCGTTCCGGACGGATGTCAACTGAAGCTCTTCCTGTTGCTAGCAGACTACCACGAATAAAAGAAAGCACACTTGTACTTTAATTTGCCAGATTGTGCTGCTATAGTGACAAACACTGAAGCTAAATCCTAAAGTACTTACTGAAGTTAGTAAGTTCTTTATTACTTACTAACTGAAGTACTTACTTCAATTAGTGGTACTGACTGTAAGTCTACAGCACACCTGCTGTCGTGACAGACCGCCACCTGCTGCAAGGATTTTCCTGTGGAACGTAACTCCAAATTATCTGTATCTCTTTATCTGTACATAGATTTTAAAAAATCTAATTCATGTATTTTGTTTTCTAAGATATTTTAAATGAAATGCTGCTTAGAAAGCTGAGATACCCAATATCTAGGCCTAGGCTAAATGTTGCCTGATTCACTAGCGGCTGGGATTCGCAAAATAGCCAATCCTGGAGCTGCATTCATTTTCCATGGCTCTGATTGGCTGAACCCTTATGAAGAGAAATGGTAGATATTAGCTGCTGCAGTAGTGCTAAGTTGTTTCATCTGTGTATTAATACATATTGAGGAATATTAGGTATTTAAACTGTTTTAAAAAAGGACGTTTTAAGCACTATTTGCTTACGGTTGTGGTCCCTAACCTCAGTTAATGGCGGTCCACTGTATACACTCTAATCCTTCGCAGTGTTTATTCATCACATTGCAGGAAATAAGCTGCTCCCTTCCTTTAAAAACCCAGACTTTATTTTTTCTGCTGCAATATAAAAGGTTTAACAGTTGTCTGACATTTCTGCTACCATAAACAATGTTTCCTCTGACTTCTTGTTGCCCTTCTGCTGAACAAAGTTAACAGTGTTACGATTTACTGCTTCTGATTCAGTTTCATCTAACTGAAAGAGACGAGGTATAGAAAGGATAAATGATGAACATAGTAGTCCAGCCTTGAAAGAACAAATACATGGACTAGTTTTTCTCTCTGAATGATATTTTTAATTATGGGAATACTGCAGAGGTGAAAAAAGTACGTTATTTTAGTACTGCTATGCCACTATTTCCTTGATCCCAGCAACGTATTACTTTTCAATATAAAGCCATGCAGACTGGGATAGCTTAAGAAATTTAATCAATATTTTACAACTGCATTTTGCTTATACTCTATTACCTTTTATATCAAACAAAGCTATAAAAATGTGTCCAAATCCAAATTTGACCAGCAATATTTTTGTATTGTAAAGTCTAAATGAGCCAAAAGATTCTAATTATCATAATTCTGTAATCTTGCAACAAACATCAGCACTGTGAAAAGCATCTTTTCAGGTCAATCATAACCAAATATAAAAGCCTGCTGATAACTATGAACTCTTTCATGTTTGCATAAGCTCTTAAAACAGCAAAGTGTGAGAACATGTGGGTGTTTATACATGAACGTTTGTTAACTTGCGATGCCCTCGTTCTTCCCTGACACCCAAACCCTCAGTGGCAGCTTAGATAATAAATCACTGAATTTAAATGATTCATAAAGATTGCTTTGTGTCTCCACTAAATAATTTATGATGCACTTGTTTTGACCTCGGTCCCCCCGCCCAGCCCATTCACCTTCACCCATCCACCATGCTTGTCTAGACATCCTGTGCAGTAATTCCCAACTGGGGCTGGATGTGTGGATAAGTTGTCTGCTTAGTGAGGCACTACTAGCCATGCGGCACCACCCACCCTGACGGAGGAGTGGAAGACAGGGACGGAGCTCGCATGGGAGGAGGGGAAGTGAGAGACAGAAGTTTGTACAAGGCCTTCTCGCTACACGCTCTCTGTTTGATGTGATCTTTGTCTCAGGGTCTGCAGTCAGTCTCCGTGGGCTGGTCTGGGCGATGTTTTTGGGTGGGATGTCGGTTGACTGATTTCTTTTCTCCTCTTTATAAGATTGATTGATTTGACCCTTCCACCACTAAACAGTCTCTGACGTTATTATTTTATGCTAGTCGTCTAGTGGAAGAGTTCCCATTTGTCTTGTAGTGGTCGCATCGTGTCGGGTGGATCACTTATTTCGGTCTAAAGCTGTCACTAACATCTTTAGCAGAGCTCAGCGGGTTCCTGATTTATTAAAATTGGACATTTCCTAATTTTGTTTGAAAATGTTAAACAAAATTTGACATTTTCTTTCAGAATATGTAAGAGCAGCAACAATATGCAATTGCGCATTAGAATTACTCCCTTGCATTAGCTTTGGATAGACTAACAGCTAGCATGCCTCGGCTGATCACATACCGAATTGGCTTCTTCCTCTGCTGCTGATTAGCACAACTAGACTGCTGTTAGCCTTGAATAAGCTAACAACTAGCAAGCTAAAATGTTCTCAAGAAATGTGGTTGGGATACAATATCTGTAAGCTGTAAAGGCTAATGGCATTAGCATGCTCTAGCTTAAAAACAATACTCAAACTCCTCAAACATGGACTATATTATTCTAACATACCATTTAAAACTAGGTTAGTGATTTGTGTAATCTTTGGGCGATTAAAGTTGAATAAAGGACCATAGTTGTACGTTCATCATTGCACCAACTCATTTTAATTAGTTTAGGGCTAATTAAACCTAATTTCCAAAACTATTCAATTCAAACCACTTTCACATGTACCCAGTTACGCTCAGGTAAACCGTATTCTTGACTTATTCTGATGTAAGCAGAAACAGTTGTGCTGCTATTTGATTGGTTTATTAAACCATAAGTTTGATTAGTGCAGAGGGACAAAACAGGTTCTACAAATAATATGACAAAAATCACGGATTTTTTTGAAGCACTCCTCCAGTAAAACTCTGCCAGTCCCACCATCCCCACAGAGGAAGAGAGTCAATAAAACCACAAAATCCCAGAGGACCAAAGAAATCAGAAGTCAGACATAGAGAAAAGGAGATAGCTTTACTATAAAGAAGTTGTTGCTAGCAGAAGTTGCAACATCTCATACACGCATATATGGTGAGTATACTTTTTTTTTTCTTGAGTACTTTACAAACGCTTTACTTTGCATGTTGAAGCAAGACTTTAACAAGCTGCTGTGATGCACATGGTAGGTAAAAAAAAGAGAGATGCAAATATGACAGTTCATAAAAAGCCATACACCATGTGATCAGTCATTTACAAAATCCAGAATCAAAGGTGTATTCTAAAGTTTGAAGCATTTGGAAAGGAAGGGGGAAAAAAAGAAATTGACATTTTCTTTCAGAATGTGTAACAGATGGGGGGAAAAAAGAAAAAAGAACTGAACTAAGAATCGAGGAGTGTGCAGATTGTTGCTCGGTTTTGAAGCCAGTTCACTTTTTATGCCCCTGGGGTCGACTCAGGGAGGAACATGTAAGCAGACGGAGCAGCGAGATGCGCGTTTCCAGACCACATCTTAAAGAGGAGGAAAA
Organism: Poecilia reticulata; assembly: GCF_904066995.2. NCBI lineage: Eukaryota > Metazoa > Chordata > Actinopteri > Cyprinodontiformes > Poeciliidae > Poecilia > Poecilia reticulata. Next base: position 32,204,787 of record NC_088834.1, read on the forward strand.
AGAAGGACACATCTGCAGAGAAAGTTCCAAGATGGATCCTTCCTTTCCCTTTTCCTTGCTTTCTGCTGCGGCTCCTGTTTCAAGCTTGTCAACATGTCGGTTTAAAGCAACAATACACTACAGAACAGAACAATTGCATCAAAGACTTCATCCAACTAATTAAAACTTCACAAAGACAGACAGGGAAAAAATGGATTTTAGCATGGAATAATGTGGATTCTTTTTTATGAGTCACATGTTTTGTTTTGAAGTGAGAGCGAATGAGGAAGGCAGCCTGTTAGAGGAATGTGTTTTGGTCTAAAGATCACCTCCTCACAGCTCTGCACATGCACACATCGTTTTTACAGCAAACCTGCTCAAAGGTTCCTGTAAGAACTTCCTGATTGTGTGATTGGTTAGAGAACATAAACAGTGAAATTATGTGCAAACATTCTCATCGGTGGCTGTTACGTAATTTGCCAGCAGGCCTTGTTCTATTCCTGGTCCTATTAACAACTCTGAACAAGCGTTGGAGTCGGAACGGACGTTCTGTTGTAGCAATTCAGATCATGAGATATGCTGACGGGTCGGGTAGGTAACCAACTAAGTAACATTAATTAGCATAACAGTGGGGAAAAAAAAGAAATTTAATTTTAGAACCTTTAGTATGTAGTTGAAGGAAACACTTGCAAACAGTGGCCATGTTTCCATCAACGATTTTTATACACATTTTAGAAAATTTGAAAAAACTAATTCCTCAATTTTGCAAACATTTTTGGCTGTTGGCTTTTCCATCCATCCATTTTCTAACACTCTTGTCCCTTAGTGCGGTTGGGAGGGTTGCTGGTGCCCATCTCCAGCTAACGTTCCGGGCGAGAGGCGGGGTCACCCTGGACAGGTCACCAGTCTGTCCTGTTGGCTTGGGGGGGCACTAATGCACTAAAGTAGAGATGCTGAATGTGCATGAATACATTTGCTGAATAGGTTCTGACGTAGCGAACTTTGCCATCCACTAGTGGTTAAAGCCTCCTGGGGTGGGGGTGTTCCTGGAGGGTCTGTGCCTTAAAGAGGCACAAAACCTGGAAAAATGTCTAAGTCCAACATTATGTTTGTGTAATCTGGTTACTTTGTTCTACACTGGTAGATGGAGATGAGCCTCATTCGCTTTTTTTTCTTTTTTTTTTAAATTTCTTTTTTGATAATTTAAATTTGTTCAAAATTCTCGTGACAATTGGATGGAAACATAGCAAACGAGCTAACAAAATAAATTGGCCAAAAAGGTACCTACTGACCCACATAAATGGGAAGAATGTGCGCTAGCAACATTTATAGAGTAAAGTGACAACAACATGGCTGCACATACAAACATTGCTTTGCGACTTTCAAATGAGATCCTGGAAGAAAATGAAGGGCTTTCCCCAAGTAAAATCAGTCCGAGGTCATTCATAACTGCTGATGAACGCGTATCTTTGTGCTAATTCCAAATAGATATTTGATTGAATCAAAGGCCAAGGAGATGCCTTGCTGCTTTACCTGACAATGCTGGATTGCTCTGTAAAGGCAACGACGCAGAGAGAAAGTTCGCATCAGGTGCACACAGGTGCAGCACGCCTCACAGATCTCGACCACAATGGAGCCGAACTAATCTGTCACAGGCTAGAGATGCTTTGGGGATACCAACGTGTGACTCTGTCTTTCTAGATAAGAACATATAAGGGGAAGAAACAATAATTATTTACAAAATGGTAGGAGATCTTCTTCCAGGACCTGCATGTACAGAATAACTGCCAAACAGTAAATAAGAATAGAGATTTTCTGTACAGTAGTCAGAGTTATATTACATAAACACACAGCAAAAAAACGTGAATACATGATGGTGACAACAGGAGCAGAACAACAGACAGAAATGTGGCTGTTTTGATTGATTAAAAACACAAGGTTTTATTTAGTTATTGTTTTGTGTGTGCGCACGTGTGTGTGTATGTGCGTGTGGGTGTGTGTGTGTGTGCGTGCGTGCGTGTGTGTGTGTGTGTGTGTGTGTGTGTGTGTGTGTGTGTGTGTGTGTGCGTGTGCGTGTGTGTGTGTGCGCGATTCTATTTCTGACAATGAAATGCAGCCACAATAAAAGGCAAAAATGTGTTTTATTTTAAAATTAAATATGAATATAATGTAGACTTAATATTAATACTATTTCTGTAATAGACATATAAATTAAATATTTACATGGAGTTCCAAGCTAACAAAAAAAAAAAATCAATGATATTCATTGAAGCGCTAGACTATGTTCACACAGCAGGTCTAGATACGCAAATCCAATTTTTTATTTATTTATTTTTTGCGTTTTAATTCATACTACTAACTCAATCTGACCTCTATTTGAACGGTTTACAATCCCAAAGCGACTCGCAAGAGAAGAAGAACGTAGACGTCACACATCAGCGCTCTGTTTACGGCAGTAATAATGGATGGAGCGGTCTGTGGATCAATCTGAACGTTCATCCAGCAGTGAGAGCCGACAGCGTCGTCACAAGATCATAACAAGACGATAACTTTCAGGATTACAACTTTCAGACATTGTTTACATCCAGAGCTGCTGCTTCCTCTGATGCAGCGTTACGACGCAGGTCTCGCTTCAATGACGTAAAAGACAGAGAAAATGCGCCACGACGGTTCATACTGGCGACGCTTTTTGAAAACTTTCGGATATGTACGTAATTCAGTACCACATGTGGAAGTGGAACAGATCCGATTTTTTTTGGGTTCGGACTGAAAATGTTGGATATGGGTCACATATAGGGAGGAAAAAGGGGGAAAGTCGAATTTGAGTCGCATTTGCCTGCTGTGTGAACGTAGCCTCAGATAGTGCTGTTGAGTGGAAGAAGCCACACTCTGGAGGGCTAAAATAAAGTAATGCATTGAATAAATAATTTTGTAAGTAATCAATTTAGGAATCAAAACTATCCCTACTGGTTTTTTTGTTTTGTTTTAGTGAACACGGAGTCAACCTATCAGCTTGCATGGATGTAAAATACTGATCCTTCCTCTCCAAAAACAACATATTACAGCGTATGTCATTTTAAAGTGATTCAGTTAATTATGACCATACTGTAGAAATTCTACTTTAACAGTAGCATGAGAACAAATGACTATCATAATGTCAGGTTCTGCAAAGAGGCGCAAATGGCAGAAAAACGCAAAGGTGTGGATTTGTTCATCCAGTTGGGTTAAGACAACATGAACGATTTTACAAGTCATGTGAAGGGAAAGAAATGCACAATTTTTATCTGCTTTTAAATGTCGAAATGATGTGATATCTCATTCACTGAAGTTTGCTTAGTTTATAGTGGACACAAACATCTGACTGTTGGCTGTAAGAAACCAAAGAATGGAAGCAGCATAAACCCACCTTAAATCTGGACACACCTTGGTTTTTCGTCCACAGGAAGAATTTAAAGTCTGCTTTCAAAATCTAAAATATCCCATGTGTGTGTGTGTGTGTGTGCGTGTGTGTGTGTGAGAGACGCAGATTTTTATTCCATTTTCTGTCATGAACCCAAATGTTGTTGCTACAGATTTTGATGTTTTATTAATAGCGTGCAACAAATTTGAACTCAAAATAAAAGAAAATGTGAGGCGCCATGGCAACAAAGAAGCAGAGCGGCGGTGGCTTGCTTGCTTATGAGGGAATTAACTGGGTTTGATATTTTGGTGTTTCTTGCTAAAACTACAATTTCTGTTTCTATTTAGTGCACATGTTTTACTATCATGCTCCAAAATATTTGTTTTTTCTTATTATTCAAAAGATGGACTTTTTTTTTTTTTTTACAGTAGAATGTAAGAGGCGCTGAAGCCTGTGCAGGTGCTGGGTTCTCTCTCTCTTTTTTTTTTTACAAGACATTAAAAGGTTGGATTGAACATTGGAGACGAACATATCGATAAAAACACGCGTTTTCAGATTTAAGATGGCTAACAGAAACCTAACGTTATGTTTTTATCAACCAGATTAAACTCAAAATGTGATGGAGGTTGTGCATAGTTTCAAGGGGCACTAAAATGTGTGCCAGGACTGTGTACAGCATTTATTAGGATTCAATACATCATCTACCAGCTGTGGAAAACAAAAAAAGAAGAAAAGAAAATTGTTCACTGCGCAGTAAGTATCAATATGATAAACATATCTGCCAGCATCCTGTTCAGATTAATAGTGAGAGGCTGATATGTCACAGGATGGGGTCTGAGTGGACTCAGGGATTCAGATTCAGAGGAGCATCTCAGGCAGAGCAGCGGCGAAATGATGGGGGGGGGGGGGGACAGAAAACCCAATGAAAGAAACCAAGACTGCTTGCTGATGCATCCAAAGCCGCCACTGAAGGCACACTTCAAAGTTTTGCATGGGTGAATAGCAGACAGGGGCGCTCCGGAGACGACTTCTCCTCTCCGTCCAACGATTGCCTCCGACGGATCGTGTAATCAGAGCCAAGAAACGGAAAATTAAAGGCTTGTGGTCTAAGATTACCCCACTCCCCCAACACCCCCGTGTTCCTCGTCTTTATCTCTATGGAGGAGAAAGAGCCTGTTTAGTCTCCAGGCAGCGCCTCCTGCGTTTCTGCGTGTACCGTGTGTTAGATACTCGTATAATCAAGTGTGTGTCTCGTGTACGGTGAGGTGCCTAACGGGAATCAGAGGGGCGTTGGGGAGTCCTGCAGCGGCGCCGCTCCGCTACGCCAGCGAGTAGATGGCGTTGACAGGAGAGGTGGCCTCGGAGCTCTCGTTTCCCTCCGTCTCGTCCTTGTCCTTCTTCACCGTGTACTGGCCGATGAATGAGCCGTCCTCGTTGAACTGGCCATCGCCGCCTTCGCCGTAGTCCACGAGGCTGTCGTCGCTCTCCTTCACGTTGCCGTCCAGCGAAGTCTGGCTGCCCTGCAGAGGCTTGTTGTCCTCGTCGCTGCTGCAATGACAAGCAGAAAGGTTAGAGATTCAGAGACCAGTGTGCCCTCTTGACATGTCAGTGGGACATAGAGAACCCGCCACCAGTTAAAGCTACGGTATGTAGCTTTTATAAAAACCATGTTTTTTACATATTTGTTAAAACTGTCACCGTGTCGTGCTTTCTGAAGAAACACAGTGCTCCCAACCAAAAGCAACCAATCAGAGCCAGGAGGAGGAGCTTAGCGCTGTCAATTATTCTCATGTAGTCGCTGCTAAATGTGCTGATGGCAGGGAAACAACATATGGTTGCTATCGGTGGCCATGCTAATTAGTTTAGTGCAGCAAAGAGCAAAAAGGGAGTGGGGTGAGTGGGTGAGCTGTATACACATGGGGATGATTGACAGCGCTAAGACCCTCCTGCAGCTCTGATTGGTTGTTTTTAGTTAACTCTTTGAACTCTGGGAGAAAGCAGAGGAGCTCAATTTTTTTCACAGATTATTTGTTACCATTACAACATAGTGACCGTTTAACCAAATATGTAAAAATTTACTATTTTATACAAGTTAAATAGTGAAGCTTCAAAGGCATACGATGTAATGATTGCTGGAAAAGAATCATTTTTCTGGTTCACTTTGTCCCACTTTTTTTTTTTTTAAACTGGTTCTGGATACTCCAGGCTCTCTAACACACGACCCAAATGCTTCTCTAATCTTCACCACTGCCTCCACAGATTAGTTACCTACTGGCTACATCTTTATGTGCTGCTGTTCTCCAACTTTGTATTTAGTTCACAATCTAATTCATTAAAGTGCGTTTTTTTTTTGGTTTTTTTTTCCCCAACTAGCATAATTTAATAAGATATTCTAAGCCACTGCTCCTCCCTCTGGTCTATTTACAAATTAAATTTCATTTCAATAAACCATAAAACAAAGGTTGAGCAGGGCAAGCAAGGTTGTGTTGCAGCACAATAAATGTGAAGTTATGAAAGTGCAGCTCTATTATAAGAAACTATTTAACAATTATGAAGAAGATAATTAACCTCTTTGTATTTTTATTTTTAATCAACTGTTCAGTCATTTGAAATATTTCACAGGTTTGTTTTTTTATTGCTATTCTCCTGTCACAATCACAAAGTTTTTTTCTGAGAGTTAAATGAGGGCAAAGTGTCGACATGCTGCCATGGAAACCAGATGCAAAAGAACTGTCCTGGAAATATGCAAATAGCATCTCTCTAGGAACACATTTAAATGAGAAATTATGTTTCTGTTTACCCATATTTATTTATATTTTTAGGGAAACTACAGCCAGAGAAAATTGCTTGGCTTTCTCATTGTTTGCAAAATTGTGCAGAAAAAAAATACTGTCTGCTGAAACCTAGACTTTTGGCGCATGGTAAAAAAGGGAAAACAGTGATGGTGTTGGTTGGTTACACAAATAAAATGAGACGCAGAAGTTCATCCTCTCTTCCTCTGAAGTCTGACAGATATTTTTTTTCCCCTCATTTCTTCTAAAAAAAAATTAGTTGTCGCAATTATTTCAAACTGATGTTTTCCCTTTTTAAATACAAAGATTCCAACCTGACGACCGTGGGACATTCCAAGAGATGCGTCGCATGCAGAGATCGATGAGCATAGCAGAATGAAACTCTGAAGCAAATCCACTGTTACTGGGAAAGCAGTGGGATGGAGGGCTCAGCAGCGCGCCGCCATCAAGATTTAATAGTGCACAAGAGTTTTTATTATTCTCATAAAATTCCAAGTTAGAACAGAAATATAAATATGGAAGACATGACAATTTGCTACACGTTCAATAGCTTTTTTCTCTCCAAACAAATCAGTTGCAGGGACGTTTTATTCTGCTGTCATTTACCATCTGCAGCATCTGTTGTTCATATAAAATTGACATTCTGATGTGATTCCTATAATCAGATGTTTTAAAAATTAACCTCTATGTGGCGGCTCCGACTTCGACTCCAGACCTCGGTTCCTTTGTCCCTTTGCTGTCTGATTACTGTCAAATAATTTTTAGAAAGCTAAAGTTTCAGTTAAGCTTGAATTGAAGCTTCTACTTTGGGATTTTTATTTTACTGCCAAATTGTAACAAACAATTCAAACAGAAAACTATTATTGGCTGTCATACTAAAAGTAACTTAAGTAATATCAAGTGTCTGAACTGAATAAGAAAAAAAGGTAAAAAGGTCCATCAACATTTTGGAGTCCTTTTTAACTCAACAGATTTAAAAAGAATATAGAATTAAGAGTGCGTTTAAGTATTTGAAATATGGTGGGGGGCGGGGGGTTACCTTAGAACAAATATGAATTTTTAAAAACGGAAGCAAAATCCATGCAAACTGTCACCTCGTGTTTTTTTTCCACCTGAGCTAAAGAGAGAACTTACCTTCTCCGTCTGCCTACAAACAGATATGTTGTTCACCAACATTTTCGTATCTTTATATGAAATACTATACAGCAAAGAATCCATCTAAAGTCATCCAGCTGACATAAACACAGATTCCTCTTTGCAATCTGACTGAAGATCCAACATGGCAAGCTCTGTGGTCTTCCAGATCAAGCTCCAGCTGATCAAGCTTTCCCCCCTCCCCCGAATGCAACCACCCCAAAAAAAAAGCGTCCAGCCCCACAACATGCACAAGTCGTGCCGGCACCAATGTACCTGTTTTCATTTTCGTTCCTGTCGCGGACAGATGAACCATTTCCGCATTTGGAAGAGAAAGGGATGAAGTATGAGGAATCGTGGGGGGGGAACAGTGAGGGCAGAAGAGGTGCAGAGAAAAAGATAGAAATGACAAAAACACGAGCTCCGCTCCATGCATGCGCGGGAAACCTTCCACACGCACCGACACACACACAGGGTTAAATGGAGGGACTTGCACCGAAATTAACGTCTGATCTGGGATCAACAGAAGCAACAATCTTAGCAGTAATGGTGTGTAACGGACAGAGTTGATTAATAAACTAAACGTGATTAATTGGAACAGATTAATTGTGTTAACACTAAAGAGCAAATCCGCAGATCACCGTTTTCGACATTTATTACCTTTAGATTTACCTTGGTTTCCCTTGAAAACAGATTTTCTGAGGTTTTTACAACACTAAGTATTTCACAAAACCAAAGCTACTTAATAATAGCAATAATAATAATGAAAACAATACATCCTTAATAATAGTCTCAACAATATGAGAGGCAAAACCAGGAAGGTCTGTGGAAGCTCCAACGCACACAGTTAAGGGTAAATGTTATGGTGCCACGCTTCAAAACGAACTGGAGTTTATTAACTGCAGATTATGTACGTTTAATAAAAGCCATATTAGGTTAAAGAAGATGCTAGATGATACAAAAAAAGGACAAAACCACAGAGATCAGTGGAACCTGAAAGAACCAAAAGACAAATCACTTACAAAACGGCTATAGCACACAGTTCACACAGCAGTCCTGACGTGAACCAGCTTCTGTTTCCTCGTCTGCTGCTGTAAAGGTTTTCTGAACAGCGACAGTTGGTTGTTGGATCATGACGGAGGAGACAGCAGTAACTGTTCTGTATGAAGGCGGTCTGCCGTCGTCGTAGGACTCTAGTTTCATAGTTTCATTCTAAAGCCTCATGTTGTTGAATTTTTTGGAACGGTGTTCAGTTGCAACTCACAACTATTGAGAGATCATCTCTGATTGGCTGGCTGCTTTCCATGGTCTACGCACCATGAAGGACAATATGTAGCTATTTCATACGCAAAGCAGACATGATTTTTCAACGCTTTGGAGCATTTTCAGATGTTTTCTGATTTTCATGATTATTAATAATACATTTCTGATAATCACTTGTAATTAATTGGTAATTTCTAATATATATATTATTAATGATGTTTTTTTTTGTTGTTGTTTGTTGTTTTTATGTATCTGAGCAATTTTGAGAGCCAATTTAAGGAAGATGTGGAGCCAGCAGCTGTAGAGCTCACAGCTGCTGTTGTTATGGTTACGGCTTCTGAAGATGGAATTTGTTTGATTTCAAAGAATTTTGAGATTATTTCAATTTCCTTCCCAACTTTAAAATAGAGGAGTTGTTGCTCCACTGATGAGGCACCTTGGCATGTATACATACAGTAATGTAAATAATCATATGGTATTTATCAGATATAGTCAGTAAAATGACTGTCAGATTTCCTTTTTCCACATTAAAGACTTTTTCCACAAAGTGAAACATTGTTGCTGCTTGTTTAATATGATCCATGATGCTACTTTGAAAAGACTTTTGTACAGATGACTAACTTTATGTGATACACAGTGAATGCAATGAGCTCTTTGTTTATACTTACTGGTAATCAAAGGATCCATCCTGATCTTTCTGATCCACTGGATCCAGGGGAAGATCTTTTTTGTCACGAACTGATTAAAAAAAACAAAGAAAGAAAAAGAAAAGGAAAGAAAGGTTTGCTCAAAGTTCCACGGTTGGTAAAGTTCACGTATTGGTAGCTTTTTGGGGTCAGTTTAAAAAACCCAAAAGTGTTTTTTTCTTTTTTTGATCACACTTGACTTGCATTGTCAAATAAACTTTAATATCAGACAATAACTAGAGTTGATACAAAATAAAGCCATTTTCAGTTAATGGTTTGTTATAAAGGGAAAACCAATGAGAGAAAGGACTAGTGGTAACACTTTATTTGACAGGTTGTTCATAAGACTGACATGACACTGTCATTGAAATTACATGACATAACATCTGTCATGAACATAAAGGAGTCTTTATGAATGTTTATGACAGTTGTCATGAGGTGTCATGAGGTAAATAATTACATTGTTAATGCAAAGTTGCTTTAAAAATTGCATTAAAAGTCCATTAAAAGTGCCAACTTTGCATGATTTTGTAAATTATGATAATTTAATGCAAAGTTGGCATTTTTAATGGACGTTCAATGCAACTAAAGCAACTTTGCATCAAAAGTGTCATTATTTACTGAATGTCACTTCATGACAATCATAGATATTCATAAAGACTCCTTCATGTTCATGACAGTGTCATGTCAGTCTCATGGACCCACCTTCAAACATAGTGTTAACAAACACTTTACTGGGATTCTCTTTCACTGTAAATTATAAAAGTGTAGATTAAAGCTGGGTTACTTAGTTACTGCGGATTAAAAAGAGAAAATATGCGTTAATTTGCGATTGCTCCCTGTCGGACTGACCACGTCAGTAACTCGGGGTCTGCTGGAGTTTGTATTAGAGGCACAGTGTTTGGTAAGATCTTCTGTCATTAATTCTTCACTCACAAAAAAGAAGACCTGGTGTTACTCTGTCAGTCTGCATCATGTTAAGCCCCTTTCTGTTAGCTTCATGTCTGATCCGTCACGGCACCTACCGAGGTATTTTGTGAAACCAGTCAAGAAGCCGGGACCTAGACATTACAGAAACTGTAAAACATTATTACAAATCTGTATTCTCTTCTTCCCAGGGTTTAGGCCATCAGACGCCCATTTTCTGATCTATGTGTTTGTGATTGTGTCAACAAAGAGATATTATTTTAGTTTGATCTACAAAGGAAAGTATTTCAAATTCAATTTGATAACATCTGTCAATCTAAAATAGAATAGTTTTGGAGTCCAAACTGGAGACCTAAATCCATCGTACTGTACATAGACAGATGTTCTAGATATACTTTAATAGAATTCCAGCTAAATATAAAATACATATAAAACACAGAGAAATGCAATAGCATGACTGTTGACCAGCGTGAGTCTACAAAAAAGAAAACAATCATAAAAAACAATGTAAGGCCGAATAATACAGTCTGAACCAAAAATAATTATGGATAAATTATGGATAAAATTACTTTTATTTCCTGAGATTGAATGTAATGTTACCTGTTATGTGATCCAGTGATTCTGACTTTTGTGTACATAATCAAACATGTTCATTAGTCAGAAAACCGTTCAGAATTTCTTGTTCGAGATAAACGGCAAAAGGATTTTTCTCTACAAATCAAATATTCAGAGGGCTGCAGATATTATCCAACAAAAACATAAGAAGGATTGAAAACACTTTGAATGAAGTGAATTTATAGCCTTACTTGGGTATTTGCCTCCTCGACTCCTCTTGATGAAGCAGACAATGAGGAGGATCAGTATAATGAGGGCAATGGCACACATCAAGCCAATGAACCAGCCCTGAGTGGCTATGTCTACCTGGTCTATGTGAGCTGGACACACACACACACACACACACACACACACACACACACACACACACACACAGAGAGAGAGAGAGAGAGAGAGTTTTCAGGATGAGAGTTGTAGTTTTCTTATATCTTGTCACATTGCTCAATTACTTAAGAATTACATTTATCCACAGCAGCAGAAATCTTCTTTCTGTGGAAGATTTTACTTACACTCAAACAATTTTGTGAATGTTGTCATTTAAATTTAAAATCCTCCCTAAAGCTCCCTTAGATATAGCAAAATTATAAAGCTTTTTTTTTTTACTGAGGTACTATATGAGCGGTCTTTGCGATGTGAAGCTGCAGCAGAACTCAGGTTGGGATGATTTATCATTTGTTGTTTGCTTATAAATATCAAATATAGTTCATCATTTACAACAGCTGCGTTTCCATGACAAACATGTGCAAAACTGTCAGTATTCTGCAAATGTCAAAAAAAGCAACGATTTCACAATTGTCTCCATTAAATAAGAAATGTAATTAAAATCCCATGTGTATAAGCTTGTTCACGCTCATTAAAAAACACGCCGCTCCATGATCCTACACCTGTTTCCAGACGCTGCAGTCAGTGTGATGGCTGATATTAGATATATTTTCATTATCAGCTCAAGTCTAAAAAACTCAGTTTTAGGTCAGTTTTGTTCATTCTCACATACATCCACACACACCCAACAAACAAAAGTCATTTACTTGTAAACAATAAAGCAGTCAGGTAGTAATGTTTGTTACATCTTAACCAATAGATATGGATGCCTAGCTAAGTCAAACTACAGTTGAAGTTCAACTAGACATCTGTCCTGGTCCCAGTATTCAGCAGTCAGAGTCTTTCAGCTTCTGACCTTTTATACCATGACAGAAAAAGGCACAACATACAGTGGAGCCTCTGCTGTGTGGTTCAGTATTTGTGGGTTTTTCTGTGTAATGTAACTCCAAATTATTCACAGAAAATCCGTCTTTTTGTGTGTTTTCCTGTAGAGGATTTCTAAAATAAAATATCAGAAGAAAAATGCAGCTTGGGAAGATGAACTACCTCAGCGCAATGCTGCTTGACGCTGCTATTTGCTGGTGTTTGGTTGGAAACCAACCTGGAAACGTCTTTCATTATCCTTGGCACTCACTTCCCTATAGCCAAAATAAGTAAGACCGTAACTGAGATGGTTCCCACTGTACGTAATAATGCATGTTTGAACTGTTAAAATGGGCAGTTCTAAGTGATTTTAGAAGGAGTTTGAGTTATATTCCTTAGCATTTAGCTAAAATCCTCAAATTCTGTGGTCCTAATCCAAACACCAGGGGTCCACTGTACAGCCATGTTATTACAGGAGGTGTTTGAAGCAATAATGTTTGCATACAAAGACTCTGCATAATTGAATTTATCAATAGTTATAAAAATGTACATTGTCACTGCATCACAGTTATAAAATTAATTATATATAAAGTTTTTTTTTCTTTTGAAATCTTGTTGGACAAAATCAGACCGTGGAGACAAATCCATCGTAGACACAGTAGGAAAGAAAGGACTTCAAATGGCCATTTTTACTGTAATGCAGAAATCTTACTTTGCATCCTAATATTAATAAACAATATTGCAAACTAACATGTCCATTTTAAGCTTTTACAAGCTGAATGGGCTGTTTGTGCGTATGTCGATGTCCACCCCTAAGCAGGATTGGGCTGTCTTAAGTTTTCCTAAATTTTATTAGGCAAAAAACATCTGCAAATGTTTGTTTGGTGTCGACAATCAGCTGGTTCCACTTTCAGCTGAGTAAAAGTGTCATAAAACCAAACAAAGTAAAATCAGTCAGCATTGTCAGGCTGCTTAAAGCTTCTTCTCCCAGAGAGAAACTCACCATGTGGGGTAGAGAAAGACAAGCCATGCCAACTCACCCAGCTTTCACTGAGCTACCTTTGACACTACAGAGACAGAAAGGCTTCCGGATCAGCCCACCGGACTGAAAGCAGCTCTCCTCTCACCTGCTTTAGTTTTAAAGGTGACAGATTTGCTGCTGATGCTGTTGAGCTCTTGGGAGTAAACCTTCAGATGGTACTTCTCACCAGCGATCAGAGCCTTCAGATTAACGGGCGGCTGTTTCCCCTCTTCAACTGTCACTGTCTTGTTGCCTTGGAGACACAGGAAAAGTGCCAATCACACTCCGGAGGCGTCACTGACTGGACAGTGATTACTGTCGTGTGCAGCTGAGATCACAAAGTGCTTCAACGGAGAGACCGGTTTGCAAAGCGCAGTGTGAGTAGACGGTTTGCTGATGAGAACAATGCATTGCCATCACAGATAATAAAAAAGATGTGTTTGTGTACCTTTGGCATCTTTACTTTAGCAAAATGAGAAAAATAAATTGAACATCTTGTAGGTAAAAGTTCAAAGTTAATCGTTTCCAAAGGGCCCAATTCTCAAGAAAGACTAATAAAAAAGGGAAACAAAACAAATGCAGAAGGATACTTCGAAGAAACAGCATTGTGTCAAATTAAAATGGTTCTATGCGTCTGGTTTTCGTCCAGCTTTATTGGACAAAAGTGAAGGTTTTGGGTGGCAACGCATTGTTGATGTGAAGTTACTCTCACAGTCACACTTTCATATTCTTAAAGTCCAATCAGAAAAGAGCAGCAACATCATTTGCATCTTTGTGGCAGAAAGGCATGCCAGTCATGACCGGAACGAGCGATAGCCATGACTCGGAAGTGGCAGCAAACAGAAGGGAATATTAGCTGATGACATCAGGCGCCACATGATCAACAGTTTCAAAGGCGTGATGTCATCTGACAGCATCAGCTCAAAGCCATTCTACGCTCAAGACATGCAGTTCACATGCAGACACACAATACCGGAGGACATCGGTGCGCCTCTACTGAGGCTGTGGAAAAATAAATCAGTCTGAGTTCACTCAGGTTCTAACTTGACCTTGTGGAAGTGAAGGACACAACAGGAAGTTTCTGGTTATCCACAATCTCTCAGATGATTTCATCTCCAAGACCTGCACTCAGTCCGCATTCCCATCCGAAAATACTCAGGGGAGCATAAAGGGATGATGATGATTATGATGGGATGAAGGAAGTTGCCAGCCAGGCTTTCTAAGAGTCAAAGCTTTTAGACTTGACCCTGGAAAGCACATGGGATTAAAGGAGCAGCAAATCAATCCCATCATTCCCCTTTCATTCATTTCTTCCTTTCCGATCCGTTTAGAGTCAGAGTGCATTCAGGTCTCAAAGTAGAAACAGAAAACCTTCATTCTCCTATTCATACAGTCATAGTCTAAGGGGTAGACCCATTGCAGTGTGATGAAAGAAAGCATACAAAACAAATTGTAAGAATAATGCTCCATTCCCTTTGTAGTTAGAACTCGGAAATTTCAACTTCCCAGTCATAAAAATCAACCAGAACGCTCTCCGAAGTCGGACTCAGTCGACCTCCAGTTAGGAATTATAAGACCTACTTCACATTTCAATATGGCCACTTCTAAATATGTTTATTTTACAAAACGCATTTTGAAAAATGGCTTAAAATCAATGTTACATGCGCCTGCATCTATAAACTGGACAACTTAAAGTGGCGTTTGCTTATGGAAAGTAAGAGTTCATTACCACCAGCCCTGTTATGAGACTGGGTCATTTAGATCCCACAAGCTTTTTTTATTCTGTGCACAATCTCACTGACCCTGTATGCACTTTTACAAGGTCTTTTTTGTGTGGTTTTGGAAACTGAGGGTCTGACGGGACAAATTCTCCCGCTCCCCTTCTGCCTGATCGTGACATTTTCCTCGCTCACCGTGGAAGGCTTAATCCAACTCCAGCTCCATTTGCCTGGAAAGTCTGGTTCGTTTGGAAAGGTGTTTTGGTAATGGAACACTGATGCGGACCAAAAAAGAGAACTGTAGTCTACCTAAAAACGTGGGTCTTGATTGGGCAGTGAAAGTTCCGTCGAGTGACCAAAAGTATTATTGCAACGCAGTAAGCTAGCTGAAACTACCAACTAGGTTACTGGGGTACTCTTCAGCTCTAGTATATGGCAGCCTTTGCTTATTTATTTATTTAGTTTCTTCATCAAGTTGATTTTAGAAATTATCATTTTGTCCTGGACAATCATATTCAATAAAACAAATTATGTGTTTCAATGAGATTAAAAATAACTATTGAAAATAACAACAAGGGAGGTATGAAACATACTTTTTATTAATTCTACACTTTTGTATTAAAGGATTTTTTGTGACGCAGAAGTTAAAGGTTAACTTGACTTTCTGATTTTGCACTGTGTGGAGCTGATAGATTATTACAGGAAATGTATTAAAACACCTTCACATATCAATTTGTTTAGCCATAAACATAGCAAAAACCATGCAGTGGGACTCAATAAAATCTCTGTAAATCCAAAACAATTCAACCTTAACCAGTTCTAGACCTTAAAAACAAAGTGGAAAGATGTGCTTCAGAAAGGAAAGATTCAAGAGTATCTAGCACCGGTTCCACAAAGAAAAAAGATTACTATGACAACATGGGTGGTCAGAACAGTGGCATACTCAAATAAAAGTCCATGTAAAGCAATCAGAGTGGCCCATTTAAAGTGAAAGTCCAACTGGAGGCATTCCAAGCCAGGCAGCAGCATGAACAGAGATGGCACAGAGAGCTAGAGACGACATGGTGAGGGACTTTTTATAAGAAACCCAAACAGTCCCTTCATGGATACACAGTGTTAGAAATCAAATTATGCAGTTATTTCTTTGTGTTAAGGACTTATTTACTTATTTAGTTCAAATAAATGTAATTGAAGTGCATTGTATGATTTATAAATGTGTACAATAAGTTGCAGGAAAACTCATGTCATACAAATATATAATCAGAAAATACATTTTTAAAAATATCCCAAATGCACGCATTACAAACTGTTGTGGATTTAATAGTTTGTATGTTAAATAGAGTAGTGATTGAAACACTTGTCAAGTCTGGGGTATTTGCTTCCTGAACATCTGTGCAAACAGTTTTTATATTTTCCAGTTTCCTAATGAATGATTTTAGATAACACCATGCAGATATGTAAATGCCCTGTAAAACCTCCACGCTGTCTGACACTGAATCAGACACATTTTCTTTTTTTTTAGGTCAGTTAATATTGCCAAAATTATATCTATTTGCTAAATGACAAAAATAATAAAAGATGTTTCATTAGAGGATAATTTATTGCTTTCTTTAAACTCTGAAGATCACATTCATACAGAGTCCAATGGTTTTGAACACCATGGGAAAGCCCAGATGATGATCTCATGGCTTTGCAAGCTTCTGATAGTTTAACATCTGAGTTAAACTGAATCACACTTGTGAACCTCTTTAAGGTAACTCCCCAAACACACCATGCTCTTGTGTGATTTGATGGAAAAACAAAAATAAATCGGTTAAAATGCAAGAAAACAAAGTTTCAAAGTTCCACAAGGATAGTTTGTCCAATTTTTTGGTCTAATGGTTCCACGTTCATCCATCCTGGTGCAAATCTGTGAGTGGACCAAGTGGAACAGATGCTGCTGAAGCTGGTAAGAGAGTCATTATCCATAGTGAAACATGTCCTGTACCTGCATGGGCTCAGTGTGGAGGATGCAATGACTCCAAAGTTACATGAGGAGCGAGTTTACAATTTGCAATTGTACTTGGAAGCGAATGCCTAATTTTGAGACATGTGCTCATGAAACTAGAACTGATCAGTATGGTCATAATGTCCATTGTTACTGTGGTGGCCGCATCATGTTTGGATGGTTTTCTGCAGAATGAACTAGAGCACTTCATAAAATATTAATACTAATGACATCAGACAGGAAGTTAAAGCTCGGGGGGCAAATGGGTTTTCCAAATGGACAATGGCCCCAAGAATACAGCCAAAATGATATAGTGGCTTAAGGACAACAAAGTCAATGTTGCTGAGTGGTCATTATAAAGCCCTGATCTCAGTCCCATAGGAAATGACTGGGAGAGGAGAAGAGGTATATGTGAGCAAAGCGGCTTATGAACCCAAAATCTCCATACAAATATTGTGAGAAGCTTGTGAAAAGATAAAGTTTAAAAAGGAATTCTACCAAATACCGAGGAAGCACATTTAAAATCTTGAACTTTACAAAGGTTTTCAAAAATAATTTACATCTTCTCTTAATTATTCTGGCATTTAGCAAACAGGCATTATTTTGATCACTCTAATTGACCTCAACAAGGAATGTTTAGTCTGATTTATTGTCAGTCAGAAAATAGGTACCTCTTATTTCCTACAGCTCCGCAAACATTTGGTACACATTTGTAAATCATGCTAAGCACAATCACAGCAACACTAAGATCATGTCTGGTAAAAGGCGTTCACATTTTACTCTTCAAACTTTATGTGCCATCCCTGCAAGGGATTCGCTCTCAGACGAGCAAACATATGTTTTATGTTTTGATGTTTTCAGACGTTCGGCACAGGCTTTGTGTCTTACTGTCCAGAGTGACCTCTAGAACAAACTTGCTGTCAGCTGGGAAGTTGTGACTCCAGTTGACGTTCGCGTAGTAACTGTTGGGGACCACCGTCAGATTCCAGATCTCCCGCCGAGGGGTTACTACACAGATGGGTTATTGGGGGGTAGGATCAGGGGCAAAGGGTTAAAAGTCGGAAGAAACAGGTAACACTTTATTTGATGGGGTGTGCATAAGACTGACATGACACTGTCATAAATAATGAAATTTTTAATGCAAAGTTGCGTTAAAAGTCCATTAAAATTGTCAACTTTGCATTAAAAGTGTCCTAACGCTAACCCTACCCTAATGACCGACTGGTTTTGATTGTGAAAAATGACTCGTTAGCCCCTTTCAGAACAATGAAACCTCCTTTTACGGATCATGTCATATTCTCTGGACAGATAACGGTTTGTGTGCTTTCAGAGCACGCAGCTAGGAGACAGGATCAAATAGGCATGGCCTACAACTTTAAGAATTGAGCTGGGCAGTATGCTAAGTGTTCAGGGTTCTAACTGGCTAACCTGTGTATCTTAGCTCTCATGAAAGTAAATAATATATATAGACCTTTTCACAAATAGGATCTTAAGTTGTTTTGCAAAAAAAAATAAAAAATTACGAAATAAAAAAATGTGAACATGAAAAAGATTAATAGATAAAAGTAAATCTGTATTTTTCAATACTGAATCAAGACAATGAAAGTGTACTCCACAGGTCAGGAGATAATGCTTGACCTGACGGATCGCCACAGGTTTCAGAACAGATCTAAGGAGCCAATAGTATTCTCAAGGTACACCCTTAAAACCTGACTCGTACAGTTCAAGTCTCTGACTACCTACCAAGTAGATTAGAGATGTAACATTGTTAAGTTGACTTTACATTATTCTCCCTTATCCCACGTCACGACCAAAAGCACAGACAGAATGCACGATCTGAAAAGGGCTACTGGATTTATCATGTCATACAACACAATTTTCCAGTATGTCTGTTTTTAGTGCAACATACAGCACAGCCTATCAGGATGCAGTCCTGACATACCTTCCTGTTTTTTGTCAGGAGGGAGAAGTCAACCATATTCCTTCAAACTACAAAGTGAGACTCAGTGAAAAGCAGTAATACAACATGTACCCAAGACATTCTGATCAACTCGCTTGGTAGTGACCAGCACAGGAACTGTGGAGGGTGTAGTTGCCTCAGTGGTAGTAGTAGTGGTAGTAGTAGGAGGGGTTGTTGGAGGAGGGGTAGGAGTTGTGATACTGATTGTTGTGGGAGGGATGGTAGTAGGAGGAAGGGGAGGAAGAGGAGTGGGAGTAGGAGAGGAAACAGAAAACAGGGTGGCATCCGTAAGCTCAACTACAGGGAAGGAAGAAGGAGAGAGCAGAGGGTTAAACACAAGGCAGCAGGAACATCACACAAAACTGTGACACACTGACACTCTAGACGATGGAGCGTAGAACTGAACGCCATCATGTTCCCCTCACTGGAGCAATCACAAAATCACCCACAAACCACAGCTGTTTTTATTTTGTCACTGATGTCATTCAGTCAGATGCTAGAACAGAGGACAGCCAGGACAACCTTTCATTTTCCACTTCCCTTCTCTTGTGTGTGCGTGTGTGTGGTGTCTTTTATTTTCTGGTCCTCAGAACCTGCAATCCTTTAGATGTTTTCCACCTTGAAAACTCCACATTCAAATGACTTATCCTGTAGCACAACGGCACAGGAGCAGCACAGACATGTTCAGGTGTGCCGCAGCTGAGAACATCTAAAGTACGAATGGCTGAGAACGCCACAACACTAACTAACATAGCTCAACATTGCTGCCACCAGGTGGTGAAATATTGGTAATACGTGTGGCTCTTACTGGCAATTAAGATGGTGTGTTCTACAGCAGCTATGTTACAGTCATTAATCTTTTCTAGTTTTACTATAAGAAGAAAAATTACTTCAACTTAGTTTATTATGAAGTCAAAAACAAAACTAAAACTTAAGGGTTCAGTTTGGGTCCAATAACTTAAATGCTTGACATTAGAACAAATTTAACCAATCTGAATGAAGCTCTCTGCACAGATTTTCATAAATGACATTGAGTAATAACAATATGTGAATGACCTTTAGTTTGTCTTCTGATACTCAGAGAGTTTCCAGAATAACATGCATTAATGTGAAACCTTTTCAAGGAAACAGTTTGAATTGCATTAGTTCTGTTAACCTGAACACAATGATGAAGCGGCCAGACTCATGTGAGGAACACCCCAAACCACAACACCCCAAACACCACCCCAAACAACACCACCCCAAACAACAACACCCCAAAAAGCAACACCCCAAACCTCATACAGCATGCTATTGTCATGTATTTCATGCATACCCTTAACCAGCGCTTCACAAAATTACCAGCATTTTTAAGCCATGACAGTTCAGTGGCTTCAAAGGTCACTTCAGGGAAAGACTTCATGCTACCTTACTTGTCACATTCAGAAGTTGCCAATGATTCACTGAACAGTGGTGATCCATAAAGACGACATCATGACAGATGTGCAGAAGCTCAAAACCAACCAAACAAACAAACAAACATAAAAAGAAGCCAGTGGATGACTAAGCAATCCAAGTGTTGTGTACCTCAGCATTCCCTACAACTTGCACACTTAAAAAAAAAAAAAAAAAGACATCATTGTGGTTGTATATTGAGATGCAGCGGCATTCATTTTTTTTGTAGTGACAAAAGCAGTGCCACAAAAAAAAAAAAACCTTTAGCAGCTACAAAAAGTTCCTTTGCATCTCACAGCAAAACGGCAGAGACTGTGATGCAGTCAGGCTGCATTACACAGACGCACCAGCAGGTGCCAGTGTTTCAGGAACGGAAGTTTAAAGTAAGCAGAGGCACAAATAGACTTAAAAACATTTATGGAGTAGAAGTAATGATAAAAGAGAGCATTATGAAATGCAGCCAAACTGGTAAAACGCACACCATGCCTGTTAAACCCCTGGGAACACACAGCAGCAGCAGTGGACCGACAGCGGCTTCAAACAAAGTGGAAGGATGATCAGATGGAGACAGGCAGTCATATTATACCTCATCTAATATATCGCAAGTGTGTTTCAAACTCCTTATTAATATGCTTTCAATGAGTATGATGTGCAGATGGACCCCTAGATTGTATTGCTGTTATTTGTGAATTTACCTGTTTGTTACACTTAGCCTGCTTTGATTTTTTTATCAAAGCAGGCTTATATTATTATTATTATTATTACTTCTTTCTTTATTCTTTATCTTGCCTAAATTTGATTTAGACATACATACATACAGACATACATAAGGTTCCAACCTTTAGTGTATGTATGTTAATGTCTTGAACACCAATTTTCTTGTGTGAATATGTGAAGAAATATAGAAAAAAAAACCTGCCAGCCTGACATAAAGCTTCCTCCTTCCATAACAGAGCCAATTCGTTCTCATGCTGCTGTGAGCAGCACTGAAAACCCGGCCTGCATGAAGCCACAGTGGGGCAGCAACAGAACCGTCGCTAAGGGCTGTAACAGTGACTGCACTGCTGCTGTTGTTAGATGGACAGATAAAAACAAAATGTCAGTGTTGGACAGCAATGGTCAATGAGACTGTGCTTTTTGTTCCCCCATTACCTACATCTGTAGCATCAGTAAAGTTTTCTGCTGGTGGAAAGAACAGAGACACAGAAGACACAGGAGAAAAGTGGGTGAGACAGGAAGGAACAAGACAATAGCACCGTTTCAAACTGTCACTGGTATAAACCATAAAGGCACACAGAAATGGGCTGGAGGACATCTTACCAGCCTAAACACTCGTTGAGCGTGAGCGAGAACTAGACTTTCAGCAGGTAACAGGAAGGCTGGCAAGAGTCATTCTGTTTCATTAGCTGGAGCTTTCAACTTCTCTCAACCTGTGTTTCTATTACAAATGTGCGCAAAACTCTGTTGATGTCCTGCTAAAAAAAAAAGAACACAATTTTGCAATTGAATGAATAAATCTGTTTACGCAATGGGTCATTACAAATCATGGAGGCAACAGATGTAATCTCTGGTATGAGATATATTCATATTTCAGCCATGATATTATGGCACGTTGTCAGCCATCAGAGGAGGCGTCTGCGTCCTATTCAGGCATTGGAGTGGGAAGATCCTTATTCTTGTGAGTGGCTGCGTATGTGGCGTCTTTGGGAAATTTTAGTCTGCGATTTCACAGAAGAGTTATGGATTCAACACTTTAAAATGACAAACTCAACTTTTGACAAACTGTTCAATGCTATGAGAGCTCTGGTGGAGTCAGCTGCCAATAAAAAAAATGATGTTCCTGCTGTATAGAAACAGTCATGACTCATGATGAGAAAAAAAGTGTTTTCATTGAGGTTTTTGCAGATTTCAGTATGACCAAAAAACAACCTTGTCATAGCACAAAAAAATTTGGTAACACTTTATTTGAAGGGGTGTGCACAAGACTGACGTAATACTGTCATACACATGATATAAACATGATATAACACCAGTCATGAACATGAAGTGTCATTCGGTAAATAATGACACTTTTAATGCAAAATTGTCCATTTTAATGGACTTTTAATACAACCTTCAATACAACTTTGCATTTAAAGTGCCGTTATTTACCGAATGACACTTGATGACAACAGTCATAAAGACTCCTTCATGTTCACAATAGGTGTTATGTCATGTTTATGACAGTGTCATGTCAGTCTTCTGCAGACCCTTTCAAATAAAGTGCCTCCAAAAATGTTATCAAAAAATTTAACTTTTTTTTTCGAAATTGGCATGTTTCTATTAAGTGCTTTTGTTTTGCTATTTTGAATTTGCACAATTTCATGATCAGTAAAAGCTCAGCTGCTGCTAAAGGAATGTGTTTGAGTTTGACAAATTGGTCCCATTTTAAACTAAGGGACAACATTCTTTAGGAAGCACACACAGAGGCTGTTGTTTCAGCAATGCTCCCGTTGTTAACAACCTTAACCGTTATTATAAGCTACTGATGCCAGTTTAAAGTTTTAACTGAATAGACATTTTTTCTTTGTTTTAGAATATTAGTAAACCATGTATGAGCAGCAGCTGCTCTCTCTCACACAAGGCGTACCATTGTCTCTGTTCGCAATGTAATTAATGACAGAAAAAGGTATTGCCAACATTCCTCTTATATATTCTGATGCAATAGTTTTTAAACAGCAGGTCAAAGTACACAAAACAACCTATTGTATTATAAATGGATGGAAATTTAGATGAGTGAATCACTGCTATCTAGACATTTTAGATTTAAGACATTTCCAATAAGGTCAGTCATATAGCATCTGTCCAATAGTACAAAAAATAACAACTCTATATTAGTCCTAAACTTCTATGGACCAGGACTTTTAAAAATGATCTCATCAGTAAACGGCAGCAAGTCATTATTTATTAATAGCAGTGATAGATGCGCTTAAAAGAAAGCAATATGTAAAAATAGTGACAGTTCAAGAATCTACAGCTTGTAGAACGAGGTTTGGAGCCCAGAACATTAAGTATTCAGGTGCTTTGTGGCCTTTTCTGACTTTGATGTTGTTGTGCAAGTGTTTTATCTAAAGGTGCACAAGGTCATTGAAGCTTGCTGACATCTTTTATGCGCAGCTTCCTTCAGCTTGCTGTGGGTCGAGGACTGTGCCAACATCTTCAGTCATTCTGCTGTAAGTTAGCTGTTGTACCGAGGATTATTCCAGCTTGGATCAACCTGCATTTGTCACTTTGATGTCCGCATTATGAACTCAATGGCATTTGGGTCTATAGAAGACTTCTGAACAACAAAAACTAGCTTAGTGGCTGTGAAACAAACCCAAATCATTGGTTCGATGAGTTTGTGCAGAAACAGACTGAATGCTTTTCACCCATAATACCACTGTGTGCAAGAGCAAAACATGCACTGCACGCTTTTAACTTTCCGCTGCACTTTTAACTGCAGACAACCGAAGCTGTGAAACAAAGTTCTTTTGGAGACAGTAAGCTTTCTCCTATTATTGCAAAAAGACAAACGGAAGCTTTCAAATCATTCCCCTATTGCCATCTATACTCTCATATCATTTAATTTTCCTTTAAATTTTGCTGCGCTTTCTGGTACAATGACAAAAAAAAAGGAAATTTGACTCTGATTCTGAGTTGAACTCTCCTATTAAATTCAAAGCTCTGGTATTTATTAGCTGAATTCAGTTATTTAACTGTCCCTCAGCTTCCTGTGTGTCCAGGTGAGAGGAACATCTGGACACAGTAGCATGAGTTTAAGTAGTGATATTTTTTGGGTCAACACTCTTTCAGTCACAGTTCTGTTGGTTCTGTATTCATGGTACATCCAGTTAAGAACACAGATTTTCACACATATTGACATATTTCAGCTGAAATTTGTCTTTGGATTTTACCAGAATGTTTCTTCTGACTGAGAGGAATGTTGTGTGTTTAGGTGCGGCTCAGTCAGAGCCCTGAATGGAGCTAAAGATTAGGGTGATGGCAAGGAGAGCTTCCAAACTGATAGCCTTGGATATCATGAGGTAATTTGTCAGAATATTAGAGAAAATATGCAGAAAGCTGCTCAGTTATCAGGAGAAAGGCTTAGGGGCTGTGACACCAATGAAGATTTTTATATTGATAATTAAGAAGATTATCCTGCTTTTAATTAAATATAAAGAGACATTGAAATCATTTTTGGCTTTATCTGTTATTCTGAATATACTTTATAAATTACATTCTCAGACTGATGAACAGCTGATCTTAACTCCTTCTCTCCTTTTGGCAAAACATCATCTTTCTTAAAAAATGAAGGGTTTTTTTTTGTTTGTTTGTTTTTTTTGAATGCTCACCTTCATTGGTAAAGTGCGGCGACTCTTCGGCATAGACCTCTCCCGTTCCCACCTGGGTGAGCGCTGACAGGTTGAACTTGTAGCGAGCGGACCGGTCCGGCAGGCGCAGGATGAAGTCTGTCACGTTGGGACGGAACGTCTTGATCTCCTGTTGATCCAGTCTGGACCCGTTCACTGGACACAAACACAGAGCATGGTCATGGTTTACTGTGGCATCAGAACTTCTCAGTGTTAGTGGGCAATAACTGCTCCACAGAGACGATGATTGGAATGATTGGATTTCATGAATTCTATTACTATCCCACAACCAGTCT
This sequence comes from Poecilia reticulata, assembly GCF_904066995.2. Lineage (NCBI taxonomy): Eukaryota > Metazoa > Chordata > Actinopteri > Cyprinodontiformes > Poeciliidae > Poecilia > Poecilia reticulata. The sequence continues at coordinate 32,229,575 of NC_088834.1, forward strand.
TAGTATTTTTTTGTTGTTTTTTTTCCTTTGGATTGAAAATTGTGGGTAAAACAGGAAAGGTCACACCAGCAGTTTGGCAGTAATTCAGTAATTTAAAACAAAGACCTGAAACTAATCAATAATATGTTTTTAAGCCATATTGTCCAGTCATGGTTGGAAGAGTCACAAAGTAAATGAAGTCACCTCTCTGGCATACGAGTTGGTATCCAATTAGAATGCCGTTGGGTTCTAATGGTTTGCCCCATTCCAAGTAGAGTGTGTCCAAACTTCTGCGGTTAATCCTGAAGAACCTGGGAGCATCGGGAACTGCAAATATTTCAAGACAGAAGAGAAAAACATGAAAAGAACAGGACATGAGAAACAAAGAGACACGGTTAGACCAAATACTGAACATAAAGTTCTACAACTAATTACTAACGACTAGTGGCTACAACAAATCTCTCAACTTTATACCAGTGTTGTCCAGTCAAAGCCTTTAGGGGGCCCTGTGGTTAGTATGACTCACAGGATGGTTTGTTTAAAGGAAATAATTATGTGAATAGTTCTGCATATGTTAAACATATCCATATCCATCTATATACACTCTATCAATTTTAATTAGATATTTGAATGAGCAAAACATATAAAACATACAGGACAGAGTGTGCTTTAAATGTCTTTTAACAGTTTTACTAAAATGCATCTAAAACTAAAGACTGTCATGGCTTTAAAAGTAACTCCATCCAAAAATGTGTTCAAGTTCAGATTGATAATGTTTTATTTTCTGAAAGTAATGACTGTTTTTTTGTTTGTTTTGTTTTTAATAAAACACAAAAATACGATAAAATCATCAAGTTCTAATGTTGTTGACAGGTTAGCCTGATGGAGCACACACAGGTGGCGACATCTTCTCCCATCACCCTGAGCAAAGGCATAAACCACAGGGTACGTACGCGGAGTCGCAATTACTATGACGACGAAGAAGAAGAAAACAGGAAGTGATAGTGATAGGAGGATGATGGTTTGCTTTCAGGGGGATTTTTTGGGACAATGTGCAGCTGGCTCCACCGGAGCTCTCGCAGAACCACACAGTTCATAAAAAGTTGTGTGTCATTGCAACATGTTGAATCCATAGCTCTAATGTAACATCGCAAACACAGCTAGTGTGAATGACAGAGACACTGATATAACCTGAACATACCAACTAAAGGGTTGCATGATTCTCATATGACATTGATGTTTATGATAAAGTGTGGTTCGTTGGGTCCTCACCGCCCTCCGCAGTGGTGAATTCCACGTTGTTGCTGGGTAGACTCTCAAAGCGACTGTTGGCCACAACCATGAACATCTTATATTTAGAGTAGGGCACCAAGTCTTTGAGAATCCCGGACGGTTCTGGCACAGTCGTGTAGAACCCAGTGGTCTTCTTCTCCTTGCTCACCACCAGCCCTGGAACCAGACTGGATTCGCGCCAGTAGTACAACTGGGAATTACGAAAGAGAGGACGTATGGGTAAGATGAAAAGTCAGAAAGTAGGGGGTGGGGGGTCTGCAGTGGAGTCAGTTCTCAATTCAAAATGTTCCTCATTCTCACTCTGTACTCCTTGAACTCCCCCTGGACAGAACTCAGATCTACGGGCTTCCAGTGGATGTTTGCTCTGGTGCTGCCAACCTTCGACACCCGCAGCTCAGTGGGTGAATCAGTGGGCTCTGAAAACAGCGCGATATGTTTAATTCAGGCGCTAGTTTTTTTTTAAACAAAAACTTTTTCTTTTTTTTTTCTTAATATTTGTTGCATTTACACTCACTGTCCTCTCCAGAATATCCAATGACGATGTTAGACTCGGGTCCTGATCCCAACTCATTCCTGGCCTGGATTTTTATCTCGTAAGGCACATATGTTTCAGTGTTGCGAACGACATATTTGGTCTCAGACGTGGTCACGTTGGTCCAGTCGTCCCCAGAGTCTTTCCGTCTCCACCACACGTTGTACTGCAGATTTGGGCCGTTTTTCTCCAGATCGCGCAGAGGCTAGAGAAACAAATCAAGCTTCAAGCTCAAGCTGCCCGGTTTGACGATTTGAAAAGTCTTAATGTGATGTAAAACAAACAAAAAGAAAAATCAGAAGGAATCTGCAAGGAGGTCAAAAATAATAACAAGGTGAAAAGTTTAAAAGGTTGTGCCAAAAGATTAAGAATTTAAACATTAATATTTAAGAAAAATGATCTTGACATTCTTTTTGAGCATGTCAAGATTACTGTGGTACAAAAATATGTCTTTTGAATTCCTTGTTCTTGTGCATGTTTTTATACTATCATGTTCGAAATAAAAATAAATAATAAAGTTAACATAAAACATGTTAAATTTATTAACATATTATAACATAGTTATGACTTAAATGTGTTAAGTCATAACTAGACTTAACATATTTAACTAGACTTACAATCAGACTCCAACTACTGTTTAAAATTATTTCTAAACTGCAAGTGGAGAAGATGGATTGCAATGTTTATGTTTTGGTGCTTCATTAGTCTTGAATCATGACTTTTTACCATTTTAGAATTTACAATTTACTCTTTATTATTGTAGATTTATTTTGATAACCAGCACTTGCATGTAGTTCTCATTGCTCAACAGCAGGGGGTCACTGGAGCAATCTAACTTAAGACATGCGTTGAATTTTTTAATGTATTTTTTGGCTCTAGTGGCCTGTATTTCACACTAGACTGTCAGGGAAGGCGGGTTGTGAGAAAGTGGGGAAGACATGCAGCAAAGGTCAACGGGCCGGGACTCGAACCCGTGGAGGACTGAGGTCGCACGCTCTAACACCTGCGCAACCAATGAGGCTGATTTCCGTTTTTAAAACTGGTTTTGATCTTCTTCTTCAAATATTTTTTTACTACCAATCTCTCTGAATGATGAGCGATTTGCTTCCCTGATTCTGTTATTGCGTGGTGCCTTACCTCCCAGGTGATCTCCATGTTGTCCTTATTGGATCCCCAACCACGTAGATCTCTGGGAATTGAATCTGGGGCTGAATTTCAAAAAGATGAATAGATTTATATCAAACATGAGCAAGTAGATTTTTTCTTGCAATCATTTTTCTAACCTATGTTAATAAAGATTATATATAGCGCATGCTCTTGTGTTTCCCATGTTAAGGATTGGCTAACTGTCATCCCAGGCAAACACGGTGTTATTGATTACTAGGTAACGTTGATCAAATTACAATTCTTTACAAATCCTGACACGGGGTGCCACATGGTAGTGTTTGTTGAGATCTTTACTGAATAAAGAGCTGTCCCTGTACAGCAAATGAAACATTTTACTAAATTATCGTCTGACTCAAGCCAGAGGCATGCACTAAATGTGATTTTAGATTTGATGCTACTTACGTGCTGCGGTGGTTTTGTACCGAGGTGAGGGCTGACTAGGTTGACTCCGACCCACTGAGTTAATGGCAATGACCCTGAACTGATAATTGACATTGGGGGCAAGCTGCAGGATGACAGAGTTGAGGTCTCCAGGGAAAGAGGACAGGTTCTGCCATCTGCCTGGCTCCCAGCGGTTCTCCTCAAACTGGACCAAGAAATCTGCAGAAAGCACAACGGGCTTCAGAATGAAACCATGTAAGGATGACACAGTAATAATTCTTCAAGGCTGTTATACTCCCTGCGTGACAGTAAGCCAAGTACAGCTTGTGCTGAAAATATGGCTTTCATCCATTGAAAGCCTTTTTTGATCAAAATATTGATCTGTGGATTTCTTGTCAGAGCCTCTCACCTCCAGCAGTCATTGTACGAGAGGCAGGGGTAACAAGTGCTAGTTCACCATGGTGACATAAGCTGCATTTACATTAACCATAAAATTTTAATCACTTATCGCGTAAACAACCATGTGATTTTCATTTCCTTTCTTATTTAAAGGAAATACCTCGATTGCAAAGTTGTGTTTTCTCGACATTAGCAAAATATAGACAAAGATCTGCACCAATTTGTAAAGGAAACGCCGTTATTGAGACACAAAAACGTACACACTCTCTCTGCCACAGAGAGAGTGTACGTTTTTGATCTAACACTACGAAAAGGCAGTTGACCTAACATGAATGCTTTTTAGCCAAGAGAGGAAGAATACACCTGAAAAAAAAGCACAGGTACACACGGCCAGAGCGTACCTGTGACAGGGCTCCTGCGGTCGTTCCCAGGAATCCAGGTGAGGCGAACACTACGGGCTGACGGGTCTGACAGATCCAGATCTATTGGTGGGTCTGGATGGTCTGCAGAGGAACACAGGATAATACTGCTCATAAGCACACACACAACAACCTTCATTCATGGCATACTGTACACTAGGCCTGCCTATACCTGGTTAGATTATCAAAACCTTTAGAAAATAAATAAAACAGAACAAAAACAAAAACCATAAAAGTAATAAAAGATCATAAAATCTTTCTTGTACTCTTTTCAACCAAAGGGCCAAAGAAAAAAAAACTTTCATTGATATTTAATTAATTCTGTTATTCCAACAATTGAAAATGTTATTCTGTTCATCACAACTACAAACATCTGCACATATTATTGGGATTTTTTGTGATAGGCCAACACAAACCAAAGTGCATACTTGTAAAGAAAATGTGTTAGAGGCACCAAAAGACCCATAGCCTTAGGAACAATGGAATTAACTTTTTTATTCTGTCAGAAAGTCTCTTGAGATAACATTTCTTTTTCAAGGAAATGGAGATGGTGCTCATCAAAGCACAGATTCATATCAGATTCAGAATCTGCAGCAAGATTCATTTCCACAGACAATCTTAATCCACTCTGACTGAGTGGACACTTTTGTAAAGATGAACAAGCAACAAGGTAAGTCCCAAAACACATCATTAGATTATAGCTTTTCACACTAAAATCTGATTTTTAGCTGACACACAGGCTCCAACTGTCCGTCAGTCAACACACCACCAGACTGAACTGAAAATCCTGCCAGACTAAACAGGATTTGGGCTTTTGGGCCAGTAAACCCAAAAGCTGCTCGAGCAACATCACACTTTCACTTTCATTTTTTCCATACTTTTGAGCTCCCATTGTGGATAAGTAGTACACTACTATTTTTTTCTTTACAAGTAAAAATGTTTTGAGTTAGCATTTTTCCCCAAAGCGGATGCATTTTATTTTGCCACCGGGTCTCACTTCCTGTCTGACTCGTGACAGTCTCAGGGAATCTGCGAGGGTCCATTGACTTCCAGGAGTTATAACTGCTGCCAACATCATCCGACCTGATGTTCTGTCGGATCACATGCCAAACCAGATCCGGTGTGTTTTGGGCCTAAGTCTTTCAATGTAGAGACACATATGTATATATTATATATTTGTGCAATGCCGTGCCTCGTTTGACTTCTACGTCACAATTCTGTTCTGCTTTGGTCTGACACGTAAAAATCCCAATAAAAAGAAAAAAAGAAGAAAAAAAATTGTGATTGTAAGGTGGCAAAACATAAAACAGGAGGGAAATTTCAAATGCTGTAGATATAGAGATGGAAGCAAAAACATAAAGTAGATAATAAGGCATCAGGACATGAAAAAAAAAAAACAGACAGACGAGCTTCCAGTTGAGCCATGTGTTACCTGGAGGCAAGGCACTAAAGATTGAGGGGTTGAGGAAGGCGTCCTCTGTGGGTCAGGAGGTGGGGATAAAGGTTAGATTAATTAGGTTAGTCTACAGCAAAGGAGAACAACAGTTAAAATATAACTTGAGTATCATTACAATTCAATTGTATGTAGCTTCTGATAAAGACATTAATTTAATGTAGAGCTTAGAAGATGATTAAATAGATTGCCTTCTTTAATTTGCTACATCTTAATACATGTGTTGTTTTCTTGAAACAAATTGCTATCTAGCTAAATGCCAGGCTGGAACATTTAGTGTTTGCTACATGTTATTCAAACTAGCTGGCTTCACTACAAACAACACATTATTATTCTATCATCACGTTCTTCTTGTATGAAATACACACTGTAGTGCTGCTGGATATGCATATTTTCTTCAGACAATACATTCCATCACTATATGCACAGTGATCTACTCTACATCTATGAGTCTATGTGAAGACACTGAGTTAGCTACATTGTACTAAATGAACATCACTGGTACAGGGAGTTGTGTTTCTGTCAGATCACATCAGTGCTTTGCAGCACCATTCTGTACACTAGTGTACCTAAGACAGTGAGGCGGGCTGAGGCCGAGTCCTGGTCTATCTCAGATTTAACAGTGCAGGTGTAAATTCCCTCATCGTTCTCACTGACAGACGGGATAGTCAGGGACTCTTCATTCTTCTTCAGCCTGGAGGACAGAAAACGGATCAGTTGTTAAGTAATATAGAGCAGCGTGTTCATTGAAAATTACGGTAGAGTGGCACAAGACTAAATTGTAGGCCCTCTGCTTTTTTTCCTTGCATGTGATAGGATTGATTAGTGACGATCTGGGTTACAGTTGCTACTTGGATCAATCGTAGCCCAGCAGTGAACATTTACGTGCTGTTCCACATACAAAACATAGACGTTGGGGTAATCAAGCTTTTTCTGGTGCCATGCGTCAACTGTGGAACCTGCTTCTACTAGATCTTCAATCTGTAACTGAACAAGATCTTTTTAAGTCAACGCCAACAACGTTTTTCTATTCAGACCTTTACAAAATTAAAAACATGACGCCACTTCTAGTTGTATGTACTTGAGTTTTTCTACTTTCTACCTTGTTTTAACCTTGTTTTTATTTATTTTTTTCTTGTATATGTTGACTTTTTATTTACATTTTTGTAAAGATTTTTTTGGCTCAAGTGGCCTTTATTTGATAGTTAATTGACAGGAAAGTGGGTAATGAGAGAAGAGGGAAGGCATGCAGCAAAGGTTGCCAAGGCCGGGAATCGAACCTGCGACAGCTGCGTCAAGGACTAAGGCCTCCATATGTGGGTTGTGCTTAACCCCTGCACCACCACAGCTATGCTGATTTTGCCAAGCACTTTGGTTCATCAATATTGTGGATGCTTAAAGGATTATATAAACAACTGATTGATGGATCAATCAATTCCTTGGTTGGTTGAATTTGATGCAACCTCCACAATCTGGCAGTTAGAAGGACAGAAAGCCTGCCTACATCAATGACCTTGACCCCACTGAACACTAGAAAGGTCAACTTTGGTCTGCTGTTTGTTGGTCGCAGTGACCAACTCAACCACACTGCTAGTGTTGACTTGCTACAGATGCAGGTTGAGGATTGAGATGCCATCCCACAGCAGTGTGTGACCAAGCTGGTGGCCAGAATGAGGAGGCGTTTCAGGTTGTTGTGGTATTGTGTATGATTGAGCAACATACCTATTTGTTAAATAACTAAATTGTTAAATCGCCAAAGTATCTTGCTTCTTCAAACTTTAATCATCCGATTCAATCAACGACACCCAAAGGCAGGATGAGCTGTTTAGCCGAGAGGGTTTTCCAAATTTTTTATGGTCGCAATCCATATACTGAGCTCTGCTTTTCTTCACTAATGAGGGACCATTTAAAGAGAAATAAACAATCTTTCAGATTTATTGACAAACTGGAGACATGATATTATATATGATGACTACATTCAAAAAGTGAAACTAGGAAAAGTGGACTGACATGCAGCAAAAATCCCATCCAGGAAGCAAATTTAAATCCAAGATGTTCTGACTCTGATATAAACTTTTAAAAAAGGAGGCTTAATTGGTAAAAACAATCAGACATCATACCTCCATCCCAGATCCAGGCGCTCTCCGTCCTTGGTCCAGGTCACCTTGGTGGGCAGGCTGGGGTCCGACACCACCTTACAGTGGAAGCTAGCTTTAGAGCCCCTCAAAACTGACTGGTGCGTGGGAGCTTGAATTATACGAGTAGGCTCTAAATCAGAGTTAAAATGACAGAAAAAAAAGTAGAATAGGCACACTGACAGTCACATAGTACGACATCTGAACAACATCTTTGAGCGGCCTCATCAACACATCTCTATATCAAATTCTGTTTTCCTAAAAGCCTTTTTCCCACTCGCCCTCCTCTGGCTCCTCCTCGTTCAGGGATCACAGACTAGTTAAAGTGGTTCACTCCCCTAAACACCTTCACCTCCAACAGAGAAGGAATAACATACATCTGAAGAGAAGAGGCATGATCAAGTGGTAGAAACAAAGTTCTGAGGAAATAAAACGATTAATTGCAGACATTCCTTCTTACAGCCAACTATTCCTAGATCGGTAATTACCATGTACAAAACTCAGATATCGTAAATGTACTTCAACTGTCCACTTAGTCACTTTTAATCACTGTAGATGTTTTTCACTGATGAGTTTAAACTACCAGTCTGTCCAAAACTCTTCTCCGTGTCTGTTTTTTCATTTGAGTTTTGAAAGATGAAGCCATTTTTCTTCCCGCCACCTGTTTAAACCTCATGAATTCCTGATGGTGTCACTCTTTTCTTCTATTTATTAAAAAAAAGTATTTCCTGATGTCTTCTAATTGTATTAAACTCGGAATGCAAATGGACACACAAGGCACGTCAAGAAAAGGCACTGAAGAGCTTGACTCGCCCCCAAACAGCAGGCTATTTGGCACAAGGAAGGAAAATAACTGTTCAAACTATCATGAAAGTTAGTGTTTAAGCAATGTCTGACCTTTGACCTCCAGCTGGACCTGGTTCTCAGCGTTACCCAACATGTTGTTAGCCACACAGGTGTAGATGCCCTCATCCTCCTTTCGAGCGCGTTTGATCTCCAGGGTGCCGTTGATGTAGGCCCGGTACTGACCCCCGTCCAGCCCACTGCCCTGGCCATTCTTAAACCTCCAGAGTAAAGGTGAAGGTTAGCTTTGGTTAACAAAAAAAAATTACCTAAAACACATTAATCCGATATAGCTTTAAATTTAAAATAAGAAACATTACAGAGACACAGGACTTGCATACAGCTGATATAACTAAATTGTGCGACCTGTCAGTGACTTGGTAAGTCATTCTACATCACAGGAGCTGTGTTAGTTTGAAAAAAAACTATGGGATGCTCACCAGCGCAGCTCAGGTAAAGGAGAGCCAAAGAAAGGGCAGTTGAGGAAGGTTCGGTTGTTCATGACGACTTTGATTAACTGATTTTTGGGTCCCAGCATCCGTGGAGCCATGTCTGTAACACGGAAACTAAAGGTAACAACACTGAAACAAGGTCATCGGGACATTTTTAAATTTCTAAGAAATGATATCTTGTGTGTTTGGAAGGTTAAACAAACAAACTGGTCCTGATATAAAGCTTTATCTATTTACAGTTTTGTCCCTGTTCCTGGCAGTTTGTGAACATTATGCAGGAGCAGCTGCAGCTTTTGGTCAAGTCCACTCAGTTCATAGAATAAAAGAACAATGTTCATTTTACTCAAACATATACAGAGAAACTGATCATTATATATATATATATATATATATATATATATATATATATATATATATATATATATATATATATATATATATATATATATATATATATGTATAGCTTTACAAACTGCTAAACTAATTCCTTTAACTTATTCTGTTTTTGACCTACATTTTTACACTGTTTTCAAACACGGTTCACCTTCAGTTCAGCTAATTTCATTTCCCCCTAATCTGCCTAAACTACTCTGTCTAAACATGGCCGCCCCGCTTTCCGCGTCTCACCGAGAACACTGACGAAGGCGTTGGCCAGCAGGTAGCCGTGCTGGTTGGAGGCGTTGCACTGGTAGACTGCACTGCTTCCGATCTGCACCCCGCGGAACAGAATGGTGTCACCTAGAACTTCTCTGTTTGCGCTTGTTGGAGTTTCTGTGATCTCTAGAAAAAGAGAAACATAAGGAGAAAATGAAGCAGCGCGTTTCTCGATTGATTTTTACCCAGAAAGCACATGGGCAAAAACTGTTAGTGAAACGGTCACTGGGATTGACTAGTATATATTCCATTGAGGGAAAGTAACTTTAACATATGAATTCCTCATATGTTAACATAAAGGCTCGTTTTGAAGTATAAGCTGCTACTTACAGGCAACCGTACTGATTAAATAACATAAAAGTCGAGCAGTTCCCTAAAAGTCCAACGGATGGCAGCAATGTGCCATGCAAAACAAAACACCCACAGTTTACAGGACACACTTCCTGCTAAAGAGCCCCTTGGTGGTTGAAGAAAAATCTGGTATATGATCTGAATGGTCTCTGGTATTGTTCAGGGGGCCGGACCAAATGTGGAGGCGGCCCGCAGGTCGTAGTTTGGGGACCACTGCTTTACTGCATCTCCTTAAATGTCTAACGTAGTGATCAGGTCACTTGGATACATCACACAAAAATGATCCTGTATAGTTAAATGTGGCTCTTCTCAAGACGGATTAAACTAATCGTTGAAAGTGCATTTGCCCCAAATTTAACAAAAGCAACAAGGAGCTATGGGTAAAACAAAACGAGTCAAAAAAGAAGCCATACTGTTTATTGGCTCGCCGTTCATAAGCCACTGGATGTTGGGCTTAGGGTTGCCATTGGCTCGACACACCAAGCGGCCATTTTCCTCTGGGGCCAGCACCAGGTTTGTGGGTTTGTCTAACCAGTAAGGAGCAGCTGTGGGGGCAAAAAGGAGCCAGTTTAGCCTAATAACACAGGTTCCTTCATGTTGTTACAACAAGCACTGTCTCGTCCTCACCTTTAACTTGGACATCGATGGAATGGCGTATGCTGCCCAGACGGTTGTCTGCCATGCAGACATACTCCCCAGCATCCTCCTCTGACACACTGAGAATTTTCAGAGTCTTATTGAAATTCTCAAACTTCACCTTTAGTGCTGGCAGGTCTCCCCCCCTCTTAAACCACTTGATGGAGGGAGTCGGACTGCGAGGAAAATGGGCGGAGAGAGACATGTGTAAAACTTTGACGTAATAACTCTGTTGGTTGGATTACATCTAATACAGCAAGAAGAAACAAAGTATCTCCCTGAAGAAAACCAAGATATCTCTCTCTCTCTCTCTTTCTCTCTCTCTCTCTCTCATATATATATTATATACGTATATATTTACATATATATTACAATTGACACTATGTCATGACATTTTTGATCAGTTTTGGTATGATAATTCGTAAAAAAAAAAAAAGGAGTTCCTTTGCTTTCTCCCAGTGCTAACTAGAAACAAAGAATCACAACCAGGAGGAGGGTCTTAGTGCTGTCAATCACCACTCTTTGTGGTGCTGCTCACCTCCTCCTTCCCTTCCATGCTCTCTGCTTCGCTGCAGCTAGCATACCCTTCAACAAATGCCAAGGCTAGTTAGCATGGCCACCCTATGACGGTGGATAAACAGTTTTCCTGTGACGGTAAGTAGTTTCACCACCATTAGCACATTGAGCAGCGAGTACGTGAGGTTAATTTACAGCGCTAAGACTCGCCTCCTGGCTCTGATTGGGTGATTTTGGTTAGGTGAATTTCTTCAGACAGATCTTCAGATCTTTTCACATGGCGACAGATTTACAGTAGTAAAAAAACATCTTTCTTTAAAGAAAGTTACATATTGCAGTTTTAATAGCATTTGAATTATAGAAGTTTTCTTTTAATATGTATGTATGTATGTATGTATGTATGTATGTATGTATGTATGTATGTATGTATGTATGTATGTATGTATGTATGTATGTATGTATGTATGTATGTATGTATGTATGTATGTATGTATGTATGTATGTATGTATGTATGTATGTATGTATGTATGTATGTATGTATGTTTTTTAATTTCCTCTCACTTGTATGTATGCGTATGTATGTGTGTGTTCGTGCTCACAGCCCAGCAGCGATACACTCCAGCAGTAATCGCTCATCTCGTAGCACCATTTTGGAGCTCCCACTCCCTTCAGGAGACAGGAAGGATGGCGGTGTCTCTGCTACTTTGCGGCCTGAAAATGAGAGACGGTGGCAGGTTGTTATGGGGACAAACACATTGATTGTCCCTGGAGCGTGAGCCGCGTCCCACCAGCAGCTGAACATCCTCCCTCTCACGTCATCTAATAATATTATTCCGATCATTTCCTCGTGGCTGAGTTTCGCCTGAGGAAGAGGCTAACATCCTCAGTCTTGTCTGACAGGAAGACATTAGAAAAGACAGATACAGCACGGGGCTCATTCATCTTCACTCTCATTGGGTTAGAAAAGCAGCACATCAAATTAGCCAAGTTTGCGTTTGGAAACATATTTAAGTTAATTCCTCATTGCCATTAGTGCACTGATGAAAAATTATGGTAATAATTTCCAAAAGAAAAAGAAAAAACAACCTTGGTGGTTTTTGTTCTTTTGAATGCTAAAGTTAAAAGAAGGCATTTGCTCTAGTCTGATCTCCAGATGAAACCTGAGTTATTCATGTTACTCTGTACCCCCAACATCTGAAACAAACCTGGTTAATCCAGGTGACATCTGAGCATCTGATTTGGTCATAGAAATATGTCTCTATTACCAAAGGTCACAGGAGGTTATCCTGTGTGATACTTGAACTCATAAAGCCCCAGTTCAACACCACAGTTATATCTAATTATTGTAAGGAATTTGCACTTAAGAAGTGAGGTGGGTAGGTTCGTAGAAAAACATATTCACCTGGAGAAGGAAACGTTTCTATTACAAAGAATAGAAAGTGGTCATTTACTTTACCACTCAGAGGCCATAACATTATTTATTCATTAATAAATTACATAGTCGATCAACAATAAAGACTGTTTTAACCTTACAGAAGCTGCATTTCCATTAACCATAAAATTGTGCAATTTGAAATGGGGAAAATAAATTTATTTAAAGGAAAGACGCCAATTTTGAAGAAAAAAAAAAAAAAAAAAAACTCTGGTTTTTCTACAAAATGTTTTGGCGCTAGGAGGTGGTGGTTTCTCAGTCGTGTCAAAATATATACATTTCGCAAAACTGCAATAAAAACACTTTTTTCACATCTCACAAGTCGTTTTCTCATTGGAGAAAACGACAAAGAAGACGTCAGGAAGTAGTAGGAGGATGATCCGGACAATGTGCAGCTGGCTCCACCAGAGCTCTCGCAGCATCGCACACTTCATAAAAAGTTGTGTGTCATTTCAACGTGTTGAATCCTTCACTCTTCTGTAAAATCGGAGTCTGCAATTTCCCCAAAACGCTACATACGTAGCCGCTCCCAAGTAGGCGGGGCTTGTCGCTCCAATACCTGAACAACCTCTCCTCTGATGGTTGGTAGATGATGAGCGCTAGCGCCATGGTAACTGTTTACATCTGTCTCTACCATGATTTTTAACAACAAACAAGCTTATTCACATGGGATTTTAATTTTAGTTCTTATTTAGTGGAAATGCCACAATTGTAAAATTGTGTTCTTTTTCTAGATCAGCAGAATATAGACAGAGATTTGGGCACATTTGTAATGGAAACACAGACACAACAACCTATAGCAACAGAGCAATGCAGAGTTTAAAGAGCTCGTAGATTAAGCAGTTAGTTTAGATTAGGTTCAGCTTCACTGGGCATAGATTAGTGCGTACAAGATGCTATTGTGAAAACTGACTAGCGGGTTATCAGGAAGTAGACCACTGTGACGTAAACAAACTCACCACCGAAGGGATCAGAGGCATTGTAAGATGTGTCATTATATGGCTCCCCTGGAAACAGCAGGCGCAAAAAAAATGGCTGATCAGTGCAAAAACTAGCTGAACCAGGTAGTGGTACTGAATTAACCTGGAAGATTGATTGAATTTGTTCCATTCCATATAGTGCTATATTAGATTTCTTAAGTAACATTGGTTGTTTTTCATGTAAACTAGTTGTCTGTTACTAAAATGGCATAAATATTACTCATATCTGGAGGAACACACAAACATATGTGTTCTTATTAGATTCATGGGAAGCACATTGAAAAACATAGATTTTTCTTTTTTTTTTCTTTTGGCAAGTTGATTTTTTTTTTAAATCAACAGAAAAGCACTACAGTGAATTCAAACTTTGGGAGATTTTAGAAGATGATACAATACAGGACAAATATCTATTCAAAACACTTGTAGGAAATAAAATAAATAAACAGAATTAAGCTGCTAGCTGTCCTATCAGATTACTTTCATAGTGCCAATTTTCAAACTTACTTTATAATAAATATATAAATTTTTTATCATGTTAAGAATTTTGAGTTATGATCATTTCCAACAAATGATGTTTAAAACCCCCTAAAACTGTCTATACTTTCAGGATTGACAACTTTTCTTTTTTCTCCACTGTTTGCTCATTAAGTTAAAAAACAATACATTTGAAAATACAGTTACCAAATTAAGTTTATTCATTAGACATAGGAATGTTTTTCAAGAGCTGTATTTGTGTTTTTTGGGGGTGTAATTGCCGTGACACACAGCTGCCTAAAAAAGATGTCACAAATACCTTTTATTGTCACTTTTATCATTATCACAATAGAACTGCGATACATTGTGACAAAACGTTATGTTCACTGGTGTTTGCATGTTGCCACTTACTGGTCTGAACTTTGAGGTTGAAGGGGTTCTTCTGCTGGATGGTGTATGTGAAGTTGAAGCGAGCGTTGCAGCTGTAGTCGTTTTGACCGTCTTGGACCAAAACATTGGAGAAATACAGGTCTCCATTCAGACCCATGGAAACCCTCCTGTCTTGATGGATGGGGGTCATGTCTGTGGACAAAGAAGGGAAAACATTAGCACTATAGGAAAGTACACACAAAAAAACTCAACGTTGTTTTCATTTCTATCTTATTTAGTTTTCATGATTTCATAGATGTGCTATATTAACCCTTTCATTCATAAATTATGATCCTTTGTGTCAAGATTTTTTTTTCCAATTTTTTTATTTTCTTAAGGCATAAAAAAAAGGTAGGAAGATTTTTATTTATTTATTTTTTAAATCTTTTTTAGGTGATCAATTGTAATTTTCTCCAAATACAAAGTTGTTATTTGAAAAATACATCAGCAGTTAATGTTCTGTAGGGGTTAGCTGCCAGTTTTAACTTTTCACTTTTCCAGCTGCTTGGAAAGGTGAAAAAAAGAATAAAAACGGTGTGCTGTGGTGGTGCAGGGGTTGAGCGCGGCCCACATGTGGAGGCCTTGGTCCTCGACGCAGCTGTCACAGGTTCGATTCCTGGCCTTGGTGACCTTTGCTGCATGTCTGCCCCCTTCTCTCATTACCCTCTTTCCTGTAAATTAACTATCAAATAAAGGCCACTAGAGCCAAAAAAAAACTAATTCTTTGAAAGAATAAAAACAAATCACATTCAAGTCTCTCTGAGTTTTTCTCTTGCTTTCCTGATCAGGTTAAAACAAGCCTAAATATGCTGATGCCTGCACACGGCTCTTTGTGTGATGAGAGTGAAGAGGAAAAACAACAGATACTTCATTTCTTAAAAAAAAAGAAAAAACAAGTATGCTCTTCTTCTAATAAGGAAATAGCAAGTCTATGAGGAAGGTTTGCTCACTGCTGTCCATCCAGAATATGAGTGGAGGAGGCAGGCCAGGCGGTGGGTTGCAGGGTAGGACCAGAGGGGAGCCTTCAGTCACCGGCACCGGGGCCAGCACTTCCTTAGGCCATAACGGGGCCTCTGAAAGACAAAGGGCAACATAATCAGAATTCATTTTATTGTTATTGTGTACAAAAGAAAGCACAATAAAATTTAAAAATGAACTCTTGAATGTGTATCAAATAATTTAAAATAATGCATAAGTGTATCTCAATAACTATAAAGATATAGTAGAAACACACAGAAAGAACCGGAATGTTAAGGAAAAATAAATAAATAGAAAATGTCCCGTGTACTCTCGCTCGCCCCCTGTACCATTCTCTCTCTCTCTCCCCTCGCACCTGCAACCTGTTTCTAATCATCCATCTGTCTCTACTTCAGGATTCAACCTGCCCAGTCTATATACAACTTATTATCAGTTCCTCCTTGTTGGTTCCTCATGTCTAATCCTGCTATCTCACTGTGGTCCCTTGTTCATGTCGTTTTTTTGTTCTGCTCTGGTTCCCTGTGCTCATTTTGATTTTTGTAAGTTTGTTGTGCATTTTGGTCCAGCCATAAACTTATAAGTCATTACAGATATAGATTAATTTATTACGCAGAGTGGAATATTTTGAGCTCAAATTTAATTTTTTTGTAATTTTGATGATTCTGGCTTAGAGATCATGAAAACCGAGAATTCAGATTCTCCGAAAATTAGAATATCACAAGGGATCAATAAAAAAGGACATTTTTAATAGAAATGTCACTTTTCCTGTTCATTTCTATGCCCTCAGTAATTGGTTGGGCTCCGTTTGCATGAGTCACTGCATCAGTGTGCACCAGTGTGGTCGCTCTTCCTCCTCCTTACAATGCTCCATAGATTCTCTATGGGATTCTCTATGCTCTCTGTAAACACATACTTCTAACAATAAAAAAACGTTCTTACTGGAGACGCGGAGCAGTATTTTGTTGGACAGGGCCACTCCGAGCTCATTTGTGGCAAAACACTGGTACTCTCCCTCGTAGTCCTCTGGTCGTCCTCCGCTACGGAACCCAACCTCCAGGGTTCCTGAGCGTTTTCTCATAGTCACTCTGGGATCTTTGCCAATGTTGAACAACCTCCCATTCCTCCTCCATGAGAACCTGAGGAACATTCAGGGAATTAACCATTACATTTAAACTGCATAAGAAGAAATAACGTATGCCAAGCACTGTAGAACTGGTGTGATGTGCTCCGTCTTCCTGGTCTTAGTCAGAACACCAGTAGCAGCGTTCTGGACAATCTGCAACTGGAGGACTGATTTTTTTTTTAGGCAGACCTGAAAAGACACTGTTGCAGTAATCGATTCAACTAAAGATAAACATATGGATGAGTTTCCCTAGATCTGGGACATTAGACATTTAATCCTGAAGATGTTCTTCAGATGATAGAAGGTTGACTTTGTAACTGTCTTTATGTGGCTCTGGGTGTGGTGATGGTCAGAGTCCATCACCACACCCAGATTTCAGGTCTAGTAATTGAAGCTGTGTGCTCACTCTAGATTCTTCTTCTTTAGGTCCAAAGATAATAACTTGAGTTTTGTAAAAACACTGGCTTAGATTAAATGGGCCATGAGAAAAGAGCCAACATCTAGATTAAAGTCGCACCTATAAACCAGTGGAACCAAGCTTTCTGCTGTGTGTTTTCAGTGTCAGAGTGATGACAACTGAGTGAGTCAGTAAGGTCTTTTGGTGACAATTTTATAAGCATGAATGGTCAACTGAGTGCATTATGGGAGTACAATGCTCTTCCTGTGAAAAGAAGAGAAAGTTTGTGAACAGAGGAGCGAACAGTGTCTGTGTGTGTGTCAATGGAAAGTCCCCACAGATAGCCACGTAAACGTGTGTGTGTGTGGGGCCGGGGGGGGGTGCGTGCGTGTGTGTGTGCGTGCATGTGTGTTTGTGTATGCGTGTGGGTGCATGTGGAATGTGTGTCTTACGTAAAGCTGGACTGTATCCAAACAAACAATGTCCCACTGTACTGAGTGGTCCTCGCCATGATGATGTAACGAAGTGTGTGTCCAACGCTCTGACAGGCTGGACGTTTCAGTGTGTATGGTGAGTGGCACTAAGACTAGATTTGGAAACTGGACTAACAAAAACTAAAACTCTACATTGCTCCAATGGCTGCTGTAGCTCATGTTAATATAATTATTGCTAGATAATTGTCACATCATTTACTCCAGAGGTCCACTGATGGGGATCACATCATGAAAATGTATCTCAAAATATTATTTGCAGAAAATACATATAAACACAAGTATGGACTTTCTCAGAATTGTCTGAATGCAAAGAAATTAAGTAATAACATCACCTGAGCTTAAATAACTTCAGTCAGAGATGAGTGTGTTAATTGTGGATGATTTTTCATTTGAACTTTTACCATTTCTGGAAAAATGTAAGAAGGAAACTAACAAAGCAAACAAACAAACAAACTGCTGCTTTGTAGTTTGTGCGAGTGTGTGAGAGTTAGAGACCACAACCACGTGTTTCCAGCTAAAATCTGTGAATACTTGAGACCCCCTGTAAAGGCTATTATTACTGCCCGTTTTAATAACTCAAACAACGAATATCCCTGAAGATGCAGCAATAAACACAGTATAAACTGTCTTAGTACAACCACAGGAGCTAGCATCCACTGTCTCCGCTTTTAGGGCAACAGCCAATCAGTAACAAAAAAAATGAAAGGTTCCGCTGGATTGGCTGCTTTGCAAATGCCAGCCAATAGAATGTCAGGTTGCATTGCGCCTGTTTATTTCAGCTTCCAAAGCTGAAATAAAGCTTAAGACAGAAAACTCTTTCAGCAAGTGAAGCCATTTCTATATAAGCATCGTTTAGGAAATTAAGCTGAATTTCCCTGTTTGATCTCCAATGAGGGAGCCAAATCAGGGTGTGTGTTTGTGTGTGTTTGTGTGCGTGTGTGTATGTGTTGCGAGGGCTCTGTGAGTGTTCACTGCTTACGTTGGCACTGGGTTGCCCTTGGCTTCACACTCTATGATGATGGTGTTATCTCTGGGGTCGACGATGTAGTCCTTCACTGACTGTTTGATTATGGTGGGGGGCTGCTTCACTGTGGAGCGTGCAGACACAAAGCAACAGCTTATACATACACCGTACAGGTAGATACACTCCGGTACACACACCGCTCTGATATCTACATCAACCCCAAACCACAAACAGCATGATATCAATTATTATTAAGTATTACAAAGTCATTAAATGAGCTATGCTGGAGAAGGAGTAGGAGATATTTGTCCCCACAATAGAAATAGGTTTAGAAAACATAAAGAGGACATCATTTTGGACCAATTTGTTGGATTTTATACTCTGAAGCAGCAACCTTTACACCTCAGAGCCATTTTTTATCTTTAATCCATCTACAAATAATCTGTTTAGAGCCACAAAAGCTCATGAAACAAATTTGATTATTTTAAGTATGTCTTGATTTTTAAATGAGAGGGGGGGAATGTATTTCTGGTTTTTGGTTTTAAAGTAAAATAAAAAAAAATATATAAACTTTTACATAAAGGTAATGAATTCAACGAAATGTCAAATTTATCAAAATTACATCAAAGTAGCAACCAAAAGACAAATAAATTATATTATAGAAAAGAACATTCATTAGACCATTATTGCCATTCTTTGTAGGAAATGCTATAAATATGCTCCTTGAAAAAATGCTAATGCTAGCAATGTTTACTACCGTCACATTTTCAAATACTAATTCTTTAGCAATTTTTTCCCCCCCAAATTTATTGAGACCAACATGAGGCTCCGGAGCCGCAGGTTGAGAAACCTCAACTTCAGAAAGAAAACAGGAAGAGAGGACAAAATAACTAAAAGAGTAAGAGAATCTCCTGAATCAGGTTACACCAGATGTTAAAGAGGATTTCACATCTGGCCCGGCATATTTGCTTGCCAGCTGTATGCTGTTTTTGTTTTTTTTTCGCATCTCCATAACGTTAGAAGCATTTGAAAGAAAATAGCATGCATGACTGCAGCCAGCATTTAAAATGTTTAAGCCTGAAAATCCCACGAGAGCACTAAGACATTAAAGCTGATGAACATCTATAATTCACTGAAAACCTGCAATCCACTCCAAAGGTATCGTCAAACGCTTCAAACATGGCGGTAAACATACTCTGATCGTGGGGACGAGGAGGCAACTTCTCGTTTTCCAGAAACAGCTCTTTTAATTTTCCTTGCCATTTTTTAATGAAATGTAACGTCCACATGAATCGTTTATAAGTAAGCAGTTAATAGTAGATGTGCACTGAAACATGACTGGTGTAGTTTTTTATAAAAGGAGCAGCAACTCGTTCAATCCTAAAACGTCTGCCAATGTTAATAGTTCCAATACAATCCTTTGGATTTTTGTCTGTTAACTAGACAGACATTATATTCTTCTTGATAAAACAGATATTAACTTGTTTCACTAAAGTTAGCATCTGATTCAGAGCTTTCAGTTTTGCCATTAAGAGAAATAGATCTTTATTCCACTGGTGAATCTGAACGCCATCATGAGTGCTCTAAAAACATGGTTTATTTGTACAATTCAAAGATAACAAAAATAGGTAAGAAATAACAGCAGGTATTGGAAAATGGCATCATTGAAAGAATGTAACACAGCGATCCGAGCTCCGACTCTGAAGACTAATGGAAAGCACCATTGAAGTAAAGGCTGGTTCAAACTAGACCACTTTGGAGCAGTTTAGGGGAAAAGTATTAAACCCTGGTACAGGATTCTGCTGCACTTAGTTCACAACAGCTTAAATGTGATTGTATGAATGCCAGAAAAATGGAGGATGTAAACAGTTTTCCCCTTTCCTTTGTGGGATTCCAACCTTAACTAGGAGAGTTATTCACGCACATCAAAGTGCTTCACATTTACAGACTGCCTGGTGTGGTTTATGCAGGAGCCACAATCAGCTGAGCAGCAGAAGGTTATAATCAGACCTCACTGGTTCGACAGTAGAAGGCCCTCAGTAGCTATGGTAACATATGATTGCCCCGCAAATTTTGAGCAAACTTTATAAATTTCGCAAAAACAGAAAGAAAAAAAAAACCGAATTAGGCATGTTTCCATCTACTGGTGGCTACATAAAGCATCATTACAACCGATGTTGATGTTACGCATGGCTGTAATAAAGTTAAGTGCTCACTACGTCACAACTTATTCCACCTCCCCTTCAGCGCATTAACTCATTAATAGCTTAACAGCTGAGTTGATCTGGAAAAATCCACTCAGTTGAGTCTATAACTTTTATTGTCATTTGTTAGTTTTGCAGTTTCCATCAACCTTTCCAAATGCGATTAATGCGCATTAAAAAACCGGCTGGTGGCAGATGTGCTATGCTAACTGCTGGGGGAAGAGATGCAGAAGGAACGACATGCTAAGAGATACTTACAGTCTTGCTGGATCTTTGCTGTTAGTCCGGTGTGAAACAGAAAGAGAGAAAGATGTGATGGGGTGGTTAATATTAATAAAGGCATACTGATTACCGTGCCATGTTAAAACTGGAGGATACAGGTTTGGAGAGCTCCTAGCTCATCCACGCTACTTGTTTTTAGTTTTTGTTAAACTGAGCAGTTAGTGTTATTCATCAATATGTTCAGTCAGGAGTCAAACTGAGAGTTATTAGTGTACTAATAACTATTAATAACTATACTATTTATATGCTTTAGCATAATGCAGGCAACAATCAATGACAATATCAAGCAATTGATATATGTGCGTTTCATCTCCTTCTGCTCATCT
Organism: Poecilia reticulata; assembly: GCF_904066995.2. NCBI lineage: Eukaryota > Metazoa > Chordata > Actinopteri > Cyprinodontiformes > Poeciliidae > Poecilia > Poecilia reticulata. The sequence goes on from NC_088834.1 coordinate 32,250,869, forward strand.
CTTAAAAAGTCTATGCTTGAAATATGGATAATCTTTACTTTACCGAATTAATGGGAGGAAGCGACACAAATCAAGAAAATGTGGTGAGTTGGAGCTGAGAGAGAGTTTGACCACCTGAGAGCCACTACTGTAACATAGTTAGGATGGAAAGTATGTAATCTATGTGACAGAAGAGACGTGACATTTGGACTGTAAAAGAAGCCGAGGACACTCACCTGGAAGAGGATTCCATACCGGTGGAGCACAAGCAGTTTCAAACAGAGAAAAAAAACACACTTTGTTATGGTGTTCAGAAAAAAAACATCACTAACACAATGACTCTGTGTGTTGAACTGACAGAAAAAAATATGAAACTGGAGGAGAGAACAACAGATTTAAAAGGCCTTCTTCATGTACGCGCAACCATAACCACACAATGTACAGACTCGGTGCACTTCTACCTAAAATAAGACAAAATGACAAAGCACCAAATAATGATTTAGTGATGTGTGAGAACATATTGGTTTGGTGTTAATTCTTTGTTTTATTAACTTCCATTTTCATCAGTGTTTTACTCTGCAATAACAGCTGCCAATGACGACTCGACTCCTTATTGTTAGTCATCAGTGTGAGTAATGTGTTTACAAGGAGGCATTTATCTCTGCTTGGTTAGATACGCCTGGTTTCGTTATGTGGTGTGGTACCAGTCAGCGCGGTTTGGTTGGGTGTTTTATGGTTTTATGCTGAGTTCAGGAGGAACTCACCACTGGAGGAAACCCAACCCTAACATTCCATCATATTACTGAGACGACGAATGTGATGTGTTAGCATTAGCACATCTCATGCTTGCTAGCAGTTTTCCTGTCCTTTGAACAAAGGACTGTGACGTGTGGCGCCAGTAGCTCCGCCCTTACTGTACCTGTGTCATTGTCCTACACGGATCGACAACTGAAGGGGTCCAGGAACGGCGTGGTACAAGTCGGACGCATGGGCCGCTTTTACATTAGAAACAGACAAAATAGCGCACCAAAACACAGCCACCTGTTCCCTACTGCTCTGTGAAAATGAGATATTACAGGCAGTGACGGAAAGTCAGTGACTCTGTGCAGTTTGCTGTGTTTCCTTTATTAGATCATTTCTTCTCAGCCGTCTTAATTTAATCAATGGAACCGGACTGGTCCGCGTTACAATCTGGATTGAGTTGGGCTGTACTTAACTCATTTAGAATGCCACTCATCCAGTTTTCCTCTAAGGGATGGACATGCCAGTATGTCGGCAGAACATAATAGCCTAGTGTCCAAAGGTCAGGCACAAAAGAATATCAGAGTGAGATGAGAAGAGAGATGGAGCAGTTCACAGCTGACAGGGGTTAGAGGTCAATGCAAGACTGTCCATGTGTGTCCATGTGTGTAAAGATGCATGAGCCAGGTGTGTTTAAGACCCTGACAGAAATAATGTTTTAATTTAAAACAAATGAGTCCTTAAACTATTATCCACAGATAGGAGGTGATCTGTTCTGATCACTATCTGAATGAATTAGATTCTATCTACAGCGTCACATGTTTTCCTGTCAAATGGTATTTGTAATCAACTAAACATGGTTACTAATAATTACTTAATGGGTCATATGTATTTTATAACGATATATGCACGCATCATTATTGAAGAGGTTTTGCAGAAACCATGATGCGTTCAAGAACGCAGAGTCTGGCTGCGTAAAGAGAACACATTGCTCTCTGCTCCGGCTCTAGCTGTGTCTTGTGAAATGTGATTCACTTCTAAAAACAAAAAACAGCTGGCTTGTTTTCGTGTCAGAGTTGATAAGAATAAATAAATATGAACCAGTATGTTTTCATGTAAATTATTTTTTGTAATTGGGCAGTGTTTACACTTTTCAGCCTGTTGAGTGACTTACGATCTAGAGGAACTTCGATGGCTGCCGCTTCCTGCCACAGCAGCAGTAATGACAGCAACGTCAGGGCTGCATGCCCAACCATTCCCAACATTTCTCTCCCTCCAACTGGCCGCATACAATCCTGCCCTCTGCTGATTGGTCAGACGGTTCCTCTGACAGCTCTGGAGTGGAGATAGGAATACAAATTTTTTTTAGAAAGATCAAGGTAGCGCAGCAAAGTGTGCTACAGTATTGTAAATAGGTCATGAAGAGGTGAGCGTGCGACTGTCTTTCAGGTCTGGCCTACATTCACAGCTCGGTTGCTCTGGCTCTCCAGAGAAAAGTGCTTAGAAAACAGGAGAGGAGAGGATGAGCTGCTACGAACGGGATCAGGCCGCATTCCCAGGAAGAGACAAGGCAGGATGAACATGCTCATGTATCCAAATTCATCAGGGCTATCAAAGGTGTCGTGGTTTCTTAAAAAGTCATATTTGGCAACAATGTAATTGCTCATAAAGTGAAGCAAGCATCATGTTTGAGTTTTAGTTTAGTATAATAGCAGTAGTAATTTTTTCTTCATTTTTCTCAGATGTTGATTAGCAGTACTCATACAGTCACATTCAATACATGAGAATATTACAGAAAAGTTCATTCATTAGAAATTAAAAACATTCAGGAACTCAGTTCACCAAGTTAAACAAATATAGATTCATTTCACAAGTCTTTATTTCTGTTTTTTAGTGATTTTTATGAATTGTTAATTAATCAGGCAAATCACAATTTTTTACAGAAATATGAAATGCTAAGTAAACAAATAGTGGCTTAAATCATTTCAGGGTACACATGTTTGTCATATTTGTTTTTTTTAGGTTTTATCTTAATTATTGTTTGATTTTCTGTCAAATAAAAATATAATAAAACCGCATTTCTGACTTGGCGACTCTGGCTACGGTGGTAAAATGTTTGGACCCGGCTGTGTTTTAGTCCCTCCTGTTAAACTGACCGTGAGAGACGGTCAGATCCAGGAGCGTTCTGGTTTTAAGTGTTTCCTAGACTGTCCCTGTCAAACAAACACATCCTTCAGACAGCAGGTGTATCATGTCAGGTTAATCATGACGGACTCTTGCTTTCTAAATGCTGTGCGCACTGTTACACTGACTCACGTTGGCTGCTGTTATATTTCCTTCCACTCTGGCAACTCCCCTCACAGACCTGTAGAGAAATAAAGAAAATACATATGAATTAACAATACATCCATTGTTTTTTGGGGGAAAAAACACAACCAGAAAATTGTTAGATTACATTAGATCATCCTTACAGAAGAAATCTGAACACAAATAATATTTAAATCAAGAAGGGCACGGCATGGATCACACTAAATCGGACATTTAGTCACTAAAGCAGGTTCAGCAAGAACTGAACTCTGAGGGAGAAATGTGCGTCAGAAACGCCAGCCTGCTTAAAATGATCAGAATGGAAAGAAGCAGAAAAATACAGTATATGGCAAACAATGAAAGCAGCAGACACGCTAAAGCGTTCACGCCTCAGGACTGTCTGCAGCAGAGTGGAAACTTCATCTGAACAGTGCGGCTGCACCATAAAGAGCCGGTCTGTGCAGCAGCAGCTGCTGCTCCCCTCAGGATCACCCTCGCCTCTTTCTGGGTCCTTATTTACTCACTCCTACGAAAATACACACAAAATACCAGATGCGAGGTCTACCTGCAGGGAGACCCCTCTATGGAAATGTAGGGAAAGAAAAGAATTAAAGAGTTTCTTTCTCCAAAAACTGCTGCAACTGAATGTGTTTTTCAGGGAGGTTCCTTCATTGTTCGCTCTACATCTGCAGCAGCGGTAAATGAACAGAAGACAAGCTGAGTACACGCACCCAACACACTCTGCTGCATAAATGCAAAAAAAATCAATAAATATCTGTTTTTGTTTGTATTTTTTTTCAATAGAATGGAATATACTCTATTGATCCCCAAGTGAAAATTACTTATTAGTTGACAAGCTACTGCATCTAAGGTGTTAAATGTTAGTAATAAAAATATAACCATAAGCGATAAAATGTATTATGTGTGTGTGTGTGTGTGTGTGTGTGGGTGCGTGCGTGTGTGTGTACCTAAGAGTGATGTGAGTGATATCAAATATGACTGAATATAAATAAATGAATAAATAAATAAAATAACAAGCATACAAATGCAAATATGTTAATCTATAAATGAGTGAAGAGAAATTTTAATTTAACTAACTTAGGAAGTAAGGTTCCTGATGTAGTTGGGCCTTAAATTAGCTGCTCTGGTGTATTCTGACCCTAACCTCAGATATGGGTAATTTACGGCAAAGCTAAAAGATGAATCATAACTTATTTGCATTAATTGCAAACAGAGCAGAGAAGAGGTAGCGATGCCGCGAGATATTATCAGGATGTTTGAAGGAAAACAAATCGTGCAGCAGAAATGAAGAGGTCGTTAGGGGCAACCCAAGACTGGTTTCTGGTTTTTTTTTAGGAATGGCGGGACGCAAACTGTACTTTGACCCAGTTCTCATCTTCCAGGCTGCTGGCTATCTCCCTGTCTGATCTGAAATCAAACATAATATAAATGTACCTACTGGACTTTTAGAACTTCTTCTTAGTAACGGTGACAGCTGACTCATTAAAAGGCGTTATTGGGAGATAAAAACGACTGAGCAACACCACCTAAGAGAAGTTCACCAAGATGAAATGATGCTGCTTTTGACTCCAGGAGGACATGTACGGAACATCTGGGGTAAAAAAAATGTTAACTGGGTTAAGTGTGTTGCCAGAGGCCACAGCAGCAGTCTGTCCTACTTGAGGAGAGCGGCTGCCATGGTCACAGGCTGCAAGCTGGCAGCTCACCCAGCAGCACTTCCATAGTGTTTGAACAGAACCCAGCCTGAACCCAGCAGCGGCGTCACATCAAAAAAACGATGAAGATCTGAATAACAATGTTTGGCTTCCTAAAAAAAAAGCCTAAAACATGGCAACGCACAGGAATTAACTCTCCATTTTCCGCTTTTGCAGTCACAACTGAAACCTGAAACCTTAGAGCCGACAATTTGTTTCAAATGTTTGTCAGTAAAATTAAGAATTTTATCACATTTTACATTTTTATCTTGTACTTATCGTCAGCGTAAATAATAAGTTCGGTTCATTGGTTTATTCATACAGGCCAAATGACGGCTTCAGTCTGGTCAAATTCACAGCAAAATGAGCAGATCCAAAATAACATCAATTCAATCCAAATTCGAAGATATATTCATGATCCAAAAGGCAGTTAAATGATGTTGCAACTCCTGTCATTCAAGTGTCGACAAAGAGTCACTGTGCAAGTCGCAGGATCACTTCACACTGTAACTCCGTTCTTACAAGACCAGGAGTTCTCCTATTGGACCTTGACCAACAGCTGCATCTTGTATTTAGAACTGCTGGATGCAATAAATAACACTGACATTTATTTGTCCTCGCTTAAAAATTAAAAATATATAATTCTGGCACACTGTCACAGATTCTCAGGGTGGATCAAAAGTCTGCTGGGCAATTCCTCATCCAGAGCAACCGTCAAAAGAAACAACTCAAGATGAAATTTCAAAATGAGCCAGCAGAACCAGGCTCAATGTGAGCCAGACGGGGAGACCAGAACCCGACACAAGAAAGAGTAGAATTCTACTGGGTCAACCAGCGAACAGACAGAGAAGTTGTAAACGATGACGTCGATTTTCTGCGCTGTTTTAGAATTGTAGTCTCCCTGTAGTTTAAACAATGGCAGTGGAGGAAGTGAATGAAGTCGTCCAGTCCGTGTCGGACACGCTTCCAAGTATTGATTTAACATTAACAGCCTCCTCGGCTCTTCTCTCTTCGTAGAGGAGAGTGGTTGTTTCCCGTAAGCTTCACAGCATTGATCTGGCGCATTGTATACGTCACGAACAAACGTAAAAACAAATGGTGGGTAAAATTTAGTACATGATAACAGTTCATGCCTCCAGAAAGCAAACGTTTCTCAGTAGCTAAGAGTCCAGACCCTCTGGACGAAGCAAAGCATAGAACAAGCAGCTGGTTCTTATCTAGGAACACATTTCCTTCCAAATTTACCTTCGAGGTGTGACGTGTTTTTATTTCCACAACAGATAAAGAGCCTGAAAAGGTACAACACATCATAGTACTCCACACTAAAATGTGGGGTAGACATGTATGTGTGTTTGTGTGAGCTCATCATCCTTCAAAAGGTATTGAGATGATTTTAAAAAGAAAACCCACAGACCAAGCAGAGCAGACATCCAAACGTCAGGACAAATGGCAGTGAAGATAGAAAGGAACAGGAGTAAATGTTGCTGAGCAAACATGAGGAACAGAAGAAAACGGTTTGATTTCAGAACAGCATAAAATAAACAGAGGAACACGAGGAGACACAGTTCTGGTCTGAGGTGAGGTGGATGAAAGAGGCTCTTACTGCTGGAACAAACCCTGACGTTTACGGCATGTTGCATGATGTGAGTTGGCGTGTGAGATAAAGGACCAAATATTTCATCACTCATTAATAAATGAATTCATTTTTACTATATTTGAAAATCTTTGAAAATTTAAGGTGTTATGACAGCATTTTAAATTCACTGCAAGTTCTAGAAATCAGCATCTATGTAAATCATTACATTGCAGACAAAGTCTTAATGCTACAAAATGTGGGTTAAATGTTTCAGGAAGTATTACTAATCCATTTTTGCGTTACATTAACAGACATACCATAAATAATTAACCTCCCATGTGTGTCATTACCTCCACTTTCCCCTAAAAGATCCATGTCAACTCCCATGTCCACTACACAGAAGAGGGACAAAACAAAGTGGCGTCGTATTTCAGCCTAACCCTCGGCACCCCGCGCAACCTCCAGGGACAGTCGGATGGAGGACATGAAGAGAAGAAGAACCAGTGGGTGCGGGGTGAATGCACGGTTGCCAGGCGATAAATGTGTGTATCTGGATGTCATGCTTGGGAAGAGCTGTAGCTCACTGTTGCAGAATGACCTAGTTTTGATCAAAAGCAAGAGCAAGTGTGAGCAGAAAATTAGGGAACATGAGGGAAACATGGAGATGCAGCTGAGAGGCGAACGGTTTCAGTCGATGTATTCTCCAGAAACAGCAAGAAAAGAGAGAAGGAAACACAAACAGAAAAAAAAATGATCCTACAGATCATCTAAGGAACATAAAGGAGCAGTTCATCTACACCCCACTTGTCAATCAACTTCAGATGATTACAGGGGCATAATTCCCCTAAAAGTCAGTTTTTTGGGGGGATGAGAGGAGAGTGAATATTTGTAGAAGAAATCAAAGACAGTTGACAGACGCCACGCTTCAAACTCCACTCTGATTGCACTGCATGTACCAGAGGAAAACTGATGATCTCGGCTAGACATGTAGTAACTGGGCTGGTAGGAGGGAAGTTCTTTTACTGTCCTGATTTTACACGATGGCACTTTATTAAGGAGAGAGCGTGATCAACAGGAAATAGGCTTCAGTCATCCTAGTGAAATCTCCTCCATGTCATATTGGGTAGTTAAAGAAGACCCAAGTGCAGAAAGTATGACTGCAATCTTTAAAAAAGAACAAAATGAAACTGACATTGAGAACATGGAGGTAAAACACAGGGAACAACAGAGACAAACAGATCGCAATGAAAACAGTCAGAGGAGAATGATGAAATCAAAATACTGGATATGCACTGAGGAAGGAGGAAGAGGACAGGGGACAGCCGGGGGAAATTAAGAGATGGAAAACATCTGGGCAGGGAAGCAGGCTGACAGGCTGACTAAGGGAGAAAGAAACCAAGCGGAAACACGGGGACACCATGGATAATAAGAAAAACCTGAAACTAACACAAGCAATCAACAGGAAGAAACTCTAATCTATAGAAACAAGTCTAAAACACAAGCAATGGGGAATAAGTTAGCTACCAAGGAAAAATCTAAAAAGCTAAGCTAATTAACAAGAAAAATGATAGACACAGAAACATAGATAGAAGGCTAATTTTATACACCTTAATATTGTAACACTTCAACACACTACTCTTCTTATTTTCTGCTACCTTTAACTGTCAGATTTTAAGTCATAAACTTTTGCTTTTTGGCCATATGTGAAGAAAGGCTACATTTTTTCATTCAAATTAATATTTTAGGTACATAAGCTACCGGATTTGAGAATCCCTGCCTTAGACTGTAGCCTCTGTGATACTACCTGAGAAAGAAAAGGTAAAACATCGAAATCAAAATCAAAAACAAAGAGAAAAGGCAAGGCAAGGTGAGACGAGACGAGATAAGATAACTCATATCAGTAGTCATGTTTCCATGAATGTTTTTTTTATGTACATTTTGAAGTATCGCATTGGGAGAGGTTGATGGAAACGACAAAATTCAAACTAACTTCCTCAATAGAGCTTCGGAGCGGGACGTCACTGCCCTAGTCGGAGGGGTATCAGCGCCATCTTTGGTGTCCATAAACATAACCGACAAAAACAGTCCCGCAGATTTTTTTAATCCAAGTTACTTAAAATAATTTAGCTATGGTACGAACTTGCTGCGTTATTGTCTGTAATGTCCGATCACACGACTGAAACGGTAAAAAGATGGAAAACGGACTTTCGTTTCACTATTTTCCTGCTTGGAAACAACGCGAGGAGGCTAAGCTAACGGAGCTAACGAAAAGAAAATGAATGTCCTGGTGTCAGCGGTGAGACGCTGATATTACCTTCTCCAAAATCCCCAGATACCTACAGGTTTGCTCCAGACATTTTCATTCTGGTGAGTGTCTAAATTTGCTTTGTTAGTGTTGTGTCATAATTTTTTGCTATGATTTTGTCCGGGTGTACTCATGTTCAGTTTATGTTGAGTTCATTTAAGTGGGTCAACCTTGTTTAGGTCGGGCTTATATTGTTTAGATAGCGTAGTCCGAGTTTTGTCAGTGGACGTCGAGGTTATTACATTATTGTGAAGTAAACTATTTTACTAGTGTTATCAAATGTACAGCTTTAATACTGATGTGTGTTCAGATATGTCCTCTTAAAGGCAAACCGACGTATGAAATGGATGAGCTCAATCCTGACTGGGGTCCAGCGCTGAATATGGGTCACTGCGAGGTCAACGGCACAACATCGGACCGACATGGGCGTCAATTAAAGAGGCGATACAGCAAAACCATCAACAAGTTACAGAGACTGTTTTTATTATTTACCCCAGAAGAGGTAAATAATGAAAACACAGTAGCGGAGGCAACAGAAGAGGAGCAAGTTGGAGAGGCTGAGGAGGAAGAAACCCCAGAGAGGAGCTCAGCAAGGCTGCAGACTCTGAACAGGAACAGGAACCATTTGTGTTGAAATACAGTTGGAAGTGGCTGTTTTCTCTCATTTAATAATTTAATGTATTAAACATTCATGAATCGTTTGATTCAAGCACTTCAAGTTGCATGTAAACAGGTGAAGAAATGAATCATATTTTAAGTAAAAATGTGATATTTAAATACTTCAGGTAATAAACATACATGTGATGAAAGATTATATTTTTAAATAAATATTGTATGTGATTAAAGTAAACAACTGTATAATCAGACATCTGTCAGGACACTGGGTTTTTGGGTTTGTTTTGCTTTTCATTTTATTTAGCTTCATGTTTTAATTCACTAGTTTAGCCCTTCATGGTCCTTTTGATATTATTAGAGGTATTTAGTGTAATTAGAATTATATTATTGCTTTTCCTTGTTTGTCTGAGTCCATCTCAAGTCTTATTTAATGACTATAGTTTAATTCTATTTGATCCTAGTTATTTCTTATTTCAGCCTCCCTGCAGGGTTTCTAGTAATGTTTATTTATTAATTTGATCACCATAGGTTCAGTTATTCTTTCATGTCTCGAGTCTGTCTGTATCTTTCTTTGGTAATTCTAGTTAAGTTCTTTGTTTAGATTTTCTAGTTTCTCTAGCTCTGTGTTCCTTAGTTCTTATTGTTAGATCAGCCTTGTTTCTATTTAGGTTCGGTCATGGTTTCCCTCATATCTTTCTCTCCTAGTTCATCAGGTTTTCTTTACTCTTAGTGTCTTTTGTATTAGAAGTATTTTTCAGTTCCCTGTTTCCTCCCGTTTGTGTCCCAGCAGATCTCCTTAGTTTCCCTGTGCCACCTTCCCCCCAGCCCTCAGCAGCTCCTGTGCCAAATTACTCACACCTGCTGTCACTCTTCTCATTTAGGCCATTGTCCCACTAGTTAAGCTCCTCTTTTTCAGTCACAACTCGTCAGTCTGTCTTGTTATCCTGCTCACCACGTTGCCAGTTGTTACCTTTGTTATCCCTCGTGTCTCCTGTTTCATTGTGTTTAGGATTTCCTTGTTTTCCCTGGATTTTGGATTTAGTTAGTTTATTTTGTTCATTAAAATAACATCCACATAAAGTACGTAGACCTGCTGCGTTTGTGTCCACCGCCACATCATGACACAAACCAGATGAAAGAGCCCATCTTTAAACATTTAATGTGTAATTAAACAACAAAGGTGACAAATTTTATGAAATAGTTCACACTCTAATAAATATTTCTTGTATTTAACATATTTCAGGTAAGTGAACATGCAATGAAATAGATCCTGTCCTAGAATTTTATGCAATTGAACATTACGGGTAACAAGTGATGATCATCTGAAGTAATGCATTTTATGAATATTTTTTAAAATATAATTTTGGTTAAAAAATAAAAAGTCAAAATGGGGAAAAAAATTGACTACAGAAATAGCTAAAAAAAATATAAAGTGTTTAAATTTAATAAAGGTGAGTGTGCCTCATCTATACAGTCTTAATGGGACACGATTTGGAAGCTACTGAAGAAAACATTTAATGTTAAAATTATTTAAATAATTGAATATGACATAAAATTTTAATAGAGGATAGTGTGCCTCGTGTAATAGCATAGCAATAGCACTTTTTTGTATCAGTTGGTCACAAGACAAAGTCTTTATTTACAGGAGTGTTTGGAAATTGACTGTCCCTATGTGAAACTCCGAGCGCTTGAGGAGGGACCAGTAAAGAACAGCTGGCCGGAATTAGCGTTCATAAATCGGATCAACCTTGAGCTGAACGTCCCTTACTCGGCGGAGCGCGGGATATCCAGTATCCAACTTGAAAACAACTTCACTGCGGTCGGTAACACAATGAAAACACCGGTGTTCTGAATAGTTTGTTTTGGTCTGTGGACACCAAAAATGGCGCCGAGCGACGTAAACGTCATACGCTGTGACGTCAGCTCCAAAGCTCTATTTCACATAAACATGTTCGCATGAGGTGGCTTTCAGCTTTTCCAAAAGAAAAAATGTATGCACTAAAGTTCAAACCTAAAGTTCGCAGAAGAAAGACTCTGAAATATGTGGTCCATGCTAGTTTGCAACTTCTACTTCCTGTGTTTTACTCCCATATGTCGCTGACATTATGCTTCATGTAGCCTGGCTGATTTGCTTTAAATCAGTAAAACACCTAACTCACATTTTCTTTTTCTTTTTTTTCTGACATTTTGAAAGTTTCCTCTGAAGTCTCAAGACAGTTGAATGGAAACATAGCGAGTGTGTGGCCACTTCACATTCCAAGTTAAGAAAAAAAAAAAAAAACACCAATTGACAGAATAAACATATTAAAAGACCTAGGGCGGGGATGCAATTGACGCAATTCAGCACTATTGCTTTCATATACCTATTCGGTCTATAGTGTGCGACATACTAAACATCTATGTTTACAATTATCCAGGATCTTCTTTGCCTCTCCTAAGCACCAACTGCTCATATGAATACTGATCTGCACACCAAACAACCTTCGCTGCAGCTTAAACCAAACATCTTAGCCTTGATCTTATAATTAATGTTTCACTGGTCTGATTTTGCACTGTCTGCTCCATTCTGCTGCCCTATCTTTTGACGGTGTGGGTGGAAGGCATTGACTGAGTTTGACAATTATGTCTGCAAATAATAGAAGAAGTCTAATGCTCCTTTACAACTCAAGGTTAATAGAGTCACAGTCAATGGACGATTTATAGAGATTGTTGTTCACCTCTCAGTTTTATTATTTTTCAATAGACACTTGTGATGGAGTACTGAGTAGGAGGAACTCCTTCAGTGTCAGTGGACATGATTTAGTTGAACAAAGCAAACAGCCCACAGTAAGCTGAGGGTTCTGGGCAGGTGGGTTATGGGGGTGTAGGCGTCAGGTTGTCATGTTTTGTTGATTTACTTTTATGACCCAAATATGTGACTGACGATCAATGCAGAGGCTGGGGAAAGGAGAATTACAGGAGAATCTAATGGTGTTTAATGGCTTCAGATGGGCAAGTAAAGAGAGGTTTATTTGTCTTACTTTGTAGCAGAGATGCAGCCAGCATGAAAGGGAGGCTGATGATCTTGAGATGTCACAAAAGACACATGGAAAGACAAGTGGAACATGGGATAGAGCTGCATGACAGTAGGAAGCTTCAAACAGATAGCTGTTTAGGTTGATGGAGACATGGGTCCACTGGAGATATAGGTCCATTGGAGACATGGGTCCATTGGAGACATAGGTCCATTGGAGACATAGGTCCATTGGAGACATAGGCTCATTGGAGACATGGGTCCATTGGAGACATAGGTCCATTGGAGACATGGGTCCATTGGAGACATGGGTCCATTGGAGACATGGCTCATTGGAGACATAAGTCCATTGGAGACATAGGTTCATTGGAGACATGGGTCCATTGGACAACTCTGGTGCGGATTAACTTGTATTCTGGTTGAGTGTTGAGAATGTTGTCTGACTAGGAACCGACTTGTTGGTCTGAGGAATGCTAAGGTGGGGGGTTGAGTTGGGTTCCAGGTTTTAGAATCAAAGGCACAAGAAGACAGGGTGTACTTTCCTTAGAAGATAACATTAGGTGGGCCAAACTACAGAATGTAGGAGAGTATCGGTGGTCTATTTGTTCTGTGGTGTTGATGAGATTATGAACTGGAGGCCAGCAAGAGATTGGAAATAGAGTTGAAAATAGACACACATAAACCACACGATTACCTCATCTAAAGCATCCTTAAAGACACAGGACAGAATGAGATTCCCATTCTAGGCCAGTTCATAAAAAAAGCTACAACCTGTTGTTTGCTGACTGGTCTTTCTTTATTCTCTGCTAGACTTATTTCACTGCTCCATCTTTTATGCAATTCATTTTATCCTTTTTGGTCCCGGCTTCCTTAACCTTGTTTTCTCTGCCACTCATTTTTTTCTCCTCTCACCCATCCACCCTGTAGGCCTCCATCATCCACTGTTGACAATGAAAGTGTACCACGCGCCCCGATAGCACATCTGGGTTTCACTTTGTGTTTCTCCTCCAACCATTCATCCTTATCATCCACACCTCCCTCCCCTGGCCCCAGTACCTTCATCCCTCTTCTTTTTGCAGCTGTCTTTTTTCACCTCTCCCTCTTGCCCAGACAACCCTGTGGTTGCCAGGGCTCCTTAGCAACAGCCCCACGAGGCAAAGGATAGATGAAGAAGGTAGGCGAGGGAACAAAGGCGTCGAAGGGAGGGGTAAGAAGGGGTGAAGATGAGGATGAGGAGAAGGTGGTAAGGGGGAGACTAAGCATAGCAGCAGAACGAGGCTAGAGATATGGATTAGCGATACAAAATTCATGGCATGTGAGATGTGATGTGTCTCACTCTTCAGTCAGGTCAAGAACTGCATAAAGTGTTTTTGATCATGCATGTGCTTGCATTATGTACGGGATTTAGGAATTAATTCTATGGCAGACAACCTCCTCTCGTTTATTTGAAACGCGTGTTTCTACTTCGCATTCGGACTTGAGATTAAAAAATCGCCTGATTGTAAAGTCAAACACAGGGTATGAAATTCAATCAGAATGCCATGTAAGCTCCCAAGTGACTTATTTTAAAGGGTGAATGAATAAACATGAACCTTGCATCCAAAAGAGACCTGGCATAAAAATGGCCCTTTTGTGCTGAAACACCGGGAAAAAAAAACAACATATTTTCAAGCAGTGCCCTTCATTCTGACTAGAGAAGTTTATGGTAAGAGAAGTACAGACAAGGAAGTGAGGTCTATGAAAGAAAATAAACCAGTGGTAACCAGCTCCTGTTCTTAAATTTGAGAAATCTCTTGCAAAAGGTCAGTTCAAGCAGATTTCATCATGTGATCTCTAGTGCCAATATCACAAAATTAAAACATTGACAAAGGGTTTCTGCAGGCTTTTAAGATATTTTAATATTAATATTTTCTCCGGTCTTTAGGTCTTAATATTTTATTTTAAGACCACATTTTATGAAATTTAAGACGTGTTTCATGACAGGGATGTACAAAAAAAAAAATCCAATGTTATGTATATATTTGTAAGAATGGAAAATTATCGAGGAAGAAATGCCATTACTGGTGAGATTTTTATTTACTTATTTATTTAATTTCCTTTTGCCAAAAACTCACTGAGAACCAGATCTCATTTCTGTGTGAGCAATAAAATCTGAAACACTCAAGATTAATTACATCTTATCACATTCTTACTTTTGTATTAGATATTAGTCATAATTCTTTTCGTTCCATGTTCTACTCCCTTTCCTTACTCCTTCTTAGATGCCTTTCCCTTTGTAGTAACAACTGTGTTGAAATAAAATTCATCAAAAGTCAGACTGGTGCTTGACCACCATGTTTAGTATCCACTAAGCCTGCGCAGGTCAGAGTTTGAGTCTCACTAAATGATGCTCCTAGGTCAGTGCTAGAAGTCCTAGGAGCTAAAGCTAAAGCTGGGGAGCGTTAGCCACTCCAGCAGATTAAAGCTGTGACATTTCCATGGCTATTGACAGCAGCTTTGGGCTGCATTTGGCTCTTTACAGCCTTAACCCCTACAATACCAAGCTTCTTAGCACCAAATGAATGTAGAATCTCATGGAATGGCAACAGAAATGAGCCAGTGGTTGAAGACGAGCGCTGTCCAGCCAACCGGCAATAAATGTGCACTTTGGCTAGCTAGCAAGCCGCTGGTTAGTGGTAGCCTCAACAAGTCGTAGAACACAACGAAGATATCTGCACGTGATTCAAATTTTTGTTTGACAGCAATGTCTCACAGGAAAAAACTAAACAAAAACAAAACTACATCAAATATAAGAGAATAAATAGTCCTGTCACATCAAAATTTTAAGTATTTGAGTTAAACATACAGACACTTTGAAGAGTCAAACTCAAGATGACTGAGATAAAACCTGTCTTTGCTGGTATTATTTAGGCCTATGTGCATTGCGTTACGCGTTTAGGGTCATGTTGTAATGACTCAACTAAGGTATCTCACAAAAGCGTAAGTTTGTGGAAGCACCCAAGTTACCTTAGCTTTTCATTCCCAGGGCTTTAAATCCTGCTGTTGTGACTCGGAGGTGGAAACTCTTCAGAACTGTATCTTGAGCATTTGGAGAAGCTCTCTGCTATTTACGTTGTTGCTTCTTGCACCTCGGTGGCATCTCACTGCAGAAAAATATCCAACACAAATACACAAAAATGGGGTTATGAAATATACTACAGTATATTTAATGTAATATGAAAACTCTTAGGCCTGATTATAGCAAATATATTTCTGTGGAGATAGAAAACTTTAAAAAGGAAATGCACTGGAATGAAGTAATTGTAAACATTCACTGTTTTTCATATTCAAGGAAATTCCAATCACAGTCATCATAGTAAAATCAAAAGGAAAAACTTCTATAGGATGTAAGTATACATTAACATACAATATGTTTGTTGCTGAAATCCATAATCCAACAGCTTAAACAGTAAAATTATTAGGTGTGTCAGAAGATCACCTAATGATTAGTCAAATACATGCCTGGGAAACAGAAGTAGCCATAAATTAGCTTAAAGCTGCCTGCAGGGGGCAGCATAACAGGAAAAACTGCGTCTAAAGAGCTACGAGGAAATCTGTTGCCGGGATACCACAAGATTTTTTTCCACAGATAGATTGGGGGCGAGTACGATGTTTTTATCCATCCATTTTCTTGCACCCTTGTCCCTTACTGGGGTCAGGAGGGTTGCTGGTGCCCATCTCCAGCTAACGTTTCGGGCGAGAGGCAGGGTCACCCTGGACAGGTCGCCAGTCTGTCGCAGGGCAACACAGAGACACACAGGACACACAACCATGCACACACACACTCACACCTAGGGACAATTTAGAGAGGCCAATTAACCCCACAGTCATGTTTTTGGACTGTGGGAGGAAACCGGAGTACCCAGAGAAAACCCACGCATGCACAGGGAGAACATGCAAACTCCATGCAGAAAGACTGGGAATTGAACTCAGAACCTTCTTGCTGCAAGGCAATAGCTCTACCAACTGCACCACTGTGCAGCCCACAATGTTTTTAATACGTTTTAATATGTTTGAAACATATCAGCAGGTTATGTTTCCATAACATAACTTGTTATGGAAACAGGTGTGTGTATGTGTGTGCCGCATGAAGATTAAGCTGACAGAGCAGCTGTACAGACGGCTGTCCACTGGAGGCCCGGATTGGTATCTTCTTATTTGTTGTCATTCTGAATATTAATTTGGCTGGTGAGATAATTTTTCAGCAGAAAAATTTGTGTTCTGTAACTCTTTCTGTTCTCACACTTTATTATTATACCAAAATTTTTTGTAACCAATACATTCTATCAAAACCAACATATTTGCGTTCCCCAGAGCGGAGGCAGTGTTTACTGCATGCTTCTGAACTCTGTCCTTTATAACGACAAATCTAACAGGAATGAGCTAGAAGGGATCATTATCCTTGATCGTTTATTATAATAGTGGTTGTTTTAATAGGACTGAATGAAGTAACTGTAAACCGATTTGCAGGATAGCAGCAACTAATGAGCCACTTTGCTCAACGTGGATTTATGGCACAAAACTGAAATCAGTTTCAACATAGAAAACAGACGGTCCTGTTTCAGCATGCCAAGGTGTGACAGATATTGATTGGTGTATTCACACTGTTCTCTTGTGCTCACGTGAAATTTGGCAGCACGATTTTTGAAGGATTTCCAGCAAAACAAAACATGTGAGCAAGCTGAAAAACATTTTTTGTTTATGGTTAGTAATTAAAAAAAATTCACAATCTTTGTATTTGTATTTGTATTCTTTTTTTGGGCAAAAATAGCTGGGACAAGACCTGTCAGGGTAGAGGTACAGTTTAACTCAGAGCTGTGATATTTGTGATATATTTATCAAAAGTAACTTTAAGAGAAAAGGGAAGAGCTTAAAACCACTGAGAAAAAGAAAAAAGAAAAAAAAACTGACTTTAATTTCAGAATTCTGATTTTTTTTTTTTTTTCTGTGAATTTTTTAAGTGACTAATCCTCTCCTTTAAAAGGGGGCCCTATTTACAAACGAGAGCAATATTACAGAAATGTCTTGTTTTAGCTTCTTCTCTTTGTTTACTTGAGTGCGGTTCTAAAACCATATCAACTGGGCCTCAGTTGGCAGCTCTGGATCGTCTCCCTGGAGGCTAAAACAATAAAAGCCATTTTGTGATTTCCTGGGTTGTCCTAAAGAGACACACAAGCACACGCACACACACGCACACACAAACATGCTTGTCATTCCCAATTTGTCTGCCATAATTACACCATTACCAAATTTCATTTTCTACCCTCTTCTCTCAAAATAACATTATGTGCATTAACACATGTCTGCTCACCAATAGGGACACAGTTAATGTCTCTCTGTTCATTTATTATGTAGAACGATACGACACATCTCTTATCTTCCCTTTACGTTCAAAATCTCAGACGGCCTCGGATCAATGTCAGATATTTAGTTTTTAATTCCCTCAACACGCAAGTTTCATTTGAGGAAGACAGTGAACCTTTAAAAAGTTGCATTGTTCACTTTTTTTCTAAATGAATTTAGCTGTGGATAGAAACCATGGCTCGGTGGGTAGAGAAGTTGTCTTGGAATCTGACGGTTATGAGTTTGATCACAGATTTCTCTGTTGCCACTTGATGATATCTGGCTGGGAAAGGCCTTGTGTTCATTTGTACCAGTAAATAACTGGATAACTCATAAACTTTCTTTAGAAAGGGACAATGTACAGCTCAAATACCAATATCACCATTCAATGCGCTGCACCAGATTATCTGCAGTCCCTTGACAGGTTACGAAAATAGATATAGAATATTTAATAAAATAAAATCGGATACATAAAGCTGCATTTTGCTTTTTAATCACATTGCACTCCTCCAGGTGCTGAAATTAGTTAAATTAGTGGAACAATGACTGACAATAACAGGAAGATTTGGCTGGCAATCAAATTAATTAATAATTAATATGGATGTGATCATATTTTAAAGTTTAAAATTTAGATGCCGATTCCTAAATCTATTAAAAACACGTAGAATAAGTCAGATAGATATAAAAAAAATTTCCTTTGATAGAATGACATATTTTGGGTAAATTATTCATAAATGATTTAACTTGGTTATCAATTTCTTGGTCACTTTATATGTAAACAAGCAGCGACCCAGCAGTCAGCAGCTTGAGGCCGGGCTGGTCAGTAGTTTAAGGAAACCTTTTACGAGTGAGTGACACAACAGCCAATGGCAAGCTGAGCCTGGAGCCGAAACAATCAAGACGGTCACTCAGTGGAAGAAACCGCTGGAGCAAGTTAAGCGCTTAAATAGCTCATTTAGACTGGGGTCAGGAGGAAATTATGACACATACTGAGAAGAGCCACAAGCATGTGCTGCTAGAGCTGGTCTTTTATCAGGTGCAGTAGGATCTCAGCCCTTCTGTTAGGATCTTTGGTTGTTTTATGGTTTGATTTGATTCTAATTTCATTATTAGTTTGTGCTAGTTTCTTATTTTGATTAGATCAGTCTTGTTCCTGTTTTTCTTTAGTTCAGTTCTTTCTTAGTGATTCTAGTTTATCATGTTTATCTCTTGTGGCTAGCTATTTTTACTTACTCTAGTAAGCAACTCTCCCTCTCTCTCTTTGTCTCTCTCTTTCTTTCTCTTCACTCTGTCTCTGGTTTCTACCTTCACACCTGCAACACATTAGCTAATCAGCCTAGGTCCATTGTTTCAGCATTCAACCTCCCAGTACTTAAGCACGTCTTTCTCAGTCACTCCTCGCTGGTTCCTCCTGTTACTTCCCTGTTTCACCCCATGTACCCCCTGTGTTTTCTTGTTGGCTTTTTTCATTGTGGTTTACTTTTTGTTCTGTTCTGGCTCCCTGTGGTTTTTGAAAGTGAAAGTTTTTATTTTCATCATTTTCATTAAATCTTCAAAGTTCACTTGACGTCTATGGATCCACTGTAAACTTTCACACCGCCACACATCATGCCACCTACATCTGCACAACTCCAAATATCACAATGTTAAATTGTACAACTTAATTTAGCTTCACTTCTTGCAGAAAAATCTATATTATGACACAGCAGGCATGCTTTGTTTTATTTTAAAAGAAAGTGTTAAAAACTATTAATGAAAAGTGTTGTTTGATGCTTAAAATATTCACACCTCTCGCAGACATTTTGGTCTTTCCATCCATCCATCCATCCATCCATCCATCCATCCATCCATCCATCCATCCATCCATCCATCCATCCATCCATCCATCCATCCATCCATCCATCCATCCATCCATCCATCCATCCATTTTCTGCAGCTTATCCGGGGTCGGGTCGCAGGGGCAGCAACTTCAGAAGGGAGGCCCAGACTTCCCTCTCCCTAGCCACTTCTTCCAGCTCCTCCGGGGGAACCCCAAAGCGTTCCCAGGCCAGTCGAGAGACATAGTCCCTCCAGCATGTCCTGGATCTTCCCCGAGGCCTCCTCCCGGTGGGACGTGCCTGGAACACCTCACCAGTGAGTCGTCCAGGAGGCATCCTTACCAGATGCCCGAGCCACCTCAACTGGCTCCTCTCGACGTGGAGGAGCAGCAGCTCTACTCTGAGTCCCTCCCGGATGACCGAGCTTCTCACCCTATCTCTAAGGGAGAGCCCAGCCACCTTGCGGAGGAAACCCAATTCAGCCGCTTGTACCTGTGAACTCGTTCTTTCGGTCATGACCCAAAGCTCATGACCATAGATGAGGGTGGGAACGTAGATCGACCGGTAAATCGAGAGCTTCGCTTTTTGACTCAGCTCTCTCTTCACCACGACGGACCGGTACAGCGCCCGCTTCACAGTAGACGCTGCCCCAATCCACCTGTCGATCTCCCGCTCCTTTCTTCCCTCATTCGTGAACAAGATCCCCAGATACTTAAACTCCTCCACTTGAGGCAGGACGACCCCCCTGACCCGGAGAAGGCACTCTACCCTTTTCCGGCTCAAGACCATGGCCTCGGATTTGGAGGCACTGAGCCTCATCGCGGCCGCTTTACACTTGGCCGCGAACCGCTCCAGCGAGAGCTGCAGATCACGATCTGATGAAGCCAAAAGGACCACATCATCCGCAAAAAGCAGAGATGTGATCCTAAGGCCACCAAAACGGATCCCCTCAACACCTCGGCTGCGCCTAGAAATTATGTCCGTGAAAGTAATGAATAGAATCGGTGACAAAGGGCAGCCTTGGCGGAGTCCAACTCTCACCGGAAACGAGCCCGACTTACTGCCGGCAATGCGGACCAGACTCTGACACCGGTCATACAGGGACCTGACAGCCCGTATCAAAGGGCCCGGTACCCCATACTCCCGGAGAACCCCCGACAAGACCCCCTGGGGACACGGTCGAACGCCTTCTCCAAGTCCACAAAACACATGTAGACTGGTTGGGCGAACTCCCATGCATCCTCCAGGACCCTGCTGGTCTTTTCATTTGACCAAAATGTTTCTTCTAACTGAAGGTAACACAAATGTTCTGGAACGGTTCCACCCTCTCTTGAATTGAATGTGACAGCAAATCTGAGGGTATAACTAATCATAGAGTGATAAAGACTTTATAAAATCATTTTCTTATTTCTTAAGTGAAAACTAACAGTTTTATTTTAAAAGTCACTCAGCAATTAGGAAGTGAATACTGTGGCTACGCAAACATCTGTTATTCAGGCATCCTTTAATTTAAATGTTGATATAAATTTTATTTGTTTTATTTATTTATTTATATTTATTTATTTATTTTTGCAAAACCAATACAACCAGAGGATAAATTTTATTTCCACTGTGACTAAATGATGGCATTTCAGAAATTATTTACACCTTTCTCAATAATCAGTGGGATCATTTCCATATGGATCAAATTATTTAAAACCTTCACTCTTAATTATATTCCCAGAAGATCCACAGAACTGGCGCTTGGTTCCTGCTGCATCCACGCTTTCTGTCGTTTAAATATTCTGCAGATGAGGCTAATTAGACACACACACATGCGCGCGCGCACACACCCACCCACGCACACACACACTCACACATACGTCTATCGTTGCAGAGACTTTCCATCAATCTGACCCTATCCATAACCATTACCAGTATGACTAACCCTAAACAAGGGTCATACCTACATTTCAATCGATCCAGTTACCAAACAGTAAAATATGTTCAACTGAATTATTCAAAGTAGATTAAAAGGTTTCCATCAAGTCATTTACCTGCAGAATTCACTCCTCCTGGACGAACACGTAGGAACAATCACTTTAGTTGTGTCCCTCATCCCAAGCATATGCACGTAGCGACAGTGGAGAGGAAAAACTCCCCTTTAACAGGAGGAAACCTCCAGCAGAACCAGAACCAGAACCTGGCTCAGAACTAGCAGCCATCTGCCACAACTGACTGGAGGTTTGAGCCAATAAACCCAATAGACTGCTTCAGAGGATTTGAAACCACTGCTTGACAGAGGGGCTACTTTTTGTCCTAAAATGTCACAGTACTACAACTTCGTACTTGTCAAAATTATTTACCTGAAGAAAGACTTCAACTTCAACGTGTTTCCTTTCCTAAAAGTCGAAACGTGACAAACATCAGAGGCATCGATTTGAGCGCAGTTCATTTGTGGGCTGATCACAGATGGATAATTTGTTCTGATCTTTTCCCTTTGGCCATGGAGAGAGGGGGTGGATGGGGGCAGAGGAAGGGGGATGGGACGCTCATGTCTGAGACCTCTTGCTATCAAATATTTGCTGTGAAAGCGTCGTCACTGTCCATTAGCGTTCCCCTCTCTCTCTCTCTTTCAGTTTTCTGGGTGCATTAACCTCCTCTCCACAACGCTCCCAAACAAAGGAAGGACTGTATTTCACAATGAGAATGTTTGCATGCGTGTGTGTGTGTGTGTGTGTGTGTGTGCGTGTGTGTGTGTGTGTGTGTGTGTGTGCGTGTGTGTATGCATGCGTGTTTGCGTGTATTCAGTTTTCTGCCATTTCCACAGAATATCCACCGTGTTGAAACGCTTAGCAAACACCTGTCTACATCACAATACTACTGCGTACACCTGACCCAGTGACACAAAACACATCGTGCGCATTCATGCCGTAATCCTCCCACAGGCGAATGAAGCCTCTCAGAATACACACACTCACACTCTTAATAAAAAGGCCTTTTTAAGTACAGGGTTCCTAATAACTTCAGCTCTCATTTGAACACCAAACATTCCTGGCCTCAAATTGAACCACAGTGCAGAATCAGCTCCACAAAAGACCTGAATGGTCCAATATGAATCATGACACAACTTCAGTATCAGTGTTAAAAGAACGATATGCAGCCACCGACAGTGCTGCTGACTAAACTATTATACCACACACACTCAGACAGACTGCACTCTCTTGAGCTGTTTAAGTGCTTCAGCTCATTTCTCACAGAAATGTCTTTGTACATTTAGGAAACTGGTCCTTGAAATCTTTTTCCTTAAACTCCAAAGTACCAAAAAAAGGTTAAATTTTACGTCTCAAACATTTCAAGCAACGCATGCAAACTCCACATGGTGACCAAAAGTAGAGAAAAAGTCTTTAGTTTTCCAGCTATGCTGATGTCACACCTCTCTGTACTGCTGACAAAAAGCCACTAATGCACAAATTACCTGCATTTCAGGTAATTACATTTCAGATAAGTTCACACAGAACAAACTAAGGTTCTAGTTATTGGCACAAACCCCCAGATGGCACATCTTCAAACATCGACGAGGAATCAAAAACAGAAAAGAATGTATTTTGTCTTCTAGAGAATATTGCAATAGGTTGGCCCGTTCTCTCTCAGTCCAGTGACATTAGCATATGCTGTTACAACCCTGGAAAATAATTACTTTAATGCTGTTTAATGCTTCAGTCTTCCTGAGAAGACCACATCTTCAAAATGTAGCTGCAAGAATTCTGACGCAGACCAGGAAGCGATCTGGCATCACAGCAGAGCGTGAGTCTTTGCAGGGCCAGCTGTGGCATTTCCAATTGTTTTTATGGAACACTTATTGGTTTTTAAAATTGTTAAAGGTATTAGTTCACCCTATTCATCAGATTTGCTTCTCTCCTGCAGGCCACCTGACCCCGCAGGCCTTCTGTTAGTCATTTTCATTTTCTCATTACGCTCCTCACCTTGGGAGCAGCCTTCCTGATGCCTGGCTGCTGACCGAGGTGATCGTTTGAGAAACTTCTCGGTTCAGCCAGGGTTTTAGTTGGATTTTAATACATAGTCTTTTTATTCATTTACATTTTATTATTTCCATTTAATTTCATATTTGAATTATTATTATTATTATTATTATTATTATTATTATTATTATTATTATTAGTATTATTATTATTACTATCCATTTGATTAGAGTACACTTGTCATTATTTTCGATTTTATCTTAGAGGGATTTTTTTTTCATTTGTTTTTATGATATTTACGAAAAGGCTTTTAGTATTTTTTGTTTTATTGATTTATTTTCATGTCATAATAATTTAATGTCCTTAATTAAATTATGTCTTTTTCTCTTAATTTCATTATTCCTGGTGTGATTGCATGTTTATCTGTGTGTTTTTAAACAGTAAAGAGAATTTTCTGTTGTCATTTGTATGAAAAGAGCTCTGCAAATAACATTTAACTGAACGCATAAATGTTTTTTTTTTTTTCATTCTTTACATGTTCTGTCAGGCACTGTAAAGAGAGAAAGCTAATAAGAGCTGATAAATGTGTCCAGCTGTCCAGGGGGAATGTCTCACACCACACACACACACGCATACAGGCGCGCACACACACAAATGCCCAACTGACCCCTCAAAAAAACACAGAGTTACATAAATTGTTTGAGATGTATTAATATTCTGTCTGATCAGGAAAGTGTCACACAGGATGTCTCTTAATGACCTCAAATAGGTCAAAGGTCAAAGTAAAGCACTCAAGGTTTCCCTGCTGGAGACCACTGGGGGGAACAGATGTAGTTCTCGGAGTGATAAACAGCTGATCACTGAAAAGCAGTCAGGCCTGAACGCTGAGAGGCCAGTGATAAAGAGAAAAGAGAAAAGACATCTACCAACAACAGCAACAAAAGCACATGATCATAGAGAGAAATTAGACTTTTGATTCCTGTTTCAAACACACACTGAAAGATCTGAATGAATCTTTACACCTGGGTTCAGACATTTTTATCAGAAAACGAACAGAGCTCAAACGTCGTCATATTAGCTAATGAGCTGAGCCATGTTCTATGTGGGGCTGTTTGCAAAAATTAACAGCGATAATTTGGGTATTTTAGCCTCCCATAGGTGGAAAATATATGGGAGTTAATTTTCAAAGTCATGTATATTTTTTATATAAATGTCACAGTTTCAAACTAAATATTGAGAAAGAAAGCTAAATGTTGATCTTACAAACTAAATGTTCACCTCTAAACTAAATACTCAGCAACTAAATATTAAGTTTGCAAACAAAATATGCATCATGTTCAGAGCTAACTTAATATTAAGCTAGCTAACGCTAACCTAACTAAACATTTAGTTTGGAGTCAAATATTTTGTTAAAAAACTGAATATTTAGCTTACTAATTAACTATTTGGTTTGAAACTGTGGCATCCATTAATAAATCAATAATATGGAGAAAATATGCCTTCAAAAATGAACCTCCATTTTTGTTTCCCATTATAAATATAAATTACTGCTGTTAAGTTTTGACTGTGTAGTTTTACACTAAGTACCCAGTGGTGTTCGCGCGATGCTCAGTCCTCAAAACTACAAAGGCTTGTTTAAAATGCAGCAACTTTGTGTTGTTTGAACCAACTGGACAACAAATGGACTTAGTGCAGCATCCAGATATCACACCTTACCAGCGCTGCACATCCGGCGTCTCCGCCGAGAGGATGGGGAGTATCAAAATATGCAAGCGAAGCAGATCTGAACTGGATGCATCCGTTTGCAGAGCGGGAGTTCAATGACATGCAGCACAGTAACTTCAAGAGCCACCAAGCTAACCACAGAGAATCACACTACAACCAATAGGTAGTAAACAGGCAGTTTTATCCTCAGTGAAAACTTGATTTACATCATTTTTGTTGTTGTAAATTTTTAATCTCAGTGATTTTTTATTTGAAATTTAGGTAAGTATTGAAATTGTTCAATACCATATTTTAATTTATTTGTTTATTTATTCTTCGTGGTTCATGTCTCCAGGTAAGAACATCCGCCATGCTCATTTCATCCACTGTTTACATCTGACTGATGTGCAAAACTGTGTGTCTTTCACAGAATGACATAAAGTCAATATGACAGGCTCAAATTCAAACAAGCATCAGATATAATCTGATTCAGGAGCACGTGTTTAAAAAGTCTGATCTTAAAAATGATGATTTCCTGTGATATGTGGGTTAAAAATAAGACAAGCTAGTAAGATTTAAAAAAGAACACAAAAAAAACTGGAACTGAGGAACAAAGCCAGAAAAAGCATAAATTGTCAGGCAGAATTAAAGCAATCATAACTGATGACCTGTGTGTTGGGCGAAGCATGGGCAGGAGCTTTTTTTTTTTTTTTTTTTTTTGCTTTCTCTCTATTCCACATTCTGCAATCCAAATAAGGACGTCATATAACAAAGACAAACATTAGATAACACAAGAATTATTGTTTATAATAAGGTAGCAAAAAAACAACCTTAAAAAGTAAGACATACAGTACAGCAACACCATACAGAACCAGAGATGAGTCTGTTTGATGCAACAGAGATTTCCCAAGTCACCTCCTCTCCAGCTTCAGGCAGGTAAACAGTGATGAGATGGAAGATGTGGTGGAAAAGGAGGACAAAGGTTGTGAGAAATGGAAACTGAGGGAATAGAGTTCACTCTGTTTGATTCCAGTCGGACTGTGGTTTTTACAAACAGCGGAGCGAAGAACAAAGAACTGCATATCAGCATTTTATAATGCAAACTGAGCTGAGTGCTGTGTTAATTATTATTGTTTTGTGATTTTTTTTTTTCTGGAGAAAACTGTCAAACTCAATTACCTTACAGAGTGAAGTGGTATATAATCCTTGCATGGGCTTCGCTGAACCACACACAGTCTGCACGTGTTTCAGAGCCTCTGTCAGAGCAGCTTTCACGTAGAGGTGCTTGGTCACCGCTTTGTAGATCCTTGTGTGTCAATCCTTCAGCATACAGGGGAGAGGAAAAAAAAAGAGCAAACACAAAGACTTGAGGTTCTGTCAGCTGAATTCAGAGCTGGGAGACAGAGCAGCAGCAGACGCTCCAGAAATAAAGGAAGGAAAAAGTCTTCTTTTATAGCATTTAATCTGTTTTCCTTTGCCCCCCACAACTCACTCTGTTCCTTTTCCTTTCTCTGAGCTCTCACTGTGTCAGAACGTTACTCTCTCTCCGACACACACTTACACACTGATTCTCCATCTGTCACCGCCTCCTCTTCGTCACCACTCCCCCTCATACATTATTAATGCGTCTCAGACTCACGCTCCACTGCTATCACACACGCACGCACACGCATGCACGCATACACACACACACGCGCACACACACACAAACACACACACGTGCATTTACATTACAAAATATAGACAAATGCACTACATGTTCATGAAAGTCAGATGTGGCGGCAAACGGTTCCAGCCAAAATGTTGAAGATACAAAGGTGAAACGAAAACTTTGTGATGCAATCATAAAAAATTTTTTAAAAATCAGCATGTCCTATGATATATTTAGGACTCTTTTCCAGAATACACACACATGCAAATATCAGTTGGCACATTGGGGACAATGTGGGCATTACACCACCAACCCCAGCCCTCTGGCTAGTCTCCACCAGTCAGAGAGGTGAGTTTTTATGGAAACTGTTCAAAAGATGCCAGCAGGCTCATTAGTTAGGATTGTAAACTGGTTGCATGGCTGGTTGGGTCATTATCCTATTGGTTGTTGTCCTTAGGGGGGGCGAAGAAATTTGATTAAAATTGCATTTTCACTTGATAATGACAAACTCTGATGAAACATTAAAAACAGAGATTGCGATTGTCAAATTTGTTGTTCTATACAAAAAAATGCTAATAATGGTGAATGACATTACCATTATTTGGTAATGTCATTACCAAATAATGACATTACCAAATAGTAATAGTGGAGTAGTTCTACCTCTAGAGGTAGAACTACTCCACTGGATGTAGCTGGTGTATGGAAGAAGTGTGGTGCATGTGCATGTGTGTATAGGCATGTGTGCGTGTGCGTGTGTATGCGTGTGTGCGTGCGTGTGTGTGTGTGTGTATGCGTGCGTGTGTGTGTGTGTGTGTGTATGCGTGTGTGTGTGCGTGTGATAAGTTGTATTTTGAACAGAATTTGTTTGTTGGGCTCCAACCATATGTAGTGAAAGATTTGTTAGTCGAAGAAACGGCATGAATTTCTAAACACATATGTTTAATAGATACTTTTACCATTGATGCACAAAGTAACACGAAA
Organism: Poecilia reticulata; assembly: GCF_904066995.2. Taxonomy (NCBI): domain Eukaryota; kingdom Metazoa; phylum Chordata; class Actinopteri; order Cyprinodontiformes; family Poeciliidae; genus Poecilia; species Poecilia reticulata. The sequence goes on from NC_088834.1 coordinate 32,278,617, forward strand.
TGCTGTGATGACATTTGAAGTCCACCCTGTCCGTACCTGCAGATCTCAGCTGATTGGTCGGTGGTTGGCTTCTCTAGTAACTAGAAGAGCTGGGCTCCTCCCACTGGGTTCACGGTCAGACCTCGCCTCAAATAGAGGATGAATCTGGAGGTCAGGGAGCGACCACAGCCATCTATGGAGAACTGAAATACTTGAGATCCTCTCTAAAATGCGTATAACGTTTTAATAGTTAAAATACCAAATATATGCTAATATGCATTAATACAAACATTAGAAACTGTCTTGGTACCACAGATTTAGCCTGGTTATTCCCTTCCGGTGCAATTCTGCACGATTCTCATCTCCCTTGGATTTCTCCCATTGAGCTTGATTTCTCAGGTTGAATTTCAATTACGCCAATCAGTGAACAGAATCCATTCAGTCCATGTTGGCCACGCTTCCAAATATTGAGCCATTTAAAGTCACAGGCAAACTTTAGACACTGATTGCAGTTTCCCAACCAATCTTTAAATTTCGATTTTGGCCGATACTAATTTTTTTGTCTGAAATGTTGCTAAATACAGCAAGAAAGTTGCTGAGCTGGCAACAGTGGGGCGACTGTTATTAACAGCAAATGTACAGACATGACCTGGTGGGCGGGGCTAACAGTCAAACCTCTGAGGGGAGAACAGAAGAGGACAGTGGTTGATTTTTAGACCTTTGCTGAGGTAGATAAGATCGCAGGATAAGATCGGTTTCACATGCAAGTATCACCCAATCTCCAAACTCCCCAAATTAAGGAAATCTGTGCCGATAATCTGCTTTGCCAATAAATTGATGCCCGTTTACTTCTTAATAGCCGAGGATCCATACGGTCTGTTCGAAAGAAAGCATGAAACAAGCGGCTGGTTTCTACCAGGCTAACACAGAAGTTAACAACCACAGCCTTCCTTCTTTCCACTCTTGTAGATGCAGCCAATCAGCATCGAGAAAAATGAATGGCAGCACTACCAATGGTGTGTCAAGCAGCATGTTTTTCAGCTTCCCAAGCTGCATTTCCTTTCAAATATTTAAGAACGGAAAAAAATAAATCTGTGTGTAGGTGAAGTATTTTAGAGTAACGTTCCACAGAAAAATCTGTGAGTAAATGACTCTGCAAATACACCAGGAAGGAGTGGGAGTCCATTCACGACATACTTTAATCAAGCGACTTTTTCAGATCAAATTAAATTACGTGTAAAAAATAAAATTCACATTCTATTCTCGCGCATTGGTTTCTACACATTAGCATAGCATTTTGTACTAAAAGGTTTCTTTAAACACACACATCATTCATGCACAAAGAGAATTCTTTTATGCGAGAAAACCAATCATGCATTAATGCCAATGTAACACATGCACATACACTGAAATCACACACACACGCAAGGCACACACACAGAGTTATCCATGCATTCAGTGGAGGAAAGGAAGCGTCCCTCAGCTAGAGTAAATCTGAGTTTTCTCATGGATTTGGCATCGCTGGGAGAAAACTAACCAGAGAACAACGAGCTTGGCTGGAATTTAAAAAATACATTCAAGATCCATGGAAAAAAACTGTTATATAAGACCAAACACAGTCCAATAAACTCTTTTAGCCATCTGCTTACTTTTCGGTCTAAGTGGAATGAATCAAAATTAACTTTCATCTGTAATTATGACCAGATTGTAAAGGATTAATTTGATAACATGCCTCTACAAAGAAATTAAATGTCTTTGTTTGTTGAAGTGCTTTGAGATGACATTTATCGTATGTTGGCTCTATAGAAATAAGTTGAAATAACTTGAAATTAAATAAAACTGTGAGGAATCTAAGTAATTAATGTGTTTTTTTCATCAATCCAGTCACTCAAAGTTAATCTTTATTTATGGCAGCCAATAGAAGTCTCAGTTTCATGCTGTTTGGTCATCACACCACAGGATTTCGATCCTTAAGCTTCTGCTATTTGTATTTTCTGCCTGTGAACCTATCAACGCAGCTACATGTAGGTTAGCATCGGCTACCTCTGACAGGAGCCACCCAAGGTGATTTACACATCACTACATTTCTATTGTTGTAATAATCCATGTTTAGATATAATCTTCACGAAAAAAAAGGATTCAAAAATGCTTTTATGTGCCAAAATAAATATGAACTGACCCAGTTTCATTTTTCTGACTTTTGGTATATTCCACACAGTAGCATTGCTAGAACGCAGACAGTCGTTCTAGCAATGTTCAGGCTCACCTGAACATTCAACGCTGAGGATAAAACCCTGAGCTGCTGCTGGAGTTTATGCAGAGTATGTCTGGAGAACAGACTACATGACTTAAAAATATGAGCACGGATGCCTCTGTGTCAAAATTGATGTATGCGCTTCTGTGAGCGAGACTGGATCGATGTGACTCTGGTGCAAAAGTCACTAATAAATGAAACGTAAGGCTTTTACCTTGAAAGGGTAGAAGCAAAACATTGCAGTTTAATCTTCACTGCACTGACAGCTTGTCTAGTTTAGACATCATTTTAAATGTTTTCACAGCTTCAGGCAGTTTTACTTTCTCGATTCAACCCATTTTCAAATCTGTTCTTAATTCCCCTATTTTGTTTTAATTTTTTTGTTTTGTTTTCCTCACGTCCTTCTTCCGAATTATTTTACTTTATATATACATATAAAGTTATATATATATATATATATATATATATATATATATATATAAAAATAATTTTTTTTTCTGTTTTTCAATGCTTTAGTCATTTTTACTTTTTTTATTTTTTTTTATTTTGCGTGGCTGCACAGTGGCGCAGTTGGTAGGTTTCCTTACAGCAAGAAGGTCTTGGGTTCGATTCCCGCAAAAACTTGCTCAGCAGTTTAATGCAAAAAAAAATCTATTGATAATTTTCATAATCTCATTTTTACATAAAATGTAAAAAAAAAAAAAAAAAGTTATGTCTTTCAAAACTGATATTTCTTCTGTTATTTTATTATCCTTTGAGAGATTATATTTTAGTTTACAAAAACTTAAACTTAGCATAAACAATAAAAAAAAAAGAAACATTTTAATCTCCCAGGCCTATGAATCATTTTGGACTTAAACATAGAATTTTAGACATTGGACAATTTTTTTATGAATTTCTAGTTCATTTGATCGTAAAAACATGCTCCTCACCCCATCTGCTATGTTTTACCATCATGTCATTAAATTAGCCCAGAGGGACAAACTGAACACTTGAGTCTCTTTTAACCCATCCATCCATCCATCCATCCATCCATCCATCCATCCATCCATCCATCCATCCATCCATCCATCCATCCATCCATCCATCCATTTTCTTACACCCTTGTCCCTCAGTGGGGTCAGGAGGGCTGCTGGTGCCCATCTCCAGCTAACATTTCGGGCGAGAGGCGGGGTCACTCTGGACAGGTCGTCAGTCTGTCACAGGGCAACACAGACAAACGGGACACACAACCACGCACACACACACTCACACCTAGGGGCAATTTGGAGAGGCCAATTAACCTGACAGTCAAGTTTTTGGACTGTGGGAGAAAACCGGAGTACCAGGAGAAAACCCACACATGCACAGGGAGAACATGCAAACTCCATGCAGAAAGACCGGGATCGGGAATCGAACCCAGAACCTTCTTGCTGCAAGGCAACAGATCTCTTTTAACCATGGTTATATAATTGCACAGTAAGGATAAGGTTAAAGATGCAGTTACAGTTACTAAATGTTGCTTCATCCTAAGCGCTGAATCTTAGGATCACTCTCTCTAGATGTGACATTGAAAGATTTGTGCCTAAATATTCCTTCAGCAAATTCTTGCTCATGTATACTGTATGTTTCATTACAGTATTCTGTTTCTAAGCAGATTTTCCAGCTCCAGCAAGACAAAATAAACTACGTAGCAAAAATGTCTGAAAAAACAAACCATCTCCAGAGGAAGGCTAGAGGAAGGACTGCAGACCTTCAGGGCCTCAGACTCTCAACACACACACACACACGCACACACACACACACACACACACGCACACACACACACACACACACACACACACACACACACACGCACACACACCTGTTTTCATCAAACTATCTTTAGAACTGGCTAGAACAGAAACACTTCAAAAGTAGTAGGGATGTGTTTCTGAAGCTGTGTGTGTGTGTGTGTGTGTGCGTGTGTGTGTGCGTGTGTGCGTGTGTGTGCGTGTGTGTGTGTGTGTGTGTGTGTGTGTGTGTGTGTGCGTGTGCGTGTGTGTGTGTGGGTGTGTAAAACCCTGAGGGTGGATGGGTGTGTATCTAGGCTTGACCTACTGACCTCAACCAACATTTTCAGCTCCCTTCTGTCTACAACCAAACTCCAGAATCAATACCTTTCCACAGTCACTGCTGCCAGGCATGATATGCAAATACGCAGCGCATCTCATTAGAAATGATGCGCTGACAACAATGGGAAGGCCTAAGCCCCTGACTGTTTCCTTAAGACATCTTCAAGACATTCAAGTACACACGGGTGCACACACACACACACAAACACACGCACACATACACAGAAAAGCAATCGGCATCAACTCCTGGCCAGATGGACTCCAGTTTTTGGAAATCTTCAACTGACAAGAAAACAGAAAAGTGTACTTGAGTTCAGGCCAATAAGCAATAAATCAATTAATCGTATGAAAAATTAAAACAAACTCAATGATTTCTTTTAATTTCTTTTAATTAAAAATTTCTTTTAATTTTTAATTAATGATTTAGTGTTTTTCTTCTGTCTTTCTACCAAAACTTGAAGGATAAAAGTCTTCAGTCTGGTGTTTTAGGGTTAGGGTTAGGGGACAACATCTGGGACAATTTAACATTCAGCAAAATTTGTTATCGTGACAGGCCTGCTGGGGTTGTAAATATACTGGGAAACCCACCAATATGAAATCTTTGTGTCTCTTACTGTCTAAGGTCTAGGCCTTTCAGCCAAATAATCACTATAAATGATTATTTATAAAAAAAAATAAAAAATTGACCAAGGCGTATATTTGAGAAAACTCCGTATTTGTGCGTTTACATGAAAAAACTTAGAGGTTAGATTCTCACGACTGAGCAAATTAGAGATGGAGAAAACAGATGAGAAAGACGTGAGGACGGTTTGAAAGCCAGACAATAACCGGACCTGATGTACTGTACGCAGGAGGAGGACGGTGGGGGCGACCGCCACACGCCCAGACTCACCCGCATGCAGGCCACGTCCGGCAGTTACTGAGCCATATGTGGGGTACACATCACCCCAGGGCACTGAGACATGGTATTCTAATTAAGCAGCAACAAAATTAGGCTCACGTACTCATAAACACACACACACACACACACACGCTGAGTGGCTGACTGCAGAATGTAAACCCTGATGTATGATTCAGTAAAAACCAGCAGGCAAAGGGTCACTTCAGTCGCACAGAGGGGAGAAACATTCTTATGACTCATTTCATAACGTCCTATGTTTTTGTACACTGCAAAAATAGAAAATATTACCAAGTATTTTTGTTCTGGTTCATATTGGAAATATCTTAGTACACTTGAAATAAGAAAAAAAAACTTTCAAGTAACTTTTCAGCAAGATATAAGAACTTGTTTTAAGTAACTCCTTAATATGGATGAGAAAGTTCTTTTCCACTAGCTGATTATATCACTTATGACATAGGAAAAATATCTTGTTAGAAGTGAAATAAAGTATTACCGATATTTGCACTAAAATCTACACCAAAACTACTTGGTATAGATTTTGTGTTTTTGCAGTGTATGAACATGATTAACCGAGATGTCAACTTTTAAACAGAAGTGTTAAATGATGCTTAAGGCCTGATGTGGATTCCGATGTGAGAACTGCTGTGCGTCAAGACGCATGTTCATGTTTGTCGGGGGGGAAATTTATGCTAAACTGATACAGTGTGCGGGGGGCAACTATGAATGAGACTCTGTTCCTGTCAACGCAAGATTAAAGACCGCAGCAATTGTGCAAGCGGTGTCCACCTCTGCGCCACGTCACACTGCTGCCCTTTCTGCGCTGCACACAAGGACACATTTACAGCAGCGACAGAGAAAATCTTACACAACAAGAACAACCCGGACAAGACGGAAAAACCCCAAACTTTCAACCAGACACTAAACTGGCCAGCTGACTTTGGCTAGCTGTGCCACAGCTACGGAGCGCCTCTTTGTGCCAATCTGAAGAATTTAAACTCAAATTTTCAATTCATTGTTTTATCCACTACAAGATTTACAACATAAACTAGGTCACTCACATAATTATACATTTATTTTCTGTCTATAGCAAATAACGAGTCCCATCTGGATTAAAGAGCCGTTCTGATTTGAGTAAATTCCACATTTCATATAGAGCACATCTACAATATTCAAAGGAAAATGCATCTTGGGAAGCTGTTGCAGACACGCTATTGGCTGCCGTTTTCAGAGCAGCCAATCCAGAAGCGCCATTGATTTCCCCTACTGCTGATTGGCTGAACCACCAGGAGAAGAAATAAGGAAGAGTGTAAATGTTATTTCTGTGGTATCGCTCAGCTAACTTTAACTGTGTGTATGGATGCACATTGAGGTATATCTGGAATTTGAACTTTTAAATTGAGCTGTTCTAAATGTTCTCTATTCGCTAGTTTCAGCTACTCACCCTGGGAGCTATGTAGCTGCAGATCACTGTGAGCTTCATTCACTTAAACTAGGACATCTCATGTTTACTCAACTAAACACTCGGTCAGATGACATATGGGTTTCCATCCAGCCATTAAACGCCAACATTTTTTTCCTGTAATTAATTAATCAAAATTAATTTAATATTAATGAAAGTCCCAGTCTTAATTTAAATACAAGAATACTGTAATCTTTCAGTAGCTACTCTAAAATGTGTGATTAAAATAAGTAACTGTTTGGGACAGTTATTAGTTTTCTTATTTTAGACATTTTTAATCATTATTTCTGCAATTTAGTTCAAACATTTTTGAATGTATTCAAGATGATTCTGTTTTTCATATGAATTGGATACAGCACTTTCCAAACCCAGTTAGTAATCAAAACTCGTGATAGATCTGTATGAAAACTCCAGCATTGGCCAAACTGGGTCATCAACTGGTCAGTGAGCAAAACAGAAATGAATCTACAACAAAGTGGCTATAAAAATAAATAATCTAAGCCCTGTAGTGGTCTATTCAAAGTCCAGAGCTCCACCTGGTGTAAATTTTGTGGCGGGGCTAAGCATCTGCCAGAATTCCTCCACAACGATGTCATCAATCAGCGGTGTCAGCCATTGCTGTTAAATGTGGTTCTGCAAATAATTAAAACAGGGAGTAATTCATTTTTATAATCTTCGTGCATTGATCTCTTACAAACAAGCAAACACCAACCTTTCATTTTACAGCAATTTCAATACCAAATCCCACAGGAGGTCAAATTCCTTATTTCACTCATTGACATGAAAATCAATTTTAATCTCACATACAACACGACGTCAGCCAGGCTAACTGCATCAAGTCATTGAGTTTGTAGTAATCCCCTATACCGACCAATCACAGTGTGGAAGGATGCGAGAGGTGAGACAGCAGACAGAAGAAACTAAAGCTCCAGTCCAGAGAGGAGAGAACAACAGAGTGCAGACATCATGGCAGCACCAGCCTCCATTAGTAACTTTATACAGGAGAAAACACTCAGTCACTGGCCCAGCAGTACTTTAATGGGAGGATAATTGAATGAGTTTAACAAGTTTGACAGAAAGTGCCAACCACTAGCGTGCGTCTCTCTGGTGAAGAAGGTTTGGAGAAAGTTTTAAACATCAAAATAAAATGGAGGAAGATTGAGAGGCGGTGAGCAGCGAGGGAACTGGAAGCTGAACCAGGTTGTCTGGAGGTAACCATGACAGCAGTAATTTAATTATCATTTCCATGGTGACTCTGATGCTGATCTCCACCTTTCCACAGTCCAGAAACCAAACAGAGCGACCGTCTGATCCAGAGCCAGCTCATCTGTGCTGCTGGTTCTTCACTTGATTCTGCCTTAGAAGGGAACATTTTAAACATGTTTCCCCTTTTTCTGTTTCTGTACATTAGATAAACTTTTCACAATAAGTATTTTGCTTCATAATCATTGGCTGCTTTCATTGCTGTTTGTTTAATGGGACAATTTGACCAGCGTCAAGACATTTAGTTATAAAAAGGTAAATAAAAAAGAAAAGTTAACATATAAACAAGTAAACTGCAACAGGCAAAGCAGACAGTCCACATACTGAATAAAGGTCACATTTCAGGTCTTAGACCTGACCATGCACTCCCCACAAAACTCCAACAACTCCTATGAACCATCAAATGCTTCAGATCCACACATCTGTCTCCAGAAAATGAAGGAGGCCCCATTTTAGGACCACAAGGGCCAAATGGAGTAGGTCAGATTTTTTTTCATGAAAACCTCTGTGCCTCATCGTGACATGTAACAGAAAAGTTTCAATCTTCAGTAAAGCTACTTCATTATTAAGCCTGTCATGATAAATTTTGACGACTGATAAAAAAGAAACTATTGAGATAAACGCCAATATTGTAATTTTGAGACCATATTCAACTACTATAATAATAATAATGGTTTAATAATGCAAGTATACCCACTCAAGATCAAGATCAATTAACTTTAATTTCTAAACAATATAAATTGTGGCTAACTGTCAGACCCGTAATTGTAGTTTTAGTTTGACTTTAGTTTGACGCAGGAACAACAACATCCCACAAACTTTAAGTCAAACCTTGGAATGGGGTGAGAAAGAGTCCCGCTTGCTCAATCTTGCATTACAATCTTGCGTAACACACCAGTCACATCAGAGAATAAACAACACATTTTATTGGATTGTATTTTGGCCTTGACGCATACATACATGCATAAATACACAAATATATTTCCTTATTTGTTGTTGTGTTTGATTTGCTTCACAAATCTCAAACTTTGCTTTGGAAGTTTTTAGTCCACATGTTGCATTTTTATTTTGTTTCATTCTGACTGAGTTCTAATTAGAGGTGCACCAATTGCAGTTTTCTGGCCGATCACCAATTACCAATCTTTTAAAAAGCCTGACCTGTCGATTCCCATTTTGGCCGATACCATTTTTTGTCTTGGCTAAATATACCAAGAAAATTGGTGATTTAGCAACAGTAGGGTGACTATTATTAACTAACAGTCAAACCTCTCTCATGGGAGGGCAGAAAAGTACAGTGGCTGATTTTTTCAAATTTGCTGACGTAGAAAAACATCGGTGGATAAAATCAGCTTCACATGTAAGCATCAGTCAATCACCAATCTCCAAAAATTAAGGAAATCGGCGCAGATTCCTCTCCCAATACTGGACTTAAATTTGTTTTCTTTCAACCAAGAAGTTTGTTTCTGATCAAAAAAAAGGAGTGAAAATGTTCTTTTATTTTCTTTTATTGTCCTCAAATAAATCCAAACTGTGTTTTTAAAGGACCTCCGTTCACTAAAGAGGTGAACAGATTGAGGTTTGATCAACTGAAACACTGTGGATTTAAAACAAGAGGTAGAAAACTGCAGTGCAGATGTAGAGGAATATTAATATTAAACATTAGAGCAGGTCCTATCTGAGAGCAGACATGTTTTATGTTTGATAGGATTTTTTTTTTCTGTGAAAACATCAAAAAAAGTCTGCTCTGTTTCCGGGAATAAAATATGCACTGAAACTGGGGAAGCTGGAGTAAAAAGCTTAACGTTCCTGTTTAACCATTTTCTCTCTTTTATATGTCCCCCCTACACCCCCAAACACACACACACACTCACGGGCATGCACACACACCACCATGCAGTCATTACGTCTGGTGACACAATAGCTTCTGGCAGCAGCTGGTCAGCAGTAGACAATTGAATCACACAAACACTCTGTGTGTACATGTGTGTTAGCCAACACACACGTACACACACTCTTAGATTGAGCAGGAACAAGCCCCTGCATGTCTAATGATGCGCCACGATGACAAAAAACACACGGAGGGACAACCTGACTGGCCATCTGTAGAGCTGGGACCATGTGGAGCATCTGTAACTGATCAATAACTCACTCAGTCTTCAACGTTTGCTCATGACAACATGTGGACATAAACATACCTGAACCGGCTCATACAGCGGAGCACAGAATTACTCCTTCTTCTGCCAATGTCGGACTTAAATTTGTTTTGTCTTTTTTTCAACAAAGAAGTTTTTTTCTTAGAGGAAATGAGAGACGAATAGGTGGCAAAACAAAACAAATAAAGTACCGGTTTTAATTTCTGAGCAGATTTTTGCAGATAATTTATTTATTTTTTTGACAAATTATCTGTGATGGTTGAAAGGCTTCCTGGACTTTACCCTGACCTTTATCTCCCCCCACAGATCCTCTATCTGGGCTGGGCCGATGCAAAATATTAACATTGATTTTAGTCAGAGAATTTAAAGATGACCTCAGTTTCAATCTGTTAGGAGTTTGAATAATTTTGGCCTTAACTGTGTGTTCATTTCTGCTCGTGTCGTGATGGGTGGGTTCCGTTCTCCAGCCCAGAGAATGGAATTTTAACTCAGTTCATGTTTATCGAAAAGATGGCAAAAAAACAAACAGCTTTCAATCATGGCGACAATGAGAAGCAACGGGAGGAGCCAGTAGAAAATAATGAGACCGAGGAGGAAGTGGAAATGACAAAAAAACCATCAGCTGGGGAAGGGAGCAGGAAGGACAAAGGAGGAGAAAACTAACAGCCGGGAAAGACAGAAAATGGACAGCTGAGTGTGAGAATGGAATCGAGAAACGAAACGGGGGAAAGACAGCCTAAACATTAACAGAAATAAATACTAAATCTAACAGAACAAGTCCAAAAAAAACTAACAATAAGAAAAAGTGAACTAACACAAGGAATAAACTAGAATGGAAAACAAACAACTAAAACAAATCCAAGGAGTAAATAATGACACTCCATAGTGCTGGTTTAGTAACCATGTCCCACTTCTAGTGTCTAAAAGAACATATGAAGACTGATTTGTGACCACTGCTGAAGATGTGAAAATAAACATTAAAATAAACCGATGTTATTCCGACTCCACTCTTTACTGCAACTTAGCAACTGCAAAGGTTCGATTTACAGCTCCGACTTTGAATAAGTTGTGGATTTTATGGTCTTACTTGGAACTAATTCCTGCATCATGAAAATCAACACATTTTATTTGAATTGTTTTAATTGAAAAATAAGTTGTTTAAAAAAAAAGTTATATTGTAAAAGTAATATTCTTTTTTACTGTTAAATGTGAAATGATGACAGCAATTCCTTTTAATTTTGTCAAATCCACAGCATTTGTCTTGGTTTCCTAAATGTGTTTTTTTTTTTTATTACCATGAGATTTAATTAAAAAAGATATAAATGCTGCATGATCATGGACAAAAACACATGATGAGGAGGGGGGAACAGTTTGCAGCCTGATGCACAACATGTGTCATGTCGCTCTTTCAATGAAGTCAGAAGATGTGGCAGAATCACTTACTGACTGCCAATTATACAGAGAGACAGAGGGAGAGAGAGAGAGAGAGAGAGAGAGAGAGAGAGAGAGAGAGAGAGAGAGTTGCTCACTTCAAGGAAACACCTGCAGCCATGTTTGTACTTAACGGACTGATGGCCATGTTCCCACTGCTGACACTCACAGAGACGCACATAAACACACGCTGTACGGTTTCATAGAGACTTCCTGTCTGTTCTGTCCAATTATCACCTCAAGTCCCTGATGTATTTCTGAAGATGTCGATGGGAGGCTGAGGGACGGACTTCTCTGTGCGGCGCCCTGTCCTGACCTCAGGGTTGAACCGCAGGGGGAAGTTCCACCCCTTGGTAGGCTGGCGACTGTCTTAAACGTTTTCACTGGAGGCCAGGAATCACGCTGACGGCTGACACTGTGTGCATATTACCAACCATTTTCATTGGTTCATCAGATTAACACTATCTTTGCTATCGTTTACAATAAATTCATATTCAGTAAACCAGTAAAAAAACAATGTTATTTTTATATATAAAACAAATTATGACGAATTTATAGGATGCACATTGGCAAGGAGATAGTAATCATTCAGATGCTGTATGTCCACTTGTTATTTACAATTATCATTATTGCTATTATTATTTTTATTATGGGTCTGTATGTTTTTTTTGTCTAGCTATGAGAGTCAGTTTGTACACTTCAAAAACACAAAATCTTACCCAGTCATTGTGGTCTAATTTCTAGTGCAAATATTTTAATACACTTGAAATAAGATAAACTATCTTAAAAGTAACTTTGGCTTGCTTTAAGCAAATTGTTGCTTATTGATGAAAAAGCAGACAAATTAACATGTAACATGGGAAAAATGTTTAATTAAAGGTGAAATAATCAGCCAATACAAGCACATAATCGTCACTAATAAGGAATTATTGACTTAAAACAAGCTTCTATATCTTACTGAAAAATTACTTTTGTCAGTTAGTTTTGTCTTATTTCAAGTGCACTAAGATATTTGCTCTAGAAATTAGACCAGAATTACATGGTAAGAATTTGTGTTTTTGCAGTGTAATAATTTTGTTTATGTAATACAATTTATTTGTTGGTTGTATATGAACAGGTATGTGAATACCAAGACATGAAAATTGTTGGCTGACAGGGCTACTGATTTAGAAGGAGGAAATGAAAAATCCAGACTGAGACATGAACAGGTCTGTCAGCTGAGCTGAAGAGTGTGTAAATGTTTGGAGGTAGTTGGGTGACCTACATGTACCAAGGGACCCTTGGGCTTCAATTATACTTGGTCATGGCACCCATGAACTCAACCAGTAAGGACATATCCATACAAACACACACAGAGAGAAACAATATTATTAACATTCTACAAATTGTAAATTAAAACATTTGAATCTGCTGGAGGTTTGTTCCTGTTAAAACACGGTGGTATCTTTCCACTGGTGTTATGTTTCTATCAACGTTTTTTTGTTTTGTTTCTTTTTTAGCACATTTTAAATTATTGCACTACAAAAAAGTTCATGGATAAGGTCACATTCAAAATAATTTCCTCCATTTCGGACAAAGGTTTTTTCGCTTGCTCGAGGTGGTTTCTGGCTTTTCCATAAAAGAGTTAATGTGTTAAACAAAGGATGGAAACAAAGATGCCAAAACATTTCTGACATAGACAATTCTTCCCGTCCATTGGAGGGTCTGTGCCTTACCAGGAGCACAAAACGGAAACATTTCTGTTTATTATAGCCATACGTAGTATCAACATTTGAGGATGTTGCGCTTTGGATAGCCTGGTTGGTTCACTCCAAACCAGAAGATGGAAACTCACCTAGCTCTCATTCATCTGAATTTGAATTTTGTCATAACTCTTCTGAATTGAATTGAATGCATCCAAATTGGAATGAACTGAATTGAATACAACTGATTTTAGTTTAAATTCCCATTATACGGAATATGAATTCTGCGTAACTGGATCTGAAGTTGATCTGTTTGCCATGTAAGATACCCAAAGATGATATCTGAATTGGCACTACATAAGTGAATACAACTGAAGTTAATCATTAAAACACTGTGTAAGAATTGAATAATTGTCAGAGAAAGTAATGAGTAATATTTCATTTTATGACTGATGGCTATCACAGATTTTCCTTTATGTGATAATGGCAGTAACTGAGGCACAAAAAAATGAAACTGGAAATGCACAACATATCACATCACAAATCCTCTCTGCATTATCATCGTGTGGAATATCACAATTTCAAACCAGTACCAGGATATGATATTTGGTACAAAACTACTAACTTCAACTCCAGCTGAAGTTAAAATGTATTCTTACTGTGCATATCAGTAATAGGTCTAGTCACCTAACGGTTCTTCATTCCCACATCTGATGTATGATTGTTGTTCTGGCTGAGATAATAAGGATTCCATATGAGTAATAGGACATTACGTAAAAGTAAAAAAAAGAAGAGCCAGAAAATGGTGGGTCGATTACGTCATATACATTTTCAGGAACAACATCACAACAAAATATTTCCTGACACGGTCCAGGTTCCTCGCCTGCGTACAGCAGCATTCCCTGTGTGTTTTTGCCGTTATGTTTAATGAGACGTACAGTACGACATGAAGGCGTTTCACTACACATCTTCTGTTTTTGCACGCATGAACAAACCGTGACACTAGAAGAATATGAATGATTGCTTTGCATCACAGCCTTATAGGTCAAGGCGAGTCTGCATGGCGATAGGTGAAAGATCGGTCTTTTATGGGAGATCTTTATCCTTCACAGATTGTTGAGCAGGAGTGTGTCTGTCTGTCATGAATTGGAATTGAAGTGACTATGTGGTTTAATGTCCTTCACTCCACACTGCCACGCTCCACTGACTTTACACCACTCTACACTAGCTGCCCAGCACACACACACGCACACGCACACACACACACACACACACACATACACACGCACGCACACAGAGGTTCACACATACTCATATGAAACTCAGTTATCTTGTCAGTGTACTCAGCCAAACATGAGGCTTAAAGAGATTAAGCTAGGCCTAAGCTAGGCCCTCCTGCTGCTGAATTTGGGCCCTCAGGGTATTCAGAGAAGGCCTTAAGAGGTCCCAGAAACAAACATAATCATAATAAATAAATACACATTCATAAAATATAAAAACACTATTTCTTTAAAATGGATTCAAATGATTAGAGGAGGTTTCTCTGTGCTTTAAGGTGTAAAATAAGCTTAATTTGCAAGTTTCTGTCAGATATTTACACATTACCGAGATTTTATATTACAAAAAAATAAAAAATAAGTAAGCCAAGGGTGACATTTGAGAAAATGATCAGTCCATCTTTATCTTGAAATTGATGTCCTGGAGAAGCCTTACTGAAAAGCAAATGGGGATACGAAGGTTCATGGGAGAATTATTGTGTTCATAAATTCCAAATACTGGACTGCTAGTCTAGTGGATAGGTCATAACTATATATTACTAAAACCAGGAAGACAGAGCATTCTAAATTCCTTCCACTGGCTCCCTGGAGATCAGAGACTAGACTTTAAAATACTGTTATTAGTTTATAAATCACTGAACGGTTTAGCATCACAATACATTAAAGATATGCTGTTGTTGTATCAACCTTCCAGACCTCTCAGCTCTTCTGGTTCTGGTCTGCTCTTCATCTCTCTCACCGGTTGCCAGGCTATTTAGTAAGAAGGAAGAGCCTTCTTACTAAATAGCCACCTGGATTTGCCTAGAAACTGTTTTTTAATACAGTAAAAAACTTTGACCTGTTTTATTCTTTTTGTAAAGTAGAAACACAGTGACCTACGGAGTTATGCTGAAATAAATTAAATTGAAGCGAACGTGACTGTTACAGGGCTATTTCTGGCCCTCCTTTATTACGATGTGAAGAATGGTTTCTGCTAACCCCAGAGAAATGAGCACTTTGGTCTCATTTAAATCCCCTTTTCTAGAAAATGGTGATATTTCTAGTGAACAGCTGCAAGGCTGGCTGAACAATGAGACAAACCCCTCTGACATTTCCTACACCTGCTTGGTAGCATTCAGGGTCACAGCAGGGCTGAAGAACTTCCCAGCAGTCACCAGGAACGTAGAGCCTGGACAGGTCCATCACAGGGTCAAGACAACAGTTGTGTTTCCATTATGCAAATGTGCGCAAATCGTTGTCTATTTTCCGCAAAAAAACAATACATAAAATTTTGCAACTGTGGCGTTTCCATTAAATAAGAAATTAATTTAAAATCATACATGAATAAGCTAATTGGAAGCTGCTACATATGTGCCGTTTTGGGAAAATTATAGCCGGTAACTTTACAGAAGAGCTGTGGATTCAAGACGCTTGAATGACACAAAACTTTTTATGAACTGTGTGATGCTGTGTGAGCTCTGGTGGAGCCAGCTGCACATTGTCTGAAGAAAACAAAAACAGACCATCATCCTCCTACTAGTTCCTGTTGTCATTTTTGTCATTTTCACCAGTATTAACATTCTGTTGTTGATCATGTGACTGGTGTGATGTGAAAAAGTGTTTTGCAAAATACACCTATTTTGACATTTTGAAAAATTGCCACATGCAAAAAGTTTTTTCAAAACTGGCGTATTTCCTTTAAGTTAATTTATTTTTGTAATTTCAATTTGTGGAATTTTATGGTGAATGGAAACATAGCTAGTGTCAACCCAAACAATACTCCAATCAAGACAGTTTCCAGGTATAAAATAAATACATACGACAAAGGGTTTCTCTTTGTTGTGGCTAACTGATGTGTGGAAGAAATTGATTAATGATAATGATAAACATTAATGATAAACATGAGCACAGAAAAACTCTGCCTGTACTAAATGTGATTTTATCAACTGAGAATAGAAATTCTCTCTTCAGCAATGTTTTTGCCCCATAAGCAGGCAATGTGCAATCAAACTAGGAACAATGGCAATCCAGCCTAAAAAAACATACAACCATAGCAGAGAAATACTTATTACATACAACTACATAGACAGTAAAAAAAAAAAAAGAAAAAAAAAAGGTGATTTAATATTTTTTCACGCTGTCAGTCTGTTGTCTTTTTTCCCCTCCACAGTCCAAACAGAAAAGCTCTGGACATACCAAGTATGTCTAATGTAAAGTAACTGAACCCGTCTGTGATTTTATCCCACCCCCAGTTTCATTTTCAACTCTCCCCTTACCCTCAACCTCTCATTATCTGTCTTGTATTCATATAATCCGACACCCCTTCACACCGTCTTGGTTTGGTCATGTTCTATCCCTTCCAAGGATTTCTCCGTGTCTCTCCGTCATCCCCCCCCCCTTCTCTCCACTCCTTGTATCCCTTCTGTCAGCGGCTGCCGTCTTTCTTAACCCACTTTTAAAGCAAAACAATAGAAACAATACAAAGTGAGCGCCCGGGGTGATGGGAGGGGATGCAGATTGGAGAGGCCGCACGAGTATCAAAAGCCTGCTCCCCACAGAGAGGGAGACGCAGGGAGGGGCAGTGCTCTCCATCTGCTGAGGTGCAAACAGGAAACAAGGCAGTTATGGAGCGTAATGACAGACTGCCAATAGAGTAAGTGTGTGGATAAGTACCCAATCTACATCTCTTTCTGGGTAATTGAACCACCGGTGTTTCCTAGCAAGATGAGGAGCTCCATTTTATCTGGATCTCAGGTACAGCTGATGAGTTCTTCTCTGTTGTTAGGACGTATAAGAACCAGTCGGTTTCGAATTAGTTTATAATTTCTGAATGAAACATTAAGAAAGGCAGTAGATTCAGTCATCTTTCTCAAACAGGACTTACATTAGGACTTAAGGTGTGTACCTGTAATGGGGAGTCTGGGGTTCAGTGAATGCAGCATTCTACTCTAACCAAAAGTTGTACTCAAATAAGAGTGGCACTACTTCAATATATTTTTTTACTCAAGGAAAAGCCAAAAGTAGCCGTCCAAGAAATTACTCAAGAGTAAAAAATCATTTTGCAAAAAGTCTACTCATGTACTAACTGGGGCTGCACAGTGGCGCAGTTGGTAGATCTGTTGCCTTGCAGCAAGAAGGTTCTGGGTTCAATTCCCAGCCCCGGTCTTTCTGCATGGAGTTTGCATGTTCTCCCTGTGCATGAGTGGGTTTTCTCTGGGTACTCCTGTTTCCTCCCACAGTCCAAAAACATGACTGTTAGGTTAATTGGTCTGTCTAAATTGTCCCTAAGTGTGCGTGTGTGTGCATGGTTGTTTGTCCTGTGTGTCTCTGTGTTGCCCTACGACAGACTGGCGACCTGTCCAGGGTGACCCCGCCTCTCGCCCGGAACGTCAGCTGGAGATGGGCACCAGCAACCCTCCCGACGCCACTGTGGGACAAGGGTGTAAGAAAATGGATGGATGTACTAACTGATCAAAATATCAATCATTTAATATTTGGATGATCATCAGATGGACCAAAATATAAAGTTAAGTGGAAATTTTAGTATTTTAAAGACAAAAATGACAATAATTCATATAACTAGCAAAAAAAAAAAAATAAAATAAAATAAAATAATAATAGAATCAGGTAAAAGAAAATGTTTCCAAATCAGTTTCTCTCAATAAAAAACTTGAGTAACTTAAAAAAGTTACTCAAGAAAATGTAATTGAGTAAATGTCTAACACATTTATGATGATCCTGAAACAGCAGTTAGAGGATCAATACATTATTAGTACATTTGATATAATTCTTTCCATCTTGCTTAGCTTAGGGGGTTTTGACACATATGTGGTATTTTCTGAAAAAGATATTAAGCTAACATGCCATGAGGTGTATCTACCATGGTACCTGCTTAGTGTAGACATGTGACAGAAGCTGATATGGAATTCTTCATTTGTGTTTTTGTTTCTGTGGACCTCAGCAGGGTCAATATAGTGAGTTAAAAAACTTAAATCATGCACAGTAGTTAATGTATTTCTTTACCAGTGTTGCTCTATTTTCAAGAATCGCTTTTATTAGAAGTCGACTGATCATTGTGTCACTTTTCTTGTTTTGGCATCAACCTTAAATAAATTGGATTTAAGTCATCAACTTCACCTGGACAGCTCTCGGTTAAAGCAAATGGAAAAACTTCTGTCACCTGTTGTTGCCAAAATCAGCGTCGCTAGATTTCTGCTCAGACCTAACATTAGTGTGTTAAAATCCAGCAGTCTGGGTTTGATTAATCAGCAAATATCAGGAAGCAGTATGGGTGAGTGGATATGAAAAGCCTCATATTTACAGCTACATTTTGACACAATACCATCACTGTGAGTGCTTGTGAAACACAGTCTGGTTACTAAGGCCAGGCTATCTGGCTGCTAGGCAGCAGACAGGAAACATACAGCTGGGTTTTATTTCAGCTTGTTTTTGTCTCCTTCAGCTCTGCATCAAAAACAGATCAGTGAAAGGATTCTTTCTTTCCTACAGCAAGAGTCATAAAGAATGACTCAATTATCAATCGTCACGTCTTTAGATTAAAAGAATTTCCAGCAATAAACTATTAAAATGTAATTTAATCAATTTAAGGAGTCAGAACGTCTGGTCATTATTTAACATTAAAAGCAACAACAAATCAGTGCAAGTTAAATCTTTAAAAGTGTAGACTTATTAATTACATGATTCCAATTTAGCAATTTAAGTTATTCCGACATGATCATGATCATACTATATCGTGCTACGTTCTTGCTGACCCAGCTGAATCAGCGTTGTCCTTAGTGGTGTGGAGTTTTCTTCTTCCATGTTGCAGATCACAGACGTCTCTGTCAGCTGGCCAGAAAAGACCACATTATGACTCGGAGATGACTTATACTGGGAACTTCTTAGTGTGCATCCATGATTTTTGTGTACATGAGCATTGTTGTTGTTTTGTATGTGTACTGTGGTGTATCAGGGCGAAGAAATGTAGAGCTACAGGCCGTACTGAACATGGCATTACTACAGTATCTGCAACAATACCATCATTGAGCGGACTGACACTCGGCATGTACAGAAAAAAGAGAAACGACCAAACAAAAGCAACTACTGTTACTGTTCGATACTAAATGCTACGTCATGCTGCTACGACTACGGCACATTTTTCCACTGACAAGAGTTTATCTCTGTTAGGTTGATTGATTGTGGTTTACAGCTAAACCACAATTCTTTAATGTCCTCACTGGACAGAGCTGCACTATACAGCTAGACTGTCAGTTAACAGAAGAGTTGCTAAGTTCTGTTTCCTTCCTCACTTATTATTTCTCATTTAGTCTGGAAAGCTGTGAACACATCGAAAATAAATCAACCAATAACATTAACATTAAAGCTAATATGATAAGCAGTTAGCTTTATAGCTAACACATAATTAATGTTATTATTAATAACATTGGATATAAGGCTAATATGTGTTAGCCTTATAGCTAACACATCACCAAGTTGATTATGTGTTAGCTGTACAGCTAATACATTATGTTAGCCTTACAGCTAACACATTGGCTAACATGGATTTAGTTAGTTATACAATTTAGCCTTACAGCTAACACAAAATTAAGGTGGTTAATAAATGAATCATTATCACAACATATTCACCAAAAATGAGAAAGATGTTCGGCCTTCTTTGATTTGTAACTGTAATAATTACTCTGTGAGTAATTAAGTTTATTAACTTGTCCTTTAATTGTCAGCATTCTTATTCATGTTTAATTACTGTCCTTTGTACAGTTCTTAACTTTATTTCTAATTTGAACTACTTTTGCTTTATATAAAAATTCCCTTCTCACCCTCTGCAGGTGGTCTCTCTCTCTCTCTCTCTCTCTCTCTCTCTCTCTTTCTCTCTTTCATCCTCTGAGCTTGGGTCCTCTAGCAGAGGCCTGGGAGCTTGAGGGTTCTGCAGTATCTTGGCTTTGCCTAAACATCATTTATAAAGTGTTGTATTGCCTGTTTGAAGAAACAGAAAGGAAGGTTTTATTGGTTAGGTTAAGATACACAAACTTGGTTCAACTCGTTGAAACCAGCTATAATAAAACCGGAAATTCAGAGTTCATCAACAGACTTAATGTTTGCAGAAGCTGCTTCTGGGAATATGACCAACACACATCAACTCACAAGCCAGTTAGATGAGCAACTGACAAAAATGTCTCTTTCTGATAAATAAAGCAGAGAGAATAGAGAGGGCCCTGCAGGCCTGCGCCAGAAGTAGAAAGGCTGTCCTTTGTTAACATGTTGGTGTGGCTCATCCTATTGATGTGAGCTTTTAGATCTGGACAATCCTCAGCTGTCAGTCACACGCAGCCAAACCGAGGCGCTGAGTGCAAGACAGAAACAGATGGGGTATTTGGTTGGTGATGCCCTTCAGGCACCCAGCTTTGGTCACTTTCAAACAGACTGGAAAGGAGCTGGAGGATCAGATGAGAACACGCAAACCATAAACACAGTCTGTTCAGGCTCCACTCCACCCCGGTCCAATGAGACGCGGTGTTAACAGGCATCCTGGCTCATCACATTCTAAGTACACAGGCACCAACTATTCCCTCCTGGCATTACAGTGTTATGAGTGATCAGACACTTACCATGCAAAATAAGGAAAGGCCAAGGCACAGAGTGAGCTGCTAGCTAAGCAAAACACATCAGATCAACTGATGTTTCTGTATTCAGTCACTTGAACCACATAATTATGTAGACATCGACATGGCTGACATTTATCCGAGTCCTACTTTGTGCCATAAATGCCTCATGAGCTATTCTGTCTGATTTTTATTTTTTTTGGGGGGGGTAAGTATAAATAATGTAGGCCTTTCCAAAGCTGTGTCACAGGACACATAAAACAATCCCCCACTAAAACAATTGACAGCTAAATTGCACACATTTCAGTGAATAAATACAATGAGACACTTCGTGGGTTGCGAGTAGCCTGGCCAGTGCCCTCCTACACAATTCTACTCAATTTTCATCTCCATTCAGTTTCAGATTTCTCCTACTGACTTGGATTTCTCTGGTAGGTACCGGGCCAATCAGCGAACGGAGAGAGGACTTGTGAATGATGACATCGATTTTCTGCTGTTCTTGTTTTCATTATGGACTAGCCCACATGGATCATCCAGTTCAGGCCCTTTGACCTGCCTGCCTAATTAACCAAAATAAACCAATCATCCCAGCAATGGATTGCTGACCTTCATATGGCCTTCAGATGAGTTCAAGCACAGTGCATAGAAAGCTGAATGGAATGGGTTTCCATGACCAAGCAGGATAATCTCAGCCTTATGTGACCAACTGCAATGCAAAGCGTTGGATGCAGTGGTGTAAAGGACATCTTAAGAGACAAATCATGCCAGAATAGTTGAAGCTGTTAGGAAAGAGACACATAATTTTATATGTTGTACTTCTATATATTGTATTTCTGGCATGCCCATGATTTGAAGTTTGATGTGACGTCTCTACTGGTCACATCAAGGGACTGACATAATCTCTGAGAAAAAAAGAAAAAAAAAAAAAAGACATGTGTTTAAGGCTTCTGAAGAAAATCTGATTTACTGTTAAAGTGGTTTACTGTGCCCTTTAATGAGAAATATTGGATTGTAAAAATACTCCTTCTCTGAGTAATATCCAGGCACGTGCAGAAGGGGTTGCTGGGGGTGCTTGAGCACCTGCCCTTTTTGCTCCTTGCCCCCAAGTGCCCTTTTGGTCAATTTTTATCTTATTTTATTTTATTTTATTTTTTTGTATTATTTTCTAAGCCTTCTTGTGACACATAACATGTACTAAAATTATTATTATTATTATTTTATTTTTATTTTTGTACAACATAATAAGCCCTCTGGTCACCTTGTTACCTTTGACCTTTTGCCCGTGACGCATGACGCAGTTGCCTCTCGCGCATTGAGATAAGGCGGCTAACTGGAGCTCAACGTAGCAAACGTTCCAGATTACTGAACAGTTTTTGGTGAATTAAAAAAAATGTTTTTGGTGGATAAAGTGGAGTAGACTTGCTACTTGTCAGATGACGGAAAACGTTGAACGTATCGCTTCTGCTTCAGCTCGGAGTCGCGGTTTAAGCAGAGAGGTAATGAAATACAACAGACACTGACAGGCCTCTGCGTCTGCCTTTCTCTGAAGAACTACTGAGCGGGAGGAGACAACCAGGTGAGGAGAAACTGTTCTTATCTATCGATTCAGTATTTTTATCATACAGACATTAGGCTGTTGTTGTTGTGCTATAAGCTAGCTGCTAAGCTAACGATTTTGCTAGCAAAGCAAGATAACTAAAAAGCTTCTCCCCTGTACCGTTAATGATAGCGGTCATTCTTTAGTATTTATTATGCAATAGGGGACACATCGCCTGTCCAAAACAGATCATCTCCATAATGGATATATTTCCGATCTTCTAATTTCCTTTGCTGCATAATGTACATTTCATTTATTCTGGCGTTAGGTAAATGTATCTTGAAGGAAAATAACACTTAAATAAAAGTCCAACAGGGATATTCATTTAGAATTAAAAATAACTCACCGTTAATTACCATGATAGATATAATGAATGTAATAAAAGTGTCATTAATGAAGGGGAAAAAACTCAACCCAGACTTTAAGTTTAGGGTCTGGTTAGCAGAGTATGAAGTTAAATTTTTTTTCCCAATTATTCAATGGGGGGGAAAAAAAACTAACCTCAATTAAGTAAAATAAAATTGTAATTAAAACTTTTGGAATTGTAATGATTTCTTAAAAAAAAAAATCGTTTTGTTTAAAAAACTTTTTAATTAAATAACTAATTTTTGTCTTGTGAACATAAAAAGTTATTTGCCAAACATAAACTTTTATTTTCACACATCAGAAATATTTTGTTGTGATTTTAGGTCCTGCCCACGACGTCATGTGAGAATCACAAGCAAAACTTTGAGTCACAAACAAAACCTTAGAATATTAAGAAAAGATTTCTGACATGCACAAATAAGTTTTTGCAAAAAAAAAAAATCACTTCATGAGACAAATGTGTGATTTAAATGTTTAAAAAAGTTTTTTAAGCAAAACTCAGTAGGCTTTTCTCATGGTGACATACATTAACAATTAAATATTTGCTTTTGTTTTTTGTTTTTTCTGCAGGTCCACGTTAAAGTTTGATGCAGCTCTGCTTTCCTGAATGGACCATCTTCATCTCCACTGCAAGTGCAGCAAACAGGAAGCTCTTTGTTTTATAGATTACTGTACACTAAAAGGTTGCATTGTGCATTGCATCTTGCTAAATTGCCGGTTTGAATATTGCAATACTTTCCTATAACAAAATAGACCTGCAGAAAGAAATTACTAATAAAATATCTTACATATGCATAGTTGTATGCTCTATGTAGAGATTTTCCTTAGCTTTGATTGTATATCTCACCATTTTGTAATTTATCATTGTTTATTAAACTTTGAAAGCTGAGTGGCTTTGTTAATATTCTGTCCTAAAATACTGTTAGATGTGCCCTTTTTTTTTTTTTTGAGCACCTGCCCCTTTAGTGGTCTCTGCACGGCCCTGGTAATATCCTCCCTGAGGTACTTCATTTTTTTTATCAGTTTAGCTTATTGGCATCTTAATTCATTTGTCTTTGTTTATTCTTCCTTTATTTCTTCTTCTTCTGTTCGAGTGTTTGTTATACTTATTCTTGGTATATTTGTTTAGATGAAACTTATATGTTTGTTAGTTTTTTTTACAGTTGTGTCACCTTTAATCCCAGTAGGCACCAGCTCCCCTCTCCCATCTGCTGTTTAAAGTCATGACACATATTTAATGACCTTAAGGAAGATTCTTAAGGAACAGTACTTTCAAATTATTTTATATGTTCATGATAGATTAAGTAGATATGTAGATAAATCAAAAATACCACATCAGTAGTCAGTTTAATCAAGAGAGACAAAGAACAGAGGCTATTAAAGCTGACTCCAACTTTTATTTGCATGATAATGAGTGCCGGAAAATCTGAATCTACCAAATCAGACATGGTGTCTGGGAGGATCAGAGCTGCCGAGTGTATTTCGGTCCTAACCCCGGAGCAGCTACATTTGGAAAAGACGCCTTTGGCGAATACATTACTAAAATATCATCAGTGTGCATAGACAAAGGAGAGTGTGACCTTTGTCTTCCTGCAGGCTTCGCTCTGTGTCTGCTCCAGTGTGAGCCAGCCCAATGCCACTGAGAATATCTGCAACCAATCCAGTCCGTCTCTACGTCTGACACAATGCTACTCCACGGTTCATACCGTAGGCCTGCTCATACTTCACTACTGACTGTATGAAAACAGTCAAACTCAAAAGCCAGAACCGTGGCAGAAGTCTCCACAGAAATTCTTACTATTCACTATTAAATATCACCTAAAACTGAAATCCAGAAAGTCGGGATACTGCAACCGCCTGATTAGATTTTTAATCAAGTTTCTAGTAGTGTTGTTATTATTTCACAAACATTGTGGTGTTATCATCCTAATTTTACCGTCACTTTTAGACGAGGATGTTCCAGTGGCACCAACGCAGCATATTCTGTGTTAAGGTTTCCCTCCTGGTTCCTGTCATTAGCTGATCAGGTCTGTTGATGAGCAGCAGACTGAGGCCTGGAGCATCGTCAGACCTTTCCTCCTTCCATCTGCTCTTCCCATCCTCTGTTTATCCTCTGCCCGTCGCAGCCTGCCAGACGGCTGTGAGGGAAATTCACCTCTAATTCACTTGGGTAAAAGAGAGAGAAATTACCAGACAGGAGACCAGTGGGCCACTTCTGCGTGAAATACCATTCTACAAAGTATGATTACATGTGAATTATTAAAAGGATGAACCAATGACTAAGCAGATTTCTTCCAGTTTTCAATACACAGTGTCAACAGGCTGTGTATAAAAAAAATACACCATCAGAAATAATCTTAACCTAGTGCCTTTCCACACTATGTGAGTCATAAGTCTCAACGTTTCTTCCTTTTGTTGAAATGTGTGATACGGATAACTGAGCAACTTCAAGAAAAAAAAATCTAACTTATATTTCATTTTCATAATACTAGCTTGTTTGAAACAGAAAACAAAAGAAGTGACAGAAAAGCTTAATGAGATAACACTTGAATTGACAGATATTGAATGAGCAGGTGCTGCACTGGAAACACAAAAGGTTTTCAGTAAATGTAGGGGTGGCTTAAGACAGCTAAGAACATTTTTCAAAATACAAAAAAAAGGGGGGGGAGAAATCCTGTACATTTTGAAGAATTATCTTATGCCTAAACCACAACCAACAGCGGTCCACCATGTACAGCGGTCCACCATGAAAAAGCTCAACATGCTGATAACGAAGGCTGGTTTTGTTCTAGGTGGCATTCTGGAGGCTCCGGAGAAGACTGTCCAAAGAAAAATGTTTCATAAAATGAAGAACATAATGGACCTCAGGATTCTCTTCACAGCGCTAATACTCAACAACTGAGTTTCTTCAGTCAGAAGCCGCTTCAGTGATACAGACAGCTAGTAGTCATAGTGAGATTTCATTAATGTCTAATTTCTTTCTGGCCTTAAAGTATGTCTCCAGCACCCTGGATTCAATCTAAAACTGAACCGTTTGTTAACAGGAAAGTTCATTTTACTAAAAGCTGAAATTTTATTTGATGATTTAAGTGTCTTCTTATCCTCCTCTTAATCTAAATGTAACATGTTTGGCTCTATAACAGGTTTTAGACTCTTGAATATAAAAACGTATGTTGTGTAAACAAGTGTTTAGATGAGTAAGTCTCCAGCGTCTGAGTGTAAGTGAATGCAACAGAGTGCATCCCAGTGGCTCTCCCTCCTCCGTTTGACTAAGTATTCTTGTGATAATGATAAAAATGATAATTCACTATCATGCACACAACACACACCAACACACAGGGGTTAAACGCCTTGCACTGGAGGAAGATGAAACTGAACCCTCAACCTTTATCTGTTTCGACTTTATTACCTCATTTTAGATTAAGTAGAATTTTTATCAAAGTTGAGAGCAAGGCCTGTTGTAAAGATATACAATACATATAGATGAAGTCATAATTTGTTCTTTTCATTAAAATAATGCACACTTAGATTTTTTTGTTAAACAGGTAAAAAGGAAATGATTTACAACAGTGCTTTTCAACCTTTTATGATTTATGTTTTAATTGAAAAAAATCACGAGGCACAACATCAACCAAAAGTGTAAACAAAAATACTCTGTAGCTGCCTATATTACATATATAGTCATACTTATCAAAGTGTCTTGAATAGGAATCAAATAACCACAAAAATTTATTTTTATCATATTTTACATTTCTTATTTCAAATTGCACTTAACATGTCCACTTCAAAAATACACCTGGCCAGTGCCACAACACTGTCGTGTGTGATACATTCATGCATCACTAATTCTCTTGCTGTACCTACTGCCATCTAGTGATAATAAAATTACATGATTACACCGCTAGTCACTACTACAGCAAAGACACTCAAAGATGGCATTATTTGCAGATAATTAATTCGATTTAAAAAAAAAAAAAATCTTTTACGACCAATTACCGTATTTTCCAGATTATGAGCGCACCATACTATAAACTGTACCTTCAAAGTTTTTGAATTCCCCGCCCCGCCACCTGGAAACTTACATATATCAGCCGCACCGGGCTACAGGCCGCTGGTATCTCTGCCGCTCTCGGTTTCCCATAAGGACCCAGCAGAGGGCAGCAGAGGGCTGCGTCCTAATAACTGCTGGATATATTAAGGACGCAGTTCTCCCGTCTCCAAATCCAGTTTTGTTCACACCGAGTTTACATGCAGGGGCTCTATTTCCCTTTTAACATGTTACAAGGGAACATGTTAAAAGTTCCCTTGTAACATGGGAAGCTGTTAAAAGCTCATATGATGAGCTTTTAAGCTCATTAAGTTGCTTTTAAGTTGCATATGATGCAAATTAAAAGCTGCATCATATGAGTTTGAAAACATTTCTCCATCGTGCCTGCTGCTAGCATGTGCTTGTTTGAAATGACAATTAGCGCGTTCTTCTTTGATTTCCAATTTTGACTTCCAATGATTCACTTCCTGCTAAAGAGCCCCCTGGTGGTTGAAGAAAAATCCACCGAAAAGCCGCATGTTCAAAGTGTAGGAAAGAAGTAGCAGCTTATAGTCCGGAAAATAAGGTAGGTGAAATTGGATAATTTCCACGGCACACCTGACGATCAATCACGGTACACTAGTGTGCCGTGGCACAGTGGTTAAAAAACACTGATTTACAATACAATTATTTAGCCTTTGGATTGGAAAAACATAATGCACCCAGAGTGCAAACTATAATTCCGCACACACTGACCTTTTCAAGCCTCCATTCCTGATAATTATGATTTTTTGCTACATTCAACCCAAAAATTGGGCCATTCTTACGTGTAATTGTAATTCCTATGGAATTTTATCCAAATATTTGTTAACTGGGTCAAAGTTAGCCCTATGTCGAGGTAAAAAAAATGGCTGTTGCTCTAAGATTTTCTGCCTGGAAAGATAGGGTTCATTCAGTTCAATTCAGTTTGTTTACAACATGTCATCTCAATGCACTGTAAAAAAAAAGAAAAAAAAAAGATGGCACTTCAATCCATTCAAGCAGTGTTCCTGAAAGGAGACTGCATTAGTCTTTTGTTATGTGCCAAATTGAACCCCTAGCTATATTAATTTCACACAAAAAATTAAGGGTAAAAAAAAATACATCAAACAGAGCACAAAAACTTTCTAGACAGATGATTCAGAACATAGAATGTCAGCAACCAGAAGCAATGACATTAGCGGGACACTGATCAGTACAATTGGCAAGCAAATTTGAATTCTACCAACCTAATTAAGGGTTTAAGGTATTTGAGAATTACTATAACCCCCGACATGATACAGCCAGTCAAGGATAATTATGGTACATTGATGGGAAAAATAAAAGCTGATCTTACTACTGGACATTTTCCATTCATTGGATGGGTGGGAACAATGCAAATGAACGCATTACTAAGACTCTTCCAATCTCTACATCTACAGACTGCCAGCTCATTTTTAAAGGAGACAGGGGGATTAAATCTGCCTGACTTGAAAGAAATATCTCCATGCTGCTCGGCTTAGATCAGTGGCTGCGTGGTTGTGCCAAGATAATATTATATGGGTGGGGATGGATGGAGCAGAGTGACTGCCCAAATAGCCAGTTGGACATAAGCCCATTTATGAGAACAGACTCCTGGAAAGCTGCCAAAATACATAATCAGAAAGTAAAAAAGAAATACACTTAATGTCTGGTCAGCAGTGAGTAAGGCGCTAAATTTTCCCCCTCAATATCTAGAACAAAAAAAAGCAACATATAAAATTACATTTGTACCATCAATACCATATTGGCTTTAAACAATAGGAAATTATTAGGGGATCAGGAGACCTGATGTCCTTGCAACAACTCCAACAAGTTATGATCTCCCCTCAAATGACTTAATACTTACAGCTTACACATTGCTGATAGAAAAATGATGAATGGTGTGAAATATTGAACATTTTTTGGAGTCTTTCCAGAAAAGACTGATCACATAAGGCAGATAAAATGATTTAGTGTTTGCTACATGTTATCAAAACTCACATCAGTTCCAGTTGAGAATATTATTCTTAATGGCTAAGAAGGCAACAAGCACATCATAGTTAAAACCACACCCACCAGAAGTGACCCAATTCAAAGAGAGGTTAAAAATGTATGCCGTAGAGAAACTATAACTGCATGGCCATAATTAAAAACACAAGAATGGACTTTGCAAGTTGGGATTTCATTATATTATTTTTCTGGCTGATATTTTGACTATTAATGTTCCCTTTCTCTTCTCTTTTGCTATCAAAAAAACCCAAACATTTTTAATGCCTCGAACATGTGGAAGTAAAATTTATGAACTATTATTTATGAGAGTAATGCCTACAGCTTTTTTTCCCTTTCAAATGCACTGATTGCAATACAACTTCGAAAATAAACAGCCTGCGTGCCGGCCTGTATGATACTGACCTGCAGTTTTAACCATATGCGATCGCCTTGTTCGCCGCAGGAAGCTGACACCAGACAGAATCTAACACCAGAAGATACAGGTAAATATAGCACCTGATCACACCCAACATTGCAAGGTGACCATGGCGACCAGCAGGCTGCACTAATACCAAGTTAATTTATCTTGAACTGGACATCATCCCAATCTAACTTCCTAGTAGTTTTCTCACTAAAAAGGTAAATCCACAAAATATATATATATATACATATATATATACTGCTCAAAAAAATAAAGGGAACACTTCAGTGTTCACTTAAATGTTAAAGTGTTCCCTTTATTTTTTTTGAGCAGTGTATATATCTATATATCTATATATCTATATATATATATATATATATATATATATATATATATATATATATATATATATATATATGTGTGTGTGTGTGTGTGTGTGTGTGTGTGCGTGTGTGTGTGTCCTCTTTGTATATAAAGAAGTGTCGAGTATCTTTAAAAATTGAAACAGCTCATAAATGTCTTAAAGCTTCAACATCTTTATTTTTCTACCATAGAGTTTGCAGTTGTCTTTTTGAGAATTAACCACCGGTAGGCCTGTCACAATGGGCAACAAATCAATGAACCGTATAATAAGTTAAAAGTGAGCACAATAATTTTAGCCGATACAGAGATGCTCCCCTTTAACAATGTTGAAAAGCCACCATTTTGAGCGTTTCTACTGCATTTTCAGCTTTTGAGCTTTCCCTTATATATAGATTATATATAGCAACCAGACTGCTGATTAGATTGACACAGGGATTTCAGTTGGACTCCTTTATTAAAATAATGAAATATCCTCCACATATAACTATGTTTAAAGTTAGCTGATATTTTTTTGTCAAACCAAAACAAAAAAGTGAAAAAGTTTTTGTTGAAGATTTTTGAAGCTAAGATAATTTATCTCTGTTCAGTAGTCTAACAGCAATACAGCACAACAAATGGGATCTAGGATCTTTTGTACTGCAACACTGACATCTAGTGGTCAAATATGTGCACTACATCCTGGTGTGAGCAAAGCCTATCAAAAAAAGGCTTACAGTAAATTAATATAGGATTATGGCGATTTGGTTTTTCCCTACATGACCTCACTTCACCTCTTGGATGTTAGCTTTGCTTTATCAAGCTTTGCCATGTAAACAGATGATAGATGAACATGCTTCCATTTTAGAGCTGTTTCAATAAGAAGCATGTAGAAAATGTGGAGTTGTTCAGAGACAGTCCCACCCATTGGCTACACTGTAGCTGATGCTGAACTTTCAAAGAAGAAAGAAATAATAATTGAAGTAATGTAAATCTTCAGTGACTTCCACTTATACAAACCCCTGATAAAGGCACTGGTTGAACTTCACCTTCACATATTGAGCTGATCAACGTACTGCTTTGTTATTAAAATCAAACATGTCTCCCAGAGTGTACTAGCATCCCTGGATGGAGTCCCTTTAACCCACGCCATGGAGACAATTGACTGCTCCTGGAACCTCAGGTGGTTCGAGAGATGATTGCATCTTTGATTATCAGACCACGGTGTTCTTATGTCAGTCATCAGAGGAAGTCAGCTAAACCTGTTGACACCTGACACCAGCGGGTCGTATTACATTCTGTCCTGTACATATCAGCCTACCTCTGCTCTATGTGCTCCTCCTTCATGGCTCCTCATCTTTCCTCATAACCCTCATCTTTTTTTAGAGCTGAACAAACATATTCCTCTCATGTTGCTGGGGTACAAGCTATGTCCGTGGAAGAAAGGGGAAGTCACGTGCTTGATGCCACAGAGAGTCAGGGACAGTCTGTCTGGGATGTTAGTTTGTTCCCTTCTAAGACCAAACAAGACGAGTTATTCTCTGCTGGTACGATGAAAATTGAGGCAGAAATCACAAATCTGTGCAGCCGTGTTCTCACCACTAACATGCATAACAGTAAGCAATCGTACAATATCTCCTCAGCACAAATTTTCACAATCTTACTTTAAAAATACAGTCAGTCTAAAGCTCCAAGTGACATTTTATTTTAAAGAATCATTTGAAAAGCCTTTCCATGCATAATTCTTAAAATAAAAAACATTTATTTGAGAATAAAACATAATTTAAATGGTGCAGTAACCTTGCTTAGGCATATTTTGATTTGATTTGCACATTTTTAAACATGCTTTTGGATAACAGTGCAGAATTTAAGCCAATATTGCAAGTGATCAGTTTTCTAAAATATGCATCACGTGCTATGCATAGCATTCTGATCAATGCCCTCTTTCCCTGTCTGGTTAGCTGGACATCCATGTCTTGGTAGGTCTGCAGTTGATTCATCCTCTCTCCATGTTCAGATGTCGGTTTGAACAGAGTTCTGAAATATCATTCTTGACTTGTCTGCTGTGTTCCTTGGTCTTCAGTATGTCGTTTGTTCTCTATGTTCTCTAGGAAACCTCTGAGGTCAGAAACAGAACATCTATCGATCCCTTAGATGCACAGGATCACAGAACTACCTGTGATTAAGAGTTACAGGTAGTCACTTCTTAGTAATTAGGTGATAATCTGAAAATCTGTAAAGCGGGTTCCTTGTTCCTTGCCCAAATGTATAAGACATTTTTAAGATATTTATTTGAAACAACTTGAAACCATGTATCCTTCTTCTTTGTACTTTACAATTATGCACTACTTTGTGTAGCCTTATCACATAAAATCATAAAACAATTTGTAGACGTAAGTGGTAGTAATGTGGCAAAATGTAAAAAAAAAATAAAAAAAAAAGGTTTAAAGGAGAAGATAACATTCACTGCAGGCATCAAGACTTTTTCAGCGATTACCTGAAACACCATTTCTCTATTGCTGTATGACTGACTGGTTGAGGGCTCACATGGTGGCTACCAGATCAAAATCTACATTTAGCCTTTGCAGATGCAGAAAGTCCAAAGACATAAAAAGCCAGAATGTACAAACCAAACAAAGAAAGAACAAAACACTATGGTACAGCCGACGACAAACCTTTAAACTTTCTGTTCTACCTAATCGACAGTGTTCTGAATCACACATTGTGTCCTAGTCCAAGAACACGGTGACAGTAACTGGAGCATGCACCGCCACATCCTGTGGCAATAACATGTATGCACATTGGATCCTGGCACAGATGCAGACAACTCGTTCTGCTCACACCGGTCGCACAGATAAGCTGTTGCCTTAAGCAACCCAAAAACTCATACTGTTGTACGCTGTGATGAATAATGTCTGATGTTGTGCAATGAGACGAGAAAAATATTAATGATTTTACAGTTGACTGCTAATAGAACATAATGTATAAAATAAATGTGAATACAAATTTATGTGGAAAGTAATATCTGAATTCTAATGAAGGCAGTGAAGCTGTTTAGATTTATCCCAGCCTCATTAAACAACATAAAGATGACCTGCAGAGAGACTAATCCAGGAGAATAACTATGCAATGTCTGTAGTCAGAGTTGATGTGTAATACTGCAGCACACACGTGGAACACGGGACCTAGAACAGGACAGCAGGACAAGACTTTGATTTGGGCTCTGACGGAGGCTGTGTCTTCCATGATGTAATCACTAAGCATGATTTCCACACTTTCATATCCGTGGTCCACCTCGAGCCAAACCACGGTGTGATGATCCCAGGCTAGAACCCGGAGGCCTAACCAAACAAGCCCAGGCAGCCCTTTAAATGTCCTCGTTGTCCTCTGCGCCGACACCTCCGCTCACACGCCAAAGACAGCCACAGGCCTCTGCGGATGCAGTCAGGGAGGTACAGCCTGCTCGTTTGCGCGGGTTTTGGTGCTTGTGTTTGAGATTTGCGCAGAGCAGCAAAGTTATCCCAAAACCGCAGCATCATCCAGAGGATGCGCAAAGAGGCGAGGCCCGTTGCCCACACCGGGCGCCCCGAGAACACTGCGGCGAGACGCGAAAACACATCTCAGTTTCAGCAGAGTTTGCGGCACTCTGTCCTGCTGTCATTATCTGTTCCTTGACGCCGTGAACTCCATAGCTCCGGTTCCCCACAGCCGGGACACCACCCGATGCGTCAGCGCGACGTTAAAGCTCCAACTACGAGAGCATCATAGAAAGATTATGTCCGCTTACCTGCGCTGGTCTGCTGCGTCGCCCCCGCTGCGGTACCCGGCGCTGTCAGCTCCGCAGCGACATCGCAGGACCTTCTCCCTCCTCTGTGCGGTCGGTGTGAGTGGAACGATGACTCCGTGTTTCCTGTGAGAGCAGCCGCAGCAGCAGCAGCAGCAGCAGCTTTCCCTGTTTCTGTACCTCTGCCCTCCTCAGCTGTTTTCCCTCTGGCTCGCGCAGCGCGCATCCCTTCTCTGCTGCCGCGTGCACACGCTTCGGAGTCAGGTGGCGGGAAGCTGTGCAGCCGGAGGAAACTGCCCCGCAGGGCAGAACATCATGGCGGAAATTTAGTCCGAAAGCTTCAATCATATTCAGTTAATTCAAATGTTGTTAAAAAGCCAATTTATTTCAGTAGCCTATCCTAATTCACTCGGTGAAAGACGCACGAATATTTACGCTAATTATTTTATGCTTACATCTAAAGAAAACACACTTAGGAATAAAATATGTCAGACCAATGAAAAAAATGACAATACAGAAATGTGGACTAAATAGAAAGTATTAATACTTGTTGAAAGTTTATTTTCTAAATGTACTTTTAACCTGCAAACGAGCACATACATACATACAGACAGACAGAGAGACATACATGATTGATATGTTTGACTGTGTCCTAATGGGATAGTGAATGGACTAAATTTATATAACATTTCTCTGGTACTGACCACTTAAAGTACTTTACATTAGAGCTACATTCAAGTCACATATATAGACATAAATCAATATCCCAAGTTGCCTTGCCCGTGGGTATATATGTGACAGATGGAAGTTGGAATAGAACCCACAACCTTCCGATTGCTATTACTCTATACCACTGAGCCACAGCTGCAAGATGTCTTGCAATCAGAACATTTTGCCAATCAGAAGTACTTGCAATACTCATTATGTTAAGACACTGGTGTTGCAAGGAGTGGCTTCCTGCCAATCAAGAAGCCCTTAACATTCACTTGATCACCTTATTGATCCTGAAGAGCCAATGTAACATTCTTCTCTTCCACATCCAGCTTTAGAGGCTCCAAGGTTATCCCCTACATCAGGCTTTTTATCCCTCTGTTTACCGGAATCACCTAACAGTCTTGTGCTTAGACAGAAGCCACAGTGCCAGACGTGTTAAAATAGTTGCTTTACAAATGACGTTTTCTTTTGATCCATCCATCATGTCCATTTATCTCTGAGGTCATGCAGCATAAGGTTGGATATGCCCTGTACAGGTTGCCAGTCCTTCACAGGAGGCATCTAACCACATTTTTCATTTGATAGAATTAATTCAGTGCCTGCAACGGTACTTGGTTCAAATTTAAGTTTCATAAACCACATTAAAAATGTAAAAGAAAAGAAAAAATCTGAAGAACATTGCCTGAGGGCATCTGTTTTTCTCTAAGTCGACTGCAGAGACTTTAGTTTATGCTTTTTAGAACTTGCAGAATAGCTTAACGTCTTTCTTTTCTGGTCTTCCTAAAGGAACTTTAACTCCACATTACAGCTACTTCAGGACTCGAAAGCGAGCTCACATTACACTAAATTTAAAGTCTTTGCACCGACTACACGTACATTTCAGAATTGTTTTTTGTAATGCTCTGAATAGTTTTTGCCCACCCAATTTGTCATATTTGCAAAGGGTCTCCTGTAGGTAATTAGGGTGAAAACTAAAACTTAATCCTTACATAGACGTGTCCCTTAGCTGGAAATCAGCCTTTCTGTAGACCTGATTCCAGTTGCTAACTTAAACACATTTACATTTTATTTGAAGCTTATAGCTATTTTGTACCTCTTAAAGTTTAATAAATTCTTTTTGAGCAGTCCAAAAACATGACTTCTGGATCAACTGAAAACCCTAAAAAGACCTGTAGGTATGAGAATGTGTGTCCCTGTGTTGCCCCATCGTGGACTGGCAACCCCAGTCGATGACCCGTATAACCTATGTCTGGATGGACAAGCAGATATAGACAGTAGATAGAATTCTCTCCTTTTCCAGCATATGTATGTCCAGTGTTTCCTTGTTAATGTAAACTGTCCTGACTGGATGGCCCAGGAATTAGAGCCATGGATGATTATGGTCTGAGTCTTATAACCAGGGGCGTCGTAAAGGGGAGAAATGTTAAGACAATTCCAAGGGCCCCTGACTGACAGGGGGCCCTCCACAAAATAGTTTTGTTTTTTTTTCTTCATAGAAATAGAATTTTTTTTTTTTTACAACTGTCAGAAACATTGTTTAAATTTTAAAGAGTTTAATTGGCAGCAGTGTTGTCTCAATTGTATTGATTCCAGTGTCCCGAGCCGCGTTGTATTAATCGTTTTTAGGTTTGATTTTTACCCAGTGTCATGTGGTGGGGTTGGTGGTGGTGAGGATAGAACGCTGAGACCCAGGTTATGGTGAAGATGACGGTGTTTAATGATGAAGCAACAGTTCAACACAGGCGGCACGTCAGAGAGTTATCGCACAGCTAATACCGGTAGCTACTGATAGACAGGACTGAAACTAAAACAAGCAACCTCAGAACTTCACAGTTCTTCTGAGGAAACTGACTGACTGACAAAGACGACTAACGTATGACGATAGACATATGACGAGGATCCAACGAAGAACACAGACAACAGGTAAGACTAAATACACATGGGGTAATCAAGGGAACGAGACACACCTGGGAGACAATCAACGGGGGAAGACGCAGAGACAGGACTCACAGGAAACAGGATCATACAGAAACTAAAAAATAAACACATAGAAACACGGATCACGACACCCAGCAAGATTGTTTTAGATTTAATATTAATCCTGTAGTGTTGTCTCGTTTCTTTTAGCATTTATCTTTTACACACCAGCCATGTACTCCTTTTAGTGTTTTGTTCAGCAGTATGGTCTTGTTTCTCAGAAATTTAAATTAGCCTCCTCCAGCATTCATTCATTCATTAACAGCAAAAAAGTCAGCATTGCCTATCTGGCCAGAATTCTTAACATTTAAAATAAAAAATCTAGCAGCGGAATAAAGAAAAGCCCCAGTGCAAGACGCTACATAAGGCGTCCTCGGTCCTGCTAATATCCTTAACATCTAAAATAAAAAATCTAGCACTGAGATAAAGAAAAGCCCCGGTGCAAGACACTACCTAAGGCATCCTCGGTCCTGCTAAAAACCATTGGCTTTAACAAAAACAACAGAGAAATTATGGTATCCTAATGGGGCTTCTCAGGTAGATCTTCAGTTTTTCAAGATCCCAATCTAATCAGAGTCACTTGACAAGTCATAGTGAGGTATAAACCACACTCGTCTGGAACTCTCTCTTTCTCTAATTATGTCAGATTCAATCCCAGATGTTGAAGGTATTGGTTCCTCTTCTCTGTCCATGTGAGACTTCATCCAAATACATATGCAAGGGAATGACAAACTTGGAATTTTGCAGTATGTTGAAGGTGAAGGACTATCAGACACAATGGGATCTTCATACGCTGTCCTTCATGGACTACTGAGGACAGGGGATGACAAAACAGGATCTTCACTGACTGGGGGACTGATAGCATGAACTGAAATAATGGGACCTTCACAAGGCATTCGTAGTGAGGGACTGAAGACAGGGGAGGACAGAATGAGATCCTCACATGCACTCTTAGGTGAAAGACTGAAGGGTGGAAAAATGGGATCCACCCAGAATGTCATGGGTGAGGGACTGGAGACAAGGGATGACTGAAAAGAATCCTCATGCACCGTCCCTTGTGAGGGACTGAGGACAGGGGATGACAGAACGGGATCCTCACAGAACGTATTTGTGGAGGGACTGACAACAGGTTCCTCTTCATCATCGCTGTCCCTGGTCTTCTTGGCAGGGGGCTCCTCTTCAGAGTCACTGTCCTTTGTCCTCTTTCTGTTTATGCCAGTCACAGATGTCACACGAGCCACATTCCCTACCAAACCTACCTGATGACGTTGTGAGATACCAATAGGTCTGGAGTCATCTGGACTCAAAAGGCTCTTCCCGCTTGTCAAGTCCATGTATGGATTCAAGTGAGGTTAACTGAGAAATGCTCTCTTGAAGCTTCTGAGCCATTTTGATGTCTCATATGTATTCAAAATTTGGAGGAAGAACCTCAAGTAGCTCTGACTCAGCGTAAGGACGGTCCACTATCGGACTGCAGCTGGTAGTACTGATCTACTGGAGGCTAAGAAGCCTCAGAGTGAAAATCTTTCCTGCCGACAGCCACCAGTGTAAAATAACTCTTTGAAGAAGCTTAATTAATGAGTTACAACAACATTTAATTTCCCTTTGGGATTAATAAAGTATTTTTGAATTTGAATTCTGTCAATATTACTCTCTCTATGGAGACAAAGAACATCAACAAAATGGATTCTCTAAAAGTAATTCTCTCAAACTAAAATAATACGTTTCCAATCACCACACCACTATTAATATTGCTGACTCTTTCTGAAAATGGAATCAGCGTGAAAATATATTACAGCTCCAAATGTGCAAAGGACCAACACAGCATTTCATAAACAAGTAATTATTCAAAACTCTTCTTTCTTAGAAAAATAAAACTGAACAATAATAAAAATATGAACTATTTAGTAATAACACAGGATAAACATTTTTCTAAAATATCTAAAAGCTATGTAAACAGAAATATATATCTAAAAACTTTTCTAATCTTCAAGTGTTAAGGTTTTATTTCAAGCAACATATCCAAGGAGGCCAAATATGTTTTTGAGACATTTTTGAAACCTGGATCAGGTACTGACTTCTTATTACAAAGATCTGAATAAAACAAGACAGATCTTCTAAAACCAGAAATAACTTTTTAAACCACATAAGCAGTGTTAAACTACTAAAAAATTAGATCTAAAAGAGATAAACTAAATAATTTATGGATATTATAGGAGGTACATGTTTGAAAAGTTTTTGTCTTTCTTAAGTTTTTATTGAAGTAATTTCATATAATTTCACCAATGTATCCATGGAAACTAAATATGTTTTCGCATTTTTCAAAAAAATGGACAAAGAATTGGAGTCATGAAAGCTGATTTTCACAAAGAAATCATTATTTCGTATTTGAAAATCAGCTTTGATTGAAGATCACTACGACACAGACACACACACACACGTGTCCACACACGTATAATGCTTATTACTGGGGTGGTCAGTGGTAGGAGTTTGCCCTGCAATGGCCCGCCTCTGTTGTTGTGTCCTTGGTCAAGACACTTCTCCCACCTTTCTTGTTGGTGTTGGTTAGAATCCATTAGCTTATCGTTATCAGAGAGTCAACCTGTACATGAATGGAAATTACTGATTTTATGTAAAGCGTCTTTGAGTGTCCCAATAAATCTCTACAAGTCTGATGTCAATTGCCATGGAAACCAAATATGTTTTGTCAGGGTATTTTTTTAAAAAAAGGTCAAGAACAAGCAAGTTTTCCTGTTTGTTTTTTTCAAACCAGTATAACAATTTTTCTCAAACAGTAGTGCTAACATCCCAGACATTTATCCACAAATTTCAATAAGCTAACACATAAGTCACAAAAGAATTAACTCACAAATTTGTTTAATCAGACAAATGCAACATAGACCTATTAAAGCTATATATTTCAAAGAAGTGAACAAAATTTCTAAGCATTGGACTACAAAGTCATCAAACCTGATACTATTAGATTAAATAGCACCATTTTTTTTTAGCTTTTTCAAATCAATTCACCCATGTTAGCATTCTAATCCATGTTAGAACCCATGTTTTTAGCATAGAATGCTAACTCATGTTAGCATTCTATGCTAAAAAAACAAAAACAGATCAACATGTGCCTATCTTGAAAAAATAATAAAACTAAACAATTAAATCATAGACTGTCATAGGGAAAATAAATTTTTTAAAATGCTTTTTAAAGTAATATTAAATATGTAAAGCATTTCATTCAGCGTATCCATGGATACCGAGTGTGTATCACTGCATTTTCCAAAAAATAATGGTCAAAAACAAGCTAATTTTCCAACAACTGGACAGAATTTTAACTGTTTTTTTTCTTCTTCTTTCTTTTCAAATCAGCATAACAGTTATTCTCAAACACTAGCGTTAATAAAGCATTGGACGCAAAGTCATTAAACCTGATACCCTCGTACAGCACCTGTTTCAATTTGCAGACTTTAGGATATGCTTAAAAAAAACAGGTCTACATGTTGCTTTCCTACAAAAATAACAAAACTAAACAATTAAATTACAGGCTATTAAAGGGGAAAATACATGTTGTTAAATGTTTTTCTTAAGTAACACTAAATAGAGAATGTATTTTATTTAGCGTATCTATGGAAACTGAATGTTTATCAGAGCATTTTTCAAAAAATAACGGTCACGAACAAGCTAATTTTTCAAGAATTTGACATTAATTCAACTAATTTGACTAAAATTAAATAAATACACATATTTCTTAAATCACTACACCAGTTTAACATTCCTAACATTTAGTTGAAATTCATGTCAAGAAAAAGGCTGTTAAGATCTGTGCTAGCAAGAATGCTACTTGTCTTTTTTGTACAGTAGGTAGCATTTCTTTAAAAAAAAAACGCAGACAAACATAAAATAAACTAAACAATTCCTTATTATTTTAGTAATAACTTGTTTTTGTTTATTAAAAATAGAAGAATGATATTAACCTTCTGGCTGATCACCCTACTGGTGCTCCTCATGGCCAGGATCAATCTTTCGTCGGTTTGGGCTTCTACAGCAAGTGCGTATTTCAGCAA
The DNA here is from genome assembly GCF_904066995.2 of Poecilia reticulata. NCBI lineage: Eukaryota > Metazoa > Chordata > Actinopteri > Cyprinodontiformes > Poeciliidae > Poecilia > Poecilia reticulata. The sequence goes on from NC_088834.1 coordinate 32,319,028, forward strand.
GTGCTTCTTCAGCAAGTTTTGCAAAGTAGACTTAACAGGTTCAAACCTTCCGAGGCGTTATGCTCCTTCAGGCGTCTCCTTCAAAAATCCCGTAGCAAAGGGAAAGAATTCAGAAGGTCAGCGTCATTTATAGGGTTGCCGACGCTAACGTTGTTTCCATAACTTTCATTGACGAATGCACGCGCTGGTGCGTGAGAGAAATTGGACTACAGAAGTTGCAAATTTCACTAGCTAAATAGTAAAGATTCATGCAGAACACCTTGTGTTGTCGTACATAGTTCAGCTACAAATCACTCTTACAAGGCAAAAAAATATATTAATATATATATAATAACATATGTTAATATTTTAATATTAATGTTGAATTGTTATCTTGATACAAGTCATTGCAAGGTGTTATAAGTGTAGCTTCCGTTCTTTGGTGCCACAGAAACATTGCCACATCTGTGATCTAGTAATGCCCAGCATTTGCCCACTCAGTCCTCCTGGGCATATCCTTCAAGCAGTTACAGACTGAGTTTGTATGCCTTTCTAACAAAGGCAGATCAGCTCCTAAAATTTTACTATCAAGCAAATAATGCCTCTCTGCACCGATGTGATTTGCCTACATTTAAATTGGGGCTTATGCATGTATTGTCCCAACAACCTGGCCATTTTGGTGGACTTGTATGTAAATTGCAGTTTGCATCTCATATATAAACAAAGACATATATTCTGCTGAAAGCTGGTGAAAAATCTGAAGGAGGAAAACGGGGCTCTAGAGCAACCTGATTTATTGGTAGCTTTACGATTTTTGTATCTGTTTTATTTTGCACAAAGACACATACAATTCAACACTATTGCTGTAGATCAGCGTTTCTCAATTCTGATCCTCAGGAACCACTGACCTGGGTATTTTAGACACTTCTCTGCTCCAGAATACCTGATTCAAATGATTGCATGACCTCCTCTGCATGTCATCAGAAGCCTGTTAATCACCCACTTGTTCATGTCAGGTTTGTGGCAGAAGAGAAACGCCACAACCGTTGCAGGACAGGGCTTCCCTTGGGACAGAAATTGAGAAACACTGCCGTAGACAGTTTGAATGGGCACTCAGGCGAATGAAATCATTTTTAATCGTACAATTGAGAAAGCGTCCGATGAGCGTTCACTTGCACAGTGCCGCTCGGCTCCAGCTGGCCCTCTCCCTCGTGTGGAGCCTGTAGTGGGTGTTGAGGTGTGCCGACTGGTTGAAGCATTTCCCGCAGACGTGGCATCGGAAGGGCTTCTCCCCAGTGTGGATGCGGTGGTGCCGCTTAAGCATGCTGACCGTGGTGAAGCTCTTCCTGCACACCGCACAGCTGTACGGCTTCTCTTTGGTGTGCCAGCGCATGTGCACCTCCAGCTGGCAGGCAAAGCTGAAGGTCTTGCCGCACTCTTTGCAGCAGTGCCACCTCTGGTTGCTCTGGCTGGGGTGAAATGAGCGAGACAGAGGCTGCTTCAGCGATCTCATGTTCTTGATCGGCAGTATGTGCATGCTCTGTTTGCTGTTGGAATAAAGCGTCCCCTTCCCCTGGACGTCAATTCTTAAAGGTTTCTGACTCTTTGCGGTAGAGACGGCCGCTCTGCAGTCTACGTGGACCGTCGTGGGCAACAATAAGCTGTTGGTTGGCTGCTTTTTCTCATTCTCCTCCTCGGCATTTTCCGTCTTTGTTTCCAGACATGTCGGCGGTAGTGTGGAGACACCGGGGGCTGGGGGAGGACATGATTCCTGCGGCTCAATATCACAGCAGTTTCCTTCTAATTGCCCAGTTGCTTCATGTGTAAAACCACTTTGTATCTTTCTAACTGTTGATTCTTCTTTGACTTGAGGAACGAGCTCCAAGTTGCTTCTCTCCTCGGGCTCACAGAGTTGACTTTCCTCTTGGAGATGGACGGTGAGAGGCTCTGAAAGATCAAAAGCATCACATTATGCCAAGGTTACTCCAAAACAGGTGGTCGAGTCCCTGTTCTACACCTGAAGAGGAGCTAAACCTTAACCTTGATACCCAGAGTCTGGAATCTTATCTTAGAATGGATCCTACTTTAGATTGTGCTTCCAATGGTACATCTGCTGTCCAACACATCTGTGGCAAATCAGACTAACTCCAAATCCAAGGTCTAGATAAGAGACGCAAGGAACATTAGACATTGTGAGGAGATTTAGAAATAAATGCCAGGGGCACAAAATGGTTAAGAGAGAGGCAAAGAAAAATAAAGAATGTCTTTTTGATGAGTTTCTAAGTAAACAACTGTATATAAAGTCCCACACCCTTAGCAAAAGGCTTTCAGTGTACAATTTTGGACATTGTAAAAATTTTGATTCATCTTTGTCATGACAAATTTCAATTAATGACGTTTGGAAAAAAAACAAAAAAACTCCAATCTATTGTCGGGATTGTTTTACCATTTTCTCCACTGTTTGTTCAATGATTGTATCAATACATATCAATAAATTAAAAAAATATGATTAAATACAGTTACTGTGAGCAGTTTAGTGATACACATTAAACTTATTCAAACGACTGGCTTCCCAACAGAAAAATGGGTGTGTTTTTTCAAGAACAGTATTTGTGTTTGTGGGGTTATGATTGCTGTACTAAGCAATCGTAGTACAGCACATACTGTACTACTGTGGGTACAGTATGTGCTGTACAGCACTGTACTTGGGTACAGCACTGTGACCCAATGCTGTACTTGGGTCACAGTTACCTAAAAAAGTAATAAATAGTTCTTGTCATCACTTTTATCAAAACAGTAGAACAAAAAATGATAAAAATTTAAATCCATATCACCAAGCCCTACATAACACAACACGAGTCACAAATATTTGTTAGTCGTGTTACTCTAGAAAGAAGGGGGTGTTTTTGTTTGTTTTTGGGGGAGGGGTTTCTTAAGGCTTCAACCTAAACGGAATTGATGCTTGTTTGGCATTTTATTGGTAGCAAGCAAGAAGGCCATCAAAAGGAAATAGCTTCTAAGTTAAAGCCCAGCTAGTGTCTGACATGTGGATACACACTGTAATGGACATTCACAGGATGGAGAGACTAACAGCTGAGGTGAATTAACAGAGGGATGCTTTTCTCTCACAATGGAGGAAATGGATGGACTATAGGATATCTAAGGAGTCGAACCTTGACAGGACAAACTGTAAATAATGCTTTTACACAGAAGTTTTTTTTAAAAAAAAAAAGAAAGAAAGAAAAAGAAAAGGTTAAAGTGCCTTCTCTGGGTTGTGAATGGGTTCTTGACCCGAGTCGAGGAGTTTAGGTATCTCGGTATCTTGACTTTGGAGGCTCTGAGTGTAAAAAGTGGCCATGCTTTCTGCAAAGCCCTGTCTGTTTTTATGGTGTAAAAGCGCTATAACCCTTTCAATGATCCGGACAGCACGTGTGCTATGGCTTCATATGAAATAATCTGGGCAAAAAGGAAAATCAGAACAGGTTTGAGATGGAATGTCGAGTGTTACAATCAGCAAAACTGGATTCAGGTTCTTTAAAAAAAGATTAAAAGAAGTGACGTTTTAAATTAAAAGAAAGCGTTATGGAGCATAATATAACTCACGCCTTTGCCCCAGCCATTGGTGTGTGTGCATTACTGGCATCACTTTCTTTACTATCTTCTAAGGCCCAATCATAATAAGGGTTTTCAAGCAAACTGAATTTAGTAGACCAACAGAGGGGAGAGTGGTTGAATACAGAATCAGATTCCACTCTTCCCTAATACACAGAGCTGCTGGCTCTTCCCAAACTGAATTGAAACCACCACCGCAGAGACTGAAATGCTCTGCAGCACCGCTCTTCACCTGACTGCTGCAGCAGCAGCCGCTGGACGGCTGCGTTCAGGAGCTTCTGGAGGCGGTCGTTCTCCTCTCTGGAGCGAAGCAGCTCGCTCTGGTACTCGGCCACCGCGTCTTTAACGGCCCCGAGGATCTCCGCCGCGGCTGCGGTCAGCCTGTCGTTTAGGAAAACGCTTAGCCGGTCCAGCTTACTCATGTTTTCGACAGTGTCCATCTGTCACCGCCCACCATACCGGAAGCACAAGCAGACCGGCGGCTTCTGTTTGTAGTCAGTGAACTGCAAAACTAGTGTAGTGGCGCCATCTTGCGGTGGGCTGTCTTCTTCTTTTTCTTCGCTTTTTTTTTTTGGCGGTTGGCAAACGGTTGGTGTGGTGTCCTAAGCGCTCTAAAAAACACACTTTTACTCACATATTAAAATACAGTACACTACTTGCACGTAAGGTATTTTTAGTAGTAGTACATTTGTTGTAATTTTATTGCAGAAGTGGTATTTTGTGGTTTTCAGATAGTTCAAAGAACTACATTTTTAAAATCATTAACATATCCTCTGGATAATTTTTAAGACTTTGTTTCGGTATACATATTTCAGTAATGGCATAAAAGTTACGTTTTTTCAACGTAAAAAAGTAACTGGTCGTCGCAAGTGATGTAATATTTGTTGTGATACTTTGATATAGAACTTTTCTGGCAAAAGAGCAAGAATTCTGATGAGTTCACGCAGTTCCATGGTTTTATTTCTATTTTTGACTCATAAAAAATCTATTAGAGTGAGAAAAGCTAAGAAAAGCACAAACATTATATTTGATATTTTCCCTATTCTAATGCAAATCCCCACTTTCCTAAAACGGAATTTTGACTTAAAAAAAGGGAAAAAATACCACTTCTAAAACATGTTTTACGCAAGGGGAAAAACACATTTCGGGCAAACAATATTATTTTAAGAAGGTGGCAAATGTTTCAATAGTTTTTTTTATTCCCTTCTTGATTTCTTTTTTCCTCTATATTCATTTAAATTTGGCATTTCTATTTCTACTAAACTGCACCGCTTCTGTAAATTTCATGTTTAGACTTTCAAGTCTGTAGTTGTCCTGATAAAGCCTTCTTTTAGTAGCTAGGATTATAAAAAAAGACATTTTTACCCTAGTCATTGGTAATTATTGAAGTACGTTTTTTTTAAGACAGTAATTTTTTTCAAATATACCTGTTTAATCAGGATTTTTTATTTTTGGAAGATGGGAGAAACCAGAGAAAATGTGTTGACCAACTTGGTTAACATGAAGTTCAAATTCCAAATTTCCTTCCAATCTTCTATTGAGTTAACAAAATAAAGTTAGAAGTGCATTAACATAGGCACATAGTGCCAAGGTGGCCGCAGCAAATTTCAAATAAACTGAATCCAAACCAATACTGCTCCAATTTGTCATTAAAAGTATTTTTTATTTACATAGATGATTTTAAGATCATGACAAAGCGTCATGGAGGAGCAATCACACATAAGGATCGTAAAACCAGTATGTCATCTATCAGAATACATCAATATAAAAAAAAAAACCAGAGGACAAAAAGAAATAGAAGTGTTTTCTTCTACAGAACATAGAAACACCACAAAGACTCCCTGAGGTATTCATTATTAAAAACTGCAGAGTGCTGAGGATCTCGGCGAGGTTTGGGTTTTTCTAAGTGTTCAGGACAAGAAGTCTCAGTCCAACATGATCAAATCCACCCGTGACAAACGACAGGAGGAATTCCACTCGCATGCTAACTCTGATCACAGGGAACCTGGGCAGAATTTTAACTCATAATACAGGAAGTGGAGGAATCCACTGAGACATACACAACAGAAAAACACAGATACCAGCAGAAGTGCCCCCATGTTCATTAGTTCTATATCCAGCTTGCATACACAGTATACAGATAAGACTCCCCGGCTAAAATGCTGCTTTCCTCCATCAATTCCTGACAAACTGCAGCTTCTACAAACACACTTTTCCCTTTCTTTCTTCTGGAACTTGTCAAACGCAAAGAAGTTGGGAGAACGTTCCCACACAATGCAAGTCTGCAGATTTTCACACGGCAGAGCATCTGACAGAATGGCGTGCGAGAGACGTCGTCTAAAATGTGACAAACGTGAAGGTAATTCGTGAAATGAGCTGAATTCTTTACGACGCATCTCTGACTCGCTCGTGGCTCGCCGGTTCTCCCTTCAGCTGTCGATCATTTCCGACAGCTCCTGCAGCAGGTCATCCTCTCCGATGGCCGGGTCCACGTCGCCCTCCAGATGGTCGTCGGTGAACTGGTTGATCAGATCCTCGAAGTCGTCCACCGAGGAGCTGCAGGCGTCAGGGTTGGAGGTGGAGGTGGAGGTGGAGGCGGTGCGGGACGCCGCCGCACTGGATCTGCGTGCCCTGGACTGGGTGGGACTTCTGAGGACGGGACTGAAATGAAAGAAGGGAGGCGGCCTTGTTCATGTTCGTGTAATAACAATCTGACATCTGAAGTATCCGTGTTGATCCTTTGAGATGGTGGAAGGTAGGTAAACAATGTTTTTCTTTCTACGTGTTTGTTATGGCATTATATTATGAGACAGATAATCTGATAAAAAAAAATAAAATTAGCTCCACTGCCTTCTCCCAGTAGTAACAGCAGAAATATACGACTCAGTTAGAAACAATGAATCAGAGCCAGCAGGAGGCTCTTAGTGCAGCCAGTCACTCTCATGCTCCCCCCTGTCCTTTTTTCTCTCCTGCGCTACAGCAGGGTCACAATAACATAGTCTGTCATGAATGCTAAGGCTAGTTAGCATAGCCGCTGTTGACGGCAGATAAACAGTTTTAATGGAACGGAAAGCTATTTCTTTGCCATTAGCACATTGAACAGCATTGATTGGCAGCATTAAGCCCCTCCTCCTGGCTCTGATTGGTTGTTTTCGGTCGGGAGTGATGCATTTCTTCAGACTAAAATAATAGCACAAATAGGAGCTATTATTTCACAGATTATCTCTCTTATACTATCAAGACATAATGACAATTTTAACAAATATGTAAGAAAAACATGTAACAAAATACAGCTTTAATGTGGGATTTTTTTTTTTAAATGACATGGATAACAGAAAAACATTCATATCGTCTGACTGACTAAACTTCCAATTACAGAATATTTTACTGAGTGCTTATTACCGCAAAAGGTACAGCTCAAATTAGCATTCAGCTTCAAAAAGATTCAGCCTAGCCCTCTGTACAGCATCACCTCTGATAAAATAGATATTCACTGAGAGCAAGTGATTTCAGTCCAGTAGACTCGCTGGAGTCTACACCAGCGAGTCTACTGGCTGCCAATCAGATGAAGGCAGACCAAGATTGCAATGTTTGTTCTATTTTTATTGATGTGGTCTCCGGTCCGCTTGATCTGCATTCTAACCACTCCAGAGTTCACTTTAAACAAACCCAGGGCTAGGTTTTTAGGCGAACCAGAGTTCACTTTTTTGGTTTGGATCAAAGTTCGATTACGCAACAAGCAAACCAGACTTTCCAGACAGACGGAATGGAGTTGGATTAAAGTGGACTAAACAGTTCTTGTGTGAAAGCAGCCTTGGTGTGAACTTACCTTTGTGGGACCGGCCAGCTGTCTCTGACTGCATCTCCACTGGCGGCTGCCTTGATGTCTTGACCCTGAATCTGCGTGAAGACAGGAACCGTCTGAAGCTCGTCCCTCTGGGTGCTGGGGGTGGGCGGCACAGCAGATGTCAGCTGGACCTCTTTGTTTGAAGACTTTAAGGGGAAAATTGGCAGAGTGTCAGTAAATTCAAGGGTTGATTTGAGATAATGACAGATGTTCTAAACACAGGAACATTCAGATATAATCACATCCTTAAAGACAGTCATCTGTCACGGACATTTCTGTTGAAGCAATGACTGACTGTTTTGATTTCTAGCTTTAATGTCATTGTCATTAGCATGTTTCAATAATGATGAAGTATAAAGTGAATGATGCATAGCTCGGCCTTAAGCGGGAGCAATCTACCTGCTGAGCGACGGTGGAGCTGTTCATGGGTTTCACAGCTGCAACAGCAGAACCCTCCACTCCTCTCTTCTTCGGAGGCGGCTTCACCACTGATGGCTTCACATTCAGCTTAGGCCTCACTGAAACAAAACGAAAACAAACATTTAAAAAAACAGCATATTATGGGATGGAAATAGAAGTGCTTCTCTTCTCCTAACTGTTCTTTATAGTAGATTCTACACACATGTTCAGACTGCAACCAGCTTTCTGTTCACCAGAGGTCAGCAAGCTTTTTCAAACTTACTTATAGAGAAGAAGACTTGTTTTGTCCAGCCAAGTAAATAATTCCTTAACACAGATTGTACTAGCTCCATGGCAGATTAACTTATAACATGGGAAAATGTCTTATTAAAAGTGAAATAATCAGCCAACGGAAGTAGAAATTGTTCATCAATATTATGGAATTATTTACTGAAAACAACTTCTATATCTTCCTGAAAAGTTACTTGTACGTTAGTTCTGTCTTATTTCAAGTACCGTATTTTCCGCACTGTAAGGTGCACCTAAAAACCTTCAATTTCCTCAAAAGCCGACAGTGCGCCTTATAATCCGGTGCGCCTTATATATGGACCAATACTGAGCCACAACAGGTCTAGCAACTACGGTAAGCAGCCACCGACTTCATTTTCGCCTGTAGAAGAAGAGCGCGGTGCATGCTGGGATAGTTGTCAGAACGCTGGTTTGTTAATAAAGTTTGATTGACCTATCTACCTACCGACCTGATAATCAGGTCGTCTGCAGGTCATTTAGCACCACGTTCTCCACCAACATGCTGTGCGCGAACGGAGAAGGGTGACCATCGTCCGGCCACGCCCCGGTCCAGTTGCGGAAGGCTCTCCTCGGCGGGGGAAGAGAGACAGAGACTGAGGCGGCAGCGTGTCGGTTGGTCTGTGTTACCCAGAAAGCAGTTGGGCACAATATTGCAACACCAACACCGTGAGTGAAACAATGACTGGGGCAGACTACTATATAAAGTACTCTTCTTTATTATTACACATACACATTTGTAGAGAACGGAACAAATTGCGTCCCGTAGCGTCTATTCAATGCGCCTTATGATCCGGTGCGCCTTATAGTGCGGAAAATACGGTATACTAAGATATCTGCAGTAGAAAGTAGACAAACACACTTGCTAAGATTTTGTGTTTTTGTAATATACACATCCATGTTTGGGGTTCATTAACATTTCAGATCAACTGAGTGGACCACAGCTGCTGATTAATAAATACAATCCTCAGAAATAAGACCTCCTAATAATTGTGTATATTAGCAGGTGTGTATATTTGTCATGCATGTCTGATCACGTTAATGATTCCTCTATAGAACGATCAGTGACATAGGACAGGAAACAGATTTGTCTGAACAGAGCACATAATTTGTTATTTGTCCCCCTCAACAGTTTTGAATAGTTTAATCTAAATTTAGAGGATTTGGAATAAACTCAGACCTGATCCCTGCAGGTCACGTTTGCTCAAACCAAACAGAGAAAGTCCAGTTCTGTCTCGTCTCACCTTTGCAGCTGCCTGGATGCTCCAAGGTTTTGGTCTGATTAGAGTCTGCCGGGAGTTCTGCAGGCTGGCTCGACTCCCTCGTTATCTGTGCAGACGGCTGTGAGACGGGGCTTCTTGTGGTTTTGTCCAGGAAGTCTGTGGAGCTCTGCTTTGGTGAGGTTGAGAGCGCCGTTGCCGTGGCTGCGGTTTTGGGGCCAGGAGAAGCCGTCCTCTTCGGAGGCGATGGTGCTTGCGGTTTTAGGGAGACAAGTTTCCGAAATGAGACTCTGGAAGCCGGCGGGGGCTCTGCCGACGCCTGACAGGTCGTGGCAGGGATCTTCCTCTTGAGGGCACTGCTGGCGCTCTGCTTCTGAGACGAATCGGCCTCGGCGGGGCTTTTGGCCTGCCCCTCCCGCTCCTGCCTGCGGAGGCGTTTCTCCTGCATGATCTCCTCAAACGTCTTAACCTTGATGGCGGAGGCCTGCACGGACAGTAAGTTTCCGTTACTCATGGCTGGCAAACCAGCAGCCAATCAGATGAAGGCGCTGAAGGACCAGACATACCTGAGCAGGAGCTTCTGCAGTTTTTGCCGGCCTCTCTTCTGGTTCAGTGCTCCTTTCAGCCGCCGTGTTGCCTTCTATCACACAGGAGAAAACGTGACAAAATCAGCTGGAATTATCCTCCATATTTGCCACATTTTCATTTTGGGTCATATTAAGATCATGAATGTTCTTAAAGGGCCAGTTGTGCCAAGATATGTTGATCAAACCCATTAACAGATTGCCAAGATATTAATAAAAAAGCTGTCTCTGTATTCAATAAGTTCCTCATAAAGTGAAATAATATTAAGCATCTTTTCACACGGAGCAGTCACTTTCTGAATGTCACAATTGTTTTTGTGGTTTTTACAAAAATCAGAAATTGCTGCTTTTGTGTCGTCAATTAAATATTTGCAAGAAATTTTGCGATATTTGTCATTGTGACTTTTGGTACACGACTCAAGTGCCGAGTTACTCATCAAAACATCAATCATTTAACACTTAACACTTACATTATCACATGGACCAAAATATAAAGTTATGTGGAAAGACTGAAATTAAAATAATATAAATATCAAAATCAGGCAAAAGACAACATTTCCCAAATCAGTTTTTTTCAATTCTGAAGCTTGAACAAAAACGGCAGGTGTGTCTGTGTTTGGTTAAAACATGTTTGTTCTTCATTCAGTGGGGAGAGAATCCAGAAATTTTACTCAAATAAGAGCAGCGATATGTCATAATAAAATAACTCAAGTAAAAAGTACAGCATAGTAAAAAAAAAAAAACTCCTAAAACATTATTTCAAACAAGTTAATCAACTACCCAACTCTGCTTATTCTGCTTAATCAGAATATTTTTGCGGAAAATTTGCAAAAAAGAAAAGTGTGGTGATCTTGTTGATTTTGTGTGAATTTCTGTGGAATTCTGCTAAATAAATAGAGGGACTGACTTCTGTAATTTGGCAGTAAATGGATAAACACTGCCTTTATTTGATTAATAAAGTAATATGTATGCACACAAATGCTGCCCTGAAGGCTCCGTTTAAGCGGTGGTGGGCCAGATCCGCTTTGTGTTTCTTACGTTGGGTTGGGGGCTTCTTGACTCGCAGCAGATGTGGCCTCTTGGGGGCGCTGTGCTCGGGGCTGTCGGTGGTCTGCTGGGCCTGGACCTTGGCTGCCTTCTCCCTGCGGATCTCCTCCAGGGTCTTCACCCTCACCTTCTCCACGTCAGCGGCGTCCATCGGCCCCGGTCCCTTGGCTGGAGCCTTCTCCTCTGGATGCTCCGCCTTCATCAGGTTGGGGTTCTGGTTCTGTTGCTCCTCCTGCTTCATCTTCTTCTCTCGAATGATCTCAGAGAAGGTTTTAACGTGGCCGATGGGGGCGTCTGTTAGAGTGATGGATCTCTTGGTCGCCTTGGCGGCCCTGACCGGATCTGGTTTGGTGGTTTCCGCTGCGTCAGCTGCAGGAACGTCCTTCTGGCTGCCGGCCTTGGCCGCCTTGGCCTGTCTGATCTCTTCTAGGGTTTTGATGCGGATCCGATCGGGAGCTTTGGTAGACACTGGGTTGGCCTCGGCTGGAGAAACGTGGGAAGGGTTTGTAACTACCAACATGAGTAAGAAGAGAAGTGCTGCCTCTAGTCAGAGGTCTTACCTGCATGAGCACCTCTGACAGGAGGAACCAGCCCAAGTCTTTCTTTGATTGGCTTCAAGGCTGAAGAAGAAAAATGAAAAAAGAGTTTGTTGATCTGACCTCAACCTGTGTAACATGACACCACAGGAAGAATATTAGTAATCTGACTGAATCAGCAGGATTTGCAGTAAGGAAGCACAGACTGTCTGCTTGTTTTTAGCCTGACCTCTGACTGCTCCTTTTGTAGGCAGGTGCAACTTCCTCAAAATATTGTAAAAAGAATTAAATCATGCTGGTAGTGATTATTAGAAGGTAGGCCTGTCGCGATAAACGATTAATCAATTAATCAGATGATAAATTAAACATATCGACCTCATTTTAATTATCGTCTTTATTGTCTCTTCCGGCCTTTTTTCTTCCTGTTGATGACACTGAATGAAAAAGGGCTCAACTCTGGTGCCCTCCACTGACCCTCCCTTCCTCATTCCCTTAGTGTAATGTTCAGCGAACACGACACAAGTTATCGACTGATTGTCGGAAGCATTTTCAAAACCTGAGACACACATTAGCCGACAGAAATCCCAGGTATAACGGTTCGATCGGGTTCGTCGTGCCGTGTGGTGTCCAGCCACATGGGCACAAAATATTGGCTACAAGTCCATTATTTTAACTCATTTTAAAATCAGGCATTAATCAAGGCTTTACTAGAATCTACCTGTGACGCATGTGGCTAAAGTCAGCGTGAAGTCCTGACTGAATGAAAATCAATATAACCTATTTATGTCACGTTAACGAAGAACAGCTGAAAAGTTACCAGGTTTATTAACTGCAGTAGCAATTTGGCTCGAACTCCTCCCATTGTCATTTCTATATTCTTTGCACAAAATGTTGAATAAACATTAATGTTGTTTCCACATATCATCTCCAATGTCCGCTGGACTTCAGGTTGCGCTGTGTCAGCTGTTTGGGATTCCCCTCAGAAAGCACAGAGGAGAATCCGTGCTTTCTGATTGGCTACCCGTCACATTCAACACGCTGCCTTAAGCTCCCAGTCGGGGAAAACCCATAACTCACCACACACTGCAGGATGATCGGTTACGAAATCACCAGCGACAATCTTAGATCGGCCAACGATGTAAGATTGTCATAAGGGGAAAATAGTGGCAAAAAATTGTGTAGTATGAACTACTGAATAGGTGGTCAGATGTGCCCATCTTCTTTATTTAAAGCTAGTGATTACTGAAGGCCAATATAGTGTACAGATTTCATAATCTGCACTCTTTTGGTTGAATGCAGTATTTATTTCCACTTTGGCTTTATGTTTAGTTTTTATTCAAGTATGTTTTTTGTTCATGGAGACAGAGAATCCATTTTATTTTTGTTTTTGGTTGTTTTTTTTATTTAGTTTATCAGTTCCAGTGTTGTGTTCTTTTGAAAATAAAGTGCATCTATCTATAGCAGGAAATAGCATGCATTATTACGTCATTTCCATTAAATCAGTGTCAAAAGGTCTTGAAACAATATTATCGTTTATCGCAATAATTTTTTTAGACAATTAATCGCTCAGCAAAATTTGTTATCGTGACAGGCCTATTAGAAGGCAACGTGAATTAGCCAAAACCAGCAAAAACACATCTGAGCTTTGAAACACATGACAAACAGAACATTTTCAGACACCTCAGCTAGTGCGTTTCCCCGCTCACCTTTCTGAGTGTTGACCGGCGGTTGCTCTTCATCAACAATTCTGCCCAGGCGCTCGGCCAGACTTTTCTTTATTGTAATCTGTCCCCCGCTTTGAAAATCTAAAGCAGAACCAAACCAGGAGCTTCAGAATGGAACTAGCACTTTCAGCAGCAAGAGCAACAGATTGATCCAAACCCACCTGCAGGGGGCGCCCTTAGCCCGAGCCGTTCAGCCACGCTGCCTCTGGGTCGCTCAGGCTCTTCCAAAACAACAGCGCCTGATATCAGACACAAAGCAGAAGATCACTGATATGAACACAAGTGGTTCTCTACAGACTCTTGATTGGAAATAACAGTGATATGTAAATGGTGACAGATAGGATAATAAAAAATAAATAAAATAAATAAATACAGAACTTAAACTTCACCAGAAGCACCGTTCTGAAACGTAGAACTTTTTTCTTCTGATTTCTGAGGCCTGAATTATCCGAGGATAAAGTAACTGCTGATGGTTCCAGGGTAAAAGCTGAGGGCACAGGAAGAGCAGTTTGTTGCTCACCTCCAAACTGCAAGTGGGCGGGCCGGTATAATGGCAGGCCGTTCTCTGTCTCTCCGTTGGTGGAGGTGTCGGCGCTCTGGAGGTGGTAACCTGTCCTCCTCATGCTGGACTTCAGGGCCTTCCTGAGCCGGATCTCCTCCAAGGTGCTCACGCCAAAATTCAGCAGCTCTCCTGGACAAAACACGACCCCTCGTAACCTTTCCTGAGGCCTTCAGTCGTTGGGTCAGAGCTGCAGAGCTTGGTCTCACCTGACTTAGCCGTCTTCCTAGGTGAAGGGCCGACCTTGCCGTCCTCTCCCTCCTCCGAGAACTGATCTGAAACGCAAAGAGCTGAGCGGTCAGAATCAAAGATGTTGTTTGAAAGTGATCAATAGATTGGGAAAAGATGATGATGTCAATTCAAAACAAAACAAACCACCATTTTATGCTACCTATATTTGCCAAACGGAGCAAATATAGAACCGGTCTACAGGACTGGTTTAACAAGAAAGGCTATCCAAACAAAAACAGTCATTCAGCTTCTGCAGAGCAGCTTGGACTGAACTGACTGGTCTGAGTTCAGTCATCCACAAGGTGAAATGGACCTAAATGGACTGATGTTTACAGTTTGTAGCTATGGAAACTCTCCCCAAGACTCATGTACTCCCGATTGTCAGGCGACAGTCGGACCTCTGTGACATTTACTATCCAAACAGCCGTTTTGGCATTTGTTTTTTTTTTGCCTCTGGCAAATTAAACTGACCCGAGTTTAGAAGCACTAATTTCACATAACTTTGGGGGAAAAAAGACAGCTGGGGCTCACCTTCTTCATCCTCATCATCATCTGCTGGATTAATCACCACGGGTGGATGTGTGGGGCTTGGTACCGGCTCCTGTGTGTCCGTCTTGATGACCCCTCGGAGCTGAGGGTTGGCTGCATTGGGTGGAGCGGCGGCAGCCGGCGGCGGCGGGGCCGGCTCCTCGTGGGGCGGCTCCTCGCTTTTGCTCAGAACTGGAAAAAACAGCAGCCGTCAACTTAAAGAGCACTATGTTTCTTTAGAGCATATTGGTGGGAAGAAATTCAGCTTACCTTTATCAGGAGGGACAAAGACGCCCTCTATGTAGCGGGGCCTCTCATGGAAGAAGGCACAGTGTGGTTTCTGGCAGCCAGCGGGCTGGTTCTCCCAGTAACAGGGAATTTCCTTCCTGTTTTTCTGTTTTTGATCAAACACAAATGGCACTGTGAGCGGACGAGATCATCGTTTGGGGTTGCTTTAACGTTTCTTCTAATATAATCCAAACTACAGAAGCCCATAACCCTGAACCAGTGTTGTAGGAAAGCCTGGAGTCTGAAACCAAACATAGGATGCAACTCCAGCTGGAGAGAAGGCGGCAATGTTTGGATCAGAGTCAAGCATGAAGACTTACTGCAGGTTTTTAGCTTCTGACAACTTCTACACAGGTTTTACAGGAAGCAACTTCTCTTTGCTCCCTAGTTAGGGTTGCAGCTTCAACACCTGTGTAGCTTATTAACTACACAGATTTGGACGTAATTTATCACTTTTATTTTGACACATGCTTTTGGAAGGCTTGTAAATCTGACGCACAAACGACAACCGCAACATTAATCTGATGGTTGAAGAACCTAAATAACAGATTAAAGACAATAATCTTTGTTAATGAGCGCATATGTCTATTTATTCAACAATTTATCAGCAAAACAGTTTTGAAAATATTGCTTATTTTGTCAATAGATGGTTTTTGAATAAAATGTGATTAATGACAGACCCTGCAATTGATATGAGTTAACTAAAGAGTTAAAAATTTTAACATAATTCTTTGTTTTTATATGCTAAAGTTCCCGCTGAAACCTTTGTATTCACATGTTTTTGGTATGCCAATAAATCTCATGCACAAACAACATCCACTAACAACAGCGATGGACGCTGCTGGGGGTTCATTTTGTTTAAAAAAAAACCACACGATCTGACTGGACGCTGGAAAAGACTATTGCCGTGTTCAAGTTGTGCTAAAAGTGAGTAAAATTTTCTTTAACGTTGACAGGAAATTTGAAAATATTACTTGATATTCATGCATTTTTGGAAGACCAGAAGACTAATACCTAAACACCAACTACAAAAACTTAAAAAAGGCAATCATTTACAAAAAGCCCAAGATAAATTAACAATGCTAAGCCTGGTGGGGGCAGAAGAAAAGTCTGGTGGCCCATCAGGCTAATAATACACTGAGGGAAACCCTGCCATCGGTGAAGCTATTCGTGCCTCAAATAGCATCTCAATGCTAAACATGTAGCAGCACCACAGACGTCCCCAGTGCTGACGCCAGCGTCCGCATCCACATTTCTAAAGAAGTTCCACAAACGATCAGGAGTTTCTGAAACACTGGAAAGTTGACTGGCTAGAATATCACTCAGCTTCAATCAGATGGTTAAATGCACAATAAATATCTTTGTTCTTAAGCTCATATTTTATTCAATAACTTGGCAGCAAAAAGTGTATTTTGAATTGAAAATGTTTATGTGGTTTTCGATTAAAATGCAATTAATTAATTACAGTTAACTTGATTAAAACTCTTTATTGGCTTCCAGCACTAATTATAAGACATTAAATAGGTTAAAACCTAGCTCCTTCAAAAAGGAAACCTGAATGAAGTCGCTGGTACGACAGGGACGGCTAAACCGGGCTTACCGTGATCTCCATGTGGCGAAACTTGCAGACAGTACGGAAGCAGCGTCCTTCCTGCCACAGGTTACAGACAGTCTCGTTGCCCATGGCAGCCTCACAGTGTCGGAATGGGCAGCTGTCACCCTGTTCAGTAAAAAAGAAGAAAAAAAAGAAAAATGAAGCTCACTTTCTCAGTTCTCGTTTCAAGTCAGCTTCAAAACAAAGGATGCAAGTGCAGAGTGCATCAGAGGTCTCTGGTCTTACTTTAGTGCAGGTAGAATAGTAGAAGAAGTAGCAGTCGTCTCCATGGTTGGTCATAGTAATACGTGACGAGGCTTAAGAGGCGGCAGTGACCCAGCAGCTGGTTCCCTTCTGAAACGATCGAGACTCTCCCTGAGATCAAAAAGGAAAAAAAAAAAGGTTTCCTCATTACTTCTATTCCCGTTATACATCAGACCAGGGAGTCACATAATGAACCCAGAAGCAATCCGTCTGCCAGTGTTTACATGGTGACTTAAAGATGCGTCGGAGGAAATCTCTGTGCATCGGTCTTAAAATGTGACTCAAAAATTCAATCTGTTCAGATGAGAGATTAAAGTTTGCAAACGAACATCGGTAGGGCCGTTCTGCTGCTGCCATGACGACCATAGAGAGTTACTATGGTGTCTGAGACGACTAGTACTCTTTGGGAGGGAGGGAGCAGAAAACTGTAGCAAATGTGTCAAAATAAAGACCAACTTATTTATTTTTATGGAGAAACAACTTATTGTTCCATAGTGCTGACCAGGGTTCAATTTAATGTGGACTCGTTACTGACAGCTTCAATGTGAACATGTGGTCGAGTTTTGCTTTGGTTGTATTTGTATTCTGCATTCACTGTATTTTAGTGGTGGATTCCAGTCCAGTCTCACTCCAAGACCATGATGAAATTGTTTGTTTTTTTAAATGAATGTCTGTTGGGAGCAGATTTGTTGAAGAAGTGGTAAAACTGGTGGTTGCTGGTTTACTGTAAGTCTGTACTGTTCTGATGTTATAGAGTCTAGATGTAAAATTTGGACGGTTTAGATTTGTCACAAGGTGTTCTGCCGTTATTTGGATTGTTTTACTTTTTTTAATAAGTTTTAACCACAACTAAGATATCACAGCTGAAATTACTAGTCCAGATTTTGGTCAGGTCTTCCCATTAATGAACTGTTGGGGTTAAACCTTAGACTGTTCAAAGTTACATTTTTAATGCTTATTATTCAGAAAATCAATTTTCCTGCTTACAGTTTAGTTACTAAACAGCCCATAAGCATGTCTGCTACAGGACAGGTACTTGCTTAGAATTTTTTGTTTTATTTATTACATGCCAATTTATTTTTTATCATATTGGATCAAACTGAACTGCATCATAATTTGTTAGAAAACAAAATACTGAATTGTAGCAAATCTGGGTTTTCTCTTCCTAACCAATTAGATTGTTGCAATCGCATGACGCTACTTATCATGTGGGCTACAAATCAAGAGATGCATAACCCCAACGTAGCCAGGCATTTAGGCCAGAGAACGTCTCTCAACAGAACTTAGTTTTAGTTTTTGTAATTTTGTCGACATCCATCAGCTACAACTGACATTGGCTCACACTGCCCCACTTTACCTGAGGTGCCTATGCTGGTGTCTTCCTCTTGAGTGCACTGCTGGTACGGTGTCTCCGGAATTATATGGAGTCCTGAAGGAAGACTTGATCCATGAGATAAGAGGAAAAGTGGGGGAGGTCGCCCAGAAAAACTCGTCTTCCTATGTGATTCCTGGTCTCAGGCGATGTGAGACATCTGTATCTCAGCCAGACCGCTAAACAGGACCGACAAAGGGTGCAAAAGTCCTTTTTTTTTTTCCCGTTTTTTTTTTTTTTTTTGTATGAATAACTGAAGTGACTAATCGAGGAAATATATAGGGGGAATTAATCAGCCAGACGAATGGATAGGACAAAAAAATATTTAAATTCAAGTGGCAAACGTTGGGTTGATGTGTAGCCAAAAAAAAAAAAAAAACAATCTTCAGGGTCTTCTTGTGCCTGGGCGCATTTTGTTGTCGGTGTGGCAATATATATATATATATATTTTTTTTAAAAATTAAAAAATGGGAGAGAAATCTGGGCTTCTAGTGATTTTCAGCTGTTGCTTAACAACGCTGAAATGGAGTCTTCTGCCTACGGATTGTGATGAGTGCAAGCTATCCACATCCAGAGCTCCCCAGAGAGGGTCGAGAGGGCTGGCTCTAAACCTACAAATCAATCAAAAACACTTCCCAACAAACTGAAAGTGGGTTAATATGAGAGAAAGAGAGAGAGAGAGAAAAGGAGAGACAGCACAAACAGCTGAAACATTTCAACATAAAGCAGAAATACACTCTTGATATTGACTCTAGGGTATAGCAGTATTTGACAAAAATCGAGGTACAGATGCTAAGACAGGCTGCAGCTCTGTTAAAATGTCACATTTATTTATCTCATGTATGTTTTGCTGCTTAGGAACCTCCATTTTAAGCTGTAGATCAGCTTGAACAGGTTTGGCCTTATTCTGAAGGTTTTCAGGTGGTTCACACATCTTCACTAATTATAAGCCTTTCCCATAATGTTCCCACTCAAACCATTTTGTACTAATTTATCAGTTTATTTCTCAAGAGAGCTAAGGATATTGATAAAAACAGATACGATGGACAATACAAAAAAAATGCCAGTATTTTATCATACAGATCAGTTGACTAAAACTGATCCCCGACCTAACCAAAGCAGTTCTGAACGAACTCCAGCCTGCAGATTTTTATTACGTTGAAGAGCTCAAGATGTTCTTGCCAATAACACGAATAACGTGACAACTCCCCAGGTTTACGTCGCGCCTTTCTCGCTCTACCTCTCAAAGTAACATTTCTATTCAAACAGGATTAGCATCAGGGAGGGAACATTTTATTCAGTACCTTGCCCAGTTGTACGTGGGTACATGGCGAGGCCAGCTGGATCACAGCCGCCCCACTTTGGTGAAAATAACCAAAGTTTAAAAACAGACAAAGTGAAGAAAGCGATGACATACTTACTCTAAAATGTGTACAATAGCTTAAAGCTAGCTGGAACAAGCTACGAGCGATCCCCAAGTAGTGATGGAAATTAGACTATAACACACATTTATGAACTGATCACGACTCTTTATGGTTATCAAAAAACTAGAAGTACGGATAACGAACTATTCTTAATACTTGTAACGAGTTTGTACGACAGAACTTATTTTAGCACATGCTACATAATACAGGCCGAGACCTTCTCCTTAGCTAAAATGTTAAGATGGCTGTTTATGTCGTAATTACCGGAGAAAGTACTCTCCAGCTTCAACGTTTCCAAATAACAACAGAGTTAGCATATAAACACGACGTATGATTCCAATTACCAGTTGTTGTTTTTTTAAAAAGATATTTTAAAAGTTCTGAAATACGAGAGTTGTGGTCCCGGGTCGCCCAAGTCCGAAGATGTAGGAGACAAAATCAAAATGGCGGCTGCAGCTAAAAATACGAGTGGGCTCTGTTCAAATGTTGCGTTCATGTAACGAGGGAACCTCAGTTATTTAACTACTTCAAGCTTGACCGCCGGTGTTCTGTGCAACTCCAAAATATTCAACCACAGTTGAAAACATAACTTAAACAGAAAATGTTAAATTCTTTGGAAAAAAATATATTATATTAGTGGGTATACAACACTACCTAATTTAATCATTCCAAGTTGTTAGTTGGAATGATTTTGTTGTTTTGAAAGGTTGGGCCCTTTTTGCTGTGACGCTCAAATTACACTACAGCCCGAAGGGGTAGAGTACCCAAAAATAGTCCCCAAGTTAGAGTACTACTTAAGCATGTTTTTCACTGAAGTAAAAGCAAAAAGTAGCCGTCCAAGAAATTCTTCAAATAAGAGTAAAAAATTGTTTCGTTTAAGCTGTGAGAAACTGGTTATGACATCTGATTTAATATTTTACTATTATTTTATCAGAGAGACAAAATAAAAAGTTATGTGAAAATTCTGGTGAAACTGAAATAATACAAATATTACGAACAAATAACATGATTATACGAACGCTTGGACAGATTAGCGTTGTGTAAAGGTGATATTAATGTTCAGTGGCAAAAACAAAGAAAAAATCTAAACAAAAACACCCTGCATATCCCGCCTCTTTTGCCACTCGCCGTCACTTCTTGCTGGGACATGCAACGGTAAAAGGAAAAGGAGCGGAGCCAAAAAAACCGGAACTTGTGTAGATTTTATTGTGGTGTGTTTGACAGCGGTTGGCTGGTTGAGTAGGGTTTGACAGTAGCTTGCTGTTGTATCGTATGTCAGTTCGAATACTCAGAAAGTTACTTTAAGTTTGATAAATAGCTTAAGTTACAGTATTAAAATTTACTAGACGACATTTTACTCCTAACCGTCCCTATGGCCTCTGTTCAGGTGGGTAAGTTGTAGCAGTGGAGTATCGTTAGCATTTCACTAACATGGAGTTGGCTAACTTTATGCAGATAGAGCTAGTTGTTGCAGTTTCACAAACAGTAGCTGATGATAAACTGTAATAAACTGCCGTAATAAACTGTTTTATTCTTTGTGCAGCTAATTAAGTTTGTTCTTTTCTGTGTCGAGCAGGGTTTGGCGTCTGGGTTCTCTCTGGACCTGGGGCCACTGAAAGAACCTCTCGGATTTATTCGTGTCTTAGAATGGGTGAGTAAAGCCACAACACAAGAATTGAGACCTGAAGAATACTTTTAGAGCAAACAGACATACTCCCGTCTCATAGCTTTGTTTGAGTACATGTTTAGAGTTCAGATTTAGCGCAGTTTATTTTCTAATTTATGAGATGTGTCAACCTAAATGAGGTCACGTGTCTCGCCCATTTACAGTTGCTATGCTAAGACAGTACGGTGATACAGTAGGGTCATAGGCGTGTTGTCAACTGACACAAATCTTTTGAAATCAAGAGATGGCGTTTTGTGAAACCGGTCATAATGAACGAATGCCTTCTGCAGACAATCTTATTGCTTGAGGGCATGTGGGTTGCATGCTTAAGAGACTTTACGTCTGCTAAGACACAAGAGCTTAGATGTACCAGGCTGCTGTATTTTCACTACTTTTTAACTTTACGACCGATAGCACTGTGTGTGTTGAAGGTGTGGTTATCGGCGTCCTGTTGCTGATTAACATGTATATGAGACAGAGGTGGGGCAATAACTGGTTACATTTACTCAGTAGTTTCCTTGACATTCGCATTGTATTCATCTTTATGCACATCAGAGGAATAAAATAAAAAAGCAAACTGCATCACCAGAATTGTGACCAGGGCATGTTTTTTGTTTTAGCTGTGTTAATGGATTCTATTGTTTATAGTCAGCCAGTATTTCAATAAGTAGTCATTATGTTGGTCATTTATTCAGGTTGTTTCTTTTCAGATGAATTAACACAATATCAGACTCCTACTTACATTGCAGTAAAACATATCCATTCAACTACTTATTTGCTTTATACCTCAAAGTACTATTCAAACTCAGATGGAACAAAAACACTATATAATGTTCTATATCTGAATAATGTACGACGAGAAACAAAGCTAAGTTGGGTTCTGTGTCTAGTCAGATTCTTAATTTAATAATCAGTTTTTTATTAGTTTTGTATATTCACAAATTAAACGGTAAAATTTCCTCTAGAAAAAGAAACAAAACAACAAGCCTGGACTTTTATACAGAAGTTGAACATTTAGATTGGCCTTAATAACATAATCAGTTCCAGTATGGAGTCTTCTTTTCCAGCTTCTTCTTGTTTTCATTTTCTTCTGACAGAATCCTTTTTGCAGATTTGAGGAAAAACAATAAACATACAAAATTTGTTATCACGATAACAAATTTTGCTGGACGATAAATTGTTCCAGAAGTTATTGCGATAAATGATAATATTGTTGGTTTGGTACTATTTTCAAGTAATATAATAGTAATAATGGCATAGAGCACAATGGCAAGAACACATTCTCAAGGATCAATACATTTTAAATTCTAATGAACATATATCTCTGAAACCGGAACACATTTTAATTATCCAAAATAAAAAAAATATCAAATAAAATGAATTTTTGAAGTCTTTGTCATCAAAAATCTTCAGATAAAAAAGGACTAGTTGAGACCAAAGCACCAAATGTAAGACGTTTTTCATCCAGTTTTTGGTAGAAAGAGAGGAAAAAAGAGAAACAATAAATCATACTAATTGAAATTATTGAGTTTGTTTTCATTTATCATGCTATTAATTGATTTATTGATGATTGTGATATGCAAGTGTACATGCTAACTATTTACAGTTTGTAGCACTAACAAAGGCCTTCAAAGTATAAAACTTAGTTGACAAAGTCACAATTTGGTGGTGATGCAAGGTCTACATGGCTTTTCCGGACTTTCTTAAATTTGACAGATTTTAATCTGACAGGAAAAAGTAATCTTTTTCAATATATTAATATTCAGCATTTCTTCAACCCAGTCTGCCCAGTTAGGGGCCTCTGTTTTCAGTTGTTTCTTAGTAATTGCTCTTTAATTCACCACTAAACATTAACATGTCTCCTGAACTTGTTAATCTTTCATTTGCTCTCCCAGCATATAAGAAGTTAAATATGAATGGAAATTTCACCTTCAAGATGTAATTCATCAGACTCAGTTTTTCTGATCGTTTCAGTTTTTCTGATCGTTTAACTCAGTAATACAAATGGGTGGGTTTTGTTTGACTTCAGCTGCCCTAAACCCTGGACAAAGAGGACAGACAAAAGTTATCAATGTAACCAATGGAACCCAAGTGTGGGGATGGTGACCACAGCTTCCCGCGAATACTTGAGAACAACTTTAAAAATGCTTAAAACTGCCCATTTTATTAGTTCAAACACCAACTATGCATTAATATGGCGAGTGGAAACCACCTTAGCACTACAGCAAAAATGAATATCTAGTCTCTGTTTTTGTGGGATACAACCAGTCAGTACCAAGGAAAATGAATGGTGCTCCTGGTCTGACTGCTTTGCAATATTTCAGAGAAGATCTACAAAAACATTTCTGCAAATTCTTAGTTACATTCCACAGAAAAATCTGCGAATCGAAGGGGTTTCACTGGATCAGTCATTGATGGCTTACCCCCAGATCAAACTTGTCAGATACAGCATTGATAATTGGTTAAACTATGTTATTTTTGTTGTCATACATGCAAATTATTATTTATTAACCTTTTATTTTTTTATCTTTTAGCTAAGTAATGACCTGGTAGGCATTGTTCTTGACACCACGGGGGAGACATTGTTAGTCACCAGTCAGCCTGCTTACCTGTACCTGTGTCAACCTTAGCGAAATGAGTTAAACTTTAACTAGATGCAAAGATTGACACGGTTAACTTACCACCTGCCACTGAATAATCTCACAAAGAAGCTGAAAGCAAAACAGAATGGACACGTAATTTAGGTCAGGATATGCCGTACTTGGCTAGAACAGAGAAGTTTGCTCTTTTCCTGAACGCTTCAAGGACAACGTTTCTCTGACTGGGACGTTTCATTCTTTACGAGAACCCAAGTTCAAAAGTGTCAAACACAAGTCCCTCCTACTGCAGCGCACCCACCTCATGTTTCTCAGATGCCACTCAAGAAAAAAACAACCTCTGCCCAGAATATGTGCCAAGAAAAAACTGGAAGAACAGAATGAGATTTTCTTCCTTTCTGCTCCTTTTATCGTTTTAGACCGTTTACTCTTTTACTAACGTGGCCTTGTGCCATTGGAATATTAATGCTGAAGGTTTCAATTGGTAAAATGTTACAACTGACACTGCTGCGTTGGATTAGATGTAAAACAGTGTGGGTGATTTTTATTTTATGTAATATAAAAAAATAAGTGTTAGTTTTAGAAGATGTATGTAAATCCAGTCTGCTTTACCTTTACTTCCCTAAATACTGTGTAGCCAACCAAAAATTAAAAAACGAAGATCGAGTCCTTTCTAAATTTCTGGTCCTTATCAGTGTTCAGTCTGATCTTCATGCTTTCTTGGAAAGCAAAGGTCCATTTCCTGCACTCCTCCAGTGAAAATGACATGTGCGCAGTCTCTTTTCTGATTGCAGCAGTTGTAATTAACTTTTATACGTTTTTCCACTGACGTCGTCTACACAGTACCGTAAGCCTGGCAACGCCAAAGAACAGCAAAGAATAAAGACGGTTTATCACAGTTGGATATGGATAAAAGAATGATAGAAAAGTATGTCATTAAAATTTTCTGTGCAAGAGAACGATTATTTTTTTTATTCCTCTTTCTACTTTTTTATGCAGACAAGACAAAGGGAATGACTTCCACTGCAACACTTTTCTTTCTGTGGTTTTTCAGAATGGCTGATTGAATTAATGTAGTCCATTGATGTCGGTAGGCACTTTTTATGAAGTAGCCTGAAATGACCTTTGCTGTGACTTCACGCGGTTTACTTAAACAAAAGAAAACTAAATCTAGGAATGTGATCGTACTACTAGGAAAGTGAAAACGTCAAAAGAGCACTACAATGCACTGCAATGAAAATCAACCTACTATCAACACTTGAATGTTAAATAATTATTTTTAGATAGGGAGATTAAAACCGTTATAGCCTAAAAGTTTTACAACTAAATTAAACTTCTTGAATTGGACAATGTTGGTTAAAAATACAAACTTTATTTCTTTTTTTAACGGCACTTCTTTTTCCTTTTATTGTATTTTCATAGTGAGCAGGGTCACAAACAGCCAGTGAAAGTGCTCTCACGGAAAACCTTTTTCAGGAAAGAGTGACTCGGGTCTTGTTGTTGCCGAGATAAGACATTCTTCCCAGGCCAAGAAACCGAAAGTGTGTATCTCGTTGATTTTTGCAGAAAAGACGAGAAGAAAAAAAAACTGAACTGTGTTTGCTTCATTAAACTATTATGTATTTACCTTAAGCATACAAACACAAATGTCACTGTAAAATACTTTTTTCATGTCTATTTGAAAAAAGGGGGAAAAAAATGGTTGCAGTTTCTGCAGCCCTATACCGCTATCGCAGTGTTGGCGTGTGCACTAATTGTTTGCTAATATTTTCCAAGTGTTATAAATCTGCATTTTTCACATGAATTAGAGTTTAGCCCTGAGCCCAACCCCACCCAAAATTTGTCCGGGTTGGGCCAAAATTCTAAGCTTGATGGACGAATCGAGCTTCTGTGGCACATTTTTAATAAGCCTACAGTAATACAGCAAAGAGAAAAGTAAACAACAATGAATGATATTAACTTGTTGATCTACTTATTCGAGTCTAAATGGAGGAGCGGGTAGTTTACCTTGTCGAGGAAAGAAAGAACCGTTGTAAAAATACATGAAATCGTATTAATAAAGATTCACAGCTAAACCAAGAAATGTACATGGGACTTGGTATATATAATGTTTCTGTAAAAGACGACGTGCCTTTGTCACACGGGTGTCACTGAGAAAGGTTCTTTCAGAAGTGTAGAGAATAACCATGTGCCATACTGTATGTCAAAGCAGGAACTATAAAGCTAATTTTGGTTTTAGGTTAACACCTAATGTTACAAATGTGCTCATATTTGTGTCAAGGTTGCTGACAGAAATTTTGCTCATTGTCGTATATTTAAATGTTTTTTGTTGTTCCTGTAAGAGCTCTTCACTGGATGGATAGGATTTCTATTGGTTCAAAGCGTTTTAATGATATTTGCTCATTTTAGTTGCTTTGAGTTTCCAAAGTAAAATGTTGAAGCAGATTTTTGACCTTTCTTGCCTTCATTTCTCAGGTTAGGATTGCTGCATGTCAGCTTCCATTGACAAAGTCTTTAGGGTTAAGAATGTTTCCATGTACAGTTTTAAAACACATTTTGGACCTCTTTGTATCATGTGTCCATACTGCCAGATAGTTACTATCTGTGCTACAGCCTTTAAACATGGACATTAGCCCGTAGCAGGAGTGTTATGCTGTCAGGCATCCAGTGCTCTGGTTATTTTTGCTTTCTGTTGCCACATCCCCATGATGTGTTTTTTATAAATATAGGTTGTTGTATGAAATACTATAGAACCTGCCTTACAGCCTCGTGACTGGCTGCCACTCCCTGACCAGGAAATGCAGTCTGGAATGTGTTGGAAGCCTGAAAGTGGACACAGAGGTTCTGCAGAGGGGTTTCCCTCTGCATATTCCCAATAGAGGCTGCAAGGTGGGCCAAACACCGGCTGAGATGAAAGCTGGAAATGTTATGTAGATAAATATAAATCTTACAAATTTATGCACTATTTATATTAGGCACCATCTATTATATTATTTTATTTGAGACTTTGTTTGCCTAAGTTGTCCAAGTGAAGTTGGAACATCTCCATGGAATTTCAGATGTTGGCTTTGGTAGGTGTAGTTAAACAAACTGTATTATTCTCTAGGAGAAAGTGTAGATAACAGGATAACATCCTTATTGGAAGGTTTCCACTGGAGGAATGGTATCAGATCGTAAACTGTGGCTCAAGATTAATGTGCACGTTCCAATATCAGTTTATGAAGAATAAGGTTAAGTTCTTGGCATTACAACAATCAAACCCTTATAAATGTTTCTAGTGCAAGTCCCGTTTCTAGTGGGCAAAACTAATTTACAAGTAAGCTTGTTTTAAGTCAGTAATTCCTTAATATTGACTAAAACATACTATCTCCATTATCAGATAAATTTACTTGTAACAAGACAATTTCCCATGTTATAAGTGAAATAATCTGCTGATGGAGCTAGTACATTTTCATCTGTGTCGAGATTTATTTAACAAGCTATGTCTTATTGGGAAGTTACTTTTGAATTAGTTTTTGTCTTGACAAGGAGACGCTACACTGTAACAGCTCTGCTGTTTAAGCTCAGAGTAGCTTCACGCTGTCCTGCAGAATCAGTTTTTGTCACAGGTTAAAGGAAGTGCTCTTGCTTAGCCCCATTCTTTCTTTTCTTCCTGCTTGTGTCCGTCTGTGTCAGCATGCTCAGCAATATCAGCTTGCACCCCCCGAACAACCCCACCCTGTTCTGCTGGCTTTTGTTTTTCCACTTTTCAGAGTTGTCCCACCACCTCCCACAAATTGGATGCAAGTTTAGTCCAATTTCATACTGTCAGTTTGATCCAGTATGAAAAATGAACACATTTTAAAATGCTGTTTCTCAAAGGCTGTCTGAGTTAAAGATTGTGATTCAGTCCTCCATCCTGAGGGTTAGCTGGGGTGAGTGTAGAGGAAAATCTCCTACAACCTTTCTGACAATAAATGTCTCTTTTAGTATAAAAAAATAAGATGACTTTGAATTGTTGCCTTGTGATTAAAAACTGTTCTATGTTCTGTCTGTTTCTTGCTTTTTTTATGAACCATAATTGTGTCTAAATAAATAGGATTGATTGATATTAAATAGAAGTAGAGAGCATTGACTGCTAATGTAGGATAAATTTTTCCCCTCGTGAAAAGGGCTGCTCCATGGTGCCATAGATGAATGTCAAATGCAGATAAATACGGATAAACACTGTATCTGTATTTATTGTAAAATATTATAAAAGCTCCCATTTTGACTCAAATAAGACTGAGTGTCATGCCAGATGGTGAAGCTGGTCCAGTCTGGGTTTGTGTTGCTGTTGGCTTGATGAAATAAAATGTGTGGAAGAGGGATGTGACAGCAGCAGGGTGATTATTCTCCCTGAAAGCTCAAACAGAAGATTGGGTAAAAAAAAACAAACGTGTCTTATTGGTCAAATAAGAGAAGCATCATTAGATCCGTCTGATATGAAAACTCTTAATGGCCGTTGTGTTCAGCAACAGTTACACATTGTTCTTTGTGTCACATTAAGTTTGATTTCTTTTTAAACAGAATATTTCAGTTTTGTTTTTATTTTTCTGCTTTTCTAGGTCTTTGCTATCTTTGCATTTGCCACCACCGGAGGTTACTCTGGAAAAACCAACATAAAAGTCCCCTGTGAACCACCATCAAGTTCACATGATGTCACAGCTGTGTTCGGCTACCCGTTCAGGTATTGGAGAGAACTAGTGTTTCCTATAATAATCACCTATGCTACAGCATTTTCCAGATGATCACACTAGCATTGACATGAGCAAAACTAAAAATTCACATTCTTGCTGGATCTAAAGTTGTCTAATTTTCTGATCAAAGTAAGCAGGTATAATGTAAATCTGTCTCCTGCTATGTTTCAACTGCTGTTTGGGGAATTGGCATAATAGCATCCTTTTTTTTTCTTTTTTGAGTAAAACATTTATATTGTAAAACAGTTCAATGTTTTCACATCATAGACTGAAAATCATACATCACATTGATTCATTACACGTGGAGTTAAATATTTCAGGCCTTTATTTCTTGTCATTTTGATGATGGTGGCTCATAGATAACCCAAAATTGAGTGTCTCAGAAAATTGGAATATCAAGAAAAAGTTAAGGATTGGAAACTGATGGTGAAACTCGTGGATTGGGAACTCATGGTGCCTCATCCCAATCAGGGTCAGGAATACCTGAAAGGATTCCTGAGCCTCTAAATGGTCTCAGTCTGGGTCAGGACTGACTGGACAGATGTCCCTAAGACGGCCCGACCTACACAAGGAGGGGAAATCACAAGAGGTCGTTGATGGAGAAGCTGGTTCTTCACACAGTGCTGAATTCAAGCATTATCATAGAAAGTTGAGTGAAAAATTGTGTTCCATTAAGCCATGCATATCAAATTTCTAAATAACAAAAGACTTAAAATATTACACGTTGTGTAATGAATATATATTATATATGAGTATCACTTCACTTTTTAAAGTAATATTTCAAAAAGTGAAGTATCACTTTTAGTTTTTATTTTCACAATATCCACATTTTTGGAGCTGTAACTCTTAAAAATTAAACGGAATAGACCTTCATTAGTTTCAGTGTCACACAGATTATGTTTCATTTTGGAAAATGACACAAAATGCTAACTATCTAATTACACTGAAACAAGTTGCCAGGGGTTTGTAAAACAAGCATTTCTTTTCTTTGTGGCAGTAACAATATGACCAGGCCAGATTATTCACATTTGGTGCTAGTAAAGAAAATGGTGCTTCTTTTTATTTGTCTGGAGGAATATATCACAATGAAAAGGTTCTAAAAGAGTTGTTTCTGCACCCATCCAGGGTCTGCTAGGAAAGAGCATTTAATTACAATTAAAGATGAGATCAGGACCTAGTCACAAACATTTCTAAATTTTCTAGCACTAACAACTTGTAAAATTAAAGATAACCTACAGTTTATAAGAAAATGACAATGTAAATTTCTCTTTTGAAGCATCTCCAAAGAGCAAACATCAAGTCATTCTTAACACGGCGTAGGTTTACTTAGGCTGCTTTCATTATTTCATTTTGCCCAGAGAAATAAAATGATTCCACAAAAGGCCAAAACAGCCAGGGTCAAAATGAATCATACTGCTGAGGACCACAAGCCACTCTTATGTGCTTTAACTTTGTGATCCTTAAAGCTTGACTCATCAAGTTAAACCACCACTTCTGTGGAAGAGACATCTTCAAGTCAGAGTCAAGTATGCTAAGGACAGCCTGTAGAGAATATGGTGGAAGCTTGTCCTCTGCTCAGATGAGTCGAAACAAGAGCTCTTTGCCCGTAGACATTGCTTCTGATTGCAGAAAGAATAGAGAGGAGTAGAACCCAAATTACAATATCCCATCAGTAAAACATGGAGACTTGAGTGAGTCTGGAACTGGGAATCTTATTGTGGTGGAAGGAATCCTGAAAAAAAGGGCATGAGAAGATTCTGAAAGACAACCTAAAGCAGTCAGCATGTTATGGGTCTGGGCTATCACTTTGTTTTCCGTCACGGCAGGGACCCAAAACATACATTGCTACTGCTGAGGACCAACCTCCTCAGGAGGAACATGAACTCTGATCGGCTGTGATCGGCCCTCATGGGTGATGGGAATCAGAAGCAAAAAAAACCTGATCGGAGCATCCCTAATCTTATGATGTAATTTTTAAATTTTAAATAATTTATGTTTTGATCAGTTACTCAGAATTTGAGTAGCCTTTATACCAATACTTATTTTACTCTCACTTGAGTAATCTCTTGGATGGCTACTTTTAAACTTTTACTTGAGTAAAACTGTATTGAAGTAGAACTATTTGTACTTGAGTACAGTT
The DNA here is from genome assembly GCF_904066995.2 of Poecilia reticulata. NCBI lineage: Eukaryota > Metazoa > Chordata > Actinopteri > Cyprinodontiformes > Poeciliidae > Poecilia > Poecilia reticulata. Next base: position 32,349,663 of record NC_088834.1, read on the forward strand.
TTTGAATACTCTGATCTTGTGCAGGCTGCCTGAATGCATTCACTGCTTTAAATACAAGCAAACTTGTTGTTCTTGGCTGTATAAATGGTCTGGCGGAGTTTTTATGAAATTCTTTCAAAGTTCACATAATTGCTTCTCTCTTGTTGCTCTCCATTGGAAGTCCACTAACGGAGGTAAGGACATAAAATCCATCATTAAAACAACTTCAGTCACAGCAGCAGGTTAAGGAAGTCTGTCTCTTTCTTTTTTACCATCAGATTGGGAGCGCATCCATTTGAAATTACTTATTGTAACGACAGTCGCAGCACCATGCACCTCCAGGGTGACTTCTCCTCCTCTGCGGAGTTCTATGTCTGCATTGGTGTGTTTGGGTTCCTCTACTGCACCGCTACTCTGATCCTCTACTTGGGCTACCAGAGTGTCTACCGTCAGACCAGCCGCGGCCCCATCATTGTAAGGACACATCCTGGTCTCAGCCGTCATGAGCCGCTCGCAGTGTTGTATCCAATCCCGATTGCTGAATTTTACTTTCTGTCCATATCAACATTCTCTGATGCAGACATTTTTACTAAGCCGTTTATTGTTGCTCTTAATGCATGTGACGCAGGATTCCCTCCAGTGTATTATAAGCCTGGCGGGCCACCAGGCTTTACTTGCCTGGTGGCCCGCCAGTAAGCATCATTTGTTTATTTTAAAATGGTTTTATATAACAGTAACAGTGATTGGAAAGGTGGATTTAACTAGGTTTATACTAGTTGACGCAGTTAACTGGGTGTGTGCACCAACTACACCTTCCCTGAAACCTGCCCGCATGCTATTACTTACAAATAATAGTATGCATCTCTGAATTTTTGTAACTTTTAACATTTTGTAACACAGAATCACAGTAGACAGCTGGTGGACTGCCCTAGCGCCCATCCCACCTGACTGATCAGGATTTTTGTGATTTATACGAATCACAGCCGTTTTCAGTTTAATGCCTCTTAAAATAATTTGAGTTATATCCGAAATCTATTTGAGAGGGAGGAGTGGGTGGCAAATATCACTTTGTTGTTGGAAAAAGCTACTGATCCAGGCCTTACTGAGAGGTACTATGATTATGAGGAGTTAAAAATCCAAGTTAGAATAAGGGCAGCACAACAGGCTGATTTTGTGCAGGCTGCCTGCACAAAAAGTTGATTTTCAGCACATATTCAGATAAACAAGCTATATCAATGCCCATGCTGTCTAAACAAATTATTTTCTTTGTTCTGAATAGAAGTTGAAATTACTTTTTTGCAAATGAGTTGACAGTGTCTCATTTACCTACCCTGATTCCACACTGCTTTGTATATGCTTATGTGTATGCAAAATATGCTGAGTTTAACTTTTTCTTTCTGCCAGGACCTGGTGGTGACTGCGCTCTTTGCCTTCCTGTGGCTCGTGTCCTCCTCAGCGTGGGCCAAAGGCCTGACTGATGTCAAGTGGGCCACCAACCCCGAACACGTAGCAAAGAAATGTCAAATATGTGAAGCAGTAGAGTTTCCATCCATGGGTCGCCTGAATGCTTCAGTGGTAAGTTTTGATGAAGTTGGGTAGTGCAGGTTCCTTTAACTTCTATTATTCAGATTTGTTAGCAAGTAGAAGTTCAGGTAGGCATTCAGGTATTTGTTACTGCAGTACAACAGACGCAGGAGAATTTATGTTAGAACTTTAAACCTAAGATTGAACCGAGTCATCTAGTTGCTAGTATCCCAAGCACTCCTTTCAATCAACTTGACCTTCTTTAGGTTTGCTGGTCATTTCACTGAGGTCATTGTGAGAACCATTCTACCCCAGAACACAACCCTGCTGGGAAGACGTAACTCAAAACATGTTCAGTTGGGAGCATAACCTCTATGAAACATTTAGAGGTTAACGATTCCTTGGTGTAAAAACTGCTTTGTAATTCGTATAGATCTCTGCTGCCAAGCTGAATACAGAACTGCGGTAGTGGCATTCATGTAAACTCTAGTAGTTACACTGTGCTGCCAGTTTCTGTGACCAGTTTCTCTAGCATCATAAACTTATTAATGTTGTGAAGATTTTAAAAATGGCTTCAGTGTCCCCCCTTGTATATCCTGGAAGCTCCAGTAAGATATCGAGGATATATTTAGAGGTTCTATAGTGAGATTCTCTGGGGATACAGATTAAAATTAGAGACAGTGGTTTAGATTGTATGGGGAGAGATGTACAGGAGGGCTGGGCATAGTTAAGAACCTCACTGTTAAATTTGATTTCAATTCTTTGGGTCACAATTCAATTCAGTATTGCTTTAAATAAATGGTATCCTGATACCAATACCAGCAAAGTACTTGTCGATACTCCAAACTGATACCACTGTTCTTCACTAAGGTGCCACGCAAAGTCTAAACCACACTTCATACCAGATTGTCATGGTGATGCACCAATAAGCTATTTGCTGATTCTTCAAAATAAGAAAATAAAACAGAAGAAGGGAAAAGTTGGATCGCGGGAGGGGGCAAAACTATCGGTAGTTTGGAGTAGAAGTTGCGCTTGACTTTTTTGTTGTCCTTCATTTTGACCATTGCTGTCAAAAGAATATCCTGTCATCTACTTTTATTCATCAGTTTTTAAAATGATAACAATAACTGCATTTAGTTTTTATTCTGCATGTGTATTTATTGTGCAGCACATTGTGCTTGTTAGTCTGATGGACATTTGCACTTCAATTTATTTCCTTACTCAGTAAGGTCAGCTACGTACTCTATTTAAATTATTATAAGTACATTAACAACTTGATTGTCCGTCTTCTTTTGGCTTCCTCTGTGTATGTACTGCAGGCTTATTCAATGCCCCACAGAAGCCCAGGCAAATGGTTTTGGCCCGAATTTTGGGTCGGACTACAGATCTAAATTCTATAGAGAAATGCATCTTTTAACAAGTAATTTGGTAAAGAAATCTACAGTGCTCCATTTATGATTTGTTAAAACAGTTGAAGTAATAGTAGACTTAAAAAGAAGAGAAATCCTGTTCTAAATAAAATAAATTTGTTTTCAAAAGTTATCGTGTGAATTATGAGTACCAACTTGTTCACTTTGTATTGGCGAGTACTTAAACTGAAGTACTGGTACTCAGTCTAGACACCCCAACATTAAATACTTCCATATTGATTTAGTAATAAGTAGTACACAAATAATTAATTGGATTACCAGTTAATAGTTGCTTTTTTATTATTTTTTTCCAACCCATATGAACAGCCATGGTGATGTGCATTACTTGAGCAGTGTGTGTGTGTGTGTGTGTGTGTGTGTGTGTGTGTGTGTGTGTGTGTGTGTGTGTGTGTGTGTGTGTGTGTGTGTGTGTGTGTGTGTGTGTGTGTGTGTGTGTGTGTGTGTGTGTGTGTGTGTGCGTGTGTGTGTGTGTGTGTGTATGTATGTGTATATATATATATAGATTCGCATTTTGAGCAGTAAAATATCTGAAGATAAAACAGTAACACAATAACATCTGTGCTTGATATGAGGTACTTTATTAAAACTGAAGTTTGTTTAAATGTAAATAATTCTCCTTTTCTTTGTTGAAACTGAGATAATTCACGTAATTTTTAAATCATTTTTAAGCATATTTGAGCAATACTGCCATTCTGACCCACACTCCTCACCAGTAGGTAGCACTAATGCACACTTGCCAATTAAAAAAGAAGACAATTATAGCAACTTCATATCCACCTGTTTACATCATAAACCTAGTATAAATATAAATATTACAAGATAAGAACAAGTTTATCAATTTGAAGAAATTGTTGTATTTTCTCTGTGTAATACCAAATAATTTGTGTTGGTTATGAATACTTAATATAAAAAAAAACACAAATCAAGCAAATTTGTTTGAAATGAAAAACTAATTATTAAACTCATTTGTTATGTTTTCTAGATTTTTGGCTTTCTCAACTTGATCCTGTGGGCAGGAAACTGCTGGTTTATTTACAAGGAGACCCCTTTCCACAAAGACCCCAGCCAAGCAGCCACGATGGAGGAAGGCGGCGCCCCCGGGCCGTAACCCCCTCCTCAGCAGCCTTAAGCTCCAGCCGGCTCTTACGCTGAAATGGAAACAAAGGAAGGCCAACTGCCATTTATTTTCTGTTCAGCCCCACCACGTAGCTTAAGGTTTTATTTCTCTCCAAACAGCTCTTGATGTCAAGTCTTTAAAAACACTAAGTGCAGACCCAAACTTTAAATGCTTTCACACTGTATAACCTGGAACTTCCAGTTGGTTCGATTTGGTTGAAATATGCAACTTTATGGATTTCAGTGAAGTTGACAAAACCAGACAACCAATGCTCTAACCTACTGAGACACACTAAAAAGTTTTTGTTTTTGTGTGTGTTTGTTTTTTTTTTTGTTTTTTAGAACATCAGCTATATGTTTTACTCCAGAGTTCTTTTTTTTATTTCAGCCTAGAAAGCAAATCTTTCTAAAGTGTCTTTGAAACAATTTTGTGTTATTATTGTTTGTTTTTTGTTGAACTCCAGATCCAGGGAGTCTGGACTGGTTTCCATCAGCTCACAGTGGAGGTGAAGCATCAGGACAAATTGGGTTTATTTCCTGTAATGTAATGCTGAACCTGATCAGTAACACTAGGAGTCATCTTCATTTGAACCAAAATGTGCCTTACTGTGATATTATTTATATACAGTTCATGTGAATTTTTGTCAACACTAATTGGTTTGCTGCATTTTTTTTTAAAGTTTCCTTTCTATTTTCTCTGAAGAAAAAAAGTTCTGTAGGCAGCTTCTCTGACTACTTTTATTTCCTTCTCCCCCTTTTTTTCTTTTTTTTTAGTCCAGTTTAAATCCTCGACTAGGTATATTTAGTCTAATTGTCAGATTTAAAATTCCAAACATGTTTGACAGGCAAAGGTCAGTCTCTAAGTGCTGAGGCTATGAACTGTAAAATGTTTGTAACCAGACAGGGACAACCATCGATGATGTTTTGGTTTCTGATTCTTGACAGAATAAATTCTTGCATTGTACCAGGAATGAATGTACCTGTGCAGAGGGAATATTGGTTGGCATGTTTTAAACACTACCAAGGGCAGTATGTCATACCAAAAATGATTGATTTAAACCCTCAGTATCAGTTTTAAAGATTTACTCAGACATAATGATGTATGTTCGTCTATTGGATTATTGACAATGAAACGTAATGTTTTTTTTTGCCTCATTTGTGCAGAAGGAAGCGCTTGTTTTTCTGTATTGACACGATAAATACGAGAGCTGCACAACTGGACTGTCTCCTTTCTTTCTTTCTTTTTTTTCTACATGAACTGGTCTGATTTGGTAGATCAGTGCTGGACATGTGAACAGTGTGCAAGTATACAAAATAGGCACCACAGGGCCTGAGTCAAGAGCAAAGTTACTGTTACAGGCACTGAAGCATCCGACACTCGGTTAAAACAGTAACTGGATAACTAGAAAGTATTACTGGGATGTAGCAACACCTTTCAAGCAATAAGGCGTTTGGTTCAAAATAGCATTTTTATCTGGATCTTTGTTTTTTCATCTAGCAGGTTATCTGTAAACTGCAGTTTCTGCTCAGAACCAGTTAATAATACATTCACTTGATTGACTTGTTTGGAAAAAAAGAAGTACTTTTGGAAGTATATTTACTGCGCTGTACTTTTTACCTTTACTTGATTGTGAAGTGTCGCTACTCTTCCTCTACCTACCGTGAATAACTTCACTGAATGAAGAACAAGTTTGTTTTAACCAAAATTCACCAAACACAGACACACACCAGCAGTTTTTGTTAAAGTTTCAGAAGTTTTACATTGAAGGAAATTGATATGGCGAAATGTTTTATTTTTGATTTTGTCTAATATGATTGATATTTTGAGTTGCCTTGTTACCAAATGCTTTTTTTACTCTTACTCGAGTAATTTTTTGGACTGCTACTTTTTACTTTCACTCAAGTAAAAATATGTTGAAGTAGTACTACTCTTACCAGAGGATAATTTTTGGGTATCTTGGCTCTGGTCAGAGCCAAGATTGCTTTACATACAGCAAGTTTTGCTTGAAGGTGATGCTTCATGTGTTTCTTTTTGCTGTAAAATAAAGATGAATTAAATCAAAAAAGGGTAAAAACATACTGTATTTAAAAATTTAAGAAGCTTAACTGACGATGGTTTAAAAGCAACGTAATATCGAGGACACTTTAGCAGGGTTTTAGAATGTTTTGTTGAGCTTCTGCAAGGTGACCAATCCAGCACAGCCATTGTGTTTGTAAGAAAGGATGCTAGCTAACTTTTATGTCCAGATGCCTTAAAGTCTGCCAGGTTGTCAGTTTCTCTACCTTGCTGGATGCCACTTCCATTGTTTTCCATGTGAATCAACAACAGTGTCTTACAATCTTCCATACAATATAGAAGGTTTACTCTATGGTCCTTTAGTAAGACAAGTACCAGCATCACAGCTGGTATCTGTCTTACAGTGTGTACCCGAAACCCCAACACTGATTGAACTACTTCAATATCTGAATGAAATCACGACAAATTACACTCAACATACCAATTATGGTTTCTCATTATGGTCTTTGCAGGTGGAGCTGAGCAGGTGGTGCAAATATGGCTGTGCCCCCTTCATCAGTTCGGTTTATTAAACTGTCCCTTGTCGCATCAAGGAACTTCAATCCAATCATCCTGTGTCCAATTCATGTCATTATTCAACTGAGTTGAAAAAGACTAAAACAACTAATGGTGTCGTTAGTGAAAAATCTGTCCCTGTATATGGAACGGTTGCCGTGGGAGTCATGTATTACGACTGTCAGTCTTCAGTCAGAGTCTTCGGACTCCTTGTAAGACTGACTGCTACAGCATCACCACGTGCAACGACTCTTTGAAGATGCTTAGATGATATGAATTTAATTTCCCTTTTGGGGTAAATAAAGTACCTTTGAATTTGAATCATAAAGAAGGAAATCTTTGCTGAGTAAAACAAGGTATATTTTAATTGTTAAATTTCAATTAAATTGCCCTCTTTACCTGTGATAAAATACAATGAAATTAGTATGTTCACATAAGTTTGATGTGTGAACCTTTTTTGGACTCACATCAGTGCAGCACTGTTACCCAGAGTATAGTTTCTACACTACAACAAATGCGCTCTAAACTTAGACAAGCTTCTCCGGTTACAGGCAGTTATTTTAACCAGGTATGTTTAGGGGCAACTTAAATTCTCCAGCTGTCACAGTCTGAACTGTTTCCCACATTTTCACCCCTCCCTTAATTGGTCTTTATCAACAGCAAGGCTCTTTTACAACTCAATTAACATATATCACCATTTTTTATTATTAAATATGACTGGAGCATGTTTATTTGTTTGGAATTTCCCAAAAACTATGCTAATAGTCTTGCCTTAACCTCATCCTGGAATTTGAAAAACAAACTCTGACACACAGACCTGTTCAGCAAACTGTAATGTTATTGAGAAGTCAATTCATTTGAGGAACTTTATCACAAAGTGAAACACATAATATAGATTAATTACAATTTGCAATGGTTTAAATAGGATTTTTGGACATTTTAAATCTAAATGTTTTATATGCCCAGAATCACGGGAACTTGGATAGTTTATGGTAAACTGGTAAATAAAAAAATCAGTTTGTTATTGTAAACACTTGTAGGAATGCGTGAACACAACACATGAATGTCGAAATGCATCAACACTTTCCGAATAATAAAACCCAGTTCATCTGTGTCAAGTACTGCTCATCAGAAAGGTTAGGAAAAAAACCACCCTGAACATTAACGTGCCTGTGGTATGGTACCTCAGCTTCTCACAGCTTCAGAGCGCGCACGCAGGAAGTTCCTGTCCTGTCGTGTCGAGAACGCGAGATATGACGTAAGCCGCTTGCCCGCGCAGCGATGATGGCGGTGCGTGAACGCGCAGTAAAAGTAATGGCTGCTCTGGATCGGCGGGTACCTAGCCTCGATGAATTCGTTGGTCAAAGCTGGACTGCCTGGGCCGACTGGGCTGGTGTGACAGCGGCAGATGGTAAGGAACCATCCTGACACACACATTAGCAGCTACGGAGCCGATTAGCCATCCCTCCGCGGTTATTTTTCTTCAAAACGGATGGTAGAACTAACCATGTTACCCAAACAAAGACCCTGCCGGGTCCTAGTGCTGGGTGGATAACATGTTGCTCCCTTCTGCCTCCTTCTACATGCATAGTCTACAAGAAGATAAACCCATATTAAAAATTAAGTCATGGGCGCTGTGATGTGTGTGCTACTGCTGCGGCCATGAAGGAAGCTGCCAGTTCTTTAGGAACAAGGTTCGTTTCAGGGTTAGCAGTCAGGCAGCAGTGGCAGCATAGCGGAAGGAGGCTAGTTAGACTGGCTGGGCGAGCAACTTCTCAGCCTGGGAAGCTAAGCTAGCCCGGTCCGCCTCTGTGAGGTGGTTAGCCTGAGATGCTAACGCTAGCCGGAGGATCAAAGCAGACACCGGTGACGGAGGAGGAGTCTGATGCTGCTGCCACCATGGAAATACTGGCCCAATCTCTGATATTAGCAAACGTTACTCAGTGTTCTCATTGCCTTGTGCTAATATTTCCAGCTTTGCGGCTTCAGCTATGCCATGTGTGTGACGGTGTGTTTGACAGGAGACCTCACCTGTCACTGATGCACAGAAAACCCTCCTGCCTTTGTCAGTTTGAAAGTATGTGCGCTTACTCAGAGTGTTGCATCTCCTCTGCTATTGAGGTGGCTGTGTGATAAAGTCCCAGTTGTTGCAATAAAACAAACAAAACACACATACCAAAAATATCCCACAGAACTGTAGCAGCCAAAAAGGAGAAGCTGCTGACCTACAATCCCATCATTTATGTAACTCTCTGTAAGGATGTGTGAAAACATGAATGAATGAGAACAGAGACATATCTCTAAAGAAGAACATGTATGTTCTAACGTTTCCAGGGCCTGATGTGGATGACTGCAGCAAAAATGGGAAGAAGGCTGCAGAAGCTATGTCACTCAGTAAAGAGGGTAAGTCGTTTTAATCAAGTTTTTACATGTGACTTTATAAATCTTCAGAAGGGTCTCAGAAAGTGACCCGAACCCCTTCAGATTATATACCCAGTCAGGATATATAATCTGACAGGACAGCAGATCCACAGCATGTGTGTGACATGAGAAATCAGCAGAATTTGGTCCAGGTTTGGGCCTTACTGAGGATGCTGCACAACAACTTTGCTTGTATTAGCAGTACTGAGTGCATTTGAGCATCCTGCAGGAGGGTTGCATTGCATCAGCCTTGAGTCAGATATCGTCGCTTCCGTGATCCCAGCTGGGTGTGCTGCATGTGCAATGTTTAATCTGCCACATATTAGAATCCTCCGCTTTCTTTTGATCAGCTACGATTGGAGATCAGAAGATCAAATACTAAAAAAATCAGAGTTTTTGTTTTTCTCTTTGTTCTTTATATTCATCATCAACTAACAACTCAATTTTCTGTTGATAAACACGAATCAACAGCATAAAATTTGATGCACTTTGTCTTAGTTTGTGTTTTAGTCACTTTGTCGGGGGGAAACCGAATCAGAATTGGTCAAAACGGCAAAATTGGACTCTACTAACAGAAAAACAGAAATTAGCATCAGTTATGCGAAGAGGTAAGTTTTATTAGTTATATTAAGAATCAACTTTAAAATATAATTTTACTAAATACTTATTTAAACCAGAATCCTCTCAGCTACGCTGCCTTTGTCTCAAATGTAAAAGTGACTATTGTAGTCCCGCACCTGATCTCAGTTTTTATGCCAAAAGCATCTTTGTAAAACAGATTTTTTTTTTTTTGATTCAGGTACAAAAAAAAAACTATCAAACTGAGTTGCCTGTGTCTTGTTGGCTCTGTGCTCTGTGGTCCTCTACCTGCTACTACTTCCTTTAGAGACAAGAGTTTCAGTGTTGACTCGTGGGTGGCCGCCATTTTGTTTCCGGGGGGCTGAGCTGACTTAGTTAAATTGATCGAGGAAATATTTTAATAAGCTGTTTAGAGAGGCGGTGGTGTTTAAGCTCTTGTGTGCTTCAAGATATGAAAATATGAATCACTGAAATTACACCTTGTGTTGTAGACTTTATTAAATGACTTTTTTTGGTAATATTGACTTTCTAAATAACTGCTAAGTTTGATGTTTTTTTTGGTGTAATATAGATATTGCTTCTGGTGAAACAGATGAACCACATGCTGTGCACAATGCAGATCAGACTTATAGGCAGGGTTTACCTTTTGATGCAGCACTAAGTGCTGCTAAAACTCTTTCTCATGGCAGTAGCCAAATATTAGCAGCAAAGTGAGATTTGATGCCTTTGGAAATAAATCTGTTCGTAATTTTAGTCTCAGCCTCACAAACTTTTTAATTAGGCCGACACGCAAACAGGAAGTGGAACAAGGGAAGTGCAGAACACACTGAGGACAACATCTACCGGACACACTCACTAACTCTAACTGGCCAATTGAAGCTTGTTTCACACAGTTCAGTTGAGTCTATTTGTACCATAATATTTCACAACTTAAGACACTTTGCAAAACGGACCAAATCCGTTTCTACGTAAAAATATATAATCATATGAAGAGATTCAGATGACTTATGATAAAAAAAAAACTTGATTACAATATAAAGCAGTTTAAATTAATCTATCAATTTTTCTGACGATTAACCGATTAATAGGATAAACATATGCAGATTTTTGTATTGAACCACTTAAACTTTTTATTTTTTTACATAATATTAGAAATGCATTAAAAAATGCCAGTAGACAAATTCCTTTTTAAAATTGGAAAATAATTATTTATTTGGCTAAAATGCACCAACAGCGTTCCTTTAGTGAACACTTGATCATTTGTAGCAAAGGAAGCATCAGCATGTAAAAAAAAAAAAAAAGTCATTCTAACATCAGAGAAGTTCAGCTCTTTCGGCTGAACATTTCTGCTTTCTGCTAATTGTATTTTGGATTAGCTGCTTAAGACAGCAATTGATGCTTAATGGGAGATTTATTCATTTATTTTTCGGAAATTGAACCAGGTAAAGCTAAAACTGCCACTTGAGTTCTGGATAGAACAAATTTACAAATTTTTTAAATTTTATTTATTTGTCCAAAATGCAAATTGTATATATATTTTTGTACAGTTTTGACTTAATCACAGGTCTGAGTGTGTGGCCTGTATACTCCAGTTAATGATTAATCGATTAGTAAATTAGTTGAGGGTTATTTCAACAAAACACGTTTGATTGCATAAAGCCCGCCGTTCTCTTCTCGTTCTCTCTGAATGCCAGACATGTCCATCTTTGGCCTGTACCCGGGCCACGATGACTTCTACCTGGTGGTGTGCAGCCACTGTGGCCAGGTGGTGAAGCCTCAGGCCTTTGAGAAGCACTGCGAGCGGAGACACGGGCCCCTGGCCAAGCTCTACGGCAAGCTGCGCTCTCCCACGCCGGCCCTCCAGCACCAGAGACCCTACCACGGCCACTCTCCTTCGCATGTGGTCAACCCCCCCTCTGCGTCGTCGTGGGAGGCTCGAGGGCCGAGCGTCGGGCAGCCGCGGCCCGCGCCTCCTTCCCCATCCACCCCACCTCAGTACAGATACCCAAAGAGCGCCAAGGACGGAGTACGGTAAGAGACCACAGGGTTTTCAGTACACTCCTTTAGGACACCAGCCACATAAATGTGTGATACTGTCACTAAACTGTAACTGAATTTAATCATATTTTAAAATTTATTAATATCATCATTGAACAAAAAGTGGAGAAATCAGTAAAGCTGACAACCAAGACAATATGAACAGTAGTTTTTTTTGGAATGTCATTATTTTGAATTTATTGTGACAAAATCCTTATGATGACAAGAAGTTGAACAGACGTATTGCACCGTTTTTGATTGTTTGTTTTTTTTACTTGGTAAGTTGTCCCGATGCTGAGGCTGTCTCTCCTCCCGCCCCCCAGACTTTCGCCCCTGGAGAAGTCCTTCCACAGCAGCCACAAAGAGGTGGCCATGTTCAAGCAGCCGCCGCCCCTGGAACCTCCGGTCCTGTCTCCGCCTCCGTCCCTTCGAGACCCCCCTTGGCCGCATGGGGCCCCACCCGCTGGCCGGCCGGCGTCTGGCGACAAGCCGCCCCCGCAGAGGAAGGACTCGCCCCAGCTGTCTGCCGTGATGAGCCACCGGGTCCCCAGGCCCTACAACAAAGTGGCCTCCAGTAAGTCGACATGGAGCGTTCAGCCACAGGACTGACTGGTCAGCTTAGTCTGACGTCCAGATATTAGATATTAGTCATATTGATATTAATACATATATGGAATGTGACTATATGGTCTGATATATGAAATATGTTTGATCTGTTGTCATAGTGATTATATTTGGAGTTTTATTGCAGTTTTGGACAAAAGAGTCCAAAATGACAGAACTGGTGAAAAGAGGATCATGTTGGCATGGAAACAAAGTAAGACATCCTGACAACAGTTGCCAAGCGTTCTGTGTCACACGGGTTAAATTAATGAATGACTTGGGCTATGTTCATACACCAGCTCTCGGTGTTCAGTTCTGTTTATTTTTTGCTCAAAATTCAATATTTATTTATTTATTTATTTATTTATGTTTGCGTGGTCATTCTCACTACTGAATGACGCGACTGCAGTCAGACTTCTGTGTGAACAGAAACCCAAAGCGACCGGCATACGCAGAAGAAGAACGTAGACGTCACACAGTAGCGCTCTGTTTCTGGAAGTAATGATGGATGGAGACGTCTATGGATTATATGACAAAGGAAGCTGATAAAAAGAAAACACAACTAATAGCGATTAGCGCCGACTGCAGCTTCTGTGGAGAAGTCTGTTACATGTTGTAACGTAACTCCTGGTCTCAGTGTTGTTGCTTTATCTTGATGTGACTTCAGTTCAACTCAAAGATATCTTATTTCCCAGAGGTAAATTAAATGTTATCGTAACTCGGATCGTCCGAGTGTCTTCAAAGAGTTGTTGTAGATGGCTGATGCTGTGGGCTGGAAGGATCTCCAGTAGCAATCAGTCTTGCAGTGAATCTGAAGAGGCCTCTGACTGAAAACACTGCTGCTGTATGACGGCATCAGGCCCGTCACGACAAGCTAACAACTCAGTTTCAAGTCAGCAGATGATATTCCACAGCAACATGTTCAGGGTGACTCAAACAGAAGTTATCAATTCTGATAATCCACCTCATTTGCTTTTGCCGCTCCTTTTTAAATCTCCCTCTGGTTGTACGGTTAGACAGATGTTGGAGTAGGGGATACAATTGTTCGACGGACAGAAGAGATGGCCTGAGCTTCCCTATTCTTACTCCTTTTTGGTTTTCTCTACTCTTGTATTTTCTTTTTATAAACTCATGTACATGGCATTATTGCCACATTGTTTTATATTTATTTTCACTTCTAAAACGTAGCATGTTTTTTTTATTATTATTTTTTATTAAACTACCATCTAATCAGCGCTCGCTGTCAGATGGTTTTATGTTTAATAACTTGGTGCCCTGGTCGGCTCTTCTGGTCATGAAGATGTTTTTCCTGCTTTGAGTCACCACTACTTTACAGATTTTAACTGTTTATATAGTGATTACATCAGAATTTTAAATATCTCCATATACAGTTGTTTTAGGGTATTGCTCTTCTCTACACGTCTTGTCTTGAAACAACTAATTTGAGTATTTAACATGCATTTGAAGGCTTGGATGATATAGTCATGCTTTTGTCTGCAAATCAGTATTTCACAGGATTTTTGCAAATATTAGCTTTTATATCTGGGTTTCACATTCTTTCAGATCCATCCGATATTTGACTGAAATGCTCTCTGTGTTCTCAGAAAGGGAGTGCGATCTGGATAAGCACTGCGGCGTCCTTGACCCTGACAGAAAGAAGGTCTGCACTCGGCTCCTGACATGCAACGTGAGTAACACGCAGACTGGGCTAGCCTGGAGCTAATATGCAAAGAGGAGAAGATAAACCTGTCAGCAACTGTAGTGAAAGCTGGTTCTACAAAGTTCTGACTCAAGGATGTTCAGACTTGAATGTATCTTTCTACTTCATTGTTCTGCACTACCTTCTGTGTTGATCTTCCACTTGAAATCCCTTTAGAATGTGTTTGAGCTTAAAGTTGTAATGTGACAAAAGGTAAAAAGGTTTGGTCTGGACAGGAAGACTCCTGTTATTATGACTGTTTTTGTTTTTTTTAATCTGAAGTAGCATGTAAAGGTCAGAGGTCATGTCCTGACAGGATGACCTGAATAATAGGAAATGACAAAATAAACACCTGTCCAATAGAACATTTGCTTCTGTTAACTCTTAGCATCATGTTGACATTTTAACTTCACATTGAGAAATGCTTCAAAACGACATAAAACCAAAGAATTCATCCTCATTGTGTCATAATGAATTTTATTTCGATAAATTGTTGTCTGTGATGAACAATGGTAACGCTTGAAATATTTTCTGCAGAAATGTCCATCAAATATTTCTGCCACACTGCCTCTGACGCTCCAGCTCTCAGCTAAACACTAGGACAGAGTATGTTGGTATAGTAACTTGACTCAGGGTTACTCTAACTGGCTTTCTGAAACCAGATCCCCATGCACATACTCATCCCTGAAGTTATTGAGCTTTAAAGGGGCAGGATTATGTATAATTGACTTGTTTGAGCTTTATATCATGTTATAATGTTATTCTCTCATCATAAACATGATTGGAGTGTTGCCTTGATTCTTTCATGCATGTTTGAGAAAAAAAATCCCTTAATCTCCATGGCAACCATTCAGATATGCAAAACGCCTGGGTGGAAACTTGAACCGCCTTTGAGACGAATCTCGTCCTCAGAGCTGCAGTTTCTAAGCTGTTGACCTCACAGAGCAGCTTTTCCCCACTCAGCTCCTTCAGACTAGCCAGCAGCAATTAGCAAACACCTGGTGGAAGTGCACATCTGCTGAGCTCATTATAGAAGCTACTTCTTATTTCAACGCGGGTAAAAATGTTGTTAAAGGGTTAACAGAGGAGCCATGTTGTGATGACTTCCTGAAGGCGGAGTTTCACAAAGAGCAGAAGTTTCTTAAAGAGACAGAGGCCCAATTTTATGGCGGTAAACACCTGCTGTGTCCTCATCCTTCAGATCCACTCCATCCATCAGCGCAGGAAGGTGGTGGGTCGCAGCAAGAACTTTGACCAGCTAGTGGCAGAACTTAAGATGAAGGTCCGAGAGAAGGGAGCCCAGGCCCTGGATGGGGGCTTCTCTACCGGAGGGTCACCCAGTCCAGAGGCCCCAAGGGAGCAAGCCGGTGTCCCCCACTGCAGGAGACCTCTGGCCAGCCTTCCTGCGTTCAGGTCAGGACACACAGAGCAAGTGGATTCAATTGTAAAGAAAAGAAAGAAAAAAAAAAAAAAAGCATCTAGCACCTTTTGGATTTTTTATTTTGGCTGCAGATGCTTCTTTGCTACAAATAATCAAGAGACTGAAGGAATGCTGTTGTTGCATTCCTTATAAATATTTATTTTCTTATTTAATTAAGGAATTTCATCTTTTGGTGTATTTCTAACATTGTATAAAAAAGAATTAAATGGAAAATCTGCACAACGTGCCAATATATTTCTCTGATTCATCATCAGAATAATCGCTAGATTCTTGAAGAACTAAAACAATGGTTATCTGCAGCCCTAGAGTGCGCGTGTGTTTTTTTGTGTTTTTTTTAAAGCGAGTGTGTGACTCTGTGTTCCAGTCGCTCCATGGCCGTGTCGGAGTGCGCCCCGGAGGAGGAGAAGCAGTGGCAGGATGAGGCGGGGCTCCAGGCCCCGTCCCCTCTGCTGCACGGACACATCTCCAGTGACGACAGTGAGGCCGAAGCAGCTGAAGAGCTGTCGGACTTCCCTTCATCTACCACACACCCAACACCTGCAGCGGTAACGTGTCCCCCCACTCAACACGCACTTCTGCTTTAAAAAAAGATACACAAGGAATCCTGACCCTATTGAGATGAGACCAGAATTATTCATTTCTCTTGCAGGATTAGTCAGGTTTAAAGTAACCACTGTTTTTAAGAGAGAAAAGGACGCATTGAGGCCCCTTTTACATGGAGCCGCTCATCTGTGAAACTGTAACATTTCTGTTGCGACACCAGAGTGAAACTTTTCTGCAACACCCTCCACGAAGGTGTGAAGAAAACGGGTGCAGAACGCACGGCGGTAACAAACGAACAGGCAGAAAACGACAAAAACAATGGCGGAATCTTTTCAGTTTCTGATGAGGAACATATGAGTTACATGGGAAACCGATTACTGTTTATGAGGTGGAAGCTAAGGGTCAAAAACGCATGCACGTTCGATGACATACTAAAATCACAGTGCCATCCAGTGGTCTGGCATGACAACTACAGCATATTTATTTAGCCTCTGCATCGCCATCTAATGGTGAAACTTTTTCCCAGTCCTATTAGGGCTGGACAATAAATCAGTAGCAATATGAATCGCGATAGACATTTGATCATCATCAATAGATGATGCATCTGATAGAGTATTCAGTATATAGCATATTCTTTGAACTCTGATCCAGAACCACACAGCATTCTGGGGGACGTAGGCAGAGGAAAGACTTTATCCACTCAACCTCATGACCAGCTAGGGTTGTTGGTGAGATCAACTCACTCACTCACTCTTTGGTTAACCAACAACAACTTGCTTGATAACAAGCTGTTTCAAGACCCCTCCCTCCCCAACTGCTAGGTACGCTAACATGCTAACACACACTCTAGAGCTGCAGATAACCATTATTTTAGTTCGTCAAGAATCTAGCGATTATTCTGATTATTAATCAGATAAATATATTGACACTTCTGCAGCAGCAGTGTCTAGTTTTGCCACCATGTCTCATAACTGCATAAAAATTAAAAAACAAAGGTATGGAGTGAAAAATGGATAAAACAGGAAAGGTCACGCCACCAGTTTGGCTGTATTTTATGTATTTAAAGCATAAAATAAACAACTAATAATTATCGATATCGACTGATATGAGACACTTATGTCGTGATAAGTTTTCCAGCCATATCTTCCTATTTTCTATTCACATTTAGAATCAATATTTGCAAAACTATAATGTCAACATCTCACGCCAAGCAGTGATTCATTATTATAATATTCACATGAACAATAATGCTGAAGTTATTTTTTCTAAAAATAATAGCACGGTTAGACCCCCCCCCCCAGAAGTTAAAGTAAAATTGCAACAGTCTTTCTAGCTTTCAGGAAGTTTTTAGCTGTGTTTTTAAGAACAGTGTCACCTTGGTGGGAGAATCCTCTGAATCAGTGGATTCAATAGTTGGTGAGAAATGTCACCGCCCTAATCAGTTCAGACTTTAGCTGAAAGAAAAAATAATTATTCACAAAACGAGGAAATGCAGTCATCCCGTAACCATGACGGGGTGATGATGATAACATGAAAGCAGAAGTGTTTTGGTTCCTTATACCAGGCACAGCGTAACAGAGATAACGTAAATTTAAATGAACCGCGAAGAAACCTCTGAACGGCGTTGAATCGATTTGATCAATTACTGAATCGATCTAATCTGTTTTTGAAGATTTTGATTCTCGGAAGAATAAAATCTTGCTCAAATTCGCCAAGAATCTCAATGTGGTCTGCTGTTGCTCACGTCGATCATGAATGAATCTTGTGATCTTGTCTCTTTAGGTGTGCTCGTTCGGCAGCCACTCGTTGGGTCATGGGATCTACACGTTTGACAGAAGGCTTCACCACGTGCGGTCGGCCCTCAGCAGCATGCTGGAGCAGCACATCAGTGCTCATCTATGGAAGTAAGAGACCCAAACTCCCACTAAGCTTTTGTTTATGGGAGTCCTACATACATCTTGTAGTCTGCAAATCTGTGTTCACGTCATCTGAAATAATACGTTGGAGTTTTATGATCTTACCTGGTGAAAACCATATTTGTGGTATTTAAAATTAATGTCACTAATAGAATATGCTGGTTCTATGGCTTTATTTCACATATTTTCAGATTTTTGTCTTTTTAAAACGTCTTTTTTTTTTTTTTTGCAAAAACAAAATCTTACCAAGTATTTTTGGTTTTGTTTCTAGCGCAAATATCTTGTTTTACTGGAAAAGTTACTTGAACTAACTTTCAAGTAACTTTTCAGCAATTTATAGGAGCTTGTTTCAAGTCAATAATTCCTTAATATTGATGAAAAAGTACTAGTTCCATCCATCCATTTTCTAACACTCTTGTCCCTTAGTGGGGTCAGGAGGGGTGCTGGTGCCTCTCCAGCGAACGTTTTGGGCGAGAGGCGGGGTCACCCTGGACAGGTCACCAGTCTGTTGCAGTAATAGTTCCATTATTATTTATTTTCTTATTGAAATAATAATGGCAGATTATTTCATTTATAACAAGACATTTTCCAGTGAAATAATCTGCCAGTGGAACTGGTACTTTTTCATCAATATTAAGGAATTATTGACTAAAAACGGCCTATAAATGATTGAAACGTTACTTGAAAGTTAGTTTTATCTTATTTCAAGAATAAGATGTTTGCACCAGAAACTAGATCAAAAATACTTAGTAAGATTTTGTGTTGTTGGAGTGCATCTAACACTGAACGTGTCTAATAGTGGAGGAGGTTGCAGCTCGACGTTTTCTGTTGCACTGCCACATTTTACCTCTTTGCCAACTAGTTAGACCAGAGTCTAAATTTCTTATATGATTCATGTCTATTCTGATATTCAGGCTATAAATGTTTTATATTTATTATTAGTTTCAGTCAGATGCGTTTTACTGAATGCATCAGGGATTTATTCATGGATCCTTTTCTGCTTTTTTCTTTTTTTCCAGGAAAATACCTCAAGCCACAGACCTTCTGTCACCAACCTCCTCAGCCAAGTCCATCACTTCTTCTTCTCCTGTCTCCATAACAACCTCCTCCTCCTCTTCATTTCATTCTAAGGTCCGCGGAGGCAGTCACATCAGCTCGTCTCTCAGAAACGCGTCGTCCTCCCCCAGCCGGGGGCCGGGCAGACCTCTGACCGCGCCGCAGTCGGAGAACTCTGGTGGTGGCTTTGCCGGTTCTGGTTCTCACCCCCTGGCCCTGGGGAAGCCTGGCCTGGGGCGTCAGGTAACGGCAGGCAGGTCCAGGAACCCGGTGGGGCGACCCAGCAAGCAGATGCTGAAGCTGCGAGTGGAGGCGGCCACCGCTGCCACATTCCGTAAACGCAAGGCCCCGTCGCAGGAAGGAGAGCACTCTGGCCCTGAGAGGAACTGCATCATCCTGCAGGACAGGGGACCCCCACCTTCCTCTTCCTCCTCCAAGGCCCCCTCTTCCTCCCTCCACCCTCATGGACAGACCAATGGCACTCTCTCCCCCAGCAGTAAGCCCCGCCCCCAGCCGCCCCCCTCTGAGTCCCACTCCCCCGCCGCCAAGGCGGTGTGGACTTACAAGCGGACTCTCCCCCCTCTGAGCCACGCCTCCCCCCCTGACCTCTCCCCTGCCACGAATTCCCACAGTCGGACCGGTGTGGGGGACTCGGGGCTGCTGGGCCAGGGCGGCGGGGGGAGGACCTTTCTGGAACATCAGGGACTGAAGAAACGGAAGGGGGGAGGCATGGAGGAACACCCCCCCTCATCCAGACTCTCAGTGCCGCGCCTGCCTTCCTCCTCCTCCAGCTCTGGCTCCTCATCCTCGCCACGCTCCACTTTCTACCCCTGGAAGGACAGCAAGAGTGGAGGTCTGGACGGAGACATGGACAAGAAGCTGGCCTCACAGAAGGTGGGTTTACTTAACCTCACCAGGAAAATAACACAGAGCGTATTTACAGTTGTGTCTGAGGAATATTGACGATCCTTCAAAGTAAAAGGCTTTACATCCTGAAACTAAAACAGAGACAATCTGATATTTAACACTAACGCATAGTAAATGTTTTTCTCCCCCAAGAAGAATTCTAAATTTTTTATTATGTCAGTTTGTCAGAAGAGAGAAAGCAGAATGTTTTATATTAAGAATTTTTTTGTTCTAGTGGCCTTTATTTGATAGAAAATGGACAGAAAAAGTGGGTTATGAGAGAGGGTAAAGGTCAACAGGCCAGTAATCGAACCTGTGACAGCTGCGTGGAGGATCAAGGCTTCCGCACACGTCTATCCCCGCACCACGGCCGCACCTGAGCAGAACATGGGACAAAGGAAAAGGAAACTCTGAGCAGGAAGCTTTGTGCTCTACAGAAGGAAACGAGGTCTTGTTTTACCAAGATTGTAATGAATACTGGACCTTTTATTTTAACAGCTCAGCTGCATCAATATTTCACACCTCTGTCCAGTGATTAGGTGTCAGGTGACTCCCACAGCTGATTTTTACCGTCACGCCTGCAGTGAACATAAATCAGGTGTTAAGAAACCCAAAACAACCGAAACTCTCCCTGGAAATCCCAATCGTCTTAGCAACCGGTGAGCTCCTAACAACCTGGGATTTAATGTCTGTAAACAGAATTACTTCCTCATTCTGCTCTGACCTCAGCCCAACTCTGTGTTCCAGTTCACACACATGGAGCAGGATGCTGCAAAGGCCTATTGCTCTAAACGGGATAAGTCAGAATGTCCACAGGGGGGCGCCGTTTTAGTCAAGACACCCAACTCTTTGGTTTAATCCAAATGCCTTCTGCCTAATTTTCCCCCCTATTTTTAATTTAAAAAAACACAGTGACAAAGACAGCATTGTGTGAAGCATGAGCAGAAAATGCAAATAAAGTCCAACTTGGACATTTCACCATCATGTGGTGTTTTCCTCATGCTGAAAGACGAGAACGGTTATGAAGCAGCGCCGAGGCAAAATCAACCAACTTTGTTTCATGGCTCTGATTCAGCTGCACTTTCCTTCCTGTTAAAACCGTCATGGACACAGCAGTTTTCTTTACAGAACCAAACCCCTGTGTTGCACACTCCACCCAAACAGATGGATACATTGGTGAGGAGAAATTAATTAAGGTTTGGAATCTTGTAGTAAGATTCAAAGATGGAACCAGTGAACCCAGAAAACAGAGTTTAAATTATGGATGCAATGCAACCTATGGTTCCCTTATAGAAAACCAATTTGAATGCTAAACTGAATTTGAACTTCTGGTTATTTGATAACCAGGATCATGTTTGGAATTGATTTAGAATCTATTTGTATGATGGGTTTAGATTTGTTGTGAATTGATGCTATCTAATAAACAAAGCAAATTAAGTTTCATAAAAGGAACATAATAGAAAAAAAAACTTCATTAGATTAAAACACTTGATGTTAAAAATTTGGGAATGACCCTTTAGCAGAGCTGTCGGCCATGTTGTGACTCATTCTATGATCTTCACAGCCGTCGCTTAAGCCATTAAAACCATTCAGTAGCTTTTGGGCTTAACGGCCCACATTAAGGAGAAGAAGTAGTTGTTGTTCTTCTCTCTCAGACTTCCTCCTCCTCATGCTCCTGCTGTCTCCCTTGGCAACCAACATGCTGCTGCTCAGTCAGCTTTCTCCTCTCTAAACAGCTGCTCAGCGTTATCATTACATAACGAACAGACTTTTAAATGAGTCTCCGTCTCTGACCGACGTCGGCTCAACATGGCAACCATTTCCATTTACTCAAATGTTCTACATCCACATGTCCTGCTCTGGGTTTGGAAGCGTTCTTTTTCTTTCTGTTCTGTTCCTCTTCACATTTAATGGCGCATTTATTAATTGTACTACAGCATAAAGCCCAAACTATGACATGACCGCATCTGTACAGAAACGACACAACATAACGGTCCCACAGAATGAATGGAACGAACCTCGGGGAGGGTGATATTCTGAAGCTTTGTATTGTATTAGAATATGATGATATCTGCATGATCCAGCAGGTTTATGCTCCAGTGCAAACTCATCATTTGGATTTGAATTATTTTTCTTCAGCTTTATAAACTTATTTTTTGTTACAAAAGTCTGACTTTGGCAACTGTTGATGTTTTTTTTTTTTTTTAAATCAAGCCATATCTGAGCCAAACTCTTAAGCAAAGTAGAATTTAAATCCAGTTTCTACTGGATACGGAGCAGCAACGCAGCACCGTCTAATCCATTGTTGCAATCCTCTGAAGGCCCACTAGAGGGCGCTTGCAATGCCTTAAAAAGCTGAAGTTGAGATGAGAGAAAAACAATGTAAAAATAAAAAATGTAATCATTTCTAATTAGATTTTTTTAAATCATAAAATATAATCTGTTTCTCAACCATCTATTAAAAATGATTGTGGCTGTGATTGGCTATCAGCAGAGTTGAGTAGTAACTAGTTACATTTGCTTGAGTAACTTTTTTTTTTATTTACTTTTGGAGTATTTTTACTACACTGCATTTTTATTTTTACTTGAGTAATTTTGTTTAATAATTTCTGGATTCTCGACCTAATGAATGAAAAACAAACATCACCAGACACAAACACACAGTTGCAGTTTTTCTTAAAGTTTCAGAAGTTTTATATTGAAAGAAACTGATTAAAATTTTTTTTCTTTTGCCTGATTTTTTTTTTGTGTCTAAAATCAGACTCAACTAAAATCAGAAGTTATGATTTCAACTGATTCTGATCAGTTAAAGTCGGAATCACTAGTCAAAGTGAGAATTCTGAAGGTTGATGGTTCTCCACACATTTAGGCCCCGTTTACACGACAACGATTTCGGGGGAAAACGGAAGAGTTTTGTTGCGTTTGTAGTGTGCATTTACACGAAACCACCGAATGTTTTCTCTAACAACGGCACAGATTGAAAACGGGTTCCAGACCAGCTCATGCATAGTATGACGCAAAACATAGCTGCTTCCTACAATCCACAGAAGAAAAAGAAACTACTCACAATGCTGGTGTTACTGTTTCCCCATCAGATTCGGTTCCCTCAGCGTCTCTTCACCGCTCCGCACCGCCCAGGTGGCAAAATACACGGCTGCTTGTTCAGCGCTCTTATCTAGAGAACTACGGACCAGGACCAGCCCGGCTCCAGACGAGTTTAACAGGAGGGGCACCGACTTATTTTGGGGGGCAAAATGAATCTACGTAGCTGAACATAGACAACAACACCAGCAGCCTACAGGCTACTTGTTAACAAGCTTAACATGCTGTATTGATATTAGCTAGTCATCTTTTAGCTATCATCCCCTGCATCCAACAGCTTTACTCAACTCAGTCGGTTAGTTCGGGGGAAAAACTGCCAAGTTATTTACGTTTTGCTGGTTTGCTGCCATGATTCTAACACACACCTGCGCAGCAGCATCAGGTCTCCTTCCTGCCTCACAAGTGTAAACCCAGCGCAAGCGTCTCAGCGTTCATGTTGCGTTTGAAGGCGGCTCGGAAAAACAGGTTACGACTTGTTAGCGACGGATAAAACTGTTTTAACTGCTGAAAAAGGTAACAGAGGACACGGATATGGGACGTGCGGGAACTCCTATTTTATCAAATTGATATAGGAATAACAGACTGTTGGCCATTCCAAGGTAAAAACAATAAACAGCTTCCAGTCCGGAGCCGCTACAGACACCGTGAAAGCTCAAACAAGGTTTTTCGGCAAAGTTATTCCACTTTTTCCAACTGCATGCGCCCTAATCAGACGCACACAATGCGTGTTCTCTCACGGAAATCCACATGCCTTCAAGTACAACTTTTTTTTAAACACATGCACACTTTCAAAGTTTCAAAGAACCTAGCTCCAACTAGGCGCAGCGAGAGCATTACACGTTTTCGATGTGTACCGTTACTGTGTAAACACAGATCGTAATCAAAACGTTATCGTGTAAACGATCCAACAAAAACGGAACAAAAGTGCCGTTTTTGTTGGATCGTTGTCGTGTAAACGCCCCCTTAGTAGTATTGTCTGTGTGTGCCCCTTCTCAGAATCTAAGGCTGTTTGGGGAAGCTCGCTGCTCCAACCTGTCAGGTGTTTGAATTCTCTCTTACTAACTCTGAACTGTTTTCTTCTGTCTTCCAGCCAAAACTGCACCATTAAGTGTGCTTGCCTTACAAGCCACTAGGAGGGAGCCAGCTCCACTCAGTCTGTGACTGGGCCAACAGGACTATGTGTGTGTATGCCTTTGTCTGCCGAGCGTCCGCTCCAGTATGAATGGGCCGGGTTGTGTTTGTGCCGTGTGGACCCGTCTGTGTGCTGCGTGGGGATGGATGAACGTGGGTGAGGAGGCTGGGATGAACCATAGAGTATGGATTTAGAAATACCTCAAGACCATCTGGTTATGCTGCTAAATTGAATATGTTGGTTTATTAAAAAAATGTATTAAAAATGTCATTTTCACTTGGTTTCTGTCCCTGTGACTGTTATTTTACCTTTTGTACATTTGATCAGAGGGTACTGGTCAACGTCCATGGTGCTGCTTGTTAGGAACGTGAACATATTGGAGTTTATCTTTGAAATTATGTAAAGCATATCGAATGTATAACATGACCTAAACTAACAATGGAAATAGTCAAAACATGGCAAACTTTAATTGAAAATGCTGAAAAAACTTGAGAAATATTTGCAGAATTCTGTTGACTTTTTACGTTTTCACCTGTATTTTCTGTTCTTAGTGGGTTGGGGAGGGATACTATGTTTACATCCTGTTGCAACTGACTTTTCCTTTCTTAAGAGGCTCCAGGCAATGTTCTGTCAGCATAGAACTCAAAGATGGAGGCGGGAGATCAATCGTATGGGTCTATAACCTCCTGACTCAGGAATATACTAAAATACGTCTGCACCAATTTCAAATGTCGTCACCACGATCTTAGCAAGAGTGTGTCAGAGGAATGTCCCAGAAATCCCATCATGAGTGGGGGTGATGCAATAATCAGTTAGATTGGTGAGTTTCCTATGTGATTTAGATTATGCTGAACCTCAGACTGGTGTCGGTCCCCTATTTAGCTTATTGTGCAGAACTTCCTGGTATGGTGGGACATACATGGGGTACTGAGAACCCTTCCTGCCTCTGTTGAGCTGGAGCGTCAGCAATGCTGACCGCAGGATTGCTGCCAGAAGGGTCGCATAAAGGTGTGGTGATTGTCTCCAGCAGTCATTGGGCGAGAGGCGGAGTCCAACCCGGACAGGTCACCAGTCCTTCACAGAGACGCACAGGACAACCAGCCATGTACAGGCAGACGCACACACCTTGTATTTTAAAAACCAGTTTACCTAACAGTCGTGGGCAGAAAGCAAGGTAAATGTTAATTAATCCCACTGTTCTGCTTTCACGCGCTCATCAACTCGCCTTATTTGGATTTAAGATCGCAGTTTTATTATCGTGTGTATTGTTAATATGATTAACTTCAGTTAGAGAACTAGGGCTATTAATATAAAATGTGTCCGTTCTGAGCAGACTTTGGCGAAACCGCTTCCTGGAATACACCGGAAGTGGCGTCGCGTGTTTATTTGTGACGTTGCAGTGGCTCCTGCCAGCCCCTGGTCTCCTCTTCCTTTTGCCGCGGATCGGATCTCCCGTTCTTTCAGTTGACAATGCAGCTTATCGGGCGTCACTTCGCACGCGCCGCACCCCAGCCTTCCAGCACGCCACTTCCATCCAGCGGGGTTGACGCAGCAGCGGCGGCGGCACGATGCCGTCTGACGTGGAGTACAGCCCGTTGGGAGAGGGGCTTGGGATGCGGGATTTCTGGATCTACGTGTGGCTGCGCAGAGCAGCTTTGATCGCAGCTCATGTCACCGGTCTAGGCTTTACCATCGTCATCTCCGTGCTGTCCAGACCCGGAACCAGTGAGTGTATTTAAGTTGAATTCGGTCACTTAATGTGACCGAATTCCTGTCAAGTTGACCGAATTCAACTTGACAGGATTTGATTATCTGTTTCCTGGAAGGAGTGACAACATGTGACTGGTCTTCTCAGTTCCCTACTGGTTTCCATCCGGAGGGACACTTATTGATATAAGGCATGTCGAATTCTGATCCCATCTGAATTTGCTCCTCTTGTCAAAACTCGTTAGACCAGGCAACATTTTTCACGCTCCTTTGACCAAAAAGTGCAGTTTTCTGTTTATGGCCGACGGGAGCAGCACCTGCTCTGGGTTTCTGCTGCTGTATTCCTGCAGCTGCTTCAGGGTCTATCTGTTATTCATTCAGAGATGGTTTCCACATTTGGATGCAGTGAGATGTTATTTAAAGGATCTATCGTCTCAAACCATCCTACCTTTTTGTCTGCATCACAGCACCTTATTGGACGGCTTGATTTTCTGGGACCTTTTTGTGTAAACTGCTCTGGTGCAAGTTGGAGGTCATGACCTCCAGAAGTCAACAGAACCACATCGTCTGCAAAAAGTAAAGATGAGATCCTGACGCCCTCCTCTTTATGACTACGCCTTAAGATCCAGTCCATAAACACTACAAACACCGTCAGTGACCAAAAAGAGTTGATTAGGAGGAACGACTCCTCAAATTAACATTTATTAGTTAATTTAAGAAGAAGTGACCTGTGGGGTGATAATGTTTAAACAAACAGGTGGGAAGAAGGCCTCTCAGATAATTCACCATGCAACCAAAGAACAGTTTCATTTGTTGGTTATTTTGGATGAGAATGTGTAAATAATGTTGGGATTTCCTGCAGCCTTAGCTCTGCTTTCAGACTCTGATGTCTGTTGCAGCTGCAACAGAATAAATGTTACCACATTCTTAAGTTTTTTTTCTCCTGTTCTGAAAATCAACTTCCATTGAGAAACACTCTCTGATGTCTCTCTGTCTTGCAGGTCTGTTTTCTTGGCATCCGCTGTGCATGTCTGTTGCTGTAAGTCTCACACACGCACAAACTAATGCATCGGTGCATCATTTTGTCCCAACCTGACAAACTGATGCATCACTACCACCAGGGACAGTTGATGACATAGATTACATCGCCTTGTTACCATGACAGCAATCTCTCCTCCTGATTAAACATGACTAAATATTAACAAATATGATCAGAAAACACCCACTCTGTGATGTTCAGCCATGTTAGTACCAGCATAAAGGGGTCATTTTATTCAGATAAATTCAGCCTACAGAGCTTTCATTGAACATCAAAGACTTTTGGTCCATTTTTAGAAAGTTCAGCACATCAATCATGATGCGTACTGTACGAGTTATTCAGCCCTTTAGTTCAATATGCCAGTTATTTTTCCTGAATTCTGTACACAACGGGCTGCTGGGACTCTAACTTCATTTTTGAGCTTGGTGTTTGTTAAGACTCATTCATTCCTTCATACCTTACTAATAACAATCGCTTCACTTTAATAAAGTTGGACAGAGTCTATTTAACTCAAATTGCGTTTTTTTCACCACATATAAAGTAGCTTTATTTGCTGATTCGGTTTACTGATGGGTCCAGCTCGTTTAAACATTAGCGGCAGGGTTTCTGTTGACTCTGCAGTTTTTTTCAGCCTTTCGTACCGCCGTCATCTTTCCACTGTAAATAATTGATGCTGGTGGAGGCAGCTGACATGAAGCGTTTCACCGACGTCTCTACAGTCTGGCAGCGCGGACATGAAGCTGCCAGATGTCGTTGTTGGCAGATCTGTCAACAAGTCGACATTTATGTGAAGGAGTATTGAGAACCACTGTAGATTAAAATGACTTTACCCTGAGTGCAGAAGCACATCAGACACAATGACAAAATATGTGTCATTGTGTCAAACCTGGGGCCCGCAGGCCAAATCCAGCCTCTCAAAACCATTTATGTGGCCCTCTAGAATCGAACTTTAACATAACAATTACATTGATGTGAAAAGCTGTTGTTAAATTTTAAGAACTAGTACTAGAATATTTTAACAGTAATTTTAATTAGGGGTGCATCAAATGCAGTCTAATGACGGATTGCCAATTACCAATCTTTTAAAAAGCCAGATCTGCTGATTCTTATTTTGGCCAATACCAATTTTTTTTTTGTCTGAAATGTAGCTAAATAAAGCAAGAAAGTCACTGAGTTGGCAACAGTGGGGTGACTTGTTAACTACAAATGTGCAGACATGACCTGGTGGGCGGGGCTAAGAGTCAAACCTCTTTCAGGAGAACAGAAGAGGACAGTGGTTGATTGTTTAGATCTTTGCTGAGGTAGATAAGATCGTCTTCAGATGGAAGTATCAGCCGATCACCGATCTCCCAAAATTAAGGAAATTGGCACCGATTAATTGACTGGCTGATTAATCTGTGTACCCCTAAATTTAACTGGTGTTTTTATTAAGGCATTCCGCCATGAGCGGTCCCTTTGAGAACATTTATGGTCTGGATATGATGAAAATGAGTTTGACATCCCTGCAGCAGCATCCCTGATCCCGTTCTTCTTTCTGCAGTACTGCTTGTGCATGACTGAAGGCATCCTCCTCTTCTCCGCTGAGGGTACCATCTTCTGCCTGAAGTCACGGAAGAACAAAGTGCGTTTCCACTGGCTGTGCCAGGCCCTGGCGCTGGTGTCGGCGGCGGTTGGGCTGGGCTTCATCCTGGCCAGTAAGGTCGTGTCCGAGCTGCCCCACCTGGTGTCCTGGCACAGCCTGATGGGCTGCTACACCCTGGCCGCCTCCCTGCTCCAGGCCGGCTGCGGCGTCTGCCTAGTCTTCCACAAGCAGCTGCGGCTCTCCTCATCCCTGGCCAAACTCAAGCTCTACCACGCCACCTGCGGCCTGGTGGTGTACCTGCTGGCCACCAGCACCATCATGCTGGCCATGCTGTCAGACTGGTTCCAGGCTACGGTGAAGGGGGCGGCTTGGTGGCTGATGACCATGCTTCCCCTCTTCCTTGCCCTGGTGGCCATGAACCAGATCACTAACGCCTACCTGCCCCGCAAGAAGATAAGCAGCTAGGCTGCAGACGGAACACGGTGCAGAGTCGGAACGGAAAATGAGTTTTCTAAGGTTTTGATGGAGACTGTTTTCACGCTTCAGGGATTCATTGAGTTCTAAGCAGATTTATGTCCAAACATGTTCCTACCTGAAGTCCACAGCCAGTATCTAGTGGTGAGTGGAGGAAATGCAGCATGAAGCTCTTAAGCACTGAATCATATCTGACTCTCGTGGATGAAGGCAGAGCCTTTTGTGCCGCTGATGCAGTGAAAGCGATGAAGGCCGATCGGAAACCTGACAGCAGCTTTTAGATTCCTGATCACTTTAAAGCTGCATTCTGTCACTTTTATTTAAAAAATAAAAAAGAGTCTGTTTTACATATTTGTTGAAACTGTCATGATGTCATGACCAATATGAGACCAATAATCTGTAAAAAAAAAATGCTAACTAGAAATAACCAATTAATGTCGGGAGGAAGGTCTTGGCGCTCTCATTCACCGTGCTCTCTGCTTCACTGAAGCTAGTGTAGCCTGTTGTGAATGCTAAGGCTAGTTAGCATGGCCACCACTGACAGATAATACATGGCTTTCCTGTACTGGGAAGTTGTTTATCCGGCATTAGCACATTTAGCAGAGTAATAAGATTGATTGACAGTGCTAAGACCCACCTCCTGGCTGTGATTGGTTGTTTTTGGTTGGGAGTGAAATAGCAGCTCAGGGAGGAAGTGGAGGAGATGGATCTTTTCACAGATTATTTTTCTCATAACAAACTGTCATGATATGGTGACAGTTTTATTAAATATAGAAAAAAAACAGTTGACAGTCCCCTTTCATTACAGTATTGTTTGATTAAGCGTTTGGTAAAATAAATAGAACTGGATTGATTAGATCAGGGGTGTCCAAATTGAGGCCCGAGGTTCATTTGTTGCCCCTTGTGTGGCCTCATTCAAAAAATTCAAAAAGGCATCAACCACCAGCAAAGGTGGTGGATGCAGACAGAGACATTTTATTTTTAATCAGGATAAAAAAATATTAGACATAATTTTCAAACAATGGGAAAGAAATGAATACAACATAACTGACGATTACATATTGTAACCGAATGTTTACAGTATGTAAGCTATTAGTTCATTAAACCTGACTAAACATGGCTTGTGTTTTGACAGAAAGTGACCCCTGTCATGTTCTCATTACTGGAAATAAATTTGTCAAGTCGAGCGCAAAAGAAACTAAAATCCCTTTTAAGTTTTTATCTCTGATGAATAACATCTATTTCATACAACAACAAAAAAAAGGGAATTTCTTTATTTGCTTGATTTTACGATAGTTTATTTTTTCAATGTTTTCAGAAGTTCAACTTGACAATTGTGGCCACTTGACAAAAAGTTTGGGCACCCCTGGACTAGATGACGTATGTCCAGATAGGAATTGGATGTTGTTTATCCTGCAAGTTGCCTTGAGCTTTCGTTTGTGTGTGAATTGGCTTTATATGAACAAACTGAGTGCAGACTAACCTTGAATGGCTCAGGTGAATCTAATGTACACAGATCTACCAGATTTACTACCAGTTTGCTGTGTAGAAATATGAAAAATACTGTTTTGTGATTTAAAAAAATAGTCTCAGTTATTGGAGAAAGATTTCATTTGTGTTTTTGTATTTTCTGCTCCTCTTTCTTTACCTCAGGTTTTCTTTGGCTCTCCACTGTAAAGCACTTTTGTTTTGTACCTTTTCTATGAGTAAAAGGTAAATAAAGTGACTGGACTGCACTGGTAGATTTTCAGGACGTTCTATATGTATTAATATGTGTCTGATTAGTTATCAATCTTCAAAGCAATAAAAGTAGAAAATGGGAAAGGTGTTGTGGCATTCACTGGCATTGTGAGCTGATCTGTTTTGTATTTTTATGATCTGATCAGGAAGCAGCTGCAAGTGTTTCTTTTATAATAATAAACACTCGTTCAGATGGTTGTTCATGTCTCTTTAATGTTTCCGGGCAACAGAAGAGGACCTTTCTTACGGTATCAATAAAACCACAGAAAAAAAAAAAAAGATCTGATCACCTCCACAATTTTAAAAAACAGTTTTTTTATTTTAACTGACAATCCTTACAGTGGGATTGATTTAATTAGATCAAGCGTCTGAGCAGACAGGCCACATTGATACAACAGTAAAGTGTTTGTAGGACCTTCAGTCATTTCAATCATACACCGCTTGGCCAAAAAAACTGACTAATATTTGGTTGGGCAGTTTTAGATTGTTTTAAAGCACATATTTGCTGTGGCATTGTTTCGGGAAACTTCTGTAATGTTGCATGCAAGATTTATTTAAGCGTTAGTTTTTTTTACCAAGATCTTGCATTGATGATGATGATGGAGTCTGACCGATGAATCTCTATCGCGATCTCATCCCGATGACGCCTGCTGGCGCCGTCGTCTTGGAACATCAGGCGTCATCGGGGAAGAAACAATCCAACAATGACCTAGCTAACCTAGTCATTCAGTACATCCAGCTGACCTCATAATGTTGCTGAACCCCAGGTTATAGCACTGCCTCCATGGCCTGCTACAGTAAACGCAAGGCATGATGGGAGCATCACCTCACCTGCCTCTCTTCTTACCCTGAAGCACCCACCATCACTCTGGAAGAGGGTAAACTCATCGGATCACATGATCTTCTGTCGCTCTACAGTCCAACTTTTTTCTCCCGTTAGCTTCACTGATCAGCTGTTTTCTTCTGGTTCAACAGCTGTTAAGTCCCAGTCCCTTGAGTTCCCTTAACACACGTTCACTTTTAAACAAAGCTATGAGTTCTACTTTTGTTTTCCTCGATTTGATGTCACCAAATGTTTAAATGATCACTAATAGTTGATCTCGGTCATTCAGGTGGTATTGCCTCTTCAAAGACGATGGGTCTCTTCCAGTTTTTAATAAC
Organism: Poecilia reticulata; assembly: GCF_904066995.2. Classification (NCBI taxonomy): domain Eukaryota; kingdom Metazoa; phylum Chordata; class Actinopteri; order Cyprinodontiformes; family Poeciliidae; genus Poecilia; species Poecilia reticulata. The sequence continues at coordinate 32,381,422 of NC_088834.1, forward strand.
GCAGTGATCAGTTCTCAGCCCAAATGTAAGAGTTACTGTATCTCTTTCGATGATTCCTCTGCTTGATGCCAATGATCGACCCTTCGTAAAGAGACGAACGTACATTCTGCCAGGAGCTACCCGTTGCATCAGCTGGGGTTGAATAACGTGTTGAAGCTGGAAGGCTGTTCTCCATGCAGATATTGTCCAATAGGAGGCTCAGACCTACTTGATCAGTTAAATTCAGGTGGTGACACTTCGTTTTGCGTCAGGCAGTGTGTGAGCATCCAAGATTCAACAGCACCTGGTTCTGCTAAATGTTTCTTTAATGTGGTGAAATCTTACTGTACCATTTGCAAAGAAACATCCCCAGATCGTAATGGTTAAAAACTGTTGTTTATTTTCTTGTTGGAGGATTTGACCTCTTCCTCTTATACTGAACCCAAAAATTTTTTGATTCTTGTAAGGAGGTAAACCTAAACAAATGATCGAATCATGGGTTCTCCCACTGAATACACACACACACACACACACACACACACACACACACACACACACACACACACACACACACACACCCACACACACACACACACACACACACACACACACACACACACACACACACACACACACACACACACACAGTTCTGCAAATATATTGAATTCTAACTACAGTTGTGAGTCCTCTTTAAAGTAAAAACTTTGCTTCTTAGTATCAGAACTGGCCCCAGAGTTCTGAAACAGTCAGACACTGAGTTATATGAAACATGCAAAGTAGCTCCAGTCCAACCCACACCTCCAGCTGGACCCTGGGGTCCTCTTCTAGGTGTTTTGAGGCAACTTCTTGTCCTGGCATATGAATGCCATGGAGCTGCTCAGCAGCTCGTTGATGTTCACCTCCACCACCTCACCTGCCGACCCGCCCTCTACTCCACCGCTGACCGCTACAAGCACATGTTGGCCATTTCCCAGGGTGCTTTGCTCCTCAGACAACATGTTGGACTCCTCCCCTTCCTGCTTGTCTCCTGATGAAATCACCTGAGGGACAGACAGGCTGGGTTGGTGCACTACCTGCAGACTGTTCTCCAAATCACCAACAACATCACTGTTCCAGCTAACATGGAGGATTCCATTAGGAGGTGGTGTTACCGTGTAGGTGGTGGAGCCGTGGCCCTCCGCCCCCGCCTCCAGCTCCATGTGACAGGACAGCAGGTGCTCCTGCAGCTCCAGCTGGGAGACGCAGATCAGCGAGCAGAGGGGGCAGCTGCTGGGCGGGTGGCTGCAGACGTGCTGCTGCGCCTGGTCCCCGCTGCCCAGATCGGCCTTACAGTACAGGCAGGAGGCAGGCGTCGGCTCCGAGCCTGGGGACAGACAGCGCATCTGTGAGGGACAGCATGGGAGCGCTACCGGATCACTCTTCAGTCACATTCTACAGCAAAGACAATGTAGGGCTGACAGAGAACGAGCCCTGAGGGATCCCACATCCTGACTGTGGAAGTGTCTGGGAATAACTGGCATCATGTATGTCTCATAATGATGCCAATTAGTCCATCATGGACTAAGATGATGCTGCCAGTTAGTCCATCATGACAGGAGACATGATGAAGATGATGATGATGAACAGGTCTCCGGTGCCGGTCCTCACCCTGGTGCTCCGTGGCCTGGTGCGTGGACAATGTGGCAGCGTCAGGGAAGAACTTGAAGCAGAGCTCACACTGGACCAGGGTCTTGAGCTGCCGGGTGTGGCTGGCAAACACGTCAGGATGGTTGGTTCTGTTGTGGTACCACAGCCCAGACAGTTGCTGGGATACATGAGAACGAGAGAGAGAGAGAGAGAGAGAGAGAGAGAGAGAGAGAGAGAGAGAGAGAGAGAGAGAGAGAGAGAGAGAGAGAGAGAGAGAGAGAGAGAGAGAGAGAGAGAGAGAGAGAGAGAGAGATTTTTGATTTTTTAAAACCTCATTTATTCACACAGTAGTGATCCAGAAAATATTCAATACAATTTTAGATCAACACATCCATAAATGAAAGTTCAGAATTATATATATTGAATAAAACACCTTCATAGTCCCAAATATTCTGAAAAATATTTAGTTCGTCCATTTTTAGATAATATTTGAATTCTAACATAACTCTTGCTCTAACCATACCCTTAAAGAGCTTTACACAATCAGTATTCTGTCCATTATTGACTTTGAATTTTCTACTCAAATAAATTGCAAGCTTTGCTTGACCAAGAAAAAAATTTAACAATCGTCCAATTTTCTTCTTTCCTTTGCCATATAGAAAACCAAAAATAAAGGACTGTTCTGTAAAATTTTCTCCAAGTAATTTCCAAATATCTCTTAGTAAAGTAAATAAATCCATTATTCTGAAACACTGTACAAAACAATGAAAGATTGTTTCTCTTAATAAACAAAAGGGACATTTGTCTGAAACACCAGGATTAATAATGGAAACAAAAGCATTAACTGCAATGACACCATGCAAGATTCTCCATTGTAAGTCACCAACATTTTTAGTCAATGGTGGTTTATAAAGTAACCCCCATGCAGGTTTCACCTCAAGACCAACTTTAAAAAAATCCCTCCAAGGAGTATCTTTTTTATCTTTTAGCTTTACTTTGTTCAAAGCTTTAACACATTTCATATATATTACCTTTCCACTCACAGAATCAAAGAGTTTCCATTCATTTTTTTCTTTCTCTAAAAAATGTCCAGGACATTCCAAGTCTTTCAGTTGTGCTTTAAAACACAGCTTAAAGAAAGGATCTTCTTCGTCCGGTGTTAGACGTCCATCGAACCATCCCTTTATGAGTCTTTTGTCTTCTTCTGACAACATTCGCCTAAACATTGTCAGCATCATTCCTACAGTTCTTACAGAGTGCATCTCCAATCTTCGAGCCAACGAAACAACATCATCCATTTCAGTTCCAACAAGTTCGAGCAGATGTTTCAATGTGACCACCCCTTTTCTCATCAACAGTTCAGAGATCATGGCCATGTTGTCCCAAGCTGAACCCAAACGAGATCCCTTGAGGACAGGTTCCAATAATAACCAGTTTAAAGATGTGGATGCTCCAACTCTCTTCATTTCCATGAGGGTCCAAGATTTTAGCACACTGACATAAAAAGATGATAAGCACTTTAAACTATATTTTGAAAAATCAACAATAAACAAAGTTTTACCAAAACCTAAATTACCAACTTTTGAAAAAATCCATTCTGTAACTTGTTTCCACAAAACATTTTGTTCACCATACAAAAAACTCTGTACAAACTGTAGTCTGAAGGCTGCCTTCCTACTTTCTAAATGAATCAAACCTTGCCCTCCTTCTTCCTTTGGTAAAAACAAAACACTCTGAGGGACCCAATGTAGTCTGTCCCAAAAGAAATTTAAAATGATAGTCTGTAGTTTTATCAAAAAACCTGGTGGAGGTTCCAAAACAGATAAACGATGCCACAAAGTCGAAGCAGCCAGATTATTAATAATTAGTGTACGGCCCCTGTAAGACAATCGTGGCAAAAGCCAGTGCCATTTCTTTAACCTACCTTCCATCAGTTCAATAAAGCCTTCCCAATTTTTCATTACCTCTATTTGATTCCCCAGGTAAACACCCAAATATTTAAAACCATTTTTCAGCCACCTTAATTCGCCAGGTAATTTAGGTTCTTGTGTTGTCCACTTACCAACTAACAAAGCTTTACTTTTGCTCCAATTAACTTTTGATGAAGAAATGTTGGCAAAACACTCAATAATTTTAGTTAAAGTAAAAACATCTGACTCTTCTATGATTACCACAATAATATCGTCTGCATATGCAGAAAGTTGAAAAGGTAGAGAAACTTCATTTATCTTTACCCCCTGCAACCTTTTCCTGATTTGACACAACAAAGGTTCAATACTCAACGAATACAACATTCCTGACATTGCACAACCTTGGCGAATACCTCGCTTTACGTTAAAAGGTGCACTTAAACCACCATTGACTTTCAGTACACTTTCAATGTCACAATAGAGGGTTTTAATCATGGCAATGAAACTAAGGGAGAAACCAAAAGCTCTCAAACTATTCCATAAATATTGGTGCTCCACTCGATCAAATGCCTTTTCTTGGTCAATAGAAATCAGACCAAGGTTTAAACCCAATAAATTAGAGACGTCCAAATAGTCTCGAATTAATGTTATATTATCTCTAATTGATCTGCCAGGGATGCAGTAGGACTGATCGACATGTATAACTTTATCGATCACTTTTCTTAGTCTGGACGCCAACACTTTTGAGAAGATCTTGTAATCAGTACACAATAGACTGATAGGTCTCCAGTTCCTTATTTCATACAGATCACCCTTCTTAGGGAGAAGAGTGAGCACAGCTCTGCGACAGCTAAGGGGTAACATTCCCCTTGCCACACTGTTATTGAGGACTTCCAACAGATCTTCAGCCAGCACAGGCCAACACCATTTATAAAACTCTACAGGCAAACCGTCTATTCCTGGAGCTTTTCCATTCTCCATGCTCTGCAGCGCCTCCTGCAGTTCTTCCAACGTCAGAGCATGCTCCAAGATGACATTGTCTTGGTCTGACACCTTTGGCAAATCATTGAGAAACTCTTTTGTCATCTCAGAATCTTCTGTAAGCTCACTGGCATATAATGTTGAAAAAAAGTCCACAGCTCTTTTCCGCAGTTCGGTGGGCTCTGTTAATTCTTTTCCATCTTCAGAGCGAATGCAATGAATGAGACGATTTTGTCCATTTTTCTTCTCCAAACTGAAGAAAATTTAGAGGGAGCATCCATTTCAGAGATACTTTTAAAACGTGAACGTACCAGAGCTCCCTGCGCTCTGAGCCCAAGCAGATCAGACAAAACAGATTTTTTCCTTTTGAGAGCCTGAAAATGGCCTCGATTTTCTGTGGACTCACAAAAACCCTGAAGATCCACAATTTCAGTCTCTAATTCCTCAATAGATTTTACCAATTCTCTTGTAACATTGAAAGTGTATTGATTACAAAACTGCTGAATTTTAATTTTACCAATATCCCACCACTGCTGTACAGACGTAAATTGACATTTCATAAGTCTCCACTGCTTCCAAAAAAATAAAAAACCTTTTTTAAAACAACCATCATTTAACAAAACAGTATTGAAATGCCAATATGCACTTTTAGGTTTTAAGTTATTAATAAACACATTCCCTATAATCATAGAATGATCAGAAAAACCCACTGGACATAAAACACATGATTTAAATATTTGCAATTGGTGCCCAAAACAATAGAACCTGTCTAATCTTGCCAAAGTAATATAGTTCTCTTTACAGTGAGCCCAGGAATACTGCCTTATCTTTCCATTTTTAGATCGCCACACGTCAGCTAAATCATATGTTTCAATAATGCGTTTCAATTTCTTCCTTGACTGCATATGTGGCTCCAAATGATTCCTATCTATGTCATCTATTGTACAATTAAAATCACCTCCCAAAATTAGATAATCTGTTGACACACATTTTAATAGTGTATCTGCCAACTTTTCTAAAAAAACACAACGTTCACTTGGAGTTGCGGGAGCATATACATTCAGTAAAATAAATGTTATCTTTTCATACTTAACAGTAACTTTTAACAATCTTCCAGTTACAACATCTTCAGTTTCAATAGAAAATGGAAGAAAGTTTCTTGAGAAAAGAATAGCTACTCCAGCACTTAGTGAAGTTTTATGACTCAAAACAAGATTTCCATCCCATTCTTTCTTCCAATCAACCTCATTTTCTACATCACTATGAGTTTCTTGAGCAAAAGCTATATCAATGCATTTAGATTTTAAAAGTTCAAAATACACAGCTCTTTTTCTCACATCCCTTGCACCATTAAGGTTTAAAGATGAGATTTTAAATCTACTCATAACACAAAAAAGGATCCAAAGGAAGAAAAAAGAAATACTAACTTTCATGAAACTCCCTACATTTGAGCTCTAACTTTTTGCACCAGTTTTCGAAGTCTATAAACTTCAGTGTCTATTAACCCATCAGAAGTCCTTTGTCTCATTAACCATTTAGCTGAGTCAACAAACAGTTTTTTGTTTGGAAAAAAATCCTCTATAACAACATCCCATTTTCCTTTTGTCACTTCCAAAAACCTTCTAATCTGCTCTAGACTGTATCCATTAGTACTCTGGCCATCAGGAATAGAGGAATCAGATTCTCTATTGCTATCAGAATCAGATAAAACCTCCGAATCACTTTCTTTCCCACTCTTTTCTTTCAACTGAGTTTTCTTAGGTTTTACCCCTTTAGCTTGTCTAGATTTTCTTTTAGTGTTTGGTATTTTAAAAACACTTTCCTCGTCCCTGATCAAATTCCCTCCACTATGAACTAAGTCATCAACATCCATTTCTTCCTGCAGTCCTTCTTGTGTAGTCATTTGACTCCCTATACTCTCTTCAGGGGAAGTAATGACATCTTCAATGTCACGTTCTGAAACATTCGACTGTTTTTGGTCTCTTGTTGAAACTTCCTCCCCAGGGTTAGATTCTTGAGCTCCTTCCCCAGCATCAGCCACCGGTTCTCCTTCCCCAGCGGCAGCCGCAGAAGTTCCCTCCCCAGCTGTGCCCACTGTTGCTCCATTCATAATGTCTGCTGATGTCCCTGGCTCTGGATTTTCATTAACCGGAACAGTCCCTTTTTGAACCTTTTCAGGGCAATTACGAACCGAATGTCCCTCCTGGTTACACCCAAAACACTTCATTGTTTCAGTTGTTGCAAAGATAGTGTAATCAAAGCCGTCAACTTTAAATTTCATCACTATGCTCAGTTCCTCAATATCATTTTTTAGAATCATAAACACTTGTCTTCTAAATGAAACAACGTGTTTCAGCTTTGCTGATTTGCATCCCGACGGGAGCATTTTCATTGCCGACACGATCTGACCGTGACGTGACAATTCTTTCAACAACACTTCATCACTGATGAAAGGTGGCAAATTAGACAGGATGATCTTCTTAGCAGGGTTCATTAAAGGGAAAACAGTAGTTTGCGTATTTCTCAAAACAATTCCCCTCTCGACTACGCTGTTCACCTTATCGATCGAGTCCAAAAAAATAACCACTGCATTATTCATCCTGGACGCTGCCTTCACACTTTCACACCCAACAACTTCCCCAACAGCTAAACCACACTCCTCAACCGAAAAATCCACGCCAACTGGTATTTTAATACCATGCCGACGTGAAAGGCTCCTAAAGCCTGCAGCGCCGTAACTTTTCCCGGCCATCGCACCGAGCTAAAAGCTTGGCGCGGCCGAAAAAAAGACACTATTGTGACACCAGTGAAGACAGATCGTGTTAAAAGTGTGAAACAAGTGAATCACCACTGTAGAAGGTGAAGATCAAACCTTTAGAACACCTCACACTCGTTCTCCTTTCACTCCACACATGCAGCAGACGCTCACACATGCGCACTCGAGACAGAGAGAGAGAGAGAGAGAGAGAGAGAGAGAGAGAAAGAGAGAGAGAGAGAGAGAGAGAGAGAGAGAGAGAGAGAGAGAGAGAGAGAGAGAGAGAGAGAGAAAGAGAGAGAGAGAGAGAGAGAGAGAGAGAGAGAGAGAGAGAGAGAGAGAGAGAGAGAGAGAGAGAGAGAGAGAGAGAGAGAGAGAGATGTAATTTAGCTTTGTCAGAGGACACTAACTAATAATTGTGAAAATGATCAAAAGAAGCCATGAGCATTACTTAATGGAGAAATGTCTTTATTATGGTTCACTTCAAGGAAACCAAACAGGATCATTTGGTATACAATAAGTCATTTCTCTATATTTAACACAATCCTTGATGCTTGTTTATTCAATTCAAAAATACCTTATTGATCCAAATGAAAAAATGTGCTGTTGTTGTAACTCCAAAGATTATATTGTTAATCTTATATCCAAAGATATTATTGTAATATCCAAAGATCTTCAAAGAGTTACTGTAGCCACTGATGGCAGTGGGCAGCAAGCATCTCCTGTAGCTGTCTGTGTTACAACGATAGTGAAGAAACCTCTAACTGAAGACACTCTGCTTCATGACAGTCTTATGAAGAGGATGCTCAGAATGTCTGTAAATCTTTCTGATTTTGTGTAAAACTGTTATTTATGTTCCTGACTCTGATGCTGCTGCAACAGCAGATGATGCTCTTCATAACAGACCTAAAGGAAGATCTGCAGACCGTACCACAAGAAGTACAGTCTTCTATTTTGTTCATTAATTGTCCGATAAAATTAAAGACAGTCTCCCACTTTCTCTCATAAAGAGAGAGACTCCCGTTTTCCCAGAGTTCAGTTTTAGTATTTTCAGTTACCGTTCCTGTTTGTTTGATTTAGCCACACTTCTTCTTTATTCCTAACATTTATCATCCCAGGCTTGTTTATGTTTTGAATTTTTACAGATTATTTGATAGAACATCTTGATATAACTTTTATTGTTTAATTTAATAAGTTAACGTTAGGGTTTTGTTTGCCCTGGTTTTTATGGTTGTATTTTTAAAAAAAACTTTTTTTTTCTTATTGTCATATTTAGTCTTGCCTGTAATATGGAACACCATTTTGTTTTAAGGCTTGAGTGTAGTTAAACAAATAAATTCAACTGGAGAGCACCATGTCAGTTTAGCTGTTTGTACATGTCATCCATTTTGGTTGGTTTAAATTCAGTATTGTTTATTTTTGCCAACTTAACTCATCAGTCAGTTTTATAGTATTTGTGTAAAATTGTTTTTGGTCACATTTGTTTGTAAGTCCACCTGCTACAGTGGACAACACGTCTGCTTCCCTTCCTATTTCTCTTCTTCTCTCTAACCATCTTGCCACAGCAACAGAAATTCATCATCTTACCTGGTAGGATTTGTTGCAGAGCTGGCAGCTGAACGGCTTGCTTCCAGAGTGAGTCACATTGTGTTTCTCCAGCAGGGCGGCGCTCTGGAACACCTTGCTGCAAGTGTTGCACTTGTGGAACTCCTTAGGGTGAAACTCCTGAATGTGCTGCTGATGCTCCTCCAGGGTGGAGAAGCTGAGGCAGCACTTCTTACAGTCATGAGGTTCTGACAGGTCTGAGAAAGACAGCAGGAAACAGTCAGCACACAGCAGGAAACAGTCAGAACACAGCAGGAAACAGTCAGAACACAGCAGGAAACAGTCAGAACACAGCAGGAAACAGTCAGAACGCGGCAGGAAAAAGTCAGAACACAGCAGGAAACAGTCAGAACGCGGCAGGAAACAGTCAGTACACAGCAGTTCTCTCTGATTACGTCTTTCTGTGTGAACGTTTACTGAGAGAAAGTGCATCAAAGTTAGCCATTTTCTGTATAAAGTCAGAGAGGGCACATATATGTAAAATGTTTCTAATATTGTATAAAAAATGTTTCAGTGGTTAAATTAAAAATCTGCAGAATACACCAAACTGTTATCCAATAGAATGATCGACTCATAAAATAATTGTTAGTTGTGTCCCTGCTGTGGGTAATAATAGTGTCAGCATCAGACTGAGTGGGTTCTTACTGTGGAAGGTCTGCAGGTGGACAGTGAGCCCGCTGGCCTGGCTGTAGCCCTTCCCACATTCTCGACACACATAAGGCCGGTCACCAGTGTGTGTCCGTACATGACGTGTGAGCTCAATGGACTGGGCGAACACAGACTTACAGTACTGACACACATACATCTTTCCTGAAAAAAAAAAAAAGACCAGATAATATTTTAAGGTTTAAAACAAAAAATACATATATAATCGTAGAGATTATTCCTCCATATTGGTAGTGAGAAGCCACAATGCCATACTGTCCTACCCTCAGAGTGTTTCTTCTTGGTGTGGTAAGCCAGAGCAGCGGCTACGCTGAAGCTCATGTCGCAGTGCTGACAGTGGTAGGGTTTCTCTCCCGTGTGCAGCCTCATGTGGTTCTTCAGAGAAGAGTTGGCTCCAAACACTGCGCCACATTCCTCGCAGGTAAACGGCTTCACTTCAAGGTGCTCCGCCTGTTTGTGGTAAACCAAACCTGAAACGTCATAGGTTTGGTTGGTGGGGAATTTGCATGAACAAAGATTTTTATTCTACACAATATGACCTTGTTATAGGTGGTGTTCAATACTGAAATCAGCTAACTGAATTCAACACATTATTGAATCAACCAACATAACATTCTGTTGCTACAGAACAACCAACTGAGTGGGAAAGACAAATTTGACACCTAGTATATTGTCAAATTAATGTGCAAGTAGCTCAAAGATGAAAACGACTCAACTTTTTAGAGCAGCAATCACAAACCCTGATCTCAGACCCATACTATCTTTTTCAGGTGAGTTTGAAATGTATGGGCAAGGCTCATACACTGCAAATAGTGTATGAGCCTGGTGAAAGTAGCAAACACCACTTTCACCAGGTGTTTGCCAATTGCTGCTGGCTAGTCTGAACGAGCTGAGTGGGAGAGTCACGGGGCAGCGGCTGCTCGGTGAGACAGAGGCTTGGAAACTTGGAAACTGCATCTCTGAGGAGGAGTTTCATCCTCGAAGGCGGAGCTAGATCCACCCAGGTTTTTCTACAGCAGAATGGTTGCCATGGATATTAAAAGGATTTCTCAAACATGCATGAAAGAATCGAGGCAACACTCTGGGTATATTTTTGATTTGGAAATAACATAACATGATGTCGAGCTCAAAAAAGTTGATCTTACATAATACTGCTCCTTTAAAAGTTACCATGACAGCAGAGATCAAAGGTCAGGTGACTCTCACCTGATGGGTGGGCAAAGCTGCGTCCGCAGATATCGCATGCCACCCTTTTCTTGAAGCGCGGCGTGTTGCGGTGAACCTCCCCACGGTGGCGCTGCAGAGCCCGCTGATTCGGCAGCTTCTTGGGGCACTGCGGACACTGGACCCTACACTCCTGTGACATGGAGCAGCGCTTCACGTGGGCTAGCATCCGGCACTTAAAGTTAAAAGTCTTCTTGCACCACCGACAGGGGTAGCGGTTGGAGTCGGAAGAGGGCAGGAAAGAGGAGTCTGCTGCAGCGTCGGCCTCCGCCTCATCCTCGCCGCTCTGGTCCTCGGTGGTCTCCATGTCTGCCTTCTCCTCCGGGTTTGGCTCCTTCGTGGAGTCGTCTGGCTCCTCTGAGTCAGCTGGAAAACATGGAGAAAATTCTGATGAGGCGTGAAAAGCAGGGAACACATTGTTTCTCTCTACCTGCAGCTTGCAGTGTGTCCTCATCCGGATGGTCCAGCAGAGACCGCAGCGGTTCAGGGAACGCCAGCAGCGCTTTCTTCTGGACGCCGCAGAGCAGCTGGAGGAAGGAGCCCTCGCTGATTCCTCCATCCCTCAGTCTGCCGATCAACTTCTCCAAAACAGAGGCTGGATCCCTGTCCTCGTAGCACTGACTCACCACCTGACACAGACACAACGTGACCTCTGAACTTCAGAGAGCAGCACCAATGTTTTGGATTAAAACTGAACCTTTAGTGAACATTTGATCATCTGTAGCAAAAGGAAGCATCTGCAGCTAAATAGCAACATGTGAAAAGCTTAGGCGTTTCTGCTGGACTGAGCAGTTCAGGCATGATCTATTTTTTTTATTTCTACTAATATTTGAACAGCACAATGTGCTTGAGATATTTCTTTTTCTTTTTTTTATAAATTTGAACTAGGTGAAGTTAAAAATGCCACTTGACGAGTTCTAGGTAGAACACATTGAAAGACAAAAAGGTTTTTCATTTTAAATGTAAAATGTATCAGTTTTTTGTACAGTTTTGGCTGAATTACTTCTGTGAGTGTGTTGCTCTCTCAACAAATGGCCTGTTTTAGACTCTGCGTACTCCAGGTATTCATTATTCACTTACTAAATAGGTTGCTGATTATTACAATAATCGGTTCATCACGGTTATTGATGGTTATTGATGATCAGCCATAATCTTGTCCTTACAATGTATATCATTCCTAATTGTGTTTTCATATATTTTTTTAAAATAAATTTGTATGTTGGTGTGAAGTTTCATGCCTCAATGTGCCGTCACACCTGAAGTTCCACACTATTTCTATTCTATTTTTTAATTCAAGAACAATCCAACCACCATGTTAAAAGAAAAAAATTCATTCGCACATATAGTTTGTTCAATCAATTTTAAAATCATCCAGAGATCTCCATCTTCCTGCTAGAAATCTAATTTTAATTAACTTTAGTAAATATATTTACATACAATAAGCTGATGTCTTTATATGAATTAATGAAAAAGCTTTGGCATTTTTTTGAAGGGGATCATTAACATTTAAGTTAATCCTAAGCAGCAGCAGCAGCAGCAGAACATGAAGTCTGCAGTGTCAATATTTCTAACATTTTGGAGGACATTTCAACTTGAACAGCTTAGATTGAAGCAAAGGGGAGAAGAAGATAATGGCAACAGACAGGCAGTGTTACAGACAGAATGGAGAAGCAAGCCTGTCAGTGTGAACAGGATTATGCTGCTCCATGGTTGAGAGGACTGAACCTGTTGTACCTGTCTGTTCTGTTCGTCCAGGCTGCTCTGTGCTGCCTGGCTCAGCAGCTCCAGAACAGACGGCATGTTGCTGAGGAGCTCCACCACCTGAGAGGAATGTTGAAGCAGCAGAGCAGCCGGTCCCTCTGGCACCTCTGTGGCCGACGGGCTGCTTTCTGCTGCTGCTGCTGCTGCGCTTCCAGAGGGGGTGGCCTCTTCAGGTTCTGGGGGGGGGAAACAATTTTATACGACTTTTTCTGCTAGTAAAAGTTTGTTTGTTCAATTGTAAATGCAGAAGATTCCCTGGATGCAATATTTATCAGGATGTTGTACGTTAAAAGGCATCCATGTTTGGCAGCTGGAGAGACTTTCACCAAACCTGATGTGATGGAGATGTGAAGGAAAACTCAGCACAGGTACTACAATTACATATTTACCTCATTTCATGCAGCTAATTTATATGCTGCTTAATCAGGGGAAAGAAAACCATCAATACACAAGCTTACTGATTACACTGATCGGTTCCCCTGCTAAAGATGGTTCAACAAACATTTGGGTAAATTACTGTAACATTTGTAAACAAACCTGAGGTGTCCAAGACCTCGTCACAGGCTTTTCTACCAGTTCCTTCCTCTTCATCCTCTTTGTTGTCATGGCAACATTTGTCCTCAGCTGTCGTCTCCATCTTCTCAGAGGCCGACTTGTCCTCGTTGGGTGATGCTGAGCATTGGGTGCTCTCGCTCCTGGTGCTCCTGGTCTCCTCTTGGCCGCTCGTCTGTGGAACTGGGACTTTCTGACCCACCAGAGTGGTGAGGACCTTCTTAAAGCCCACGGCTACGTCGAACATTTGCAGGCTGTCTGCGGCCGCAACAATGCGGCTCGCGTTGTGCTTCCCCAGAGGCAACCTGCCAGTGTAGACCATTTCCAACAGCACCCCAAACTCCTTGGAGGAAACCACGGAGGTGTCGATGGAGATGGTGTCCGAGTTGTCCAGAAGGGACCTGCGCAAGGACCAGAGGCTTTTGTTTCTGCTGGTCCACGTTTCAAACCGAAGCAAAATGTGCTGAACAGTTCAGATGTTTTACCTGAAGAGCATGCTAGAGGCAGCCAGTACGACCTTGTGAGCCCGGTGAGAACTGTCTCCCACCAGGATGGTGCAGTCACAGAACAGACCCTCCTTCCTCAGCGTCCACAGCTGCTGCAACAGCTGCTTGCTGAAGTCAGGGAGCTCCATCATCGTGATGACTGATCTGCAGAACAAAAAAAATCTAGTTCAACCAACGACTGCGATAGACAGGGTTGGGTTTTGCTCTGGCTAGCTCAGTTTAATACAATCTATTTGTATTTAGCAGCAATTCACAACTACTGTAATGTCAAGGCACCTTAAAAATCGCTCCAAATTATGTTTAAATGGGATTTATTAAGGGAATCGTACAGGATGCTCGAAAACCAGAACATTTGTTTTGTAAAAGTCTCTAATATGATGATGAACCCCCTCCATCAAATGTTACATCTCCTGTAGCATATCTTAGCCAAAAGAAAATAAAAATGCGCCCAGGAAAACAAAACATGCCTAGTTACGTTTGGATCCCGCCCACTTCTGTCCAAATCACTAATCACATTAGTAATAGTATTATCACAGATCCCCAGAGTTCAGCAAAATATATAGCAGATAATTTGCAAGGGAATTTTTATTTAATGTATTACTGACATGGCCGATCTGCAGGAGATTAACACAGACAATTTCCACAATTATTACAAATAGCATAAAATTAACTCGGTGCGAATAGGACAAAACAACTAGCAGAAATGTCCAGAACATTTTTTTTCAATGTCTGTGAATATCAGATGTCAAATATGGGTGGGCATTTAATGTATCGTTTATTTGTTGTAAAAAAAAAAAAAATTCTTATCATGGTAGAAATTTTTATTTATTGTTGTCTCAATAAATTAATGTAAAAAAAAGGACAAATGTTATAAGTCTGAGCGCAGTTTGGTAATATAAATCACGTTTCTTTAAGTGGCTCCTGAAGAAGCTTAATTTGAAATAGGAATGCTATTCATGAACAGTATTTGTGTTTGTAGCAGTAGTAAGTAGTTCTAATCTTATCATTATCACAATTAAACTGCAAAATATCACGATAACAACCTAAGTCCATATAGACCACCCCTAGTCTCTAATATAAAACAGGGAGCTTGATTATTCAGTTTTATCTCTGAATGAGATTTTTATCCTGAATTTAACAGGTCACCAATGAAGGGAAAGTAACGTTGGAGACGTTTAACCTCTCCTTTAAAACCGTTTTGCTGTAGAGCATAACCTCACACAATGATAACGGACCTTGAAGTGAACACAGGAGAAATCCAACTCTTTTAGAAAAACCAAAACAAGACCTCTCCTGGTCGACTTAAAGGAGCAACAGGGAAACTTCTAGGTCATGACTATAGCTAAATAGGAGCATCCATTTATCCTCTGTGTCTGTCTGTAATAAGTCCGCAGATAGCTTTAGCTAAAAATGCTAATATCATATGAAGAAAGCAGCTTTACTAAAGAAAAACTACAGGGATAAGCACTGAGACGTGCAGTAGTCTCAGGTCCGCCATGCTTCTGCTGGTTCTCTTTACCTTTCATTCAAAGTTCCAGCTCTTTATTTAAACTTCTTTAGTGGACAATTCCAGTGTGCAATAAAGCTTAGCCGTTTTGAAAATGGCGACCGCAATACTGAAGTACTTCCGCCTATGCACGGATGTCCGCGTTACGTCATGAAGAGTAATACTGATACGATCCGCGGCATCCGCGGCACGTCGACCCAGTTGGGTGATTTTCTGAATTCGGTACATTTTGGGGTCTCAGGGTACTTAAAAATATATCACAATTCTTTTTTTTATTTTGAACACTTTATCGATTGAAGGACTCTTTGAACCTCCAAGAAAATATGTTTCGCCACTTTGTGCATGAAATCCCAAACATTATTACGAATTTCTTTGTTACTTGGGCTGCTTTAAATTCAACCCCGTAGCGGGACAATTTCATGCTTCTATGGGTGTAACTCTATAACATAATTAAACTAATTCTGCCAGTTCCTCTGAGATCACATGTCCCTTGATTAAAATAACTAATAGTAAATATAGTTTATTTGATTCTGAATCATAATAATTAGACTGATAAGTAGAATATGGCAACTTAATGTAAAAGCGCTTTTCATAAATCATGAAAATACACTTTAAAATAAACATTAAATCAGGCTTTTAAAAATATTTTTGACTCATTCCTTAAGCTTTACAATAAATATTAGTCTAATATTTGCTGTTATTTAAAAAAAAGCATAACAATGAATCAAGTAACAGGGTTGAATTCACTGTAACAACTGATCACAGTGTAACGGGGTTGAACACTCTGGCTGTCTTGTTAAGAACAGTCCAACCTTCAACCCTGTAACAAAAACAACTGTTTTTGTAACGGGGTTGAAGATTTTCACTAAAAGTTGCCATAAGTCCAGATTAGCTAGGGTATTGAGCAACATGAAAACAAGAAATTATTGTTTCGAAGACAATTCTTTACTTTTTCCCAAACAACAATAAATATAATTTATGGGGGTTCAGTGTTGAAAGGTTGAGCTTGACGATGACTATCTATGGATAAAAATAATCAAATATAAAAAAACTATAGGAAATTTGGGCCTCATGACAAAAAATGTAATTGGACCCCCTGCTGTTACAATTTCTTGAGTCTATTTGACCCATAAAAAGCGGCACAATTTTAAAGACATGCTACTACCTTGCTTTCTTGTCATGACAATTTGTTATGGGACAGGTAATCTGCGAAAAGATGAATCTCCTCTAACTCTCCCAGTGAAAACAGTGAGCAACACTGTGTTCAGTGATAAGCTAGTTAGCATCATTCCAGGCAGTCTATTTAGATTTTTCCTTTCTCACTGCTCTTTTTACAATTACACAACAAAACAATATATTTATTACAAATAAATATAGGAATAAATATAGCATAATGTTTATAGTAATACACAGTACTTATTACTAATACTACAGACTCCCTGGAATGTTGCTAACTAGCTTGTCACTGAACACAGTGTTGCTCATCGTTTTCACTGGGACAGGGAGGGATTTTTCTGATATGGTGGTTAGAGCTGCTGCTGACTGACTTATTTGTTAAGTGTGGTAAAATGGTACAGGTATCCTGATACTGTCAATCTAAAACTAAGAGGCTGTTTCTCTTTAACAAGCTTAACATTTTGTCTTGCTGTAGATTTTACAAACAGCTGAACCGAACCAACTAGCATATTTTAACATGTTTTATATAATATTTCTATTGTTTCAACCCACAGCTGCTTCCAGAAGCAACCGCTTTGTTGAGATCTGCACATCTTGTTTTAGTTTCAAACTGATTTTCAATCATTACATTTCACCTCAGTTTGAATGCAGTTTAGACACACAGGGCATTGTGGTGGGGTTGTACTGTCAGTAGGTAGTGGACAAACCAGTCATTCAAAATTTAAATTCAGTTCAAACACCTACTCCTGCATCCATGGCAATATTTTACACTAGAATTCATACATGAACACATCAGCAATAGAGAAAGGCTCAATGATGCATTTTCTGTCTAAAGACAACCAAGCCGGCTCATAATTCTAGGAAGAAACACTTCAGTGTTGATTCACAATATCAAGTTTGTATCAGTTCAGATCGATACTATCTTGATAAAATCAATACTTTATTTGCAGATTCCATCTTGTTCCTTTAGTAGTTGGAAATGCTGTAAAGCTTTTTTTTTGCACCTGTCTTTTTCCATCTTTTTTCCCCAATTTTGCATTGAGTTGCAGTTTAGTTTCTCAATTAAACCTCTAAAACTATTTTGTTTTTATATATATTTTCTGCACTCTATGTAGGAAAAACACACACATGGTATTAATGTATTTTGTAGATGCCTATACACTTTGTCCAAATTCTGTCCCAAGTTTGTACAAAAATAACTCAAAAGTAAAACCCACAAAAACACCGAATGTATTGGTATCATTGATATCAGTGATACGGACCCTGTAAACACTTAGCATTGGATCAGTACCAAAATATGCAGAATCACACACCTATACTTAATGGACTGTAATTTTATTTTGGTGGTTTGGGATCCTTCTGGACTCCAAATAAATAATTTATACCTGAAACATGTTTTACCAACAGCCACCCTATCTTATCATGGTTCATAAGGTATTGCAGGCTTCCAACGAGTTGAAACAAAAGTCAAATTATTAGAAATGAGGAAGAAACAGGATGCCTTGAAAATAGCTTTATTGTCCATAAGAAATAACAGTGAAAAGAGCTGGACATGTAACTACTTGCCTTCCATTTCTTACTTTCAATTCACGTTTTTAACTGTTGAAAATAATAATGAAAAAAAAAAAACAGCCTTTATACATATCCTGCTGTTTTTTTTTTTTTCATGTTTCTGACTGGTAATGTGTATGGTACTGATTTGATGTTATGTTGGGCTAATAAATGTTCTAACATTTAAGAGCAGTGATATTTACTTGTGCATTGTTTTGACAATTCTGGAAATTGAACAGTGAGTACAAGAACCTCCACATAATGAAAAGACGAAACGTCGCCTTAGGTTTTTCTTAAACTATAATTTAAAAAGATAAAGAAAAACAAAAAAAAAAACAAAAAAACTGTTAATTTTCTTGACTGACAGTCGAAATAAACCGAAGTCACAACTTGGAGAACTACAGGTCCTTTCCCTTTTTTTCCCCAACCTGCTCAGGATTGGTCAGACTGAAGTAAGCGCACACTTTTTAAATGAACAAACTTTGAACTTTAGAATATATCAAAAACCCAGCTATCCTTATGCAAAGGAAAACAGATTCTTTACAACATAGTCACAGTTTTAATAAAGAAAACCTAGCCAAAACATAAAAAAATTAAAGCACTTATTTATATATATTGACACTTCACATATTCAAGCATTTCTCCTCCATGGAATTTAGTTATGGCTACAGCAGAACGTTCCTCAGTGACCAAGGAGGCCCGTACCTAAAGAGGGACACAAACACTGGTATGATTAACCATATCCATCTATTAAACTCATAAGTTCATATGCTTTCCAGCACTTCAGGCAAGTTTGTGAAGTAATTTTACTGAAGATGATCTCACTCCTGTGATAAAATAAAATGAGAAAAAACATACCTTTAAATCCCTCCTCAGGCATTCTCACTGTAAAACAAAGGAGACAACTCCATTTTAAAAAGTCAACATGTTTCTACATACAGGGATGGTTTTAGCAGTAGAAGCATGTCGCAAACTTTGCAGCCTCAGTTTTGTGTTTATGAGTTAGACGTGATCGAGAAATGTGAACGAGTCAATCATACAGAACCAGATCCATGACATCGGTAATCAACAGTAAGTATGGAATCTTTACTATTTTTTATGATGTTTGTAAAATATATATATAATAAAAAAGAAGAAAGAACTAGACTTGCAAATAAGGCTTGTTTTAGTAATTGATTTTTTTTATTAATTATTCTGATGATTAACTGATTAATTGGAAAAGAGAACTGGGACATTCTACAGATTTTTAATTGAACCACAAGCCTTTTTTGTACAATATTAAAAATACATTAAAAAATGCAAGTACACCAATATTTCAATATTTTTTAAATGAGAAAATAAAGATTTTATTTCCTAAAATGCAAAAACATAGCATTCTTTTTGTGAATTTGAACCAAGTGAAGCTGAAACTGGGCTTCATGTAGAGTTTGGGGTAAAATATGATTACAGACAAAGGGTTTTTAAAAAATATATTTTATACAGTTTTGACTTATTCCTCTGAATGTGTTTTTTAGAAAATGGCATTTATTTGAGTTTGTAATTCCATTTAACAATTAATCGATTATTTTATCAGTTTATGATTATTTTCATTATCGATTCGTCACAATTAATCTGATTAAATGATTCAGGCAAAAAAACAAAGAAACTCTGAGGCCATAAAAAAACATTTGTGTCACTGCCAAACTTTTTAGCGTAAAATGATACACCTGTAGATCACATGAAGTCACTCACCTTGATAGGCATCATCCATGGCAGCATAATCTGTAACTGGTTCATCAGCCTGAGAGGAGACAAAGGTGACAATGAAACATAGACTTGATAGTTGCTAACGTTCCCAGTCATGGAGTCATGAAGCAAATCAAACCTTTAAACAGATGATGCATTCTGGGATAACGCCCAGGCTGCCTAAAGTGGCTGAGTCGTCTGTCAGACTTTTCCCGTCGATAGAGAGGTTCTGGTCGAATGGAGCCACAGAAAAGGCGTGCATAATCTACAGTTACACACACACACACACAACACGGTAGAGTTAGCGGTGCAGAGCAGGCCGACAGCATTGGATTGTGCGGTTGGAGGCCCTCACTTGGATTTTCAGCTCTTTTAGTGTCTGGTTTGCTGAAACGATGAGTGCTTTCTCTCCTCTGAGTTTCCTGTGGCGGGTGCTTCGTCTGATGCTGCCTGGTTTCATGGTGTTGGTGACTGCAGGAGCAGCCACCGCAGCCGCCGTGCTGTCGCTCAACTTTAGCCGCTTCGCTGCGTCTTGGGCCTGAAGAAAAACAATTTTGATTTTAAGCTATCAATAGATAAAATCACAAAAAAATGTTTTTCGGACATGGTAAAACTGAACCTCTAATTACATGGAAGAGAGGAGATGAAGATCGGGATGATGTAAAACAGGGGCGTCAAACTCGTTTTCATTTTTGGGCTATATCAAAAATTTGAATGTTCTCAAAGGGCCGGTTGTGCCTGAATATCATCAATGTTTCAATAAATAGCTGTTCCTCCAGGAATTTGTGATTGTTTTAGTGGTTTTTTGCAATCAAAATAGCAGATTTTGTGGTGCCAAGTTAGAAATGTTTATATCTGCGCTACTGTGTGATGTTAAATGTGAGTTTTTATTACTCACCTTATCAGTCTTACCGTTTATTCAATGTCACATGCCATGCTGTTTTTATTTTTTCTTTAATTATGTAAAGCGCCTTGAAATGCCTTGCTGCTGAAATGTGCTATACAAATAAAATTTGATTGATGATTGATTGATTAATCAGTCACGGACTAAAACTTGACATCAAGTAAGGTTGAGGCAGCTGTCACACTTACACAGTGTTTTGACCAATTTTGAGAAAATTTGCAGTAAAATCAGAAAAAAAGGAGATTTGTTGATTCTGTGCGAATTTTGCAGATTTATGAAAAACTGGAAAGACTTATTGATGTAATTTGGAGTCTAGACGGCCACATAAACAGCTACTGTGGGCCAGATTTGGCCCCCAGGTCTTGAGTTTGATGTAAAACATTCAAGTATATCACAGCAGTCCAGTTACCTGACTGAAGTCTGGGTCTCTCTCTCCATCCACCTTTGGAAGCTCTTCCCTCTCCTCTTCTGCTTCAGAGCTGCAGGCGTTCAGCTCTGGGGTGCCGTCTTTAGCCGTCTACGTAGAGGACAATGTGATAAAGTCAAATGTCTACACTAAACCCCTTACAGAAGGTAGTTGGTCCTGATGCCAATTCAGTAAATTTGTCGTTATATTTAGCAACTTTTCAGAGAAAAATAAAATCGGTATAGACCAAAACGCAAACTGGCAAGTCAGGCTTCTTGAAGATCGGTTGATCGGCCAGGAAACTGCAATCTGTGCAGCCCTAGTTCTTAATAAATTAACTGTGGTAGTTAATGTTCAGTATGTTCTGCTGTGTGTGTTTGTCTCATACTGTTTTGTCTTCAATGACTTTGCGGACGTAGACAGTAGCCTGGGTGTACTCTCTCAAGTCCCTCTGCTGCTGGAATAAGAAACTCTCTCTGCATTCCCAGCACAGATCTAAATCCAGACACATTTGAATAAAATATATGAAAGATACACAAAACACAGATATGTGACCTAAAAGGCTTTAAAGCTGCACTATGTGACTTTTATATAAAATATGTTTTTTTTAAGTCTGTTAAAAATATCACTATGTTGTGACTCACTTTATTTGTAGTAGCTCCACTCCCGACCAAAAACAACCAATGAAAGCCAGGAGGAGGGTCTTAGCGCTGTCAATCAACCTCATGTACTCGCTGCTAAATGTGCTAATGGCAGAGAAACAATTAACAGTTACTGGAAAACTGTTCAGCCATTGGCATTGATGGCCATGCTAACTACCTTAGCATTCATGACAGGCTATGCCAGCTGCAGCGTAGCAGAGAGCAAGGGGAGTGGGAGGGGGGGGGCACATGAACCTGGAATGAGCAGCGCCACACAAGACTGTGATCGACAGCACTAAAACCCTCCTCCTGGTCCTGATTGGTTGAATAGTGATACTTTTCACACTGCAGCTCTTAAGTCTAGTTAAATCCAAAAATGCTGCCTAAACTGGAAAGAGAAGCATTAAAGGAGTTGCCTCATGGTTCTGCCAGCTGGTCAGGAAACTAGAAATAAATGCTATTTTTTTTTTTCAGATTAAAAAGATCATAAGTTTTTCTTGTTTAAGATGGTCTAAGTAATGTACTAAAAAGTAGTGGGCTTGTCACAATATTAACATTTAAATGTCAATGCTAATTACAACACCATTTTTTTGAAGGCACAGGGTTCTTTCTAGTTAAGGTAAAAAAATAAAAATAAAAAAAAAAAAGATTCATTACAATATGATACCATTTTAACCTCCTTAATTAGTGTAAAAGCAATTAAGGAACAATTCAGCCCTCATTTAGAAAAATATCCAATTTAAAAATGTTACTTCCTTAATTGGCAAGACAGTAGACAGGATAACACTTGTTATAAAAGTCCAGAATTGTTTCTTGGACGTGGAGGAAATCTTACCAGGCTGGGTGGTGTACTGCGTCATGGAGCTCTCTGTCTGTCTCACACAGTGGATTGCTATTGGCTTGTCAACAATGAAGAGTCTGGTGATCACTTCCCATTCGCTCGGCCACAGCAGAGCTATACTGTGCAAAACAAACAGCACGATGTG
Source organism: Poecilia reticulata (assembly GCF_904066995.2). Taxonomy (NCBI): domain Eukaryota; kingdom Metazoa; phylum Chordata; class Actinopteri; order Cyprinodontiformes; family Poeciliidae; genus Poecilia; species Poecilia reticulata. The sequence continues at coordinate 32,403,884 of NC_088834.1, forward strand.
AGAATGCTGCCGTGGACAGTAAAGGTTCCCCAACGGTTTATTATTAGTTTCCTAATAAAAAGGAATGCAACAGATTATTATTATTATTATTATCCTGTATCAGCACCTCAGACTGAGTCTAGGTTCACAAAGCCCTTCCTTTTGTTTTAAACTAATAATGATGTTTAGTTGCACAATCGCAAAATTGGATTGTTGAAGTTTTTTAAGTATTATTTCTTAAGCACTATTTCAGATTGTGCTTATGAAATGACCTCGTTATTGTCATGGCAATAAATCAAAACACCGAGATAAAATTTGAGCCCATTCCTGCCAGACACATTCTTAAAGCGCATCCTGAGAAAAAAAAAACTTTGAATATCTAACAGAGAGCTGTGAGAAAGGTCATTTTAAGTTTGTTTTTAGAAGAAACACATTCAAGATGTGACTGATCAGAACTCACTGCTGGGCCTCTCCGTTGATTAGGGAGTCATAGGTGAACATGAAGCCGCCGTGAGGACAGAGAAGCAGCGAGTTGCCAACATTAGACACTGGAGAGGATTTAGTGGGTCTCCTAAAAAAAGAAAGTTATCACTGAGCGAGTAGCCTACTCAAACATAATAACAGTTACATTTATCTGAATAGTAGTTAATTTCTCATGGTAAGACAAGATAAGAAAGACATTTTCCTTTAAATGTCCGTCTTATCAGACATTTAACAGCTGCAGCTGATCCAGATACTGCTGCTCGCGTTCTCACTAAAACCAGGAAGATAGAGCACATAACACCAGTTTTAAAGTCCTTACACTGGCTCCCTGTAGCTCAAAGAGTAGACTTTAAAATACTACTGTTAGTTCATAAATCAATGAACGGTTTAGCACCACAATGCATTAAAGATCTGTTATCTTTAATGTACCAACAGTCTAGACCCCTCAGATCTTCTGGTTCTGCATCCCCAGAACCAGAACCAAACAAGGAGAAGCAGCATTCAGTTTCTATGCACCACAAATTTGGAACAAACTTCCAGAAAACTGTAAAACAGCTGAAACACTGGGTGCCTTTAAATCTCAACTTAAAACCCACCTGTTTAGAGTTGCTTATGGCTAAATTAGGGTTAGAGTGTGGGTTTTGATGCCTTCAATGTTTTTTCTTTACTTTTTATCTATTTATGTAAAAGGGGCGAGTGATTGAGGGTACAGAAAAACCCTGTAAATTCTAGACTCTAACAGGTAAAAAATAGTGCACAAAAATCCATGTAGGACGGCGAAGTCCTAGCACAAAAATTCACGTGACAGGTGGACGGAGCCTGATGCTGCAAGGATGGAGACCTTGTCCTGTTAGGCGACGGGGCCTGGATTATACGGATGGCGGAGTCCGGCGACAACAGGCGCTTAAATTCCGTAACAAAAGTATGTTTTTATCTTCTTTTTTTTTTCAAAATCTCTTTCTCTTTCTTACTGTTTATTCAATGTCACATGCTGTTTTTATTTTGTTTTTTAATTATGTAAAGCACCTTGAAATGCCTTGCTGCTGAAATGTGCTATACAAATAAAATTTGATTGATTGATTGATAATGATGAACAACACATACCTGATAAATTTTCTCCACTCTTCCACAAAAAACAGAGGGACTATGTAAAGTTTATCTGTGCCCTGGAGGAACCAACCACAGATGTATCAGTGAGCCACACAAACTGGACATTAAAGCCTTCGCGGCCGACAGCTCTGCATTTTACCTGCGGCCATTTGGTAAGAACCGGTCGGTTTTTTTCGTGGAACAGGTTCAGCAGCTGGTTCTTCTGTTCAAGAGCCATCATCTTACTGACCGCCTCATTGTCCTTTTCCTCCTGCTCCAAAGTCTGAAGACACAGGCGCAAAAAAAAAGAAAAAAAAAGCTTTATAGCATTTCCAACTACTAAAGGAACAAGATCTGGCCTTTTCTCCAACCCAGTCAACATCGATTGAAAGATGCCATAAAATGAAGTACAATTCATATTGTGCTTATAAGCTAACCATCAAATGTATAGAAAACTTATTTGATCTGAATTTGCAATCCAACACCTGCAAAACTCTTGCAATAGGGCGAGTTTACCCTGTGAGTAAACCGACCCTTCAAAGATAACTTCTATGAAAGAAATGCAGACAGTTGGCTCAAAAAAAAAAAAAAAACTGATGGATGGATGCGGGAAGACGCAGACTGTGAAAGTCCCCCACCAGACACTGTCGACACGGCTCCTGCATGTGGGTGAACTCTGGGGCTCTGGGGAAGTATTCTCTCAGCTTCATCCAGACTTCAGTAGATACCAGCTTCCGCTCCGTCTCCAGGATACTCAGTGCTCCTGGCACAGATGAAAAAAACATCACGGGAGAGAATACATGATTGAAAGGTCAGCTTCATGTATTTTGACAAAAAAAAAAAGGTGTTACTGATGGAAGGTAAACATTATTTTTGATGCTTTTGTTGGGGGAAATACCATGAGTGCAAACGATGTCTTCATTGAAAGTTTTCGTCTCATCTTCAGTGGTGGCCTCCATGCCAAACTCTAAGAAATTAAAACAGTAACAATAAAATTCAAACAGTAGTTCTGGACTCACAGGCAAACTCACAACATTAGGCTGTAGGCGTCACCTACTGAGTATTATTTTAGTAGAGACATTTATTTGTCTGTTTTGCTATTTTCTATCAGAAACTTCAGTGGGAGACAAACATTTTACTTTAAGCTCCTATCTCAATGTCTGCTGCTGATGTCACTTTGTTCTGGGATGCTATTTCAAGTTATGATGCTCAGCATCATCATATGTTTTTTTTTTTTTTGTTGGTAGTATTTATATTTTAGGGGCTATCTGACTCAACACATACTAATACAAAGTCTTCAACACATCTTGCTTCAACTTACAGAAGTGCCAAGCTAACATTAGCTTGTTTACTCTTACTTTTAATTTAAAAATGACAATTTACATTCCAACATGTCCTCACGCAGTTACGGTTAATTCTGTGGTACAAAACCACAGTGGACGGGTTGCTCAACTGCTTCAAAAACTAAATGCAGCGAAGGTGTTTGGTTAGCTTGATGTGCTCCGATCCTAGTTTGGCTAACAGACAACAGAGAAGCTAGCAAGCATCAAAAGAGCAGAGAAGCTTTCAGCCATCTCTTACTGTTGTTATTGTGTGGTCCCTGGCCATTGGTCTGGCCGTTGCTGTGTTTGCTTTCCTGCTCGTCTTCTTCCAGCTGTTCCAAAGCCAACTGCCTCCAGCTGCGCAAAGACGTCTTACCCACCCAGTAGCCATCACTGCTAGAACAAACGGCGATATACATTAGCAATGAAGATCTCAGGAACTTCACCTGACTAAATGTTATGTGCTACATGGACTGTTTTGCTACCTGGTTGTGCGTTTTACTAGATTAGAAATTTCTTTGTAGTCTTCGTCGAGTTGTTTTTTTAGCCGCAGCACCCTGCATCGCTCGCTGACACAGTCTCTGCACATAGAGGAACCTGAACCAACAGGCAAAATAAACTTAAACATGCAAATATTATTCTCAAAAGATAGACCAGATCCAATATTAATTGCTTTATAAGGGGAAAAAAATACCAAGAATGTTAAGCTGCTTGAAAGATTAGATTATTTTCAGAACTTCTCTCACTTTTGTGACTTACTGCTACACAAACCTGTCCAGCTGTCGAATTAGGCATTAAAAAAACTCCAGGACTTTAGTTGAGACAAAACAATGTTTCACTAACCATCAAGTCTTGGCCCACCGCCGTAGCGCTCATACAGGAGTTTTGCAGCTTCCAAAGAAACCCTCTTGATTTCCCCCATATTGTCTGGGTGGAGTTTTCCGTGGGAACAAAGAAAGATGGAGTTGTCAATTTCCTTGGTTGCAGTTGAATCGTCGAGCCACTTCTTCAGCCACTCCAGGGGGAGGAACTCATACAGTTCTTCTAAAGAGGGAAAACAGAAACGCATCAAACACAAAGAGATTAATTCTGGAACTATGTTGAGTTGTGGCTTTATGTGCTACAAAGCAACTTTTTGTCCCAGTTTAAGAATAACCTTAAATGATGTATGGAAGACAACAGATGACCTCAGGTGGTGAGGAGGTTGCATGAGCAAGTGTTTGGTGTAACATAAGGCATATTGCTGCTGCCTCTGAGGTGAATACAAGGCTGGATGATATGGCTGAAAAACTTATCAAAATATAAGTGCTGCATTGTCCATACCAATAGTTATTAAGTTTATTTGTTTTAAATATCTGAAATACTGGCAAACTGGTGGCGTGACCTTTCCCGTTTTATCCACAGTTTTCGCTCCACGCCGTTATTTTTTTATTCTTAAGTAGTTATGATGCACAGTGGGGAAATCTGAAACTGCTACTGCACAAGTTACTCAGCGGGTTGTTGCTAGGTGACAAAAGAGTGAGTGAGTTCGATGATACCACCAACCTAGCTTAGCTGGCTATGAGAAATTGAGTGGCAAAAGCCTTTCCTCTGCCTACATCTCCCAGAGACCTGTGCAGATTTTGGAGTTCAGTGAATATTTTATATGTTGAATATTCAATAAGTGTTATCTGTTGATATTGATCACATAGTACATATTGTTATTGCTTTATTGTCCAGCCCTGGGTGGAGTTAAAATCTGAAGCATAATAGAAGCACCAACATCTACTGTCTACCGTTTAGACTGCATATGGCTTTCAAAAGTCGTCACAGACCGGAGAATTGAGCCAATATCTTCTTTTTGGACAAGTTTCTGTTAGTTGTTGGAAGATATAGGAGCTGCTCTCTTCTCAGGTACTGTTTCCATATTTTTGATTTTTTTTTTTCCAGACAAGACAAACACTGTATTATTTCAATTTATATATTTGACATATGAAATAATTATGGGTTATATGTTTTGATTTTTTTTACCAATCAAACTGATTAATGTAAGCAATTAGGCAGGTGGTCTGGCAGTGTACGTAACATTTGGCAAAACTTTTTATTTCTTTTATAGAAAAAAAACATTTTCAGACACTTCATGGATCAGTTTTCTTTTTTTTGGTAGGCGTCTAAACAAATCCCCTACTTTGAATTTTATTTAGTTTTGTTTATATAGCACAAATTCATTGCAAATATTGAAAAAAGAATGGACAAATGTACACACACACACACACACACACACATATATATATATATATATATATATAAAGAAGAAGTCAAAACAACATATTTACATATACTGGTAGGTAATTAAAGTACCATTTGTTGACCGTCCAGCTCACTGCCCTTGCCCTTGCCTTTTTAAATGCAACTCTGCAATTGTTCTATGTTTCAATATTTATTACAGGGAACACCTGCAGGAACATGGGTTCCTCTAAAGAACAGTCCACCAGACGACTAACTTTTCATATGGTAAGCGTTACCGTAAATTCACTATAATGCACGAGATCTTTCCAGCCATCACTATCTACAATAACTCTTTTAAAACTTTGAATGAATGTATTACAACATCATTCAATTTTCCTTTGGGTTCGATAAAGCTTCTTTGAATTTGAATATGAGTGACAAAATTACAGCACAGTGTTTGAATTTGGTAAAATACACAAATGAAAAGGTGTATTAAGAGTAATGTCTTCCATGTGTTGACCTGACTTCCTCTTTGCTACACTGCTCACATCTTAAGATTAATCCGAGTTGAGTCACAACCAGTGTGAATGCTTTCTGTGAAGTGGAGTTGTTAAGGAATGTTGTTACCAACCATCTTTTGCAGGTAAAAGGTCGTAGAGCTCTTTCACCTCTTCATGCTTGGCCCTGCCCTTATCCACACTCTGTTTTCTCATGTGGGCCATCTCCATGCACCACTCTTCAAACTTATGGTTATCTTGATCAACCAACTTCTGAAGGAAAGCTATTATCAGAGATACAAAAAAGTAACATCAGAAAAAGAGACATAGTTGAAACTTTTCCTGAAAGCAAATTAAAAAAACAAAACAAAAAAAAAATCAGTTGACATTTTTGTTTTTTAACATCCAGTCACTATAGGAAAATTAGCTACTCACAAGGGACCTCAACGTTTGTCCTTGAGGTATTTGAACTTTCGTCTTCCTGGACTTTATACACCAGCATGTAGGCGTTTCTAGAGCAGTGGTAGCCTTTACTGCATTTTGGTTTCCGTGACTGCGTTTTGCCCGTCTCAGCTAAACGAAAAAAATTTAAATAACGTCAAGTAAGAGTTCATCGACTTGCATGCCACTGTTAACGCAGGCAGATGTTCACGTGTTATCTGATGTGTTATCCTCGTCAGATAACATGTTATAAACGGTACTATGATTTTCAAGAACTGGGATAGTCACCAATGTCCTCTTCAATGCCAAGCTGCAGCTTCTTTCCCTCCATCTTTTCGATCTCTTCATCGTTGAATTTGTACCAGTCTCCAGTAAGAGCGTCCTTCACGTGAGCTATGTAGTGTCCAGAGTAGGCGCTGATTCCCCGGTGGATCAGCACTGCACTCAGCTCATAGACACATTTCTGGTCTGGGGGGAAACAGCAGCAGAGTCTGTCATACTTCAGGTGCATCAACTGAACAGATTTGTTGTGGAAGGATATTACTTCCTCAGAAAGCATTTAAAATCTGGCCGGCTATGAATGCACTACATGAAGACCCTATTGCATCTTTCATGACTCTGAATTTACAGAACTGTCTCAGCCTTAGCTGTCCAATTGATTGATGGAGAGCTAAAATAAACACGTCGCTGCCATTTATAACCTATGTCCACATCTTTTATTTTCGCTCGGTTTAGTGCTCTCTTTTAGCTTTGGCATAATATATGCAGCCATTTCAGTTCTCTTGTCTTTGCACAATGCCTCTCAGTCATAAGCACACAGACATGCAGCATTCTCATTTCACAGTTGCCCAAAGAAAAATGGGAAACAAAAATTATTTTCTAAAAGGTTACATTTTCAAAAGAAAAATAAATCAAGAAATATTTCATTACAAATGACAAAAAAGGTAAAATTGAAAAATTAACAAAACCTAGGAGTTTGAAAACAATAATACAAGGTTATTGGTGCGGGACATTTGAGGGAAGGTGTAGCTAAAAGCTTTTAATAGAGTTGGTAAAGGTTAACAAAATACATCAAAACAAATCTGCATTTAAAATGGGGGAACGTGAAAAATCAAGTGCCCCATTTCAATATCTGGAAGCACAAACTTCATACATACCTAGTTTTTGTTCCAAGAACGGTTCCATGTCCAGCTGCTCAGGAAAATTGATGAAAGTGTTGAGCTTCTTCTTCAGACCCGTTTGTCTATCGATGAAATCAAACAAAAAGTTAATCTGTTTTCTTTAAAAAATGATACATTTTATTATTTTCACATCTGGATATCTATAAACAAGTCTGCCTTCTTCACACACACAACATTTAAAAACCTGGTTTTTAAATCCAAAACAGAGACTGACTGGGATTGAACCGAAGCCAGTGGAGCACAACATCAGTCCAACATCAGGCTAGCAGTTCTTTTTTATTTTGCATGTGGTTCCAAAGTAAAAGCAAACTAAATGGCCTGAACTAATCAAGCACTTTACCAAGTCAAAGGACTCAAATGCTTTTACACTACATTCAGAAATTCACCCAAACACACTGATGGTGGTAAGCTAGCAAGTGAAAGGTCATGACAAAACGATCAAAATAAAAAAAGTTGACCTCCAAAGTCAGCATGTTTCACTCATTCATTTCCATGTTTCCTTCCAACTCTGTCACTGACCTATCAAAGACAAAGCGCATGAGCTGCAGGTTGAGGGTTGGAGGCAGGCTGTGGAGTCGGATCCTCCGGGTGGCGTTCTGTTTGCTCTGGCAGTTTTCACAGAAGTAGCGGTTCTCTCCATCCAACTTCTCTTCCTACAAGTTCACAGGCAGAGGGATTAAAACCCGACTCCGGAGTTTTCCACCAGGCCCACAAATGCTAACTTCAATGTCATACTATTTATTGAATGCATCCAATTTGATATGCGCTGGTGATTATTGCTTATTTTATAGCATATATTCTAAATACAAACATCATAATTTGTGCGATATGACATATTGTGATATTTTTTGTGATGGGTAGATGTAATGATATATATCATGATATTTTGGAATAAAACTTACAACAGAAATGAAAAAAAGCATATGCTAATTGAGTGGATATATATGTACTTTATTCTGACCTGTACTAGACGTCAATTACTTAATTCATCTGTTCTTGAAAGTCTAGATCAAACTGAGAACGGAAATGAAGCCACCTTCAGGAACTCTGTGATGCATTCAGTGAGGTTTTTGTGGCCCTGAATATTCAGCTCCAGCTCATAGAACCGCGACGGCAAAGTAGATGACCTTCCACACTGATTACATCTGGAGACAGAGACAAAAACTTCACATGATTCTTAATAAAGTCACAAAAGCCCAACAAGCATTTTGCCATGGAAATGCTACTACCGAAATGACTTCTATAATTCAGAACAAGCAGAAATTTCCAAAGGTTTCACGATGTCGTTTCGTACCTTTGTATATTTTTGGCTGACTGCTGCTGTCTTCAGCTTTTTTCTTAGGAATAACATGAACCAAGTGCTCAAAACTAACAAAGTGAACCAATTGTTGTTGTTTTTTTAATCCTGTTTTTTTTTCACTAATGGATGGGGAATATAGACAAGTTGAGAAGCTTCTTTCACTTAGATCACAAAACAGGCATGTTGCAAAAATAATTCACCAATATGACTGAAGATTTTGTCAGCTAGTGTTTAAATAGAATCAAGTTCCAATAAAAGAGGAACGCTGTGGTGTTTAACCTTATTTAAGCCAAACTTAGAATGTCGTATGTATCCATTCATTATATTTTCATGTTTTGTTGTACAAACATTTAAAAATTGAGGAATTTTACAGTGTGGTTCTGACTGTGCAACAACAGAAATATGTATTTTTTTAACTTACTACTATGTCTTTTTGACAACAATAGATATGTTACATTTTCTCCAGTCTACTTGAGGAAACCAAAGCGGGCTGCATCACTGAGATGCAGCGAGGTCATCCGAAGTCTTCTGATTTTGGAGACATTATTAAATAAATCTCTCATTAATGTGGGAATTTAACAAATATTAATCATTTTGGTAATTCCAACACCCTAAAACAAGAGAAGTTTGGTCTGATTTAACTTCAGACAGTGAGGGGAAAAAGGTGTATCTGTCTTTTTTATCTGGACCAAGTGCTTTGATTGTGACATTGACAAAGGAAAAAATATTTTTCACATCATGGTGCAAAAGTCAGCTAGAAGCTGACATCAAGGGGTCCTACTGTTTTCCACCTAGTGGGTCATTTTAACAGATATTTTTAAATGTCTTCTATTGTGAGAGCAGGAACAATTCAAAAACCATCTGGGCTGAAGCTGGCAAACGACGAACACCAAGTCACTCATCTTATTTTGGCATAGTGTGAAAATGGTCATGTCTTAACCGTCATAAAACAGTGGCACATAATAAGTACAACTCATGGCCTCAGTTGCTTGAAATGCACAAACAAGTCTTTTTTTTATTTTAATTTGAAGAACAAAAAAATAACTGGCCTTACATTGTAACATAGAAGAACTGTCCACAGAACTGCTGCTGAATGAGATTTTGCAAGTTGGGATTCTTCTCCTTAGACAATGTCTCCTCCAACAGAGACAAGAAAAGATTGGAAAACTCCTGGGCATCCTGGAATTAAAAAATATATATATATATATATATACATTATTATAAGTAACCAAACTGATGTTTCTAAGCTGGGTGTCATGTCTGCTGAGTGATTCTGAAGTGGGTCGGTAAACTAAATTGATCATGAAAATCCAGTCAACTTTTCTCTGCAGTGCTTGTCGGCCAGTAGTGCAATTTCTGCGTTTCTTATCAAATTTTTAATGAGTGCAGTGCAGAAAGCATTGCTGTAATTTATTACGTGTTGACAGTAAATCAACTTTTGAAGTGTTCCAAGCATGAAACTGGTTTAGCATTTCTGAAATACACAGTTTGTGTTTGACTGACCTGTTGCTGTCCCGTATCCAGACCCAGCGCTTTGACGAGCCCTGATGGGTCGATGTACTTCCTGTTGCTGTTTTGCAGGAGTGCAAAGAGGTACTGCAGATGCTCACATATGGACTGGGGCTCATAATCTGAGAGAGTTAAATAGAGAAAAGACAGTTAATGCAATCTGCCAATTCAGCTTATTTTCAACTCTATTTCTTGAATTAAAGAACATTAAATCAATCCATCAATCATCCATCCATCCATTTTCTTCCGCTTATCCGGGGTTGGGTCGCGGGAGCAGCAGCTTCAGAAGGGAGGCCCAGACTTCCCTCTCCCCAGCCACTTCTTCCAGCTCCTCCGGGGGAATCCCAAGGCGTTCCCAGGCCAGCCGGGAGACATAGTCCCTCCAGGGTGTCCTGGATCTTCCCCGAGGCCTCCTCCCAGTGGGACGTGCCCGGAACACCTCACCAGGGAGGCGTCCAGGAGGCATCCTGACCAGATGCCTGAGCCACCTCAACTGGCTCCTCTCGACGTGGAGGAGCAGCGGCTCTACTCTGAGTCCCTCCCGGATGACCGAGCTTCTCACCCTATCTCTAAGGGAGAGCCCAACCACCCTGCGGAGGAAGCCCATTTCAGCTGCTTGTATCCGTGATCTCGTTCTTTCGGTCATGACCCAAAGCTCATGACCATAGATGAGGGTGGGAACGTAGATCGACCGGTAAATCGAGAGCTTCGCTTTTTGACTCAGCTCTCTCTTCACCACGACGGACCGGTACAGCGCCGGCTTCACAGTAGACGTTGCCCCAATCCACCTGTCGACCTCCCGCTCCCTTCTTCCCTCATTCGTGAACAAGATCCCCAGATACTTAAACTCCTCCACTTGAGGCAGGACTACCCCCCTGACCCGGAGAAGGCACTCTACCCTTTTCCGGCTCAAGACCATGGCCTCGGATTTGGAGGCACTGAGCCTCATCCCGGCCGCTTCACAATAGGCCGCGAACCGCTCCAGCAAGAGCTGCAGATCACGATCTGATCAAGCCAACAGGACCACATCATCTGCAAAAAGCAGAGATGTGATCCTAAGGCCACCAAAACGAATCCCCTCAACACCTCGGCTGCGCCTAGAAATTCCATCCATCCATCCATTTTCTTACACCCTTGTCCCTCAGTGGGGTCGGGAGGGGTGCTGGTGCCTATCTCCAGCTGACATACCGGGAGAGAGGTGAGGTTCACCCTGGACAGGTGGCCAGTCTGTCGCAGGGCAACACAGAGACACACAGGACAAACAACCATGCACACACACACTCACACCTAGGGGCAATTTGGAGAGGCCAATTAACCTAACAGTCATGTTTTTGGACTGTGGGAGGAAACCTGAGTACCCGGAGAAAACCCACACATGCACAGGGAGAACATGCAAACTCCATGCAGAAAGACCGGGGCCGGGAATCGAACCCAGAACCTTCTTGCTGCAAGGCAACAGATCTACCAACTGCGCCACTGTGCAACCGCGCCTAGAAATTCTGTCCATGAAAGTAATGAACAAAATCGGTGACAAAGGGCAGCCTTGGCGGAGTCCAACTCTCACTGGAAACGAGCCCGACTTACTGCCAGCAATGCGGACCAGACTCTGAGACCGATCATACAGGGACCTGACAGCCCGTATCAATCAATCAATCAATCAATTTTATTTGTATAGCACATAAAGAGAACATGCTCTGAATGCAGCTTTTAGATTTACCAGAATCAATGTTGTGTTCCTGCGCCCGCGAATTTTGGCACTGATAAAGGCTCCTCCGAAGCTCCAGGTTATGGAACCACACTTGCAGGAATGTGTTGACGTAACATGTTGCACCAAGGTTCGTCAGGCCAACAAATATGTTCTGGAAAGGGGCAGAGACAAGAGAGTACAGAAAGGGTTAATTAGAGTATTTTCTAAAATGATTCCATGAGTGGCACAATGACACCCTATTAAAGAACAGCTGAGTAAATATCAACAAAAGGGTGTGTAACTTTAAAAAGGTACCTTTTCTCTGCGTTCTGAATTTGGGTCATCAATATTATGGAAAGTGTTTTCATCAATCTCACCGAGCCACACCTGTTCCCCAATACCAACAAGACAGTTGGGATTCCCTTTACAATTCCTCCTATAAAGAAAAATCACCACCATTACCTTCCTTTTGTCAATTTCACTGTAAAAAAAATTTGTGATTCTTTCATAAGTGGAAACTGCAGTATAACTGAACAAAGATGCTCTTTAGATTCAATAATCTCAGCAAACTTTGTAATGAATTTTACTATGCCGTCAGACGCCATACTTCAAGATCACACAAAGGCAAATTCAGTGCAGATTGTGAAAATAGAGCAAACGGTATCAAACCAACAGAATAAACCTTTACTGAAGCTGGGAGACGTGAATCACAATGATTCCATGGAAAAGCGATGCGCACACACAATAAAAACGCGCACACACGTTGCAACCTAATAAAATATGCAGTGTTCTTGTATAAAGGTTCCCAAAAACAACTGACGTAAGTTTACAAAGAAATATGTAAAAAGAACAGAAACCAAAACTTTGACACATCAACACGAAAAAGTCGAAGAGAGAAAGCGCTGCTTTTCTTAAAGCTATACAAAACAGGCTCATTGAGATGTCCACGTTAAAATTAAGTTTGCTTATACAGTCACACGAATAGCTTAACATGTTCATACTGTACCTGCAGATTCCTCTTTTGCAGGCTGGGATATTGATCCGATATGCTAGCTCTATGTGTTCCTGCTCAATGTCGTCTGGTTTTACTGTTTCCACCCAAAGCCAAGCGGCTTTCTCCAGTTTCACTCGGGGTGCCATTATCTTAAGATACAATTCCTATAGCAGAATCGGAAAAGTTTAAAAAGGTTAAACGAACTGACAAATAGAAAGAGAAACGATTTAAAAATATCCAAACTGTTCCCAGGATGCTAACACAGTCAGTTAGCTGAAGCTAAATTATAGCATGCAGCTCAATAAGAAGTCCTTCTATGAGTATGCTACTTATTTTTAGCCAACTAATACAGGCCAGTTTTTACTGTCACAACCAAGTTACAGTTAACAAACCGGACATACATCACATTGCAACAATACAATAAACATTAAAATAAGATAACTACCAACAAATAGTTAAAGGAAGCGTCTCCGCTGAACACTAAACTCGTGAAGTTAGCTTGCTAGCTAAAACGTAGCTAGCTCGACTGTTTGTGCTAGCAACAAGACATTCAGTTTATCGCAGTCTGACGCAGATGTAAATCATTTATTGTGTTAAGGATACATATGATCGAACCTCTCATGCGTGTAGCTGCTTCATCAGTGCATACATAATGGGATATTACATTTTATTTGCGGTTTATTTTAGATTTAGCGCCCTTGCGTCAGTTTATAAATAAATAATTCCTCCGCTCAAAATCAACGCAACGTCAACAAGTGACGCAGGCGACGTAGGATAAAGAAGGGAGCAGAAGTACACACGTAAGTCAATTTAACTAAACCTTAACTTGTTGGCTTGTACATTTGCTTTGATTTCCATTTCCATGTCAGTTTTAAAATAATACATACAAAATTACCAGCAAAAAGAAATAAACAACAGCAGCAAATTCTAAAGCAGACATCAAATTCTAAAGCCCTCCAATGCTCTGACAGTAGGGGGCGCAATTACTTCTGTAAACATCAATGGTCCTACTTTATAGTTAAGCCAACTCAAACACAAGGTAAAGCAAACAAACAAACTTGTTGCCAAAATTTAGGTGATTTAAAATATTTTGTTGTGTCTTTCGCATCATGAACTAGATTTCACGTTGCAAATCTAGTGAAATGTGGCTGATTAATAGCAATCAGCCATATTTGAGTGGCTGAAGCTGCATCCCAAAATTAGAACACTAAAAACGTTTAATATTTTTTGTCACTCAGAAAGTGACACTCACATGTCATAAATATTCATTTCTTATAGAGTGAAAGATCGCAATCCTTAATTCCTTGTAATTTTGATGATTATGACTTATTAAATGACTCAGAAAATTAAGACATTGTCAAAAAGTTAAGTATTGATAACTCATATCACACTAGTGATGGGTCCGGCAACACCGATGCGCCGGCGCATGCATCAAGCCCACAGACCAACAACCCGTGTCGGTGCGCGTATTGGTTTCAGCAAGTCACGTGACCGATACAGGAACTGTTTCAAAATGACATTAACGCGCCAAACTGTGTTTATAAGGAAGCGAATCTGTCAATCTGTCAAATGCATTTGCCAAACGAATTCTTGATCTTTTACAGAACATTGTCAGCTATGGAGCAGCTTCAAAGGAAATGTTTCCGCAGTGTGGGACCATTTTGATCTTATATTGGAAAATAAATTTGTTTTCATTTTTGTTGTTTCATCCGGTTCTTGTCAGTTTCTACTTGATCAATCTGAATCCAAATTCAGCTGAAATTGACTCTTAGTTTACTTTCATATTATGTTCTGCAGGTTAAGTGTCGTTTGACTAAACCGTCTTATTTAAATAAATCCACCTTTTCCATGTTGAGGCATTATAAGGGCATGAGAATGAAGTCCCAGATACACCTTGATAAACTCAGATATGCAGCCATTCTACAAATTACTCAGATGCTTTTTATAAATGATTTCATATACAGTGAACCCATCTCTATAACGCGATTCACCTTTCACGGTATCGCTGCTTCGCAGATTTTTTTTGTGTGCAGTTTTTTTCCCACAGTGTTCTGCGTCCTGATTGACCATATGATTGTTAAGAACAGTCTCCGCGCTTCTTCTCTACCTGAGTGCCAATAAAGTTACGGTATTTAATACAGATTGGCCATTCAGGAGATGGAAACTGAAACTTTGAATGCCAGCTGGAAAAAAAAAAACTGTGGCCAGAGGCAGCGCAAAACCCGACCGGAGGCTTGACGAGATCCATCGCTCTGCCGTAAACAGCTGTGAATCTCACGGGGCAGGTTGGAGGAGACGCTCTAATGACATGACTCCGGATCACATTAAGGCCCGATTGATGCACACGCACACCAGCTGATCTGAAAACAGGTTTTGTTATTTGGTTTTAATGTAGAGTATGCAGGGGTGAAAGTAAGGGGGTACGGCCGGTGTTATGCCCAGAAAAGCCCCCCTGCCCAAATTTGCATCCCCTGTCGCGGGAGCGCGCATCGCTCTAAGCTCTCGCATATTGACGAGGAAACGGATAAAAATATGACCGAAGAGGAAATTTTTAAGATATTTGTAACATTATCACGTTTCCTAACCATGTAATCCCTAATACGGTGGGTTTTATTTCGCAAATTATTTGAAATAAATACGGTTTTTACACTTTTATTGACACATATGAGTCGAACTTTTTTTCAGTCCGTGTCTGTTGTAAACGTTCTCCGCAAATGGTTTGAAATTCTCTGCTTTGTCTTTTGATATCATAATAGCTCAAAAGCATTACAACAGAGACCCATTATGTAGAACATTTTATATCATGCTTCACTTCTAGTCTGTTAATGTAGGAGGAAATGCAACTTAATTTATGAGCCTGAAAATATTGGCATCCGTCTTGTTGATATGAAACTTATAGCATTAGCTCAGAGAACAAGTGTAATTACGTAGAAGAGATTAAATCATTTCAACTCTTTATTTCCCCCAATTAGCACAGGGATGCATGTTTTGGCAATATAGATTTTGAGCCTGCCACAATATGCATCCCTTCTTTATTCCCCACAAATATTATCCTATCGATATAAAACATGTACCAGCAGTTCTTGGAACTACTCAGATTATGTAGAAAAAATATTTCACTATTAACTCTTGAATTCTTTAAATTAGCACAGGGATGCATTTTTGGACAATATGGATTTCCAGCCTGCCAAAATATGCATCCCATATCTATTCCCCTCAAATATTATCCAATTGATTTAAAACTTATAACAGCAGTTCTTGGAGCTACTCTCATTATGTAGAAATAGTTATTTTACTTTTATCTCTTTATTTCTCAAAGTTGGCACAGGGATGCATTTTTGGGCAATATGGATTTCCAGCCTGCCAAAATATGCACCCCTCTCTATTCCCTTCAAATATTATCCTATTGATTTAAAACTTATACCAGCATTTCTTGGAGCTACTCTCATTATGTAGAAATAGTTATTTCATTCTTAACTCTTTATTTCTCAAAGTTAGCACAGGGATGCATTTTTGGGCAATATCTCCAGCCTGCCAAAATATGCACCCCTCTCTATTCCCTTCAAATATTATCCTATTGATTTAAAACTTATACCAGCATTTCTTGGAGCTACTCTCATTATGTAGAAATAGTTATTTCATTCTTAACTCTTTAATTCTTCAAATTAGCACAGGGGTGCATTTTTGGGCAAATTTCCAGCCTGCCAAAATATGCACCCTTCTCTATTCCCTTCAAATATTATCCTATTGATTTAAAACTTATAACAGCATTTCTTGGAGCTACTCTCATTATGTAGAAATAGTTATTTCATTCTTAACTCTTTATTTCTCAAAGTTAGCACAGGGATGCATTTTTGGGCAAATTTCCAGCCTGCCAAAATATGCACCCCTCTCTATTCCCTTCAAATATTATCCTATTGATTTAAAACTTATAACAGCATTTCTTGGAGCTACTCTCATTATGTAGAAATAGTTATTTCATTCTTAACTCTTTATTTCTCAAAGTTAGCACAGGGATGCATTTTTGGGCAATATGGATCCCAGTGCTAATTTGAAGAATTGAAGAGTTAAGAGTGAAATAACTTTTTCTACATAATGAGAGTAGCTCCAAGAACTGCTCTTATAAGTTTTAAATCAATTGGATAATATTTGAGGGGAATAGAGAGGGGTGCATATTTTGGCAGGCTGGAAATCCATATTGCCCAAAAATGCATCCCTGTGCTAACTTTGAGAAATAAAGAGTTAAAAGTAAAATAACTATTTCTACATAATGAGAGTAGCTCCAAGAAATGCTGTTATAAGTTTTAAATCAATAGGATAATATTTGAAGGGAATAGAGAGGGGTGCATATTTTGGCAGGCTGGAAATTTGCCCAAAAATGCATCCCTGTGCTAACTTTGAGAAATAAAGAGTTAAGAATGAAATAACTATTTCTACATAATGAGAGTAGCTCCAAGAAATGCTGTTATAAGTTTTAAATCAATAGGATAATATTTGAAGGGAATAGAGAGGGGTGCATATTTTGGCAGGCTGGAAATTTGCCCAAAAACGCACCCCTGTGCTAATTTGAAGAATTAAAGAGTTAAGAATGAAATAACTATTTCTACATAATGAGAGTAGCTCCAAGAAATGCTGGTATAAGTTTTAAATCAATAGGATAATATTTGAAGGGAATAGAGAGGGGTGCATATTTTGGCAGGCTGGAGATATTGCCCAAAAATGCATCCCTGTGCTAACTTTGAGAAATAAAGAGTTAAGAATGAAATAACTATTTCTACATAATGAGAGTAGCTCCAAGAAATGCTGGTATAAGTTTTAAATTAATAGGATAATATTTGAAGGGAATAGAGAGGGGTGCATATTTTGGCAGGCTGGAAATCCATATTGCCCAAAAATGCATCCCTGTGCCAACTTTGAGAAATAAAGAGATAAAAGTAAAATAACTATTTCTACATAATGAGAGTAGCTCCAAGAACTGCTGTTATAAGTTTTAAATCAATTGGATAATATTTGAGGGGAATAGATATGGGATGCATATTTTGGCAGGCTGGAAATCCATATTGTCCAAAAATGCATCCCTGTGCTAATTTAAAGAATTCAAGAGTTAATAGTGAAATATTTTTTCTACATAATCTGAGTAGTTCCAAGAACTGCTGGTACATGTTTTATATCGATAGGATAATATTTGTGGGGAATAAAGAAGGGATGCATATTGTGGCAGGCTCAAAATCTATATTGCCAAAACATGCATCCCTGTGCTAATTGGGGGAAATAAAGAGTTGAAATGATTTAATCTCTTCTACGTAATTACACTTGTTCTCTGAGCTAATGCTATAAGTTTCATATCAACAAGACGGATGCCAATATTTTCAGGCTCATAAATTAAGTTGCATTTCCTCCTACATTAACAGACTAGAAGTGAAGCATGATATAAAATGTTCTACATAATGGGTCTCTGTTGTAATGCTTTTGAGCTATTATGATATCAAAAGACAAAGCAGAGAATTTCAAACCATTTGCGGAGAACGTTTACAACAGACACGGACTGAAAAAAAGTTCGACTCATATGTGTCAATAAAAGTGTAAAAACCGTATTTATTTCAAATAATTTGCGAAATAAAACCCACCGTATTAGGGATTACATGGTTAGGAAACGTGATAATGTTACAAATATCTTAAAAATTTCCTCTTCGGTCATATTTTTATCCGTTTCCTCGTCAATATGCGAGAGCTTAGAGCGATGCGCGCTCCCGCGACAGGGGATGCAAATTTGGGCAGGGGGGCTTTTCTGGGCATAACACCTGGTACTGCGTACTCCTAAAAGATTTAGCGGGGTTACGCAGTACCTGCAAGAGAGGAGCGGCTGTAAAACATCAATGGATTCACTGTGCAGCTCTGAGTTCACCCACTAATCACCAGTAATCACTAATGTTTGTAAGTTTAATTATTCGTTTTTCCATTAAATATTCTTAAATTAACTACGTCTCTCACCTGGTGCGCTTGGGTCCACTTATAATCAGGGGTGAAAGTAATGATATAGCGGGGAAGCGGTACCTGCAAGAGAGAGGAGCGGCAGTCTGCTGTAAAACATCAAGAACAATCTAAAACACAATTTAATCAGTTAATAAATAATCTTTTTCCCCATTTCATATTGTTTCTGAACTGTTCGTGCTTTGTTAGAGCAGCGCGATATGTCGATCGCGGAAGGTTTTGAGTCGAAATCGGCATTAGGTGACAAACTGAACTCAGCCAGGATGCTGAGAGCAGCCCGTCCTCCTCTGGCTCGCTTAAAATGTTCGTAACTTTATTAAAGAACAACAACAACAAAGTCAACAAAACGTGTCCAAATTAATTACACAACAAAAATAATCTCAGTAATTATTGTTTCTACAAGATGTTGCGCAATTCTGTGCGTTTCGGTTCCATTACCAAAATAAGAAGCAGAGCAGGAGTTTAAAATTAACTAATCAACCACCTCTTTGTTCATGAGAGGTTTATTAATGATCGCGAAATAAATATCAAGCCTGCAAACCTATATCGTAATGGACTGAATGTTATATTTTTAACGTAATCTCTGGTCTGCTTGTGGAGCGCAGGGAGGTTGCCATGACAGAGAGAGAGAGTAAAAGACTTTCTCCAAAATAATAACCTTTTTCAACCTTTATAGCTCCACTGTTGAAAATGAGGCTCTAACATTCACAAATGACATTGAAATACAATCTAGTTCAACATCTGGTTTGAGGTGATTCCTCTGGAACCTGTTGGAGGAAAAATATTCCAACTTCAGAAGATGAGCTTTAACCTAACAGAGCTCTTTTGTTCCTCCTGTCAGTATGAGAGTCAGGGTGAGGAGGCGCCATGTTAGGGAGAGAAGTGGGAGCTGCAGGATCTTCAGAACAAACAGGTCATGATACTGGGCTACTGATTATCCCTCTGTCTGGACAGATGATCAATAGAACTGGTTTAAAAGTGTCGAGAAAAGTTGAGCTCATTCCACTTCCCCATGCTGGAGATTTTAGTTATTTTAGTTTAGCTAAAATAAATGGTTACATGCCAGACATGGAAAACTAGGATCACTCCTTGCCATGATGTTCAGAATTTAGGTCTCATGGCATCTCAAAATTCATCAGCACAGAAACTCCAAAGCATACAAAGAAAAGAAGCACACACACACATATTTATTAATTTATAAATTTTTTGTCATAGTACCCCCCAAAATTTAAAACTACTTTCACCCCTGCTCATAAGGAGCCACCTCTGAAGACCTGCCAATCTGTGGACTGAAAACAGTCCTGGAGCACACAGGCTGCATCCCTGGGCCACACAGTGACTGTCTTCTTCCTTGACCTAATCCGTGTCATCAGTGGACGATATGCTGGCGCCAGCAGGATGGACATGTGGTCGAAGAGGCTAAGATGGGCGTGAGGAAGAGCTCTGTACGCACCGTGAATGTTGATGTAAACACAATACAGAGTGTAAGAAGGATGACATGCCGGTAAAAACTGGGTAGAGTGTCCGTCAGTTTCCCATAGTTAAAGTCCCCTGCAACCACGTACAACGCCTCAGAGTGCTTCGTCTGCAGTGAGCTAACGGTGTCATACAGCTCCTTTGAAGCTTCGTTGCCGTTAGCACCCGGCGGAATGTAAACAATGGTGACAAACACCGCAGTAAACTCCGGAGGCAGATAGTATGGTTGACAGCTTTTAACCAGTCCACAGTTGGCACACCAACCTTCACTCACTTACATACATTGTCCTCCTCCCCGTGTTTTTCATGACCGTTGGCCTGCTTAGAATAACTGAAGACCGTTGATCTGGAAGGCTAAGTATGGCATGTTGCTGTTAAGCCAGGTTTCCGTTAGGCAAAGAACGGCACAGTTCTTCATCTCTGCAGAAACTCTTAGCCTCAGATCTAACAAATCCACTTTCTTAGCCAGTGAGTGGACATTGTCCAGAAAGAGAGTCGGAATTGATGGCTTCCTAGGCACGAGCTGGGTCAACACGCCCACCCGTTTCCTTTTGATAGTTGGTCCTCGCACCCTGCTGTCCAGTACATTATCCTCAAGAGCCGCTGTCTCCCAATTGCGGATTTCAGCCTTGGTGATATTACCAGTCGAACTGTCTCCAATGGCCATCAGCTAAGCCCAGCTACATTCAGCTGTAAAGTTTGTTATAATACAAACTTCAGTAGTTTTCTAGTTGTTCTGCTGAGGTAGTGACATCAATTTGTGACATCATGCAAACTGATGTCACAAAGAGAATTGATGACATCACAAAGGGTCATAGCCATTGCAGAAGTGGGAGAGCAAGTAGAAGGATTGTCTCCTAACAAGAGAGTTAGTGCGGAAGTTCTACAAGATAAAAGACAATTCCTAACAAACAAAGGAAAATATTGAGCAGTTTTTCGATTTATCTAGAGAAAGACTATTAACAATAAGTCAGAGCAGTCAGGCGTAGTCTTCTGATTCGCAATATGAGATAACACAACGGACTTTAGCTGTAGAGACACGGAAGCTCCAAGACGTCTTGAAAGAAGTGAAAATGATGTGTACCGACAGACAGACTCTACTCAAAGCAAACAAGGAGCTGAAGATTCAAGTTATAAATTTAGAAAAAGCTGTACTTGAAAAAGACAAGCTGATTAGGGAAAAAGATGAGGATTTTGAAAATCTGTTCAAAGAAAACCAAACTTTAAAGGAAGATAACATCACCCTGGAGAAGAAAAACGTTGCCTTGGAGCAGAAAACCACTGTTCTGGAGAAGTAAATAATCTCCTTCAATTTGATAAGCAGTGTCCTGAAGCAGGAGATCACCACCCTGGGGGAGAAATGCACTGTCCTGGATTAGAAAAGCACCTCCCTGAAGAAGAAAAAGACATTCCTAGAGAAGGAAAAGACCACCCTGGAGCAGAAAAGCACCGCCCTGGAGCAGGAGAACATTGCCCTGGAGAAGAAAAACACCGATTTGGAGAAGAAAAACACCATCTTGGAGAATAAAAACAACACCCCGGAGAAAGAGAACACCGCCCTGAAACTGGAACACACCGCTCTGGAGCATAAAAATACCATCGTGGAGCAGTACAGCACCATTTTGAAGCAGGAGAATGCTGCATATGAGCTGATAAACGCTAACCTGGAGATGAAGAACACCAGCCTGGATCATAAATGGAAAATCCTGGAGCAGAAAAAAAACATCTTGGAGGAGAAAAACAGCACCCTGCAGCATGAGAACGCCACCCTGAAGAAGAAAAGCATAGCTCTGGAGCAGGATAAAACCACCCTGGAGCAGAAAATGGCATTCCTAGAGAAGGAAAAGACCACCCTGGAACAGGAGAACACCGCCCTGAAGCTGAAGCTGGAAAGCACAGCTCTGGAGCATGATAACTCCACCTTGAAGCTGATAAACGCCGCCCTGGAGCAGGAGAACACTGGCCTGGACCAGGAGAACACTGCCCTGAAGCTGAAAAGCACCACTCTAGAGCAGAAAATCACTGTCTTGGAGCAAATAAACACTGCCTTGGAGCAGATAAACACAGCCTTGGAGCAGAAAAGCACCACCCTGGTGCAGAAAAGCACCGTCCTGGAGCAGAACAACACCGTCCTGGAGCAGAACAACACCATCTTGGAGCAGAACAACACTGTCTTGGAGCAGACAAAAACTGAACTGGAGGAGGGTTACACCTCCCTGCAGGAGGAAAACGACATCCGCAGCTAGATAAACACCATCTTGGAGAAGCAAAACAAAGACCTGAAGCTGAATCGCATTGTCCTGGAGCTGACAAGCACCGCCTACATTCAGGAAAACAAAATGTTGCAGCTTGAAGTGGAACAGTCGAACAAAAGACTTAGGGTCTTAGAGGAGCAGCTATCTGAAGAGGAAACCGACGAAGACAACCAGTCGGTTTCAGACCAGTCAGCAGGAGCAGGAGTATTCAGACCTGTGGTCAGAGGCTTCACCAATACACTTCTGAAAATGTGCAAAACAACCTGAGGTACTGGGTTCAAGCATGGTACTTATAAATAGAGCATGCTTGATTCATGCTTGATTGTCGATGGTAGAAAACCTTGAGGACAACAGGACTGCAGTGTCATGGGAGCTTGACACTTGGGGGCTGATGGCGGAAGAGCTAATCGCTTGAAAGATGTTGGCAGGAGAGCTTGTACCCGGCTGATCTCCAGGGCTTTGTAGCGAGTCTCTGGTCTCCCGGCTGACCTCCAGGGCTTTGTGCTGAGTCCCTTTGGTCTCTCGGCCGATCTCCAGGGCTTCATAGCAAGTCCCGCTGGTCTCCAGGCGGACCTTCAAGGCTTCGTAGCGAGGCCCGTTGGTCTCCCGGCTGACCTCCAGGGGTTCGTAATGAGTCCTGTCGGTCTCCCGGCTGACTTCCAGGGCTTTGTGCCGAGTCTCTTTGGTCTCTCGGCCGATCTCCAGGGCTTCATAGCAAGTCCCGCTGGTCTCCAGGCTGACCTCCAGGGCTTCGTAGCGAGGCCCGCTGGTCTCCCGGTTGACCTCCAGGGCTTCATAGCAAGTCCCGTTGGTCTCCCGGCTGACCTCCAGGGGTTCGTAATGAATCCTGTCGGTCTCCCGACTGACTTCCAGGGCTTTGTGCCGAGTCCCTTTGGTCTCTCGGGTGACCTCCAGAGTTTTATTGCGTGTCCTGTCGGCCTCTGGAGCCTCGTCGTGGGTCCCATTGGCCTCCCGGTTCCTGTTCTGCCGCCAGCAGGTACTTGCTCTACTGGTAGTGTCGTAGGTCCCATTGACCTCGAAGCCAGGCTCAGGAGATTGGCTGGGAGGTCGACAGAGTCTGCGACAATGCTCAGGAGGTCAGTCAGGACTTGACACATCCCCAGCATCCCCAAGGTTCCCACTCTGTCGCCAACACCCACCAAGGTACATGCTCTGCTGCCAGTGTCCTCCAAGGCTGTTGTTCGCCGGCATCCTCCTCAGATTCTTTTGGTGTTCCTTAGTTGTTTCCATTTAATTCTGCCTTGTTTTCCACATCTGTTCTTCATTGGTGATTCTAATTATGTTTATTTCTTGTTTCTAGTTATTTTCCTTTGTTCTAGTTTAATTAGGTTCCTTTAGTCTCCTTACTCCTTTGTGTTTGTATTTTGGTTGTTTCCCCTTGTGTAATCTTCCCCCCTTTCCTTTGCCACTTTCTCTATCCCTTCACGGTCTGATTTCACTCCCTCCACTCACACCTGTTCATCAGCCCAGGTCCTGCACAGTGGTGCACTTGATAGCACTGTTGCCTTGCAGCAAGAAGGTCCTGGCTTCAATTCCCAGCATGGAGTTCACATGTTCTCCCAATGCATGCGTAGGTTCTCTCCGGGTACTCCGGCTTCCTCCCAAAGTCCAAAAGCATGACTGTTGGGTTAATTGATTTCTGTACCCATCCTTAGGTATGGATGTGTGCATGCATGGTTGTTTTGTCCTGCCTCTGTGTTGCTGGCGACCTGTCCAGGGTGTACCCCACCTTCTGCTAGAGATAGGCACCAGCACCTCTCCTGACCCCACTTTGACAATGGTGTAAGAAAATGGATCGATGGATCATCCACCCCAGGTCTTTTCTGAAGCTCACAACCTCCAGTATTTAACCACTTCATTGTTAGTCACTAGTTGCCGGTTCGTCTTGTCACTTTTCTCATTTCTTCCTGGTTTCCTTGTGATCTTCCTATGTCTCCAATTTGTCTTTGTTTTGCACTTCTTTTGTGTCCCTGGATTTTTTATTTCATGTTTGTAAGTTTAATTATTCGTTTTCCCATTTAAATATTCTTAAATTAACTACGTCTCTCACCTGGTGCACTTGGGTCCACTTATAATCAGGGGTGAAAGTAAGGGGGTACGGCAGGGTACTGCGAACCCCTAAATGATTTAGCGGTACCTGCAAGAGAGGGGAGCGGCAGTCTGCTGTAAAACATCAATGGATTCACTGTGCAGCCGTGAGTTCACCCACTAATCAGCCGTGACTGATTAGTTTTTCAAGAACAATCTAAAACACGACTTAATCAGTTAATGACTACCTTTTTTCTCATTTCATATTGTTTCTGAACTGTTCGTGCTTTGCTAGAGCAGCGGTGCAATATGTCGATTGCGGAAGGTTTTGAGTCGATCTCTGCATTAGGTGACAAACTGAACGCAGCCAGGATGCTGAGAGCAGCACGTCCTCCTCTGACTCGCTTAAAACGTTCCAAACTTTATGAAAGAACAAAAAAAAAAAAAAAAAAAAAATCAACAAAACATGTTCAAATTAATGACCCAACGAACAATTTCAGTAATTATTGTTTCAACAAGATGTTGCGCAATTCTGTGCGTTTGGTTCCACTATCAAAATTAATAGTAGAGCAGGAGTTTAAAATTAACTAATCAACCACCTCTTTGTTCATGAGAGGTTTATTAATGATCGCAAAATAAATAGCAAGCCTGCAAACCTAATATCGTAATGGACTGATTGTTGTATTTTTAACGTAATCTCTGGTCGGCTTGTGGAGCGCAGGAGGTTGCCATGGCAACGGGTGTGCTTAAATGACAGAGAGAGACGGAGAGTGAAAAGGTGCGAGTGGTTTAGAGTTGATCACCTGTTCAGGTTGTTTTACCTTTGCTGTGACTCATCACAGCCGCTGTAGTTTCTGAACATTCAATAAACGACAAACTTAGACTAATTACCTCGTTCTTTGTGACTAACAAACATCAAACACGGTATATATTTTTCATTAAGTATTTAACAAACAAATGGCTTCTTCCGCGATAGTTAAGTGAAATTAAATTAATTGTCTAAAATAAAAATAGTTTGGTGCTGTCGAGCTCAGAGTCTGAGAGGCTTGTCCTTTATCAAACAATTTAGTTTTTTGCTTCTTATTTAGTGGAAATATTGATGTTGATGAGACTTTCTCCAAAATAATAACCTTTTTCAACCTTTATAGCTCCACTGTTGAAAATGAGGCTCTAACATTCACAAATGACAGTGAAATAAAATCCAGTCAAACATCTGGTTTGAGGTGATTCCTCTGGAACATGTTGGAGGAAAAACATCCCAACTTCAGAAGATGAGCTTTAACCTAACAGAGCTCTTTTGTTCCTCCTGTCAGTATGAGAGTCAGGGTGAGGAGGCGCCATGTTAGGAAGAGAAGTGGAAACTGCAAGATCTTCAGAACAAACAGGTCATGATGCTAGCCTACTGATTATCCCTCCGTATGGACACAGGATCAATATAACCAGTTTAAAAGATAAATGAATGACTATATGCCAGACATGGAAAACTAGGATCACTCCATGCCATGATGTTCAGGATTTAGGTCTCATGGCATCTCAAGGTGTCAACATTGCAGCCAGTAGGCTGAGAGAAATACAGCTTTATTTTGTAGCAATTCAAGAGCTACCAGCTTTTATTGCTTCGCAAAAAAATAATCAGCACAGAAACTCCAAAGCACATAGACGTAATATGTATGTATATATATTTCTTTGTCATAGTACCCCCAAGAATTTAAAACTACTTTCACCCCTGAGAGTATTTAATTGTGCTGTGTAATAATTGTAAAAACTAAAGGTAACTTCACGGATTTCGCCTATCAGGGGTTATTTTCGGAAAGCAACACCTAAGAAAAACAAGGATTCGCTGTAAATGTAGTGTTCACTTAATTTTTTTCTACAGCAGAAGTTTTGTCAAAAAAGCATAACAGACTAAATTTCAAAATGCTGTAAAAACTTTTTTTTTTAATAAAAAATTGTGGAAAAAGAAACAGTCCATGCATATTCATTCCAAACACATTCACTTAAATTGTCACTTTATGGTACATGTTCACATAATTTATTGACTGTATATCAAATATATTTTAAATTTAACTGAAGATATGACATAATACAATACATAATATTCAATAAAATACAAAGACTTAAATCTTATTGTATAGAGGTCATCAAATCACTACGTTGCCTGTAGGAATTTTTAATGTCCAGCATGTGTCAGTATTGAGTGAGACAGTATTGACACAGAATCAACACAGTTTTGCTATGTGTCGAAACGATACATGACGCCTCATCTACCCATCACTATATCACACCTTAATGGCTAATCAAGTCGAAGCACCCGCACAGGTTTCCTCTATTTTGGGGCTCAGAAACTCCAGTCATCGAGTCTCACTGTCCTGCGACCCGTGAATGTGTCCCTGCTCCAACACACCTGAATCAAATGAATGGCTAATGACCTTTGCAAACAGTTTAATTGTCATTTTCTTGCTCTATCTTTTGTGTCTCTTGCTCCCGTTTCTTCAGTTTGAAACCTAACCTGCATTCTGGTTATGATCCAGCAGCGCAAGATGTAGATACATGACGTTTTCCCAGATTTTTATCAGGAGTGCATTTGGGCTTGTGAATATTTAATAGCAGTTCTGACAACAAAGCAAACTTTAATAATATAACCACATAAACAATTAATGAAAAAAACCCCCACTTTTAAATCTTTTAAATCTAAATAAAATTTCTGGTGTTGAGTATATGAGGAGACCTCACTTATTCCTGCCAAAAATGATAAAATCCCTCTTGTCGTACAATGTTTATGATGAGATTTGATTGTCAGTCCTAAGCATTCAGAATCTCCTTTCAGTGCAAACATGTCTTGTTTCCCCTGGGGAAACCACTGGTCTATAAATACTGTCAGTTTTGAAGAGAAAACCCTCGAAGTGAAACATGTGTGAACTTGCAATAGCTGCAAACACACTCAGCGCTACTCCGTTCATCTAGAACAGCACAAAGTGCCTTATTAAGCACTTTCCAGTCCAATGGGATCTCTTGTTGTTGCAGAGATCCCATTGGTTGTGTGATAAACTCAACAGGGTGGTTATGCTGACTCGCTGTGTCATAATCACATGGTGCGTTTTTGCCAAGCTGTTTTGCTTGGCTGCAGCTGTTCAGTCCTGAACAGCTTATGTGTACATGTGAAAATCTATGTTCAGTAGATGATCGTAGAATAACCAGCACACCCACAAGAGCAATCCAAACGACGACAGCAATGCAGTTTACATGGAACGGTTTCACTACAGGTGACCATTTCCCCTGAGGGACAGTAAATGTTATTCTCTTCAAAACATCAGGAAGAGAGACTTGGATATCTTCAAGCAAACACTGTAAATCATTTACAAACAAAATGTACTGAAGGATTATTATTGTTATTCTGCCATTTAGGCAGAATAACAATAGTCTGGCCTAGTCAAAGTCAAAGTGGAGGGTGCATTGTAGAGAGTACTGAGATAATCTTGCCCACCATCTCCGGAGCATGATAATTATAAATACATTATTCATACATGCAGAATAATGAATTTATTCTGCATGTATGAATATGTAACCCTCTTTTCTGAGAGGATACATCAGAGAGGCTACGTTCCATCATAATATACATCACATAAATTTAAGCAAGTGTGATATTTGAATATGAAATGCATACTAACTTGCATAAAAACAAGTCTGCCTTCTTCACACACACCATTTAAAAACCTGGTTTTTAAATCCAAATATATAAAAAATGTAATATTTATTTGCAGAAAATGAGAAATGGTCAAAATGATGAAAACAATGCAAAGATGCAGTGCTTCCAGACCTCAAATAACGCAAAGAAAACAAGTTCATATTAATTTAGAAATAACAATACTAAAGTTTTCACCCAGGAAGAGTTCAAAAATCAATATTTGTTGGAATAACCAGGAGGTTTTCAATGGGGTTCAGTGCGGTGGGCTCTTCATTTTTTCATAGACCTCTAAATAAAACATGGCTACCAAATGAGTCACAAATATGGAGAGCCATTTCAGCCAAAATTAAATAAATAAATAAATGGGTGAAATAAATAAAAAATGAGTAAAATAAATCAAAAAATGAAGAAAATGAGTGAAATAAATAAATAATTTGTTAAATAAATAATTTAGCTTTTTCATTAACCCATTTTTTCATTTATTTATTTTTCATATTATCAATTTCTCAATTTCCCTTTTTTCATTAATCTATTTTTCATTTACCCACTTTTCATTAATCTATTTTTCATTTAACCATTTTTTAATTTAGCTTTTTCATTAACCCCATTTTTCATTTCTTTATTTTTCATATTATCAATTTCCCAATTTCTCTTTTTCATTAATCTATTTTTTATTTATCCCTTTATCCATTTACCCATTTTTCATTAATTTATTTTTCAATTAACCTCTTTTCAATTTCCCTTTTTTACTAACCCAATTTTTTCATTTATTTATTTTTCAGATTATCAATTTCTCAATTTCTCTTTTTCATTAATCTATTTTTCATTTGTCCATTTTTCATTTATCCCTTTATCTATTTACCCATTTTTCATTAATCTATTTTTTAATTTAAACATTTTTTGATTTCCTTTTTCCTTTAACCCGATTTTCTATTTCCCAGTTTCATTAATCAATTTATCATATATCCCTTTTTTATTTACCCAATTTTCTTTTATCTATTTTTCATTCAACATTTGTTTGAAAAATCTTTACTTTTCCCATTTTCCAATTCCCCTTATTTATTTAGTATTTCCTTATTTTCTTATTTATCACATTCTATTTCCCCGCAAAACTTAGGAAAAAAATAAATGCAAATGAGGAGAGGCACGTCATCAGGCTACAACTTCCCCAATTGGTTGGTTAGCGTCACACCCATACTTTGCTTCAAGAAAGATGGCGACCTACTAACGGGTTATCAATAAGCTGAAGCTCATTAACTTCATTAGAAAATAGTGTTATTACTCCTGACTTTAGTTCTCGTGTGGCCGCTCAGACAGAACGTGTTTCAGTTGGTGGCTCTCATGGACTCAGAGCTTCACCGTCGGGAGTTTTTATAGTTTGAACGAAGCGGCCGCTGAAGTTGGCTTACGATTGAAGGTTCGGGACACCTTCGTAGCTACCAGCTGTGATCCAACTATAAGGAGCAACTTTACTGTACATCGTAAGTGAACTGCAATATCCAGAGGCAGCTCTACGGACCATCGGGCTGAAAGAATGAGAGTGGAGAGCCTTGGAGATCTGCATCGGAGGCCATCTTTCAGACATGCACCGCTGCTGTCCGTCCAGGATCCTCCGGTTGCCCAGACGTTGCACGGTAAGCTACTAACGCTGATGTTTGTTTTCCAACTACAGTCATATTTAATCAATGGGGCTCAATTACGACCGCGGGAGGGTTTGAGTTGATCTCGGCAATAGGTGACAAACTGAACGCCTCCAGGATGTTGAGACCAGCACGTCCTCTGATCCAATACATCTTATTAAGGATAAAATCAACAAAACGTGTTCAAATTAATGGCCCAACAGGTTGATTAAAGACAGTAAAAAGGTAGGAGAGGTTTAGAGTCGATCGCCTTGTTTTACCTTTGTAAACAGAAAACCTGAATACAGTGACCTTTAGTGAGGGTACAGAATGGAGAATGGATAAAAGCTGAACTCCTGCTACAATCTTTGCCTCTCTTGGTTACATCCCTGAGGTGTGCCAAGTGTGGCCCACATGCATATGCACTGTTGAAAATGAGAAGCTGACATTCACAAATGACATTGAAATAAATTCTAGTCCAACTTCTGGTTTGTTGCGATTCCTCTGGATCCTGTTGGAGGAAAAATATCCCAACTTCACAAGATGTGGCTTTAACCCAACTCCTGTCAGTCTGAAGCTTCTCATATTTAGGTCATCAAACCAAAGTTCAGATCTACCATAACTGGTTCCATCGCCACCAGGTCAAAAGTACAGCTTTTTGGCGCAGCACATTTATTAATGTTTCCATCATGTATGTTTTCAGATGCAGTCCATCCTGCAGGCCTCTGGTCTCAGTGTTTCCCTTCAGACTCCCAGTGGGCTCACAGCTTCAGGATGACCAGAGACCTTCACCTTTCTGGAGCAGGAACACTCGGCCAAATGCACTGGTGACACATTCATTTAAAAAAATGTGTCTGTTCTTATACCATTGATATGCATTAACCGTTTGTATTTTACCGTTTTGAATAAACAAACTGTTTGATTATTATGAAATCTGTGTTCCTTCTAATATGTGAAGTTCTAATTTAATCAAATCTCATGTTTTCACGTCCCAGAGACAATAAAATGATCGTTTGTTTGTGGCTTAAAGTAAACGAAACAATCTTAATAGAACAAAGCTACAAAAATAGAATACAGATTGAAAGTTTTGGACCCGTTTTATTTTTTGGTTTCATTACACTGAAGATTCTTCAACATGAAGCTAAACAGTGAGTGGAGTACCTTGCATGTACGACAACGTAGAAATGAACAAACATGACATATTGGGTTCTTAATAGCAACCCTAACAGTTATTTTACACAGCTTGGTTTATTGAATAATGATTGTGTTCATTTACAGACGCCTTCAATTGGAAATCTGCAATCTGAAGTGTCAGTGAAATAGTTTAACCAGTCAGTCCTCAGGTCGTCTGCCCTGCATGTTTCAGGCCTCAGTAAATGTCTGATGGATGAGCTAATGCTATCGTTTGTATCAGGGGCTCTGGAACAAACACTTTAAAATGTTAATGTCCTGTATAACAGAGTGATATAGACAAATGTTTTCATCTCACTGTGTCATTTCCACTCTATAGCTGAAGTTAATCACATTTCTGGATGTTCTGTGTTTCAGTTAAATTGAAGTTAGCAGGTTTTTAATCAGGGCCACAACACCCTGTGTGTGTTGGGTTTAAGAAAAGAGGCTGCTCTGTTTGAGCACCAGCATTCATTTTTCCTCTGATGTTTGGGTGAACTCTTCTCTGTGGAGGTCGGCCGTCTCTCTGGTTCTTCCTGAAGGAGACCCATCAGGAGTTCTGGTGCTGCTCACAGTGCAGACGGTTCTCCTCACTGTCAGCCCTGGTCCCTCTCAGCCAGGATCTCCAGTCATTCTGTTCCTTCACCCTTGAATAAACATAACAGAATATGTTCTGGGTGTTATGATTCATTTGTTAATTGAAACAATGTTTAGTATCAAAATAAGATTCATTTATTTCCTTAACAGTTCCTTCTCCTATTCCCTCAGAAGGGCAGAGTTTAGGAGTGACTAATTACATTTACTTAAATATAGTTGAGTAACTTTTTGAAACTCAAATGAACTTTTAGGAATACTCTTACTATGCTGAACTTTTTACTTTTACTCAAGTCATTTTATTATGAGGCATCACTATTATTTAAACTAATTTTTCATTTTGTCTTTAAAATACCAAAATTTCCACTGAACTTAATATTTTGGGCCTTCTAATTGTGTAATTTTTTTAAGATATGAAATAATAACTTGATCAGTTACTCAGTACTGATCAACTTTTTACCAAATGCTTCTTTACTCTTGTTTAATTTCTTATTCAGCTATAATTTACTTTGAGTAAAAACATGTTGAAGTGCTACTGTTATTCCTGGAGGATAAATTGTGGGTCCTCTGTCCACCTCTAAGGAACAGTAACCACATGTTGAGGCACACGTTGACCAAAAACAGGGAAACTAAGGTGGGCAACTTATACATACAAAGAAATACTTAAATTAATAGTCATATTTACTTTATATGCATGTGGGCCACACTTGGCACACCTCAGGGATGTAACCAAGAGAGGCAAAGATTGTAGCAGGAGTTCAGCTTTTATCCATTCTCCATTCTGTACCCTCACTAAAGGTCACTGTATTCAGGTTTTCTGTTTACAAAGGTAAAACAAGGCGATCGACTCTAAACCTCTCCTACCTTTTTACTGTCTTTAATCAACCTGTTGGGCCATTAATTTGAACACGTTTTGTTGATTTTATCCTTAATAAGATGTATTGGATCAGAGGACGTGCTGGTCTCAACATCCTGGAGGCGTTCAGTTTGTCAGCTACTGCCGAGATCAACTCAAACCCTCCCGCGATCGTAATTGAGCCCCATTGATTAAATATGACTGTAGTTGGAAAACAAACATCAGCGTTAGTAGCTTACCGTGCAACGTCTGGGCAACCGGAGGATCCTGGACGGACAGCAGCGGTGCATGTCTGAAAGATGGCCTCCGACGCAGATCTCCAAGGCTCTCCACTCTCATTCTTTCAGCCCGATGGTCCGTAGAGCTGCCTCTGGATATTGCAGTTCACTTACGATGTACAGTAAAGTTGCTCCTTATAGTTGGATCACAGCTGGTAGCTACGAAGGTGTCCCGAACCTTCAATCGTAAGCCAACTTCAGCGGCCGCTTCGTTCAAACTATAAAAACTCCCGACGGTGAAGCTCTGAGTCCATGAGAGCCGCCAACTGAAACACGTTCTGTCTGAGCGGCCACACGAGAACTAAAGTCAGGAGTAATAACACTATTTTCTAATGAAGTTAACGAGCTTCAGGTTATTGATAACCCGTTAGTAGGTCGCCATCTTTCTTGAAGCAAAGTATGGGTGTGACGCTAACCAACCAATTGGGGAAGTTGTAGCCTGATGACGTGCCTCTCCTCATTTGCATTTATTTTTTTCCTAAGTTTTGCGGGGAAATAGAATGTGATAAATAAGAAAATAAGGAAATACTAAATAAATAAGGGGAATTGGAAAATGGGAAAAGTAAAGATTTTTCAAACAAATGTTGAATGAAAAATAGATAAAAGAAAATTGGGTAAATAAAAAAGGGATATATGATAAATTGATTAATGAAACTGGGAAATAGAAAATCGGGTTAAAGGAAAAAGGAAATCAAAAAATGTTTAAATTAAAAAATAGATTAATGAAAAATGGGTAAATAGATAAAGGGATAAATGAAAAATGGACAAATGAAAAATAGATTAATGAAAATTAGATTAATGAAAAAGAGAAATAGAGAAATTGATAATCTGAAAAATAAATAAATGAAAAAATTGGGTTAGTAAAAAAGGGAAATTGAAAAGAGGTTAATTGAAAAATAAATTAATGAAAAATGGGTAAATGGATAAAGGGATAAATAAAAATAGATTAATGAAAAGAGAAATTGGGAAATTGATAATATGAAAAATAAAGAAATGAAAATGGGGGTTAATGAAAAGCTAAATTAAAAAATGGTTAAATGAAAAATAGATTAATAAAAAGTGGGTAAATGAAAAATAGATTAATGAAAAAAGGGAAATTGAGAAATTGATAATATGAAAAATAAATAAATGAAAAAATGGGTTAATGAAAAAGCTAAATTATTTATTTAACAAATTATTTATTTATTTCACTCATTTTCTTCATTTTTTGATTTATTTTACTCATTTTTTATTTATTTCACCCATTTATTTATTTATTTAATTTTGGCTGAAATGGCTCTCCATACACAAAAGGTGTCTGAATAATATTTTAAAACCAGCTGAAAATTTGCTTCCATTAAGCATATGGAAGCAAATGGATGTAAGGTAGCAATGTTTTCCAAGCAAAAGCGGCCTCGTGATAAAAACATGACGCAGTTTTCCACCCCTGTCCACGTTTTCAGGCCGCGCGATGTGAGTGAATGAGACTCCGCCCCGCCCCGGCCATAAAGAGCCGAGGCAGTGCGGGGCAGCGGGCACACGCGCGGATACCTCGAGTCACCGCATCTGCTTCGCTCCACAGGTAAGAGACACATTTACAAAACTTCCAGCTTAGGGTTTTTGAATAAGATATATGTATATATTTATTTATTGTTTTCAATATTGTTCAGTGTTCGCAACCGTGTGTGTTGTTTTGTTTGAAAGTGTCTCACAACCTAAAGGCTCTGATAAGTTATAGTCTGTAGTGAGTAACTCGGGGAACTATAGCTGCTTCTCTATATTAGGACAACATAAAGACAAACTCTGCTTTTTAAAAGTCGTTTTTATTTCGTAGTTAATTTGCTGTTGCCTTAGCCTTAGTCATAATGATTTAAATTCCGATATAAAATGCGTGGCACCGTTGAAAGGACAGTCTATAAAGGATTTAGGCAGCAATTATATGATAAAAGTCGTTTGGTCGGGCACCTCTACTTGGTAATATAATAATAAAACAACTTTAGTTGTGTTGTTTTGTTATTAGTTGAACTAAAATATACTCAATGAATTAGGCAGAAAAGATTCAGCGCTACAAACAGTGGGATTGTTTTTTTTGTTTTGTTTTTTTTTTTGTATAACGTATTCTTGATAATAGATGGTAAATTAAAAAAAGAAGAAAATCAATCAACACTAGTTTGTCACACCATGTACAAGGTGAATATTTCTAATCTTTTAAGGATGGAACTGAATAACTCTGATCTGGGGGTCAAATAGGCCTTAATCTGTTCCTGTGAACAGTGCTGGAGCAGAGAGGACTGAGGGAATGAATGGGAGGATTAGTTAACCAGCTATTTATCTCTCTAATCCTGTACTTTTTTGAATCTGGTGTAAGTGATAGGTACAAATGAGCTTTACTGAGTAGGAACTGACCTGTCTGCAGCTGGTTATATAAACAGAGATGGGGTGTGGGGGGGAAATAGGTGAATTCTTAAACAGGTACAGATTAATAATTCTGCTGAAACCGACATTTGTAAAATAAATAAATAGATAAGTAAGTAAATTGGCAATTATTTGACTTTATTTCTCAGCTTTTCTTTGACTCTTCAACTGTACAAATTGAGCTTAACACTGATTTCACACTCGCAATGAATACAATTATGGATGTCAAGCAATTTATGTAACTACTTACTTGCCCAAATTTGTTTTAATCCCAGCTCATTGAGGTGTTGCCAGGTGATAAGGGTCACATGTCCCCACAGTACACTCCAGGTCTGACACGGTGTCTCCTCCTGGTGGGACATGCTGGGGCAAACCTCCAGAGGTCCCCAAGAGACATCCTGATCAGATCCACAAACCACTTCAGCTCCAAAATCACAATATTATATTTAGATAATCTAATAGTTTCAGTACTTCCATGATGATCATACTGTCAGAATAAAATAAATTTTATTGGTGTAGCTTATGACAGAGGACTTTTGGAGTGGAGCTGTCTCTGTGCAGTGTAAGAACTGCTGGTTTTTCTGTGTGTCCTGCAGGAGTCTACGGCAACGTCAGAGCCAAGATGGGGCGGAAGGAGATCATCTGCAGCTGGAAGAAAAATGTCAGCAACATCAAGGATGTGTTCGATTTCAAAGGAAAAATGGGATCGTAAGTACTTCTGTTCTTCAGTGACTTAACACCTGACATTGGCCATTTACATTGGATACAAACAAATTAAACACAATCTGCATGCAAATATGCTTTTTTCCTTTTTTACATGTCCGGTCTGGCAGTTTGGTTCTCAGAATAGTTTGTTTCCTTAGTGCCAAGGACAAGCTCAACTGATTTACTTTCACAAGTGGAGCATTACAGCTTTCACTGTTATTCTCTACCTGATATATAAATGAAAAAAAAAAAAAATTGTTTTGGGTCTACTTCAAATGTAATGTACACTTGGATGGAAAAGAAAGGGAGATAGGTGGGGAAAAAAGTTTAAATGAGAAGGGGATAAGAGTAGAGGAAAGAAGGATGAAAGGAAGACAAGAGAACATCCTAGAAGTCTGCTTCCACACCTGCAGAAAGAGAGAAAAACAACATACGGCGTTATAACAACAACGCCACTGACACCACTGAAAAGCAATCTACTAATTAGTATAAGTATTTAGTAGCAACCGCAGCCCAATTCAGACAGACTTACCATGTTCAAAACCACAAAATGTCCCTCTTACATGAAGGTACTTATAATAAGATTCTTCTGAAAGAGCTGGACCATCAGAGCTTTGTGTGGCTGTAAAGGTTGATGATGTTCTGCCCCAAGCCCACCTTTTATTGCACACTGATGGTCAGCTGGCTGAAATAATGCTCTCATGGTTTTAAGCTTGGTTGTATGAAAATCAAATGGTGATAATGAGAAAACTCTTATTAAGGTAAAGCTGTTTTAAAATGTCATTTGGTAACCTACTACTGACATGTCTGCTCAATGGCTACCTGTAGACTCTTCCACAGGTTAGCAGATATCATCTTGTTATCCTTGTCTTACCCTATAAAGAGCAGAATAATGCAAATGTATAGTATTTTGTACAAAAAGCGGATTTACATAGAAATACTTCATTTACCACATATTAATTCTGTAAGTCATGACTCAAATGGGCACAACAACTAGAAGAGATATATATATAAGATGAGAATATAATTTCCATCCACCCATTTTCTAACACATTTATTCCTAGCGGGGTAATGAGGGGTGATGGTGCCCATCATCCTGAACAGGTCGCCAGTCTATCGCAGGGCAACACAGAGACAGACAAGACAAACAACCATGCGCACACGCATGCACACACGCCTTAGAAGAATTTTAGACAGTCATGTTTTTAGTCTGTGGAAGGAAGCCGGAGTACCCGGAGAGAACCCACGCATGCACAGGGAGAACATACAGAGAATATAATTTATTATATGACAATTCCATATAAAATATTAACAATAGGAGGTGGGAAAGTCATCAGTGATGTAAGGTGTATAAAAGTAAAAAGTTTAAAGTATTATGTAAATGTAACTTTAAAAAAAAAATATTTTTAAGCTTTACGCCATGTTATAATGTTATTCCCTCATTAAAAACATACATGGAGTGTTGCCTTGATTCTTTCAGGCATGTTTGAGAAAACCTTATATCTCCATGGCAACCCTTCAGCTGTGTAAAAGCTTCGGTCCCATCTGGGTGGACCGAATGAAGCTTCTCATCAGAGCTGCAATTTCCAAGATTCGGAGCTTGCACTTCGCAGAGCTCTCCTCCCACACCTTTCTCCCCCTTCTGCTCCTTCAGACTAGCCAGCAGCAATTAGCAAACACTTGGTGAAACTGCACATCTGCTGAGCTCATTATAGGAGCTCCTTCTCAGTTCAATATTGGTAAAAACATTGTTCAATGGTTAATATAGGAGCCATGTTCTGATGATTTCCATTCAATAACCTATTTAGACAGTTTATCAGCAAAAAAAGAGTTTATTTAGGGGGTTTAGTTTCACTTTAACATAGTTACTTGTTTATGCTATAAGCAAACAAACAAACTAAACAAAGCTAAATGTATTTTATTATTGAGGCATTTTTGTGTTCAAGCTTATGAGACTTCTTGTACTGACACCTTAAATTTCCATGAAATGTGAATATCTTGGCTAAATGCTACAATATATGATATCATGATCCAATTCCTCACATCATTATGTATTTATATTAATCAAAAACATATTGTAGCTTTTGTTGTTGCGATTAAGTGGCCCTACTGTATTAAGGCACTCATTTGAACACTGAGGCAATCAGCACAGCTAATCAAACCCACTGTAAAAAAAAACAGCCTTCTCTTATAATTTGCATCATGTGCTTCATTAGCCCAGATTGAGACTGCTTGGTGGCTTTGTTAGCCAGGACAGTCACCTGTAACACACAGTGGACAGGTGTATGGATGAACTCACTCCTGTTGTTCAAAGCTGCTTTATTGCACATTTCTCACCTGGCTCTGAATGTGTCCTGTGTGCATGTGTGTGTGTGTGTGTGTGTGTGTGTGTGTGTCTGTTGTGCATGTCTGAGAGCTTACGTCAGAGGAACTGAGCTGGAACATCCTAGCACAACTTCATTAGAGGATTAGGAGAATGAGTGTATGAGTCCGTGCTGAATGAGTGTGAAGTTAGATAGTCGGAGAAGAACCAGGTCTGCGTTTATGCAAGGAGTTCATTTCAGCTCAGGATGCGCTTCACTGGCTTCTGTTTATGTGTGTGAATAAAACTGTGAAAAAAGATTTCTGTAGCTCATGAATGTTCCTCAAAGCCAAAAGAGGAACAAGCAGAATCATAGACATTGCTTGGAAGAGTTAGCTGCAAACTTACAGAATAGTTCTGTTTGTTCTTTTAGTCATGTTTAAATGTTTCAGATCACCAAACGATGTTTAATATCAACAGAATGTAAATATAGAATGCAGCGTTCAGTGATGTTATATGTCAGGGAAAAAAAAGCTTTCCAAGCCTGCCTGGCTCCTTGTGAAAAAATAATCTGTACACTTCAGATGTATACATTCAGATATGTAAAAAAAAATCTATTTGTCTCATCAGTCCACAGAATATTATCCCTAAATTTCAAACATACCTCTGTACTGAAAAAGAGGAAACAATTAAAAAATCAGCAAAAAAATGTTTACGCCACTTTATCAGAGTCTAAATTAGAATATATTGCAAACACAAAAAGAGGTAAATGACTTAGTAAGAATAATACTGTGTATATTTTAGTGTTGGTAGTGCCACCAAAGAAGTTAGCAGAATATTTTGATTGTAAGGTTAATGATTGGGTAGGTTTGTTCTGGTGTGTGTGTGTGTGCATTGAATGGGTCTGGCTAATGATTCCTGATCATCAGGTGCTAATCCGACTTTGTTTTAACTAAAAGAAACGTAACTTCATTGATAATTTCATTAATAATAAATTATAAATCATAATTATTAAGATTCACATTAGCTAAAAGTTGTTGCAATCCCTGTTGCACATCAACACACTTTAACAATAAAGCTAGTCTTGATTTGGGACAAGTGCAATAATGCATCTGCATGCTTATATTGTGGAAATGGTCGTGAATGTATTCTGAATAGATGATAAATGGATGTTGGACTGCGATCAAATGGAGCTAATGAACAAATTGTATCATTTCTTGATTGTGTGTTTGCACTTTGGTCATCAATGCAAACACAGCCTGATGATCTGAGCAGACAAGCATTTACCTTTTGGTCCAACTTACAGTAAAAAGCCCACGAAGGAGAAGTCTTCTCAAATTGGAGACGTTGGCATCGAAGCCAACGGAAGGGATTTTTCTCTCTGTAGAGCTGAAATATTATCAACAATGTTGTGTTTGATAATTGTGTGTTCCATGTATAGGTCTTGGGAAATGGTGAGAAATAGGCTGTTAGGTAATTAGAGGTGTGGTTGAGGCATTGACGTTCTGCTAAACAGTGGCCAACACTTTAAAAAACTCTACTTCCAACAATCTAAACTAGCAATAAAACTAAGACAAACCCAACAACAAAAAAAAGAGTGTTGTGTATGTCATTTAAGTGAATGCCATCGTTAGAAACGGATACTGTTTTCACGTGGCCTTTCTGTGGCGTGTCCATGCAGGGGGTCGTTCTCGGAGGTTTACATGGTGAGAGAGAAGAAAACAGGTCAGCTTTACGCCCTGAAGTGTCTGAAGAAAAAGCACCTCACTCACAGCAATCTGGAAAATGAAATCAACGTGCTGAAGAGGTAAAACTCACACATTTTCAGAGCAATTCACAGAGAGAATTTCAATCAGATTTTAGGAAACAGAAAGACTGAAAAAGCTGACTGTTCCTTTTCTTCACTGTTTTTCTTTTTTACAAATCTTTTTGAGTAAGCTCTTGTAAATAAAAGTTTAACAGCCAAAATGCATCTTTGTCTTTGTCTCTCTTCCAGGATAAAACATGATAACGTTGTAGGATTGGAGGACTTTTATGAAAGCCGAACACATTACTACCTTGTCATGCAACTGTACGTGGACTCATTCATTTTGTCACATCACTATATTGAACAATAGCAAAAATAAGAGAAAAGAAATTCACATTAAACCATAAATCTTTTTTTTGTTTGTTTTATAGCTACATTTTCAGTATGCTACTACTAATAAAGGCATTACCTAAAAGCTAATGTTGATCATAATAAGCCATAGCTTTTGATAAAAATAAATGTTAAATGTAATTGTTAAAAATAAAATCAGCTAATGACAAATGCCTTGGAACAAAGGATGCAGAAAAATCAATACTCATACTTAAAGACATCACAGCAGATTTCTAGAAAGGTTGAAAATCTGACCTTCCTGTTTTTGTGTCGGTGTGTGCATGAACAGGGTGTCCGGCGGCGAACTGTTTGATCGCATTTTAGACAAAGGGGTTTACACTGAGAAGGATGCCAGCAAAGTGGTCAAACAGGTGCTGGAGGCTGTCAGCTATCTTCATAAAAACAGCATAGTGCACAGAGATCTGAAGGTAAACACACACACACACACACACACGCACGCACACACACACACACACACACACACACACACACACACACACACACACACACACACACACACACACACACACACACACACACATACACCCAAGCAGCTTGTGCAGATACAACCTTGCAGTATAAAAAGTTACATCCACATTTTTTTTTTACCAAAAAAAAAAATAAAAAAAAAAATATTAATAATAAACAACAATAATAATAAAAAACTGTTTAAATCAGTATTGTAAATGGTCACTATTTATAGTAGATAAAAATAGGCTTGCTGTGATTACTAGATACACAGGTAATTAAAGGTTTGGTATAAATATGTCACAAGGATTTGAATAAATAAAATGCCACTGAAATTTTAATGTTGTATATTTGTACTTTCTCTTTCAGTGTTAAAATATATTCAGAATACATTTTTAACCTAAAGAAAATTTAATTGTTTTTCTTTTTGACATGGTTGAAATTTCATTTCTTATTTTCACTTCAAGCAAAAAAAAAAATCACATTACTATTTCAAAGTGATCACATTTTCAATAGTTGGTTTTTCAGTTTAACTGAAAACTGAAAAAGTGTTAAATGATTTTGCACATAAAACATTCAAGCTTTTAAAATTCAAATATTTTCAATCTGATTATCCTAGAGACACACATTTACTTCCATGGTTGGGCTGTTTTACTTTGGACCACCATAAAATCTGGTTCCTGTGGTTCCAGGTATTTATGAAGTTAGTGAAGTTCTCATCTTTTATGTTTCTTTGTCTGTTTGCACAGCCTGAGAACCTGCTGTACTACAACATGGATGAGAATGCTAAGATCATGGTCAGTGACTTTGGTCTGTCTAAGACACTTGAGCATGGAGTCATGTCTACAGCCTGTGGTACTCCAGGTTATGTTGGTAAGTCAATCTTAAGGTTTGCCTAAATCTTGTGTGAATACTGTCATTATGTTATGTTAATTGTTGATTTTCAGTAGTCCAACTCCAGACGAAATTAGATTCTGCTAATTTGTAAAGTACTTTGCACACCACCAATGAAGGCAACTTGTTTACACACTAATCGCTATCTTTGAGTATAATTTTTATCTGTCAATGTTTAGAAGTTTATTTCAGAGGCAGAAATGGTTCAAAACTCCAATAAAGTAAAAATAAATTACAAGAACAGAATTGAACAAAGTGAAGCCACAGAATTTGATCCTCTTGACATAAAAAGAAATACTAAATGCTAGATTATTCAAGAAATAGAAAAGATCAAACAGGTCAGAGAGTTAAACAGAATCGTTTTTGTCAGTAAAATCACAGGGTAGTGAGATGCAAACTTTAAAAAGCCCCCCATTGACTTCCAGTATTAGGGATTAAACTGAGTTTGTAATTTTTATTTTATTTTTTTTTTACAAAAATTCAATTCAAAATCCAACTATGTATCATCTCTTGTTTAGTTGTATTCACACAGGACCTTTATAGTACATTTCATTTTGCATAACACACAAACATAAGCTGTTTTTTTCTTATTAAGCGTTTATTGGCAAAATTCCAAATAACAGCAAGTTAACAAAAATCCTTAGCCGCAAACACTGACACAAACCGACGACTTATACATAACTTAACACTGCTGTCATACAGCAAATTTCACAAAATTCCAAATTATGTGTCTGAGATATCTAATAAGGCTTTTGGTCTGAAAAAAAAAGGACTTTATTTCATGCCAACAGTTTTCTTTGTGTAACATGATAGCTTGACATTCTTGATGGGAAGTGCTTTTGAACCTGAATGTTGTCCGCTGTTTTTCATTTAAGCTCCTGAAGTTTTGGCTCAGAAGCCCTACAGCAAAGCAGTGGACTGCTGGTCCATTGGAGTTATCACATACATCCTGTAAGTATGTTTCACCTCAGCAACCTTAACACGAGTCATAATCAGGTCGTAAGCAGAGCTTCAAAATGCAAAAAGAACAAACACGAATAAGAGGGGGAAAAAATATAATACAAGCAAATGATTCATAACTGCATTTAAAGAATCACTAAACACCTGTTCAACTTTTTTTGCAAACAAACTATAAATTGGACCTTTAAGTTTTTGTGCAAAGTTTTACATTTTTATGTAAAACTTTTTATGTTAATTTTATGTTAATTCTGCAATATTTTGCCTAAAACTGTATTGCCATTCCGCCCAAAGAGGGCAGCATTGATCGCTTTTGATCAGTGCTCTGCGGCAAGCATTGATCGATAGCGCTTCAGATGAAAGGCAGATTTTTAAATTAACTCAACCAATAAAAGTAAATTGTAAATTGCCAAACCAAATGAATCAAGCGAGCTAAACCCTGAATAAACTACAAGAGTTTGCTTTCTATTGTCCTGACCACACCCCTCTGCTCATCCTCACTCTTGACTGTACCTGCCCTTCAGTGTCTCTTGGCCCCGTCCATCAAAATAAGAAACAATCGGATCAAGCATGTCTATGAAAATATTTTGAAGTGATCAACAAGAACGGTCAGGCTACTCATTGCTGAGACCTTTATTGACAATTTTAGTTTAGTTTTATTCTTAGGTTTTTCATCAATTGTCAAAAAATATGTTTTTGTGTAATCCTTCTGTGTCTTCTCTTTGCATTTTGAGATCAACTGACAATCAGTTTTTCAATCAGGCTCTATACAAAGTTTAAAATTCAGCAGTATATACATGGAAGAGTCCAGTTGTTCCAGAAAGTCGTTGGAGAACAGTGGTGAACAAAAAGCATAATGAAAACCGAGGATTTCATTATCCACTGAGGTCTGGGAGAAAAGTTTAAAGCAGGGTTAGATTAAGGGACAACATTCCATCCACCCGTTATCTTACACACTTATCCCTAGGGGGGTTGCGACGGGTGCTGGTGCCTATCTCCAGTGGTCAACAACACCCTGGACAGGTTGCCAGTCCATCGCAGGGCATGGACTGGCAATGTTTTTGGACTGTGAGAGGAAGCTGGAGTACCCAGAGAAAACCCACTCATGCTAACTCCATGCAGTAGCTAATTTTGCTCTACGTTCTGCAGACTCTGTGGCTACCCTCCGTTCTTCGAAGAAAACGAGACTCGTCTGTTTTCAAAGATCATGAGGGCTGAGTATGCCTTCCATTCACCTTTCTGGGATGACATCTCTGAGTCAGGTAAGAAAATAAGTTTTTCAGATCTATATTACCAATCAAAACACCAAACCTATGCTAGGCTGGCTGACAAACCCCTCACCACTTGGCCCTTTGAAACTCTGACCCAACAAGACTTGCAATGACTTTCCAGATTACTTTCAGAATAAAACTCTTTCTGTCTTTCCTTTGGTGATCAGTGAAGCACTTTGGGTTGCCTTGTGTGGCAGCGGTGCTATATAAATAAACTTGCCTCTCCTTGGCTTGCATAGAGCAGGATTGTTCACATAATCCTTAGGATTAGCATA
Source organism: Poecilia reticulata (assembly GCF_904066995.2). Taxonomy (NCBI): domain Eukaryota; kingdom Metazoa; phylum Chordata; class Actinopteri; order Cyprinodontiformes; family Poeciliidae; genus Poecilia; species Poecilia reticulata. Next base: position 32,447,950 of record NC_088834.1, read on the forward strand.
TTTAATCAAGCATACCGTGACATCAGCCTCTGGAGACATTTATAGTGGTTTGACCTGCTGGATTAAGCCAGATATAGTTGCTGCACACACTGAATGCCATTTACACCATTATAGCATTATAGACAGATAAATGGTTATGTAGATGATAATGGGTGATATTTTGTCTCTGTTTTGTTTTAGGTCAGTTTGTGATTGTTCAGGTTTGTTGGTGTTGTTTGTATCAGTGATTAAAATCAGAGATTTGTCAGGCCTTTGCTGGCTCCAGAAACCTCTATTGCTCTGGGACAGATACTATGTTGACGTACAATTCAACTGTATTATAATTCTCCTTTCATAATGTTGTTACCCTGGATAAACATCACAACCTCTGGATTAATAGCTCACAATGTTCCATCAGATTACCACAGCAACACCAGCAGCTACGACCCCTTTCAAAGATTTTATTTCTTCCCAACAATCCTTCCTTTCAGATGTTCTATCTACACTAACCAGAAGCAGCAACATGTCATAGATGAGCATAAAAATTTTATTTCTACATTTCAAACCTGCAAAAAGGTTTGAAATGTAGAAATTAAAGACCTGAAATAATGGCACCCACCAGCATGGGTCCCTGCCACTGGCAGGGAGTGTGACGGGCCTGCTCCTCCTCACGGTCTCCAGCCTCACCTATGGAACATAAAACGAGGGTGTGGAAAGACCCCAAGCCTGCCTCTCATGTTTCTAGAACAATGTTTCTAGAATCTACCGTGTATTATAAGCAAATCATAGCACACTCTCTGCCACTACTATGCTAAATTAAACAGGCCATGCCTTTCACATGCCTTTGTGTTGCTTGCTGAATTCAGTGTCTTGGCCAATATCTACAACATGGATTTAAACATTCAGCTTATGCTACGTGCTTGGCTAACTGATCAGAATATACAGATACAATAAACATTTCTGTGCATTTTGTTTTGTTGTTGTAATTACCATCGCAGGATCAGTTTGCACGATATTGCAATTAGAATGGACTGTTTGGAATGTTAGTGTGCTTCATGGACATTTCAGTGACTCTTAGCAATCTAAATGAGTGACTCTAAGGAAACACTTGAATAACACCAGTGCCATGTTTAGGTCTGCAGATGTTTAAACATGTTCCGATTTAGCAGCATCAAGCATAAAGTTTCTGCCTCATGTGTCAACAGCCAAAGACTTCATTCGGAACATGATGGAAAAAAACCCCACGAAACGCTTCACTACTGAACAAGCACTCCGGCATTCATGGTGAGTTCTCCCTCTTAACCACAAACAGGTTCTTTAATCTGTTTTTCAGCGTGTTCCTGCTAACACGTACTACTGATGTGATTTCAGGATTGCTGAAAACACAGCCAAAGACCTGGACATTTATCAGTCTGTCTGTGAACAGATGGGGAGAAACTTTGCCAAATCCAAATGGAAGGTTAGTGACCTTGCTGCATGCTGCTTTAATACCAGAATTAGATTTAAGATAATTGATAGGTAATAATAACACTTTATTGATCCCTTAAGACACTTAGTCCACAACAAAGGGACTGATAAAAATAAATGTTTAGAAATACTTAATACTTCCCCCTTAATACAAATTTTAAATGTTCACTAATAAGATGAATCCACCTTTGTATTGTGTTGTAACTAGACTGAATTTGGCTGTATGTGATTGTATTCAAGTCTTACTGTATTAGAATATGTTAAAATGAAATGGATTCAACTGAACAAAATTGGAACTGAACTAGATTTTGGTGTAACTGGACCTGTTTGTCTTATGAAGTATCTTAAGATTAATAGTACTGTGAACTTGTGCTATAAACATAAACTACATTCAATTGATTTAATTTGACGGATGAAAAGGTTCATAAGGAGTTATATTTTAATATTAAACAATTAGTAATCATTCTTTTCTCCACTCTCATAAAGTCCTTTCTCTCTGTGCGTTGTCCAACAGCAAGCCTTCAATGCAGCTTCAGTAATCCACCACATGATGAAACTGCAGCTGCCCCACAGCGAGTCCTTCCCCTCGCCCCTCTCTCTGCCCAACATCGTAGTGGAGTCTTCCTCTCATTCCGACTCTGAGCTGCCCAATCCCTGCTGCGATAAGGGGGACCCCCTTGATCCTAACGGGAACCCTATTGTGATGGCGAGTCATTCACAGAGCGCTAACGCAGAGTCAGGCAGAGAGATGTGTCCGCTCCTCAGATCCAGTCACAGCGAACCTGGCAGCACGGCTACCGTCATGGCAGATCCAAGAGGCGCCGCCCACAGCTTCCATTCGGAAGGGGACACTCATTTCAGGCCGTCTCCCAGGTGAGAGCTGCTCTCCTGTTTTTTAGATATACCATGTAAAAATACTGTGAAAAGAAATATGGAACATGTTCTCAGTTCAAATATTTCTCATGGAGTTATTGAGACAAGATTTACACCAGATGTCGGCAGCAACCCACACAAACGAATTAGACTAAAAATGAAGTTAGAGGTGAAGACTGGAACGACACATGAGTATTTATAGTAAATTGAACAAACTTTCAGAAACGCATTAAATACTTTTTCACACCACTCTTCAGTTCTTTCCACAGATTTTCTGCTTTACTTTTTTAAATCAATGAAAGGTTAGTTGGATAGACTTTAGAACCATTCTTCCTCCAATCATCACCTGCCCATCACCTCCAAATAATCTACTGCTGGCCTCATCTGACCAGACTATATTGTCCTAGTATTTCACAGGCTTGTCCAAATTTTCAGCAGCAAACTTTAAACAAGCTTCAACATTCTTTACATTCAGCAGTGGAGTCTTGCGCAGTGAGTGTTCCTCTGTGGATGAGCAGTTGACTTGTTGTATTTATAGGGGAAAATGCTTGATATCTTTATCTCCTTTTCTTTATATTACATTATTGTTTCAACTCACCTGTCAGAAGGTTTACAAAGGCCACCTGACCGTTGCTAACTCATTGTGAAATGTTCACCTCTGGATTATGGCCGAGTAGAACATTAGAGTTGCCATTAGCAACATTAAGACTTTTTGTGAGGATTTCCTTTGTTTTACCACAGTCTGTCACAATAATTTGGTATCAAGGATTCTTTTTACAGACTATCAGTTTATATTATAAAAGCTGATAGTGATTTTCACACAAAAGCTGGGAAGCTTTCTGAATGGTGACAGATTTCAGTCGGTTTCTTGGCTTCCCATTACTTCCACACCCTTTTCTTCATGTGTTCAGTACTTATTTCCCCACCCTCAGAGGTTTTACACAAGTTTTACAAGGCTTGATACCTTGTGAATGTATCAAACCAATGATTGTTAATGTGTGAATTGCTTGAGTTGATGTGAATTTTATCAATGCCCTCATTAGACAGAAAAACAGTGCTGCTATACCTTTCTTCAGATCGAACACCACATTCCCAGTACTGAGCTCTCAGAATGCCCTTTGTTTTGAGCTGTGCTGTTCATTTTTGGGGGGGAATCTTTCTTTAAATGAATTCTTGTTGTATGTTGCGGTGCAGCTTGGATGTTGTAGGTCAGAGGAAGGACCAGCCGCTTCAGTCTGGAGTCTGTACAATCATGTGATGAACAGAGTCCCCTCTGAAGGTAAAATAGCATTGCTCCTTTTGTGGCATTCAGATTATTATTCTTTCTTTTTTCCCCCTTTCTGATTCTTGATTTGTTTTGTTGCAGTTGACCTGAGTCGTTGACCCTCACAGGCCTGCTGCTGAACTCCATCACTCTGTTTGCTGCAGATAACAGGCCCATTGGAGTTTGTTCTACAACTTCAGATTCAGAGACAGTATACACACATTAAATGTTTAAAACTTAATTACTTCAATAACATGTTCAAAGATAGACACAGGTTGAAAATTATTATTCATTGATAATGAAGCCCAGTATGTAACAAAACTGTGCTTGTCATATATAGACATAGATCATTTAAATAATGTCCTATATTTATTTACCACTGATATTTGAATTCGGTTGGAATTGGGATGGGATTACGATGTATTAACTTCAAAGTCTTGTCATTTGTGATCCGTTTGTGTCTATTGTGTCTCTGCATATTTGCTCTGCTTGTCTACTGTATTTCTATCATTGCCAGGAATCCAATGAAGGCCACTGAAGAGTTCAAACTTGTTTTTGTCCTCTACTCTGAGCCAGTCGTTTGCCATTTCACACATGATCCCACTATATTAAGTGATCTCATTTGTCACACATTTCACCACTGGATATGTCAGTGTATGAAAATACAGCTATGAGTGACAGTTTGAATGAGCTTATGGTAAATCACCGAGGCTCAGGCGGTCTTCAAAAATGCTTAGGTTTCTGGACATGTATGTTTTGGATATTGACAGTGTTTTGGGCCTGCTGTGTGTTACTGCTCATGCTGAATCACGCTGACGCGGATGTTAGTAAAACTTTGCCACAGCATCACTGAATCCCATCAGAAGGCTGTTTGCTGTGCTTTTCTCTCATATGTCTGTAAGCTGCTCTCATAACTAAAGTGATAAAGTGCCACAAGCTGGTGAAAAGATGCTGTCAACACTAGAGATGCACCGATAACAGAATCTGTGGTCGATTTCAGTCTTTTTTTTCTAAAGGTTTGATCTGCCAATAAAGACTTTAACACATCAGGATCTTTTAGAAGCCATAACTAAAAGTTAAATATTTGAGTCCAGCCTTTGCGCCACACATTTTCATTTACCTTTAGTGACCTGAGTATAGTATCTCACATCAGACATATGCTGCCTCTTGGCTTAGACTCCCTTGAAATTCTTTAATATCAATGTTTTTTTTAATATCCTGGTAAAGTAAAAGTTAAATGAAAACCAAAATTAAAAGTATATTTGACCTGGTTAGTACTTTAGACATAAACCTCTGTGTTTCTTCTGGAGAATCCAGATCATAAGTTGTACCAAACGGTGGACAACATTTCCAAATCCAGAATGTTCTCATTCTAGGATAAAGGCTCAAAAGTCTTCAACAGAGCAAGGTGGCTGTTATGCTCAGCCTTTGCCTCAACTAGCATCTTTACAAGTTTGAAAATAAGTTCCCATCGGAGGGTGTGATTTGATTCTCGTTTCACACCAGAAAAGAAAACTCCAGTATGATATGCAAATCCAGGTATTTTCGAAACGTCTCATTGATACTGAAAATGGCTGACGTTGAATTTTCTTCTTCGTAAGAACGTCTGCATCACAAAGTGTTGGTGGCGCTTTCTGGATAGAAATAGATCAGATCTTATTGTTGCTGAATGGCTTTTCAACGTTCAGTAATTTGTAACGAATCGTCTTCTCCGACCAGCCGCCCATTTCTCGGTGCATCTCTAGTCGACACTAGTGATGCCATGTAAGACTGTATTTCCATATAGAGTACAGTGCATTTTTGTATTGTTTTCACATTAAATATATGGTGACTGTTGCTCCTGTTTCTCTTTGAATCAGGGTTATAATAGTTTGGGGTTTTAGTTGTTTTATTTTGTTTGTCATTTTAATTCATTTTCAGCATGTGTTTGCTAGTTTTTATTAGTTTTTATTAAAAAATTGTGTAGTTTTAGTTTAGTTTTTATTAGTTTTAGTAGTTCTTTTAGGTTTTTATACTTTGGCTAATTTTTAGGCTAAGAATTCAGAAAGGTCAAAGTATTAGAAAAGATTATGTATGCATCAATTGAGTAATGTATACTCAACAATACCATAAAAAAACCGACTTTGAAAGGCTAAAAAAAAATAGATCCATAAACACAAAAACAAAAATATATCTATACTTTCAGTATGAGTTTATAAAACTGAAACAATGTAGTTCCTGTCAGTTTTTTCCCCTTAATTGCCGTTTTTATTTATTTCAGTTAATGACAAAGTTTTCTCAATTTTAATTTTAATTTTGTTAGTTTTAACTCTAACTTTTGAATAATTAAGAAACAAACGAGGAAATCAAACTCTAAACAACTCCCACACACACTTAACAGTAAACAAGAATTTATTTTCAAAGTGCACAAACAGCAGATGCAAAAATAATAAAAAATAAATATTGTACAGTATAAGTGACCCTTTTGTTTCTTTTTGAAAGGTAGAACAGTTGTACCACATGCTAACAGTGGACGAGAGTGTAGAGTGAAACACAGATTACTATATCTCTGAATAAAAATGATTTGGTTGAAAAAGTGCTATGCAAAGAGTGCAAATATAAAAAAAAATATGTCAGGTTAGGATTTTAATGATGACCGAGCAACAAGGGGAGCAACAGTGCCCCACTGCATATGCGATTTAGGCCGAACAGGTACGGAGTTCTTCCGCTCTTTTTCGGATCACTTGCAAGATGTCCTTCAGCTTGGTGTCAAGTCCTTCAAGCTTGGCAGACTTCTGGATGATCTCGTCCTGCAGTCCTCTCAGGGAGTCTGCTTTTCCTGGAGAGAAGATGAGAAAGCCGGCGTCCATCATCAGAAAACACAGAGAAAAGAAGCTTCCATCAGAAAACACAGAGAAAACCAGCATCCATCAGAAAACACTCTAAATGTCTCAGAAGCCATCTTACATCCAGCTCCCCCCTGAAAATGACTGACTAACATACTTTCTGTCATTAAGTAATTGAATTTTCTATTTCCTATTTATGACATTATGATGTCATAAATAGCACAGGAAAAGAAAATGAGCAAAAATATTTGGACCGTCAATCTGCATCGAAAAACAAGCATGCAGCTGACAACCAAATGCATCCAACAGTTACATTCAACGAAAAAAAGGTCAAAAGGTCAAAGGTTTGTTATGTTTCAAGACAAAACATATCGATAAAGTAGCATTTCTGCGTTACCTTCGAGAGCATCTGTCATATTGAGTGTGGTGTTGGTCAGAGTTTTAGCCTTCTCCTTCAGCTTCTCCACTCTCTCTGCCAGAGGCGTCGTCTCTCCAGGAGCTCCAGGGCCCGCCTGGCCTTTGAGACGATCGAGCTGCTCCTCCAAAGTCTTTAGAATCTGAAAAGACACACACACAGCTGTCAGCGTGAGCATATGCACATACATACATACGCAAAACATTTAGCTTCATTTAGCCTTGCGTTAGCGGGTCTAACAGAACATTATGCTGCTGAGACTCAAACGCCTTGAAAACACTTGATTTTATCTTGATTTGCAGCTCTATATAATTATATATTGACAACATCAAATCTAGACTTAATATGTCTAATGTTTTCTTGGTCTATGTTTGTGGCAAAATGTCGCAAGCAAAAAAAAAATAGCTAGAATTATATTGGTATACTTTATAGTAGGACTTTTACTTTAGCTTGTGTAACACTAATCTTTATGGATTTCATGCCACTGTTCTGCCTTGTCAGCTGCCAGCTGGTGACTATTCTCAGCTACTGAAAAAGTGACTGATTCTGTTGGAGGTTTCTTCCTGTTACATTGGAGTCTTTTCTTTCCACTGTTCCCACCTGCTTGCTCAGGAGGAAAAAAATAGCTAGCAGTTGTTTCTTAGATAACTTTTTACCAATTAGCATTAGATTAGGAATTGACTTAGCTTTTTCTGTAATGTAATTGGGACAGAGTATACACTTTCTTGGGGAGGAAATCTACTTTTTAAAGGAGTAGTATGGACAGAATGACGAGGAGGAAGTAGCCTTAACGATGTAAGAAACAAGGTATTCTGCAGGGGGTGGTGTTTTCCCCCTAGAGTCCTAATGCCAGATGCAAAAGAACTCTGACAACATCATTTTTATTTCAAGGTTTAGAAACCTGTTTGTGGATGGTTCACTTTTTTCATTCTCTTTATGAGGTAAAAGAAATGCAGCAGAGCTAAGGAAACAAGGAGGACTAGATCGGTCACACTAGATCGGCCACACTAGATCAGTCACACGGGAATAACCAGCTTTGGTCAACAAACGCAGATTCTCAGTTTAAAGTTGTGTTATCCAGATCTCACCGGTTGAGCTGCGGTTGCCTCTTCCTCAGCCTGCCCTGCGGTCTTCAGAGCTTCAGGAGCCTTCTGCTTTGCATCCTCCAGCAACTTCTTCAGCTCCTCCAGCTGGTCCTTCATCGGTGTCATCAGTGCTTCTGTGTCGGTCAGCGCCTTCTCTGCTGGCTTCAGCTTGTCTTCGGCCTTCGTCCACAACAGAGGGGTTAACAAATCTCGGTGGGTTCCATTGACTTTATTGAAATAACAGGGTTACAGAGAAACGCTAGAGCACTTCCTACCTGTGTCAGGTCGTCATTGACGCTTTTGATGAGGTCCAAGCTGCCCTGCAGTTTTTTTTCCAGGTCTGAGAGGGAGTCGTTCCCTGCGTCTAAACCTTCCTGGAGTTTGTCCAACTTGTCCTTGGGTTCCAGCGCCTTGTCCCTGTTAACGTGTCAAAAACAGATTTTCTCTCATTCACACATTGATGACATGTTGATTTGGATTGAGTTACAATGTCCTCTTCTGTCTGTGAAATTTGGTTATTTCCAACCAGCTTCTGGATTCAGATGTAATGATTTATTAATGTACTTTTTTTTTTTTTACTCTGCATTTGTTAATCTGACCAACGACTGATCTGGGTACATGGAACTGTAGTTGTGTTATTGGTAAGCCTGTCGCAATAAAAAATAAAGAAATTAATCGCATTGTAAATGAAAACAAGCACAATAATTTGCATGATTGTTTTTCTCTCTTTCTACCAAAGGCTGGATGAGCTAGCCTCTTTTTAAAAAGAGCAGTTTTATTTCTGGAGACATTAGGATCAATTCTATTTGTTGTTTTGGTCTTTTTTTCCCCTCCAGATATTTAAAAAGTCTCCCGGTCCCAGTGTTAAATGTTCATCCTGACCTGGCCTCCTCCGCCTCCTGCAGCAGCTTCCTGGCTGTTTCCAGCTGGGGCTTGGCCTCCTTCAGAACGTTCTCGGTGTTTGGCAGATTAGCAGCCAGATTTTTCAGCTCCTCCAGTTTTTTCTCCAAGTCAGGCAGACTGACCGGCAGGCTGGCGTTCAGAATCCACTCGCTTATCTCCTGAACCTGAGTCAGGTTGGAAGATGGATCTAGACGCACAGAAAAGTTGAAACGTTTGAGTGAATTTTTACCTTTCGACGCTAATCACAGCAGTCACTGCGACCTGGAATGATTTGTACCCGTCAGAAAGTCCTTGAGGTCTTGAACTATCTCTTGCGTCTGCTTCAGGTCGTCCTCCAGCTGGTCTCTTTTTGTCTTAGTTTTGTCTGACAGGTCTTTCGCTACTTGCCTCACCTCGTCTGTTTTTTCCTGTGCGTTCTGAAGCTGCAGAGAAAAGAGCAATAAAATATATTGAAGAGAAAATCTAGAAAAAAAACAAAAAACAAATCTGTAAATCAATGAACAATGAAAATCTGCGGTGATGAGGACGGAGTGCGTACCATCTCTGCAGCTTCGGTGATCTTCAGACTGAGGTTGGCCAGACGGTCCTTCACATCCGTAACGTCGGCGTCGGCCTTTTTGCTTAAAGGCAGCGCGCCAACGCACTGCGTCCCGCTCTGGCAGAGCGGGCTGCCCTCTGGGGGACACAGAGCGTCCCCCTCACACTGCAGAGGGGTGCAGGGCTCGGACCGAGCACTGCCACACACCTGGAGAGAGGAAGTCACAAATCTGGGATGAGGCACATCAGATTGAAGGTAGGGCTTCAGCCAACGGTCAGTAATCAGTTATTCTGACGATTAATCAGATAAAAAATTGACACATTTTCCAGATTTTTCTTTTTTTTTAATACAATATTAAAGTACATTAAAAGACCCAAGTAAAAACAGTAATTAATTCCTTCTTGAAACAAGATTTTTTTTTCTTTGTTTCCTAAAATGCAATAAGAGAGGAATAAAAACAGTCTCTCTTTTTTTGATCGGCCACGACAGTTACCTGCTTAGCAACAGGAGTCAGGTCTGGCTGGGAGGCCATTTTGTCTTTCAGCTGGCTCAGGACTTTGGTATTGTTTGGCTGCACTTGATTCCGAATGTCCTCCGTCTCCTCTCGGATGTCTCTCGCCTCTTTTACTGTGCTCTCAGTCGAATTCACTTTCTTAGTCGCATTTGTCGACTCATCATACGCCTTCTTGACGGCATCAAGAGCTCCTGTGTACAAAGATCGGAAAACAGGTTCAGAATTTGTCCCAACATCGGCAAAGTGAAATTTTTTTTAGAAGATATCCTCTTCCGGTTGCTTTTATTAAAACTAAAACACCAAGGCTGAGCCGACCTGCATCGTCGGGGTCGATGACGGTCCCTGTGGAATCTTTCTTGGCGTTGTACATTAAAGAGATGCTGTCCAGCAGTTCCTGCAGTTTAATCAGCTCCGCTTCCAAACCAGGATCTCTGACTGGATGAGGAAGAGTGTCATCGGCCTTCTCCAAGTCGTCCCTGAAACAAAACAGAAAATGATCCATTAGTGGAAGGAAAAGATTTTGAACCGAAGCAGGCACTGGACCTCAATGCCCGTCTTTGAAACTCATATACAGAGATGTGAGAGAGTATTTGTCCTCTTAAAGGTCTCTTCTACTTTTCCTTTTTTTGTCACACAGGAATATTTAAGATTGGTGAACAAAATGTTAATATCAGACCTGACTAAATGGATAAGAGCAGTTTTCTAACATTTATTCATTTATTAAGACCTAAAGTTATCTAAACCAACTAGTCCAGTCAGTTTAGTGCTGCTCATATGACGTCCTTTCTCTGATTGATTTCTAAATATAATAAGCATGATGTCACTCAGACCCCAAAACTTAGAATTAGACTAATCAGCCCTTATGGAATGGGTACATCGTCACCGATACCAAATCTAGAATTCATGTTCAGTATCGGGACAATACAGATATTAATATCAGATTGGTACATCTCTAAGCTCCTCCCCTCACTGTACATAATTGGAACATATAGTCAACACATGCTATCTCAGCCGCTCCTCACCTCAGTTTGTTGAGCAGGAACAGAGCGTCCTCCAGTTGTGTGACAGTCTTGGGAGGTCGGGATATGGACTCCCTGATCCGGCCGAGGCCGGCCTCAAGCTCCCGAAAGCTTGGCCCGAAGCTCCCAAGGTCCCCACCGCCGCCGGGAAGAGACGGCAGTCTGAGGGAAAGCTTGTCCAGAACAAGGCTGACGTTCCTTCGCTGGGAGTCCAGAGTGAAGAAGCAGTCTGGACAAAGTTCACAGGCAGGGAACGAGTCACAGTACCCGCGGCTGCAGGAGTCGCAGCGGGGCCCCGTGACACCAGGTCGGCACAAACACGCTCCTGTTTTCCTGTTGCACACTTCTGGAAGGGTTCCTGCCGTGTCACACTGACAAGCTGTAGACAGAAACACACACACACACGAGCACACACACACACACGCACACACAAGGTTTAGATTAGAAGCAAAATTAGGATGAAATATCAGAAAATAAACAGGTGACTCACGTCGGCAGCCAGACAGAGGGGTTCCATATGAGCCGTCTGCGCACTGACTGCACATCCTTCCTCCAAAGTCTCGTCTGCACTGACACTGACCAGTCCGCTGCAACCAAACACACTCACAGTGTGAAATCTTCTGGCTCAGAACATGTTCAGAGAACCTGAACGTCTGATACTGACTGGATCATTTCTTTGATAAATTGATAATTGCTAAAGCAATTTGTAAACGACACATTTCTTCCAGCACTTTTCACATTCTGTGCGCTCATCAGGGGGGCACAAGCTACCCACTTGGATGTTAGCATTGTATTTTACATTCCATGTGGATGTTGATCAGCGTCTTTGTTTTGCAACTTTTAACATTTAAAATTGTTCCCTGACATGAATTTGAAAGGACATTGTGGACGGACTTTGAGTTCATCACCAAAGATAAGTTGTCAAAAAATACCAGAGGAAATTCGCAGAAAGTTGCTTAGCAGTTATGAGAAGGCTTTGATTGCTGTAATCGCCTAATCATCGAGTAGGGAATAAAATATATCTTGTATCTTAGAAAGAAATTTGACAAGTTCTTAAAAACGTCCTTAGAACGATATCAACAATGTCATTGCATACATTTTTGGTATTAGTCAGAAAATCTTCAACTTGACGATATTTAAAAGAAATATTCCATTTAAGAGTCCTAACTAAATGACATAAGGCCACTGGTCAATCAGTCCAGATTTTTTTAAAAGTTGCATTTACAGGGGGAAAATTTTTTATTTTTTTGTGCTGAATTATTGTGCTTCTTTGTCCGGGTCAAAGACATACGGTTGTACTGCTCTGCGTCGGCTTGCAGCCATTTTGACATGTCTAAGGTCCTACTGTAAACACTGAGTTAGGACGGTGCGTTCCTCTATGAGCTCAAAACAGGAAAAACTGTTCGAGTGAAATCTGAGAATAATTTTGTGTATTAAATGTAACGAACATGTTTTGAATCACCTACGGACCCATCCCAGCTTGTTTGAGGTACCATAAGAGTGGACCTTTGAACGCTGTCAGTGGGGAACAAGCACTGAAGCATTTAGAGGGCAAAAAGAGTTTATTTCACTTCAAAAACTCAAACCAAGTCTGGAAAAAAGTGAAAGATGGATAAATGCCTCTGAATACTGCAGTCTAGAACCAACATTTGTCTTTTAATAGTAATTTTGTGGAAGACACTCTTGTGTGGAATTTGTTGCCTTAGGGAAAAAGAAATATGTTTCCAAAAGCATTTTGACAGATGGCGTTTCAGATGGTCAGACGGCGTTTATATCCCAGGGCTGTATTGAAGTGACGGACCTGCACAGGTCTTCTTACCTGGTCACAGGTGTCACTGGCCGACCAGGTCGGGTCACAGCCACACGGTTCGCAGACCTCTGACTGGGGCGGCTTCCAGAAGCCTTTCGAACACAAGTCGCAGGTCAGGCCGTGGAAGTGGGGGCGACAGGGACACTGTCCGGTCACAGGGTCACACAGCACCGACAGGGAGCCGACCGGAGAACAGGAGCATTCTGCAGAGCGGGATAAACCAGCGTTAGGCAGAGAGCAGGCTGACCGCCAACACGTCACCACCGGACAAGACCGCTCTACAAAGAAACAAGAGCCGACGGGAGCTTTGAAATTCTCCCAGAGCATTTCAAAGCCATGATCAGGGCCTGTCCAAGCCTTTTTGGGGCCCTAAGCAGCTTTTTTCCCCCCTTTTTTTGGAAAATGTCAACACCAGATGATTTATCACAAACCTACTATTATTAGTATAATTTCTAATTAGCATAAATTATACTTTTTCTATTATGACTCCTGGGTTTAGTATTGGAGGAGTAAAAACAAAAAACAAAAAATCATTTGGATTCTGAAATGCAGATGAATGGCTGAGTTTTTGTTCAGGTGTGTTTAATTGTGATTTAGTTTCTTTATGAGTGGATTTATTTCTTCTAAAGCTTCGACTTTTCACCAAATGAAAAGATTAAACTACAAGATTATAGTTTTTCTCAAAAGGAATAAAAAGCACGACATGCAGCTGCCTTCCTTTGTTCTGCATGTCGGAGGACTCACTTTTGCAGCCCATGGGGTCAGACGAGCTCAGGCTGTGGAAACCTTTCCTGCAGCGGTCACAGTAAGGGCCCTCCACGTTAGCCTTGCACTGACAGGAGCCGGTCCTGTCTTCACACTGGCCACCGTTCACCGTCCCCTCCGCAATGCAGGCGCAGCCTGGAGCCAACAGAACCCGGATTGTCTCAAACACGACTTTGTCTTTTAACACGCTGTTTTATTTATTTATTTTTTGTTGAAAAATCGGCCTCTTCACTTACGTATGCACGCATCGGGACGATCCATCCGGCTCCGTGGGTTTGGCTGGTAGCCCGGGGCACACCGGTCACACTTTGGCCCTGTGGTGTGGTGCATGCAGCCCTCACACACTCCGCCACTCCTCCGCCCACTGGCCTCATACACTGCTGGGTCGAAGTGACAGTGCTGGGCGTGGTTGTTGCACTCACAGCCTGAGGACAGAACCAAGATGGACAGAACTATGGTTACACTAATTCATTAGATTACTAAGGGTGTGACGCTTATTTCTTTGAAATAGTAACCCTGTTAGGAAAACCTTTATTAAGGTTTGCTAACAGCGTCTTTTACTAAAGGCGTCTCTTTGGCGAAGAAAAGGTCATGAGGTCAAGTAAAGCTGGTCTAGTCTGACCTATTATATGTCAGGGTTCTCTAACAGCATTAGCTTCTGCTGGGGACTCCCTTTATAAACAAACAAGATATGCAAAAAAGCTAAATTTTTTCACTATTATTCACACTTCCATATTTATTATATGCATTTATCATAAGTACTGCTTCATAACTTCTGATTTTAAGGCATCCAGCAGCAGTGTCCGCCACAGCTGGACAGTTCCGACTGTCTTCTTCTTGACAGAAACTTCTCCATTTGCTGCAAACTCACTTTGTAAACTTAACTGGCAGCCAATCATAGATGAGCACAGCAAATAACATTTCACATAGTACTTGTAACTTTACTCAGATTCTATAATAATAATAATAATAATAATAATAATAATAATAATAATAATAATAATAATAATAATAATAATAATAATAATAATAATAATAATAATAATAGCTAATTAAATTTGATGCTAACAAGCTATGATTTAAAATTTGTGATTTAATAACATTTCTTTTTGTATCATTTTTTTCCCTCATCCTCACTCCAGTTTTCTAAACCCTCTTTGGCGCCCTCTGGCGGCCACCGCTTTACTAAACACTTTTCTAGACTAACTAGAAACGCACAACAGTGGTGACATTGCAGCTGTTGTTAAAGTGACTCTTCAAAGAGGTCAGAACTTTGGCTAACAGGGTTCCACAGCGTTACTTGACAGCTGACGACGAGGGAGTCTTATGTAAAGAAAGTGGAGGTTCTCACTGTATATTTAAGTTTTCTTCTAGGTCTGAAGTTTATTTGTCGCAACTCTGACTGAGGTGGGCAGAAACTCCTTGAAATAATTTTCAGACGGTGTGTAAAGATACGGGAGCAGCTTTACGTTGGCAGGTGTGTGTGTTCCCTTCCACTGCGGGTCTCCAGGGCAGATCGTTGTAGAAGTCGGCACAGCGCTCGCAGTTCTCACCGGCCGTGTTGTGTCTGCAGTCACACACATGATTCACCTGCAGAGATAACACAGATAAACACATGGAGTCAACAGTTCATTCTTCTAACAAGAACAAAACGTACATGTTCTTCTCTGCGATAAGCTGTTGTGTACAAAACCAAGTACTGCACTCTAAAAGGCAAGATTTGTAAAATAGAATATAGTTTATTGATCCTCAAGGAGAAATTGCTTACTGGCTGACAAGCTACTCCATCCATATATGGTTACATTATTAATAAAATAAATGTAACCATATATGATAACAATTTATAAAACAAATATGTATGGATGACTAAGTGTGATGTAAAGAAAGAAAGATTTAACATCTAAGTTACTCAGAGTTGGGCGTTGTAAAGACTGATAGCTACAGGCAGAAATGATTTTCTGTGGCACTCAGGACCATCAAGCTGAGAATCGGAAAGATGTATACAGCACACTGTAAAACATTTGAAGATGGTTTAACTTGACAATGAAAGTCCACCTGCTGCCTTAAAAATGCGATTTACGTCAACAAAAAAATTATTTTGATTTTAACTCAGAAATTAACGTTCATTAAGTTGACTTAACAACAAGAGACAAGTTGTCTAAACATTGTTTTTTTTAAGTTTATCAATCCTGAATTGTGATTTTTAATTTAATGCAGTAATTTAAACCAAATAATTATTTCACAGTATGTAAGAAAAAAAACTGCCCTCACCTTGTTAAAGAGCCTCATTTCTGTTATTTTCACTCACGTTGTCAAGTTAAAAAGAAGTACTTATTTTACGTTAGAATATTTACATTTTCAAATTGCAAGAACAAAATTTCTGACCTGATAATCATTTTACTTAACATCACATTGAATTTTGCTCTAGAACATTTTGTGTGAACAGGACATTGTCTTCAAGCTTTGCAAACCAAGAGTTACACTGAAATAAACATTTGACTTAGTAACACACACACGAGTCAGATCGATGTAACCCACTTCCACCTCTGTAACACAGGATACAAAAACATGCCGCTAAGCATTCTGGGAAACAGTTCCCACTCTTATTTATTTATTTATTTATTTATTTATTTATTTATTTACTTTTCCTGTTTTTTTTAAAGTGCTAACTTAAAAGCTCTTATTTATTTAGCTCATGGAGGTTTGACAAAATTAATAAAGTTAACACAACTTACTATTGTAAGCTGATCTTTCACAAACTCACACATTTAGGTTAAAACTCACTAAATTTGTTTGTCTTAAAGAGTAGAAGATAGTAGACAACTAAATGTGGCTCAAATGTTTTACAGTGTGATGATAAATTCATATTACAATATGAAACACACATGACGCTGAAGCAGAGTAATAACTTGCTTTCCGCTCCTACCTGTATGGTGTCGGTACCAGGAGAGTTGTATTCCTGCGCCTGGCAGCGGTCGGCGTGTCCGTGGCACATGCAGGTTCCCATCACTCTCATCTCCTTCAGGGCAAAAAACTTGCTGAAGGATCTGCCCGGGAAGCGGGGCACGTCGCCCAGCTCGGTCAGCATCACTCGCAGGCCGGTCAGACCGGCCTTATCTGGGGGCGGGAGAGTCAGTCAGCAGGCCGCACACACATCAGCCGGGGGGGGTTAACAGCAGCACGACTCACACACACATACACACACCTTCAATCTTCTGGCTGTTGGAAACTGGAGCGTAAAGGTACTGACGCAACGGGCTGAACTCGATCTGGAGATGACAAGGAGGATTAGTTTGATGTTCATAAGGTGTCCTTGAACACAGAGACGTTCTGTGTCGTTAAGAGTTGGACGTTATTCTACTGAAAAATGGCAGCATTCTTAGCCTGAAATAAATATATAAATAAATTATAGCACTGTGCCTATCACTCCATGCTGGAGTAGCTCCATTACGCTGGTTCTGAAGTTTCTGAAGTTTTGCAGACTTCAACATTTTTTTGTTTTTGGTTGAAACGTTGCATGTTTGGACAATTATACCCTCTGGTTCTGGATTCTGTGCAGCTAGAAGGATTTTTGCTCTTGCTTTGTTGTTAGTTTTTTCTTACTTTCGAACAGTTGTTATGATTCATAGTCTCTGTATTTTTGGGGGAAGCTGATCAGCTTCACAAAAGCTTAAAGTAATACCTGAACTATGAGCCCAAATATTCATTATGCTCCACAGGACCAAAAAGAAGGCAAGAGAGCAAGAATCACATCCTGGACTCCACGGTTCCAGAATAGCAAATTACTGTGGAATATCGTCTCTGCTGCCCAAAATTTGAGCCATTAGCGTGTCAGGGTGGTCATGAGGCTGACTGACAGCAACAGTCTTCAGTCAGTATTGATTCTTTTCAAGACTGACCTCTACTGGAAATCATTCCTGCCTACAGCATCACCATCCACAACGACTCTTCAAAGATACTCGGATGATCTGAGTTATGACAACCCTTTGAGAGTAGATTATATAAAACGGCATGAGGCTGCTTGTCCTTACACTTTCCTCCTGGTATGGATCGGCATGGGGTTGCAGTGTGTGGCAGTATGTCTGCTCCAGACTGATGGGGCTGTTGGTTTGGATCCCGGGGAAAGCTTCCTCACAGTTTTTGGCCAAGTAAAGTGCGGGTTGCCAGGTCCGTCCATTGTCCAGAGTTCTCTCTATGAGCAGGGCGTTGGGACGAGGACCCTGCAGGGAAACACGTCAAAGGTTCCTCTGTCCACATATTAAAACAACACACAAAAAAAAAAAAAAAAACACAGCTTGTGTCTTTTGTTTGGGAAATGTCTGGGTGGATCTTCGTACCTTGAAGCTGAGAATCAGGTTATCGAGCTGGAAGAGATTGTTGAGGTCAAACTGAAGAACGACTGGATCTACGCCTATGGGAAGAAGACAAGGCCTTCATGTTCTTCATGAAAAATGGTTTTATGAACAGGAGCACTTAGTATTTCCACCGCTCCAGTGATCAGTAGGGAGTACGATCTCAGGATGTTTCTCTTAGTTTTTACCTTTACTGGACTGCCACCACCGGTTTGGCTCAGAAGTTGTGAGGATGTCTTTCACTGTGTGGGCCAGCTGACCGTTTGGGTTCCTGGAGTCACAAGGGCAGCATTTCATTTTCCACTGTGAGAAAAGAAAACCAAATAAATGTTTCTGCTGCCAAAATATCACCAAGATTATACTCAGAGGGACACACTGCAGATGATGTTTCAAGTTTCAAGTTTTAGTTAAATTGCAGTTAAAGGCTTTAAGGTTCATGATGTTCGTGATCAATGACACTTTGTTCAACGGAGGACATCTAAAAGCACGACTGAGACTTCTGCCACCAGGGCCAGAGAGGCTAATCTGGAAAACTTCAAGAGTTTTCTGTGGACTAGCTGGGTTTATACACACAGACTGACGTAAATTCAAGCCATTTACCGGGTTCAAACCGGTAAATTGCAGACAATGATCACTGCACACCACGGTTTCATGTGTGTCAGATACTGCAGTAGCATTTAGCTATGCTTTGCCTCCCTCAGTTAGCACCTATATGTCACAGAGCCATATCATCTAGACCTGGTTTGTTGTCATTTTATTCATTAATCTTTGAGCAAGATGGGTTTTTTTTTTGATTCCTTACAATCCAACCTTGATGTCAGGTCACACAAATACTGTGTAGAGATGCTGGAATATTTCTTCACATTATACGTATATTATCCTAGTAAGATTTAACTGAAGCAAATGAAGGAGAGACCAGACCTTTCTGAATTAGAGCTTCATGTTTAAAATATAATGCAGAAGAAATAAGAACTGATTGAACAGGGCCCAGGTTTGTCACGCTCATCACCCTTCTTAACAAGAGGATGCACCGTTTGTCCAGCAGGTGGCAGTGTATGTACTGGAGTCCAATAAAGTGGCTCTGAATAAGTGTCTGTCATACTGACACATATGATTACAAAGGTTAGTTGTGTGTCTTTAAATGCTATATTTTAGATTTATTGCCACAGAGGTTTTAAAATAAAACCAAAAACAATTTTGTTTTTAATTCTTGTGGATTCACACATCTACATAATAAAAGAGTCAATGAAGGTTTTTGTTTTCCATCATTATCACAGACGTGTTATCATGCTCAGTATGGTGTTTCTTTTTAAAGATAATAAAAACCAGACCATTATCTTGTCCCAGGTGATAAAGGCAATCCATTTCAAACGCTCAGAGTTGTACAGATGTCACTTTCACCACCTCGGTTGCCTCCAGAGCAGGACTGGGACTTTAGACTTGACTTTCTTTGAACTGCATGCAGGTGAGAAGTGATTCAACGTGGAACCTTTTCTGCTGAGATTTGTGTAAACACACAGTGTTTACAATGACTTTGTGCCAGCTGTCTGCTCAGAATAAATGTGCCTTTTGGTCTACATTTAGGGTGCAAAGTCCACAGTGGACTCTGAGGTAATTTTAGTTACAGAATATACATAAAAAAGGGGGGAGGGGACATTTTGACTGATTTTAACTAAAGGGAATCATAACAAATTTAACAAGTAAAGATACTAAATATAAACTGATTCAACCAAAATGTTGGATCTATTGTGCATGTTTGATTGCTACAGTCTTACACTCTGGTGCTGTTATCAAAACTTACTTTATAAAAAACTTGACATATCTCTATTTTACTTTATATGATCATAGATACATTACAGCAATATTGTTCCACAATAATTACGTTCAATTCAAAATATATGTTGCAAAAGTTGGTGTGGATCCTACAAAATACAACAGACTCAGTCCTTTTATTACATAATGCTCTGAAACTTTTGCAGAAAAATGATTGCGATGATTGTGTTGACAAATTGTACTCAATATTTCTTAAGCTACATCTGGAAAAAAAATACTTAATGATATAAGATTAGCAAACGTATGCCAGTAAAATACAAGATTGTTTCTCTGGTCTGAAAAAACCAAAACAAAACAACAAATCACACACCTGCACACGCCTCTGCACACACACGTGAGCATGTTTCAGTTATTTATAGGTAACTGTTTAGTTACACACGTTTTTCCTATAAAAACAAAACCCAAGTATGAATTATTTTCTGTCATCACCCATAAAAACATGAAGCCTATTTGTACACATTTCAATTAATTGTACGGTACATGCTTACTTTAGCAAATGACAACTGCACTGCATTTGCTGTAGTTCATTGAACATAAAGGTACTGCAACTTCACGTTCCTTCTATTGTACGTTTGCCCCTGATTTTCTTTCATGTGATTTTGTTTTCTCATTATAATTTCATGTTTTGTTTGATGTGCTTTTCTTTTATGTTCTGTGAAGCACTTTGCGATTTTTATCTGTGAAAAGTGCTGCACAAATAAAATTTTACTTACTTAATTGCTTACTTATGACTCCATGCAATGTCAGATGGCATACACTTAAGAACGGACTAGTTATCTAAAACAATTCAAACGTTTGAATAGCTATGGATTTTCCTCTTTGCAAATTTATTTCAAATTTTTCAAACCAAATCACTTTGATCTTTTTTTTTTATCATCGTGGTTCAGGAAGTCCAGACTCATGCGAGTTTTGATGACTTAAGTAGTTAACCAGCGGGTTTTTTTTTTGCTTTTTACTGTAAAATTGAATAGGTAGTTATAGTGGCAGAATCTCTACAAATATAACAAAAGGGGATATTATTCTTTATAATAATTGACCCAAAAATCTGGATGTACAAAAATAAAAAGATGCCCAACAGCAGAGGACCACAGACGGACCCCTGAGGATTCCCACAGTGAGAGGCGTCGGAGTTGAAATTACTGAAAGGTTTCTGCTCTTCGGGTCCATTTGAAACCAGTTCAAGAAACTTTAAAATCAAATGTTTTGTGATATTTTGATTTTGGTGCATCCAGACTTTAGAAAGCATAATACAGTATTTCTTTTCAAAGGAGAGATTGGACGCAGTCTGAAGTCTGATAAAAACTTTAAAATTTAATGAGCAAAAATGGTTTCAGAGCAGAACATGTGACCAGTCCATAATGCTCACAAACAGCTGATTTTAGGAATGCAAAGATTAAGTACCAGATAAAAAGAATGTCTTTTATCATAATTGTGTTAAATTAAAACATTGAATTAACAAAACCATCAGATGTTAATGTTAAAGCTGCCCAGAAACACCTGGAGGTCAATCTATAGAAACAATCACAGTGATATAAAAAATGTCTTTCTAAGCCACTAATCCTGTTTCAAAGTGTGTCTCAGATATAGACTTCACAATGTGCCTTGTTTAAGCATTTAAAGTAAACTGGAAAAGCAAACCTTCTGAGTATACGCGACAAGCTTCACATCAGTAAAGTTACAAAAATGTTTTTTTTAATGATTATTAAAGGGGTTCCTTTGCATCTAGATGACTTTCATATTGACGTAAATGAACTTCAATCTGCTTATTCAAACGAAATATTTTAAAAGTACAGCTTGAGTAATGAACTATTATGTAACTTCATTTTCGTTAATCTTCTGTGTAATAAAAGCAACACTTCCACTCAATATTTCTTTATTATACTGACAGTTTGGCAAATTTTGTCTTATTCAAATTTGGGACACTTTTATGATTCCACAGCTTCCATAACGTTAAGATACAACACAGCGCATAGCATCTATTTTAAAAGATTATCATCAGAAGAAATTCTGACAACACAATGCAAACATAACACCTGGCACAGCAATTAAGCTAGAACATAAACTTCAGATGGTTTAACTTGTTTACAAAGAAAGAACAAAGCTACACTGCAGAAACACAAAATCTTACCAAGTATTTTTTGTCTAGTTTCTAGTGCAAATATCTTAATACACTTGAAATAAGACAAAACTAACTTACAAGTACATTTTCAGCAATATATAGAAGCTTGTTTTAAGTCAATAATTCCTTAATATTAGCGGAAAAAGTTCTAGTTCCATTGGCAGATTATTTTACTTAAAACATGGGAAAATATCTTATTATAAGTAAATTTATCTGCCAATGGAACTAGAACTTTTTTATCAATATTAAGTAATTATTGACTCAAAATAAACTTTATATCTTGCTGAAAAGTTACTTTTAAGTTACTTTAGACTTATTTAAAGTGTAACAACATATTTGTACTAGAAACTGGACTGAAAATACTTGGTAATACCTGGTGCTTTTGCAGTGTAATGAAAAGCTAGAAAGCTAAAGACTTTATTCCGTCTATTTTGAGGAGAAATCGAAGTTGCAAAACCGTTAGCTGGAGTCTTGCACACTGCATGCCCTCTGCTCTGGACACTAACCCTCATTTCAAAACCATCAGCCCTTGGATGCAGCTACGGATTGATTCTGCTGAGCCAGCAGACAGCCCAGTGTGTGACTATGCAGTTTCATCACAATTCTCTGGCACAAAAATCAGACAGCTTCACAAACCGTGGCCAGGTAATGTGGCTAAAACCACGTCCTCATCTCTGTCCACCATGACCTCTGTCTGAAATGAACCCTGATCTCTGCCAGCTACTTAAACAGCATTTTCATCATGAAGAACTGTTCAGATTTTTTGTCTTTTTTCTGCTTCCTACTCTTTGCTGTAAACTCCAAATGTTCATACCACGATGTCTGTGCTAAGAAGTTGCGTCACAGAAAGATTGGGGGAAAAGGAACGTTAAAGACGACGGCTCTGGGGCGCCTGGTTACCTGGTATGGGGTGCAGTAGATCTCTGAGCCAGTGAGGCCGCAGGTGGAGGAGGCCCGGAGCTGGTGAGACCGACCCAGCAGCAGGTCTGTGCTCGGCGGGTAACATGCTCCCAGAGAGCAGTCGTTCTGGGCTGCAGCCACAGCCGCTGCTGCTGTCAAGGAACAGGCAGAACAATCAGGAATTCCTTAGAACATTAACTAGGACGTATGGGTTCACTTCTTTTAACAATATATTTACTGAGTTTTTTCACATATGAAACATTGAACACTCCCCCCCCATCCACAAGCGACACTCAGGGTATAAAATAAAAAAAAAAATCAAGATTCAGCTAGGAAAGGAAAACAAAAAAATAACAGCATTGGTAATAATAATGATAATAAAAGACATTAAAATAAAAGAATAAAAAGTACCCATACAAGTAAATACATGTATAAGTATACATATAAATAAAATAAAGTTTTAATAATCCAGCTCCATAGTGCCTAGATAAAGTATCACTCTCTTGTTTATAAATATTAGTTATATGAATTAATATTAATATTATTAGGTGCTGTTCTTTTACTTTGACCCACACTAATCATTCGTGTTACCATGGTTAATTTCCAAAACTTGCATGAAGGTGTCCCATTTTTTTATTTTTATTTTCTGGTCTTTCCTCAAACCATGCATGTTCATTTCTCCAAAACAAAGCAGGAAGTCACTTCATGTATCCACTCTGCAGCTGTATGTCTGCTATGGGTTCACGTTACTGTCCCCTCATAGCTACAGTATGCATAACTGTCTCAGGGGGAAATTGTCTTATAAGAGAAACAATCTGTCAATAGGAACTAGTACTTTTTAAAAATATCAATAATAAGGAATTATTGTCTGAAAACAAGCTTTTATATCTCGCTAAAAAGTTACTCATAAGTTAGTTTTGTCTTATTTTAAGTGTACTGAGATATTTGGACGAGAAGCCAGATCAAAATGACTAAGAAAGATTTTGACAAAATCATTTTGTGTTTTTGCAGCGGGACATGCCAGGAGCAGACAGGGACCACCGACTGACAGCATCTGAGAGGAAACCCCTCCAAAGCTCACATATGACACTGTAAAACTATCAGCAGCCACATCATTACCACCACCTCAGTACACAGACACAGACAGAGACAGCAGGATGAGCCCCAGGGGTCAGCCACACCCCCGCCCTGCTGGTCCGGGTGGATAGGAGGCGTTTACCGACTATGAATCTCCCCAGGAGCCCACATGTCTATGCCTGTCCCACCGTGCCAAACAGATGAGCCAATCTGCAGCAGCAACTTGCTTTTATGTACAAACAACAATGTACATTCTTCAATTATTGAAAATCTGTTTATTTTATTCAATCAGAGCATCATAAACTGCCGGTATTAACTTTTATGCTACCTGAGCGGCAGACACAAATTATCTTAAGAAGCTAAAATTGTTAATCAGCATTAATCAGGACAATTCCTGACTCCAACAAAGTTACAACATAACCACTTTCATCTCATCTCTAAGTTGAGCTTTACATGGCGTCAGCTCGGATGCGTTAAACTTGATGCTTTGCTTAAACTTTGTTGAAGAAGCTAAAGAATTGAGGAACATCAAGGGTAAATAAACCCCCCCCCAAAAAACTAAAAGAAAGCAGCAACCAAAGAGCTCTCACCAGCTAGAAGCAAAAGGATCTTCATTCTGGATTCCTGTGGCAGAGGAAGTCTGGAACAGATGAGAGAGCCGAGCATCAGCAAACATCAAAGGCTCAGTAAACTCTGGCTGTTGGGGATCAAGTGAAACGGACCTGGAAACCGGATCCGTTAAAGGTTAGATTCCGTCGGTATTAAAGAACGCGCTGCTGTCCGACTGCTGCTTTATACACAGGCTCACCTGGAAAGGTTGATACAGTGTGTGTCACAGTCCCAACCTTCACGACCACTCCCTTCATCGTGAATCAATACACCTACACACACACACACACCTACATGCGTACATACAGACACAGGAAGCAAAGAAAAAAAAACCCACTTAGAAGAACCAAAACATGTCTGAACTGGGCTTCACACATCACTGCTAGCAACTGTGAGCAATAAGGACCTCGCCCAACATACCTGCGGAAAGAACAAACACTAAACATTCCCTTCGATGTATTTGTTGATTAGCTTCTAATGAGACATTGCTTCAGGGATTTATCTTGAAATCTAAACTTCTTAACTTTCACACTGATCCACAACTTTTTGGGATTTGTTTTTTTGCACAAAAAATCCAAACACTTGTAAAGATTCTTTTAGATAAGGTTCTACTGACTTATTTTCAAATGTAAACAAGCGTCTACCCAGACAGCTGTCACGTAAGCAACAGTCAGTAATATCTGTACTGAACTTAAAGTGAATGAAATCTGCTTGACGCTTAGTTACTGTAGGTTATATCTCCAAAAAGTATTGCTGAGAGCAGATAGGCCAATATAGATGTTGGTTTTAGATCAAACTTTTTGCTCTGATGCATCTATTTACACCTAATACTTCATATTATCAGAATTCAGCAGAAAAGGTAGAGAAAGAATGTCTGGGATTCTTTTGTGCTCAGTGGAAAAATAAAAATTTCTTTCATGGCCAGCATGCCTGAACAACATCCAGTGATCACAACCAGATTGTGTCAGAAAATCGATCTGCAATGTTTTTAGTTGCTTTGATGAATTTGATATATATATATATATATATATATATATATATATATATATATATATATATATATATATATATATATATATATATATTAAATAACAATATAACAAAACAAATGCTGCAATTGTACTGTGACATTCCGTCACAGTACAAAATGTGACAAAACACTGTTTAGTCCGATTTACTTTGTCATGATAGGACAAAGGTTAGTGAAAACGAATCACCGTTCCACAGACATGTTAGTGACGCTGCAGGCGATGTTTCCTCATCCAGTCGGGCTGTCAGGTTGTGTGTTAACGCTGATGATCAACACCTGGGGAAAGAAAAAACGTAGCTCCAGGGCTGGAGTAACACACACAGCTTTTCTACCCTCTGCAGACACACTGACTAACGCAAAGTACAGGGTGTGACGTCTGACTCAACACACACACACACACACGCACGCACGCACGCACGCACACACACACGCACGCACGCACGCACAGTGTTTTTCTATCTTCATAAGGATTTTACATTGACTTCTATTCATTGTTCATTTATTTCTATAGCCTAACCCTTAGTAGTACATGTTTTACTAATCCCAACCTAAACTCAATCCATACCTTAGTCATAAACCTCAACCATACCCCCCAAAGCAGCACTTCTTCTAATCTTCCCCATATTCATGGGGCTACCAAGGTGAGAAATGCTAAAACACACAGACAAACACACACCTTCAGACAGGAGCCGGCATGCCTTCAGTCAGTCTACACTGGCTCTGATTCATTTCCTAGCTGCGGTCTGGTTCTTCATCTCTGAACAGTTACAGTAAAGCGGACCTGTAGCCGTTTTTGAATTACTGAAATTTTTGAATCACCAGATTTTCCTTTCTGCTTCCACCAAGCCGAGCCTTCCTTATGTAACCCCGCTTAAACGCCTGCAACTCCAATCCAAATAAACCAAATAATCCAAATAAACTCTCGCTACAGTGGTTAAGACACAATAAACACCTAGCAACACCTCATTTAAAGGGAGTGCAGCTAAGAAGATGAAGAACATGTGTAAGGTGACAATAATTTTGAGGTGAACTGTAAAACAGGCCACTGTGTAAATGTTCTAAGAAATAGTGAAAAAAAATACTGTAAAGTAAGAATACTTTAAAAAATATTATTCTGATTTGGTGGCTGTTGTCAAAAATCCCACAGAATGAGTGTCAAAAAATTTGCAATAAATATCAAGAGGATATGCTGCTTCTGCAGAATTCACACAAATCCTGCTCAGAATTGGCCAGATATGAAGGATTCTTATAAACATACTGGATAGACTTCTGAACATTCCCTCACCTCAGCATGCCGAAGGCGAAAGCTAGCAAAGGTCCAGCCAGCTTTCTAATCGCATCAGCCAGAAACTTCAGTTACATGTTTGGTGATAACAGCACCAAACATTCATGAAGACTCCTTCATGAATGTTATGTTACATTTATTTGAAAAGGTGTGCATAAGACTGACATGATGCTGTAATAAACATGACATAACACCTGTCAGGAACATGAAAGAGTTCATGAATATTTACGACTGTTGTCATTAAGTGTCATACGGTAAGTAATGGCACTTTTAATGGACTTTTAATGCAAATTTTAATAGAACTTTGCATTAAAAGTATCATTATTTACCAAGGGACTCTTCATGATAACAACACTAAACATTCATGAAGACTCCTTCATGAATGTTAAGTTACATTTATTACAGTATCATGACAGTCTTCTGCACACGCCTTCAAATAAAGGGTTACCAATATTTTTTTACTGTTGTGGGGCAGAGTACTAAACTTATAGACAATGGATGCATGCGAAGAAACGACATTTTGTTTTGGACAACAGCTTCAGGTTGCTCTGTGGTGATGAAAACAAAGCCTTTTGACTATCCTGTTCATATGTAATGATGTCAGAACTTGGTGACGATGACACTTTCATAAACATTAGTGCTCGCTTTCGAAGGATGAACAATTCATCTCAACCAGGTCACACACGGACCGCAGGTTGTCAGAAAGGTTTTGGGGTTCGAACAGATTGTTTTGAGAAATGCACCAGCTGCTGTGCAAGTTAACTGTGATGTGACAAAACGCACCGAGAAAAACTGTATTCAAGCAAATACCAACGTAACAATGGAATATGTGAAATAATTGATATTTATATGTAAAAGCTTTTCGTGCAGGTGAAAATATGTATTGACCTAAAGCTGCTGTATTCTATTTATTTGCCATGAAGTATATTACATTGATGGGTAGATATCAATAACTACTTGTATATTATGGTAAAATAGTAAAACGTGAGCTACAGATTACAGGTTAAACGGAATACAAAGTGAACAGTTTTCTCACAAGTCCTACACCACAGCTGTCCTGGGAACAGTACCAGGCACAAGGTTCTGGGAAAAGCATGTGAAGTTAAAGTACTGCTTATACACACATAATAAAACTGAGTAATATTCAACTTTTAAACCATAAGTTAAAATATAATGTCTGATCAATGTTTCCGGTCTCAACTCTTCTGGAAAAGGTTTTTTTATACGTCTCGTCGGTTCCATGGTTTATTTTTCTTGTGGCATAAAATCTAAGACAATTTGCTCCAAAACAGACAAACAAATGCCAATAAACAAAACAAATAATAATTAAAAAAATAAATAAATCTACATCTGTGATTGTCCCAGACAGCTCAGACCTGGTGCTGATCAGTTCTGGAAAGAACTAAGAGTGTCTTTCGCAACAGACCTTATAAATCTGTCTCAGCTGAAGCAGATCTGCGGGAGGAGCAGGCCAAAATTCAGCAACAGGAAACACAATGTTTCAAGATTTTCACATTGTGACATGGATAAACTGCCAAAACCTGAAAGTAGAGGACAAAATATGTTTTGAATGACACCCAACACAGAAAACAAAAGACATTTTCACTACAGATTATTTGCACATTGGAATTAAAACGATATAATTTTTACTAATATAATTTTGCAGTGTTGGTTTTAGTTTTTGCACAGATCTCCTTCACAGATTCAGAAGTTCAAAATTAATTTAAAAAAAAAGCAATGTATTTGAAAATTTTTTGTCAAGCAATACACCTTTCCTATTTTGCATTATTAGTGTTTGTTTCATGCATTGATTACAAAAACCGAAGGAGTTTCCCAGTGACGTATGAGATGATAGCTTGCCATGTGTGCAATCTCTTCGGATGGAAGGAAGAAGCTGATTTTAGCATGAATAAAAACATTGTGGAGGTTCTAGCAAAGCCTCTTGTTGCTTGTTGCTGAGTGACGTGTGGAGTAAGACTGTGCTGACTCACGTGCTCAGCATCAGCCACAGACTTACGGTCGAACATTCTCTGCTCACAAAGGCCCGACTCCAAGCAGCTTCCAGCCAAACTGACCTATAAACCATTTCCCACTTTTTCCTGGAAAGCTTTTATTTATCCGACAATAAAAGGTCAACAGAATGTGGGAAGTCTAATAGTTTTACTGGAAGCCAACAAGACAACTGAACTTCATCTCTTGCTTCATGAAGATATCCCGCCTCTCTTTCTAACAGTGTTTACAAGTTTTGAGTGCACTGGGATGTGAAACTTGGAAAATGTCCTCTCGGATTCTTGAAAGTCGGCCATCTTTAAATGTGTTCTAACAATCAGGCTTTCTCGGTGAAGTGGCCAGACAGACCAGCTTGTTCCTTAGAGACAGTAAGACGGGAAAAAACTAAATTTAAGCCAAAATAGCAGTTTTTAGCCTAAACTTGGAATAGCAGGTCAAGAAAAAAAAAAAAAAAGGAACTCTCATAGGTAGCACCATCCCATCTGGAGGTCCAAAAATCTTCCTGAAATCTTGGCTGATTCTTTTTCATTTTTCCATAATGTAACACAAGGACAAAATTAAATTAAGGTGTTGGTTTAACTAATTCATTTATCTGATGGTTACAACAACATGATTGGCAATTCCTCAAATTATTTACAGAGATAATCCTATAATAATAATAACAATAATAATAATAATCCAAACTGACCTGAAATGTTTAATATGAGTAAATGTCAGATAATGAGAAAAATAATAAATCTATATCATATTTTCCCTCAGACGTTGTTGACCGATGACAGGAAACCATGAACACTCACTGTTGCTATGTGTTACAAACCTTTTATCTGCCTTAGTGGTGACGCATCGGCAAAGAACACTGGCAAATTTTTTTATCAATTCAACAATTAACAAAATCAACTATTGATTTCAATTTGTGTTTGTTTTCTCATCAGTTGTCCAGTATGACCAGCTCCATTTGGCTGCCTTGTCCAAACCATTTCTTGTAATTTTTCTACATATTTCATTCTGGCCTAAAAATGAGGAAAAGAAGAAACAGTTTACTTTATCTAAAAAAAAAAAAAAAAAAAAAAAAAAGTCCTGGAAAATTAATTTTCCTACAAAGTTAAAGAAGTAACAGTTGGTGCGACCCGTAGATGTCAAAGGTAACTGGTATTAAAGGGTCTCATGAGTCGTGAGTGTGAAGGCTGTGATTCAGAACAAACACTTCCCCACTTCCTACTTTGTCTCACATGAGTCACCAGTGTGTGTGTGTGTGTGTGTGTGTGTGTGTGTGTGTGTGTGTGTGTGTGTGTGTGTGTGTGTGTGTGTGTGCGCGCTATGTGTGGCATGCTCATATTAGCAAAGTGTGCCTGTCTGCTCTGGTACGGCGCCACTCTGAGCAGAGTTCACAGACACTGTTGGGTTTACGGCTGCAGGACGACAGGGTTTACACAACCTTTGCCCTGACTGAGCACGTTCATGTGGAGGACTCCCATCCAGACTTTAGCAGGTGGAAAGGCCCTGATCTCCTGTTTGTATACAAACAACAAGATCCCATAAAACTCATGGACGACATGTATGGGTCACTGTTTGTTGGTCTGTCTTAGAAATCCCATTGAATTTCTGCTCATTTCCTCATCTGTTGTTAGTCCACGAGAGAATGACACAGCTGCAGTATTTCTTTTTTACTATTTAACTGTGTAAGTCAACTGTCTTCACTATTTTTTTTTCTTATTAAATAATAATGTTTATATCAATATTTGTGAGGTCACCGAGCAGCGATGTGGATGCCAAAGTCTAGGCATGCAGACCGATGTTTACATGTTCTCAGCCAAAAGTCACAGACAGAGTGCATGTAGAGATCAGGTAAACCTCCCATGCAGCTCAGATATGGTATCATGGACATATTAAGACATGTTAGCTCGGACATGTTCGTTCAAACATGTTAGCTTGACCAAAGCCCATTTGGAAAATCCTGTGCCCTGTCTATATTGTGCCACGTGACATTTTAGTTTGTATAAGCTGTAGTCGTTTATGAATGTTAGTTTGGTTCAGCACTGAATTCCACTTCATTTATTGGGCACAATTTGTATTTTTAAACTGAACAAACCGGAGAGATCCTGAGTTTAAATCTTGGCTGTATAGAATTTTTTGTTTAAAGCATTCGCTGTAATGTTTTGCTTAAAATAATAGTTTGAAACACACTGATTCTAAGCTTTATTATTTTTTATTTGCACTGAAAACCGAAAACAAGTGATTCAACTTGGGAAAAAAAATACTGAGTTAATTCCTTACAAGTAATCAAATAAAATGTATCCAAGTAAATACTTTAAACTTATTAAGTTGCCACGTTGCCCTGCGACAGACTGGCGACCTGTCCAGGGTGACCACGCCTCTCGCCCGGAACGTTAGCTGGAGATGGGCACCAGCACCTCCCGACCCCACTGAGGGACAAGGGTGTAAAAGAAAATGGATGGATGGATGGATGGATGGATGGATGGATGGATGGATGGATGGAAGGAAGTTGCCACGTTAAACATATGTAAATAAAGTATGTTTGACAAACTTAATTAGTTTACATGTAACAAATGAACTCGATGTTTTAAAGATGGACCTCCATCCTCTTTTTTGTCTGTGTGGTGGTTGTGTTGATTGGAACATTGCTGGCTACCAACTGGGTCAAAGGTTCTGGTTAAGAGCCAGGTTTGACCTCATGCATATTCAGCAGGCCCTGCTGTAGAGGAGGGGAGGGAGAGTACATGTGGGTTATAAATGAACAGAGTCCACGAGTTTCCACAGACTGGAACTCACCAACAGGATAAACGTGCGACTCAGCAAAACAAGAACGTCATTTACAGTAAGTATGTCTTTTTTCTCCCCCAAAGATTCTGTTCTAAGATGATCAATAATGTTTGAACCTGGAGGTAGAAGACATTAAATGACTGTAAACACAAGTTTGTTTTAGTGAAAATGTAATATTTAAAAATTCTAGTAGTAGCCATTCAAAACATGACTCACTAGTTCCTGTTTAAATCTATTGAAGTGGTCATAATTTAAAGCTACAATACTTCATGCAGCAGGACACTTAAAGTAGCAGCTAATGTAACTTTTGAGGTAACACTTTATTTGAAGGGATGTGCATAAGACTGACATGACACCTGCCATGAACACGAGAGCCTTCATAAATATTTATGAGTGTCCTCATGAAATTTGATTTGGTAAATAAGGACACTTTTTAACAAAGTTGCATTACAGTGTCAATTTTGCATTAAAAGAGTCATTATTTACCGAAGGACACTTAATGACAGCAGTCGTAAACATTCATGAAGACTCCTACATGTTCATGACAGATGTTATGTCATGTTTAGGACAGCGTCACCCACCCTTCAAATAAAGTGTCACCACTTTTGACGATTTAATACAAAATATACATTTATTTAAATTTACTTGTAGGGAGATGGGTCACTGAATGTTTGGAACCTTTAGGCTTTACTTGTCTTTACCCCATAGCATCATCTTTTCTGTCTTCATTGACAGGCAGCCGCCGGAAATGGAAACCATGCAGGAGTTGATTCCATTTGCAAAGGAGATGCTCCGTCAGAGAGCCAACCGGAAGCTGCTGAAGGTTTACCTGCTGGGCTCCGTGCTGGCGGTGCTGGGCACGGCCATCGGGCTGGTTGAGACTCTCTGCCACCCCTTCTCTTCAGGTGAGCCGCTGGATGCAGAGATGCTCCTCATGTTGACCTCGGACCAGAGAGAAGTTGAAGCTGATGCTCAGGCCACCCTGAAAGCCGGGGGACAGGAGGAGGAGGAGGAAGAAGAGGAGGAGGAGGAGGAAGAGGAGCTTGTTCCAGAGAGCCAAGCAAACACCAAGAACCCGACCCTGGCTAAGATCCATAGACTCAGCCAGCGAAACCTGGCCAACCGCCTGCATGCTTCCTAAGTCCACTGCAGTAAAGCAAGATGGCTGGAAATATTTATTGGAGACTGCTACTGCCACACCATTTTTGGTGTGCAACTCGCACAAAAGACGGAAGTTTTTCAGAGTAATGGTGTCTGAACCGCCACCACACGCTGCCAGCTGATGGCCATGGCTTTGACGGACTGTCAGAATATGATGGGCAGGCACTGCAACGGTCAGAGGTTTCTGAAGTCATAGGGAGAGACAGAGAGAGAGAGAGAGAGAGAGAGAGAGAGAGAGAGAGAGAGAGAGAGAGAGAGAGAGAGATTATTAAACAGCACCTGTAAGCCACAACATCATGAGTGAGTCTGAGGAATTTACTCTGCAGTGCCACCTACTGGCAGCTGGTTGTGGGAGGAGAAGGAAGAAGTTTGCTGTAGATGTTATCCAACTGTAAATAATGCTATATTTTGTTACATTCTATTAAAGTTTATTTTATTCATATCTGATTTGCTCATGGTTTGTCTTTACAAACACTCTGCTGTGTTTCTGCTCAGTCAGGCAGGAAAAGCGGCTCGTTGTCATAAACCATGTGGTCAAGGTCAATAAATCTGAGAAGTTGGCAACATCTGAGAACAGTTCAGAGGTAGAACAACACTGTCCTGTTTTCATCCCCAACATTGCTACCTGCATGATGGCTCAGAGACGTTGTGTCACTTAAAATTACACAAATTAAAATAAGTGGCCTATTTTCTACATCTTTCTCTGTGTTGTGCTGAAAACATGTCTCATTTTGGGACTGAGCTAATCTGGTTCAGATCTTATTCAGTAGATGGGCACCACATGGTCCCATTTGATAATCATAATTCTGGGTGAACAAAAGTGAATTGTGGGGTTCGTCACGGTTCTGTTCATCAGCCGCTTTCATTTAATGTCTGAGATGCACCTACGAAACACCATAACAACAATAACGTTTGGAGGCAGAAATATCAAGGAATCTATAGAAATAATCTGTATTCACAACTCCAGACACGTCATTAAAGATGCATTTTATTGAGATCAGGTTTTGAGACCAGCAGGAGGACAGAGTAATTACAGAAGGACGTAGGGAGCCTCTAGTGACCTCTAGTGGGAACTGGAGTAAGTTCAAGGGACAAAACGAACCCAACCAAAGCCATCGTTCACACAGCAGACAGAAATCTGAATCAAATAACGATGATTCATGACAGGCTAGAACTGAAGGAAGAGAATAGTGATCATGTGACCTACATGTTTAACACAGTTAATAGTAAATAAAGAACTTTTCTTTTTTTTTTTTTACATCAAAACATATTGCACTACTGGCATGTTATTGTCTAACTACAAGGTAAGACGAGACGGAGCCCAACAACATTTCTTATAAAGCACAATTTATACATAAAACAATTCAAAGTTGCTTCATAGAAAATCAGAAGGCAGACGTTTAAATATCAGATACAAATATCAGATATGATCTGCATATCTGATGCAAATGTTTTCATCAGAAATGCAAAAAATGTTTTATCAACATCTTTATGTTTATGTTGATAAAAATAAAAATTTTGATAAACAATTTTTATGTTTATCAAAATTGTCACCATGTTGGGACAGTATGTTATGAGACAAGAAAAAAAGATTTCCTTCACCTCCTCCCTGAGTGACTGTTTCTGTCTGAAGAAACGCGCCACTCATGATTGAAAACAACCAATCAGAGCCAGGAGGAGGGTCTTAGCGCTGTCAATCAATCATGTACCCTCTGCTCTATGTGCAAATGGCGGTTACAGGAAAACTGTTTATTCACCATTGGTGGCCATTATTACTGGTCTCAGCATTCATAGCAGACTATGGCTAGCTGTAGCGTAGCAGAGAGCAGGAAGAGATGAAAAAGGGGTATGAGCAGCGCCATATAAAGTGTGATTGACAGCGCTAAGACCCTCCTCATGACTCCGACTGGTTGATTCTAGTTAGCACTGGCGGAAAGCAGAGGAGCTCATTTTTTTCAGATTGACGGTTTCAAAAAATGTATTTTTTATAAAGTTCCATACTGCAGCTTAGCATTTTTTTTTAGCAATATAGGAGCTTACCTCAAGTCAATATCTGATGAAAAGGTCCGATTTATACTGTACTGACAGATTTTCTTACTTACAGACACAAACATAGTCCTCAGCTAAAATTTAGAAGTTTATGGGACTTCACTGTAAATGATTTATATCTGTTAAAGCATTGTTTTAGCCATTTCCCCCTAAATATCTCATTAGTGAATTCCAGTCTAAACCCAGTTTGAGTAGTAAGAAATATGGCTGTCTTTGACTCATCTACACTGCAGGGCTGATTGTTTGCCCTACACTCCACTGTTCTGATTGGCTGACAGCAAGCTTTGTTGGGTCACAGCTGAATCAGCAACAGGCCCAGAAGCATGGCGCGGTGAGATAGAGCAGAAACAATGAAATACACATAAATACAGAATGAATGGTGGAAAAAAGATTGTTTTTTTTCTCTGGATGTCCACCTTCCTTCTGCAGACCAGTTCAGTGCTAGAGGCTTTAACTGCGACCTTCACGTCCCACTCTCGAGTTGTAACCTAGAGCTATACTGTTTATTTGCAGTCAGACATTCATTTTTGAATGTAATTGACCTTTTTTTTTAAAACAAATAAAGACCAGTAAGAACAATAACAGTGACAATAGTCAAACACAAAACTTCGTTGTTAAAGCAATTAACACATTAAGACTGAGATATACAGTATATATCTCAATGTGAGAGATATATTTCAAATGTTAGGGCCATTTGAAATATATGGCCCTAACATATAATCAACAGAGATCAGTGACAATGACAATAATTTAATGATTACAACAGTTCAGAAAAAAACTTGATGAAATCAGGCCAAATCCATTGGTGGCTGCCTAAATTGTACTCCCACAAGCTGCTTTTTTCTTTGCTTTATAGAAAAAAAATAACATACAGTTCATTCATTTTATTTCCTCTAAATTTGCATACTTACACTTTATGTCTGTACACAGTGAGCACATGAAGCAGGAGAAGCTCATAAAGCTGTTTCTGCACTTTGATTCTACAGCAAACGGAGCAGGTCCCGTTCAGGGCCGGGCCAACGAATTAATGTGAAACATTATTGTTGTTTTTCTATTTTTTTTAAATTAATTTATGACTTTCAAGACAAAGCTCAAAGAGAGAGTGCCATCTAGGGCCATAAATGATCCATGTTTATCCTGTTGAAGGACTGAAATGTTTTGGAGGGCTTGCAGCAGAGTGACATCCAGCAGGTGGCGCCCTAGCAGATTCCTTTCCATGTATAGGATGTTTTGCTTCCAGCAGCCACAGCAGAACAAAGGAACAATGTAAAGCTCTAAGCATGAAGCCACGGAGTAAAAAGCTTTATAGTAAAAAGGAGTTGATCATCAACAGTAGAACATTTACACACACTACCTGGAGCAGGTTCATGTTTTAAGATGAATCATTTCTGACTCAGTAGAGAACAACTTATTGGATGATCAAGGATAACATTTTCTTTTCTGTGTTAAAATGTTTAACATATTTTTTGTTTTTTGCCAATTAAATCCTTTACAGAAAGGTTGCCATGACAACCCTCCTGTCCCCTGCTCTTACTAAAGTGCTCAGCTCTGCACTTTAGTAAGAGCTTAGAGCACCATTTGAAAAAAAAAGAAAAAAAAAAGTCAAATTAACATGACTGGGTTGATGAGAAGGATTTTCTTGCCTCTGTTTTTAAGGATTAGACAGGATTAGAAAAGGTTGCTATTAGATACCAGAGCTAACACACACTCTTTGCCAAGCCCCACTCTGACTCATCTGAGCAATCTAGGACTGAAAAGTAGAACTACAGAGGCGGGTTTTTATGTGGACAAGGATGTAAATACATCCTGGTTTGAGATTGGGGACAAAAAGTTTCTTTAATTACTTTTAGCGGTGTGAATGTTCAGCCCAGAGATTTAATCTCATTCACATTTGAGCCAAGGAGGAGCTGTCCCATTGGCTCAAGATCTAACAGGGATGAATGATAATTAGCTCAGGTCTGTACACCAATTTACAATCGCATTGTAACAAGTGAGGACAAGCATTTCTGTGCTGTAGAATAACAGTAATTGGATTTTGAAAACAGCTAAAACTGATGCTCATCAACTCATACGGTTTTTTCCAAGTGAGGTTTTTTATGAAGTTCTTTTTAGCAATAGCTTCCTTACATGTAGGGAGTGTCAAAGTTTAACCCTGAAATAGTTTGGAACAAGTTTGTTTAACTTCTGCTAATAAACAGCAGGTCTGGAGCTTATAAGGAAACATGATTTTTCACCTTTTTACTGGTCCATGTAGTTTTTGTGGTGTGTCAGTGCTTGAAGTCCCTGTAGACAGTCAAACTTTACCGTATTACAAGGAGCTGACAGCGGTGTCAGCATGGTTGCTTTTATGACTGAGCAAATGGATGAATCAGGCATCTGAAGAAGGAACTTACCCTTCAGTGTTGTATTTGCATAAATGGAGAGGTTATATAAAGAAAAGAAAAAAGAATCACATCATGTTAAAACATCAACAACAAACTGGAACAAACATAGAGCTACAGAAAGTCTAGGAAAAGCTTAAAGAAAAAGCAGAGATGGAACATTAAAGGGGAAGTATTATACGATTTCCAGGCATATAGTACCATTTTATAGCACAATCAAGTAACTTATGTTACCTTAATTTATTATAAAAATGCTGTATAAATCAAATATGACTCAAAAGAAATTAGACTTTAATTGAATGTCTTGAAATTGGGCCTCTGTGTCTGTCAAAGTAAGCCTGGCTGTCACGAGGTTTGTGTGGATGTTTCCACGGTCGGTTCGTCATTAATACGTCAGATCTGAGGCATTCAGCAGTTTACACAAGTCTATTACAAATGAGGTCACACGCTGCTTTAGGCTGCTTCCTCTACAGCTTCGTCTATGGTCTACAAAGCTGTAGAACGGAGACCGAATCGTTGCTCGACTGCATTGTGACTTCAAAAACGGAGTAAAAGATCACTGCACTCATTCAGATTAAACCTTTGATACAACTTGTTTTATTTGCATGGCACATGTTTACAATAAGAGTCGTCTCTTATTAGCACTGGCCCAATTCACAGACATGAACTCATTAAACAATGTTCTGAATTTCCTTCTCCACAGTCACTTTGCTGAACGGGAGATGTTTGCAAACTACACTGAGGATAAATATGGTTTTATTACGGTTCAACAAAACAGTTCACATTCAAACTACACAGGCAGACCATACCCTGCTTTACCAGTTTAAAGATCAGCCATATTGCAAAAGCAAGGCGGTAGAGTAGCGCTGGAAAAATAAACACATCAGACTAAGCAGTTTTTACTGCAAGCATGATCAGGTAATAACAAGCCGGTCTTGCTATTACTTTGACGTATTCTTGTCGCTAACAGGTGACCAGCGAGAGTTTAGATAATCTACTAGCTGATTCTGGAGAGTGAAAGTATGTGTGGCTCAAGAGAACAGCTGAAACAGATTTAATTACAGATTCAAACAAGCCTGGTGTTTCTGATGCAGGGCTGGACAGGCTACAAAACTAAACCATGTTCCTCCAGCTCCCACTGACCTTCTGCTTTCCGCTAATGAAGGGATCGCAAAACTGACCGCATTGGACCAACCTCTACGAATAAATGTTTTGCTGTCATGACCACTGGTGAGAGCATCGCCGCGTCTGTGAAAACCAGGAAGTGGAAAGAGTCAACACGGATTGTCGCCGGGGCTGGCCGCTGGGTCGGTGGGGTTCCTGCTGACCGGCGTGTGAGGGCTGACCTTTGCCACTCGCTGTTCCTTGGTGTTTGCACAGTTGCAGGGAAAGAAAGTGCAGGAGGCGCAGGTTGACTTGCAGCATGGCAAGAAACGGCAGATGCTGAGCCGCCACAGGAACCAAGCAGGCGACCAGCAGCACCAGCAGAGAAACAAACCCCCCGCCACTACACCCAGGACGATGTATAAAGCCAGCAGGGAAGAGGAGGAGGAGGAGGCTGCAGTCAGGAAAGGAAGAAAAAAAAACAAAAAAAAATTAGAGTTACAGCGCTGTCCAAACGTTTGCCATCAGGAGTGGAAATGTCAAGCTGAAAGTTCTTTCTACTTCATAGGGGAGAGACTCTCTTTTAAACAGCAATGAATCAAAAAGCTGTGAGTTCAGAAAGGGCTGTCTCTGGTGTGAGGGCAAGTTTGTTTTTATTTGGATTTTTAAGTCAAGTTAAAACAGATTCGTTTTGTTTTTGATCTGCCAATTTTAAAGCAAAGTAACAATAAAAATACCTCAATAGTAAAATGTTGGATTAGAATCAGAATTAAAAGTCAGTCTCTTATTTTTCCACAGATTATTCTGCTGTCTCCTGTTTAATTAGTTCAATACACGCCAAAGATCCTGCTGAATCTGAGCGACATTTCCAACTCAGCTCTTAAAGGGGCAGTGTTGTGTTTTTCAGGCACATAGTGACATTTTATAGCACAGTCCAGTAACCATGTTACCTTAAGTTGTTAAAAATGCTGCATTTATCAAATATGACTTAAAAGAAATTTGACGTTGCAATTTAATGTCTAGGAATTGGCCTTTTCTTATTTTTAAAAACTCCTGCTCTTTCTGAAACTCCCCCTCTATCAACCCTTTTAGACGTTTTATACAGTGGTTCCTATAATCAGCTAAGCTGATGGGTTAGGGTTCCATCAGGTGTTTGCAAATTGCTGGTGGCTAGTCTTTTCACAGCAGACAATAAACCGCTTCCAGCAACTCACAGGCCAGCCAAAACAGGAATTGGTATTTGAGTATACTTATTACAGGTTATTTAAAGCCATGTACAGGTAGTTTTAGTAACTATTTAGGGTTAAAAGCAATCCACCAATGACGTCCAAGAGGATGTTTGGAAGCTGCAATGTTTCTGCTGTTCGAGTAAAAACAAAAAAAAAAGACTATTTTTCAAACAGTACTTACCAGTTACTGACTCCCGCCTCAGACTGCTGCCTGTTACACTGCAGTTCAGACACGTCCCACCAACATGGGTTGGCAGACTCACCAAGGACAGGGTTGGTGTAGAAATCTGGGGCGAGCGTTCAGCAGGTGAAAGCTGACCTGATGTCCAGCCACAATTTTATTAAAATGATAAAATGGTGAAAATGTATTTTGGAGCTTTGGGGTTTTTTTGTTTTGTTTTTGCACAAACTCACCTTTGCAGCCTGTTGTCAGATTTTCCTCCAAGTCACTTCCATCTCCACAGTTGTCAACGACTTTATCGTCACACACAAGACTGACGGGGATGCACTTTCCATTTCTGCAGGTGAAGTAGGGCTCACTTCTACACTCTGACTGGTTGAACCCTGAAAATGTAAGTGTCAAGAAGTTTGCATTAAAAGGGAAACTGCCACCATAAGGACATATTTTACAACTTACAGTGCTCTCCTCAATGAGAGCCCCACTAAGTGGGAGAGAGACCCCTGACAATGATTATGAAATTGCAAGAGTAATTGAGTAAAAATATATATATATATTGTGGTACTCTACTTGAAGATAGGTTTTGGTTACTCAGTATGTCTGTATGCAGCACTCATAGCCCTTCATCAAAACTCTCACTTGGGTAATCTGAAGGTTTTTAACTCAAAATGTTAAACTTCCTGATAGTGAAGAACTACAATAATCCAGCCTTGTTTGTAACAAACACATGGATCAGTTTTTTTTTTTCTTTGATTGTGGGACAGGGTTTTTTTACTTTAGAAATATTGTGCAGAAGGAAGTCCTAGAAATTTGTTTAATATGGGATTTAAATAGCTTGTACTGGAAACCAAGGTTCATCACATTTTACTGGAGGTGAGACTAGGTCATCTAGGGTAAGACGACTACAAATTTGCATCCTAGCGTCAGCCATAAGTTTGTCAGTATTTTGGAGAACTAATAAATCCAGCCAGAGTCCTAGAATCAAGACCTGCTCATGTCCCATAGTGAGATGAATGCTGTCTCTAGGAATCAGAACTAGTTTTTTCTGAAATCTTCATAATTGTCAAAGCAACCTGCATAGTTTTCTCAACTATGCAGTCATTTGGCCAATGACCAAATGACTGCATGTAGCCAAATATCCCGTCAAGGGTCACATCAGGAAAGGAACCAGAGAAAAATTTATTTTAGTGACCCTGGATTAGCCCATCCAGGTGCCGTTAATCTCTACAATGCCCTTACTCAATTCATGCCAATCCTTAGGCAGCAGTTTCAGGTAGGATTTTATGTTGCCCATTCTGGACCCATGAATACACATGACCATGACCACTGCTTCAAACTACGCTCCTACATACCAACACCTGTTTGGTCTCACATCCCAGCTGACTCTTAAAAATGGCTTTCTGCTGCTGCATTCACATTTAGGAAAACCTTGTAGCTTCACAGTTTTTCTTGGTGTGTTTAACTTGCTTAGGTGTTACAATAACCATCCATCCATCCATCCATCCATTTTCTAACACCCTTGTCCCTTAGTGGGGTCAGGAGGGTTGCTGGTGCCTATCTCCAGCTAACGTTCCTGACGAGAGGCGGGGTCACCCTGGACATGTCGCCAATCTGTCGCAGGGCAACACAGAGAGACACAGGACACACAACCATTCACACACACACTCACACCTATGGAGAATTTGGAGAGGCCAATTAACCTGACAGTCATGTTTTTGGACTGTGGGAGTAAACCGGAGTACCCGGAGAAAACCCACGCATGCACAGGGAGAATATGCAAACTCCATGCAGAAAGACCGGGGCCGGGAATCAAACCCAGAACCTTCTTGCTGCAAGGCAACAGCTCTGTTACGATAACCAACAATAACTTATTCTCTATGGCAGGTTGCAAGTTTCAGTTTGTTTGAACATGAGTTGAACCTTTATTCAGAACGTCGATGTGTCTGTCCTACCCAGTCTGAAGGAAGTGAAATCTCCAACAAAATCAACCCTGGGCTGAGTCCCCCGCGTCACCAGCCTCAGGGTCAAGTAGTTTCCTGTGGACAGCACTGGCCGGGGAGAAGTCTTCCCGCAGAGGGGAGGCCCAAGAGCTGGGGAGTTCCGGTCTCTTCCGTCATAGAACTGAAGGTAGGAGCCGGCATAACACGGGTCTTCTGGGCTTTCACCGGACGCGGGATCAAGTCTTGAGTTGAGAAAGGCGGAGCTACGTGAGGACTCTTGGGCGAGAGGGGCGGGGCTTAAAGGAGCCACTCTGAGCAAACTGTAGACTAGGAAAAAGCGAAAGTAGAACTGGACCTTGTCTTTAGGTGAGCTGGCCTGCATGGTGAGGTGACAGTCGGTCCCCATGGTCACAAAGTAGTACTTTTTGGATTCCTGGTGTGACTTGACGATCATTCCGTCTCTCCGGATTGTTTGGCCACAGAAATCCACCAGGTTCACTAAAAAAGAAGAGAAAAAAGTTACTGAATTATTCCAGTGAATAGTAAAAACACGGTACGAGACTTCACCTGCCTTTTTTAAACAAATGAAAAGAGTGAACCATTGGTTTTATTTCAATTTTATTCATACAGTGCCAATTCAGAACAAATGTCTCGAGTTTTAAGTTTTTGCCATATTTTTGTAACTGACCTTTTTAATGCATAATTCTTACTGGGTTTTTTTTCCAATTTATGACCATGACAGGGTTTATTAGCACCGTTTGCAAGGGGAACAACTGAATCCTCTTGGACTAATATCAAAGTATGCTGTTCTTACCCTGTTCTTACCCTGGTTGACTCACACTAGTTATGATGTCATTTGTACATTATCATAATGTGATGCGACAAATTAAACATGAACTAGGTCAGTTAAACATATCACTCCAAAACCGTTGAACATATTAAACATTGAATTCTGTTTTTAAGACTGAAAAAATAAAGGCCTACCTCGCCAGTCTCCATGTTAGAACATTATTTGAATAAAAGCAAAGACTTTAACAATGAACAATGAACAGCCACCTTAAATATTTCAATAATGTTACAGATGATCATACTGGTCTGCAAATAAATAAGCAAAGTGATCAGAGTTTTGACAATCTGAGGAGCAACTCAACGCTCATCTATAAGCAAAAACAGAACAGATGGGTGGTGAAATCCAGCTCCTCCAGCCCCACATCCACTCACTGGTCTACCAGCTACTGGCTCTGGGCCACAGGCCAAATAATGAAGAAATTTATGACCATTACAGGGTTTATTAGCTCTGTTTCCCTTGGCAATAACTAAATCTTCCTGGACCGACCTCTAGGAATGTCCCAACGGCTGGAGACAGGAGCCCCTGTTGATGGGAAATGGCTAAAAACAAATACAAAACATCAAAGCTAGTGTCTGCTTACGAAAACCGTATAGTATTCACCGAAGTGCTGATGTCAATGGAACATTACTGAGTAGAAAAGGGCAGCACTATGGTTTGGGACAAGCTTTCTTATTGGTGACTCATCTCACACTTTGTGTCCATTGTGTAAAAAACCCCAAAACGCCCATACTCGGTCCTCGAGGGCCGGCACCCTGCATGCTTTAGTCTCTCCCTGGTGGTATTAACCTTTTCAGCATGTCAATGTTCTTCTTAGGTCATCTAACAAGCCATCTTTTGATCCAGGTGCATTAAACCAGAGCGAGAACTAAAACATGCAGGATGCCGGTCCTGAAGGACCGACTTTGGGCACCACTGCACTAGACTAATTCAGTTTTTACAAATAGAATAGTCATGAATCCAAATTACAGTTCTGACATCATTGGAGGTCAGAACTGTAAAGTAAATTCACCAAACATTTTATTTTGAACCCACAATCCTCCTTACTACTCTCCAAGTAAATTAGAAACCTTCTGTCATTTTCCAATTTTGTGTCATTTGTGTGACGTCAATGGGGAAGTTGTGGTCAAATAGGTCTCCTGTGCGAATATATCACCCATCGTCATTTGTTAAACTTCTGAATATTGGTTGTACATCACCCAACCTTCTCTTCCATCTATCATTATGAGCAGTGGTGTCCAAAGTCGGTCCTGGAGGGCTGGCATCCTGCATGTTTTAGTTCTCTCCCTGGTTTAACGCACCTGGATCAAATGATGGCTCATTAGAAGGCCAAAGAAGAATACTGACATGCTGAAAAGGTTGTTACTACCACCAGGGAGAGAACTAAAGTATGCAGGATGCCGGCCCTCAAGGACCGACTTTGGACACCCCTGGTTATGAGTGTTCCCGTACTGTCTGGAAATAATTAAGATTTTAATT
The DNA here is from genome assembly GCF_904066995.2 of Poecilia reticulata. Taxonomy (NCBI): domain Eukaryota; kingdom Metazoa; phylum Chordata; class Actinopteri; order Cyprinodontiformes; family Poeciliidae; genus Poecilia; species Poecilia reticulata. Next base: position 32,491,771 of record NC_088834.1, read on the forward strand.
CTTAGGGGATTTTCCTAGTAAAAGAAATTAAAGTTGAAAATGTCAATATTTAATTAAATGAAGTTAACATTAATTCAAAGTTATTTATGAAAAGTTTATTCTTAAGAACAGTTGGAAATAATTCCAAAGGAACTAGAAAAATTGCTGTTCCATGAGAAACAGCCGCGAGAATGCAAATCTGCAGAATGATTGCTGCAGCATGTGCAAGAAAGAGCAGAACAAAGCTTTAGAAGTAGGAAAAAAAGCAGAAGAAAGCTACAGTCATACATGGTAGAAATCTTTTGCAATATGGTAAATTTAGCAAAAGATAAAGCATAATTCAGCAAAAGCAGAAATTTACACAAAACTGGAAATATTTGAAAAAGTACAGTAGTAAAATATTTTAAAAAGTACAACAGTAAAATTCAGCAAAAGATATTACATAATTCAGAAGCAGAAATTTGTATGCAACCTGAAATGTTTCAAAAAGTACAATACTAAAACAAGGCAAAAGATATAGCATAATGCAGCAGCAGAAGAACATTTTGATATATGAATTGCTAAAATTGATTAAAGTGTGCAAAAGATCCTTGTAGATAGTAAGACCAGTAAAAGCAAAAAGCATCTGCAGAAAGGTAGACAAAATAATGCTGACACACAGATACAAAGAGCACAAGAAAGAAACACATTGAAGAAAAATAAATAAAAGAAAAACAGAAACTTAAGTGTGACTGCAGTAATGTATTCTCACCTATAATAATAAAGAAAAACAGAAACACGTGCAGCTGTGTGCATGTGACCAGATAAAGCAGACAAAACACATTAAGAAAAAGAGTCCTTTTGACCATAACACAATGTTCCTTATAAATTTCTTGTAACATTTTTGGTCTGTAAAGACGCAAGATTAATAGTTTCTTTTAAGAAGGAGATTTTAGTTCCATTCGTCTTTATTTTTCAGAATGTAGAGTCAGGGCTTCTTTCTATTTTTTTTTATATATAATCCGTATGTTTGTCCTTAACTTGATTTTTGTCAGCACATAAGCTCCAGTTCATACCAAACTAACTTTTAGCCACAAAAGAGATTTTTTTTTTTCGAATAACAGCTGAATATGCAATCGTGTTTCTAATGAGTCAAATCTCAGACTGTTACATTGAACATTTTAATATTTTAATGTGTATTTTCTGCCATTTTGTAAATATGGCAATGTTCACAGAGCAAGCTATGTCTGTTGCAAAAAATAAGAAAAAAAAAAATCAGTTTTCAAAAGTAAAGTATTGAAATATTTTTTGTTTCACTCTATTGAACATTGTGATTTCATCAAATTTTGCTCTATTTTCAACAAATCATAATAAAACAAATTTGAACTGACAAACATCTCCAGCGATGACTTTGGACAGCAAAAATACTTTTACTGTACATTTAAAATATTTTTTTCGGTGTTGCACTTTTTAGCAGCACAAATGCCTAAGCAGTGACCAGTCCCGCCATTTTGGATGTCAGAGTTACGACACTGGGAGTACTGTCCCAATTGTAATCTGCGCACTCAAACCTTTATGTGCATTTCAACTGAGTCCACACTTTATAGAGTGGCATAGGGTGCAGCCTGAGAATTGGGACTAGGAAATGACACATCAGGAAACACGCTCTTTAGGGCAGAGCTTAGATAGAGGCCTAGAAACTCAGTCAATCCTGTGATTGGTGGCTTCCTGTCCAGCAGGAAGTTGTGAACAGAGTTTAAAAGTTGCTGCAGGACTGCAGACATTCACAGGAAGCTGGACCAGCAATGACTCTGCTGAAAGTTCTGCTACTGCAGCTGGAGCTGGGTGAGTTGGACACATTTCCACTGGCTCTCAATGCTATGAATTATGTTGATCTGTGCTTTATTTCTTTATTTATTTCTTTATTTATTTCTTTATTTATTTTTGTTCATTATAAAACTGTCATGTTGGTTCCTTATTTCTACTGTGTGGATTTAATTAGCTAAAAACAGCAGCTTTCTTCTCCAGGTGTTGCAGTGAGTTCAGTGTCTCTGCAGAAGAGGATCATTGGAGGTCAAAACTGTAAAGACGATGAGCGACACTATCATGTGAAGGTCTATAGATATGATCACACAAAATATGAAATCTGTGGAGGATCTCTGATCAGTGATCAGTGGGTTCTGACTGCAGCTCATTGCTGGAACTCAAATCCAGGATGGTAAGTGAAGAAAAGTTTTACTGAAAAATCACCAATAACTGATTGTTTCTTTAACAATTGTGTCTTTCTTGCCTAGGGCTAATGAGGCACATGTAGGACTTCATCCTAACAGGGGTCGAAGGAACATTTATCCAATCACTCAACGTGAGGTTTATAGAGACAGCAACAGTCGTGAACATGACATCATGCTTCTGAAGCTGCAAAGCAAAACAACAATCCAACCAGTCAAACTACCTGACTGTCCAGATACTCTCCCACTGTAAGTTTTACCTTCTCAACTTTCAGAATTTGGTTCTTGATCTGCCAGATGAGACAAAGTTTATCCAGGAAAATTTTTGACCTCTGATCTCCCAGAGTTAGCCATTTTTCTTAATGTGATTTATTTTTAGCTTTGTTTTTCTTGTGTTTCAGCGGCACCAAGGTTCAGTTGGCAGGATATGGAGACGTAAGAGTTGGCCCTTTTAACAAAAGAAGTGAGATGAATGTTCATGTTTTTGTTATTACCTCAAAATGATTCAGATAATTCAAATAATTTTTTGACTCTCTGCTGAAGCTGAACTTAGAAACCTTGTTGAAGTTTTGATTATCAAAAACTCTCTGAGATAAACTGCTTAAAGCTGAAATAGAAAGTTCTGAGAAAACTGTGCGCTTAGCCTGAAAATTTGAACAAGTACACATTACAGTCCTTCCCCTGTAAAGTGAGCAGGATGTGCATGAGCATTGATCTACAGCACTAAAACCCTCCTCTGATTGGTTGTTTTTGACCTGAAGTGGTGCATTTCTGCAGATAGCTAGAAAAAAGGGAGGAGATCAAGCTTTTCATAGATTATATGTCTCAAATTAACTATGAGAACAGTGACAGTTTTGATAAAAATGTAAGAGATACATTTTATACAAGTAACATCCTGCAGTTTAATAACCACAGACAACAAGGCGATATCCTGAGCAAAATGTGTCAACACTTAAACAGACCTTACATGTTTATGTTGCTTTTCTTCTACAGTCACACATCGTCCAAATGATCTTCAGTGTGCAGAGTTTAATATTGGTAAACATGAAAAGTTGGAAGAGCTACTAGCAAAAGACGAGGACTTTGAGTTCAGTTACCAGAAGTGGTACAGCGTGAGCAGCTCTAAGAAGGACACGTCTTTCGTACGTCAGTCTTTAAACAATTTTCTGCAAAAAATTTAGACATTGTTTCTATCTTACTGGATAAGTCACAGCAGTAAAACAACAAAAAGCTTTGTGTTTGTGACAGGGTGACTCTGGTGGAGGATTTGTGTTTTTGTTCAAGAACAGGCTGTTTGGCATTTGTGTCTTCACTGGAGATCCACTGTATGCACTCACTGCACCAAGTGCTTTCCTGGATGTCTGTGCCTACAAGAAGTGGATAGATGACACAATTAACCAAAACCCCTAGGTTGCTAGGTGTCTGTATTGTGGCTAAATGTTCCCAGCATCATAAAATCATAAAGTTCAAGTTAATCTTTAAATTTCACTTTTCAGTCGATTCATTTTCTGGTTTACAGCTGAATTATTTGGGGATTTAAGTTAATGTGTACAAGTTAATCTGTAATAATATCTTATTTCTCAATAAGTAAAGATACTGATTGTAACAATTAGTAAATAAATAAATGGCTGTTATCTGATCAGATTGTCTCTCTTGTGCTTATTTCTGGTTGTTAGTGAAGAAAATAGCACATATTGAACTTTAAAGGCTGTTAAACAAACTTAGAATCCAGAAAAACTACTTCCAGAACAGGAACATTAAAAATTTTTAATAAAGTCCTGAGGATACTTACTTACTTATATTTATCTAGCAATCCATAACAGGGATTAGAACAAACTTAGAATCCTGAAAAAAAGTACTTTAGCAACTACTCTTTATTCCACCAGCCCAGAAAAGGAATTAGACCAGAGGATACTTATTCTTTTACTTTTCTTTTGCTCTTTCCTTTGGTTTGTTATTAGGCCAGAGCAGCAAAAGTGCCATGAAGGCCTATTGCAATCATAGTGTTAATTATTAAACACTATGATTACATAGTGTTTAATAATAAACATCTAAAATAAGTTGTTTTTTTGGGGTTGAAAAAAAAGTTAAAAGTTGTAAAATAAACTTTTTTTGCAAAATGTAGCAAAAAATAAACATTGCTATACAGAAAAGTTATATTTTGCTGTATGACTGGCGATATTTTACAGTACTGCATAATTCATCAGAGGCAGGAATTTTTATAAAACCTGAAATATTTCAAAAGGTACAACAGTAAAATTTTGCAAAGATATAGCATAATTCAACAGAAGCACATTTTGTATAAAACCTGAAATATTTCAAAAAGTTCAGTAGTAAAATATTTGAAAAAGTACAATAGTAAAATATAGCAAAATATATAGCATACATTATTTCTGTACAGGTAATTATGCATAAACAGAACCATTGTGTTTGTCAACAACCAGGACAAGTTCAAAACACGTCAATTACTAGAGTTTATACCAATAACTGACAACAGTTAAAGAATCCCACCATAGGATTATATTGTAACCCTGAAAACATTCTAAAATCTGCATAAAACTTAAATCGCTATCGTGGAAAAACCAAAAGAAATATCAAAAGACATTTGAAGATAGTTTAAAGTCTTGTGACTTGTTGAAAAGTTGAATGGAGTTTATATGTTGAAGTAGGCAGAAGTAATGAGCTGTGTAAAAGCAGAATATTTTTGCAGGATTTTGTGGAATTTTGTAGAATTTCAATGTATTTTAATAGGGCAGAGATTTGCATAATAGCGCCAATATTTCAAAAAGTACAATAGTAAAATTTAGCAAAAGATATAGCAGAAATCTCCAGCAGAACGTTTTGATACATGAATTAGCACAATTGGTTAAAGTTAGCAGTAGTTAAACGCAGTAAAACGTATGAACATAATAATAAAGAAAAACATAAATTTAATTAGTGAGAATGCAGTAATGCATGTTGTTTTAGCTAAGAGAACAGTCAGTATTAGATCTTTGTAGCTCAGGGTGATGAAAATTAAGAGAAATCGCCATTAAAAACGTTTCTCAAACCGGAAGCTGCAATCGGAAGCTAATTTCCTCAAAATGATGAAAAACACATTTGACAGTCGACATCTGTGTCGAACGTCAAACACACGTTCTGTGAGAACGTCCACATGGAGCACAATAGTCCCGAGCTACAGAGTTGTTTTCATATAAAGTCGCTAATTTCTCAGCTTGTAGGTCGCCATTTTTGTTGTGACTGTGGCCAGTAGCACGTTGACTGGAGCTAATGGAGTCTAAAGCAGAAGTTGAAGTCTGAAGACTCCGCCCCTCCTCATTTGCATAATGAGGCAGAAAAGCATACAAAAATGTAAAAAGAAATAAACAGCATTAAAGAAATAAATATAGTAAAAAAAAAATAAAAAAAAACAGCAAAGAAAGAGTAAACAATAAATATTCAAATATAAAATACATAAAAATAAGCACTTAATAAAACTGAAATTAACTGATATGGTAATTATTACAAAACGGGTTAAATAAAGCCAATTAAAATGATATAAAAATTTGTCTCAGTGTGTAATTTAACTACTGCCAACGTTTATTTATCTACTGTAGTTTTTTGTGGATTTAGCCTTATCCTTATTCATTTATATACCGGCTAGACTACAAAGACTAACAAGTAACGTGTCTCGCTGTCATGTCAGGCATCTAATTTTTAAAATAGAAAAACAGGGAACATAAACAGCGGATTGAGTTTCACTGACTCCCTGCTGTCTACACAACTCTATACGCTACTCGGCGTCGTAGCTGTTCATTCACCTTTTCGCTTTTAACGAGGATCAGAAGTCTTACCCGATTCGATGGCTGAACAACAGAGAGTGTTGAAGCAGAGCAGGAGCAGCAGATCGCGATTCGGAGGCTTCAGCTCCATCTTTCCACAGGTGGAAAAGAGGAGAACGAGGAGGAGGAGAGAGGCACTGCGAGGCAGCAGGAGGATCCCCGTCTCAGCTGAGTTTTTTTTTTTTTTTTTTTTTTTGTGGGACTATAACTCAACTCTGTCGCAGAAGTTTCCACTGTTCATCATTTATCCAAGGCGTTTTCAGTTGATCCGTTCAGGTTATATTGCACAAACCTGCCATTTTATCCAGCTGCTGAAGACTATCAAAACTATTGGGGAGTGACAGGAAAGGATACATAGCGCCCCCTGTTGGCCACTCTCCCTACTAGTGTTGTCCACACTTTGTTGTGTGGACAACAAAGTCGTTGCTTCCTACTAGTAAAATGTCTTTTTTTTTTTTTTTAATCATCTGCTACTTTTCAATGTTCTATGCCTCGATTATTGAAATAATTATCAACTAATTTAGTAACTGATTAATGTTAAGTGGAGCATGGAGACTTAAAAGGTGATTTGCTGAAAGAACAGAGCAGTAATTAAGCAAAAACTGTAAAACAAAACATAAAAAAGCCCTTCTTATTCAGAACTCAAGTGGCATAGATTCACCTTCAACTGGTTCATATTCTGTTAAAAATGACCTTTTTGCTATTTATTGATTAGTTGATTTAAAAAAAAATCACTGTATTGATACTATTTTAGAAAGATTAGGAATTCTATGTTTGGATTCTATACCCATAATTTCTTTTTTGAGGCTTTCATGTTGGTGCTCTTAATTATAATGTAGAGAGACATTATAAAAAGCTACGTTTAAAAAAAAAAAATTAATCATATTGCTGCAGTGCTAAAGGACTACACAACACTCTTATAAAGTGTGGCTACATGTTGTTTGATCCCATGTCTGAGCTCACCTGTGGATAGGACTGCTTCTGGGATAAACCTGCTGTGATAACAGCTTCTACATCTGTAATCCTGCTGAGAGGCGGGATTCCTGCTGAGGCAGAGAAATACACACTCAGGCTGGAAGGGATGGTTTATTCTTACAAAAGAAAAAAAATAGGACACAAAACTTTGGACACAAAACATAAAATTACAGACATGTAATGAAAAAATATGAAGAGAAAAGCAAGTCTTCAGTGTATTGACATACCAACATGTTTATAGTCATTGTTGTTCCTGGGGTGTGATGGACTGGTGACCTGTTCCACCCCGTCACCCTGCAAGGACAGGCGGGTTTAGATGAATGGATGGATGAATTTTGAAGAAGATGGAGGAAAAAAAATATCATCCTACCTTACTTAAATCTTTCCAGAACTTTCTGTAATTAGGATTTATCTTTAAAATGATCCTTCTTCTTAAAGTTTTTTTTTCCAAAACAATTTATTTAATAACATTTCCTTACAGAACAGCGGGTCTACAGTCATCAGTCTAAAACTTAAATGACTGTTGAAAAGATGGACAATAAAATGAAAAGCAATGAAAATCTAAAGTTCCTTTAAAGAAGGCAACTGAACCAAATCAAAGAGAGCCAGGTGCCTAATATTTCTATGATATTCAACTTCAAAAATCACACTTCTGGGGTGTGCTGTGCTGTGATGGCGCAGGGGTTAAGCACAACCCACATATGGAGGCTGTAGTCCTCGACGCAGCTGTTGCAGGTTCGATTCCCGGCCTTGGTGACCTTTACTGAATGTCTTCCCCCTTCTCTCATTACCCACCTTCCTGTCAATTAACTATCAAATAAAGACCACTAGAGCCAAAAAAATAAAAATAAAAATCACTTCTGCAATGTGAATACACCAAAGTCATATACCAATGCCTGTTCTTAAAACCTATTGTATACATTTCATAATTGAAATATGTGAAAAGTTTTGAGATTTTTTTCCCCTCTACCTGCCTTGCAGGATCATGGGGAGGTTGATGCCTGTCTCCAGGGGTCAAAGGTTGAGAGTTGGACACCTTGGACAGCTCAGGAGTTCAGACCTTAACATTTTCTTTAAGAGTTTTGAATCTGCTAAAACAGCTGACATGTTGATGCAGGGGTTTGAAAATCATTTATAAAAAATGTTTTCAGCTGTAAAAAAAATAAAAAAATCTTTGGCAGCGGTTTCTAAAAGGCATTCTGGGTAAATAAGTCAAATAAGAGCTTGCACAATTTGAGGACAATTTGAGGAAATGCTAATACAGAAATTTTAATCATGAGCCTACTTAAAAAGAAAAAACCTGAATAGCTGTGGACACAACAAATTGGTCAGTCAATTTGTTCATTTGCCATTCATTAACCAAAGGTTAGCTTATGTTTAAGCTAACTTAAACATTACATCAGTTAACAAAATATGTTCTGTGGATGTCAAACGCAAACTTACATTTCACTCAGTAATTAATGTTTAATATTAAATCAATCTTTTCAAGCAGTATGTAGCAAAACAAACTGGCTGTTTTTCTCAGATCAACACAGCAAACAGGAAGGGGTTAAACAATCATAATGTTTCCAATCAGCTTCAAGTTAAAGATTAAATGCCCAAATAAAACACTAACCTCAAACAAAACATCACATACTGGTAATCAAAGCTATGGCAGTTCTACTATACATTGAATCAGAATGTACAATCAGTGACAAACTGGCAACATTATAGGGTGTGAAAACATGAGGCCATATGTTGAACACAGGTTTGTGGTATAGATGTCAATCAGGCATTTTTAATCAGAAAACCAGATGAGCGCTACACCTTTTCAAAATACTTGGTAAATAAATATAATTTTATACAATTAAAAAGTACAGCCATAATATTGAGCTGTGTAGGTTTAATAAAAGCACTTGTGTAATGTCCCAGCTTCTCTTTAAAAACACGCTTTATTCTAACTGGATGTGACCTTTTAGTTTTCCTTCCACAACAGCAGCAATGCCCGAGTCCAGTCCCCAAAGCTAACATGTTAACATGTTAGCACTTTAAACCAGCAAGAGCAACTCAAAGGTAAATGTGAGTTAGCTGGTCTTCTGTGGTCATGATTAAACAGAGACTGTTGTAACCATGGTGACATAGGATCGTGGCTGAAAAATGGGAAATATTAGCTAAAGACAATAAAATCTCTGCTTGGTCTATTATCTAAACAGCTTGCAGTAGCATGGCTTTCTAATTAAGCTCAATGTTAAGTATGTATTAAGAAGGTTGTGATAGAAGTATCTGTGTTATTCTTTTAACACAGATTTCAGTTTTTCCCTTGATAAGCTGCTGACTACACAGTACTTTTTGGTACAAAACGTAATAATTGCAATGGGTTTCTACGCAGCAAAGCGCTGTTCCTTTAAGAGCCAGAAGGGTGTAAGAGGCTGTGACTGAAGACCTGAAATGGATGAGGACTGAACTCCCATGAAAGCATTTAGTCAGTATTACTGAAATGACATTTACAAAACATTTCATTTCACATAAAAAAAAAAAAATTGCATTTCTATGACAACTTAAGTTTTATGGAATAATAGAAAATTGATACTTTGGGGTTCTGGACAGAGCAACATTACAAAGTACATGCCTGCCTAATGGTATGAACATAAACTGCCGTTATGATCCAACTGTATTATTTCATAGTCATTTCCTGCACTTAAAAAAAATACTTAAAACTTCGTTATTTCACATGAACACTAAAATAAACAGACTGAAGTTGGTAAAACGAGATGCATGTTGACGTAAAAAGCAGCTTTAAGAATCACATTTATATTCCAGAGTTGAATTGTGGCAGGATTTGCTTTCAAAGATTGATGAAGATAAGAAAATGTTATGACACGGTGCTGTAACACTGCCGGCCAGTAAGAAAGGCCAGATATTTTCATTTTTTATGGCTCTTCATCATTCACAAACTTCCGGCTCTATAAATGTCCACCAGAGAGTAACGGGACCAAACTTCACTGGAACATCGGCTGATGCACAACAATTGCAAATGTTTCCTGTGTCGAGCTGATATATTGGTCTACTTCTGACGTAGAACTCAATAGGAGCACAAGACATTTTTGGAAATGAGTAACTTAGCTTATACCTGAACCTGAGTTTCAGTTGGTCACGTTTAGTGTAAAGACAACGCTGCGTTGTGTTCACTGCTGCAGCGTAATGGAACACCAGGTGATTGTGCAAGAGGTACGGGAGTGAGGGAAGCAGATGGACGTGAACACAGACATGTTGTGGCTCTCCGAAATGAAGGTTGCAGTGGTGGGTTGTTGGTGGCTCTTGGCAGTGACTAATCCAGAGTTTCATCATGTAGTCGGTGCTTTAAAAAAAATTGCTAGTCTGTGTGCCGCCACTCCCCGTTGTGCCCAGAGTACCGGGAGTCCTACGAGTCGTCCGGGTGTTCTAATGGATGCTGCTGATGATGTGGTTGTGCAGCAGCTCCCGTTCGTGGTTGTACAGGTTTGGGTTTGGCTCGTCGTCCTGAAGCAGAGCATTTTTTCTGATCTCGTCCAGAGAGTAGTCCTGCAGCAGGCTGCCGTTTTCAAAAACAGTCACTAGGAGGTCCTGAAGAGCACAGTGCACATGTTATCCACACTCACAAGAGCACTACGTTTCCAGTCTAACAGGAAAAGAAGTGACCGCACGCACGCACGCACGCACGCACGCCACTTCAGAACTCTTAAAGATTCTGGATTCTAGAGAATGGATCTAGCCATGTGGTGTTAACATAAATCACATGAAGCCACCTGACAATCACTCCAGTGGGATTGTCAGCAAATGACCAATCAGCGGTCATGCCCCTTACCTGGAGGAACTGAACCTCTGACAGCATTGTTGGATTTTATCATTACAATGATAAAATCATTGTAACTGCAACGCAGCCAGAGAGGTTTGAAGTACAGTAATGTGAAAAAAATGGATAAATGTTGTCAACCTAGAGCTTTTAGAGGGTGCAATAAAGTTTATTCCATTTCCAAAACCTAAATGAAGTCTCAAAAAAATTTTTTGCAATTAAGATGCCTGACTTCCCTTTAACAGGAAGAATCCTGCAGCAGATCCAGGGGGTTTGTGAAGACAGAACCAACACAAAAAAATTGCCAAAAATTAAACAACATAAAAGTCCAGCCGGTCCAGGAGTGGTTTCAATTTTAAAGAAAAAGCAAAGAGTTGATTATAGATGTGTCTCAATCTATGAGAGAAACGTAGCTAAACAGATTAGCGCTGAGCCAGCAGGAATGTCTAAGCAATTAAAATCTGGCAAACATAAGAGTTAGTTGCATATATAGCAGCTTAAATTGCAGGGCCTAGGAAAGAGAGACACACATCATCTGGGAGCAAAAGCTCAGTGGTCTGAGTAAGATCAGATCACTGATTTTTAAGAGTTCAGGTGAGGTTTTTATTTCACCATGTAAAGAAGCAGCATTGCTCTATAAAAAGAATATCTGGAGATCATTCCATTAGGAATGATTTAATAAAGCTTAATTAACTTTATTAAATCAGGGTTGCATCTGACATCAAAGTCGGTTGCCGTGGGTGATCTGAAAGTGTCACATCATGCATTTGTGATTAGCTTATCAACAAAACCTTTCAGATTGTGAAATCAAATTACATGCAGGAATTCCTGCAAATCCAAGTGCTTGATGCAATCAACTGGGCTTCCTTAGAAAAACAACTTTTTGACCTGAATTACTGTAACTAACATTGCATTAACTTGTACAGTAAAGTTCAATGTTATTTTTAACACTGGGTTTAAAGTTACCTTTTAATATTACCAGCATTTTTTCTTCTGATTGGCGGTAACAATAATATTGTGGAGTGGCCCAGAATCTGTGGATGGAGCTAAATTGATGGGACATGGCAAGCAGGTACGAATCTCATCACCAAACCATCAAAGCACCAGGGAAAAGATACAAAACAATCTTAACAATAAAAAAAATAATAATGGCTGAATGCCAATGAAGATGTTTCCCACTCACTAAGAAAGGGTTAAATTATAATTTTTTTACACATGCCATTAATTTGAAGTTGTTCAATATTTAAGGGTATGAATTGGACCCGTTTGTATTTTAACATGTCTTGAGATTACTTTTTCAACAAGTCAACAACTATTCTATCTTATTTGGCCAAGCTATGAATGAGGTAAACAAAATATTTTAGCAAAACAATCATTTAAATTGTTAGCAATTTAAAAAACAAACAATAGAAAAAAAACAGGAAGTTAGATTGTAATTGCTATTTTATGTTTAGTCAAGTGACTTAATACATGATTAGAAAAACAAAAGTTGTGAAAGACCTCCTCGGGTTTGCCTGCTCCTCTCTCTATCGTCTCGAGGAAGCCGTCCGAGTTTCTCCTCAGCGATAATCGGCCCCGCTTCGACCCCTTGGACGGGTCGGTCACTGGCTGCTTGCACACATCCATCTGCAACACACACACAAGATCATAGAGCAGGATGTCAGCCTGCAGTGGGGCAGAGGGAAACTGAGACTTGTTTACTGCGCCACATTATTACATTATTTAAAAAAAATAAAGAGTTACCTCTGCATTTTGTAATAATCAGAGCAAAATGTAACAGCGCAATTACATATGCGGAAGAAAGCATTGAAGAATACGTTTAAGGATTTTATTACATTCTGTGTCGATTGCTATAAAATGTGGCATTGCTGATGTTTTACTACATTCTGAAGCTTAGTTTTACTACCTTATTACATGTTGCGGCGTTATGACATAATGCGGCGCTACACACCATCATACGCCGGCTACAACAGACCCATGCTCATCTGGACAAAGCAGGCACCACTGTGCTGCCTGCTTTGTCCAGCCTGACTTAAATGAGTCAGGTTGCATTTAACACAATTCACCCTGACTGCTGTCAGAGGCTCCAGAGCAGTGGACAACCTGACAAACAGACCTGAAAAGTCGTGTTTCTGACCACGTGGGTCAGTAGCACCGAACCGGGCTGTACTCTTAGCTTTCCTTTTCACTCAGTGCCCTTCAGACCTCCAGCATAAGTCAGAGTCCGGTCGCGTCTGCAGAAATACTCAGATGACTCTGCAGCTGTCGGGTTCATCAGAGCTGGACAAGAAGGAAAAGGTCAACCGCGGTTTCCATCATGGGAAAGGAAGTGGAGGGGGAGCAGAAATACTTGGTTGTTGGACTAGAAAGCAGTCAGGGCTAGAGGGGCAGCACTGAAGCTACATATGAGACTTGAGCTTCATGGAAGCTCAAGTCCTTGAGTGATCCCAGTAAGATACTGCATATCTTCTGTAAGTCTGTTGGAGAGAGAGCAATCTCTTCTGTCACCTGCTACTGGAGAAGCAGTATGAGAGCCAGCAACACAGAAAAGCTAAACAAGCTGATATAAAAGCCTGGCTCTGTTCTGAAGACTGCTCCGGACCCGCTTCAGGTAATCATGCTGATGACAAAAAATTGCTTCATAAAATGAACATCATAATTCACAATCCTGAGAGTTCATGACTTTTTCAGATCCACTGTAATAAAAACCGGTAAAGTCAGTCTTTCAAAAAAGCAAAATGGTTAAAAAAAGCAGCGATGAGGACATGAATGGAGTGAAGCTCTTGCATTGGGATTGAGAGCAATACACCCAGCAGCCTAAGTATGTTTTCACACCAGATAGTTCGGTAGACTCGGTTCGATTGGATCAAGATCGCAACATTTGTTACATTTTGAGCTGCTGCGGTTCTCTGTGTCTAATGATCCAGATCCATTAAAAAAATGTATTCCCTCCCTTTGCCTGTGGGGGCAAACTACTCAAGGAAACAACACTAAAACCTCCGAAGAAGACACAGAGCACACCTTCCTTCTTCACAAAATATCAACAAAAATGGAGAGGCGTCAGATTTTAGTGGTTGGAGAATTTCTCTTCTGTCTTTAATAAAAGACCAAGAGCCACTTCTTCCACTAGTGCTAGATTCACACGTTTGTTTTAGTTGTATTTACCCAGAATGCCCTGCACTGTAATCCACTTCCTGCTTTTGAAGCGGTCTCCAGTTCAAATGCACATTGGCGTTCACATGAGCATTCAAACCGCACCAGAATTCACTTGACCTAGGTCAACCGAACCCGGATCTGAAAAATCTGGGTTCAATCAATCAATCAATCTTTATTCCAGACCAAAAAGGTCCATAAAAAAGGTAAAAACAAAATAAGAGAAAAATAATAAAACCCGGGTTCAGTTGACCCGGGTTTGTAGGAGGACCAGAGTTCACTTTTTTTGATTCGGGTCAAAGTTTGGTTACACATTCACATCTCTCCAAACAAACCGGACTTTCTAGGCAAATGGACTAAAGAATAATTAAGGAATACTAAACATGGCTGAACCCAAAGAATCTCTAACTAGACCTCCTGCACTTTTTACATTTTGATTCTATTTAACAATCTGATGATACCTGTACACACTTGAGATACAAAAACTCTGAAAAAGAACTGCTTCAATGGGATACAATACAATTGATCTAAAAGATTATTTTGCAGTTGCAGCTATTTTAATGGCTGTGTTTAAAACTCTTTCCTAGCATGATGTTTTACATGGCAATGGTATTGCAGGTGGCAGGAGAGAATCAAAACATTGGTAACACTTTATTTGAAGTGGGGTGAATAAGACTGTCATGACACTTTCATAAACATGACATAACACCTGTCATGAACATGAATAAGCCTTCATGAATATTTATGACTGTGTCATAAGGCATCATTCGGTAAATTATGACACTTTTAATACAAAGTTGACATTATCCAAAATGTCTTTGTTATGACAACTTGACATTAACCAAGAAATCATTACGGTTTAAACTTTACCTTTAATAACATAAAGTTACCTAATTTTTAAAGTGCAATCAGTAATACTTTTATAACAAATTTATATCAGTAATGGTTTCTTGGTTAATGTCAAGTTGTCATAAAGACATTTTGAATAATGTCAACTTTGTATTAAAAGTGTCATAATTTACCAAATGACGCTTTATGACAAACAGTCATAAATATTCATGAAGGCTTATTCATGTTCATGACAGGTGTTTATGACAGTGTCATGTCAGTCTTATTCATCCCCCTTCAAATAAAGTGTTACCAAAAATTGTAATGCGTGCTCTGAAATCTAGAATGGTTGAGTGTCTGGCCTAAGCTGTAGCACTTACCCCTTTGCCATTGGTCTCTACATAGCTGCACTTGAAGGCACAGCTAAGTGTATCTCTGTTCAGCTTCTGAAGCAAGGAGCTGCCACAGCCAAAAAGCACATTCTCAGCACTCCACCCTTCATCACTCAGCTTAGCAAGAATCTATAGAAATCAGAGGCAGAATAAAAAATAAGGTCAAAACCAAAATTACAGACAAAAATTTTGTCTGAAGCTAAAGGCACATTTCTGATGCTAAGCTCGTCATTGTTCACAATTACTTCCGTTTGCTGATTGGCCCCATTGAAATTCAACCAGAGAAATTGAGCTCAATGGGAGAAATCCCAAACGGAGATGTGAAGGGAGATGGGAATTGAATGGAATTTCACAGGAAGGTGATGACCAGGCTATGGATGATGGGGTACAAAGAAGGACTAGGGTCACTGGAGAAAACCTCAGAATTATTTTTATAATTCTGAGGTTAAAGTTTATTCAAGTCAGTTTGTTTACATAGTGCCAATTCACATCAAATATCATCTCGGTGCACACGGATGCGCCCAAAAGACCCCTTAACCTCACCTTGAAGTAGTTTGTGTTTTGAAGCTTGTGTTTTATAACAATAAAAAAAGTATTTACAGGCTTTGCCAACAGTGGAAATGTTGTCTTACTTTTAACAAACGTATTTCTTGAACAGGACAATCGGAGTACTTTTCAGAACAAGCAGCTTCCAACTGCGCCTTCCATTTCAGTTTTAGCGATTCCTCACATCTTTGTTGTCAATTTGAGAGTAGGATACCTTGAAACGGCACAGTTCTTCAGTTATGCAGGTATTAAGTAACCTTTCCAATCTTCAGATTTTTCTTACCTGATCTACTGAGCTGAGGTCAATGCCATCCCCTTGGATGATCCGCAGGTAAGATGGAAGAACCTTATATCCCATCGAGTTCAGACTGTAGCCAAAACACTCTCCTAAAATCTTGATGACCTAAAGGTAAAATCCTTGTTAGGGCACTTTTAGAGGAAATGTGTCATATGGAAAGTCAACTAGAGCAGATTTAAATAAGCCATCATCTAGTGATGGACATGCTTTGGTAATGTAGTTACAGTCTGAATCTACTGTAACATGACTTTCAGACACTAACCTTTAGATTCTGTCATTTTTTATAGAAAACTACTGTGCAACAATTTCTCCAAAAAATATTTCTGCAGTCCCATATCAAGTAATCAGCAACTGATCCAGTTAAAGGTCAACATCTAAAGTTAACAGATATTCATATAACACAAATAGTTCTCCTGGAACCACTCAGATTAATTTGGAGAAATTCTTTGCAAAGGCTTCAGACAGATATTGTGTCTTTTGAAAAATTTTATATAAATATCTAATTTCAGATTTCTTGGTGGCATTTTGATTGATAACGAAAATAAATACAAGTCATATGCTGAACTGAGAACGCCATATTAGTCAAGATGCAGTTCGGCGCTTTCCCTAAACACCATCTGGCTTAAGCAGCTGGAGATTGAACTCTGTACTGTGCTGAGCTACTGCAGTCCCAAACGTATTAGGATCAGGAATGATGGTGCAATCAACACTGCTGCATATTGGTTAATACTCAAGCAGTGTGGCAATCTTACAGTTTTACTGTAGCTGAAGGTTTTTGCATGCATCAACAAATTATGTGAAGCCAAATATGTGCTGACAAGTACCAAGAAGGCTCAGCAGGGCCATCTTGAAGTCCAGACCCAATGAAAACAGATGGTGTCTAATTAAGTCAAAGAATAACAGAGGAATGTTGGACGCCCACTTGAGCCCCAAAAATACAATCAAGTCAAAAACGTTGTTTTTTTATTATTTAAAATTAAAATGAAGTCAGACACTTGATCTCTCTCTTTTTTTTTTATTTTTTACCTCAATTAGAGTCTCTGCTGGGTCTCCAGAATCGGGCCTGATCACCAGACAGGAGTCCTCACTGCGCTCCATCACCCGTTCCTTTAGCTTATCTCCCCAGATGTGTTTGCAGGCATTGAAGATGTCGTAGCTGTCACTGACCACCGACACTGGTCCCGACAGAAACTGGTCCAGGATCCTCTCAAATGCCTCCTTCTCCTTGTTCTTCCCCCAGGATATGATCGTACTACACAGGACGCAAAAAGGAAGGAAGTGATGAACTACGTCATAGGGGGGCAGAAACAGAAGTGACGTTTACGCCTGAAAGGGAAACTGTGTTAAAGCTTTAACACACTGATTGGAAACCAGTATTGAGGACCTTCTCTCTTCTTGATGCACGTCATTTCTGAACTGCTTATTCCACTTGTTTAGATCACCTGTGTTCAGCCGCTGGAATGGAGAAGCCAGCCATTGGACAGCCGTAATACCGCTGAGCCATCAATACTCCGGCTATCGTGTCTGTACCGCAGAAATTAACCAGGTGAGCGGCTCCACCCAATGCTGCAGACTACAAATTAAAAATACAATTAAAAATATGAAACAGAAAAAAATTATCTACATGTTTATTTAGAAAGTTTATCTGCAAACAAACTTCAGCCATCGCCATAGACACTTCAGTAAGATTACTATGAACGACAGGTGGCTTTATCCATGTTTTAATACTGTTACATACACACACACACACACACATTCAAAAGGTTTAATTTTGCCACTTATAGCTAGGTGTGAAAATAATAGTGTTCAAATGAAAAAGTGGGAAAAGTTTAAAATCATTAACATTTCGTTTCCACATGGAAACAAAACATTATGCACGTTTCCCCGTCTCAGATCAGATTATTGCCTGGAACTCCAAAAATATTCCCAAAGGTTTTAATGCAAAAACAATGACAAAGAAGCAAAGTTTGTCATGTTCACAAAAAGTTAATTTTACTCTATAATCCTGGCAAAATGATCACAAATAGTGACTTCTTTTCAGTTTTACATACAAATTTTGTCCAGGTTTAGAAACATTTTCTATTAATGATGTTTGTCAAACTCTATTTTAACTTAAGTAATAATAACAACAAGAATAATTTTGATATCCTTTATTATTATTACTCCTGTGTCATACTTTCTAAATAAAGATTTCTTGAAGAATAAAACAGAAAAAAATAATATAGCACCAACATATGAGACACACATAGTGAAGAGAGGCAGTGAGAGCCTCCTGACCTCCTGGGATGAGACTCCTCTGTAGCCGAAGTCATGCAGCTTCAGCTCCAGGCCCTCCAGACTCCCTGAAGTAGCTTTCAGGTGTTTGGCCAGAATCTTCTTAAACTCTCTGGATATGGTAGCTACTGTGATGGGATACCACATCTGCACCAGCATGGTCTATGGCCAAAAAGAAGCAGATAAAAAAACAAAAGCAACAAGGATGAAGGAGAGCCTCAAAAGCTTTTAAATGAGCAATCAGCCTTTAATTCTGAATGCAAAAGGCTCTGCAAGAGAAACACTTAGACATGACGATAAGTTGAAGCGGTGATGTTCAAGACATCAAGTCCAAATGCACGTCGAACACTGTAATGAATAAATTAGGGCGGACATTTAAAACGATTCCTAAAGGTAAGATCTGCTAGTTGTTCTCAGAGTTCAACCTGATTACCTCTTCTTGATTTGAAGTACTGCTGTAGCCTGGTCATGGCCTTCCTGACGGATTCCGCTAAAATAAGATCTCGCTTCCAGCACAGTCTGGGCTTTCTCCCCTTCACCCCGATTCCTTCCGGTAGATTTTCTACCAGGCCAATCGGCAAACAGAAGAAGATGTAATCTATGATGTTGATTTTCTGCTGCTTTATAATTGTAGCCTGTCTGTAGCGGAGGAAGTGAAGGAAGCCGTTCAGTCAATGTTGGTCCCACTACTACATATTGAATTAACATGAACGGCGGCCTCGTGTGGCTCAGCTCTTCTCTGTTCGCAGTGGAGGATGGTTGATTACAGTGCAGGCAATTTCCCGTAAGAATCATAGCAGAGAACTGGTGCATTAAGTACGTCACAGGCAAACGCTAGCAACTGAGTAATGACCTCAACACGGTCCATGTCTCCAGGAAGAAAACATTTCTTGATAGCAGAGAGCCCAGACCCTCTGTATGAAGCAAAGTGTTGTACGAGGGGCTGGCTTTTACTGGCCACAGTTCCACCATTAGCTGACATGACGTAAAGATCACATTACAATAAAATCAATTCCCAGTTCTGGGCATTACGGCGAGATTGCATCAATAGGTTTTTCAAAATTGTGAATTTGACTATTCTAAATAACAAAAAACATTTTTTAGAACAAAAACTCTGCGTTTTTGTGTGGAAGCCTGAAATTATTTCCTTGTTATTCTTAATCCTACAATCTGAATTATTATAAAATCAGATGCCAAATATTCCAGTACAAGTCACAACTGAGTAAAAGCACAATTCAAATTCAAATGTTGGAACTCCTATTAAGTCAAGATTCGTCAGAGTTACTGTAGATGCTGATGGCAGGAAGGATCTCCTGTAGCAGTCTGTATAACTGTGAATGTGAGGAAGCCTCCGACTGAAGACTCTGTTTTTCTATGACAGTCATGAAGAGCATAAGGGCTGTCCAGAATGTTCATGATTTTATGGAAAATCCTTCTTTACATCATCATCTCCAACAGAACCAGCGTTCCTTATCTAGAATCATTCACCTCAGAGACTTTTATACCAAATAGCGCCTCTCAGAGTCAGAATCAAGGTACTGCTTTTTGCTTGTCTTTCCGGGGGTCTCTCTGGACACACAGGGGTATTTAAAGTTTCAATCTGTGAGAGAAGGTTTTGCTACTCTGTATTGTTAATTTGACATATTTCAACAAAAACACTTCAAATTACTTTTTTCAAATTTACCTCAATGTAGTTGGTGAGCCAGTAGAAATCCTGATCTGTATTTTCCACAGTAAATAAAACGTTGCCTCTTGGTATGATCTTCCCCTCTGGAACCGCTTTGATGCGAATAGGAAGGCGACCATTGTGTTTCTGACACAGGAAAAAAAAAAATTATTTTTACATTTTTCACATTGTTAAGTGATTGAAATACAGGTGTAGGTGAACCCGTCTCTGAATACCTCTAGGACTTTTCTCCAGCCCTCTTCATCAAACACAGCCTGTTTGAAATGCATCTGGTAGAATAGCTTGGCCTCCTGAATCTTGTCCTCGGTCACAACCGGGCCTGTAAACAACACCAAGTGTTAGGAAAGCTACCAAACCCCTATGAGCAGATCAAAATCATTTCTACACTATTAACAGTTTCTATGGGCAATTAAAAAAACAATTTCTCATGGGAGAACAGCTTGGAGTAATTGTTTGCTGTTTTAGTCTCATTTCTGTTCTCATGTCTTTACCAAGATTTTCTGGTGAAAGGAGGAGACATACTGTCAGGCAGAGGAAAGATGTGAGTGTTCATATTTGATTGTTTTCCCTCAGAGAATTCATGAGTTGAGGCAAAATAACAAATTTTGCTGGATAATACATTGTCCCAGACATTATCGTGATAAACAATAATGTTTTGAGACCATTTTCAAGTAATCTGATGGCACAGGAATGCAAGAACGCATTTTCAAAGATAGACCAGTGAACATTTAACACTCAAACTGGAAGACATTTTAAATATCCAAAATAAATAAATTTAAAAAACAACAAATAAAATGAATTATGAAGACTCTGGAAGCAAAACTGTCCTTCAAAAACAGGAGCTAGTAGAGACCACAGCACCAGACAGAAGACCAGTTTTGGTATAAAGAGAAAGAAAATAGAAAAACGATAAATCATGTTAATGAGAAATATTAAGCTGGTTTTAATTTAACATGCGATTAATTGATTTATTGTTTATTGCGACAGATCTATTAGCAAGCTTACTTTCTGGCCCTGATCTGTTTTTCGAATATTTTTTTTCTAACAATTAAAAAAACTATAACACTCATGGATTATTAAAAGTGCATGTTAAGAAATGAAGCACAGTAGCTGTGTGTGGGTGGGTGAGGGTAGGTGGTGTGTGTGTGTGTGTGTGTGTATGAAGGGGTGGGGGTGGTAATACTCCTTTTGGATTAGTCTCTAAGGCTTTAAGACATGCCGCAAATGTTTGGAACGTTCTCCGATTTTGAAGGGATTTAATTTTGTTCTCAGGGTTGACAACAAACGACTGCAGAGCCCAATCTTTTCACCACAAAGGCAAAAAGGTATTGACCAAATTATTTTAAAATTTGGACTTGGCATAAACTTCTAATCAGTTATAAAGTGCAACCTTTGATTATAGTTTTAAAACTGGAAATCATGACATTTTTTTTCTTGCACAGAAAGGCTTTCTCCTACACCCAGAGATTGAACAAGATGCTGCTCAACACTGTTACAGCAGTCTGGATCAACAGATGTGATTTATAGTTTTGTTTAGTTCAGGGAAATAATGCCATCAGGGAAAGCATACCTTAAGGAATCACTGCCAGTGTTTGGAGAGGGGCTTTGTTGAGTAAGGAGGTAAAACGTTTCTGATTTGAAGAAGGTTCTCCTCAGCCTCGTTTCAATGAACCCAATTTAAACGCATTGATGGACCAAATTTTGTGCTAACTTTAACTATAATAGAGTTTAATCTCAAACTTCTGCTTCAAGACCAGAAGACTTAGAAGATTTATTCCTTCAAATTGAGGGTTTTAAAACTTGTCAGAATATTTTACAATGTTTATGTTCCATGGCGATGTTAAGGTCGATGGACATTTTGAAGGTTGTCGTTTCTAAGGAATTTGGATACAAACAACCCCCTGGGGAAGGATGTAGGTGGA
The DNA here is from genome assembly GCF_904066995.2 of Poecilia reticulata. Lineage (NCBI taxonomy): Eukaryota > Metazoa > Chordata > Actinopteri > Cyprinodontiformes > Poeciliidae > Poecilia > Poecilia reticulata. The sequence goes on from NC_088834.1 coordinate 32,513,664, forward strand.
AAGCCACAGAGTTCAGACTGTTTCTGGCTTACACACCACTGGGACAAAGACCCAACCCCGTCCAAAACTATTAAAAAGAAAAAAAAGGGGTCAGGGTGGGAGTTGTTTGTTCTTTATTGGTGCTTTTTTGTGTGTCCATGTTCATGACATCTTAATCAGTTCTGGCATTTCAATTCAAATGTCTCTTTAAATAACCTTTTTTTAGTTATTCCAAATGTGTGGATACACATGTATTTTTCCTAAGCATTGGATGTTTTAAAATGCCATTTTTCTTGATTTAAAAAAAAAAAAAAAAAAAATATATATATATATATATATATATATATATATATATATATTGTGAATCTCTTATTCTAAAGCCCACTACATTAAATTTAAGCTCTGTACAATTTACATTTTTCTAATGAAAGTTTTACTGATGTCATTTATGCACATATGAATAGAGGAAGAAAGTGTGATTCTTTTTTTATCGTCACATTTGTCTTGGAGGTCTAATACTTTAAAATCCCTTAGTTCTTTGCCAAGTGTTATTTTTAAGTACATTTTCTAATTTGTTAAGTATTAGAAAATACTTAACAAATTAGTTAAGTATTCCACTAGGAAATTTCCTAGTGGAATATTTCCACTAGGAAATGGGGGGGAAACAGGAGAACCTTACAGTTCAGTGAACATTACTGCCATATTAGCATCATTTTTGACATCCAGGGAATGTTGCCTCCAAACTTTTACGGAACATTTATGGTGACGTATTATGTGTCTGAATGTTCAATGTTGGATTGGTCCTTTTCTAAAATGTTACTTGTAGTTAAACACTTTGGATATACCAGTAAGTTGTTGGAAGATTACGCTGTCTCCTCAAAGCAATGAAGATGGATAAGCATAAAGTCAAGTCCTTGAAAATCACCATGTTCATGTCCCAACGTTTTAACATTGAACAGTTGTTCACAGTTGTTTTCTTAATGGGAGAACATACCTGTGAGGTACTTCTTAAGCAAATACTGCAGACCGAAGAACACCACCTCATTGAACTGAGAACCTTTCTTCTGCCTGCATTCAAAGTAGGAGTAGATTTTGCTGACATTTGGAGGATACTGTTTGTAGTGTGTGATCTGAAAAAGGAAAAATGCAAAGAGTCAATTTAGGTGCTTCACTCACTGCAGTCCTTTTCCAGAACAGAAGGGGTCACCAGTGAGGGAAAACAAAGTGCTCCACAGTGACACTGCACAGGTGCAACCACGGGAATCAGTAGCTGGCACTTCAGAGGTTTTTATTTGCGCTCCAGAGCCCTGATGGTGTTCATGTGAGAACGAATCTGAAATGAATCCTTTATGGATGAGATTTTCAGGTGGCTGACAACATTTTCTGGGTTTGTGGCCCCGTGTCCAGTGGCGGAAGTGTGCTTACGTGCAAAACAAATATTTACTTTTGTTTATAAGTTCAAGGGACAGGCCACATTTAAAGGTAAACTTAAATGACCCTTTTTGTGTGTTCTGGTGTTTCATTAGCAGGGCACGGGGGGAAGGGTTGTGGCTGTGGGCCCCTCGGTCTGATATGATTTGGGAGAACTGTGTTGTGGCAGCTTTAAGGTTCCACTAAAAACAAACCAACCACAAATCCCCCGTTTTAGTTTCATATCCTTCCGTCCACTGAGAGTGAGGGTCATACCTTTCCCGACCCTGATTCTCAAGGCGCACTGACCAGCATTAGGCAATCTGAAGTTAAGAGCCTTACCCAGGGGCACCTTGATATGTACGGGAGGAGGATGGAGCCAAACCCACCGCTTTCAGGATGCGAGATTATAATACCGAGTTGTTTTCTAGCAGACAGTGTTATGTCAACAGAAAATGTCCTGTTTTATCTGGATGACACAATGTGACCTTTGGGTAGAAGAAAGAGATTGTAGCAAATAGCTTCGTTATTCTCACCACCAAGAGCTGATCATCCATATTGCAGCTTTTTTTCCGGCTGTCTCGAGGCAATGAGATCTCTTGGAGAAAGAGAATAATTTGAATCCGCTTATAAACAAAGTCACAGTATTCCAGAAGGCATACATTCCTCATTAGCAGCTTCACTTGGAAAATAAAACAGATAAAAAATATCACAACATCCGCAAGTGATTATCAGACTATTGCGTTCTTTTTCATCAGAGTCAATATTCTTTAGTATGTTATATTTTCCTCACAAAACATAACTTAAAAAAAACAACAACAAAAAAACCACAGTGATTGTTGTTGAGTAAAAGAAGAAAAAACCCATCTCTAAACAGGAAATGAACTTGTATACCAGTTTTCACTTCCCGTAAACATCTTGAAAGGAGCAAATGAAGAAATTTAGTTTCCTACAACCCAAATGTCTAAGGATGGAATCCACAGCTCAAGAGGAAATTGTGTATAAAACAGAAAAGGTCAAGTTGGCATATTGGCAGTATTTCAGATGTTTAAAACACAAAATTTAGCAATAATTATCTATATCGATTGATATGAAATACGCATATTGCGACATGTTGTTCAGTCAAGTTGTCCAGCTCTGTATATGTTTTAATTAAATAGCAAAACAACAGCTATTATCCTCTTTAATAGTGACTGTTGTATTTGACTGTTCACCTCTGTTTGTGTTGCTTCTGTGTGTGCCGAGAACAAATTACCCTTCATAGCAACCTCAGTAAGTTGCTTAGGCTCCCCTGAGCACTGCAGATGTTTTGTAAATTCGTTAGCGCACACAATCTGGGCCAACAAAGCTCATTCTCACAAAACTCTTCTGAAAATCTTGCCAACATACACAAAACAGTGTCAAACAAAAACATGTCACGTTTAACATTTTAGTATTTAATCTGATTTAGTTTATCAAACGACAAAATGTCAAAGTTGCGTCTTAGCAGAAATAGTTTGTGGTACCAAGTATGTACATATCCAACGTCTGACCAACACTCATATTTATAACCCAGGCTCTTCTGAACATTGTCACAGAATTTATGAAAATGTCAATTTAAGCTTAGTCCATTTTATCACGTTGTTGACAAATTGACCAATTCCTACATTTCATTCCTAACATATTTGCGATTCAGTGAAACACAGACTTAACAGAGCAAAATGAGAGTTTAGTTTTAACCTTTAAAGGCTCAATGTCTGACTATGTGCCTAACATGCTGATTTCTATCCGGGCTCTGCCCCAGGTGGTCAGTTTCCATTTCCACGGCACACAGCAGGCTTAACTTTCGATTCTTTCCATCACCGTCATCTGCTACACGCTGTTTCTGTCACAACTGTGAGGTGAGTGAACAGCGCCGCTGAGCTGGGGCACAGCACAACCAGCCGCACTCAGAATAAATGCTTACAACCAACCGGAAACATTTACGAAGAACAGAACCCCCGGGGGCGAATCAAACAGATCCGCTCACCTTGTACGAATCCGTAGCGAGCAAGAAATTAAAGTCCTGCGCTGCCATTGTTGCCGTTTGTGAATGAATTAGTAGAAACGCTCTCCAGTCTCCGTCCTCACCACACAAACCAAGACCATACAGCGAAAATGAAAACAGGCGAGGGCAGACAGAAGCCGCTAAAAACCTAAATTTTAGTTTCGTTGGCGAGGCCAGGGGGCTGCACGAGCTCAAAACAGTAAGTGGGCAACAGCAGTGGCTTCTCTGGCTGGAAAGGGGCGGGTCAGGCTGCGCGCAAGTCCACTCCTCTCCTCTTTGACCTGGTGCGTCATGCTGCCTTCAAATGCAATAGGACATTAGCAATACATTTCTTAAAACTCCTCACTTTTCTCGCTCAGCTGGGGATCTGGAACGTGAGGCTACGGAGTCGCACGTTGCTCTTTGGACCTTCCACCTTTAAAAAGATAAAGAATTAACTAATGTTTTAAAATATGGATTTGATAACAAATGTGTGTTTTTAGTATTAGTCCCCCTTTTGTCATGGAATAATTGCATTGAATTTACACAACAGAAGGTAAGTGTTAGTTGTTTTTTTTTTTTTTTTACTTTAAGAATGTTTTACATAATTTAAGAACATTTAAAAATTTTAAAATAGTCTATAGATTTGAATCCAATTCTTGATTGGATTCAATATCAACATCCTACAGAAGATTTTTTTTTTTTGCAAAGTTTCATGTTTTTCTTTATTTCAAAACTTAAAAATAGAAAGAAGAAAGTGAATCTTTAGAAATGACAACAACATTCCTAGAGAAGATATTCATATTTTTCCCAAAGCTCATGCAACATTTGTGACAATTTCATTGGGCTCAGAGTAAAAATGGCTCTTTGGACTGTAAAGGTTGCAGATCCATGTCCTGGTTAATTGCAGTGGGACCTTGTTAGCTTGTGAGCTGCTATGTGTATCCTCGAAATGCAAAGTAGAAGAGTAGTACAAATAAATAGAGTCTGAATCACTGTAGTCAGAATTAAACTCCAGAAACAACTGCAACATGACACCGTCACCATAGGTGTTTGCTGAGTGACTTTTTAACACTCTACTTGAAACCGAAAGTGTAGATGAAGTTTGTGGAGTGTAAGGTGTCAGCGGGTGTACTTCACAAAATACAGACTGCATGCAAATCTATGCACGTCAAATTTACAATTAGGTCCTTGAAAACTGACATAAGTTTTGTTATTTTATCTATTTACTGAAACATATTCTAATTATAGTTATATAATGAAACTGCAAAAGAAAATAAGGTGAGACTCTCAGCTTTCATTTGGGGGGTATCCACACTCACACACTCAAACTGGAGGAAGGCTTTAGAAATTTCAACTCATGAACACATGACACCCTCGCTTTAAAGAGACCAAAAGCTATTGACATGGTTTATATTGAAGGATACAACATAGTACAATGTAGTCATTTTCAGTCCTGTCTAAATGAAACACCATCCATTCATTTTCTTTACACCCTTGTCCCTTAGTGAGGTCAAGAGGGTTGCTGGTGCCTCTCCAGCTAACATTCTGGGTGAGAGGCAGGGTACACCCTGGACAGGTTGCCAGCCTGTCGCAGGGCAACACAGAGACACACAACCATGCACACACACACTCACACCTAGGGACAATTTGGAGAGGCCAATTAACCTGACAGTCATGTTTTTGGACTGTGGGATTAAACCGGTGTACCTGGAGAAAACCCACGCATACACAGGGAGAACATGCAAACTCCATGCAGAAAGACCGGGGCCGGGAATCGAACCCAGAACCTTCTTGCTGCAAGGCAACAGCTTTACCAACTGCACCACTGTGCAGCCCGCTAAATGAAACCCAATAAAACCTAAATTGCATATTTGTTGTGAGAATTTCTTTTTAGAAAGATGTACATTGCCAAGTGTTACAGTTAAAACTTCTGCAAAATTTTGTAGTTTAGAATTCAAGAATTGGGTTGAATCTATAGCCTATTTTAAAATCTACAAAATTTTCTTAAATTATTCAAGTTTGTCTGATTAGAAACAAGACAAAACACTAACATAAAGACCCTAACCACGGTCCCATCCTTTGGACTTTAGTTTGGTGGTTTAGTGTACACAGATTTGCCCCAACTTAGACAATTTCTTTTCTCAGATGTAAAACTCTAAAATTAGTAAAATGATTGCTGGTTGCAAACTTTTCCAAATTTAGTTTTTTTAAATTAATAAGATGGTTTTCCAACTTATATTTGCAACTTGCTGAACTCTATGTTTACAGACATTGGATACTTTCCTCTTTAAGATTTGAACTTGAAGTTATTATACTTTGGGGGGATTTTCGATGGATTTTGACCTAAAACCTTAAAAAAGGTGTTTGTAAAAGAACATCCCAGGATTTAAATTGATTGGGCCAGATAGTCCAACCCAACTCTCCAGTTGCATCAAAGTCAGTAGTTTCAAATGTTGCGCTGAGGATAAAAAATACTAGAACCGTGGTTTTTCAACAACCTGCATTCATGACTGACTGACTGACTTACCTGACTGAAAGACGTCAAAGGAACTGGTCATTGTTAAGAAGGTATTTAACTGTTGAAATGCAGCTTCTTCAATAATCTTATTGATGAATGGACGACTGGCCTGTAATTCTGCATTAGCAACTTGTCCAGATTGTCCTTTTCCAACAATAGTTTGATAATTGCTATTTTTAAGGTGTGGGCTAGAGGAAAACACATGGGAACCACATTAATTTATTTTATCTCTGTTAGGATCTGGGGTTGTTTACATTTTTTGGGGGGTTTCTTCTTATTTTGTGTTCTTTCATATTTTTCTTAGTTCTGCCTTGTTTCCATTTCCATTTCAGCTCTTCATTAGTTTATTTCTTGTTTCAAGTTAATGTTTGTTACTCTAGTTTGATGAGAGTGTTAGTGTTAGATTCATTCCCTGACCCCCTTGTGCCACCTTCTCGCTCCTCAGTCTGCCTCTTACTTCCTTCACTCACACCTGCAACCCATCAGCAATCAACCCAGTTCCTTTGTTCAAACATTCAACCTCCCAGTATTTAAGCACCTTATCTCAGTTACTCCTCGTTGCATCATCTGGTCTACTCCCATCACTTCCTCGTTGTGCTCAGTTGGAGTTTTTTTTTTTTTTTCCAGTTTCTTCCTGTTGGTTTCTTTCACTTGGATTTTTATTTATTTATTTTTCCTGCCCTCACTACCTGTGATCTTTGTAAGTTGTTTTTTTTTTCTCATTAAACCTTCAAATTCATTTGCCATCTCTGTGTTCAACACATCACGTTAATCTCACTGAAATGTTCCGGGTTTTGTCAAGTGTAGCCAGTGGCGCAAAAAGTGGGTATGCAGCGTATGCAACGCATAGGGGCGCAGCACCAGAGGGGGCGCCAAAAACTCCGTCTGGAGGGGGCGACGCGCCGATGATGTTTTCCCAAACTCTTCAGAGCGCCTCGCGCTCCTTCACCTCGCGCACATAACGAGGTAAATATAGCGAGTTTTACCCTTCACGTATCGTCGTTCGCATCCACATTATTCAGGTGGATGCGATTTATGTTTTCGCATCCACCTGAATAATGTGTAGTTGCGACACTGGTGGGGCGCTATACCCCCCCCCCCCCCGCCAGGCAGCACCGTGCTACAGATCCGTGCTACAGGCTCCGGCTCGGAGCCGGGCTGCTGAAGTAGAGCCGGTGGAAAAGGGACATTAAATTTTATTCACAAACAATTCTATGTTGTTAGTTGGGAGCATACACACGAATAAAACGTAAATACGTCTGTAGTTGAAGGGCCCATTTCCGCCTCCTTCTCTGCAGTCCGCTCCAACTCACGTGACATGACGTTCGAGCTTCAGTCTGTCATGTCACCTTGCTGACGTCAGCTGCCTTGGGCCTATGCAACACATCAGTGACGTGGCTAGATAAGTAAACTGTCCTGTGACGTCACAGAGGGGTTGTATATATATCTATATATACATAAGATATGTTATTTGTATTCATCTTCATTCGCATAGTATCATTATTGGACGTTCGAGAAATTTTACAATGAGTTACTTTGTGAGATTTTCTAATTGGATTGGAGCTGGACTGGGGATCAACAATCTAGGACCAAGAAAACCAGCCCAGAACTACAACACAGAGGCATTTACATATAACACAACCCTCAAAAAAGCGGGAATAATTCCAACTTACAACCTGGTTGAAAAAACAAGAAGATTTTGTACAGGAGTGCCATTGTCTGGCATTGAACTTTTAAAAGCTTTGCATTTACCAACTGAAATGAAATCCTGTTCAACTCAAACGCCCCGCAATGTTTTTAGATATGGTAATATGCCTCTCTTCCGACTTCCAGATTTTGAAGAAGTGAGGAGGCCTAGAAGCTGTTGAGGCTTCTAGGCCTCAACATGTAAGGTAAGGTAAAGTAAGTAAGGTCAGATAATTTTATTTATATAGCATATTTTCTGGAACAAGGCAATTCAAAGTGGTTTACATGAGTTAAAAGGAAATACAAACAAAACTAGAAAAATAGCTGTTCCTAGCGAAACAGCCGTGAGAATGTATATTTGCAGAATGATTGCTGCAGAAATGCCAGAAAAAGTGGAGTAAAGCTTAAGAAGTAGAAGAAAGCAGAAGAAATAGAAATAGTTGAAACAGCTGAACAGTGAAACAAATAAAAAAAGCATAAATTTAGTAGGAGAAATTAGTACACAACCAGAAATATTTGAAGAAGTGATACATAGCAAAACAAAGCAAAAAGGAGCAAAAGAAGCATATTTGCAGAATGATTGATGGAGAAATACAAGAAACATGAAAACAAACATTAAGATGTAGAAAAATCAGAAAGCTACAGTCATACATTGTAGAAAAAGTTTACGTACTGAAATTTAGAAGAATTCAGCAGAAGAAGCAGGAGTTTGTGTGCAACCTGAATTATTTGAAAAAGTCAAAAAGTGAAACAGAGGTTAAGAAAATGCATAATTATCACAGGAAGTGGAAATTAGTACAAAACCAGAAATCATTGAAACAGTTGAACAGTGAAACAGCAAAATACATAAACTAGCAGAAGCAGAAATTAGTTCAACGCCAAAAATGGTCGAAACAATTAAACAGTGTAACAGCAAAAAGCATAAACTAGCAGAAGGAGAAATTAGTACAAAACCAGAAATAATTGAAGTGAAATATAGCAAACCTAAAAGCATAAAGGAGCAGAAGAAGCAGAACATTTTGATATATGAATTGCTAAAATTGATTAAAGATTGCAGAAGACCTTAGCAGAGAGTAAGATCAGTAGAAATAGAAGGCATACAGAAAAGTAGACAAGCAGAATGAATAGAAACAGATAGAAACAGAGCGCAAGAGAGAAATACATTGAAGGAATTGGAGAAGGTGTGAAAAGCATCAATAAGCAGAAGCAGAAATTAGTACAATGCCATAAATGGTTGAAACAATTAAACAGTGAAACAGTAAAAAGCAAAAACTAGCAGAAGCCGAAATTAGTACAACGCCAGAAATAGTTGAAACAATTAAACAGGGAAATAATAAAAAGCATAAATTAGCAGAAGCAGAAATTAGTACAAAGCCAGAAATAGTTGAAGTGAAACATAGCAAAACCAAAAGCATAAAGGATCAAAGAAAGCAGAAGATTTTGATATATGAATTGCTAAAATTGATTAGAGATTGCGGAGCTGCACAGTGGCGCAGTTGGTAGAGCTGTTGCCTTGCAGCAAGAAGGTTCTGGGTTCAATTCCCAGCCCCGGTCTTTCTGCATGGAGTTTGCATGTTCTCCCTGTGCATGCGTGGGTTTTCTCCGGGTACTCCGGTTTCCTCCCACAGTCCAAAAACATGACTGTCAGGTTAATTGGTCTGTATAAATTGTCCCTAGGTGTGACTGTGTGTGCGTGCATGGTTGTGTGTCTCTGTGTTGCTCTGCGACAGACTGGCAATCTGTCCAGGGTGACCCCACCTCTTGCCCGGAATGTTAGCTGGAGAGGCACCAGCAACCCTCCTGACCTCACTAAGGGACAAGGGTGTAAAGAAAATGGATATATATATAGTCAGCTGTTGCCTACCTGTGTGGTATACATATTTTTTCATTATTATATATTTTTTTATAATGTATTATAATGTTCTGTTGAGAACTAAGCACCAGATAAACTATTTGCTCTGAACATTGATTTATTAAAGTTGAACAATACCAGGGCAGCACATAATATAATAAAGTCAACAGTTTTAGTCCTTAATCAACAACCCCCTCCCTCTCAAAAGTGTCTCAACAGTCTTTGTGTAACCAGAAAATGCCTCCTAACTTAAAGGAACAGTGACAGTACAACAGCACTAATGAACATTTAACAATAAATTTAGATAATTATCGATTAATTATCTAAATAATTAATCATTACAGTATACACATAAAACATACATATTTAAACAAGTGCTTGTTTTAACAGTGTTGCTGTGAAATGTTCAGTGCTACAGCAGCAAAAATCAAAAACATTGAAATTTGATACCTGGAACAACAGTATAACATAAACTGATATAAACACATGGCCATGAGCCAAAAGTGTATCTACCCCTCATTAAAACATAACACCTAAAAGATTTTCCACAGTGCCTAAAGTAGTACTTGTGTGTATATTATATATATATATATATATAAAACTTCTTTGTTTTCTTTGGAGTTTCTGTGCTGATTAATTTTTTTGCGAAGCGATAAAAGCTGGTAGCTCTTGAATTGCTACAAAATAAAGCTGTATTTCCTTCAGCCCACTGGCTTCAATGTTGACACCTTGAGATGCCATGAGACCTAAATTCTGAACATCATGGCATGAAGTGCATCTCGGTTTTCCATGTCTGGCATATAACCATTCATTTAGCTTTTAAACTGGTTCTATTGATAATCAGTATCAATCATGACCTGTTTGTTCTGAAGATCCTGCAGCTTCCACTTCTCTTCCTAACATGGCGCCTCCTCACCCTGAATCTCATACTAATAGGAGGAACCACAGAGCTCTGTTAGGTTAAAGCTCATCTTCTGAAGTTGGGATATTTTTCCTCCAACATGTTCCAGAGGAATCACCTCAAACCAGATGTTGGACTGGATTTTATTTCACTGTCATTTGTGAATGTTAGCTTCTCATTTTCAACAGTGGAGCTATAAAGGTTGAAAAAGGTTAATATTTTGGAGAAAGTATCATCAGCATCAATATTTCCACTAAATAAGAGGCAAAAAAATTGTTTGATAAAGGAAAAGTCTCTCAGACTCTCAGCCTGACAGCACCAAACAATTTTTTTATATTAGACAATTTAATTTCACATAATTATCGCGGAAGAAGCCATTTGTTTGTTAAATACTTAATGAAACATATTTACCGTGTTTGATATTTCTTATAAATGACGTATACCCACAAAGAACGATTAGTCCAAGTTTGTTGTTTATTGAACGTTCAGAAAATACAGCGGCTGTGATGAGCCACAGCAAAGATAAACAACCTGAACAGATGATCAACTCTAAACCACTCGCACATTTTTACTCTCCGTCTCTTTCTGTAATTTAAGCATACCCGTTGTTATGGCAACCTCCTGCCATAATAACGGCAGAACAACTCCAGAGATTACGTTAAACAATATAACATTCAGTCTGTTACGATATCAAGCTTGCAGGCTTGATATTTATTTTGCGATCAACACAGCGGAGGTCGATTAGTTCATTTTAAACTCCTGCTCTGCTCGTTATTTTGGTAATGGAACCGAAACGCACAGAATTGCGCAACACCTTGCTGAAACAATAATTACTGAGATTATTATTGTTGGGTCATTAATTTGAACACATTTTGTTGATTTTTCTGTTGTTCTTTAATAGAGTTACGAACGTTTTAACGTTTTAAGTCAGAGGACGTGCTGGTCTCAGCATCCTGGCTGCGTTCAGTTTGTCACCTAATGCCGAGATCGACTCAAACCCTTCCGCGATCGACGTGTTGCACCGCTGCTCTAGCAAAGCACGAACAGTTCAGAAACAATATGAAATGGGAAAAAGTTATTTATTAAAAGATGAAGTCGTGTTTCAGATTGTTCTTGAAAAACTAATCAGTCACGGCTGATTAGTGGGTGAACTCACGTCAGTACCCTGCTGTACCCCCTTACTTTCACCCCTGGTTATCAGTCTATCAGGTTCAAAAACCTTCAGAATATAACATCACAAATCAGCAGGAACTGGGTTACCTAGCAACCCCAGTGAAGTCCGGCCGTTACCTAGCAACAGACCTGGCTTCAAACAAAGCTAAACCATGAAAACGCCTTCATTGTCTTTCATGGATGGTCGACATTCCTCACAGAACAAAATTCACATTTTGCAGGTTTTCTAAAAGGCTAAAAACAATTACTTTAAAAGTTAGAAGTATTTTACAGTTGATGCGATATGTGATTGGAAGCCAATGGAGCTGTTGTAAAATAGGTGTGATGTGATGAATTAAAGGGGTTTGTGTAATGATACGAGCAGCTGAATTTTGAACCAATTGTAATTTATGCAGAGTTTTCTGTGGCAGACCAAAAAGTAGAGAATTACAATAGTCTAAACGAGATGAGACCAAACTGTGGACCAGAACAGCAGTGGAGTGCGGAGTGAGAGAAGGATGGAGACGGCGAATATTTCGGAGATGAAAATAAGCTGACCGAGTGATATTATTGACATGGGAGGCAAAAGAGAGGGTGCTATCAAGGATGACACCCAGACTCTTAACCTGAAGGGAGGGAAAAATGGAGGAGTTATCAACTGAAATGGAGAAATTATCAAGTTTACTTAGTATTGAATTAGTACCAATTAAGCAGTGGCGGCTGGCCAGTAGGGGGCGCTTGGGCGCCGCCCCCTTTAAATTGTTTAGATAATAAATAATTTAATTCTTAACTGCAAAATACTTAGAAATGTATTTATTCATACTGTATGTCCAATAGACATGTTAGAATGTATTAAAATAGTAAATACATAATTCTATTTAATTGCTCACATTGTGCACACTTCCTATGTGCAGGGCGCCGTTCTAATGAGTGTGTATGTAGGCGCATCAACTTTTGGCAAGCAGGTGATCTGAGGCTGACTTTTAATTGGTTATTTAAGGTTTTCCACAGGGCGCAGCGCTCTGCGTCCCGGACACACCCATTCTGTTGTGCCATTACTGGTAGAGTGTCAGTACTGGCTAATTTTTTTAAAAACATTGTGTGATTGGACAATCCCCGATTCGACTCATTAGCGCAGCTGCAGTTCGTTAGGTTGATTCACGTTTACGTTTGCAAAGTGGAGTAGTTTCAAAATGAGAGAAAACTCTGTTTTGTCTTTACAAAAAAATGCTTTTACAAAGCGTTCACTTGAAGAAAAAAACAGGATAAAGGAGCTTGGACCGGATCGTCCCAATTTACAAATTCAGCAGCAGGCAAGTGATCGTGGACGATCTTGCACGCGGGCTTTTTCCAGCTCTTCTTATGACAAGCGGAGTTGGCTAGCTGGATGTGATGTCGGACACTGAGTGTAGAAGACCATGAAAGGATTGCTGCAGAGGTGAGTTGTTGTGGAAAATCACTGTTACACTGGTTTATAGTAGTGTTATTTAATATATTAGGAAGATGTGCGTTGTAGTTAGAAATACCTTTAGTTGTGTCTATGCTGTGTAGGTATGTTGATGTAATGTTTGTCAGCAAGATATTTTATTATTTAAGTTGTACTGAAGTTTATGGGTAATGGGGAATAAAACATTTGGTTACTGAATTTTGTATAATCTTGTCCCACAAAAATGCTGTAACACATTTCATAACACAGCCTTAAAAAATGGCAGCAAATGTTATTAAAATCAGTAAGTTTATAAATAAAATGTGTTCCTTCTTTCTATGACTTAATAGAAAGGACAAAATAACATTTCATATTTAGAATGAAAAATGTGATTATAAAATCATAATCTTCATGTTTGTCCTTCTCTCTTAAGGTCTGTGATATCATACTGGGACACACCAGGGAGCGCTTTTCTTTCACAAACCACCTTGTTAGTGCCACACTGCTGCAGGGGGACAGATTTGAACAATACAACACAGCATTTCCTGAAGATGCACTGAGCAACACCTTAAAAGCCTATCCAGTGCTCAATCGAGGTAAACTGAAGACAGAGCTTACTCTCATCTACAGCAAGGAAGAGTTCAAAGCCTGTTGTGGTGCTGTGGGCCTACTCCAGCTGTTTATGGAAAACAATCTAGAAGAAGTCTTTTCAGAAACTGTCACGCTCTTGAAGATCCTCATCACCACACCCATGACCACAGCAGAAGCTGAAAGGTACTTTTCAACTCTGAAAAGAATCAAGACTTTTCTGAGAAACTCAATGATTCAGGACAGGCTGAATGCATTGGCCATGTTGTCAATGGAGAAAAGACTGGTCACAGAGATGACTGACTTTAACAAGAATGTAATTGAGAAATTTGCAAGGCAGAAGGAAAGGAGGGCAAAATTCATGTTCAAATAGTGCTATTTTTTAAGATTTGTTTTGTTTGTTTGTTTGTGTGCGCCCACCTCAGTTTTTTTAGCACCAGCCGCCACTGCAATTAAGTGAAGTTCAGTTTTACTGGAATTTAATTTGATGAAGTTAAGAGTAAACCATTGTTTTATTTCAAGAAGACAGTCAGTGAGGGAGGAAAATGGAAGCATAAAAGTTCATAAAAGAAAGTAGCCGTCCAAGAATGACTCAAGTAAGAGTAAAAAAGTATTTGGTGAAAAGTCTACTCAAGTACTGAGTAACTGATCAAATTATTAATTAATATTTAACAATTAAATAATCAGACAGAACAAAACAAAGTTAAGTTTAGCATATTTTGGTATTTTAAGGTAAAAAATGACAATTCATTTAAGGAAAAAAAAACAAAACAAAATCAGACAAAAGAAAAAAAATTCCAAATCAGCTTCTTTCACTAATAAACCTATTAAACTTTAATAAAAACTGCAGGTGTGTATCTGTGTCTAGTGAGTTTTAGGTTAAAATGAGTTTGTTTTTCATTCAGTGGGTAGAAAATCCAGAAAATTTACTCAAGTAAGAGTAAAAATACTTCATAAAAAATAGTTACTAGCCAACTCTGGTTGTTGCTTAAGGGTTATCAGCAGAGGTGAAAGTAGTTTTAAATTCTTGGGGGTACTATGACAAAAAATAAATAAATTAATTAAAAAATATATATATAAAGTTCCCTTCTCACCCTCCACGGGTGGTCTGTTTCATCCTCTGAGCTCGGGTCGTCTACCAGAGGCCTGGGAGCTTGAGGGTTCTGCGCAGTATCTTGGCTGTGCCTAGAACTGCACATTTCTGGACTGAGATGTCTGATGTTGTTCCTGGGATCTGTTTGAGCCACTGCTCCAGTTTGGGGGTGACTGCCCCGAGGGCCCCGATGACCACAGGCACCACTGTGGTCTTCACCTTCCAGGTCTTTTCCAGTTCCTCCCTGAGGCCCTGGTATTTCTCCAATTTCTCATGCTCCTTTTTCCTGATGTTGTAGTCACTTGGTATTGCTACATCCACCACAACGGCTTTCCTCTGTTCTTTATCCACCACCACAATGTCCGGTTGGTTCGCCATTACCATCTTGTCTGTCTGGATCTGGAAGTCCCACAGGATCTTAGCTCGGTCATTCTCCACCACTTTTGGGGGTGTTCCCCACTTTGATCTCGGGGCTTCCAGTCCATATTCTGCACAGATGTTCCTGTACACTATGCCCGCCACTTGGTTATGTCGTTCCATGTACGCTTTCCCTGCCAGCATCTTGCACCCTGCTATTATGTGCTGGACTGTCTCAGGGGCCTCCTTGCACAACCTACACCTTGGGTCTTGTCTGGTGTGGTAGATCTGAGCCTCTATTGCTCTGGTGTTTAGGGCCTGTTCCTGGGCGGCCAGGATGAGAGCCTCTGTGCTGTCCTTGAGTCCAGCTTTCTCCAGCCATTGGTAGGTTTTCCTGACATCAGCCACTTCAGTTATTTGTCGGTGGTACATCCCATGTAGCGGCTTGTCCTCCCATGATGGTACTTCCAGCACCTTGTCTTCTGTTCCCCATTGCCTGAGACATTCGCTGAGCACATCGTCCGTTGAGGCTTTGTCCTTGATGTATTTATGGATCTTGGATGTTTCATCCTGGACAGTGGCTCTCACACTCACTAGTCCTCTGCCTCCTTCCTTACGGCTCGTGTACAGTCTCAGGGTGCTGGATTTGGGGTGGAATCCTCCATGCATGGTTAGTAGCTTCCTAGTCTTAACATCCGTGGCCTTCATCTCATCTTCATCTATATATATATATATATATATATATATATATATCAGGCGCCGATTTATGTTTTCGCATCCACCTGAATAATGTGTAGTTGCGCCACTGAGTGTAGTGATGGGTAGATGAGGCGTCATGTATCGTTTCGACACATGGCAAAACTGTCGATTCTGTGTCGATACTGTCACTCAATACTGACACCTGCTGGACATTAAAAATTCCTACAGGCAACGTAGTGATTTGATGACCTAGTCTACAATAAGACTAAGTCTTATTGTATAGATCTAAAACAATAAGGGTCTTTGTATTTTATTGAATATTATATATTGTATTATGTCACATCTTCAGTTAATTTTAAAACATATTTGATAAACAGTCAATAAATGATGTGAACATGTACCATAAAGTGAAAATGTAAGTGTTTGTGTTTGGAATGAGGATGCATGGGCTGTTTTTCCCCCCACAAATTTTTATATATAAAAAAGTTTTTACAACATTTTGAAATTTAGACTGTTACGCTTTTTTGACAAAACTTCTGCTGTAGAAAAAAATTAAGTAAACACTACATTTACAGTGAACCCTTGTTTTTCTTAGGGATTGTGTTCCGAAAATAACCCGTGATAGGCGAAATCCGTGAAGTAGTTACCTTTATTTTTTACAATTATTATACAGCATAATTAAATACTCTACATTGAAACCAAAGAACAAAGCCTGTTTTCAGATCAGCTGGTGTGCGTGTGCATCAATCGGGCCTTAATGTGATCCGGAGTCATGTCATTAAAGCGTCTCCTCCAACCTGCCCCGCGAGATTCACAGCTGTATCTACGGCAGAGCGATGGATCTCGTCAAGCCTCCGGTCGGGTTTTGCGCTGCCTCTGGCCAGCTTGGGGGTGCTTGAGCACCTGCCCCTTTTGGTCCTTGCCCCTAAGTGCCCTTTTGGTAAATTTTTTATTTTTTTTTTTGGTATTATTTTCTAAGCCCTCTTCTGACATGTACTAAAATAATTTATTTATTTATTTATTTATTTTTGTACAACATAATAAGCCCTCCGGTCACTTTGTTACCTTTGACCTTTTGCCCGTGACAAATGACGCAGTTGCCTCTAGTGCAGTGAGTTAAGGCGGCTAACTGGAGCTCAATGTAGAGAACGTTCCAGATTACTGAACAGTTTTTGGTGAATTAAAAAAAATGTTTTTGGTGAATAAAGTGGAGTAGACTTGCTACTTGTCAGATGACGGAAAACGTTGAACGTATCGTTTCTGCTTCAGCTTAGAGTCGCGGTTTAAGCAGAGAGGTAATGAAATACAACAGACACTGACAGGCCTCTGCGTCTGCCTTTCTCTGAAGAACTACTGAGG
The DNA here is from genome assembly GCF_904066995.2 of Poecilia reticulata. NCBI lineage: Eukaryota > Metazoa > Chordata > Actinopteri > Cyprinodontiformes > Poeciliidae > Poecilia > Poecilia reticulata. The sequence goes on from NC_088834.1 coordinate 32,530,692, forward strand.
GGAGGAGACAACCAGGTGAGGAAAAACTGTTCTTATCTATCGATTCAGTATTTTATCATACAGACATTAGGCTGTTGTTGATGTGCTATTAGCTAGCTGCTAGCTAACGACTTTGCTAGCAAAGCTAGATAACAAAAAGCTTCTACCCTGTATCGTTAATGATATCAGTCATTCTTCAGTATCGCTTATGCAATAAGGGCACATCGCCCGTCCAAAACCGATCATCTCCATAATGGATATATGTCCGATCTTCTAATTTCCTAATTTCTAATATACATTTAATTTATTCTGGCGTTAAGTAAATGTATCTTGAAGGAGAATAGCACTTAAATAAAAGTCCAACAAGGATATTAATTTAGAATAAAAAATAATTCACCCTGAACTACCATGATAGATATAATGAATGTAATAAAAGTGTGTCATTAATGAAGGGGAAAAAACTCAATTCAGACTTTAAGTAAGTTTAGGGTCTGGTTCGCGGAGTATTAAGTTATCCCCCCCCCCCCCCCCAAATTATTCAAAGAAGAAAAAAAACCTAACCTCAGTTAAGTAAAAATAAAATTGTAATCAAAACTTTTGGAATTGTAATGTTTTTAAATTGCTTTATATTGTTTTATACTTGTGTATATGTATTAATCAGTTTTGTTTTGTAACCAGGTTGCTGTGCATTGCAGACATCTGCCCAGGTCCCCCTTGAAAATGAGATCTGGATCTCAATGGGGTTTACCTGGTTAAATAAAGGAAATAAACATTTTTTTAAAAAAATTCTTTTTTAAAAACAAAATGTTTTGTTTAAAAAACTTTTTTTTATTAAATAACTCGTTTTTGTCTCATAAACTTAAAAAGTTATTTGCCAAACGTAAACTTTTATTTGCACACATCAGAAATCTTTTTCTGGGATCCGACGTCATGTGGGAATCACTAGCAAAACTTTGAGTCAAACAAAAACTTAGAATAATAGCAAGCAAAGATTTCTGACATGCGCAAATAAGTTTGTTTTGCAAATAATTTTTTTCACTTCATGAGACAAAAATGTGTGATTTTAATTTTTAATAAAAATTTTTTTAAGCAAAACTCAGTAGGCTTTTCTCATGGTGACATGCATTAACAATTACATTTTTGCTTTTTTTTTTCTGCAGTTCCACAATAAAGTTTGATGCAGCTCTGCTTTCCTGAATGGACCATCTTCATCTTCACTGCAAGTGTAGCAGACAGGAAGCTCTTTGTTTATAGATTACAGTCCACTAAAATGTTGCATTGTGCCCTTGTTTATATTTGTAATAGTGTAATTCTGTAAAGACAAAATATGTCTGGTGGTCTAGCTCTGATTTACATATCTTGCTAAATTGCCGGTTTGAATATTGCAATACTTTCCTATAACAAAATAGACCTGCAGAAAGAAATTACTCATAAAATATCTTACATATGCATAGTTGTATGCTCTATGTAGAGATTTTCCTTAGCTTTGATTGTATATCTCACACTTTTGTAATTTATCATTGTTTATTAAACTCTGAAAGCTGAGAGGCTTTGTTAATATTCTGTCCTAGAATGCGGTTAGATGTGCCCTTTTTTTGTTGAGCACCTGCCCCTTTAGTGGTCTCTGCACGGCCCTGCTTAACCTGCAGAACATATGAAAGTAAACTAAGTCAATTTCAGCTAAATTTGTATCCAGATTGATCAAGTAGAAACTGACAAGAACCGGATGAAACAACAAAAATGAAAACAAATTTATTTTCCAATACAAGATCAAAATGGTCCCACACTGCGGAAACATTTCTTTTGAAGCTGCTCCATAGCTGACAATGTTCTGTAAAAGATCAAGAATTCATTTGGCAAATGCATTTGACAGATTGACTGATCTGCTTCCTTATAAACAGTTTGGCGCGTTAATGTTATTTCGAAACAGTTTCTGTATCGGTCACGTCACTTGCTGAAACCAATACGCGCACCGACACGGGTTGTTGGTCTGTGGGCTTGACGCATGCGCCGGCGCATCGGTGTTGCCGGACCCATCACTAAGTCAAGTGATTTCCAAGACGGTGTTTTTCAACCCGGGTCCTCAAGGCGAACTGCCCTGCATGTTTTAGACGTTTCCCTGCTTCAGCGCACATGATTTCAATTGATGGCTGATGAACAGACTTCTGCCGAATTGCAAACATCCGAATGGGAAACATGTAAAACATGCAGGTAAATGTGCCTCGAGGACCAGAGTTGGGGAAACAACCAGAGTTGTTGACTTTACATAAAACAAAACAAAGCAAAAAAAAAAAAAAAATCTTGTCTCAGTTCTTAAACATTCCCCGAACCCATAAGAATGACATATAGTTATATGCAACTTTGTGTGCGCGCGCGTGTGTGTGTACGCGCGCGCGCGTGCGTGCGTGTGTGTTAAGGTTACATTTGCTACTTGCCGTATGCAATTAAGTGTTTCCAATAAGCTTTAAAACTATAAAACATTATTCCGTTGAAACGAAGCAGAAAGCTTTTACTGCGAAAATAAATCGGTTTCGATTCCGGTCTGCTGCTGCTGCTGCTGCTGTCTAAAACCGGTCCCTCTTTTGACTGAGCTGGATCATCAGGTGGTCGCTGGCTGACTGGCCGAACTGATCCCAGAACAGGCGGGTTTTTCAGCACCGCGGTCAGCTCCGAGCCCTGTCTCTCCCTCCTGCAGGCAGCGGAGCATCAATACATCATACATCTGCGACCCCTCCCCTTTTAAATGTGCTCTCCTGATAAATCCTTCTTATCTGTCACACGCTGCTGGAGTTACAAGGATTTGAACATCACGCAACCAACAAGACTCAACAGTATTTCCGGGTTTTTTTTTCTTTTCCTTTTTTCAAGCAGGGATCGACTGCAGATTTCCCCCCACCAGCAGCCTGTGGCGTTAATCAGGCACCGTTTGTGCCTCTTTCCTTCTGTGGCTCCAATTAATGCAGTTTTATTTAGCCTAACAGTAGTTTTATTTTAGACTCCAGCAGCATGTTGGATCCGTCTTCCAGTGAGGAAGAAGGGGATGAGGTGGTCGAGGTGGAGCGCAAAGAGGTGACCGCCTCGAAGAGCCTCGGAGGAGCCCGACGGCCACCGGGCCGATCCGCCGACGATCATGGCGGCGGAGGGCTTCAGCCCCGGGGCCGCGGCAGCGCCGGTGGCCGACCCTCCAGCCCCAGCCCTTCGGTGGGCAGCGACAAGGAAAAGGAGGACCTGGAGAAGATGCAGAGAGAGGAGGAGGAGAAGAAAAAGCGGCTCCAGCTGTATGTGTTTGTGATGCGCTGCATTGCTTATCCGTTCAACGCAAAGCAACCCACCGACATGGCCAGGAGACAGCAAAAGGTAAGACGGGCACGAGAAGAGAGAATAAATCTTCTTTAGTTGTGTGATTTAGATGGAAGCTGTAACACAGACATCACATGACACCAACTGTTGCTTCCTGAGGCGCACCATGTTGCGTTTTACATCAAAGGGGGGAGGGAAGGGGAAAAACATCTACTTCCGTTAGAAAAATGTTCCAGTCACTAATGAATCCTTTAATACTCCTCAGTTGTAACGCAACCGATAAAAATCAGGAGCTTTATTGACTATTTTTTTGCTGAGTGAATACAAACAATACAAGACATGCCTTTTTAAAAAAAAAAAAAAAAAAAAAAGCTAAATTGTATCCAGGAGCAAGTCTTGCTATTAATGAGAAAGACCTAACTGAAAAACAAAAAGGACAAGCAGCAGCAATAAAGGGAGAGAGAAGGTAAGGGAGACAGGATTTGCATTCATTATTTATTTATTTATTTATTTTACTATGCACTCTATTCATAAACCGTGTGTACTTGTAGCAGCAGAGTTTCCTCTACCTATTAGTAGCAACTGATATGGACAAGAGAGTGATCTTTGCCACACCAAGACATTCTGGGCCCAAAATGTTTCAATATTCAGATGGACTGTATTTTGGAGGCTTCGAAAGTTCAAACAAACACCAAAATATACGACTAGTACCGTTAAAAGGTAAATGTCACAAAGTGCTTTGGAACAAAAGAAAACTCAAAAGTAATGTTAAAAAAATTAGTTTCTCATTAAACGAGTCAACTCATCGACAAATTTGAAGCTTGGTGGGAAAATTCCAGAGCCTGGGTGGATCTGTGGTCAAAGCCCTACTAGCATTAAGCAGCAAAAGAATAAAACATATAAACAGAGTAATATTTAATTGTTTAAAGTATTGATTGAGCCATTCAGCCACTTGTTGCTCCAGACCTAAACACTGCAGATGAATACCAATCCCACCTCAACACAACTGAAGGTAGAAGTGCAACACCTTGATTTTTAAGTCATTGGTAAAGGAAAACTGTGAAGTTAAAACAAAATTTTCAGCATCATCTCTTCGGTATCAGGACCATTGTAGGGAACAGGACCAGTTATTAAAGAGCACTGGCTCCTGTTGGCAACTCAGGAAATGGCTGATGACAACAAAGGGAAAAAGTGAGCAGAATATGAATACAAAGATGATTTTTTTTGTATTCATTTTGTCATTGATGTATGTCTACAGGAAATCTGAAGTAACTGAATTCCTCTGGACAGATTTCACATCATTTCTAGTCAGCAGCATCCCGAGGTGAGGCAAAATAGCCAATCGTGTGTGGTTGCTAGAGAAAAATAATAGCTATTTGGCCAGTCAGCATCGCTGAATTTAATGCATTTGGAGTGCTGAAAATTTCATTTTTTCATTCTTTGGATTCCTATGGTGAAAAAGTTGAGGATGGTAAGCACGACCACCTGAGCTTAAACCAAAATTTCCATCTTGAATGACAGAGAAGAGGCGTCCAGAGACCAGCATTGATGTTTCGTCACATGACTTTCATGTGCTGAACGTGTCGTTGATGTAGAGTAGAGTGGATGTGGGTTTATTTTCCTGAAGCAAATCACCAGCTCCTTAGCTTTATCCACATTCAGGACCAAGTTGTTGTTGCTACACCACTATGTCACTTGGATCAACAATCTGACAAACAGACCACAATTTGTGACTGAAAGGTTGTGTGTCTGACCAGCACTGGAGCACCACAGGGCAGTGTACTCTCACCATTCCTTTCTGCTCTGAACACCTCAGACTTCCAGAGTCCTGTCATCTGAACACAAGTCAGATGACTCTTCACTGTTGGAACTGGACAAGAAGCCAAGTGCAGAGACTTGGTGGACCATTTGTGCATGATGTGGGAACAATCGTCTCATCTTAAACGTGAACAAAATAAAGGAGACAAAGCATGTCAAACTTCACCTGGACAACAGACTGGACCAGAAGCCTCTAAGCAATAGAAGCTAATATCTACAGCAGTGGTTCTTAACCTGGGTTCGATCGAACCCCAGGGGTTCGGTGAGTCGGTCTCAGGGGTTCGGCGGAGCCTCTGCCACGGAGATAAAGACACACTTGTGTAAAGTCAGAGCTGCAGAGGAGCCCTGATTGAAGGAGTTCCACTCAGCATGGATTTGAGCTTGTGTCTTTCAGCAAAACTCACCGTTTTTATCAAATTCTATAGTGTAAACCTGCTCCTTAGTCGCATCTTTTCGGTGACGTCAGGGTGGTTGGTAACACAGCTAATATAATTACATTACTAAATCAGAATACCGCCAAATATTTTGTGTGTTGGTGGGGGTATGGGGGAATAAGAAGGGTTCGGTGAATGCGCATATGAAACTGGGGGGTTCAGTACCTCAAAAAGGTTAAGAACCACTAATCTACAGTCTTTGCAAGCAAGTCAAGCAGACTCCTATTCAAGTATTGGTGTCAGCACTGCACTGTCTTTTGACTATTTTAGTTATGCTCTACCAACAAATAGGTGCATTTTTGCTAATAATGAGAAGCAACATTCCACAGAAAAATATGCAATTCCATGAATAATTAATATGCAGGGTTCTACTGTATGCATTTTCTTCGAACCAGTTTTAGAAATGTTCTCCTGGAATGTTTTAAAACGTTTGATAAAAATCTTTCTGACTTATAAACAGCTGCTTGCTCTGATCATGTCTGAGAAGGTCGCTGGGAAACAATTACAAATGTTCATTAAACAAGTTAGACTTTTAGTGACCATAAAACCCCACTACATTACATTGAGCATTACATTCAGCAGCAGGCTCCAGAAATAGATAGGTTTTTCAGTGAGCTATGCTGAATCAGCTATTCCTCTAGGCACACGTGGTCAATAGGTTCACAGCTTAAAGAAGAAGAATCTGACAGATACTGTCAGATGTTTATTTTGTAGTTGTTTGCTGATCTCTGATTCAGCCGCAAAAGACCAGTCTGTTAATTGGCGTCACATTAGGAAATGACTTTCACGGTGCGCTGAAGCAGCAAGCAAGGTGTCGACACTTTGTGCAATCAGAGCACATTGTGCAGCTGGGTAAGACAGCTCACAGACACACTTCATTAATACAGACACCGCAACTGAACCGAAAAAGTTTTAGTTATTTTTTATTAGCCTTTCTTTGTGACTAAGAGCCAATATTACACTTGTAAATTCCAGCATAAGCCATAAACCGTTAACCGCATAATGCCAGCCTCGGGCTGCACAATGCTCAGACTGTCAGGACTGTCTTCTCCCTGTAAGTAAGGCGTTACTGCAAACAGTTTTCTAAAGCTTCCCCCGAACTAAGGGCAATATCTGTAAACCAATCTGTTTTGGAAAGGCATTGATTGATTGGAGTAGTTTTACTTCAAGTTTTTTTTACTTTACTTGAGTAATATTGTGAACTATTGCTACTCTTACTTGAGTAGATTGATTTTTGTATTGAAAGAAATGGACCTCAGAGATTGGAAACATTCAATTCTTAAATTTCTGCTACATATGAGTGAATGTTTATGCTAATCTCTGCATAATTACTCAGTGTTTTCTACGCCACTGTTTACATCAGTGTTATTTATATTGTATTAATAAACGTGGTTATTTTATTTGAAAGGTAACATGAACAATTGTTTATGTAAATATATTGAATTAAAAGCCTGACTTCGCTTTCCCTCCCCAAAATAAGCCATTAGATATGCACCTAAAAATATGATGGTAAATTATTATATTTACCCCATTTCTCAGTAAATACACACAGAAACTGATATTCCGGATTGGTTCCTCTTCAGATTGAGAGCAGACGGCCTCTGGATATCAAATACAATGTGGGGTTTCAAAATGAAAGCTTTTAACAGGCTTTGAGATCAAACGTAAGGGCTGTTGTATTCACGATATCAGCAAACATAAACCGTCTCTTTTTTTTATTTATTTTTTTAGAACATTACAATATCACCTATAACTTCCTCTGGTTCCTCTTCAGAGGAGGAGTACAAACCCCATTTACTCTTGAAACATTTCCCTCATGTCTGAAGTGGGACATAAAAGTCAAAGCTTTGTGATAAGTGGAGCATTATTAAGAGTTGGGCTCAAAACTTTTGTACATTCTATAGATAAATGAACACTAAAAATATATTTTTACATTGTGCCCAACATGATTTTTCTGATAGAAGGTATAACTGCAGTGGCAATAAATCCCACCATTTTTAATGAAAAAAACTTAAGTTGTTGAAAGGCCCATTTCCAGACCATGGCTACATTATTTTGCCATTTCATGTTTTTTATTTAATATGCATATGTAAATATATATAGGCTACATATATATATTTTTGTTTGGTAAGGGGATGGAGGCATCAGGGTCTCCATATGGAACCAATAGCAGGGGGGAAAAACCAATACAACTGGGAATTTTAGTGGATGTTTGCAAAAATCTTCTCTTAAAATTTATTGTTGTGGTAATAAGTCAGAATTCTCATTACAGTAGACATTTTTTGTTGATTGTTGCTAATACAAAATGTTTGCCAGCTATTTTAACAAGTGTTTGATCGCTTAATTTTCTGTTGGAAGTGACCTGTCTCACTCTCACTGAGAATCAAACTTCTTTTTTTAGGAAGAAAATCACATTAAATCTAATTCTACCGAGGGGTTCATGACATACAAATAGATTTTAAAACTTTATTTCAAACTGTCTATGACGGATGAATGAGAGAACTATGTGATGTGGGCGTTATGAACTCAGCAGGTTTAGAGGGCGAATTCTGAATATTAAGCCATTATTTCAACAAGGCCAGACAGAATTTTAAATGATTATTGTAGAGAATGAACAGGCTGAACCAGAGGCAGGTATTGCGGTGTGTAAACATTAAATTACAAATCTGAAGCTAACCTTCATTTAAAGCAGCATTCGAGTTTTTCACCTGAACATGAATACAGTTAGCCATTTAACCTGCCGGTGATCATAATGTTGTGCATATGTGTGTATGCATGTGTGTGTGTGTGTGTGTGTGTGCGTGTGCGCGTGTGTGTGTGTGTGCTAGGGGGATGCTGGTCCTTGTTTGCACTTGTTGCAAGCAGCAGTTCAATAGTACGTGCATAATTCATGAGAACAGCATGTCGGTTGCTAATAATGATGAAAGCCTTTTTAGTTGGCCTGTTGCGTTCGTATGCAAACACACTCCCACACAGCGACACACACACACACACTCGCAGCACACATGAATGGGCGCCGTATGGTTTTCATGAATGCTGATTCTTACACATATTCACTCACACAATGCAGTGAGAGCGAGCGCTCTGCAATCACGGCTGGGGTGAGTCGATGTGCCAATTGAACCTATTCAGACTCTAATTTGTAAGAAACGTCCGTCTTTGCAGCATCATGAAGCTTTCATCGAGAGAGGCGTTTTGAGAAACCTCGATCACCTCTGATGTAACTTTTTGTGACGTCGACTTTGTCCTGCGATTCTGCTGCTGAATGAGAAACGAAGAGTAATTTAACGTACGACTATTAAAAACGCATTTGCTGGTGTGACATACAGCAGAGTTCCTCTATCAGAGTTTTGTGCCTGAACATCATTAGGGTTGAAATTGTAGCTTTTAAAAAAATCTGCAACACAATAATTTTACAGACAATTAAGATGGATACATAGTTTCTTTAATGTGACCCAGAAATGTTGTAATGAGACATCAGTTAAATCTTGAAGCACAAGGCACTATAGGTTGGAGATCAACTAATATTTCACTTTTAGACCAAACATATTAAATGTCTCTGAACAATGTGAACATTGTTTTGTCTTTTTCTGAAAGCATTTCAAATTACAGGTTTCCTTCTGTTTACAAAAAAAAACGAGAACCGTGTCTGCTCTTTATATCTGATTTTGAAAAGCATGGCTGAATCTGCTGAGCAGAGGAATTAAGAGGCAGGCAGATTTAAAAGATTTCTGGTTTAATCCCATCTCTGTCACTGTTAGATGAGTAAACTCTATCTAGATCTCAAGCTCTACTCGGTGTTGATGACATCTGTTAGAATCCTGAGATGTTTTGAAGTTTGTTTGGTCTGTATTCCTTAGTGTCTTTTTTTTTATTAGATCAGTCTCGTCTCGAATCCAACAAATCAACCCTAAATCATACAAAAGAATAAAACGAGCATAAGAAGCAAAAGAAGTAAAATAATGACAAAAATAGTGTTTTCAGTTGCTTTTCTTTTAGAAACCTCCAGAGTCAGCAATGCAAAGCTGTAGGAGAAAACTGTACCACAGCTTTGGGGCCTCTGACTGAGCTTAACCCTGGCCAACTCATGTAAAGTAACCCATGTTTTTGAAGTAGAAGTAATATAATACAATGCTTGCAAATAGGAGAACTTCATACTATACCATCCAGTTTGTGTGGAATTGTGTTCATGGTAAAGTACTGCCTGGAAACGTCTTCACCTCACAACAAGATTAGCAGAACAACAGAATGTAGCACCATGAAATAGAGGATTTAATGATTCAGATCATCCAGCGAATGGATGGACATTTGACTTTTACCTCTGTACCCCTGAAGAAAGACACCCAAGACCTACAAATAGGTGAAATGAAATGGCAGAAAGGTTTGGGTTTGTCTGGGCTTTCACATTGCTTGAGAAGCCTTAATGTTTCTGGACAAAACACTGAAAAGGTTAAATTGGGTGTATGTTCGTTACTTAATTCCTATTTTTTGGGTCATGATTTGTTTTGTTATTTTTGAAACGTAAAATGCTTTCTGCATCTCTCAGATCAGCAAGCTGCAGCTTCAGACCGTCAAAGATCGCTTTCAGGCATTCCTCAGTGGAGACACTCAGATTGTGGCTGATGAGGCTTTCATCAACGCTGTCCAGAGCTACTATGAGGTGAGTTTTACAGCAAAGCTGGCTTTCTCATCCCTCAAATTTAACATGATTATGTTTCAGATTGGATACCACATTTGTAAGCTGCACAGATATGAACACACACGCACACACGCACACACGCACGCACACACGCACACACGCACACACGCGCACACACACACACACACACACACACACACACACACACACACACACACACACACACTCCCCTCCAGGGTGTACAGTTCAGGTCAGGTGTACATTTTTATTTGCTGCTTTTTTTTCTAGAATGGAAATACACTCTACAAAAGAAGGATGTGTTCTGGAAACATGCACAGATCTCAATTTGTTTAGGGCACATTACAAAAAAAGTAAAGAAATTATATTGATTTCAAACTGTTTGCAATCCAGCCCATTTCATTTGACATAAATGCAACTTTGTCCAAGGATGTTCAACTTAGATTCAAATCCAATTATGTGTAGTCTTTAGGGCTGCAACTAACTGTGGTTATACTTGTCAATAATTCTATCATTTATTCTGACAATAAATCAATTATTCAGTTAAAAGAAAAACCCTTTTAGACAGGAAAACAGACACTTTATTGAATAAAATGCAATAACAGCATTCCTTTAATAACTTGATAGGTATGAACTTACTTGAAATCTCAAGCGTATAGCTTTAGCTTATTGTAAAACTGAGAGGCATAAAATGATAGTAACAGTGAAGAAAGACAGAGAAAAGGATAAACTAAGGCACTAAGACACTAAGAACATAATAACGAAGCGATATTTTGTTTTTCTAACTTGATTTCAGATCTTCCTGAAAAGTGACCGTGTGTCCCGCATGGTGCAGAGTGGTGGTTTCTCGGCGAGCGACTCTCGTGAGGTTTTTAAGAAGCACATCGAAAAGCGCGTGCGCAGTCTGCCCGAGATCGACGGCCTGAGCAAAGAGACCGTGCTGAGCTCGTGGATAGCCAAGTTCGACACCATCTACAGAGGGGAAGAAGACCTCCGGAAGCACCAGCAGAGGATGACTGCAAGCGCTGCCTCCGAGCTCATCCTCAGCAAAGACCAACTGTATGAAATGTTCCAGCAGATTCTGGGGATCAAGAAGTTTGAGCACCAGCTGCTCTACAATGCCTGTCAGGTTAGTGCATCAACACGCCTGTTTGTTTACTGTCATTACTATTCTCCAAAAGAAAAAAAGTAACTAGTGGTGTAATTGCCATTATAAAAAATCAGTGCTATTTATTTTAGATTTATTATTTTTTCCAAAATAGTACAAGATCAAAAAATTGACCTCACAGATTATTGTTCTCCAAGAGGCTCGTCTTAGTCCATGCTTAAGTAGGACATCCTGCCAAACATGGTGGCTCACATTCACACTGACTCATATTGCATTTAAAATCCATCCATCCATCCATTTTCTTCCGCTTATCCGGGGTCGGGTCGCGGGGGCAGCAGCTTCAGAAGGGAGGCCCAGACTTCCCTCTCCCCAGCCACTTCTTCCAGCTCCTCCAGGGGAACCCCAAGGCGTTCCCAGGCCAGCCGAGAGACGTAATCCCTCCAGCGTGTCCTGGGTCTTCCCCGAGTCCTCCTCCCGGGACACGCATTTAAAATTCTGAAGTAAAAGACTCGAGACTTGACTTGAACTTTTAATTTTTATTTTGTGCAATGAAGAGTGAAAGGAAGCTGGTGTGTGAGTTACAAACTGCAGCTGTAAAAGGATTTACTTGATTACCAGTGTATCTTTTTAAGAAAAGAAAATGAGAAAAATAGAAGTGACTCGGATAGGTAGCTAGAACTGATTACCGGTTTGGAAAAGTAATGTGTTAGATTTACTCTTTACTGAAGAAAGTGGGCATATTAGAGTAATGCATTACTAAGTAGGTATTAGATAAATTAGTTAATGTTTCTAAGTAACACATTGTCAGTATCCCTTACACACAAATGAGAATAAATGAACTAAGGATTAGCAAATGAACAATAAAATACTACAAATAAACAATAAAAAGAAAACAAAACCACTAACTCTTAACCCTTTTACTCAAATTCTAACCTTAACAAATTCTACAAAGGTCAGAATTGAAGTCTGAAGTCTGAAGTTTATCTTCAGGAAAATAATTTAATTTAAAAAATGAATCTAGAGGCTTCTAACTTAAATTTTGTGAACGACAGTCTTAAATCTTACCTTGAAGGTTACATGAACTCAGAAGCTCGACCTCTGAAGAAGCAGTGCTGAGAGTTGAGGCTGCCTCATCCTGCATAGCGTATCATTATTATGTGGTGCCTGATTTGCATGTCTGCGGCTTCCAGCAGTTACACTTGCATAACAAATCAAATTACAAACTAAGCTTTGTGAGATAGAGCACATTTCACGTCAGTTCCTGGCCGTTTAAGGTTTTGATTTCAAACGTAAAAAACGTTGGCTTGAAGCCAACGTTTTTTACGATTCAAAAAGCTCAACTGGCTCAAAGCAGGCAATACATATTTAGGTCATGTTCTACAGTTATTTCTAATGTAATTTCACCAACTCAAGAACATTGGCACATTTAATGGTACACATGGTTTGATTCCACGTTACAGCACACACATAATAGACACAAGCAGTAATAAACATTAAAAAAGAGAAAACGGCGGTTGACACAGTAAATAATAGTAGTAATTCGTAATGACAGCAAGTTTCTACATGTTTATGTCTCCTGCAATCAAGCGTTGTTTATGGTGAGTCTGCGCATTCCCAGTGCAGTTTGTCATGTCTCCGCTGGTATTGCTGCTGATCTGGAGAAATGCACTGCTCCCGACCAAAAACAACCAATCAGAGCCAGGCCATCAGTCAACTTTGTAAATGCGTTGGTAGGTGTGCCAATGGCAGAGAAACAGCTTACCATTAGAGGAAAACTGTTTATCTGCTGTCATTTGTTGTCATGCTAACTAGCTTTAGCATTCACGACAGGCTCTGCTGACGGGGAGACGCGGTAGCGAAGCAGAGAGCTTGGGAATTGGGACTGAGCGACATGCATGGGTATGATGGACAGCATTAAGACCCGCCCCTTTTTTCTCATTGGTTGTTTCTAGGTATCATTGGGAACACCGCGAGAATGCACAGGAGCTAGATTTATTTTCACAAATGATCTGTCTCAAACTACACTGTCATGACATAGTGACAGTTTGAATGAATATGTAAAAGTGACATACTGCAGCTGTTAAGACATGGGGACGTTGACAGCTGTCCTGAACGTGTTGATATCTTAAAAATTGCCAAGATCAGCGCCTGATGAAATCTGTCTGTTACATAGCTTGACACAAATGAGTGGGAAAACAAATGTGGATAACAATTTTCCTCTTTTTTTTAAATCTTTTTTTTAATTCTTTTTTTAAAATATTAATAGCAAGTGTGACTCAGTTGAAGTAAGCATCCCGCTGAATTCACCTCGTCTTGTTTGCCGAGGGCGTTCCGTTTAGCACAAAATAACAGGGTGGATGATGAGTCGGTTGTCCTGTTTAAGCTGGGGTGGTGATTTCCAGAGGGCTGGCAGGAAGGAAACTGCAGCAATTATAGGAAACAATAAAGTTCCAAGTACATTAATGAGATGTTTGCTTTCCAGTCATTAGTGCACATGGGGGAAAAAAAGGACTGGCATTTAAGGTGCAAGAACTTGATTCTGCCTATTAATGTAAAGCAATATATAAAACGATTGGCTTCTTAAAAGAAGAATTTTTTACTGCAAATACAGACCGAAACTCTTCTGGGTTTAAGAAATGACCATAATATAATGTTGAGATGCTTTCTCACAGCTGTTTCAAATAGCTCATATAGCTGATAATGCTTAGTTTAGCTGCTCTACTTCTAGACTCCCATTTGTAAGACCTGGTTTCAACTCCTTTAAGCTACAAAAAAAGTGATTTTAGAAATTATTCCTCTAAGCAATAAAAAAAAATCCTTTGCCATAAAAGCTTATGGTCACTCTTTGTACTTTGGCGACATGCATTCTGCTAAATCTGTGTAGCTATAGTGTGGATATATGTGACCGTGGCTGCAGCGTGTTCAGAGCTCAGGCAGGTAGAAGCCGAGGGGATGATATTTGTGTCCCTCTGTCGGCTTCCAAATGTGATTTGGTGTGGATGTGTTTGAAGAGGAGCCAGTTAAGCTTCCTTCCCTCCAAGGCCTTCCCCAGCATGTCCCTGCTCTCATTAGAGGAGTGACTGCTGTCTTGCCTCTCTGCAATAGGCCAGATGGTGAATGTCTTCATAGTCGAGCCCCAGAGGGAGGAAAATCTGCTAAGGTGTCTACGCTGGCTTTTCCCCGTTTCCTCTTTATCGCCGAACAGAGCAACGTTGCACAGCATGATCTGTTTTACGCAGACTATTCCATCGACTGCAGCTTGTTTCAGAGGGAATGTTTTACTGTTCCAGTGTTTTGCACGTTCGTTCTTAACAACTTCTGATTTTACATCAGACCTAGTCAAAACTGAATAAATACGCACTCCCTGTTTACCACCTAGATGTTCCTAAACTAATCTGAGCTCCAACAGCTAATGATTTATTTGTTCATCTCTCTTTTGTGAAATAAAGATTTTAAACTAGAGGTTATGATTGATGTTATGCATTTCATGATGTTTCAGTATCATTGTGTAGCATTTCCCCACCTCCCTAAAATAATGGATTAAGTAATTTTTTTGCCAAAAGTTATTTTCAGCGGAAGGAGGAAAAAAAAATCACCACCTCTTTATTTCCAAGCAATGTTGTAGGCAACAAAAAAAACAAAACACTTTTGTCAAAAATTGACATAGGCCATTATTTTAGGAGTGTGACAATTTGCCTTTGGTTGGCCTTTGGCAACTTATTTACATCCAATCCAAACAAAATATTAATGTTGGGTGCAATACCAATATTGGACTAGGCCCATCTCTTTAAAAGCAACACTGTTTTTTAACTGGTGCTGTTATTGGAGTGTTTTCACAGTTTCATTATCCAGAGGCACATTAGAAGGCTTAACGACGACGGACTTTAATGTTAAAACTGCATGCAGATTTTTTTTGTTAATATGAATGTCTTTTTTAACTTGTTTGCTGAAGTCACCATTGTCTTTTGATAAGACTGCTCTCTCTTATTGATTTTGCATTCAACAAATGCTTTTAAGTCTATTGAAGATTTGAACTGGCCTAATGGCATAATGCATCTGACAAAAAGAAAACAACAACCTCACTGTTCTCTCTGTGTTGTTCTGTAATTTAATTTGTATCTCAGCCTTTGTTACCATTGTTTACGGAGACTAGGCTTATGGAAAGATGCATGCACTGTCCAATGGCCAACCCTGCTGCTTTTTCAAGCAGAGATTTCAGCCTTTAAAATCACAGTTAACTCAGGTATTCTCTGGTCTTCTGTGTCAGTGGCAACGCCAACATGGCTGCACAGTGCATTCACTTATATGGCATAAAACAATGCATGAAAACTGTTTTAGTGGACAATAAACAACAAAACATCAAAGCTCGCCTAAATGCACTGACATCTGACTTAGTGTTATTTAACCCAGTGAGCATCGAAACCAAAGTTTTTTTGTTTCTTTTCATCTTTTATTGTTTAAACTAAATAATAAACCTGAATCCCATTTATCCACAAACAGTAAATTAACACAAACACAAAATAAGAAAATAAAATGGTGTGAAAACGTGCATCGGATGTAAATGGTACATTTTGACGCATAGATGTAATGCGGATCGGTCTGTACACAGAAAACACATGCAGATATATGGGCCACTTTTCTTCTCACACAAAAAGGAAACGGGTTTGGATCAGCTGTCCTTTTCTCCGAACGGTTTAGATTCGGTGATTCTTAAGGTGGACAAGACGATCACACATCATGATCGCCTTGTCCAGTGTCAGATCTATAGTATCTGACACTGTAGATCATATCTTCTTTATGAATCGACTTTAATAGATTAGTTTATCTGTAGAGGCTGTGAACTGGTACTCTAGTTGTTTATCATCTCCAAGTAACTTTTTGTACAAGTTTTCTTAATTCAGTCCAACAACCACAACCACTGTTATTGTAGATTGATTGCCACATATGTATTTTTGATCAACCCCTTCATCAATCTTGTTGGTAGTGAAATCCACCCAACATATCATGACTGCTAGCTACAGCGCTGTAAGATTTCACTAATTCAACTACAGACTCCACCCTTCAGTCAGCGCTTCACTCCTGTCGTTACTGTTTATCTAAGTGATGCGATACTGTCATTTACTTAGATGTCGACTGAAACTTTTATTTGTTTTTCATGTTTTCCTTTGTTGGTGATAATGCGGACCACGTACTGTCCAGAACATGCAGTTGCTGTTGCTCTGACTATGTGCATATTTGTTCTGATAACACATGAAAAGACCAAATAAGCTCTGACTATACTTCATTAAAGAACAGATGGTGTCCTGGTCAAACAGAGACCTTGAACAGTTTGAAGTCAGTCTCTCTGCTTCCATTCAGCTGTGCACGTGTGGACGTATGTGAAAGGAAAATGTTTGGTTTCTAATGATTCTAGTGCATCGAGTCATGTCTGAAACATAGCTTCTTGTGGAGGCTACATGTTCGTGCACAACCAAAAGAGATTCACAACTTGAAAACTGCTGTACCTACTCCCCACACTTGTTACCATGGAAACTGTATCCAAAGGCTAGTGTATCCCTTTAGTTGGCTAATGGAGGAAGTAATAGATGTTTTTTGTTTTTATAAAATCATTTTCAGTGTAGCCTGGTAATAAGTGACATTTGCTGTTGTTGAGTGTAATTTACTTTTAGTACAGTATGATTAAAATAGTGTTTTTTTTGTTGTTTTTTTTAAATTCATGGACATGAATGTGATTTTTAGTGGATGTCTAAGCAAACTGCTGCATGTCTGTGTTTTCCCAGCTGGACAATCCTGATGAACAGGCGGCTCAGATCAGAAGGGAGCTGGATGGACGGCTGCAGATGGCAGATCAAATCGCTCGGGTAAAAGGAAAAGACAGATGAGGGTTATGAAGGAAGATTAACCTGTAAAATGATAAGAGGCAACTGTAGGAGTGACCCTTAGTTTTACATGTATGATAAAGTTATTGGAATTCATTTGTATGCTTAAACGTAATTTGCATTTGAGAAGACTTTCTCCTGTTACATAATGTAGCAGTGTAAACACTTAACAAAATAAGCTAATTTGCTTTATCATTACTCAAGGACATTAATTTGATGTCCTTTGTGTAAAAAAAAAAGTCTAAATATTTTACAGACGTTTTTAAAGGAGAAATATTATGTCAGATTCACTTTGTTTTTAGTTTTACATCGTGCCACAGTGTTATTCCCTCATCAAAAACCCACCTGGAGTGTTAGCTTGATTCTTTAACAGATGTTTTAGAAATCCCCAAATCCTTTAATCTCCATGACAACCATTCAGGTGTGCAAAACACCTGAGTGGACCTTCAAGGACAAAGCTCCTCCTCAGAACTGCAGTTTCCAAGCTTCCAAGCTTCAGCCTCACAGAGCTCACTTCCCTCCTGACTCCACCTCTCAGCTCCTTCAGACTAGCCAGCAGCAATTAGCAAACACCTGGCGGAACTGGGCATCTGCTGAGCGCATTACATGAGTTAATTCTCAGTGTAGCGCTGGTAAAAATGTCATTCAAGGGTTAATGGAGAAGCAGTGCTGTGATCACTTCCTGAGGGCGGAGTTTCAGAATGAGCAGGAGTTCTGTCTCTGCAAGAGACAGACAAAAATGTCAAATGTCTTTTGAGTCATACTTGAAATATAACATTTTTAGAACAACTAAAGGTAACATAGTTACTTGATTGTGTTGCAAAATGATACTATGTGACTGGAAAACACATAATACTGCCCCTTTAAAAACTGACATGTAATGCAAAGCCAATACTGACAGAACAGGATGGACATAGAGACAGGAAGGTCCCTGAAATAAATGTAGACTATATCATTTTACAAGAATTGATACAGAATGCAAGTTGGTGATTAAATTCACGATCTCCTGTTTTGCTAAGCTCGGAGGAAGGTTTCCAAGGTTCGTTTCCAGAGAGATGGAGGCCATGTACATCGAGGAGCTGCGCTCGTCTGTCAACCTGCTGATGGCAAACCTGGAGAGCATGCCGGTCTCCAAGGGCGGCGAGTTCAAGCTGCAGAAGCTGAAACGAGGACACAACACCTCCATTATGGACATGGGTCAGGAGGATGAAAATCTGCTGTCCAAGTCAGACGTGGTCCTCTCATTCACTCTGGAGGTAAAGCACCTACCGCAGAAAACACTTCACAACTAAGCACTGAAATGCTTAGTTGTTTTGAAATAACTATTTCAAAACAACAATTTAAACAAACTTGGGGAAAAAAATAGGCAAGTTCAGAGACGAGAGACTTGAACTAGACTGTGTTTTTTTTTTTTTTGCTTAAAGTCTTAAGTGAGCTTTATCTTCCCTTCCTCCTGCTGTAGAGGAGCATCCTCCTTGGCTCTGTGTCTTTAGAGATTGTGATGACCTCACTACGCTTGACCTGAACGTTTTTTTCCCTCTACGGCAAGCGAGTCGTTCTTCTCCACACAGACTTCTTAATTTGTTCTTCAAAGCTTTCAGCTTTTAAAACGATCCCCCCACAGAAGCTGCTGGTGCCACTAATTGAGTTATTTACATCACCCTGAGCAGTCAACTTCCTGCAGATTAAATCAACTATTTCCAGAAAAAAAAAGGTTTAGAAATCCTTACATTACTAAGTACTTGTTGAGCGCAGTGCAAGTATATATGCACTCACCAAAATGGAAGAAAGGATGCATGAGAAACTTATGTAACTAAGTAATAAAGTAGTGAAGTCTCTACAACTTGTGTTTTGTTACGTGGTATAATACTATTTCATCTCTCTGGATGATTAACATTATTTTCCAGGTGGTGATAATGGAGGTTCAGGGTCTGAAGTCCTTGTCTTCAAACAGAATAGTTTACTGCACCATGGAGGTTGAAGGAGGACACAAACTGCAGACGGACCAAGCTGAGGCCTCCAAACCAATGTATGCACAATGCACAACTAAAGAAAGACGACAATCACAGCTGGAAGGACACTTAGTTCATTAAGATTGCATTCAAATTCATGATATGTCAGAGCAATAAAAGAGATAAAACATTCAAGGAAGTAAAGACTTTTGATGAGGGAACAGTACTGCATCAGAGTCCCACATAAGATGTTACCTATCATGAAGAAAAATCTAACTAAGACAAAACAGTGGGATTACAACCAGGAGACAGAGTATAATGTACAGAATGGGTAGAGTAACACAGACCCATTCTAGGAAGGGTTGTTAGAATAAGAATGAGGAGAATTTATTTCATGTATTTATTTGTTTGATGCAAACCCCTAAAAAAACAACAGAAAGTTCAGACTTCACAGAAGAAACTGGCCCATATATTAAAGATTCATTAGGAGTTTATTTTGACTAAAACCCTGAAAGTCCACAGAACTTCTTCACATGAAGAATGTGAAGCTCAGTGGACTTCATATGAAGTCCACTGAGCTTCAGATGAACAGACTATTAACAATAGATTAACAGAGAACAGCCTAGGGGGTAAGTTGGCATCACTAACCCTGAGATCCACCGTTTACCGCACAGACTTAACTTAATAAATCTGTTCTTGTTTGTAGTTGGGGAACCCAAGGTGACTTCACCACCACCCAGCCTCTGCCTGCTGTGAAGGTGAAGCTGTTCACTGAGAGCACAGGAGTGCTGGCTTTGGAGGATAAGGAGCTCGGAAGGGTGGGAGAACATTTCAAGCACTGGATTCATTTTTGTTTCCTCTCACACAGTTCGTCTGACTCGCAGCGTTTGCATGTGGCTGTTTCCAGGTTGTGCTTCACCCGACTCCCAACAGTCCCAAACAGTGTGAGCTCCATAAGATGGCAGTGTCTAAAGGCTGCCCAGACGAGCTCAAGATAAAACTAGCCATCCGCATGGATAAGCCACAGAACATGAAGCATTGTGGGTAAGTGGCAGTCGGGTTCTTCGTGTTGATGCCCCCCATCGGTGCGATCAATTTAAAGCATTTGTTGCGTCTGTCAGATTTCCATCTAAATACTTAAAAAGAAGTCTTCTGTGATGGGAATTCTGGGCTTTCTGTCCCTTTCATTTGGAAAAGTAGATTTTGGAAACAAGTTCTCATGTCTGCATTAGTTCAGACTGTTTCTTTTATTCATTTATATAATTTATGTCATTCAAGAGCAGTCGGTAGGAGTGTTCAGTATTGATAAAAATATATCTGGGTTTTTTTCCCCCCACTTTTGTGGCTTATAATTGAAAATATTTATCTGTGAGCTCAAATCACAAAGACTTCATTTTATTTCAATAAAGGTTATAGTAAAAGATGAATCATTTACCTTTCATATGGATGATAATTAATATCAATTTATTGACAGTCACTTAAGAGGTCATATTTATTACTATAATTTATCACATGTATTTCTTTAACCGTTTAAAACAGTAAACAGAATATTGTGTTGAATCAACATACAGTAACCCCCGGCAACCCTGCAACGATAAGCAGATTTAGATAAGTGATCAATTATATTTGAACCCCAAAAAATGAGTGAAACCACTCAGATTTTAACTGAAATGTGTTTCTGATGGGAAGTGAGGCAGCCATCTCTGCTAGGATGAACAATAGGAGCAGTTTTGGAAAAAAAAAAAGTGTTTATTAAAAATTATTCATGCCCTTCTCAACAAATCGTAGAAAACCTTACATTGATATAACAATAATAAATTTTTGGAATTGCTCATCAGCTTCTACATGTTTCCAAAAGAAACATGTAGAAACTGATGAGCTGCTACAAGAGAGAAGCAAATCTGGACCTTTGCTTCCCTCTTGTGGTCACTGATTGCTAAGTGGATGATAGTTGGTACATTTAAAAGTGAACACCTGTAGCTCAGTGTTTTACAACATGGATAGAATTATATATGTAGATTTAATGTTTGCCACTGTTGTTATGTAATTATTTTGGGGCACTTTTATGATTCTTGTGAGATTAACAGCCATTTTCCAAACTGGTTGTTTGTTTGGAACCAGAACACAAAGATACAGGGCTGTCATGTTTAGCTAAGCTCATGTTCAACCAACTTCCCAGCCTTTCTGCCAACAGAACAGACTATTTTCTTAGTTATTTCTACTTGTTTCGTCGAACAAACAGGAACAGAAGCATCATCCTCTTGGCTGGTGCAGATTGGTGTTTCATAATCTATTTATTTAATCTGTTGGAATCTTTTTTTCTTCCTGTTTAGCTGATGATGGATGTTCTTTGTTTTTGGATGTAAACCCAGTTTCATTTGACTGACCTCTCACAGTTTGGTCCCAAACACTGAGTTCTGTTGTTTCACTTTGCTCTAGTCTATATAGCTATTTTTAAAGAATTTTGCTTTGAATGTATTGATTTTATTTATTTTTTTGCTGCCTTTTAATCTCTCATATTGATTAGCCTAACATGTTTTTTGAATAGCTTTCTTCAGAAGGATACTTATTCCTCTCTAATCTAGTTTGGTGGCAGCAGATGTATAATAAATTAACTTGTAGTTTTACTAAATATCAAATCTTTTGTAATAAAAAAATTACAATGTGCTGTTAGAAAAATGTTGGGTTTGTAAGAGGCCGTGTATCTCCTTGCAGTGGCAGTATTCTGCCAGAAGAGGTCAGTGTTTGCACTAGTATTTTCACCTTGGTACATTGAATCTTTGTTGAACGTTGATAGCAGCATAAACTAACGCCAAAACAGCTTCACAAAAAAATTACTGTAAAACATTCTGTTAAATTCATTCCTTTTTTTTAAATTATTTTAAAAAACATTCTTTTTTTCCCCACAGGTATCTTTGGGCCATTGGCAAAAATGTGTGGAAAAGATGGAAGAAGAGATTCTTTGTCTTGGTACAGGTAGGCATATTTATGTTTTAGAAAAGAAAATATGAAAAAAGAAAGTATTATTATTATTAATAATAATAATTATAATTAATTAATACTAATAATTATTATTGTACCTAAAATGTTTGAAAGAAGATTTTGAAAGCTGCATCTCCAAATCATGAACACTGTCAAGGTTCTGATAAAAATGATATTTGATACTGATAAAAACTGACGACACATGACGATTTCTTCTGCTTGTTGTCGCGGGGGCTGTTGAGGCAATTTGCTGCTTCCTGGTTACGACCGACTAATTAGCATTGAAGTTTTTGCTCAATTTAAATTGCAGCCACACTGTAGTCTGATCATTATTCCCCCTTAATCGGCTATGGCAGACAAAACGTTTGATTAAGAAAAACTGGAAGCAAGTGTTTATTTATAATAGGTGATGATTTTTTGTTTGTATCGTTTCGTAGGTGAAGAAAATAACCAAAATTTGCCCTCTAACAATGTCTTTAAAAAAAAAAAAAGAATTGACAAAGAAGCAGGGATGCCTTTGACATGAGTGCTGCTTTATGCAAAGGAAATTTTTTGCCAACCACATGTTGTGGTGCGCTGTGAGAAAGAGAGATGCAGCCAAGCTGTCTTCTTTTGGTTGTCAGATGAATGATGGAGAGGTCAAGCAGGCTTTTGTCAGGAGATAGTTGTGGGGGGAGGGGGGGGCAGAAGGGTGTGGGAGATGAGGTGGTGGAGGCCATTTCCTGGTGGCTCTGCGTTGGGAGGTGGGCAGCAGGCAGTAGAGAAGGGGGTGGGCGGCAGTAGGCCTGTCTCCTATGCGTTAGGAAGGATATGTCTCAGAGCTACAAGTTGACAGGGGATTGACAAAGTCGAGTGAACACTAGCTGGTCTAACACTTGGAGCTACAAAAGCCTGAGCACCGCCAACTTGAAGCCTCTCACTTGCTCGCAGCTAAATATATAGCAAGTGACAAATACTGGTCAATAGACTGCACACTCATGTGTATGTGTTTGTTTTTATGTCTGTCTTTCGATGTGCATGAAGTTTGAATGGCGACACAAAGACCGCCGTGTGTTTGTTGGGTTGCTGTGTTACAGAGCTAACGACTCAGCGGATATTCTTTTGGCCACCAAAAAATCCAGAGCTTTATTGATTGCACAATTTGTTTGATTCAAATGTGTTAACTTTATAAAAACGTTCAACTCTGACAAAGGCAATATTCATTGTTAAAATGTCACAGGTAATTTTCTTACATTTTTTTTCTTTTTAGCTATTTCTAACAGTGATAAGGTTCATGATGTTGTCTGTTGCATATGCTATTTATTTTTACATGTCCAGTGTAAAAAAAACAAAAAAAACAAGGTGAAGCCAAACTGATTTGCTTTCACAAGTGGAGCATTACAGCCTTCATTGCAGAGCTCCTCTTGATGTATTTACAAACATTTTTATTAGAAATTGCATTGGGTTTATTTCAAATGAAATGGACAAGGAGACTGTAGAAGTCTGCTTCTACACCTGCAGAAAGAGGGATAAAAACAGAGAACTGAGAAACCATATGTGCATATTTAACAATACCAACACTGTCACTGAGCCTGTGATGAATTAGTACTTGGTACTAATTCATAGAAGATGTATTTAGAGGCAAACACTGCCCAACAAAGTGTCTCTGTAAACCTTTGAATCTGGACAACTCTTTGTGTGCGTATGTGTGTGTGAGCACGCTTGTGTATATAATATTTCTCCATGACAACGTTCTATAATGGGTGTGAAGAACCACAAACTGGGTCCCTAGGACTCAAGGTATCCTGGTAAAAACCAGCTCATTTTCTACGCTTTGCTTTGTACAGAAGGTTTGGACTTTTGGCTGCTGAGAAACAATTGCTTCCTGGAGTCGTGGACTGTGTTTAAGTTTTACATTTTTTCCAATTGATAACGTTTACCCGTGATGTATGTAATGCCTCTGTTCAACAATTTGAATCTGACCAGAAGTTGCTGGCTCTTCTGTGAAGAGAGAAATGCCGATCTGTTAATGTTAATTCAATATTTGGAAGAATGACCAACACACACCGAACGGCTTCGTTCAGTTCCTCCTCTGGCATTGCTAAAATTACAGTAAAACAGCAGAAAATTAACGTCATCGTTCACAATTTTTCCTTCTGTTCACTGATTAGCCAGGTTGAAATTCTTCTGGAGGAATCCAAGTTAATCAGAGAAAGCTGTGCTGTAAGCGAGATTTGAATCGAATGGAATAGCGCAGGAAGGCGATGTCAGGCTAGACCTAAGGAAGGCATTGGGAAAATTAGAGTCACAGACATCCAGAGGTCTCCTGGAGCACGGGGGTCCCTGGAGGATCACTGCAGGGACAGCTGCCAACCCCACACAGAAGGGAGCAAAGGAGAACTCCTGGGGAACCACACAGCAGCCGCGGCCTCTACTGCTCTTCTAGCAGCTTACACTAGCACTGTCTCAAGGTGCTCTATACACCAAACCCGATTGTGACCAGAGGTGGCTCCGACCTGGGGGCCAGAGCAGCAGGAGAAGCAGTGAAGGAGCGCCGGTGTAGCCAACCAAACACCTGGCATCCCACCAATCCCACACCACAGACCCACAGGGGCCCAAATCATGCTCAAAATCCAAACGACCCCCAGAGAATCGAAGCGCCAGGCCCAGCTACAGCTGACCCACTGCACCCAATGCCCAACTGCAGTACAGCCCCCCCATCACCTGGCCTGCTTCTCATCCCAGCCTACAACCTCAAATCACAGAGAATGGTGGTGTGAAAAGACCCCAAGTCTTTCTCCGCCCGCTAAAAAATTTAGTTGTTGCATGCAGTGATATAGTGAATTTAAAACAGGAGAGGTAGGGGGGCCACCTCAACATAAAAATGACCACCAGGGGAGTCAACTGTATTTAAGGACAGCATTTCCTCTCCTACATCTTGACCAACCAATGTTCTTCAAATGTTTGGTTGGTGGGGGACATCCTGCATTTTAGTTGCAGCTCTTTTCTTCGCAGCCCCTGTGGAGGTTTGCTCTGTCTGTCTGTCTATCTGGCTGCGCCGTACTGCGACTAAAAATGTTTCTTCACATTTGATTTAGTATTTTGGAGCTTGGTAGTTTGCAATGTTGGTTGGTTTGCTAGATTAGTGCAGTACTAAAATATTCTATGCATTTGTCATAAGTTGATTTCATAACAGTAGAAAAAGAAAAAAAATGACAGTTGACAGTAAAAAAGGTTTACGATAAATATCAATCCATGTTATTTGACGTAAGCCTAAAAACATTTTAAATGCAGCAAAAAAAATTGTTGTTCAATGCAAACTTTTAAGTTGTTCAACATGGTCGAACCTTTATAATTCTCCTGTAAGTACAACGACAACAAACACAACAGAAGAGAAAACTGGTCAAAGAACAACATGCTTAAAAAGCATCTTCTACAAGGTAGTGGAATATGTTTATTTATGTGCAAGATTTCAATCTATTCTTTCCAGACACATAAGATGAGATGATGATGATGATGTGATACATTTCCTAAGTCAGAAGACTTGTCTCTTATACATGGAAATCCTCATTTGAAGCGACTGTGGGATGGCGTTTCATAGCAGATCCAGGAAGTAAACACAATTGTTTTTGTTCATAAACCTGTTGATTGACATCCAATCTTTTTATGAGTGAAAATTAATTCTTATCATTATGGTTTCAATAGTTTTGAACCTTCATAAACTCCCCAAGTATAGCATTGTTAGTGATGTTTTAGATGGGAACATTTTGCCTGAAATTTCTCACAATAAAATTAGATGTTGCTAAAAAGGAAAAGCTTATCTTTTTTGCTATGCTTTACAGTAAAACATTAAGAGATGGTTTATAAAAACAATTATGTTAACATTGCAATACCCTTAAATGTATCATAGGAACTACTCCTCCTTATGTTCTAATTCTTCATCTTCATTTTAGCTGACTGACAGCTGAGCGAGTGTGAGTGGGAAAAGCAGACTGACAGGAAATTGTGTGTTTTAGGGTGGGTGGGTGGTGGTGGGGGGTAGCAGTGGGGAGGGGGGTGGCAGAGTACGTTAGATTTGCCTCTGTGGGGTCCTGGAGGCCAGGGAGCTGCTGCAGAGTTAGTCCAGCTTCTTCCATGATGGCCTTAGGTGTCATCAGTACTGTCTTAGGGAATCTCAGTTGTCACCAGCACAAGGGAAACCCAACATATAACCACCCACCCCGTCCCCCACCTAACTTTGCACACACACTCGCTACCACGCAAACACACAAACAGAGTGTGGCAGGAGCAAGAGTGAGAGCTGCCACTCGTGGCAGTAGTCACGGCAACAGCAGCCGACTGGCCACGCTCGCCGGTTCTTGACGATAGTCTGGCGTGACTGGCAAACTGCACTAATGTCAACTGGTTGACAAAAATAAAAAAATACCATCATCCTTGTATTTACAGCCAACAGATTGCAGTGATTTTGTTGTATCTAATTTGAACCAATTAAAATGCAGTTCAAGTGTCAGATATCAGTTCATAAACGAGTTCCCTTTTAACAAAACCAGTGAACAGTATCAAATTTTCCCTTTGCTGAAATCCCTCTAGCTGCGTAACCGTTGAAGGTTTTGGATTGAAACAACTGACTTTTACAGGAAAAACCCTCCAGGATATTTGGGCTCAGGACGGAACTGAGTGGATATTCAGGGGAGGATTTATATCCAGTTATGTCAGTTTGTTGTTGAAATTTGCTTTTGAGGTGTACATATGTGAGTAAAGCTGCTGGAGCACAAAGCTAGCATATTTAAAAAAATATTACAAGCTAAATGCAATTACAGGTGGAAAATCAATTTCTATATTTTTTATAGTTGTTACACAAATAATGGTTAATCCCTGCTGTTGGGAAAATAGAATATATCAAACTTAACTTTTACTGTAAATTTAGTGTTTATTAGCTGGTATTACAAATAGCTAAAATAATATGGCACTCCAAAAATACCACTTTGCATTTCAAAATTTTTTTAGTTTGTCACTCATGTAAAGTGAAAATCGATTGCCATGATACTGCTGGTATGACATTAGTCAATTATTAATTATGCTAATGGTTAGGGGCGTAGCGATACAATAATTTCACGATACTATATGCAATATGTGATATTCTGGTCATGATACGATATGTATCACGAAATTTGTTGAGCAATACAATTCGCTGCGATTCAGTGCTTTTTTTCGATTTTCTGAAAGATTTTAGGACAGAGTGATTTTAGTGACATTTTGTGTTCCATAGACTTGAATTTAGTTAACTGAAAACTGATTAAAAGCACCAACTACACAATACCTGAAACTAATTGGACAGTCTAACAGTCTGCAGCTGGACAAAATGAATCAAAGATGCAGTGAGAGAATTAGTTTCTGTGATTATTTATTTATACAGCCCTACTAATGGTAGTAGGTATGTTACACGCATAGAGTAGCTTAGGAATGACAGAGCATCTGATGTTGACGTGTTAGTATGGGGGGTCCCCAAATAAAAATCTGCATAGGGTCCTAAAAATGCTTGGGCCAGCCCTGTGTTCAGTCCTCAGCAATTTAAATGGAAATTTATTTTAGTTGTGGCTTGAATTTTGACGTTGAACACAAGCAGCAGACAACAAGAGAATCCCCAAGTCAACAAAGGAACACATTTTTCTCCTGAAGGAGTTTATAGTTTATCTAGGGAATGACCCCTCACACATCTTCTCACAAACCCAGAGCACAGCCAAATTCTGGAAGAATCAATGACATTAACTTCATCCCCATATTGTGATATTAGTTTCAGGATATTAGTTTATTTATTTGCTTCTGTCTGCACTCACATTGTGTGCTTTTCTGCTGATTTTCTTTATTTCCTGCTGGGAAATAAAGGTGGAAGCTGTACTAACTATGTTACTAAAATATCTTCAAGGGTCGGTGTTATGTAAAATTGACCTTTGTGAGCTTTACATCATGTTAGAATGTTATTCCTGCATCAAAAACACACATGCAGTGTTGCCTTATTTTATCCATGCATGTTTGAAAACTCCTCCCTTGGCAACCATTCAGCTGTGTAAAATGTCTGGTTTGCAGCGAGCCTCAGCTCCTCTTTGGAGCTGCAGTTTCCAAGCTTCTGCCTCACAGAGTTCATTTTCCCGTGACTCCCCCACTCAGCTCCTTCAGACTAGCCAGCAGGAATTGGCAAACAAATGGTGGAACTGCACATCTGCTGAGCTCATTGTAGGAGCTGCTTCTCGGTGCAACACTGGTAAAAACTTGGTTAAAGGGTTTATAAAGGAGCACTGCACCAAGAGCAGGAGGTTTTAGCAACAAAGGGACCCAATTTCAAGGTGTTAAATTGAGAAGCATATTCTCTTTTAAGTCATATTTGACATATGGTATTTACTTAACAATTGAAATTAACATAATTATTTGACTGTGCTATATAATGGCACTACGTAAAATACACATAATAAAGACTTAAGGCTCAATAGATGACTCAGTTTCTTTAATGCAGGAGTCGCATCAAATGGAATATTTTTTGTCGACAGTTTTAAAATGATGACGAAAAAAATCTGAAGGCCATGTGTCACTGTCAAAGATTACAATTCACACACTTGACCACTTGCTGAAATTTTTTAGCAAATAATTCATACCTTAAGTGCTATTGGGTCATTTTATTGTTCATATTACTGGAGCCACAGTCAGTCAAGTGAATCTGCATTGGTAATTTTAATGTTGTTGTCAATGTATTGTGTTTCTTTTTATGGCTTTATGTGGTAATTTAAAGCTGGATTGAGTTTTACATTAGTCTTTGTAGACTCTACAAAACAACTTGGTAGAAAAAAATCACTTAACATGTGTTTCATCTTCACTGTTTCTTTTCTTTCTATGTAGAAGTCACCAGAAATACTAATTCTCCATTTTAAATAAGTAATAACATTGTGTTTTAATATTTCAACTTGTTTTGTAGTATTTATCTTTATATAAAATGCATGTCCGCTCTGCATGGAGGAGTGGATTTAAAGGAGCTAACTATTTCTACACATCTACATTTAATAGGTTGGTAAGTTAACTTATTTAGTTGGTAAAACCAGCTTTGCAAAGGTTTCGTCGCTTTCATTAAAAATAAATAAAAAGGCTCGGGCTGTTATTTTTCGCTTCCAAACCTCCAAAGCTTTCATTAACACTGCTACATGGTTAGCCTTACCCCGTATCTGTCACCTCAGACTTCAGGCAATTCCTAATTTAAAAAAAAGAAAGTAAAAGAAAAAAAAAAAATCTGTAATAACCTCATACTCAAGTGCCAACCTGTTAACGCCACCGCCACACCCTGTAGGAACACATTCACACATGTATTATTTCTCACACTGCAAGAAACACATGTTTTTATATCTGTGTCATTCATACAGTACCGTGCAAGACGCTACCTTAAAAACAAACGTGGAACTGTGTGGTAAAATAATACCATAATAATAGATCACACTGTAAGGCAGATTTAGAAATACTTTGAATTTGTCACTCCAATAAAATCATAGATCCAAGGTTATAATGGGGAAAAATGTCTTGTTGTAAGTGAAATAATCTGCCAGTGGAACTAGTATTTTTTTCATCAATATTAAGGAACTATTAATAGTTCCTTAATATTGATGAAAAAAAATACTAGCAGTAGGAAAAATACAAGGAACTATTTATATTAAGGAACTATTAATAGTTTCTTAATATTAATAGTTTCTTGTTTTAACTCAGAGCTTGAGTTAACACAAGCTCTGATATATTGTTGAAAAGTTACTAGTAAGTTATTTTTGTCTTATTTCAAGTGTTCTGAGATATTTGTATTAGAAACTAGAGAAAAAAAATATTTAAGACTTTGCATCTTACCAGTAAGATTTAACATGAGTATGTTGTTTAAAAAAAATGAAATAAAAATTGGTGAATATTCTGTCTTGTTTGTCCTTTGCTTTCACTATTGTTATATGTGACTGGGTAATTATATAGCATAATGGTGTTCTGACCTGTGACTCAGGCTAACTGCTAAGAGACCATGTTGTCTGTGTGGTTAACTGGTGCAGGTGAGCCAGTACACCTTTGCGATGTGCAGCTACAGAGAGAAGAAGGCTGAGCCAGTGGAGCTTCTGCAGCTGGACGGCTACACTGTGGACTACACCGACCCTCAGCCAGGTGAGACGAGCCAACACCAACCAACAGCTAGACGGGGCGCTGCTGTAAAAACAACAGTAATAATAATAATAATAATAAAACATACATGTAGTAAAGAAAAAAAAATCAAAAGATTAGAGGAATAAAATGCAGCACCAACTGGAATCCTGCATTGCTGTGTATCAACACATGCACTGTTCTTTCAATTTAAACCGTTTGAAAACAGGAGCCGTCTGCAGAGGTGTAAAAGTAGGCTGATTTTAAAAGCGTTAAAAGAACATAATTATTAGGATTTCTACTTAAAAAAGTATTTCATAAAATAATTACATGTTACACAACTAATGAAAATGGATGCTAACCTTTCTAGTGTTTTTCTTTAATTACAGTTCAGGTATGCGATGTTGGGAAGTTAGCTCTGTTGACGGCACAAGCTGAAAGTAGAATAGGGGTTGTATCTTCAGATGGGTCTATTTCACTGTTTCTGTCATGTTTTGCACCTGAAACTGTTTGCACTGATATTTGAACAGCACTAAATATTCTCCAATATTGACCTTGGATTATTTCTGACAAGAGAAAACAGCTGTTCTATATGTTGTTTGGTGGGAGCATCATCTCCCTCTTTGTCTTGATTACTTGTGTTATTTGGATGTGACATGTGATGCAGGCCTGCTTTTATTCAGTGCTTAGCATCTGATTGTCTTAAGCTATCTATGTGAAAACAAAGCAAAGTTGCAAAAATAATGTTACACTAGCTTCAGTATGTTATTATACAGCTGCAATCCAACCCCTCCTATTCTGTCTTATTTCATGTTTTCTGCTGCAAATTAAAGTAAAGTAAAGTAAAGTAAAGTAAAGCATAATTGGTGTTTGAGCTATTAAAATTGGCAGGTCTAAGCGTTTTATGAGGTGGTCTCAAGTATTCATGGATATTAGCTAACAGTGGGCCGCTGTTTTCTCTGACCTCCACCATCACTGTACGCAGTGGAATGACACCGAACAGCTCTAATGACGAGCATTTCTGAACAGATTTCTGTTTAATATGACTAGGCCTGTCACAGCAAATAATAAATCAATCACATGATAATTTAAACTGAGCTTAATAATTTACATTTGCATGATTTTTATCTCTTTTCTCTCTTTCTACCAAAAACTGGATGATAAAAGTCTTCAGTCTGGCGTTTTGGTCTCAACTAGCTACTTAGTTTGAAGTACAGTTTTATTTACAGAGACTTCATAATTCATTTTATTTGTTGTTTCTGTTGTTTTGTTTATTTATTATGGATATTTAAAATGTTTTCCAGTTGTTAAATGTTCATTAGAGTTTACAGTTTATTGATCTCTGAGAACGTGTTCCTGCATTATTATCATGTACTCTGATATTATTTGACAATGGTCTCAAAACATCATTATCATTTATCGCAATAATGTCTGAAACAATGTATCGTCCGGCGAAATTTCTTTTCATGACAGGCCTAAATATGACCTTTACCAGTCTTATTTCAGGTTTGTGTAACACACACCCATGCTTTGTTTTTGCAGTGACAAAACCAACTGTTAGACGAATAACGTTGCTGCCACCTTCTGAGTGCCTCTGGCCATTTTTCAGGTCTGGAAGGTGCCCGGACGTTCTTCAACGCTGTGAAAGAGGGCGACACTGTGATATTTGCCAGCGACGACGAGCAGGACCGCATCTTATGGGTGCAGGCCATGTACAGGGCCACCGGTCAGTCCCACAAGCCGGTGCCCCCCACCCAGGTCCAGAAGCTGAATTCCAGGGGTGGCACTGCCCCGCAACTCGATGCGCCCATATCCCAGTTCTGTAAGTTTTTTTTTTTTTTTTTTTTTTTTTTTGGGGGGGGGGAGGATGTTAAACATCCATGTCTATTATGTGTATAATACCCAAACTCACAGCAATCGGTAAGCAAGTTTATGTTGAACCACTTGAAAGCTTTTTGGTTGTTGTGAGGTTTTAAGTCCATTCTGAAATGTTGTCTGTTTTCAGCACTTTCAGTTTTAGCACCTAATTGTTTTTCCCTTATTTGCCGCTTCCAGCCATTTGCTTATTAGCCAGTGGATTTGCTTCCTCTTCTTGTACACTCTAACCCTGCTGTCTTGTAGCTGGATTTAACTGCAAGTACTTCCTTCCGTTTTCTCTCTCTGCGCATCTTTTGATGCCCAACACTCAACCTTCAACCCTGTTTAAGTATTGTGCTACATATAGTATATTCAGTCAAAAACATTCCACATTGAGTCAGAGCGAATATGGCTTTATTTGGCTCTGTTCTCTTGTTTGGGCCGTGTGGTAGATACTTCATCAATGTCTAACAGGAAATAAGATTCAGCAAATGTTACACATGGAACAGCAATGAGGGGGGGGCAGAGAGGATTTTTAAAATATTTTTTCGTAATGGTCCAAAGAGTATACACATAAAAGAGAAATAAACGCAGGTTGGCTTATGAAGAAATACTCCTGCATTTGCGTAAGTGAATTTATTGAGAGAGCTGTTTTTGACACAACCTCTGGAGTCCCACTGAGACCCAGCAGCTGGTAATTACTAAGTTAAAAGTGCCAGGTCATGAATAATACAGTGTGGTTGCCACACAATTAAATTGGGCAGCATTCGCTCAATGTTACCAAATAACTGCGTGTCAGTTCGCACATGCATCAGTGCAATAATATAAGAGTGCGTCGCCTCTGACACCCGGCCACCGACTTCCCCACCAAACACTAAAACATCTCAACAATAAAGACACTGCTGAAAGCTTCGCTGTGCACATGTGAAATTAAGCTTTACAGTTTCCGTTTCCTACATTGACAGTTTTGCTTTGACACTTCGGAAGAAGATTACAGCTGTACTGTAGCTTTTGTGACAATAAGGAAAGTAGTCGTTCTGCTGCAGTGTTTTATTGATTTATACTAATAATTATAATATAATAATAATTGATTTAACCCCAGAAATGTTCTTCAGGTGAAGGATACGCCAGAAGGCTGACTTTGTAACTACCTCTCTGTGTCTCTGAATGTTCAGCCTGTAGTATTGCAGTGAGCACCGGACTGAACGACATCAAATCCATGCAGGTTGAAACGGTCCACTGATGAGGATTCAGGCGGTGAAGCTTTAGTCTTAGTAAACATCTGCTAGACATTTGAGCCGTTTTTGAAGGAATCTAAGCAAAAACCAGAACGTCTGTTCACACTTTCCGCTAATGGACCATGAAGTTGTTGGAGGTTTTGTGAGAAGCTTGTGGAACGTTAACCAGATTCATTTTGACCATTTAGACGGACCTTTTCTACCGTCATAACTGAACAACCTGGAATTTCTTTTATTTTTCCGTGATTTGAGTGGTCCATCAAAAGAAAAAGAAAAAAATACGAAGTCAAAAGCAAGCCAGACTTTAAATAGCGCAGAATGTTTGTGATTGACCAAAGCCAAGTCCGGGACACAGCCCCTCAGTTTGTCTTCGTCGGATCTATAAATGAATATCATCCATCAATCATTGCCAGGGCCATCCTTCTCCAGCCCAGACGGACGGGGGTGACTAATGTCACTGCATGTTACTGTCCAGCCCTCCCGCCTCCACTCCCGCTCACTCACATCAAATAGACCTGACAGCCCACCAGCTACAAACCAAAGGGGCACCACAATGTCACCTTTTTTGATTTTTAGGGGGGCGGGGAGGGTAACGGGGTGGGGTGCAGCGACTTGTTTAGGGGACAAAATCTGCTTCCAGCTCATTGTTTTGCTTGTTGACTGACAGCTGGGGTGTTTTCGATAGGCAGTGAAGAGGACGTTGGCTGACAAATCTCCTGATTGCCGTGTAGCTAAGTATAACCTCTGCTCACATCGACCCTCGGTGTGCGCCGTCTGATGGGGGAGAGCCTGTGTCCGCTATCCGTTCAGGACTAAATTTAAACAGGGTCCACCAACTAAAACTTTCTGGCTTTGTCACTGTCGCTTTGGACAAACAGGGAAGTATCCAACAGAGCCCTGATGACAATTAAAAAAAATGCTTCATAGATTCCAGGGGATTTGAAAAATGAACTGATCCTGACTGTGTTGTTTGGTAATTAGGATCAATTGGACTAAAAAGTATTATTCGACTGTAAGTCAATCTATAGGATTAGACTGAATTGACTTTTCTGTTTTTGTTTTAATTCAGTGCAAAGGAGTGTTGTGGATTGGCTCTATATAAATAGTTGGATAATAATTGAATTGGGCTTTATGCAGCTCTATTACTATTCTATATTATCAATATGTTCCTTTTGGTGTTCTTCTGATTATAGTATGTCTTTAAGGATAAGCTTGGATGTTTTTAATTAAGGTTCTGTTGAGAGATTATGTGCACTTAGTTTCCTGCCACTTTTATTAGGTTTATTTTGAAGAAGGAAAAGGAAATATCAGGAGGTAATTTTCACAAGATATAGAGAAATAGCACAAATGTGTATATGTAAATTGAGGCTAATGCGTATGTGTGTGCGGGGGGTATGGATGTATATTTAGACACATGTAAACCCAGATAAAATGGAAAATTAATTAACCTATGTTTATTTATTTATTTATTTATTTAGTTATGAGGGTGCATCTGAAAATATTGTATGAGTTTACAGGATAGGAGTTCATAAGTTTCTTACTTCTTCCTTCTGCTATTCGAGCATGTTAAGATTATTGTGGAGCAACAATATGTGTTTTTTGCACTCTTTGTTCATGTGTGTGATTCTATACTTCTATCGTGTTCGAAATCAAAATAAAATAAAAAATAAAGCAAAATGTATTTTACGCTAATTTTCACTGTTTCAAACAAGTTGAGTCTGAAATAATATCCCAGCAGTTTAGACAAACAACAGTTTCATAGGACTTGGAACTGCTGCTATATTTGCATATGGTAGATCTTCTGTGTTGATCCATCTAGAACATTTACTGCAATGTGTCAGAACAGAGTATAACTGTCTGAGACAAAAAACAAAAGCAAATGACGTGACGATTTTAAGATGAAGAAAACAACTGTTTTGAAATTTCAGATTGTTTTATAGTTGTTTCAAGGTGATATGAATGTGTCCAGACCCGCATTGTCTGTACATGTCAACTGTTACAAACCCACTCTGCTCTGGAATGAAAAGTCCAGTTGGTAGTTTTACTGAGCTGTTGTTGCACAGCCGGCTGTCAGTGCCTGTAATCCTTCAGGTTCTCACAGGTCCGGTCTTCTCGGTCTTGTGGACTTGTGCGTTGTTGACATCAGCCATGCAGTGAAGCAGCATGCCAGCAGCACAGCGGCAGCAGCTGTGGTCCCCTCCCACCCGTCGCCTGCGTCCAGCGCTTGGAATGCGTTCCGCTGATGCAGAGGATTTGTCCAATGTGAAGTCAGAACCTTTGTTTTGCATTGAAACTGAATATGTGGGGATTTCAAAATGACCTCCTGAAATCCTGAATGTCTTCCTGCCTGATTAGTCCAACTGGTGATACTCATAGGAAACCTACAGTAGACTCAATATGGGTTGCATAAGTGATTGAAACGTAAAGACGTCGTCCTTTGAGCGATCCAGGTTAATACTGAGACTGTGTTTGATATGGAAAATAAAGCTGGATGAGGATAACTTTGGTCTGTTTCACTTAAGATGAGTCAGAAAATAAATCTTTAGAACTGATAGTCCTGATTAGTCCTTCATATTTACAAAAGCTTTTACTCCAAATTTATTGGTGCCAATTTCCTTAATTTTGGGAGATCGGTGATCGGCTGATACTTACATATGAAGCCGATCTTATCCTCCAATCTTATCTACCTCAGCAAAGGTCTAAAAATCAACGGCTGTCCTCTTCTGCTCTCCCCTGAGAGGTTTGACTGTTAGCCCCGCCCACCAGGTCAGGTCTGCACGTTTGTAGTTAACAATAGTCATTCCACTGTTGCCAACTCTGCAATTTCTTTGCTCCATTTAGCGACATTTCAGACAAAAAGAATTATCAGTCAAAATTGGAATCAGCAGGTCAGGTTTTTTATAAAGATCGGTAATCGGCTGGAAAACTGCAGTTGGTGCACTTTTATTTTACCCATTGTAATAAAGCAGAGTTTTTACAATAAATGCGTAAACAGCTTTTACTGTTGTTATTTTTGATCTATTTATAAAACTATGCTTCCCGACGTCATTGCTGATTGTGTTGAAGCATGATAATCTAAGGTACATTATTTTGCCAGATTCTGACATTTGTCATCTCTTTCTGTTTCTTTCTTCCTGCCAATTTGCTCATCGGATGGTTTCGTTGTGAAATCGCACTCAGACGCTGACCGGGCCCAAAAGCACGGCATGGATGAGTTCATCTCGGCCAACCCGTGTAACTTTGACCACGCCTCCCTGTTTGAGTTAGTGCAACGCCTCACCTTGGACCACAGACTAAATGACTCCTACTCCTGCCTGGTAAGGAAAACTGTTTTTCAGGCTTTTGGATTCAGTTGAATGGACAAAAAAAGGTAGTAAACCAAAGCAGGATGGGGTAAATCAGATCTCATTATTAAAGTTTAAGATTCAACATCAGCCTGTCAAGACCATAGATAGGAATAGATTAGAGAGGGCGGGGATGATGAGACATTAATAATTCAATTAATAATTAAATTAAATTCATGATTTACTTCTCATGTTTCAAAACATTCATGCCAAAATGGAAGGTTTAAGGTGAAGTAAAAAAAAAAGATGACTATCCATACTTTCTAAACTGAAAACAAACAAAAAATTGTTTTCAGTTAAGAAGGTAAATTTTTTACATTTCAATGGAATATCATGGTTTCCTAAAAGCAGCAGCTTAGCTTGGACATTTTCAGGCACGCTTGCACCTCCAGAAGTCATAAAGAAGTGCTGTGTGTGTGCGTGTGTGTGCGTGTGTGTGCGCGTGTGTGTGCGTGTGTGTGTTTCCCACAGGGTTGGTTCAGTCCCGGCCAGGTGTTTGTCATGGATGAATATTGTGCCCGCTACGGCGTCAGAGGCTGCCATCGGCACTTATGTTACCTTAGTGATCTGCTGGAGAGGGCCGAGAATGGAGCCATGATTGACCCCACGCTGCTTCACTACAGCTATGCTTTCTGTGCCTCCCACGTACATGGAAACAGGTAAAGATCAAACTGCCTGCAGGTAGGGTTTTTTTCCCCCTAGTGCTACAAATTGATTCTGGAGAAATGAATTATCCTAGCGGTATCTTTAAAAGAAAAAAAAGAAGTGCTTGACCACATCCCAAAAAAATCTGGAGTAAAAAGTCGGACTTAAAAGCTTCCACAGCAGAGCTCTGGTTGTTTCTTTAACAACTGAATGCTTTATTAAACAATTTCATGATTTCTGTTCAATATCACGAGAACAAATTTGATATATTTTTTTTATTAGAAAAATTGCTAGCATTGTTGATTGTAGTGGAATTTAATGAGGGTTTTGAATTTTGGTTCTTTTTAAAACACACCGTTCCTATTTTGAACACAACTTTATATGCATATTATGTCATTTCTTTCATCCACTTTCATATTTCTATTTTTAAGTCTTTGTTTTTTACATTTTGCTGTTCTGTTTTGCCTGCATGCTCACCTCTGTGCTTTATCTTGTCTTTTCTCTCCCACATAACCTCTTACCGCATTTACAAAATGACTTCCCTTTCACCGTACCCTGAACCCTTAACCGCTTCCTCTTAACCGCACTTAGTCAACGTGTGTCTGAATTAATAAACCGGCCGATATGTCAGGCCGAACTCGAACACGCTCCGATCCCCTCCGCTCCCGACGCCCCTACTCAAACTGTAAAAAGAGAGCTCAAAATTATGGAGTTCATAAAGAAAAAGGACTTCAGAGCTGCGGTTCCCTCAGGACCTGGAAGGTAAGTGGCTTCATCATGCAGAGGCTACTTTACTCAACCGCAGTCAAGTCACAAATGTTGTTTTGTTTATGTGGATTATCATAGATGGTATACAAAGCAAATGTACAAACTCAGTTTTGAGAGGAATAAATATTAACCAGTTCAAGCTCAAACAATTGGGAGGAGATAGACATGTCTGCCAAAATGTATTCACACCCCTAGAACTTCTTTCAGATTATAGTTGGAACTTTAATGTATTTTGTTTTTGATTAGAAGATAAAAAAAGCACATATCATAAAATGGAAATATACAGTTTCTTATTTTCTTTCTTCTCTCTCTTTTTTCTCAAATATCTGAAAAGTGCGGCTTGCATTTGCGTTCAGGTCCCCTGAGTCGCTGCCGTATCGCTCCTTCAGCTTTATATAATTAGAAACTAACTTTTGTTCTTTCCAAACTAGCTAACCTTCAGTCTAACTGGATGGAGAGCATCTGTTTTCAACCCTTGCCACAGTTGGATTTAGGTCTGGTCTTTGACTCAACCATTTTAACAAATTACTAACCTTCAAACAAACTCATTAGATTTTACTGTATAAACTGTTGAAGCTCCATTCGCAATCTGGCAAGCTTTCCCATCCCTGATAAAGAAAGATTGTTGGAGAGCAGGTTGGTCTCACTGTCCTTCAGTTTCTTCTGACAGTAATGACATCCACCAGGTTTCATTTTGGGGGTGTTGAACAGAAAGGGTTAAATAGTTATGCATGTGACACTTCAGATTTATTTTGTTCTTTTGGAAAAAACATCAACAACCATCCAAGTACCATTTAAAAAAAAAAATTCTACCTCACAGTTGCTGGATTAGATAGTCGATCGCCCTCATCCTGATTTTTTCGCAAACCTATTACTGATGTTTCGACATTAAAGACATAAATAGTTTTTAATGTCTAATTTTATTTATTTATCTTTAATTAACAAAGATAATTAAATAGAAACTTAAATACATCATTAATACAGGGATGTTTTACGTTAAACCCATAGAATATCCCTCTTTTATGTCTTTAAAGTAAAACAGGAATGACATTTTCAACTCAAACCCAATTCTTCTGCTGCGCTCCATTTGGGGAAACTTCGGAGCTAAGCGGCGTATCTAAATAGAATCGATATTCAGCTGGACAAAAGTCAAATCCTGACACTTTAGCGGGGCCAGGGGGCCGGCCGAGTTCATCTCGGTGTGTGCCAGCACCTCCAGGCTCGGGTGAATGAGTAGTGGTGGTGAAACGGATGAGGTGTGTGCACAGTAGCACACATAGCAGCGCTGGCAGCTGGGACACTGGACCGTCACACATGACAGCCTGTCAACCTGTCACGTCCCGACCTCCAGGCACCGTCGCTGGACTTGGCAGAGCAGGTCTTTGCTTAACGCGTGTAGAAGTGGACTTCAGTATGTGGCGTATGAATTTGAACTAAACAATTATGTAGGTAATGTCATAATATTCACATCCTTTACATTATCCATAAGTATGAATGGGTAGATGGATGGATAATCAGTTCAGTTTATTTGTAAAGTTTATTTCAGCAACAAGGCAGTTCAAAGTGAGTTACATCATTGCTGTCAAACTCGTATTCATTTTGTGCCGAAACAAGATCTTGAATGTTCTTAAAGGGCCGGTTGTGCCAGAATGTATTGATAAAACATGTTTAAAAGGTAAAATATAAATACATTCTTACATTTTTTCAGTCACTCCAGGATTTCGCGATTGTCTTTGTGATTTTTTTGCAGTAAAAAAGTGTTAGTAACTTAGAAATATTTGTGCTTACATATGATGGTAAATTTGAGTATTTATTACTCGCCTTATCATTACGGATTACAACTTGACATTAAGTAAGGCTGAGGCAGAAGTAAGAAATACTGCCAAATAAAGGTGGGAGTAAACCATCACTTACATCCAATGTTTTTCACAATTTTTGTGAGAATTTGACAATGAACTCACCATTATGGACTAGCGCAAAAAAATGCAGGCAGTTGTTGATTTGGCGTGAATTTCCAAAATATTTCGCAAGAAAGTGGAGGGACTGATTGATACAATTTGGCAGTAAACAGATAAAAACTGCTTTGTATTGATTGATAAAATAATATTTAAGCACACTGTTATCGTGATGGTTCTATTTATGTGTCCCTTTAGAGTATTTTAGAGGGCCACATATCCCTTTAGAGGGCCACATAAAGAGCAATGTTGGGCCGGATTTGGCTCCTGGGCCTTGAGTTTGACTCATGTGCTTTACATCATAAATACACAAAAATACAAAGTCATAGAACATTGTTAAACATCAGAATGTTGGTCAGTGTTTCATTTGTTATGTTTCAAAAGCAACTCTTAACAGGTGAGCTTTTAGTTTAAATGTAAAGGAACTCAGTGTTTCGGATGTTTTGCAGTTTTTCGGAAGCTTGTTCCAGATTTGTGTTGCATAGAAGCTGAATGCTGCTTCTCCATATAGTATTTGGTTCTGGTTCTAGGGAATGCAGAACAGAACCAAAAGACCTGAGAGATCTGGAAGGTTGCTATGACAACAGCATGATGATAAAAGATGATGTTGCCTGCAGAGCAGTAAAAAGCTAGCTTTATCTTTACTACTGATGGCTCACTTTCTTGCTGTCATCGTTTGAGCAGTGAGGTCAACAGGTCAGACAAAACACGAAGGGGAAGAAAACCAGAGCCCTGCAGGAGTTTAATTAGTGTGAAATCTCCTTCTCCTTTCTTTTATAGTGACAAAAAAAGATAATAAAAAAAAAAAACATTTTTATCTTGATCCTGAAGACATTTTTATTTTGCTAATAACGTCCACTCATTTTTTATTATTTTTTTTATCACCTTTCATATTGAACCAACATTATTCCCAGAGTCTAAACAAAGCCCGGTGTTGAAAACGAACGGACCTAACGATCCGAAAGATTTTAAGGAGCGGATCAAAAAGTGGCACCTCTCCGAGTCTTAACGCAGCTCCCTCACAGCAGATACTTCCTCATTGTCCACTGAAATGACATGTGAGGGAAGGGGGGTGTCATGTCCTCTGCTTCTCATCATACTGTCATTGCCAACAGTCCGACGCCTGCTCTGTCACATGCACTCTGCTCACAGCCCACTCAGACACAACCGTGTCACAAACGATAAACATGCTAGAAGACTCGTGGAAACTTTAGATTATGTTGCGCCAACTGATCTGTGTTAAAAGAAAGATCATAAATGAGAAGAATACAATGTTTCACAGACGTGTGTACACTGCAAAAACACTAAATCTTACCAAGTACTGTCTAGTGCAAATATTTTGGTACAAAAAACGAACTTGCCAGTAACTTTTTAGTGAGCTATGGGAGCTTGTTTTAAGTCAATTATTTCTTAGTATGATAAAAAAATATTCTAGTTCCACTGTCAGATTATGTCACTTATAACATGGGGGAAAATGTCTTGTTGTAAGTTAAATAATCTGCCAATAGAACTAGCACTTTTTTTTAAATGAATATTAATGAATTATTGACTTAAAACAAGCTGTTGTATCTTGCTGAAAATGTACTTCTAAGTTAGTTTTTCTTATTTTAAGTGTACTAATATATTTGTACTAAAAACTAGACAAAGAGTACTTGCTAAGATGTTGTGTTTTTGCAGTGCATACCGTCGCACACTATATGTAAGACAGCCGAGTAGGGACGTTTTTGTGGACAGGTGTTTATATCTTGATAATATCTAGGAATTTTCATTTTGGTCTAAAGAAAAAGACTCAGTTTTACTGTGTCTTTAAAACTGTCTGTTTTAATAGTCTAGAAGCTGGAAGGAAGAAGATTGTAAGGATTGTTTTCTGCAGCCACTCATAGGCAGAGAAGAATAAAGCAAGCTCAGCAAGCAGGTCGAATTTTGTACCACAGGTCATCCATTATAAGATCTAGATTTTATTTCCTTTGGATTACCTTCTCATAGAAAAAGTGTTTGGTCAATCTCAGCTGAAGTCCAATTACGAAAGAAGCTTAGCAAACATCAGCAGTGGCCTCAGTAATTAAAACTAAAGAATCAGCCTATCACAGATTCTTTCCTCTTGGATTTTCCCTTTTATTGTTAACGTTTCAGAAAGTCATTGCCTCACCTAGACACATCTCCCTTTCCAATACTGCATTTGCATACAGCAACTGAGAAGAACATAACATAACCAATCATCTAACGTAATGTGTCGGAACTCCTCGCATGCTGCTCCACATTGTTGAAGCAGCTCAGCATGAGCCTCCCCCTCTGGTCTCACGCCATCCACATGCTAGTAGGAGTCAGACCGAATTACTGCTGATCCTGTGACACTTCGCTTTTCCTGTCACTCTCAAATGTTCTCACCTTTCCTCTGCTTTGACTGTCAAGTTACAAAAAAAATTCATTCAACTGTTTCATTTTTTTCTTTTTTTAGCTGAATGGTTTGCCTGTTCTTGTTTGGTAGATTATCCTGCTTTTTTGGTCTTTGGGTGACGTCTTTAGAGTTTCTACATTCTGTTAGTGGCACATGAATGGATATTTTCTTGAAGCCTGTGCTGTTATATTAATGCTTCCTTTCTTGTGCAGTACATTAGGTTTAAGCCTTGTCGGTACTCTCTGTGGTCTACTCGTTGTGGTTCTCGTTGTAATCGTCTTTCAGACCCGATGGGATCGGCACGGTGACGGTGGAGGAAAAGGAGCGTTTTGAAGAAATCAAAGAGAGACTACGAGTGCTTCTGGAGAACCAGATTACACATTTTAGGTAGAAATCGGATCAAAGACAACATGTCAAGACTTTGAAAACGTTTAGAATATTTGAGATTTTGAAAATGAAAAAAAATAAAAAAGTAACTCATTCTTTTGTTAGATACTGTTTTCCATTTGGACGACCAGAGGGAGCACTGAAAGCAACTCTGTCCTTGCTTGAACGGGTACGTTATATTTTACAAACACTAACATCATTGGTAAGAAATATATATGTTGTGCTGATCTGGAGAATTTGCTTTTGGTCCTCTGTTCTCTAATTGTTTGTATATTTTAGCCACATTGCTCTTATAGTTTTATTGTTCTTGTTTTTGACTCTTCTTGAAATTCTAGCTTTTTCCTTTTCCACCCCAGTTCTGGAGTGTCTTTGGTTGTCTATATACAGAGTTCTGGCACATTTTCATCCACTTTATGACAAGTAATCATGGAAAGCGTTGAGCTGCTAAAAGCTGAAAGAATGTTGAGAGTAAAATATTTTTTCTTTCTGGAAGACTGGAGCTATACAGACAGAAACTATAAAAAGAGCATCCGTTGAATCGTTTTATATTTTTATCACAGCATATTTTCTGTGTTCAGAATTTTCCATTCATACTGCTGGTCAGCTTTGTCTCAAGAGAACATCAAATGTTAGATTTATAAGTTTAAGTAAATCAAGACAACATCGCTATTGTTTATTTGAGCCACTTCACTATATTTTGACTCAAAGAACCATAATCTCATCTGCAACTATAACTTTTTTTTTAGACTCACATGAGGATAGGTTTGTGGTTCTGTGTGTAGGATGGACCACAATTATTGTACATATTTGGATCGGGATAGAAAAAATAAATAAATAACCAGATGGAAACCCTCTAATGCAAGTCAAACTTTCTTAGCAGGGGAAATGTCGTTACTTTAAAAGAACATTACTTTTGCAATTCAACTTTATTAACATGCATTTGCTTTGTATTTATGAGAAAAAAAATTAAAACATGTAACTATGTTGCAATCTTTATTTTGGGAAGGTTCTGATGAAAGACGTTGTGACACCGGTCCCACAAGAAGACGTCAAAGCTGTGATCAGGAAATGTCTGGAACAGGCCGCCATAGTCAACTACCAACGCCTGTCAGAGTACGCAAAACTGGAAGGTACGCTGAGTCTTCGTCGCTGTTTGTGTTGAAGTGACAATACAACACGCAAATGGTCTCACTGTTGTTGTAATGGTTTAAAATAAGAGCTCAGAGTCCAAATCCTTCTTGATCGCAGAGGATGAGTTGACTGATCTCCAGTGATGAGGTGGGAAGCCATGTCATCAACTGGTTCTGGTCCACTGGGTCAGTGCACTGATCTACCAGGACATTCTAGAGCTGTTCACACTTCTGTAGTTAGTTTCATTAACAAACAAACCCTCTCTTTTTGAGGCCAAGAAATCTAAATATGTTTACTATTTAATACAAAAGTCTGCATTGAAGTAAAAATGCATTCAACACTGTTTCTTTGCTAACTGTATTCCTGCCTCTTTCAGCAGAATTGCAATCTGCCTGCTTATCCCAGCTTGTTCATTCTTATATCTAAAGTCCTTCTGCTAGTTTTCTCTGTCTCCTCTTTCCTCGTTTGTATCTCTTTCATACCGTTTTTTTGTTTTTGTTTTTGTATTTTTAGACCCAAACAGCGAAAGAGCTGCTAAAGCCTATATTGCAACTTGAATGTTTATTTTATTTTATTTTTTTAATTTAAAAAAATGACTTGGCCATTTGGCTTACTTAGGCCTGTCTCCTTTTTTTTTCTTTTTTTCTTTTTTTTTTTTTACATTTTTTTTTACCAAAAACTGAACAATGAAAGTATTCAGTCTGGTGTTTTGGTCTCAACTAGTCCTTTATTTTTGAAAGATAATTTTGTTGACAGAGACTTTATAATTAATT
The DNA here is from genome assembly GCF_904066995.2 of Poecilia reticulata. NCBI lineage: Eukaryota > Metazoa > Chordata > Actinopteri > Cyprinodontiformes > Poeciliidae > Poecilia > Poecilia reticulata. Next base: position 32,575,427 of record NC_088834.1, read on the forward strand.
GTAGTTGTTTCTGTTGTTTCTTTATCTTGGATATTTCAAGTGTCCTCCAGTTTCTGAATTTAAATGTTTACTAGAATATAAAGTTAATTGATCTTTCAGAATGTGTTCTTGCATTTTTATGCCATTATTACTATTATATTACTTCACAATGTTTTCAAAACAGCAATGTTATCGTTTATCGCAATAAGTTCTGGGACAATTTATCGTCTATCAAAATTTGTGATCGCGACAGGCCTAGGAGTCCTAAGCAAAATCCCATCAAACTTCACAAAACCAAGGTGACATCATGGACACAGAGCTGAACTTTTACAACCAAATAAAGTCTATTATAAAGCAACCTGACACCACCAGAATAAAGGGCTTTAGATTAAAAACATGACAGAATAATTGGTGGATGCATTTATTTTCACTAGATGATTGTAATGGCAAATACAGAAAACTTCATCCTGAGGTCTTTCTTTTTGATTTAGTTCTCCAGCATGTTTAGACCGATATTCAGTCACTTCTTAAAATGAAATCACAAATGTGTCTAATCACCAGTGTGAGCATGTTTCATGGTGAATTTTGAGGGAAGGAAGAACTTTTACACATTTTGGAATAAGACTGTAACACAACAAAATGTGGGAAAAAGAGAAGCTGGATGCGCTGTATGTTACTGAGCATGTCTACCTGGCTACAGTGTATTTACAGCCAAATTAAAGAAATAAAAGTTTGATATTCTGAGACCAGACCCTCTGAATGACAAGGTGAGTTTTTTTGTCCCCTACTTGACAGTTTTGTACAAGATTAACTTTGCATTGTTCTACAGATGCACGTTTATAGCTCGGTATTCTCGTACTCAAATAGAAGGGCATTATATAAATAACACGCCTTACTAACTACATTACCCAGTAAGTCAAACAGTATTCCACAACTATCATTCTGGTACTTTACCATCACACAGTAGTCCCCTGAGCCACCGGTCTTTCCTATGCTCATCCTCTCTGACCTTGGCCTCCTGCATGCCTTGGTATCCTTCCTCTGTTTGTAGGGAAAAAAAGAGAGATGTATGAGCATCCTGTCTTCTGCTTGGCGTCTCAAGTGATGGATTTAACTATTCGTGAGTATCTTTCGCTCGCTTTGTTTTGCCTTCTTATGGATTCTTGTATTGTTCCCGTTTTAGACAGAGTTTGTGCCAACCATCTCAAATGCTTCTTTTTTTTTATGCTGACTACCTTCTTTTGGTTTGATTGTACTCTGTTTATTAAGACTAACTTGTGATATTCTCTAGATTATGTTCCAAGAATCCTGCAGCAATTTTTCCACAACTGTCAAAAGTGCTTTATAGATTTCTTTACTTACTTACTTGCTTTATCTGTGTTGCCTGTCCTGCTTTTGCCTCCCATCTTCTGTCTGTCTGCGACTTGAATGCATTTTTACTTTGCTTTCGTGTAAATTGTTTCGAGTGTTAAAGCCATAGCAACAGCACATCTAAACAATGGTTTTGGACATTTTTAGGTCTCATTTTTGTTGACACAAACAACTATGTTTATGTGTAGAGCTTCAACTAGACTTTGGATCCGGATAATAGTTGCACATACCTGAAATTACACAAACCTGAAATAAAAAAATCATGTGTTTAATTTTCTTGTGGTTAATATTTAGAATGACGCCTTAAGAATAAACCTGCGGGTAGTAGGTTAAACATTTTTAAAAGTCTGTGTAAAATTGGCATTTATTGATGTATGTCTTCCTCTGTATTTTGCCTATGCTTTATGTACTTAATGTTCATGTCTTCTCTCTTACCCTGATCCTGATAACCCCCCCAATCTCATTCCTCCTCTTCTCCATCCTGGCGACCTGCTCTTTTAATTTACCTCACACCTAGTAGATAAATCTCAGAAAAAAGCAAAGGATCAAGGTGATGTCCTAAACATAACCTTATCTAGTGCATTACTCAGGAAACCTTGATCTCACAAACCTCTTATATTCTCAGTGTGGAGAGAAAAGTCAAGATAAATATGCTGATCAGCTTTTTGCAAAAGTTAGAAGCTAAAGTATCAGTAGAAGTCTTGCTAATGTCATGGCGAAGCTTCACATTAATAAGTACTATGATAAAAAGGAAACAAAATGATCAAATTCAGTCATTTCTAACTGAAAGAAACTTTTAACAACATGTCCGACTGCAAAACAGCAGTTTCGCAAAGTATCAGCATTTTAGCATTTCCGGGCAGAACCTGATAAAGATTACAGCTCGCTTCAGCTACGGGTGCTAGCTATGCAATTTAAAATAGAAACAATTTCTGATTTCATTAGTTATATTAGTTATTAATATAGCTAATGATATAACCTGTTTGTCAAACAGGTTGACAAACACTCCTTACACACCTGAACAATAATAAGCTGTCTCTGAAGCCAGCTTCCTGTCTGTTGCTGGACTTCCTTAGCAACAGACGGCCCGAATGGCAGAGTGCATCCTGACAGGTGTACCACAAGGGTGTGACTTTGGTCACCTGCTATTCTCATCATTCATACATGACTGTTTATAACAGCAAGATCACTGTCACTTGATGGTGGTACTGCCATCATATGTTTTTCTTTTTTAAGAAAACTCGTGAATCAGCCTCAGAATTGTAGTTCAGTGGGTGAATTAATATGAAATGACTTTGGAAGCCGGCGGTAAATGGATGAGACCCACCGTATTTGACTTGAATCTGATAATCTCCCATTAAATGTTTCTTTCTGCACTCTTCGTCTGAAAGCAGGCTGAGCAGCCTGGCTATTGTGTACTCTTCCTCTGAATGATCATCCAACCAAATTATTCCAGTCTCAAATAATTCAATTTTTACTTTTAGAGTCCTGGCCTGCCCTTTATGCCTGCTAACTTCACTGTCCCATTGTAAGTGATAAAACTTAACTTGCTCTTCTGATATATGAGCATAATGGATGAAGTGGAAGCACTTTGATTTGTGTTATAGTGTTTCTGCCTCAAATTCCATTATCTGCCTTATATACCTTATCAAAATCATCTGCATTCTAACACTTTTAAACTCATTCTCATCCTTATACCATGGCCTTTTACGTACAGATCTGTAAATCTACTCTGACTTACAAACACCGGTTAGTGGAACTTGTCCCAAGTTGATTCCACAAGGCTCTGTCAAACAAGAAGTTAGATTATTTTCTGGCCATAGTATAAATACACCTCTCACTGAACACAACGAAGGTGTGGAGGTCAAGCTTTCATTTAGTGTAGCCTGCAGTGATGAGCCAACATATTATGACCATTGCGGAGTAACACACTTGTTTGTCAGGACTTTGGAAACGTGTCAACATGAAACTAGCATCAAGCTGATTTTGAAAATAAATTTTAATTAACCAGACTTCCACCAGTATTATGAGATGGTCATCATCATCATCTTTCTCTGAATGGTCACAATGTTTTGGCTCATGTATTTATACATTTATTGTGAAATGTAAGTTCAACAGACACATTGCGACTTAGAACCTCTGGATAAAATCAAAAGATGACAACATTACTGCATGATAAGTGTTCAGTGTTGCTGCTTATGTTCCTCATCATGTCCATGCTTTTATTAGATGATGTCATCACTGTTCTGCAAAGGAACAACCCCTCACATATATCTATGTATCTACAGAGAGATTGATATAGATAGATAGATAGATAGATAGATAGATAGATAGATAGATAGATAGATACTTTTAAATCCAAAACTAACAAGTTTTGGTGTTAAACATGCATTGTGTGTGATTTTGCACAATGACCTTTAACCAAGGCAAATATGAATTGGTTTCAAATTGTACTTAAATGCCTGAACTCTGAAATAGAAGTCAATGTTCAGTGTTGTGCTCTGATTCCAGTCATAGTAAGAGGATATTTTATTCCTTCTTTTACTCAACCTGTTGTAAAACATGTATATATATACTAAAAACCTTTTCGTGTACATGTTTTGTATCAATTTAAGGTCAAATATGAACCACTTGAGAGACACCAGTTAAATCCAAATTCTTGAGTGACTGAAACCTATAGATTTAATGTGTAATCAATTTAACAGCATGCATGGTACTTCCCTTTGTTCATTAGGACACTTAGGTTGCATGCAAACATTATCCACAAAGCTGTGCCTCAGAGAGGAAAAAAAAAGTGATTGTTGATTTTTAACCCTTGTGCTTCAGAAAATGTAGGCCGGTTAGTCACCCCTGCCAAAAAGCTGGAGGATACTATCCGTTTGTCTGAGCTGGTTATCGAGGTGCTTCAGCAGAATGAGGAACACCATGCTGAGGTCAGTGGTCTGCTAAGCATCTTCATCTACTCACACACATACACGCACGCACACCACACACATGTGCACACACACACACCACACACCTGCAGACACACGCACGCACGCACACGCACACGCACACAGTGCATTCCCAGCTCCCTCAAATATGTCTTTTAGCTACTGATTTGTGTAATGCCCACAAGTACCATTATCATTAATAATGAAGACGTTTAAGCCAAGGAGATATTCAAAAGAAAAAATGTTCACACTCTAACAATCTTAATAGTATAAGGTCAATAATAACTACATTTGCAGTAACTGACCTTAAACTGAAAGGAGCCGCCTGTTAGCGTGTTAGCATGTTAGCTTCATAGGCCTTTTATTTCATATGCCTGTCTCTTTAATTATTTTCTGGCTTTATTGTGTGGTATGAAAGAAAATGTATTTACTTCCTTTCTGCTTTTTATTTCAACTGTTTATTTGATTTGCACGTTGCGTATATTGAGCAGGGAAAAGAGGTATGTAATTCAGCGTATTATCTCTGACCCTCTACCCTGACCCCTCCAGGCCCGCCGCATGCACATAATGATACAGCTGTTGTTGCAGAGGATCCTATATGCTTACCACATATCCACTGCTAGCCAAGTGCTTGTACCAGTACTTTGTATGATAAATGGGCCAAGCTGCATACAGAAGGACTGACAAGCACTTCAGCAGTGTTGAAAACAGACCTTTGCCCTGAGGACCCCCCCTCCCCTTCCCAAAAAAAAATTACAGAGTTGTCTGTTGCTGTTATTTGTTTTCAGGAATTTACCCTAAATCATTCCTTAATATGCCGACCTGTTTCCTGCTTACTGTTGCAAGCTAACTATAAAGAAAAAGGCACAGGAATAAAGTTCCTGTTGTTGAACGAGACGAGAAATGTGAGGCCTGCTTTCTATTGCCTGACGTCACACCTACAATTTTGCTCATTTTTTTGATATCCGTCTTCAATTCTACTCATGTTTACAACCCCCCTCCTCCTTGCCTCTTATGTAACCATTTGTTCAATTATCATCAGTGGATTGACATAAAATGGTCTTTCAAACAATGTCTATGAAATCTTGAAACCCACAAATGGAAGGCTAAATCTTTTCCTAAACGTTTTGGTAAAAGTGGATAAAAAAAATGGAAGGTTTTTCAGTTAGGAAATCTGTGGACAAACAAAGGTGGTGTCAAGAGATACTTCAAACCAAAAAACAGTACCATGTAATAGTTCTTCAATCCAAGGTATCTCAAATTAGCATTTACACATGTTTGCATATCTTGTAAAAGTATTTAGGCACAAATTTGTCATGTAACCAATATTCAGCAAGTTTTTACAATTTTGAAACAAAAACCTTTTAATGGCCTTAACTTTTATTTAGAAGTTTTAAGGTTTTCTATTCTAAAAAATATTTTACTGCAAGTCCAATTCATCTACATCTCATTTATCTATTATGTTTATGATGCTTTATTAAGGCCAAAATTAAGACTACTGTATTGTGGCTTCAGTGGTTGCCATGTCTTTGTTGCAGGAAGCTACTTAGATGTTTGGACACAAACGTTTTTCAAAGAAAACTTTATATTGATAAGAAAAATGATCAACCTAGAATTTGTAAACAACACACCCTGGATCAGCTGTACTGTATTTATCTCTGATTCGATCAGCTGAATATTTATGCATATAACCTAAAAGTAAAGGCAAGCTGTCCTTCTTTTTTTTATATATTTTTATTCATCCAGCAAAAACAGAACATTGATTACAGAAATATGCTAAGATTATTTTTCGAGCAAGGAGTCCAGATTTTGGCTTTTATACTGCGCCATGAAGCCAATTCTGCACCTTCATAGTGAATATAGCCAAAGCTCTACTGCTAGACATTTATGCAACGATGCATGTGCAATACAAAGTGTGTAGAAAACATCATTTTTCATAGCCCTGCTGAACATTTCATTCAGATGTTCTTTTTTTTATAGAACGTATTGCCACCTTTGTATGTTTAAATAACTGAATATACCTCACATGAAACTCATTCAAGTCAGAGCTAGTCGTCATCAGACGCCGTTACATGAGTGGCAACGACTTGTCCCTCTCTTCCCAACTTTTCCCACATCAAGTATTCGCTGCTAAGAGCTGCTATGGCAAGTGCATGAGCCCCTCATCCCCCTGTACCTCTCCCTCCACAACAAGTGCCATAGAAACTAGTGGGTACATTCACATTACAGTGCTAACAGCTTGATGTGAACACCACGGATCCTCAGAACTCTGTCCTAAGAGGCTCAGCAAGAGCAGCGGTGCATGGAGAATATTGTATTTTCGACGTGCATGAGAGTAGTGGGGTTACCAACACCTGCTCCACGGCATCTATTTGATTAAGAGATCTGTGTGCTCCTTTCTTCCGACCGACTGAGTGAAGGAGCTGTGGGTAAGTGTTTAAGTAGCTCCCTACCATGCTTGTCAAGGAGCTTCTGCTGCTCCCTCAGCGGGCCTTGAGGAAAGCATGTCGATCTCTGTGCCAAAAAACAGTTGTTTGTGCCCCAAGTTGTGAAGAAGCCTTCTCTTGAGATCCCACAATGAATTCTGTATTTTCAGCAGCTTAATTCCACGTGGTAATAAGTAAAAGAGAGAGCCAAGAGTCATTCCAGCAGATCAGTGAGGTTACATTTTATCGTTAGTTTTTTATTTAAGATTTAGCAACCACATATTAATAGAGGTTCACCTTCAATGACTATAGTTGTACATATTTTCCTCATTCTCAACATTTTGATTTCTCTTTGCTTTTTGGACTCTTGTTTGTCAATGTGCGCTCCATGCGAAGGCCTTTGCGTGGTGGTCGGACCTGATGGTGGAGCACGCCGAGACCTTCCTGTGTCTTTACTCGGCCGACATGGACGCAGCCCTTGAAATCCAGCCGCCTGATAGCTGGGACAGCTTCCCGCTTTTCCAGCTGCTCAACGACTTCCTGAGAGTCGATTGTGAGTGACTTAGAAATTAACAACAATCCCATGCAGACACAATGAAATGTATTTCTAATTAAGGTGGAACTGTGAGAGGAACTAGTGTAGTTACACGTTTTTGTTTTTTTTCAACCTGTAGATGTAGTTTGGCGGGGGCAGACAGCATGTTGAGCCCATAAGTGAGCTACTTCATTCAAGCAATTAACTTGTTTGTATGTAGAGGGAGTGACTGCACAGATGCCACTTGAATCATACTTTTGCGTTGCCAGATTGCAGAGACAGATGGGTCAGAGTTTTAGTAAACTCTGAACTGTGTGCACACACTCTGCATGGAATATGGAAGCTAGTGGTTGTAACGCTAAGTCCTTTCCAGTTAAGTCAACACATGTAAGAAGCAAACTGCCATTTTGTTTTACAGAGGGGTTAACAACATATAGAGTCACTTTGATTCTCTGAGCATTATATTTAATTGAGGTTTTATAAATGCAAAATATGACATCATCTGTATTACTTATGAAATGATTTTTCCAGCCTCGTTCACGTTTGAAAAGATCAGATACGTATATGTCCACTGGATCACAGTGGAAAAAAATCTGTCATGAAAAGATCAGATACAGGTTGCATTAAAGCAAAAAAAAAAATAAAAAAAATCTGAATCGGGTCACTTCAGGCTGCAGTGTGAATGTAACCTTTGATAGAACTAGATAGAATGCTGAGACCTCTTACACTCTCAGTATTGCTCATGCATTGGATTTCAATACTTATTAATAGATTACATTTTTCACTAAAGTTCCACTGGGTGTTTGCTAATTACTGCTGCCACTAGTTTGGAGGAACTGAGTGGAAAAGGTGGGGCAGGGCTGAAAGGGGAATGCTAGGCTGGAGACTTTAACTCTAAGCTTTGGTTAAATATTTGGGGCTTTGTATGGGCAAGCGCTTAGGCACCCCCGAATGGTTGCCACGGGAGATTGTAGGATTTCTCAAATACAGACGAAAGAATCAAAGCAACACTCCAGGTATGTTTTTGATGAGGGAATAGCATATAAATAATTTACGTAGTACATCCGCTTTAATGCTCTGGATGTTGTGGGGCTGTGTTGGTTGATGTATCTGCAATGTTGCATGGACATTAGTCATATGATTCAGTCAAAAAGCCTCTACAACTAAGCTACCAAACTCTAGTTGTGTTTTTGTTTAATAGAAAAATAACAGTGATGCTGATCTTTCTTACCTTGAGTTTCAACAATTGTAGAACCTATCAAAGAGAATCTACTTTTTTTCAATGTAAACATATTTAAAGGTCTTTAAAAAGAACTTGAGTTTTGGGCTGCCATATTTCTTAAACGTTAACTTTAGTCATAGCAGCCTGCTTGTCTCTGTTTGTGTTCTTTTTCTTCAGTACTCTAACCAGCACCTAGCAATGTCCTTGTTTTATGCTGCCTTGTGTAACCACGTCCATTGCTATGCACTTCAGTTGCTACTTTCACACAGCTGAAAATGTGAAGGAAAATCAGGAGGAGGCCAATTTGATAACACTAACAAGTGAGCATAACAAGCTATTTGCAGTCTTTTCAGTTACGCCAAATAAGTGGACGATGCTTCGCCTTCTCCTTGACTCCCGACTGGCAAACTAAAAAGGGGACACATTCCCAAGGGACAATTAGCACCTTCTAGATTGAGTCCACATTGTGAACACTGAAGTGTATCCTTTACAGGGCTGCACACTGCTCCTCAGTGTTCCTGCAGTCAAGAGCATGCAGTTCATTAAAGAGATGGCTGACCTGCAGCAACCAGAATCAAGTTTTGACCACATTATCAGACCCCCAAAAAACACACAAACACACACACACTACAGACATACAACATGGCTAGTAGGTTAAAAAGCAGGAAGTAAGTCTGGTTAATCCTCTGATTGTTACTCAGAGTAACAAACAATACGTCTTCCAACTAAACCCCATTTTGTCAGAATCCACATGGCCAAGAACTTTCTTCCACTTTCTTCCACTTGGAAGAAGACTGAAGCGAAGCTTTTTGGCCATCAGATGAGACGGTATTGTTGCCGAATGCCAAAGGCTGCACATCACCACAAACGCATCATCCTGCCTGTGAAGCATGGTGGTAGAAGCATCGTGCTTTTTGGTGATTCTTCTCTGCAGATGATCCAGGAAGGTTTGTGAACATGGGCCACAAAATACAGTAAATGCAGCAAAATCTAGAGAAATCCTAAAGCACAATTTGTTTCCATCTGTCAGAGAACTACGACTTCAGAGGACATTTATTTTCTAGCTAGATGATGACCCGAAGCATCCAGCTGAAGCTACACAGACTTCAAGACGAGAAGGTGGACGTTCTTGAGTGGTGTACTCAAAGCCCAGACGTCAGTCCAATAAAGAACATGACTAAAAGAGTGTTGTTCACAGCTAGTACCCACCAACCTCACAGAACTGGAACAGTTTTTTGAGGAAGATTGGAATTAAATAACAGTGTCCAGACATGCAAGCCTGGATGAGATTGATCCACACACACACACACACACACGCACACACACACACACACCCTTTGCTGGGATTACAGCCAGAATCATGAAGGAAGGACATTATTTGGAAATATTGAAGCAACATCCAAACTCTCATCCAGGAAGTTAAAGCTTGGGCACAAATAGGTCTTGGGACAACAGTCCTAAGCATAAAATCAAAATGATTCTGAAAAAGATGTGTGTGAATGAGGCAGCATACCAACCTGACTTAGTTCTATTGTAAGAATCTTGTGATAGAAAATCCAAAACGTTTGACCCAAGTAATACAGTTCAAAGGTGATGGTATGAAAGGCTGAGGAAAGACATACAAACTTCTAATCTTGATGACAATAATAAATCCATCTTTGATATATTCTCTCTATAAATATTATGACATTTATTGAATAGAAATAATTTAGATAATTCCAGCTGACCTGAAACAGGAGACGTTTGGTCAATGTCAGACAGTGAGGATAAAAAGGCTTATGTGTCTTTTTAGTGGGTGCACATGAGCTTCTGATGTCACCCGCATTGATAAAGGACTGAGGTTATTGCTGAATCAATAAAGTAATACCTGGCTACACCATTGACAGGTTATCATTATTGGCTTCATAACATTTCAAATGCTAGAATCATTAACTTATTGGTGATTATTTCATTATGAGTTGTCATAGACCATTAAAACAGGGTGTTCATTATCAGTAAATATGTACACCCAGAGCACTGTATCGGTATAAATCCCAGCAGAAGCTCTAACTGCCCAGACAGAGTAACTAGACGCATGAGTAAAATATATAATAGCAGGGACATCTTTACCGCAGAAGGTCATCTGTTCTGTTGCCCCACAGCGGTGCACTTATGCAGTAGTAAATAGCCATAGAACTAGACAGGCGCCAAAGTCGGGCTGCCATTCGAGGAGTTAATGAGGTCTAAAGCAGTGGTAGCTTCGCCGTGGCGAACCCTGCAAGCACACTCCTGGATACAACACATCAAAGTGGACAGCAGCCGCTCAAGTGGCTAATTTGGAGTGTGGCAATCAGGGAACACAACAAACATTGCACCTACTGTGTATCATCGACCTTGACTCAAATGCCAACACACAAACGCACAAACACATGCTCAGAGGGAGAGAGAAAAACAAAGAGGGAGAAGGAGAGAAAAAGCAGACACGCTGCATGGAGCCGTGAGGCATCACATTAGCACACACTGGCCTCCATTTTATCTCCTGTGGTCTTTGTCAGTGTTGCCTTTTTACCAGTTGGGAGTCAGCTGAGACTGGGGGAAATGTTTGTGATGTGTTTGATTTAGAAACACCCCAAGACTCTGACCTTTTGTTTGTCAAGAATAGGAGGGGAGGGGGGAGAAGAAATATTTCATTTGTATTAATGGAATAAAAAAAAATAGAAAATCAGTTTTCCCCAAAAATCTAGCTGTAAATTACATGTGAGATGAAACTTGATTTTTTTTTTTTTTTTATCGATGTATCTAAAATAAATAACTGGAAATCTTGACTGAATATCTCTTCCCTTACTTTTACTCCAAAAGAAAACATGTGCAATGGATAATAATAATGATAATAATAATAATATTAATGCATTTTATTTGAAGATGTCTTTCAAAGCACTCAAGGTCACCGAACATCAAATACAGAAGAACTAATAACAGAAAGAAGTGACTGTAAGCAGAATAAGCAAGTTTGGAAAAGGGAGGTTTAAGCTTAGATTTAAATGAAGACATAGAATCAGAATTACAGGTGAGCTGTGGAAGAGTGCCAAGTTATGGAGAGCTTAGAAGGTGAGAAGGAGAATCTTGAAGTTGATGCGGTATTTTATGGATAACCAGTCAAGATGTGTCCCTTTGAAGTAGTTCTGGTGATTATATTGTGCTTAATGTAATTTGCACACGAAGAAACATGCTTGACACGTTATTTCTCTTCTCCGGTTTGGTCTTACAGACAATCTGTGCAATGGAAAGTTCCACAAACACCTCCAGGACCTGTACGCCCCTCTGGTGGTGCGATACGTGGACCTGATGGAGTCGTCCATCGCTCAGTCCATCCACAGAGGCTTTGAGAGAGAGTGCTGGGAACCAGTAAAGTAAGCATTTACATTTTTTTCTTTTATCTTCTCTTATACTCTTTGTAGAATTACCTACACGTGGCTTATTTCATACAGTTGAGTCCAAAATAATACCAGCTTGTTGGAATCAGTTTCATAGCTTTTATTTTTAACTAGATATGTTAAAACGAACATGTTAATCCTGGATTAACTCAAATTCCTTGTAACAGCATACGTACATTTTTTTGTGTGTGCCATCAACACACAGACCCCTGTACTTTTATAATTATTTCCTTCACGTGTTTCATTTCCCTCCCATCCACCTCACATCCTTTTCTGCACTACACTGTGCGCCACTCACAGCGGAGAGGGACAGAGACAGAAACCCCAAAATTATTTTACTGTTGTAGACAGAAAGGAAAATGTACCAAAGCAATTATCTTGTGTGTGGTCAATGTTAAACTTCTATGAACAACTGAGAATCATGAAAAATAATATGCATCAAGAAAATACAGCATGAGAAAGCAGCACAAAAATAACATGTATGCTAACACCACTTTACAGGATGAGTCCTAGTTCTGCATTACGCTCTATTATTACATTTCATTCATTGTACTTTTTTGTTTCCCTGTTGTGATCTCACTTTAAATCTGTTACCTATATTAATTTTACCCCATTGCATGTAAAACAAGATCTTGTATAGTAGTATGTGCATAAAAAATACTTGTTGAAATTATTTGGAGAATGTGGTACCTTATAAATTTTTCTGTAGAATGGTGGTATCTCTAGTGTGTGTTTGCAGACTGTCTTTCAAAGGAGAAGCAGGTTCTCATTGTTTCTCACCTCAGTTTGACCTTTGATAGTTTTTTGTCCTTTGAAAGTTGTTCATTGGAATCAACTTTTGTGGCTACTTTTGTATTTTCTACCCTCATTACTGGATTGCTTCAAATTTAAGGATTGTGGATTTTGTTTTCTGACTCGTAAGCCTTTGTAGGCTTTATTCCCTGGGGTAGGGTGGCAAGCGTCATTCCAGGGGTGACCATGGCACCCCCTTGGGGGCGCCACTGCCCAACGCTCCAACAACATTTTTCTTTTGCATGTTCCACGTTGCCGAACTGAAGAAGGAAAGCAAGCTTTCAGTGTGATGCTCCTTCAGCCTGGAATCAGCTCCAGTCTGAACTCAAGATGTCAGAATTGATTTCACTGGACTCATTTCGAGTGATTCTTAAAAACAGGCAACGAGATTACAGTGTCACGGTTTTTAAATTATTTTATATTGTTTTATACTTGTGTATATGTATTAATCAATTTTGTAACCAGGTTGCTGTGCACTGCAGACTTCTGCCCAGGTCCCCCTTGAAAATGAGATCTGGATGTCAATGTGGTTTACCTGGTTAAATAAAGGAAATAAAATTTAAAAAAAGAGAATCATTGGACAATAGGGTGCCTGTGGCTGTCTATCATTAGCAGAACTGACTGTCAGAACGTGACTGCAAACTGATGAGGTCATTCAGTCATTTGATTCAGTCGTGTTGGCCAGGTTTGGCCAAGAAAACTTATATCAACGCTTGGTGAGAGCTTGCTTTCTTTTTTACCAGCTTCCTTTTTCTTGGTCTGATCTTGTGACGATGACGTTGGCTGCTAAAAAACTTTAGAACCGATCTACAGATATCTCCATCCATTATTATTTTTCTAAACAGTGCGCTGCTGTGTGGCTTCTACGTTTTTCTTCTGCGTACAGGTCGCTGAGTCGCTGTGGGGTTGTAAACCGTTTACACAGAAGTCCGATTGCAGTTGGGTTTAATTAGTAGTATGAATGATCGTGCAAAAAAAAAAAAAATCAGATCTTGGCAAAACATCAGAATTGAACATCGAGACCTTCTGTGTGGAAGGAACCCAGTGGATCTGCCTCTCATTCTACATCTAGAACCTGTAGGAACCAGTAAACCTGAAGTCTGAGAGCGAGGCAGACTGTGCAGTCGGTTCTAACTAGGCTTGTTGCAATAATTCAATTAAACGCCTGACAAATAAAAGCAAACTCAATAATTTCCATTTGCATGATTTAGCGTTTTTCTCTTTTCTCTCCCTTTCTACCAAATCTGGTCTTCAGTCTGGTGCTGTGGTCTTTATCCCAATGTTTGAAGGGAAGTTTTGTTTACAGAGACTCCATAATTCATTTTATTTGTTGCTTCTGCTGTTTTGTTTATTTATTCTGGATTTTTAAAATGTTGTCCAGTTGGAATTTAAAGTTTGTTGGTCTTTGAAAATGTCTTCTTGCATTATTATGCAATTACCATTATATCACTTGAAGCTAGAGGAGAAACCTCCTTTAGGTCCAGCCAGGCTGAAATACACTGAGCTTCACATTAACCTATCCCTTTGTCAGTTTACACAAACAATTAAATAGAAGCTACTTTATTTAATTCTACAAACAGCTGGGTGTGTTGTTTGTTAGATATATTTATCATAAAATGTCTATTGAGAATTAATTCATGATCAAATATTTTATATTGGCTAAATAAAACTGTAACTGATAGCCTGTCTGAGAATACAGTATGGATATATTGACTTTCTGGAATACAGTGAATTAAACACAACCAGTGAAATGATGGCGTTCGGTAGCCTGGTTTTACTCTAAAATTGAGAAAATAGTGGCATTTCTATAGTGCAGCGATATATTACATATTTATCAGCCCATTTCTTTTCATGGCTCCTAATATGTTTCTAAAAATGTCTTAATTGTGTCTTTAAGTAGGCCTCCACCATTCTATTGGTCATGTTGCTTTGTGTGCCTCTGTTGCTGCAGGCTTGACTGCAGATCCATGTCTTCTGTTATTCTCTCCACAGGAGCATAGCAAGCACTCTGCTGAGTGTCAACATCCAAATGCCCAAACTACCAAATGTAACAGGACCAAGTGTTAGCCTCCCACAAATACCCAACTTTTCTCCACCCAGTTGGATAACAGCTAATTGTGATTCAGAGTGTGTATTGCTCTTGCAGTGCCATAGCATGCACACGTGTTCTTGGCTATGGAGGGTGAAGCGTGCCAAATTAATAACAAATTATTTAAATGTGTGAACATTTTGCATATACAGAAACTATTTGAGATCTTTGAGTTCAGCTCATGAAAAAATGGAAACAAAAATAAAAGTGTTGTATTTGTGTTTTTGTTCAGTGTATTTCTAGCTCAGGAATGAACAAGTACATTTGTATTTGTTTGATCTCATCTCATTGACCCCGTGATTTTAATGACTTTGGATTTGGTTTTTCTGTGTATTCATTTAGGTTTCTGTGTCTATTGAGTCTCAGTGTTGTCCTCATTCTGTTCTGCCTGGATTTTGGATTATTGTGTTTATTTATCATTAAATTCATCATCAATCACTCTTCAGCCACGACATGGGTCTGCTGTGGCTTCCTCACCGCTACACATCATGACAGATACTGCTGTCGGTAATGGTTTTGGCACTCTTGTACATAATCAGAGTTTTATGCGACACTTGAATTTTAATGTCTTAACAAAGAACAGGTTTTCTTTTAACATCAAAACATGATTTTAAAAGAAAGTTGAACCCTAGGATCTGTGTAGTTATCAAAGTTATCATGTACATTTGTCTTTTGCTGTGTTCCTTCCTGAGTAGTCCTAATCTTTTGTAAATATATGCGTTGAAGAATGTTTCCTTTCTTTTTTCTGTCTTCTTTTATGTGAAAAGTTATTAAAAAAAGTCATTCTCACACATTTCCTAAATTTACCTTACATATACAGTGGCTGATGAACAACTACAATTTAGCTCTAGTTCCTGTTTAATGCATATGCCAGTTTTAATTTGTCAAATTATGCTTATGTGAATGCTTCATCAAGCAGATATCTTATTCAGATAATACCAGTGACTATGAAATTATTCATTTTTGACTCTGAAAATTGTAGCTACACAGGCTTGATGACTTCATTTCATTTCTTACCTTTTTTCTTGCACTTAATATGAATATTAGTACAAATATTATTGTATGAATAGAACAATTGAATAAGCAGGGAATGTTTTTTCGCTGTATCTCAGTTATCAGTTTGGATTTACATGACTCTGATCTGTGGTTCTGTAGCAATGGCTCAGCAACTTCAGAGGACCTGTTCTGGAAGCTGGACGCTCTGCAGACGTTCATCAGAGATCTCCACTGGCCGGAAGAAGAGTTCGGCAAGCACCTAGAAACCAGGCTGAAGCTGATGTCCAGTGACATGATAGAATCCTGTATAAAACGGTAACCACTTTTTGGACATGGGTATTCATATTGCTAGATTAATGTTTTAGGTCAGAGTTTCTTTTCTTAGCCTACGGGAGAATTGCTAATGCACCACCTGGCCAAAAGAAAGGGTCCCACGCTCTTAATATTTTGTTGGATCACCTTTAGCTTTGATTACAGCACATATTTGCTGTGGCATTGTTTCGAGAAACTTCTCCAATGTCACAAAATTTATTTCCTCCAACGATCCTCCTTCCTTGTTGTTCCTCCTCCTCGGCTTTGAGATCCTGATAGTGTCTGTGCATGTGCGTCAGAAAACTTAATACCATCATGACAGAAAGACAGTTCCCAACTATCCAGTTGGAGGCTCAGACATATTTATTCATTTAAATTCAGTGGGAACTTTTTTTTTTTGACCAGGGAGTGTGTATACATATAGTCACATATATCATATATCTGTTCAACATCAAAGTCACATATATCTTTATATAGATATATGTGGCTTTGATGTTGAACAGTCATACCGCTTTTTAAAGGACACGGGCAGCATTTGAGGCCAAGCTGCAGAGAAGCAGTCGGACCACAGATTTCCGCGTGCCTCAGTCCATCTGCACCATGTTTAATGTCATGGTAGATGCCAAGTCCCAGTCGGCCAAACTGTGTGCCGTGGACCTCGGTCAGGAGGTAAGGTTTCCCTTTCTGTTCTCTTCCATCTTCTCCTTTAATATTCTCACCCCAGTTTGAAACTGCTGCTGTGGTGGCCGGAGCACTTTTAAAGGCAAACGCCTACAGAGGTGTAAATGCATTTTTTTATTTTTGTTTTATGCGAGATGAACATTAGACTGCTTTTACATATCTGCTTTTTGTGTAATTTTGCATGTGGCATGCCATTTTCCTTTGCGACTTTTTCTGTTTACCGTCCCTCTTTACCGTATGGAGTTTGTCAGACAATGGGTAAGTGTGACCAAAATCTAAATGAAACTCCCGAGTCACACCACCCTCCTCCCAGCACCCAGGCCCCCCATTAATTCCCAAAGGAATAATTAGTCATCAGTTTTCACTGTCTGTCTTCCTTCATTTGAATTGTTTGGATTTCATTACCATATGTGTAGATAGTATTGAATATACATGGGATGAATGTGAGAGATCTCATGTTTTGCACAGTCTCCAGACTGATACTAATTACTGACGATGAATTCATTATTCCTAAGTCCTTCACAGTTTTGTCAGAGGAAAGAAGTCCTCTTGCAGTGTTTCTAAAACTCTCTGTAAAAGCAGATTATTTTTGCTGAATGAATGATTCTTAAGTTCTTTTCTGTTCTCTTTCCCTATGTGTGAAATAAATATCCACAGAACACATAATTAATTTACATATTTCACCTAAATTTGTATATTTTATTCTATAATGAATGACTAAAATAAAAGTACCGAGTGAGGTGAGTAATTCACTTTACCCCTTTCTCATTTGCATAACTTAAAACACGTTTTTACCAGAGCAATTCATAATGGTGCCCTTTTATACTTTGTTTTCCCCCAATTTGTATTACTACCATCATTGTGGTGGATTAAATAATGGTTATCTAATATACTTATTTAGTTTCATTGCATATAATTTTTATTTAGTATAAAAACAAAAACAATTTTGTAAAAACATAAGCACTTCTTTCTTAAGCACTCAAATAAAGCTAAAAAATGTTAAAATGAAAACATAAAATCAGCAATGGCTGGATAGATGGAGATCTATTGTTTAGAAACTTGCTGAGGAAATAAAAAAATGACACATGGACAGATGTCATTTTTCTTTCAGAAATGTTTATAAATGCAGATAAAATGCCTAATACTGTGTTTTCATCCGCAGAGACAATACCACTCCCAAATCGACCATCTGATTGAGGAGACAGTGAAGGAGATGATTACTCTTTTGGTTGCA
Source organism: Poecilia reticulata (assembly GCF_904066995.2). Taxonomy (NCBI): domain Eukaryota; kingdom Metazoa; phylum Chordata; class Actinopteri; order Cyprinodontiformes; family Poeciliidae; genus Poecilia; species Poecilia reticulata. The sequence continues at coordinate 32,593,410 of NC_088834.1, forward strand.
AAGGTACTACACCACTGAGCATGCTTTTAGACCACATAACGTGAGAAAATGAAAGGAAAGACAAATTTGTTGGGATTCAAAGCAGTCCCTCAGATGTTTCCTTCTGGTGAATCGCCATGCTGACGAGAGGCTTGAGTACCCTTATCGCTGTTGGGGCTCCATTGTCTGGGCCATCGCTTTGTGGTCAGCATCTTCAATGGCAAATTGTCCTAAACGGATGGGGTCACACAAAGCTTGACTCAGTGACTTTGATTGAATTGCAGAACACAAAAAAGACAAACTTGTAAATTTGGACGAGAGAGACCAGGGCTGGGGAGTTCACCGATGAGAACCTGGTGGTCAGGCTTTGGCTTGAGTGGACTCTCTTCCCCTGAGCTCATCAAGTGCAGGTGTTACAAGTTCAGTGGCAGACAATCAAGGGGGGCCACGGAATAAGAGCCTAGCTGTCAAAGGTGCATGGTCTCACCTTCATGCACAGCTGGGGCTCTGGAATACAACTCACGAAAAGGCATTGGCCCATCTTGTACTCCAAAGATGTGTTGGACTTCTCTTTCTGATGGAAAGCAATTATCCACAGATATTTTTGTTGAGGGCTGCACAGTGGCGCAGTTGGTAGATCTGTTGCCTTGCAGCAAGAATGTTCTGGGTTTGATTCCCGGCTCCGGTCTTTCTGCATGGAGTTTGCATGTTCTCCCTGTGCATGGTGGGTTTTCTCTGGGTACTCCGGTTTCCTCCCACAGTCCAAAAACATGACTGTCAGGTTAATTGGCCTCTCCAAATTGCCCCTAAGTGTCAGTGTGTGTGTGCATGGTTGTGTGTCCTGTGTGTCTCTGTGTTGCCCTGCGACAGACTGACAACCTGTCCAGGGTGACCCCGCCTCTCGCCCGGAACGTTAGCTGGAGATAGGCACCAGCAACCCTCCTGACCCCACTGAGGGACAAGGGTGTAAGAAAATGGATGGATGGATGGATGGATATTTTTGTTGAATAAAACTTCAAATCAATTAACATTTAATATTTTTTGTACTTTTCAAATCCTTTGATTATCATGGTTTAATATTTCTCCTGTTTTGCTTTTAGTTTGTGGTCATTCTAGAGAGTGTGTTATCTAAACTCTCTAGATATGATGAAGGGACTCTCTTCTCTTCCTTCTTATCTTTCACAGTAAGTAGAACATCCTTTATTCATTCCTTCTGACAGTATTCACCATCTAAATTTCCATTATTAACATAATTCTTGCAAGTTTATCAGTTGCAGTGAATTTAAAAATCAGCCTGTTGATCGTAGGTCACCTTCTTGATCAACTGAAACATTGTAATTTGATAATCAGTCATTTTGGATTCAGAGCTGCTTGGTGTTTCTTGTCATACAGTTTGACCTTTTATGAAGGTGCTCTTACCATGAAATAGCTTAACATCTCAGCTGGATATCTGCAGTATTGTGGGGAAAAAAGGATATTGAATTAGCGAGTTCACGTTTGTTGCTAAATGCACTGCAAGTCACGGCTGCTAGTTCAGCAGGCACTAACCACTGTGCTATGTACAGCCTCAGCATAGTAGCCCTTCCTTTTAAAAGCATTTTCACAGTTAGAGTAATGATGCTAACCTCTTTCTATGCCTTTCTTTTAAAGGTAAAAGCTGCTTCAAAGTATGTGGATGTACCTGTAAGTATTAATACGTGTATCTGCTTTTTATGGTAGCCTGGCATAGTGTCTTTTAACAAGCAACTGAACACAAACAATGTGAAGAAAACTTAAGCTGTGAAGCCTTAACAAACTGGTTACGGGACAAGAGCTTTGATTGCTATACATATGTTGGCAACCGTGACTTTAGAGGTAGGAGTTTGTCCTGCAAGACAGGTTGTCGGTGTTCTATCAGTGCTACGTCGTCATATTTTCCTAGCATTGATGTGCACATTACCACAAGGTAGGACGGATTTACGGGTAGCACAGATAAACAGAACACCATACCTGGCTTGGTCCAGCTAGTTCTATCCCTGAAGTAGGTACGAAAATCCGAGAACTGACGGGCAGGATCTGGATCTGCTAATGGAAAATTAATCGGACCGGGACCGAACCGCTTAGAGGCAGTCTAGTGGAAAAACGTATAAAGGGAACACTTCTTTAGATAATTTGGCTCGAATTAGGTCCAGCATGGAGGAACTTTAAGCGAATATTTTAGTTTAGCAGTTTAGTAAATCCAGTTCTAGAGTGATGTCTTGAAAACTTCTGTAAAACTGAAAATCTCAGTGATCGAAGGGAATTTCCTCCTAAGCAGTTCTCATTGCATGTTTGTGTTTTTTTCCCCCATTGTGCATGTGTAAATATTTGACCATGATTTCACATGGAAAACCAGAATCCAGATGGTAGCTTTTGTCATATTTCTTTTTTGTCAAACGTCCCCATGTTTCCTCCCCAAATGACAATTCATTTGCATGTGGCCAGACACTGGCAGGCAGCCATGCCTCGTGCTTCGCTCTTTCAGTGCAACATACATCACGAGTCAGTGTTGGACAACACATGCCACTTCTGCTGTCAGGTTGGCGCTGAGGATTTGTGCATTTGACTGTGTTCACATCAGATTTCCATTCGCTGCCAACACTTCGGCCATTGCAACAAATTTTAAATTAATGCCTTGCAAATAGGCACTGTGTATGCTAGCAGGGGCTCACAGTTTCTGGCCTTGCATGCAAATCGTGTTACAGTTGTATCCCTGATGCATGAAAAGAGTTTCGCTGACAAAATTACTTCTTTTGATGTGTCTGTACAGGTTTGATTAGCAAAGGTTTTCAAACCTGAAGGAATCCCAGATTTAAATGGAGTAATAATGTCTATTGTAGTGAGGTGTTCAGCGATGAATTTGTCCTTGATGTTCGGTGGTGTTTTCAAAGTTGGTCCTGGAGGGCCAGCATCCTGCATGTTTTAGTTCTCTCCCTGGTTTAACGCACCTGAATCAAATGAAGGTTCTGTAGAAAGCTTAAAAAGAACATTTACCTGCTGAAAAGGTTGTTACTACCACCAGGGAGGGAACTCAAACATACAGGGTTCTGGCCCTCGAAGACCGACTTTGGGCACCACTGTTCAAAGTCGGTCTTTTGTCAGGATTCAGGGTTCCGGGTATTGTGCAAATTGAATTTAGGTTCATGCGTAATTTTAGGCACGTACAGGAAATAGGTAAAGCCTTTCTCTAGACAAAGAGAAGTCGATACAGTATCCTGAACTTGTGTGGTCCGCAAAAGCAAATAATAGGTTCTGTGCAGATTTTTTGACTTGTTGAAGGTCGGGATTTAAGAAAAGAGAACTGTTTTGGTAGAGAAGTTAGAGTTAAATGTTTGGAAATCATCCAGCAGTCTGAGTGAGGGCTCAGAATTTTGTTTGTTGCAGAAAAACATCTCAGGTGAACAAATACTCGTATATTTTTTTTGGTTGGATTCATGTCTTGGTTAGTAAGACCAGGCCGTCTTGCTGACCATCCTTCCTTCCATCTATCCATCGTCTTTGGCTTCTCTAATATCACGATGAGTTGGTGACAGTTCCAGGGAGGTTAAATTGGTAAAAAGTTTTTTATCTAAGAAAAACACATCAGGTTGCATCAACTTACTATCTTGCAGTGTTCACGCCTCCTGAATGAGCACGGGTTAGATTTGAGCAATTCCATGTGTCAATATGGTTCTTTTTCAGTCCATACCTAAATTCAATTGGGAATCCAGGGCAGCACTAGAAAACTGATTTGCACAGATCCTTTTCATTAGACCTGAAAGAAATGACAAATTACAAAGAAGAATGGAGAAACAAAAAATATCTGAAGATATGTAAAACTCGTAGATACGCTGTGTTTCAGTGTGTTCACATCAACATATTCAGTGTTTAAAGGAATTGTTCTGGTCAAGAGATGGTAGTAAATTTATGTCAACCAGGGGAGGCGACTGACTGAGCAGTTTGTTGCAAAGGTGTATTTAAACTGACATACAAAAACTGAAAGTCAGCCAGACTTTTTCGTCAAGATACAGCATACGTAAGATACCAGTGATGAATATTAGTCCATGCACAGAGCCTTGTGGAACTTGAACTACCTAGTGAATAAAAAAGATTTGTACTCAAATGAGTTCCCTGAAAAATCAGCTTCATACCAACCTGTTGTCATTTTGTCTGCTCAGCCTCTGTAGAGTAATTTTGTTTTACTGCCACACTGAGACCGAGCGGGACCAGCGTAGAAACAAGTCTGTTTATGCTGCAATGATATCCTCAGTAAATTTTCAAAGCTTTTTTGGTGTAATGATGATAGCATGCATTAAAACTTCCAGATTATTTTGATATACATGTTCACTCAACTAAATTGGCTAGGATTTCTGTTTTATCTGTTTTTTTTAAAATAGCATTTTAATTAAACCACCTTTGAAAGTATGAGGTACATATCCACTTCCCTAAGGATAAATTAATTAGATCCAAAAAAAGGGAGTGTTAATCAAATATCCGATGTTTATTTAAAAAGGGAAAAGAACATCGAGGTTTAAGTGCATCTTCATCTCTATCTGTGTGTGTCTTTATTTGCTGTCTTGCAGAAGCCAGGGATGGATGTTGCAGACTGCTATGTCACTTTTGTTCGTCATTCCCAGGACATGCTGCGCGAGAAGGTCAACGAGGAGATTTACGTTGAGAGACTTTTTGACGTACGTAAGCTGCAGCACCTGCTTTCTGTACAAATCCACACCCACACTTTACTCAGCAACCGAGTTATGAATGATAGAAACATCGAAATACTTTTGTGAAGCTTTTTTTATCTTAATAAATTTTCATTTTTTTTATTTCTATATATATATATATATATATATATATATAATTAAAACAGGCAAATTTTGTTGAATTTTTCTCTTTCACTCAAATTTGACCATTTCTTAAATGAAAATTACAGCGCAGGGCATTTTTAGCAAGAATCATAGTGTAGAAGTGGCTCATTACATGTCAAATGTTAGCAACTGGGTAAAATTTAAAACTTTACAACATTCCTACTGAAAAGGGCCAGCAGCTTTAAATGTTGTTTTAAGTCGACTGAATATGTAAAGTTGCTCACCTTAATAAATGGGTTACATGTATCAAACAGTGGGTCTGTGGCGACTCCCTTCAGGGGGAGTTTGAAAAGACAGAAACTATTAGCCATGACAGCCAAACATCTGAAATCAAGCAGTACTTCCGTGTATTGACCTCTTCTGACTGCAAGAAATAATGTTTCATCAAAATGTTCATGTTGGAACATGTGAACCTTAACTCAGCGGTTTTATGTAGAGAACCATGCACAAAACAGAATTCAGCTTTAGTTAGTGTGTGCTAACATTGAAACTAGTTCCTGTGAAGGCTGAGCTTCCCTGCAGCTCTTCTCAAACTGTATGTTCATCGGCCTGCCTCTTTCCATGTGTACCGCTGTGTTGAATTTAGGCCTTAGGTTTGTGCCTTTCTCATTTTGTCTCAGTCCCTGTTTGTGTGACTGTTGTTGATGGAGAGGTGTCTGACACTTGACCGCTGTCTTGCCATGTAGCCTTTTTTTCCCCTCACCTAGAAGACTGCTGCTGAAATTTGTGTTCGCTTTAGTTTCTTTGTTGTCATTCCAGATCAGTTCTTCCCTCAGCACCAAAGAGGCGTGTGAAGGTGTCAGCAACCGCTCTCTGCGGCCCTGTTGTGCTTTTTTACAATCCATTCTTTTTTCAGATGTTTTTCTTTTTCTTCCCTTTTTCCTTCTGTTTGGTTCAACATGGCAGGAACAATATCAGATTAGCATTTAAGTCAAGTCATGTGGGCTTTTATAAGCCTGTTAAATGACTGCTAAAAGCATTTCTCGTACAGGTAAAAGCATTTTTGGTTTCATCACTCTGTACTTATACATATGTAATGACAACAAAGGTGAATTAAATTGAATCTAATTTAATCTAAACTAAATGCCAGAACATGTATATAATCTTTCATACCGTGGTGGTTATGTTATATCTACATATTACATGACAGTCAAGTTGTTCACTAAAATATCAATATTAAAATAAGTCTTTACTTTTAAATGTCATCATACTTTTTTTTTATTCAACACTTTAACATCTTTAACTGTCTTCAAAATATTTAATGTTTGTCAAATGATGACCAAAATCCACTAAGATTGATCAGCTTTTAAATTCAGCAATATAGTAAAAACCAAGTTGGGATCAGGAAAGTCGACCCAGTCTTAATCTAAACATTTATGGAAGCAATATATAATATATATGGTAAAGGTTTGACTATCACTATGATTATAATTATCATTTTCATTTGTAGCTAAGTATTCATTCTTATATATTGAGTGACTGAATGTTTTTACTTGGAGAATTGCACCAAGTCTTAGTTCATTGTTAGGACGCACTAAGAATCTGTGCCTTCCCAGTGGGGACAGTGTGACAGCTTAGGATGCAGTAAAACTCTGTTTCTGAACATCAGCAATGTGTAATTTGCTGCTCAGGTTTTCCACATGGGAAAATGTCCAGTTGAAAATGGCTGTGGTCTAAATACTCCACTCCTTTATAGGATGTATTAGAGAGATATTCAGCTTATAAGAGAGAAGTACATAATAAGAGACATAAAAGACATGACTTCTTAATATCTCTCCATCTCAAATGTGGATAAGTTGCAACAAATGAGCATTAACATCTACCATCACATGGCATCACTTTCAGCAGTTTTCTGTCTGTTTGGGTATCTTTAAAATAGGGTCAACATGGGCTCCCACTAATCCTTGCTCTATAAGGGAACTCATTCCCTCCCTTTGTATTTTTTTCTTTTTTTCACTAACCAAACGAACACCTACCTCCTGAGCCGTCGTTGCCCAAAGGTTTAAAAAAAAAACAATAACATGCTCAGAAAACAGTTTTTGCTCAACATTTTACAATCCATACTGACTTTTCAAGAATGGATCTGTTTTTACCCAGCAGAATACTCATCTTGTCACTGACTGACAAGATTAGAGTTTTTAAAGCCGTGGTGCAGAATAAGAGGGCGCCATTCAAAAGAGATTATATTTCTAATCAAATCAAGACAGTAAGTCCTCAAAGAGCCGTTTACTTCACTCATTCCTACTAAATCAGACTTGTTTTCTGTGTGTCGTCACACTCGGCTCTGCAAAACTTTCATGTTTCCATAAAACTAAAAGTTTAAGAATGGAGCTCAGACACTGAGGATCAGCGATGCTGGCAACGCATTGCTCTAATATGACTACTATTACTATTTCCAAACCAGTAATCAAATTAAAGTTACTTAAACAAGTCACTGTCCATTTCTATTTTCGTCATCTTTCTTTGTAAACTGATATATTTTCAGTCTTCTTGTGTCGTGTTGAGTGGCGTCACACATCACATTATCAGCATAACTCACGTCTATTGGGAATAATTTTGCTGGATGTTGGCGCAGATACTAAATGCTCTCATTGACCATAACGGGTTGTTATTGTGTAGTCCGTTCTGTGGTGAACCGCAGATGCAAGCAGTGTAAATTAGGGCCAACCCCCGATTTGCACACCACGTTTGCACTGCATCACACCTCCATTCTGTAAAATTTGTACGAAGCATTTAGCAACACAACCACACACAACAACGGAGGGGGGAAACAGATCGTGCTTTTCGCTGGACAAGCCATCACTGTTTTGAGTTTGTGTCAGCTAAAGATGATGGTATTAATGTTTGCTGAACATTCTGCGCTGGTGACAAAGTCCTACCTAACTTCAGAAACACTGTCAAATTTGAAAATAAAACAAAAACATTTTGAGTCGCAGCAGGCAAACAGAGAAAGTTAAACCAGGTACTGCGAGGAAAAGAGCTGCGACTAACGCCGGATGGATGTTCCCCACCAACCAAACTACACAAACTGGATTTTGGTGCAAAACCAGCCATTTTTTTGGATTGTAAAAAAACAATACAAAAAAAGAAATATGGCCTTTACTTAATTTTTCATCAAAATACGTTTTCTTTAAGAAACATTTTTTAAGATAAACAGATGTCAGACGAAACATTGTTAATGCACTTCATATAAAGTGAGTATTTGTAAGACTCATTTTATTGGTGGGAATGGGGGGTGGATTATAAGACTCTAGGTCAATTTAATTAACTCTAACCATGTGTGGCTGCCATTGTCTATACTGTGTGTCACTTTATTTAGGCTTTTGTCATGCATTCAGTGTCAGCCACAGAAAGGTGATTATTGTAAAAGAACCTATTAGTGCCAGTTTATGTGTCAGTGCTCCCATCAGGCTGACGGGTGTAAGACTGAATCTTTTCAAAGCAGCATGTGTAGGGATGCAGGCATATTGACCTTAAATATTCTCTCAGAGATTCCAGAGTGAAGGAGGGGCACATCGGAGGAAATTTTTTTAAAACAAGTTTTTGGGGAAGTGTGTGTGTCTGATTGTGTGTTATTTGTTCGTGAGTGGGGGTAGGTGTGCATGTGAGTGTGTGTACTTGTATATACCACGTATAGGGGACCGTTTTCATACATTTACCAACAACAGGAGGTCATTTGTGTAAAGTGAGGACTTTTTCCCAGTCCTCACTTTATTTTGCAGTTCTGCTGTGCTCCACTAGTTAGATTTAGAGTTAAGGTATGAATTAAGCTTTGATGGAGTTAGAAATAGACTGGTAATGGTTAGGGCTGAGAAAAATATTTGGGTGGTTAGTCATAAATGCAGTTACTAAAATGAGTGGAATTCTGCATAGAAGTACAATGATGTGTGTGTGTGTGTGTGGGTGTGTGTGCGTGTGTGGGTGTGTGCGTGTGTGTGTGTGTGCGTGTGCGTGTGTGTGTGTGTGTAGGGGTGTGTATTCGTGTGTGTGTGGACGTGTTTTGAAAGAGATAGAGTGATAAAAAGAGAGAGAGATGTCCAAGAATGACTCATCCTTTCATCGGCAGCTTAGAAATGTGTTAATCCAATCATTCCACTATATATTTTGCAGTTTTGTGAGATTGCACTGAAAACAGGTGTGTGAGGCACAATGATTAAACCCTAAATGCGCCTCTGAAATCCCCTTAGCTGCTATGAAGTTGTTTTCTTTGCGATCTATCATATCCCAAGGTCTTTTTTTTTTTTGAGGAATTTTGTCTCTGAACTGAACAGCTTTCATCCACTGATTAACAAAAAGAGAGGACAAATATATTGATCACATTTTAAAATGATACTTTACACTCTTGTGTAAAGTATCATTTTACACAAGAGTGTAAGATAACTTTAGAAAAAGTTATCTCTTTTTCTAAAGCTTTTGAAGTTGAAACCTGCTTAACTTCACATGTCGAATCCGTAAGAGCACGCTAGCTTGATTTGGTCAGAAATAAAAATACTTTGCAACAATACCATGTTATCAGTGACAGAGGATGGAGCTCATTCAGCAGCAGAGCAGGAAGTCCTGGATTTGTCCTGGAACTGGTGGGTTGCTGGTTCGAAACTGCTGTAGTCAGTCTGCCTACAGCTGTGGCTACAATGTAGCTCATCACCATCAGCGTGTGAAAGAATTGGTGAATAACTGAATGTAGTGTGAAGCGCGTTGGAGTCTTCGGACTTGATAAAGTGCTAAACAATTTGTGTGACATTCTAGATGTCTTAATATTGAAGCAGATGCCCGAAACATGTACAGTTTGCAACCTTTATTTGTTTTACTGCAGTTTTTCATTGTAGAGAAAAATAATGTTAGTCAGGCTTTGGAAGAATTTTGATTTCTTATGGTAATTTCTTTCTTTGATCTAATTATCAATACTGTGACTTTTTGGCTACTATTCAAAGGTTTATAATAACGATGACTTGCAATAATTCTCTAAAGATGTGTGTGTCTATAACTCATTTACATGTGTCAAAAGAATAGGCAAAACATTTATTTTGTTTTTGTCTGCTGCACCCTCACTTGCTCTCAAAACGGTCGCCAGAGGCTCAGATTAAAGCAGATGTACTTAAATTGATGGGGGTGGTGGGGTGGGGGGGAATTTAGCATTGCACAGACTGGGGATCGCTGATTAAAAAAAAAAAAAAGCTCTACGTTTAGTCTGAGCCAAATCCAGCCTCACACTGATACACCACAGCTGTAAAACTGATACCCCTCCCTCCTCCACCCCTTGCAATCATCTCAGTGTGCAAGCCAAGCAGGTAGGGGAAATGCAGAGGGGAAAAAAAGCAAGTTAAGAATGAGGAATACACAGATGAGGCTGTTGGCCAGTAAATCTTTGAGCCACCTCGTCCCTCCCCCCCCCTCCCCTTTGCCTCCCGCCCCCTGGAGCTGCAGATACTGGGATTACATCGGTCAATTATACACTTAATCTGTCTTTGCCCAGAGAGGATTAGGAGTGCGGCTCATTGATTGATTTGAAGTATTTCCGTTGACCTTGGATGGTTATCAGACTCGCAAGTGTGGCAAAATTGCACTTGTGCGTTAAATCACTTTCGGTTGCTGATGCTCCCGCTTGTCTCGCTGCGTTCGCCGACTCGATGCGTGCCACGGAGCAGAAGGGGTCAGATCAAGTTTCAGATGGGACAATTAAAGGTTGTCGTTTCTGCCGCTGCTCTGGTTGTGCCGGGGTCGGGGTGGGGGGTTGATAATTACTGGGTGGTGTGGCACAGAATGCCAGCAGACAGTCGGCTGCCGTCACTTGGCTGTCCGGGGACACTTCACCGCTTCACTGTCTTCTGAACTGCCAGCTAACAGCAAAGAGAACAATTTTATAAAACTGATGTTGGGTCACATCACTTGACTTCACTCGTGTTTGTAAATACAGATCACGTCATTGGACACCCTTATCTCAGCGATAAGGCAAAGTTGCACTAAAAGTTGTTTTAAAAGTCCATTAAAAGTGTCAACTTTGAATTAAAAGTGTCATTATTTACCGAATGACACTTCATGACAACAGTCAGAAACCTCCTTCATTTTCATAACATGTTATGTATGTCATGTTTATGACAGTGTCATGTCAGTCTTATGCACAGCCCAAATAAAGTGCCACCACAGAATTATAATTCTTAAATCTTAAAAGCTATATATTTCTTTTTATTTCATTTTGTTCATGATGAACACAAAAAGCACATATGTTGTTTTCTGTACTTTATTTAACTTTCTCACAGTCTTTCCACTGGCTGCCTGTAGCTCAGAGAATAGACTTTAAAATACTGTTTACTAGTTTATAAATCACTGAACGCCTTAGCACCAAAATACATCAATTATCTGTTGTTGTTGAATCAACCTTCTAGACCTCTTTAGGTCTTCTGGTTCTAGTCTACTCTTCATCCCCAGAATAAACAACTTACTCTGAAGTTTCAGCTAATCCACTCGTCTGATGGCTTCAACCATTTTTTTCATGGAGAAGCAAAATTCAGTTCTCATGCTCCTTTAATCTGCAACAAACTTCCAGAAAAATGCAAAAATGCTGAGTTGCTTTAAATGAAGGCTAAGAACTCATTTGCTTATAACTGCCTTTGACTAATAATAGGTGGAACATCATGAGTTTTAATCTGGATTATAACTTTTTATAACTTCTCTTTATTTGCTTCTGCAATGTGCCGTTCTCTGTTTATTTGTTATGTTTTTGACTTTAATTGGCATGTTGTTGAAACGATGATGATGATGATTTTGAATGTCACAGATGCAAGCTAGTTCCAAGACCTTGGATATTCTGCTATAAAACTGATTTTTCTTTGAGATTAATGTCCCTGTCCAGAAAAGTGACCGTGGACCCCAGGGGTTAGGAACAACAACCTGCAAATAGTTAAAATCTGTGAATACTTGAGGCTCCTCAAATACACTTAGAACTTCCTATTTTATTAATTCAAACACCAAATATATGTTAATATGAATAAATATTTACGATGAAAAAGGGTCTTGTAAATACTACAGAAGCTTATGTGTACTCTCCCTCATTTCTTCTCCTGGGGTTTAGCCAATCATCTGCAAGAAAAATGAATGACGCGCCAGGATTGGCTGCTTTGCAAACGCCGGCCAGTAGTATGTAGTATTTCACCTTTTCCAGCTGCATTACTTTAACTTTCCCATGAATAATTTGGCGTTAAATTTTACGTGAAACTCTTTGAATGAGTGAATCCACAAATACTAAACATCTGGATATGGAAACAAAATTATCTCCATTTCAGTAACTGTGTATGGCTTAAGATTTAACCATTTAGCTTTACGAAATGCAGGAATGAATCAAAGTGTTCTTAAATTTTAGACCTGAACAGAATGACTTTTTTTGTTTAGTTTTTCCCGCCTGCGATTAATTAATTGTTTCCTATTAAAATTATTACTGTAACGAGATTACATCACCAAACACCTGAAAAAATGTGTTATAGGCTGAGTTTACAACAACAAAGAAAACATATCCAGCTGTTCGACTGTATGTGACTATTCAAAACAATCACAAAAGGTTTCACTTCCATTTAATGAAGTCTCTAAGCAGCTTAGTGTGTTTTGTAATTACTGAGAGAATGCATTTTGTTTTCTGCCGTCGTTTTTCTTTAGGGGTGGGGGGTGCAGCTAAATCCTCCGCTAGTATTCCCAGATCTGCGCTGCTGTGAGGAAGCGGCTAAGAACACTAAAACCTTGATCATCCCGAGAGGAGGAAAATACAAGTTTAATGGCAACTTATCCTTTGTCGCGCTCCCACTCATTTATTGATGCGGGCAGGCGAGATGAATTGATCGAAGACACACATGTCATCTCTACGGTCTCTATCACCCTTTCACAGTTCCCCTCCATTCCTCTTCCCTCTGCCTTATTAAAAAGGGTGGTACGGTGGCATTTGTTTGATTAACTTGTCTGACAAAAGTGACAGCTGCTCATGGGTGTATGTGGATGAGTGGCCCAGCGCCGCTCCTTCTTTGTACATCTGTCAGAGCCGGAGCAGGGCGAGTGGGGTGAAAAGAGACAAATTGGACCCAAAAAGAAGGCCATTCACCTTCCCCAGACCCCCCTCGGTCACTACACCCCTCTATCCCATTCAGGTTCTCGGCGGGGCCCTCAAGTGCTTGCTGGCTTATTCCATTTTCACTCCCCCTATAGAGTTCCCTGAGCCCACAAGTGTTTTAGCCTTCTTTTTTCTTTCCTCAATCCACCCCTAAGCGGCTTTTTGTAAGTAGAATGGCTCACTTTTCTCAGGGCCTGAAGCTGGCAGCTTTTTTTCCCTTTTATTGTCAACCACAGAGCTTTTCTGTAGCTCATTGTATATTTACTCAATGACTGGTTGCTGACCGTAATTCCAACTGTTTAGTTCCTCACAACATGGCCCCTCAACCCAACCACCCATTGCCCCGATATACAGCCATTCATTCTTCAAGGCACCGTGTTTTTATAAAGTTGCTCTTTATTGAGTCTCACTTGCCCGTTGAACTGACACTTGCAGGTAGAGTTCTGAAAGAGACCCAGATTGCCAGCCTGAAATGAAACTCGGATCTGAGATAAACATTTACTTTTCTCCTACGATGCCGTTTCTGAGGTGGCCGGCCATCCTTTTTCCCCTCAGCGCTCCTCCAGCCAGCTGCATGGACGCGATGCCCACAAAGCCCATTTTGTTGCCATTCAACTGTGCTCAAACAGCAATAAATTATCAGTTTTGATTGTGCTTTTGATATAAAGGGCAAGAGCTGACCAAGAGCTTTGAGTACACTGAGCCCAACACTAATATTTTTATCACTCTTCAGCCAGGAAATGTAAATATTTTAAGTATTTAATTAAAAAACCAAAATTGTTATTCCTATAATGTCCAACAGGAGTTTGTGTAAAAGTATTTTACAACTTTACTTGTTAAAATAAGAGCCAAATGAGTCGTTTGTCCACAAGGTACGATTCTACTGTTAAAACTTTAACAATCTCAAACGCATCATACCAATTGTCTAACATGGTAAAGAAGTAAATATGAGTTAGGAAGGTTCGACTCTTTCAGAGCACATGCTGCGTTTGTATGTTTTATTCAACGTAGTGACTCAATTTTAAATCCATCGTCCATAACTGACTGCTAAGCGTGACGAACATTTTAATAGTATGTTCCAGATGTTAGTTTTACAATATATTCAACGACTCTAATGCAAAAAGTCTCTCATAGATTCAGAGAAATGCTCTGCAGTTCCAATAAATGAAGAAATAAATATCCATCCATCCATCCATTTTCTTACACCCTTGTCCCTCAGTGGGGTCAGGAGGGGTGCTGGTGCCTATCTCCAGCTAACGTTCCGGGCGAGAAGAAATAAATATATAAAATCTAATTAAAAACATAAATAAGTGATCAGTTATATACTGTTATGGTGTGTAAGATATATTTATTCTCAGTAGTAGATGTGGTCTCAACAAACCCATTGCACTTCAACAATATTATTTTACCTTTTATCTGGAAATAGTGTCTGTTTATTCTTGCCATACAGTCCTCGGTATTAATTATTGCTGAAAATGTCTTGCCATACAAGTTTATTCCTCTGTATTTACTTTAGTTTCTTAGTTCATTTTTGCATTTTGTTCTTCATTAATTTCCATTTAGTTTCATTTGATTAGTTTTATCCTCTCTTGGTTTATTGCTATGTCCACTTTAGTTTCTTTCCTGTTGCTAGATTTATTTTATCTAGCAACAGGAAAGATCACCATCAGTGATCTTCACTCATCACTTGCTGCGCCGCCTAATCGTTATGTTTCACATCATGTGTTGAATTTTCACTATTCAGTGTCAGATTCTCTGTTTTTATGCCATAATTCACATCCAGTTCGTCGCTCCGTTTTATGTCCCGCTTCTCCTGTTTCAGAGTTTTGGGCAATGTGCGCGTCGTTTTTTTTATTTTTTAACCCCCTAAGGTGCAGGGCGGTCGGAAAGCGTATCGATGGGGAAAAGGCAGACTGACATAAATCTTTTAAAACAACGGAAACAATTTCGGTATTCTGATTATTGAAATTTAAAAGTGCTGTGTTGTTCTATCACACTCGTTTCATACCGGACCACTTACAGCACCGGTGTTAACGCTATAAAATGAACGCCCTCTATTGTGGTATCACCCGTGGAGGGATTTCTTTATTTAAATAAAGAAATGCCTCCATTCTTTATTTAAAGAATGGAGGGACACAAAGTCAGGGTATCGTGATTTTAGTAATTACATGTTTATAAGAGCGATTTTCTGTTGTCCTTCCATGGAAGCGGGCAGCTTTCAAACGGAAATAAAACACTTTTTAATATAAGTTGCTGTTTTGACATAATCACAGAACTGCCAAAACATATGTACAAAAATACCAGACAAAGTGAATCACAGCAACGTCATCAGCCAGTGTAACGCTGAACTGATGTGGTGAAGCTACCAGTAGCAGGAGAACGAAGCTGTGCCAAGAAGCTACAAACACTGAATAGAAGAAGAGCTGCCATCGATAACGTTGCAGCCAAGTATGATTTAATGTTACAAAATACAGTTTTACCAAGTTGCTCAAAGTCTAAACTGGTATTGTTGTGCATTTAAGGTGTAAAGTTTATGTGTAAACGTCCCCCAAAGAAATCCCAGCGCCCCTTTTGTAAAAATTTCCGCCAGCGCCCCCTGCCGTCCTCTGAACACTCCCCCGGGGGCGGTACCGCCCACATTGAGGACCGCTAGTGTAGAATAAGAATATCGCCCAGTGCCCAGTCCAGAGTCCTTTTCAACTTCTACGCAGAGCTCTGTTCTCCGGGGGTCAAGATTGGTTCTGCTGAACATACCTGGAGAGACAAGAGCCTGTTGGTGTTGTTAAGGTCAGAGGGGGCCTGGCTGATGGCTTGTAGATCGTTGCAAAAAGCTATAGTAGATGTACATCATCAACGAACTCTTACTTGTGAGCAGGTACTTCGGACTAGAAAGCAATGGAGGCTGTAAGGCAGCATGGGTAGCGTTACACAACATCTTTGTCCATATTTAAGCCTCCTCCCTCACTAACCTTAATAACTATTATGTTTTTTTTCTTTTATCTGTGTGTGACTCTACATGGGGTTGTGTGTGTACACTGGTGTTAGCATGTGTGTAGTGAAAGTGCCAAAGAAAAAAACAGTGTTGCTTTGTGGGACTCAGCAGCCTTCCCCTCTCCTTCACAAGGAAGCCTGTCACTTGGCATTAGCATTGCCGCACCAGCAATCATCATTCCATGCCTCCTGCTAATTGCAGACACAGCTGGGTCTCAGCAGGACATGCTCTCTCTCTGTCTCTCTTGCTCTCTTTCTCCCACTCTCTCTCTCTTCCTCTTTGCTGTACTCTCTCATAGAGGCTGAAACACAAACACACCCGAAACATATTCTGCTTTAGTTTGTCAATGACGAAACGCACACTGACTCACCCAGAAAAAGAACTTGATGGTAACTTGCTAACTTCAAAACATTTGACATTGGTGCAGTTAAATTAATAGAAACAAACAGAAATAGTCACCCTTTTTTAGACTCTGTTTATAGATAGATCTCTACATTAAAATTGATTTATTAAAATCTACAGAATAACTGTTCTTTAAAAAGAATACGATATGGCTAAGTTGGTGAAACAATGTTGATATGAACAGTATACATTTGTCGATCATTTTGAAGTGCAGCGCTTGAAAAACGAGCATCATAGTGACTAATACAGTGTCGTAATGCACTTCTACAGGTACTCTGTTGAATATCGTCAGTTTATGAGGTCATTATGTATAATCTTGTGTTATTTATTGACATATTGATCTATCTATTGTGTGTTTTAAGATCCCCATGACATCACATAATTTCCTTCCTGAAACTCCTCTTCCTACTGCTGGGATCAAAGTGAGTTAAGTCAGTACAGTGTCAATCAAATAGTTATACCAGCCTCCTGCAGGTTCTGTCCTCCTTGGCTGGAGGCATAAAATATTTGAATGCAACTTGACATGCTGCTACTTGACTATTCAGGCTGATGTTTGCAGAGTAGCCAATCGAAGAGCGACATTCATTTACTTTGGTGCTGATTGGATGTACACAGAAGACTGTAGACGTTAGCTTCTGTGATGGTGCTAAGATGGCTTCCGCCAATAACACATATTACAGTATGCTTGCTGTTTGAATTTTTAAAGGGGTGGGTATTATGCTAAATCGACTCGGAGTGTTGCTTTGGCTCATTCATTGATGTTTGAGAAATCTTTGAAACTCCCATGGCTCATACAATGTGCAGCCTGTGTACCCACCCCCATTGAGCACCCCTTTCCCACATCTCCCTCACACAGTTCCATCAGACTAGTGGCAGCAGCAATTGACAAACACCTGGTGGAGCTGTGTGTCTACTGAGCTCCAAAGAATGGTAGAAAACGGGATCAATGGACAGCATTGAAGTGTTGGAAAGATGTCAAATAAAGCTACAATGCAAAGTCAAACTTCCTTTGTCTTTGATATTTACAGCATTTTCATAGCAACTGAAGGTAACATAATCACTTTATTGTGCTATAAAATGGCTCTACGTTCCTTTTACATTGATCACATTGGCCCAGCTGCATTTCCAAGTATCCACACACTGATTTGTGTGACGATAACGTCTTTGCTCAGGGACACATCAACAGGTTGGAAGTGAACCCACAACTTTTTGATTTCAAGACATTGTGTCTTCAGGTACTTTAAATTATTTATCTTTATATGGAAACCATTTACTGGTTACTCGTGTCCTCTATCACTCAAGGGTGGATGATTTTTCCAGTATTGTTCAGCCTTGAGTCCAGACATCATCAGCTGGACTACAGGCTGTATGACCATGAAATGCTAGGCTGGACTCCAAACACACACAGTTACTCTTAAAATAAGTTGATAAGGTCAGGTCCCCCTGAAATTTTTGATCCATAAATGGAAGTGGAATTACTTAATACACAAAAATCAAACCAAAAAAAAAAGAACAAGATGTTTTAAATTATTTATGCTGTCTGCATTTGAACAGAAGTAAACATAATTAGCTCATTTTGGCCAAATAAAGACATAATCTTGCATGTTCAGCTCCAGTATACTTAATTAAAACTTCCCCTGTTCCCTTTATAAGAATAGTGCACTGGCCCTAATTTACACCAAATAATGTTTGCTCATCTTGGAGCTTCTCATAAATCCTTATACAACTGTGCACTCCATAGATTCAGTGATTTTTTTTTTTACTCAGGAAAGTTTCAAATGAGGTCCTAAAATAACTAAACACATAAACAGACACACATGATTAGCAGAGGCAGAAAGAGGTAGAGTCCCAGGTTGGTTGTAATCCCTCTGTGCTCCCTGCAGTGAGGCCCCTCCTTACCGCTAACATTCCTGGCTTTCACAACACAAAAGCTCCATAGTAGCCCCACAAAGGAGAGCCTCTGACCAAACAAATCACTTGCCTTTTATGAGATTCTGTAAGTGTGTGTGCATGTCTTTAAAGGCCATTTCATGGTCTGTTTTAACACGTTTAAGAGTAATCTGTGTTAGAAGCGTTCGCGGTGGATGGTAGAATGAAATGCCAGCCCTATTTAGCATTCATTTTATTTAGACAAGGAAAGTAGGTTTTTTTTTTTTACACCTGTTAGTCTATTCATACTAGCTTTTAAACTGAATGAGGTCATTTTTGTGTTCAACAAGAGATTAAATGTTTGTTTCTTCTTGCGCGTCATCCATTTACATTTATCAACATATATGGACAGTCATTATCAATGGATTTTGTTGAAAAGTTTGTTTCAGTAATTCACTACGTGAAATGGATCATTTCAGATTAATCACCCTCAGGCTGATGATGTCGTAGCTTTTGTTCCTGTTTATTGCCAGGCTTTTCTGTTTACAGCCAATGAAAACACAACATTTAAAATGTGGGTTTGTCGTTAGTACCTGATTAATGGTTATGATTTTCAGAATGTACTTTTAATCTCACAAATGAGCCTCATGGAAATGCATATTTTAATTAACTGAATATAATTATATAATTGGGCATAGAGGATACAGTAGATCAATATCCTGCACAGTTGTGTTTCACTTAAGAGAGTTTCTAAAGCTGTCAGCATCCCTCTATCTGTTTCTAATCAGTGCTCTGCTTTTAAGAGAAAAAAATATTGGTGTCTCTGTATCTGTATTTCTTAATGATAGTTTTGTTTGCATTCTTTTTACAACTGCCCGTTTCTGCTGTCTACAGAAGCATTGAAACATTTCTAGATGTTTGTTCATTACAATGAACTGGGAATAAGTAAATAAATCCATTGGTTTGCACGACCAGTTGCATTTAGTATTTTGTAGAAAATGTATTAATCTGTTGCATTTCATCTGCGTAAATGCTACAAGTCTGAGGTACAGAGTCATCTGGAGCTGGTTTTCATCCAGGATGTCTGCATTCATCTTTCCTTCTATCCAGATCAGTCTGCCAATTCCTGCCACTGTAAATTATCCCAGTAGCATGATGCTGCCACCACCGTTCTCAACTGTAGAGATGGTTCTTGGGCACCCCCCTAAGGCTCTTCCCTGCCAAACACTCAGTTCAGATGGCTGGGAAGAGTCTTGATGGTTTATAACTTCTTCCATTGACCAACAATGTAGGCCACTGAGCTCTGGATTCTCACCCTGTGACTCAGGACAGTCCTGTCTCAGAGGTCTACAGACAATCCTTTGACTTCATGCTTGGTGTTTGACGGTACTGTCCACCATGGGAGCTCATATAGTCGGGCTTGTGCTTTTCCAACCAAAGTCCAAGCAACTGAATTTACCACAAGTGGACGACATTTAAGCTATGGAAGCTCCTCAAGGATGATTAGCAACGTCTCAATTTTGAGTTTCTTGGCGAAGGCTGTGAATGTTTACAATTCCATGATTTTCTTTTTTTTTTTATAAAGTTGCATACATCAAAATACATTTTCCACAACAACATTTGGGGTATCTGTGCAAAATAATTTTGAGGAGCGAGATTAATTTAAAACAATTTGAAATAAGGCTGTAAGATAAAGTGAAAATGTTCCAGATGCGCAGTAATTTAACTCAAGAGGCCACTGCTTACGCTGCAAACTATATTTACCCCTGACTGAAGCCATCAGCAGAGTACTTGAAAGCACACTTGGAGCACTAACGTATGTGTGCCCACCAAACACATGGGCACATTGGATCTCTGATTAACTTTGGTTGTCATATTGATCTAATAATCTGCAGACTTCCTGTTATCCTGTTAGGACTGACATCAGGCCATCTAAAAGAGATTAGAGGGATGTGGGGAGGAAGATGGAGAGGTGTATCTTTTTTTTTTTTTTTTTTGCATCATGATCCCTCCCCCTTTCCCCAAGACTAAAGTGCTGTGTGAAGATTTGGGTGTGAAAACAAGTGAGGTTTCGGTGTGTGGCTGCATCTTGGGGTTTCAGTAGGAGCTATGAGCTGGTGTCAGATGGGGGCAGGAGGTCGCTTTCCCAGCTCTCACTCTAAGGGGGATGGACTAGCAGATGTAGATTTGTGTATGTGACAGTGTGTGTGTGTATGCGTGCTCTGTCATTTCTCACCTTGTAAGGCCCATTTATGATGCTAATACTACATTATGAGGACCAACTGCTCCTTATGGAGTCGTCATAAAAAAGAAGTGCTGTTTTTGGGTTAGGGGTTATGTTTTTATTACTAAAGTGTGAATTGAACTTAGGTTGGGTTTAGCATTAGGCATGTACTGGTAGTGGTTAGATTTAGGATAAAGGTCAGGGTTAGGCTATAGAAATGAAGGAAACATGAATGGATGTCAATGCAAAGTCCTTGTGAAAATAGAAAGACATACTCCGTGCGTGCGTGCATGCATGTGTGCGTGCATGCGTGCGTGGGTGCGCGTGTGTGTGGGTGTTGCAACGGCATGTATCTCGCCTGTGTATAGGTAGGGTTTCATCACAATGTTGTGAAGTGTCAAAACACACAAATGCACACACAGAGAACGCGGCTGAAGACGCATGGAAGCTTCCCTCAGATGGAGCTTGTTAGAATGTCACAGATTTGATCCCTGTCGGGTTATGGCATTATTTATTCAGAGCCATATTACGCTTGTTTTGGCTGACAGGAAGTGCTAGCCCCCTGCTGATCTTCATGAGGCCTGTTTAATACAACATCAGATAATTTCTCTGCCCCCATGTGAATATCTTTATTTCTTAATGTCATCCCATTGTTCATATTATTTTTATTTATTGTATGTACATGTATACAAATGTATGTAGTTGCGGGGGGCTTGACTGTCTATTAAGAACAGTTTAGGAAAGTCTAGCTTCCACATGTGAAGAAAGTTGGCTTTAGATTATCACGTAACACAAACAATTTTATATATAAAAAAAAATATCAAATAATCTTTAGTGTGAAATGTAAAATAACAACTTGGGCCAATTCTTAAATCCATCAAACTATTACTATAGCACGAACCAGCTAAACTGTGACAAAATCATAAATGAAGGTATGACATCATAGCAAATTAATCTAGAAATCAAATTCATCTCTGAAAGAATCATTCATGTGTTTCTGTGTCAGTTTTTTTCTCTCTGTGTTGGCAGTTTTGGTTATGGAGACAAATATTTTGAAATTTCTCCCTGACACCAAAATGTTTAATTATACAAAATGTTAAATTATATCAAATGCAAGAAAAAAGTTGATACACTTAAAAGGGATAGGGCATCCGTCAGTGAAAGATCCAGGAGATACTTATGTATGTGTGTTTGTGTGTGTTTGTGTTTGTGTGTGAAAATGACATAATTCTAAAATATTTCTTCTGAAACACACACATTTGAGATGTGATTACTTCACTGATTAATTAGACATTTTATACTTTCATTCTAAGAGAAACTACTCGTAGAAAAGGAAAAACAAAATGTACATCTATGGCCAATGTCTAAGACATCTTCCATTCTGCAGACTGCAGATAGAACCGATTGAAAAGCGACACATTAAATCTAACGTAACATTTGCTTGAGATTGTTTGGAAAAAAGAGGCCCGCTTCCATGTAAAATACAAAACGCTGAAAACCACGAGCACAAAATGGCTGCTGTAAAAAATGGCTGCAGATGGGAGCTGCGTGGCAAGGTGCAAAAATCTACAGAAAAAGCAGGGAAGGAGGAGTGGGTAACGGGAAGAGGGAGAGCAGCCAGTCAGTGGATCAGTCACTCCAGGCCTGGCCTCTCAGCAGGGGGTTGTGCTCGGGGCGCGATCACAGGCCTGCTGCCACGCTGAAGCCTTCACAGGCACACAGTGACAGATAGGAGGCTGCTGGCACCAGGTCACTTCACTGATTCACCCCGGCACTGCTTCATCATAGCAGTTCTCTCTTATGGTCCTTTAAGCAAGCCTGACCTCCATGTAGGCATCATCAGTTCATTTCCAGGTATACAGTAAGATTCTAGCTATGGCTTGTGTGTGATTAAAAATGTTTCTGCCACAGAATCCTGAAGACCTGTGAAGTCTTGTGAAGACCAACTATGAGGGACTGTACTACCGCGTCTCTTCAACTTTAGCCATTTCTTTTTCTCTTTCTTTTTTTTGCATACATAACCGTACTCACTACGTGCTTCACGGTCTCTTTATTAGGACAAAATCTTTGACGCATGTCTTGCCAGAAGAGTTGTCCCACTTAGGTTTTATTTTCCTGATCCTGAGTCCCCAGCACAGTATGTCTTTAAAATCAATGACATTTTTATGTTTGAAAACTCGATGGCTTTTATAGAGCAGGAAAATAACATGGTACATTTATTCTAGACATTTTTTAAACCCTGACTGTTTTAACACTGCATTATCCTACTTTCAGAGGTGGGCAGAGTACAGAAATTGTACTCGAGTAAGAGAAGCACTTCTTCAACAGAAATTTACTCAAGTAAAAGGGAAAGGTAACCGTCCAATGAATGACTCAAGTAAGACTAAAAAAGGGTTTTTGGTGAAAAGGCGACACAGGTACTGAGTAACTAATGAAATTATCAGGCATTTAATATTTAAAAATTACCCAATCAATTGGACTAAAATATAAAGTTAGTGCAAATTCTGATATTTTAAAGATGTAAATGACAGTAATTCTTATAAGTAACAAAAGAATAACATTAGCTTGTTTACTCTATGTTTCAATATGACTTGTGTATTTAAGCTCATGACATTTTGAGCTTAAAGTGGTTTGGTTTGGAAGTGGTTTACGAACAAATCCCACATAAAGGCCTGTTGTCATAAATTTAGCTTTTTCCTTTAAACTTCAAAAATGTTGTTTCATCTGCGCACTCCACAGGTTTCTTTTCCAGCATACCAAGCAAATTTAAATGTCCCTCATAACTTGTTGACATTCTGTCTAAGTCTACGCAGGATTTGTGTTTGGCATTCGATTGCCAAAAATCATAACTGAGTCAAAGAAGGGATCTGGATTGATGATCAAAATGTATAGTTTTGAGGATGCAGCATGTTTGCATGAAAATGGTTGAAGAGGCTGTAGTTAACAGACATTTTACCATCCTCACTTTGACTCCACTAAAATGTAAGGACTTTGTCTCTGCTTAACATTGTTAAATATTCATTAATTTTCAAGAATGTTTAACCCTACAATATCAAACAAATCGCTTACTGACAGTAATTAATAATAATGAACAGATAGAGCAGACCTTAGAACCATCTTCAGTGCTTTTGTTTAATCACGTCAGACTTAACACAGATATATCAATACTCCTTTGTCCGTCACGTTTTGTATTTTGCTGCGTACATCATGTGAAGATTCCATTCTGCTCTCTGTTTTTCTGTGTCTTTGCTCCAGCAATGGTACACCAGCAGTATGAATCTCATTGGAACATGGCTGACTGACCGTATGGACCTGCAGCTGCATGTCTACCAACTGAAGATACTCATCAGGATTGTCAAAGTGAGAGCGATGCACCAATGTCTGAATACATGACAATTTTGTAAACTAATCACATGATTATGTGAATATTCATGAGAATATTCAGGTATGAAACAAAAATTAAAGCATAAATTAATATTCACTTTTTTTCTAAATAATAATATCACCATAATAAAAACAACATTTTAAGCCGTCCTACAATTATGGGCCTACATAACACACCAAATGTCTCCTGCATCCGACTGCTGATGGAAACTTCCCAAATTTCACCCCCACACAAGTCAGCTCTTTGATTGTGCAGCAGCCTGTCGACATTAATCACTAGTTGTTTTTTTTTTTTTTGTAGAAGAACTAAATCTTTTTTTTTTTTCTTTTACTCAAAGTAAGAATGTCCTATTTGTGACAAAGGAAAAAGTTTCAAAAATATAATTTCATCAGTGTCTTTACTGTCTGTTGTTCTTTGTGACAGAAAAAGTACCGTGATTTCCGTCTCCAGGGAGTTCTGGACTCAACATTGAACTGTAAGATGTATGAGACCGTAAGAAATCGACTGACCTTAGAAGAAGCTACAGCTTCGGTGAGGGAAGGAGGGATGCAAGGCATTACAATGAGAGACAGCGATGAAGATGATAATGATGACTAGATCAAAGATCCAGTTGCTACCAGAATGTCAAAATGGTATGGAACATTCCAGTAACCCCAAGTTGTCTTTTCTTGAGTTCAGAACAGATTGTCCAGTCAGTCTGCATTTTTTTTTTTTTTACTAAATGTCACATTCTAATGGTCAATTAAAAAACGTTTCTGTAAAAGTTATTACAAAATGAGAACGCTTTGTGCTGATCTAAAACTGTTATCAAAATATAAACAGTGCATCATCTCTCACTATGCTGGCCAACCTTTCATCGGTCTCTGAAACACAAAGCAGCTGATGAAATATGAAGTCCTTTTCACCTGTTTCTGCTACTGAAACTTGAAAACCCCTTAATAGCAATCCACGAACAAGTGATTGGTGTCTTTAAAAAAAACAACTGATAATTGATATTCATCCCTGAAGTAAATGGCTCGGCAGTTGTCATGGCACCTATTATCAGTAATGGAAAGCATGACACAGTGCTAAAAATGTTGATTTAGAGGTCGTAAAGACTCGTCGCTTTCACTGGTAACTTACCTGATTGACTCTCAGACCCGAATCTCTGCTATATTTGCTTCATTTGATGTGAACATTTGCCGTCTCAGATGAGGCCCCCAAACCATAGAAACCATCAGGACTAAGTGTAACAGCTCATAAACAACAGCTAGTTCACTCCAGAAAATGTTATATTGGTTAAAGTAACTCCAGAGGAGACACACACAAAAAAGAAATGAGTAACTTAGATGGTAGACCTGACCATAGGTCTCACACACATTCAGATCCTTCCTAACTTTGAAAGCAACAAATATCAAAACATTATTAAGGGTTGTGGTTGGATTACTCATCCAACTACTGATGAGTGTGAATAATCCAGAAAATGAATTGACAGTATTCAGCTCTTAGATCAAATTGTGACAAAAACACCCAGAGGTGAGAGAAAACTGTTCTCTTGCTATCATTTATGTTTATCAGACATCTGTCCCCCTAGCAAGATTTGGAAAAACGTCAACAAAATGAGCGATACCAAGTTTAAAAAAGAATCTGGGACACAGAACCCATCTCCTTCCTTTTACTGTGCTTTTCTTTGACATTTATGTCAATTTTTGTGACATTGTCATACAGCCAAAAACGTATATTGTGATCTTGACTTTTTAAGAACCAAACTTGAATCTATTCGTATTTAAAGTTCTTTCAGCCAAATTTCTTGAAATTTCCCAACCATGTTCATTTAGTGATGTGTCTAGTTACAGTTTAAACTAGAAATTTACATACAGCAAATAAAAAAAGACATACACATTGTTTCTCACTGTTTGCAGCCAAATCGGACCAAACCTCTCTTGTTTTGGGTCGGTTAGAATTACAAAAAGTATTTGTATTTGCTAAATGCCAGAAAGCTCAGCAATAACATTTTTCAAATATTGTTTTGTAACTTTTTTTTAATTTAGAAGTTTAGTTATATCTGATCAAAATCAAAGACATTTGTCTGGAATCTGTATGAATTGGGCCAAATCTTTTAGGACTCCTTCCACACTAATTTGAAAGAGTTCTGGTTCATTCTGCCTGATAGAAAAGCATAACTCTACCAGGTTTGTAAGCCGTCTCACAAATTCTCCGCAGGACTGAGATTGGGTCTTTGTGACGGCCGCACCAAAAAACTCTTTGTTGTCTTTGGCTTTTCTTCTGGGGTCAATCTGCACATTTTGGTCCAAAAGACATCCATCTCTGGGACACAGAACCCGTCTCCTTCCTGATCTGTATGATGGCTGGACATTCCCATCATGTCTATACTTGCATGTAATTAATTGTCTGAACAGATGAACGCGACACCTTCAAGCATCTAGAAATTGTTCCTAAGGATGAACCAGACCGGTGCAATTACACAGTTTTCTTCTTGACATCTTGGCTGATTTCTTTTTACTTTCCTATCGGATCAAAGGTGAAAGCCGTGTGATTCAGGTGTGGCCTTAAAATACATCCACAAGTGTCCCTGTGGGAAACCCAAAAGGTTTGACTCAAGTCGTGAAGTTTAAAAGACAAATATCAATGATACTGGGCTAACATATGTAAACTTCTAAGTTGCAAAAATCTCTAAAAATATATCCTGATAAAGTTTAGGCATTTAGCAGATAAATATCATTTTGGTAATTCTAAAGACCCCCACATACTTACATTAGGGGAACATCAACCAGGCGTTCTTAAGGCAGACTGAATGCCGACTCAAAGTGGATGTCCGGTGTAGCACAGCAAACTGCAGGAAAGCGTTTTCACATTGAATCGTTTTGTATACAACCCTGAACTGATGAGGTTGAGAGAGCGACCAGGACACCAAGCAGGTAGATTGCCATTACAGTGTGCTTTGGCTGCCCTGGTGGAGGAGAAACGGGGCTCAGCGCCCAACTAGATCATCAAACTTATTAGTATCCATTCGGATTGTGGGACTTGAAGGAATTAGTCAGGAAGAACATAAGCGGTCGGTAAGCTTGACTATGAAATCTCAACCGTCCACAGTGTGTGCAGAATCCATGTGGTCCACAGGATATACAAAGTAGGTCAAAGTACCGGAGCCTCAACTATCCAAAAATAAAAAAGGATTGGTCCGATTCAGCTTCAGTGAGGAAAAAATTATTATTATTTTTTTTTATTTTAGATGTAAATATTTAGTTCCAACTGTATTTGATAAAGTAAATTCTAGTTTCATCATAGAAAACGTTTCTGGTCTACTTTAAGCGAGGGGTTGGGATAGTTAAAATGTTTTTCTTTTATTATAAAATGATTTAGGTGATGATGATGGTTGATTAATGTGTGAAACGTTGAGCTTTTTGATGTTAGCCTGACTTTCATTTAATTACAAACTTCTGTGGTTAAAAGTTGGTGAAATCAATTCCTTTGTTGAAGTTACAAAATTTAGGTTATGGGAAATCAATCTGGAGCCTGCACAGATGAAATAAATTCAACTTCATAAAAACACACTTTTTTTAAAGTCTGTTTCCATTAGATGTTCAGTTGTATATTTGGTTCGGACGTATTTGTTCCTTGTAGCTGTGAAGTTAAAGTTAGAGAGAAAAATCCTGTAGGAGTTTTGTAATTGTATGTTTTTTTCAGTCTTTCACAAATAGAAAACATCTCTTTCAAAAAGGCAACGTTATGTAAAATCTTCTCTTCAGACCTGCAGTTTCTAAACTTCGGCCTCACAGAGCTCTCCCCCACTCAGCTCCTTCAGACTAGCCAGCAGCAATTAGCAAACACCAGGTGGAGCGCCGCCTCTACTGAGCTCATAAAAGTTGCTTCTCAGAACATCACCATTAAAAACATTATTAAAGGGTTAATAAAGGAGCCTTGTTGCGATGACTTCCTAAAGGCTGAGTGTCAGAAAGAGCAGGAGAGAGACTGTCTTAAAGAGACAGAGGCCCAATTTTAAATGACAAATGCTATTATCTTTGACGTCACATTTGACAAATATGCAGCATTTTTACATCAACGGAAGATTCTTGATTGTGTTATAAACTGGCACTATGTGTCTGGAAAATACACAACAGCCTTTACATTATTAAGTACAAGTATACAAATTATATTCTTTGAGTGATGTTTTTAAAAGAAAAGATACAAAACTTCAACTTCACAGTTACAAGACACAAATACTTTGTGCCAAATATACCTTCATATAGACGCTGTGAAATACTAAGTTAGGTCCGCAGGTTTTTAAATTTGTTCTTGTAAGAACATGTGACAACCTCTGCTTAAACCTGTGGCCAACAGTGGGTTTGTTCCGGGCACAGATCCATGGTTTAATAGCATTTTTCTCAATTAGTATTCTAACTCTAAACTTTGCTCTTGTGATGTCGATATCACCACTGCAAAACAGGCAGGAATATAATAAATCTCCCTATAAATTTACAGATAACATTGATTAAAAATAAGCTGCCTTTTGTCAGAAATCGTTAAACCTTGGAGATGATTGCGTCTGTGTTCTGTTTCCCTCCTTCTCCTGTCTTTTTTTATTAAATGGATATGTTAGCAAGGTAATATGATTGGAATCTTGTTTTTATTACATTAATGTATTCAATTTTTTCACATTTATCATTTGAAAGCAAATGTCTTATTTCATATAAAATACCTTTTACATGATTGAAGTAGTTCCCATTTCTGATGTACATTTTTCTACATGCCCTTTGCTTCGTTCCAGGGTGTACGACGTGGCTTCCACGCCTTGTATTGGATTATTGTAAGTGAAGTTTTGCCAGTAGTTTCCTCATATCAGCTGTTTTCTAACCATGTTCTTCTTGAGCTTTGTGTCATCCTGTGTAAAAGTACTGCATGTAGCTGGTGTCCACGCCTCAAAGTGATTTTGCTTCATGTGTTGAAATCACTGGAAACTTGGGTTTGGCCTTCTCGAAGTGCCCATTATTTCCGAGAACATTTAAATAAAAGGTAAATAAAATGTGGAAACGGCTGTCAGCTCAATTATTTTACTTTTTTTGAAAAGAAAAGAGCAATAAGTGCATCTTCTATGACGGAGTATTAGGGCCACACTAAGGAAAAATAAGAAATACAATTATGAGGATAAAGTTAGAATATCCATCTATCCATTTATTTCCGAGAGGCGGGGTTACACCCTGTACAGGTCGCCAGTCCATTGCAGACTTTAGAATATTATGAAAATAAATTAGTATGGATTTATATCATGTGAATAAATCCAGGTGTTTTGCGAAGCTGATTGGTTGCCATGGGAGAAGAATCAAAGCAACACTCCAGCTATGATTTTGATAAGGAAATAATATCATAACATGATGTGAAGCTCAGAAAAAGTCAATTTTTACATAAAACGACCCCTTTAAGAGAAGAAAACTTGCTATGTGATTTGTGAAATGTTTCTTTGTATTGGCTGCAAAAAAAATTAATACAAACTGTTCAGCTACTCTATGTTCCAGATTTCAGAAGGAGTGGACACTGGAAGTGCACAGGGATTTTACCCTGTGAGTCTGCAAAAAATACATATTTGTTAATCTGTGAGCATGATCTCCTTCCTTCATCCACTGCAGTGTTTTCTTAAAACGGACTCGGAGATTAATCCTGCGGATTAAAGCATCACTCGTGTCGCATCCAGAAGAAGATTGAAAGAATTGTCACAGATCAAATCTTCAATGACTAAATTAAAATCCAGAGATCTGAGTCTCAAAATTAAAATAATATAGAGACCCAGACAAAAGTCAAGAGGATTATGCATATTATAGTCTCAAAAGAAGGGCAGATATATCTTAATTATTTGTAGAACGGGGGAAACAAATCCTTCTAAGAAACAAGGTTTTAGATGAAGATGGATGAAATGAGTTCAATATTATTGCCAGTGCCGTTTTATTTTCCGCCTTTTGTTCAGGGTTAGCTGTAAATGATACTGTCACTTATTTGGCTGTTTTCTTTAGATTGAACAGGTTTCATGTTTACATTAGATTAAAGAAATAAATCGTGTAAAGCATCATTTCAAAAACAAGGCAATAAAAACAAAGAAAAGGACCATAATGAGAAAGAGCAGTAATCATACAGTAATACGATGCTTCCAGTCTGTTGGTTTTACAATTTTTTTTATCATTAATTTTACAATTATTTTCTTTTTTTTACAATGTACAGATGTCTTTACATTTTGTTTAGTATTGAAATACATTACAGATCCTCTAGAACACCATCGACCAACGAGAAAAAATAATCATCAGGACATGACGATTATAAACACTTTAAATGATTTAATCCAATGCACTTAGGGATGGATGATTTATTTGTAAAAATTAAAAAAAACTAATTGAATGATCGCAGCATGAGTAAAGACATAATGATTAGTTTCTCTCTTAATTAGTTAATTATTGAATGAACATTTCAGACAAATGTCCTGGTGAAAAATGTACAACTCACTGGAAATAAAGGTGACTTGTAAGCCCTTATTTACACTCTAATAACCATCTGGTTATTAGAAGATGAGTACATTTGGCTTGCTTGTTTTACCACTATATGTGCTGTACAATGGCTGCTGGAAAAGGATACGTTCTTTGTTGTTGACTTAGCAGTTAAAAACCTCTTTCTGTGTCCTTGATGGTTGTGCAGGAGGCTCCACTTCAGCTTCTGGGTCTGACTCTGAGTTAAAGATGTACAGTTTACAATTGGGCATCTGTTTGCAGCCATTTTCATGTGGATAAAGACGATGTACTGATGTGTAAACATGGAGTTGGAAGGGTGTGGCCAACAAAAGCTCATTTGTATAAAAGTGACAGAGTCCTAAACACCCAGCAGCTCAAAATAGGCAGGACTCAGCCTATCGTCATCGTCATCTGAAAGTGATTTTGTGCAAAAAACAAAATGTCATGAACATGTTTGGTGTCGGCCATAGACCAATTCTAACTTTACAGCTGCAGTGTATATCTTTTATTTTATTTTAATTTTAAATCTGTTGTTAAAAATAATTTTTAAATTGTCGTTATGTTATGACAGTATAATGAGACAAATGATCTGTGAAAAAAGTCGAACCCTCTCCCTTCTCCCAGTAACAATTTTGGAAATACCCCACTCAGTGAGAAACAACCAATCAGAGCCAGGAGGAGGATCTTAGCGCTGTCAATCATTCTGGTGCTCATTCCCTCCCCCTTCTCTCTGCTAGACTACAGCTGGTTCACCACAACGTAGCCTGCCGAGGATGCTAAGTCTAATTAGCTTAGTCAACGATGACGACGGATAAACAGTTTTCCTGGAATGGTAAGTTGTTTCTCCTGCATTAGCATTGATTCACTTAGACCAGAGGATACTTACTCATACTTATCTACCAACCCTGAATAGGAGTATCTATTTACTCTGGATCAACATTATGAACTTTATCTTCTTTTGCTCTTTCTATTGGTTTATTTTGTTTGCATTTCCTTTTAAATCTTGTAAAGCACTTTGTATTGCCTTGTTGCTGAAAATGTCCTATATAAATAAAATTACCTTTACCTTCACAGCACTAAACCCGTCCTCCTGGCTCTGATTGGTTGTTTCTGAGCAGGGCGGAACATTTCTTCAGACAGCAGTAGCAGTTCAGGGAGGAAGTGGAGGAGATCAATCTTTTCACATTGTCTAAAATATTACACCATCATGACATGGTGACAGTTTTAACAAATATGGAAAAACATATTTTTGTTGTAAAGTAAAACAATAAAAAAGTATTTACAATTTTTTACACTATACTGAAATAAAACAGGTTTTTTTCTGTGATGAGATGAGACATTAAATCCACAAATATTACATTACAAATGGTAATCATTTATCACCATGCTACGTTCCAAATTTGGTCATGAAGCACGTTGGCTTTGGTGTTTCTGATCAGTGAAGAGTTTTAATTGGATTCTGGAGATACATCTGGTTCTGGTTCATACTGGTATAATTGCATATTATTTATTACAAAAAATAAATATACAAATCATTGCTTCAGTGATAGCGGACAGTTAACCCCAGCTCCCAAAACCCCCCCAACCTCTATTTATTGTCATAAACGCTAAAAATAAGTTATTTAATTTTAAGCTCAGATAAATGGATGGATCCCTGGAATGTTTTATTGTAGTGTTTCACAAAATGATATTCATGCAACATCAACACTTTGAGTTATTTCAATTCTCCTTTAAAAACCCAAAAAATATATCAGAAACAGAACTTTATTTAAAGAGTTAGAGTGAGGTGTATTTGAGTAATATTCCACTGGTAATTCATCAACAGAAATAAAGACATCAGCTGTATTGATGGGGGGATGGGAAGTAATAAAGAAATGTCAAAGAACTATTTGATAGAGGAAAATAAAGAAACAAAACAAAACATGATCTTGACCTTAACTGTCTCTGCAGAGGCCATGGATTCCTTCATATCCAATACACGGAGAAAAAAAATAAATAATCAACACACAGCTTCCAAAGCAGCATACCTATTTCACCATCCAATCTGCTCTGGGGGTGAGCTCGTTCTGAATGTCATTCATTTAATTTCCCCATGAATATCCAGACACGATTGGGCAGTTCTGTGCAAGACACGACACCAGGGCGGATTAATGGGCCTGGAGATTTATGTTGGCACGATCTGAGCTGCTTTGGCTTTTAAGCTTCAATCAAGCGCGGAAATGGGAAATGATAACGGTATGAAAATAAAAAAGAATCTCCAACTGACCATCACAGTGAGAGCTGGCCTGTAGTCTGAGGAGCTGGCAGACCGCCGCTGTGCTCTGCTGAATCCCGCCGTATGTTTTGCCCATCAAGACGCTTCTTTTATGATGCGGGCGCATAATAGCGGAAGGGGAAAAAAACAAAACAAAAATGAGGTCTGAAATCAGATAGCAGCACAGACAAGCAGGCTGACGAAAATAAATTGTTTTGTGATTTGTATTTTATTCACAGTGTCCTTCAGGACGCCGACGTCAACAGAACAAAGCAGGAGTTAGGCCAGGCGGTGTGTGTGTGTGTGTGTGTGTGTGTGTGGGTGTGTGTGTGTGTGTGTGTGTGTGTGTGTGTGTGTGTGTGTGTGTGTGTGTGTGTGTGTGTGTGTGCGTGTGCGCGTGTGCGTGTGTGTGTGTGTGTGCGTGAGTGTGCGCGTGCGTTTGTTTGTAATACCTTATAGGGACCATTTTCCTGACACATACTACGTTGTGGGGACCCACTGCTCAGGTTTCGATCCCCACAAGGGGAAACGTTGTTTTGGGGTCAAGGGTTAGATTTAGGACTAAGGTGTGAATTGAGTTTTGGTTAGGGTTAGCATAAGGTTTAGGTTGTAGAAATGAATGGATGTCAATAGAAAGTCCCCTCAAAGATAGCTACGCAGACATCTGTGTGTGCATGTGTGTTTGTTTATGGACAATTAGTTTGCGAGGTGGTGTTATGGAAATTGCCTGTCATTTGGGATCGCAGGTAGATGTCAGATCCTTTTAATAAATCCGGACTTTAAAGCCTCTTATAGCTCCCGTCTCCGCGCACAAACCTTCTTATCGTGGCTTAACGAAGGGACAACCAGCCTACTGATTACTTTTAGATTCTTTTTTTTTTCCCTGAAAACAGTAGCTTACTATTTAAAGCAATCTTACACAATGCTCAGGCAAAACAGATAAGCAGATTGTGTGTTATCTCAGGGAGCAAAATTTCACCAGATGGTTTCTCCTGTTTCACCACTGTACACAGTGGAATCGCTCCGCCCAAGCTCATATTGGCAATCATAGTAAGCAATATATTTAAATAAAACGTGATACGAAATATGAAAGTAACAAAACTAGTACTGTCCTTTGATTTCAGAAAATTTATTAAATATTATTGTCCAGTCATTTCAGTTCAAAATGAAATCGAGCATGTCTAATCTTTGACGTGGCTGATCGACTTTTATATTTATACAGTAAATGCGGTGCAGTAATTGGCAAAACAGTGATGCAGAGTGACTGTGGGTGGATACAACACTTCCATACTTGACACACTTTCAGGGGACTGGTCAATAGTCTGTGGGTAAAAAAACCCCAAAAGTTTCTGTTTGGGGTGTTCAAGGCCACCTGCAGGCCTTTATAAGGAAGTACATCTGGAATGAGATGACTTCAACTCAACTTCAATTCAAAATTCATCCCAAAGGGAAATTAAATGGTGTTACAACTCATATTAATTCAGATTCTTCAAAGAGTTATTGTAGACAGTGACGGTTGTTGGCAGGAAAGATCTCCTGTAGCGGTCTGTATTACAGTTAATTTGAAGAAGCCTCTGACTGAAGACACTCTGTTTTTCTAAGTCAGTCTCATGAAGTGGATGGTCAGGGTTGTCCATAACTTTCTTAATTTTGTGAAAAATCCTTTGCATCGTCACCTCCAGAGGTTCCACAGTCGTCCCCAGAACCGAACTAGATTGTTGAGCCTTCTTAGGTCCCTGGCTCTGATGCTGCTGCCAAAATATAACGGCAAAAGAGATGACACTCTCAGCAACAGTCTGATAGAAGATATACAGCATGTTGCTAACTTCCTCCAGTCTGCTCTGTCCCTTCTAGACAGTTTCACTGTTGCGTCTCCAGTCCAGTCTGTTGTCTGGTGAAAACTGAGGTATTTATAATTCTCAGGGACCTCCACTTCCTCTGCAGTGATGGAAATGGGGTTTGATCCAACCCCGTTCCTCCTGAAATCAACAATCATCTCCTTTGCTTGGTTTACATTTAAGATGAGATGATTGTTCCCTCCATGTCACAAAGCGCTCCACCAGATCTCTGTACTCAGCCTCTCGTCCATCTCTGATACAACTGACAACTGCAGAGTCATCTTAGTGTTTCTGGAGATGACAGAAGTCAGACTTGTGCTGGAAGTTGGAAGTGATCGAAGAGAGAGAAAGAGAGACTGAAAAGGAATGGAGAGTACAGAGCCCTGTGGTGCTCCTGTGTTACTGACCCACCTGGTTAGACACACAGTCCGTCAGTCTCACAAACTGTGAGGTAGTAATAGATCCAGGCGATTGTTGAGGCCTCCACCTAAGTCTTCTGGTAGTTTCTGACAAAGCAGATCAGGCTGAATTGTGTTAAATGAACAAAATGAAAGAACATGATTCTCACAGTGCTGTATGTGTCCAGAAATAAAATATTAACAAAGGTTTTGTTGAAGAAGGTGCATGATGGCATCTTCAACTCCACAGCGATAAGAAAACTCCTGATGCATGCGTGTCTGCTTGTTCATGTCGGCTAACAGAAGTCTCTAAAGAACGTGAGACTTCAGAGGGCAACACGTTTCTGATCAGTGTTTATGTTTGAGTTTCCTTCGGTACCGAAACCAAGCAGGACGTCTTCCACAGCAACGCAACCTTCTCTTGGGTCAGGCTAATGTTGAAGAGACCTCTGCAGAGCCAGAGGCTCCAAACATGGACATCCATTAGAATTGTATATGAAATCATGTAGAGCTTGTATAAACCTCCACTGATGCAGAAATGAAAAAATGGGTCACACATCTTTTGAACATTCACCAGAATGCCCCGTGGAGCAGAATTCTCAAACATCCCACTTTGTTTCTTACTTCCTCTGATCAAAGTCTGAGATTCACACTGCTGATTGAGTGAATGTGAGTGTAATGTGGCGGCGGTATTCAAAGGTGACAAACGCCTTGCAGTCATTAGAATGCCGCGAAAGTGGCTACAAACCTAAAATACTCGTAAGCGACTGACATCTTATTCTGCGTGCCTCCTTGTGAGGTTGCCGGGGCAGTTTAGGATGTTCAGTTGTTTGTCTCTCTGGGCTACATTCAACGCAACGCTAGCATTCAAGGAGACGTGGGAATCAGAAGCTGGTTTGCCGCTCTCCTTTTGCTCTCACTCGGCCATGGGCCTGTCTGATTGACGACCCGGAAGGGGAAAAAAACGGGGTCAAAAATTAGAGGGTTGTTCCTCTGGGTAACAGAAAGGAGCGGTAAATATGCAGAGAGGGTGAAAGAAGCTGGAGGAGATTGTTGGGGGGGAAATCTGCTGACAATCTACTGGTGAGCCGAGAAGCAGGTTGTTTTGCAAGGTGCTTCCTGTTATCTGTCCACTCACATTTCACGCGAAGCGAAATTACCAACGCAATGTCAATTTTGGGCAGTTAGGAACCGTTTAATAAAAACAAATGCGACGGTGAGTCACTTTGACAGACTGAAATGGATTCAGCGACGGCTGCAGCGATAATGAGGAAACCTGGACGTAAACGTTACCGGTGGAAACAGTGGAACAAATATGTGCTGGGATTTGTGGGCTGACGGAGGTGAGGCGATGTGACAGGTATCGCCGCGGGGCGAGAGAGGTTGGAAGCGCTCGGCCGGCCAGGTAGAGACGTGACAGTCGTCCCTCTGCAGAGCGTCGGGATGGAAATGCTTCTTGACAAAAAGACTCACGTCGGAATCCAGTCAAGCGGTCACTTCTGCTGTTCCCAGCATAAAGCCGCAGTCCTGAGGTGCCACACCAAGACACGACGCATCCATAGCCGCAAACTTTCCGCTTTTTTTCTTTTTTTTTTTTAAGAGCAGCGCTGAGCCATGACGGGAGAGAGGTCCTGTCATCCAATCAGCACAAAAACCGTTGTTCCATTTTTGAGACTCTTTCAAGTTCATCTGAAAGTTTGACTTGGAAAACATTTCAATCATTTATTTTCTGGTCTGTGAGAAATTTTTGCAATGAAAAAAAATCATTATTGGATGTTATGATTCTATGCAGTTTAAAGTGCAAAAAAGGATTTTGTCTAAAATCAAGAAAATTCTGGACAACCCTGACCATCCTCTTTATGTCTTCAGTCAGAGGCTTCTTCAGAGTCACTGTATTATTAGTACAGACCACTACAGGAGATCTTTCCTGCCAACAATCATCACTATTTACAAGTAATGTAAATACTTGTAAATAGTATTTACATTACTTGTATTTAAAATACAAGTAATGTAAATAGCGATGTTGTAAAGTATGAATCACTTTACAACATTTTAATTTCCCTCTGGGATCAATAAAGTATTTTTTGAATTTGTACATTTCATACAAACACAATGACTTCTTTTTTGTCTTCATCAAATTGGTTTGAATCACAAAACAAACAATACCCAACGAAGTTGAAGAGTCAGATAATGACAGAATTTTTTTTTCAGTATAATCTCTTCTAATTCCAGCAAAATCAAGACATAGTTGAATGTCTTACATCTCAAACTGTGTTACAATAAACACATGTAAATAGTAAGAAACATTTTTCAAAGCAAGCAAAAACAAATTCATATTTCAAACTTTAAAAAATGTATAAAAGCTTGAAGAAGGGTGGCATAATGTGATAAACTGTTCAAATATAATAGCTGTTTCTGTATTCAGTGAGTACGTCTTAAAATGAAATAATATTGAACATCTTTTCACAGTGATAAAAAAATTAAAACTGACTTGATTCGACTGATAAAATAATATTTAAGCGCACAACTGTTATCTTGAAGTTCCATTTATGTGGCCCTCTAAAGTCCTGAGGGCCACAGAAATGTCTACGCCGGATGTTACTGTATGACTGTGGGATTTTCTTTGTGAAATAATCGTTTAAAGGGAAACGAAAAGCTTCCCTCCAAATTCCATCAGTGGTGACTCAGTAGATAATGAGCCTCCAATGAAGAGCTAAAATCCACACATACTTGAAACCTTTCTAATGTTTATTTTCCTTAGTTTAATACTTAAAACATAATATTCCTTCATATGCATTAACACCCACAGTGGAAACCATGTTAGCACAAAAATACATTGGAAGTTTACCAGACCTCAGTTCTTAGGTGTTCAGCCAATCAGCACCAAAGGAAATGAGTGGTTCTCCTGGATTGGCTGCTTTGCAAACCCCAGCCAATAGTGCGTCGCATACCATTACATTGAACTGGTTCAGTTTCCCAGCTGGAATTTCTTAAAATATGCTCTACGAAAAAAATTCACAACTAGACGGATTTTTCGTGAAAAATTTGGAGCAACAATCCTGAGAAAAATCTCCAAATTCTGAATGACGAGGAGGAGAGCCGCTGCAATACAAGAGTTTAATTTAACCATAGTTATTATTTTCTTTTCTGGTAACAAAAGAACAGCTGCTGTGAGAGTTCAGCCTTTACAAAATGCAGCTCATAGGAGCAGAGAATGATTATTTGTCACAACGCATCATCTTTAATTTATAATAAAACATAACACATAATCAGTTCAGTTTAACCTGGCTGGACTGACTTCACATCTAGTTCTTGTTATTCACTAACTGGAACATTTTGTGTTACTAAATGTAAAGTTAATCCATTAAGCAGAGACATTTTACTTCATTAACTCAGGTCGGATGTACAGATGCTTGCTGATCACTCTGGTCTGTCGTCACAAACGGCCGTGTCTAATTTAGGGTCGGCTGGTGAGGGGGACAGACTTCAGGTTCTAAGTGCCACAGATGATCAGGATCAAGCAGAGATTTTTTCCCCAAGGGGTCCGTATTCATTTCAGTAGACCAGAGCCAGACCTCGTTCTGCACATCGTCCAGAGAGAATGTTTCCCAGACTGACTCTGCAAGGATCATAAAAAATAATCAACAAAAAGAAAAATCGGTCCATAAGTAACACACACATTTTAATAGACTTTTTTTTCATTAAAAAGTGTCAACTTTTGGTTCTACTTTTTTTGTTTGTTTGTTTTTTTATTTCAAAACCCAACTTTAGCTTTAAAAGGTTGCAATGTGTTTATAGTCAGCATTGCTCAGCACGAGTTTCCACTTACTCAAGGAAAATGGCGTGTTAAACAGCGTCTCTTTAACTTTGAGTTGGAATCATTCCCTCTCCGGGGTAGAGAAAAAGATTCACATTACACATTCAAGAATTGGAAGAGACGTTGTTTCAACTTTTGAATCCACTGCTATTTTCAGGTTTGAGCGATTGCTTCATAACAGACGTAGCAGTTTGTTGGGAATGTCTAAAAATAAGTTATAGCTACAGATCCGGATCAGGCTCCAAAACTATAAATCCTGCTGCTCTTCCCTCTGGACTCCTTCTTCAGTCTTTTAGACACAAAAAAATATTGGTATTTGCCTAAATCAAAATTGGCAGGTCAGGCTTTTTAAAGATCAGTAATCAGCAATTGATCAGAAAACTGCAATCGGTGCCGTGCAACAAGAATATTATTTTTTACTAAAGTGAGTGAGCATTTACAGTATTCATATTCTGGCAGTTGTTGGTTTGATCTGTACTTCAACCTATTTTACTCAATGAAGAGTAAAAAAAAATATTGGTAAAAAGTCTACTGAAGTACTGAATAACTGATCAGTCATTTAATATTTAAAAATGACATTATCTGATGGACCAAAATATAAATGTTGGTGGAAATGATGGTGTTTTAATGACCAAAATGACAATAATTCATGGAAGTAACAGAAAAATAACACAATCAGGCAGATTTTTTTTTTCTAAATCAGTTTCTCTCAATAATAATAATAAAAAAAACTTCTGAAACTGCAGCTGTGTGTCTGGTGAATTTTTGGTTAAAACATGTTTGAACTTCATTCAGTAGGTTGAGAATCCAGAAATTCTCAAGTAAGAGCAGAAATACTTCAAAATAAAATCACTCAAGTAAAAGTAAAAAGTACAGTGTAGTAAAAATACTCCTAAAAGTACATGTTTTTTTTAAATTACTCAAGTAAATGTAATTGAGTAAATGTAACTAGTTACTACCTAACTCTAGTAACAGTGCAGCTACACTGACTGTGTTTTTGCTAGTGGGGCTGTGACCAATCCAACTGGTCCATACTGCTATAGTGGTGTAGTGATGGGATGCAGCTACTTTTCCAACCTCAACAGTTCTGCACAACTCATCATAATCGATTTTACAAACCAGTTTGACTTGGATGATAGAAGAAGTAACCAGTCTCCTCTTCACCACAGCTATGGCACAAAGACCGGAAAAACCTTTACTCCATTTCTCCTACGTCTTGCTCTACAGATCACCATGCAACCTCTCCAGTTATTTAATTTTGTCAGTAAGAAATCTAACGAGTGACACAACGACTGGGAACTCAAGAAAGCAAACATGCATTTACCGATGAATAGCAGGGTAAAGCAGAGAACTGACAAGACTAAAGTGAGCTGTGTTTGTAGGAGAATCCCTCCCCAGTGTCTCGGTCTCATCTCATTTTCTCAGGTTTAACGTCAGTGAAAGTTGTCACCACAGTCAGAAAGTGTGACGACAACTGTCTGTGATTTCCTGTACGGAAATGTGTGATGCTGAAGTCGGGCCCTGTTGCCAGCATGTTATTTCATTAACAATCAACTGACATTAAGGTTGCTGTGCGTACTCTGTAGTGTCAACGTTTGCTTTAAATCTGCAGTATTGAGTGAAGTATGTGCAGTTGAAATTGAACAGAAATGATAATGACTTGCTTTTTTATTTCCATAGAATTTATTTCAGGCCTTTCCAGATGTTATTGTGTTTATACAAAACATGTTTAATTCATCACTGAAATTACAAACATAAATCGCTTCATCTTTTGGTTTACGGAAAATTATGAGCAAAGTTCTGTGTTTGTTATCCAACATGAAAATAAAAGACTTTTATGAGGTTTTTGTGAACGACTGGATAAATTTTCCTCTTAAAAATAAAGTTATGAGTTTTTGTCTTTGGATTATCTAAGATGGAGTCTCTGCCTTATCAGATCCAAGATTTAAACTTAAGCTGTAGTTTTATTTTTAAATCCTGTACCAACATATCACTTCCTAATGTTAACTAACAATTTTATCCCATTATTCAGGGAAAAATGAGAGTTAAAGTTAATTAACCGTGTTGAGGTAATTGTGAAATCTCTCTGGTAGATTTACAAACAGGGTCTTAGATTCACCTCAAAAGTCTTAAATCTGGAAGACTGCACACAGGAACTCCCTCATCGCCTTAACCCATGAATGAACGAATGCAGACGTTCCCTTAATTATTCATTTGCGTGTAAAAATGGTGTTTGCACCACAAGTTATTAGACATGGCAATGAAAACAACAGCAAAGTAGAAGTGCTATTACACTGAAAGTGAAAATGAGACCCTCGTGAAGCAAAGACAAGCACATGTGTTTTATTCGTATTTCGTTTCTGGAATAACAGACCGATGGAAAACTATTGAATGGAAGTAAAAAAATATATAATAATAATAAATGTGGCCTTTGGTTCTGTGAGCTCAAGAATAAAAAAACATTAAAAAATAGAAACAATAACTCAGACATCCCGAGTGTCTGGAAGTTTGACCAAAGAAATATTTTCTCAAAAAAATAATTACATGCTGGTTTGTTTTCAATGAGTTTTATGGAATATTATTTTGCTTTTAAAATGCTCACCCTATAACACCGACCACTATGAGTGTTATGCATTATGACCATGAGACTCAGACGTCTCATATCAGGTATTACTCTGAGTGTTGCTGAGTACGGCTCATGTTCACCAAGTACAAAAATTTAGGCTTTTATTGCCGTTTCCAAATTACATTTTTATTTACTTGTATTCTGAACAGCTGCAGAAAAAAGAAACCCACTTGTTAAGAACCGCACAGTGTTTTGGTAAAACTCAACATGAAAACCCTTGGAAGGGGAAGATGGAGAGAATGTGGGAGGTTTAGATGTCAATCATTCCATTCAGCCAAACGTTTATCATCGATTAATCAGAAATTTTTATTAATACGACACAAAATAATGAAATCCATCTGGGCCTTTTGAGGGTATCAACTTAAAGTGGACCATAAATAAATAACTGTGCCTTTATAGAAAATATTTTAACAGCACTAGTTTATTAGAGCAGCGTTATTTTTCTTGATCTGGTTCCTTTTTGTTGAGAAGGTGCTTTACTGTGTATTATTCTTCAAATTATTATTGTCTATAAATTACTATTTATAGACAAAGTTTATAAAGGCCCACAAAGTGACAGAATATAGTACTTTATCACCATTAGTGTGTGACTATGTGTGTGAAAAGGGATGGAGAGAGAACAGAGCCCTGTGGTGCTCCTGCTACCACCTGGTCAGAGACACTGTCCTTCAGTTCACGCTATACAAGGACAGACCATTTAGTTCTTAGATATTGTTTCACAAATGTGTCATAGTGATGACTGATGAGCTCACCTGCTTACGTCAAGGGTTGTGGTATGTTCTCTTATACAAATGTTTGGCACAACGCCATGGAAAGAGACACTTCTATTGAAGACACGACAAGAGGTGACCAAGACACTTACTGGTCAATCAGCACAGGGGACTGGTTCCTGACATGTTGTGTTATGCACCACAAATGCCTTAGAGGCATTAAAAGTTTTATGCTTCCAGAAATATCATGAAAAAATAAAATAAAATATATATATATATATATATATATATATATATATATATATATATATATATATATATAATTTTTTTTTATACCGTTTGAACTTCATTGGACTGTGTCACATTTTAAAGGCAAACATTACCCTGGTTCACTCTCACAGGATCACCAGTGTGACGATCTATCTTATCTCAATGACACGTACATAAGGAGCACATGTAGAAAAAAAGATTCTTCCAAACAAGCCAAACAACAATATTTTTTCCTTTATGTATTAAATATGTCTTTGCCTCTGCTTTCAGCCTCGCTCCACACGAGGAAACACTCCCAATATTTTTATCAGCTCATCGGCAAAAATGAAAAGTTGCAGGGTTCTGTACAAACGCCTGGCATTATACAAATTAATTTGAACATCCACATCTCGGCAGGTTCGGGCAGAAAGAATCATGTATTATAAATCTACGGTAAGTGTGTTTTTG
Source organism: Poecilia reticulata (assembly GCF_904066995.2). NCBI lineage: Eukaryota > Metazoa > Chordata > Actinopteri > Cyprinodontiformes > Poeciliidae > Poecilia > Poecilia reticulata. Next base: position 32,636,069 of record NC_088834.1, read on the forward strand.
CACCGAGTACTTTAGCCTGATCACAGCAAGAGCCTGAAACCTTACATTGTTCTCTGTGAGTCATAACTGTGTTTAAAAACCCCAGAGCTGCTGCTCACGCTTTCCCCCTCACTGTCATCCTCCTCCCTCCTCATTGCTATTCACGCTTCGAGCTTGATAGACAAATACAGTTTAAATCTGAACAGCAATGTTTAAGATTAAAGTCTGTCTCACAGCGGCTGCATCCACAACATTCTGCTGGAAGTCGTATCCACGGAGATCATGGATTGGTTATCCCACTCAGAGGGCTACGTTGGGTCAGAGATACATAATCTATAAGACTCTCTTATGTGGCACCCAAAAGAAAAACAGATTCTGCTCCGTGTCCAGACTGAGTGTGGACCTGTCCAAAGCTGAATTAATGCTGTTCTTCCTGACCAGACAAGGACAAAAAACAAACAAATGATCTATGAGGCCCGAGGTTTTTTTTGTTTTAGTTGCTGGTAAGAAGGTGAATGAAGATGTGTCACTACACATGACACTGCAAGTTAAATCAGGTTGGAGACCAGAGAATGTGATCCAACTACTGCACTTTTTCCTTCCACTTAACCTTCTGTGAGGATATAGCACTGTGAACAACAAGCAGGAACTGTCTTCTGGACAACTATCCAGTTAGCCTGTTGACCCAGACTGAGAGACCAGTTAGAGGCTCAGAAATGTTTACAGGTGTTGTGAGTTAATTAGGTGATTACCTAAGCATGCACTGTAAAAAAAAATAAAAAAACTCCTGCAAGAGTTAAAATGACCAGAAAATGTAAAAAAGGAGGACGCCTTGTAGACCCAATCCACCTTGGACAACCTGTTTGTTTCTGTTTTTTATTTCTTTTTTTTCCAAATGTTTCTACGTGTTGGTTTGTTTTTGATCAAATAAAATAAAAAAAAAACCATGATATTTTTTGTCCTGGTGTTATCCTTTCTAATTTTGTGCTTGTTTAACTTGCTACACCAGCTGTATTTGAATTTATTTATTTTATTTATTTTTACCACAAATGTTTAAGAACTGAGAAAAAAAAGAGGATCTCTTTACTTAAGATGTTTTCCACATGTGCTTTGCATATGCATTGTCCCTCTGTGTCGGTGGGTCGTAACCTCTCCTGTCTCTCAGACGCCCTCAGGTATAAAATTTAAAAAAAAGGCCTACAAGCTCAAGGCTGTTCCGTCAACGAAGTGGATCCCAGCAAATTCCTTCTAAACAATGTAGAGAAAGCGAGAGGGGGGGGGGATACCCTCTTACTATTTTCTCTTTTAACATGTCACTAACTTAAATCTTTTATTTTCTCCTCTCTCCCTCTTTAATCCCTCTCTTCTATTTCAACGACAAAAAAAACCACGTTCACGCAGTGCTTTAGTTGCGAAAAGTAAATGAGCTTCTGTTGTTTTTTTCTCTCTCTCTTTCTTTTTCTGTCTCTTTCTCTGTGAATCGCGCTGGAAAATTGCTTCCTTACAATCGAGTGGAGGAACAGCGTTTAGGATCTGCGCGCTTTAAACAGGTGGAAATTGGAGGTCCGATTTCGTAAGTGAGGATGTGAGCCGGCGAGTAAAAAAAAAAAGAGAGAGAGAGAGAGAGGAATCCCATCTCAGAGGATTAGCAACTTTCTCTTGAAAAAAAAAAAAATCCCAAACTGAAGCACAAAAACAGAGATTACTCTGTTGTTAACCAAATGAAAGCAGCTCCTCTCCTGTTGTTTAATGAGCGTAGTCAGAACGTGTTTACACATTTTCCTCCTCAGGTAAGAGACAAAAAAAAAAAAAAGAAAAAGAAAAAAGAAAAGAAAAGAAAGAAAGAGAGTCGTTTGTGTCTATAGGCTCCAGCCCCTCAACTTTCCTGATTTGATGGCGCGCAGGTTGATGAGGGCGTTTCCTGGTCGGCCGGTGGAGGCTGCGCTGCTGCCCGCTGATGTCAGGACCGGCGCTGAGGAGGGGGCGGGCGCTGCCAGCGTGCGGCTCTCCAGTCATCTGAGCATTAAAGAGGTAACCTCTAACTCACACTTAACTCCGCGCTCCTGCATCCTCCTGGAGCTCCCACATTTTTTTTCCGTTTTCTTCTTCTTCAGGTTCTGCTGTCCTCCCTCTGTTTTTTTTCTTCTTCTTCTTTGGTTATTGACTCGAAAATGTCCCGTTAATTTTCCGCGCAAAAGTTAATGAGGATTAACCAATTACCCCTGGACGCCGCTGTTTGCATGGGGGTTTGGGGGAAGGCGTTGGGGGGGGAGGATGACACTCTGACAGCAAGGTGCGCATCAAACTGATGGTTCCTGTATCCGCTGCTGCTGCTGGGAACTCAGAGGAGTGACAAAACAGGAACGCTCGGACTTTCCAACAAGTTCAGCTGCGAACGGCAAGAATTCTTTTTTTCTTTTTCTTTTTTTTTTCTTTTTCTTCTTTTTTTTAATGGCAAGTTCTGCCTCTCTGGAGACGGTGATGTCCTGCGGCAGGACCGGGCCCTCCGGGGCTCCGAAGAGCCTGGCCTTCTCTATCGACCGGATCATGTCCAAGAGCTCGGAGCCGAGGAGCGGCGCGGAGGAGCGCTCGGAGGGGAAAAAGTTGCTCGGCCTCTGCTCCCCCATCCCCTGCATGATCCCGCTGCAGCCGTTCAGCTACGACCTGCAGGCCAAGGCGCTGATGAACTACTCGGAGCTCTGGAGAGCCAGCCTCAGGGGAACGTTCTGCGGATCGGCGGTCGCGCCATGCAAAGGGAACTGCGGCGTGTGCGCCAGAGCGGACTCCACGTTGAAGCAACCGGTGCCGACCACCGGCAGCAGGGTGGTGAAGCCGCAAGTCATCCACCAGGCCGTGGCCGTGCCCAGCGTGGGCTCACTTTACTACCTGAATTACCTGGACTCTGCGTACCAGCAGTCAGAGCTCCTGGCCGGACACTGGCTTTCCACCTCCCAGGCCCAGGCGTCCCTGTCGGCGCACCACAGACTCTTGCTGCTGGAGAACGCCAAGCTAGCCGGCGCTGGCTCCGAGAAGCTCCCCACTCCCCAGTACCCACACAAGGAGCATCTGCCGGGCCAGCTGGACCAGATAGTGAAGGAGAACCACGCTCTGATTGGCGAGAAGAACGGCGTCAAGACGCACAGCAAGCTCAGCTCCGGAGGCTGCAGCGCGGACGGCAAGCACAAAAACTTCACGTGTGAAGTTTGTGGGAAGGTAAACTTTTAGGAACGACAGTTATCCGCTCCGAGACAAACCAGAGAGCGTTACTAGAGCACACATGTTAACAGGATCGTCTGTGTGTGTGTGTGTGTGTGTGTGTGTGTGTGTGTGTGTGTGTGTGTGTGTGTGTGTGTGTGTGTGTGTGTGTGTGTGTGTGTGTGTGTGTGTGTGTGTGTGTTTTCTTTTCTCTCGTAGGTTTTTAACGCGCATTATAACCTGACCAGACACATGCCGGTGCACACCGGGGCCCGGCCGTTTGTGTGCAAAGTGTGCGGCAAAGGCTTCCGACAGGCCAGCACGCTCTGCAGGCACAAGATCATCCACACTCAGGTGAGACACACCTGCAGGCCGGCCTTTGCTGCCTCACACACACACACGCACACGCACACACACACACACACGCATACACACACACAGAGAGAGAGCGAGCGAGAGAGAGACAAACACACACTTCATTTGCTTTCAACTGCTCCGTAAACCTATTTTCTCCAAATATCTTCCACCTAGGAGAAGCCGCACAAATGCAACCAGTGCGGCAAGGCGTTCAACAGGAGCTCCACGCTCAACACGCACGTGCGCATCCACGCCGGATACAAGCCGTTTGTGTGCGAGTTCTGCGGGAAAGGTTTCCACCAGAAAGGTGCGTTTCATGAAGCCTCACGCCGTCACTAACGAGGTGAATGTACTCAATCGGTTTTTTGTTTTACGCATTAGCTTTAATATGTGTGACCTAGCTAAACTATATATATTATATTAAAAAACACACGTGACAAGCATTAGAACCAAAACGCTTAACGTTTAAAAGTAACTTTAAAAGAGGGAATTGTCCTCGATTGTACCTTTATTATTATTATTATTATTATTATTATTATTATTATTATACACGTGGTAGTTTTATTTTGGTCTGGCGCTTGAATTAGGTCAATAAAGTAAATAAAGCAGACAGTCTGAAGTAAGTTAGCGCTTTCCGTGGTTGAATTGATATTTTTACTTCAGTAGTTTACGCAGAAAAAAAAAATTAAGAAAGAGAAGCTCAGTAAGCGCGATAACTTATTTGCGTTTCGCAAAATCAGTACAGGCCGATTTAAAAAAAAAATGTATTTATTTATTTTTTGTTCGCGTCGCGAACGCCGACAGGCTCCCGCATGTTTTGTTGGTGATGCGGGAAGCGAAGCCGCGTTGTGGTAAATATCTGCAGGCTCACCGAAAACCATCAGCACAAATAGGACGTGGCACTTTCCACGGACTAATTCTTTCCTGAAGACGGCAGCATTTGCTCTGGGTCAGCTGCTTGAACTCCAGAAAAGTTGGCTTTTTTTCTCCCGTTTCTTTTCTTTTCTTTTTGAATTTTTGCCACAGCGCTTGATTCTGACAAAGTTTGACAACTTCTCGACCTTAACACGCAAAAAAAAAAAAAAAAAAAAAAAAGAAAAAGAAAAAAGAAAATAGAGAATGTAATTAAGGGCAGGAGACTCCGCGCAGGGTCCGGCTTCACGGTGGATCTCTGCGCATGCAGAGGGATTTTTAATCCTCACTTTGCTCACCGCTTTACTCTTGAAATGATAAAATATGTACCTAAAATTACTCGACTACTAAAGTAAACTACTGAAATAAATGAAAGGTTTAACTGACGAATTGTTTAATATATTTATGAGTTTTTGTAGCATAAAAATGTCACTAACCTCCCACATTTACATTTTTTTAATAGAATAATTTGCAGCATGTTGATATAAACGACAATATAGAGTCGGTTTATGTTTTTGCTGAGAAAAGACAATATGCTTACCTTTAAATAAAACCAGATTGATTATTTTTACATTTTGATGTTTGTCCACTCAATTTTACAAACTTGATTTAAAAAGAAACTAATTAACCCTTGTTTTATATTTAAAGGAAATGTTTTTTGTTTTTTTTTAAATAATGAATAAAAATAAAAGATGGTGTATTTTATCGGTGGTTTGAAATGGATTTTTTTCACCTGACTGTAGTTTCACACATATATAAATAAACCGTTATGTCATTTTTTTCTGGAAGTCACAGGAAGTGGCAGCAGGTTGATGTGATGACTAATAAGTCACATAACATTTAGTGTTGGAGTGTTTCTCTGTAGTCAGGAGGAATGTTCAGAAATACTGACAAAGAAAAATGACAACCAGCTTTATTAGCTGTACCTGCTACATGATTTTTTTTTTTTCTGTTGCACTGGACACTTTTTGTTTTCTTTTAACTTCAGGGTTGCTCTGTTCATTCAATTTTCTTTTTGTTTGTTTGTATGTTTTTAGGGAACTACAAGAACCACAAGTTGACGCACAGCGGGGAGAAGCAGTACAAGTGCTCCATCTGCAACAAGGCCTTCCATCAGATCTACAACTTGACGTTTCACATGCACACGCACAACGACAAGAAGCCGTTCACCTGCGCCACCTGCGGCAAAGGCTTCTGCCGCAACTTTGACTTGAAGAAGCACATCAGGAAGCTCCACGAGAGTGGCTTTTCTGCCGTCTCGGAGGCCCTGAGAGAGCCGCAGAGCTGAGGTCTGCTGAGAGGACGGGGCTGGCTGATGGCGGGCTCTCTGAGGTCACTATGACTGGTGTTCTTGGGAGAAAAAAAAAAAAATCCAGGCCTGAGGTGAGAAAGCCCCCTGAGACTGGACTCAAATGGGTGTGGCGAGTCTTAGGGGCCCCGTGCACTAACACAGAGGGGACGAATGAGCCGACCAGACCCAAGAAGAGCGAGCTAATAGGAACATAGTAGGGATTTCTTTTCTTTGTCATCTAGCATTCTTCCTCCTGTATGGGGAACACAGGGCCGAAGCACCAGACCGATGTACAGAACAGGTCAAAAAGTTGCTATTTAAATATGAGTTGCCATGTTATGTATTTTACTGGAAAGTGTTAATGTGAATAAATAACTTATAACTTATAATGAAAGCTCACAGTCTCAGCCATGTTATTTCAATTCATATATATATAAATATATGTATATGTAAAAGATATCACCTGAAGGTTTGACATATTTCAGGTGGCAGAAAATGTTCAGCATTCACAACAGAAGTCATTCTGATAACTAAAGCAAGTCTAAAGAAGTCTAAAGCAAACAACAACCAGTTCACATAAACACCCAGATTCATGACGTACAACCACTTTCACTTTTATGCATTTGCTTGTTCTCGCCTGTCTGTCTTATAGTTCCAGTTTTATTGTGGCAGCAGGATGAATTCTGCTGGGCTTACAGGCCTGCCAGGTGAGGGCCACTTCCTGAAAGTAATCTGTGCAGGTGACGCGTTTCCACGTGCACGGGGAAAAAGCGACAGACCAGCATGCTCTGCGTGAACTTTACTTCAACATTTATTGACAGACACGATTTTAATAAAGCCACATTTACACTTGACTCGGGGAAATAATGGCGCAAATGATGGGAGATAACACAGCCCTTGAAAGCAAATTACATTAAGCAGCTAAACGGCCCCGGGGGTCCGACAGCATGCGGGGGGGGCGGGGGGAGGGAGCGTGCGCGTCTCATCCGGAGCCACTCATCAGAACTGGAGATAATGGAGCACTCAGGCCGCAGCTCGTCATCTGGGCCCCCGTGTTAATAAAGTCTGGGTCATTCTGCGCACGTCTCCTGGAACAATATTATCCCGGCGCACATTCTGCGGAGAGTCGCAACGTGCTCCCAAATGGCTCCGTTTCTATTAACAGCTAATTAACGCGCTCGGCCGGCCCTGGAATAACCTGGCAAGGCCAATATTGGCAGATGACGCCCTGCTCACCTTCACCCCGTCAGCACCCCTCTGCAAAAGCACGAAGTTCGCACAGAGATGTCTTGGAGTTTTTAACTTCCAGAGACAGATCGCACGTGGCGTAGAAGCTGGTCTTATAGACCAAGTTAGAGAAGATATCTATCTGTTGTGATCACAGAAAAGTTCGACTTTTGGACTCGGAGGGACGAGGATCCGAAGTGACACTCTGTCTTCTTTTCTTGGATCATCTCTCTGTGTCAGACTGCAGAAACGCATTCAGCGGTTTTCTCAGTAGAAAGTGGGATGTGGAATAGTGCAGGATTCTCTTCCTAAAGCTCACGAAGCAAGAATTTTGATCAAAATAGGGGGGAAACTAGAGGAATGAGTATTTTAAACAAAAAATAAATAAATACCTGCACAAGTCAATATGAGCCTGCCGACATGAGTCTTTTTGGTCCCCCCCCAAAAAAAACAGCTTGTCTCCTGAGAACATAGAAAGGATTTTTTGTTGTTTTTTTTTTTTATCTCTGAAGAAGGATATTCACGCAGCCATGATGGCTTGAATCCACAAGAAATCTGGTAATGAAAATAGAAAAACAAAAAGGGAAAAGGCCAAAGAGAAAGCGCAGACGTGAATCACCAGACTGCTCTAGAGCATAAAGTGATGTTGGAACTTTAACTTTAACCAGGTCCGGCGGAGCACCGGCAGTGTTGAGCAAATAACCCCACTTCCACGGACCAGAAGAGACGAAAGCCAAACTATGTGAAGCTGATGTCCGAGCTTTCAACACATCTCTCGTTAAATAGACGGTGTTGCTAATGAAGTCCGTTTCCGGGATGAGTGTGAATTCTGTCGCAGAGATAAATCGTGTTCACGTACCATGGATCTCAGCCACTAACACGATAGAAAACGGCCATTTAAATGCTACGAAGATGAATTGTCAATGATACAGTTTGAACAAGAGTTCTTCTTGATGGGTAGGTCCATGTCTCAAATGATGCAAGCTGTTAAAAACTTAGGGGACCGTAGGAAGAAATGTTTTTTTTTTTTTATTTTACATTTTTCATTCTCTCTGTACTTTACAAAGAAGGCTGTGGATCAACTGGAAGATTTCTATGGCAATCAAAAGATTACGAGTTTCAGCATGTGTCTTTCTCCGACACATGCTGAAGTGTCCTATTTTTACACTGTAAAATTACATCTGAAAGACGTTTCTGTGAAACACGAAACACAGTCGTTTCGTGCCACGCGACATCTGACTGTTATTGCTGCAAAACAAATGACGATTTCAAACATTTAAGACAGCTGAGATTGAGAGATGCTACATCCCTATTGGTAATTGTTCAGTGTTTTATTACTCCAACAAATGAAAATCATATAATCGGATGGAGACATTTTTTAAAGGAATCTGTCTCTTATTCTTATTTGGTTAGATTTTGTGGTCATTCCAAAGCGTCTATCTGGTGAAATAACAACACATTCTCACTCCCAACTCGTCACATATTGACGTTTTTTCAGGTACCCTCGGCGTCACATATTGACGCCGAGGGTACCCCCTTGGCGTCAATATGTGACTTGAAGGGTTCTCCCATTGAATGTTGTACGGTTCCCTGAGCGTCCGATATTTACGACTTAGGAACGAATAAGATGACGTATCTATTTTTTAAAAAACCTTTATTTACAATGTGTGTGCTAGTTTGAACAGGATATTAATAATATTTACTACATAAACGTTCATAAAACTTTAATTTGGTATTTTAAAATAACTCAGTAAAATATAAAACCGGAGGGTTTTTGTTGTGGTTGTTGTTAAGTTGATTTAAAAGCTTTTATTTATTTTTTTTTTTTAACTTGATTTAAAATCCTTTATTTTAAATTTACCAACTTAATTTAAGAAAAAATAAGAATTATTTTCTTTTGTGATTTCATGCAAACAGTTCTGTGAACGTTTTAATATTTTTGATTGAAATAATAAAAATAAGTACGTATCCGGCAAAAACCCATGAAGAAGAAGACGCTGACGTCATCGCATGCGACGCTGTGAGTACAAACCTGAATCTGTCCAAAATGTTTCTGTACTATAAAACTAAAAAATAACTAGAGTGTTGCGTTATAAAGTTGATGATTGCAGTTTTAGGACTTAATGGCAGTCGGACTGTGCCGCGAGTGGTTGAAGACATTTAGACACGTTTGTAACATTTATAAAAGAAATTTACCGGAAGAACTGGGCGGGAAGCTAGCTACATTAGCCTCTTGGAGTCCATAAGCTTCAACTGAACCTGCACTTAATACATTTAATTAGCCATGCTAGAGTCACAGAATTCTTTATAGTCATGCTTGTTGTAAAATTTGAGGATCGATATAAACGCCAGTGACCCTAGGCTGTAATGATCCTTAAAAGTTTGTCTATGAGCCCCTGTCTGTTTGCAGCTAGGCCATTTACTTCCAATTAAAACGAACTTGGATCATTACAGGGAAAGATCTCTCCACCTGTCTATTTTGTTTATTGCTGTTGCAACTTATAAAGAGAAATCAAGAACTTCCGAAATCTGAACATTTCTTTTTTTTATGTCAACAGGTTCTTCTTTGATCTCATCACCTCACCTCACCTATATTTCTGCTCTTTTATATAGCACCCACAAAAGGCACTTTTAAGAGCCACATCTGTTTTATCTGTTCATCATCTTTGTGTCCTTAATTTGTCTATTCTTAACTTGTCAACAGTACTGTCTGTCCGTCCGTCCGTCCGTCTGTCTGTCTGTCATTCTGTCTGTCTGTCTGTCTGTTTGTTTCTCCATCTGAAGTCTTTGTTGTTTTGTTGTTGTTTTTTTTGCACTTTGCCATTGTTTTTTAAGTATGACACGGCCCAAATTCAGGCCATGCCCAAAGTGTGAAACGCCTAACCAGGCAAACAGAAAAACTTGTTTTGTCAGCTACCAGAGTCTTTCCACCAAAAAAATCTAAAAGAAAAGCTGCAGATTTTTGACGATCAGTGGAGGGAAGCTGTTTTAAAGAACAGAAACGTTTCCAGAGTAATATGTTCTGCACAAATCGCAGTAAGTATACATTTTTAGACTGAAAAAGTTCTGTTAATGAGCAAAATGTACCCCGTACTCCTCTTGTTAACTTAAACATTCTTCTCTGACTTTTCCATATGAAATAGTTGAGATGTTAACACCACAAAACACACATGACTTTGAAAATATAAATTATTTTATCAATATGTTGCTAAAGATGAAAAACAACTGCTCTAATAGGATGGTGTGTTTAAGTAATTTGTTACATGTTCTTATCAATCGCAGGTACGCAAACTCCATGCTTTAGGCTTCAAGCCCATTTTATTTTTCGCGAAGCAACAATCATCTTCAAGCAAGTGGGTTGCTGACATAACTACACATTTGGAGACCACGGATACTACAAAAAATTTTTTGGATAAGATGCAGAGGGCTTATGAATTTCTTCTCTCTGTTGGTAATGCATGTATGTTTGTGTGAGAGTGTGTACACCTGTAGTGCCTTATATCAGAGAGCAAGCAATACTTATGTATTTTTTCTTTAAAATTATGTCTTTCCTAGGCACACCTGTACCAGTCCAGCCCCAAACTTCTACAGAAGATGCTTTTACACACAAAGAGCAATTGACTGGTAAAAACGCTGAGGACTTCATTAATGAACCAAAGGAGACCACAGCTGAGGAGCAGATAAAGACCTCACCACAAAACCAAGAAGAAACTGTGATTGTGCTTGATCTGGTTCCTGTTCCTCCTCCTCCTATTGTTCCATCCTCATCAGCTTTCCAGACGAAAAGGGCCCGAAGCCCCTCTCCAGCTGCCTCTCCCATAGACCAGCCAGATCAGGAGTCATCTCAATCACCTGCTGCTAATGCCATCTCATCAACTCAGGGTGGCCTATGTGACACTGACAGTAAGAAGAGAAAGCGTAAGTTTTGTTTTCCTCAGTCCTGTGTCTATTGCTTTTACATCCATTGATTTTCTTACACCGGGGGGACCAACTACCTACTTAAGGAGTTCAGCACTAAAATGCTGCTGCTGCCTATCTCCAGCTAGAGGAGGGGGTCACCCTGGACAGGTCGCCAGTCTGTCCAGGGTGGTGACCAGGGCAACACAGAGACAGACAGGACAAACAACCATGCACACACACACACACACACACACACACACACACATCTAGGGACAATTTGGAGAGACCAACTAACATGACAGTCATGTTTTTGGACCGTGGAAGGAAACCAGAGTACCCGGAGAAAACCCACGCATGCAGAAAGACCCAGGGCCAGGAATCAAAACCAGAACTTCTTCTATCAACTGTGCCACTGTGCATTTAATGTACATTTCAGCTATACTAACTTCAAATTCTCAATTAATAATGATGCTTGTCTTGACCTTGTTTGTGAACCTGTGGACAAGTACACTGTATTTGTTAGTTAAACAAGTTTAACTAAACAAGTTTAACTAACTGTCCTGAAATCATAAACCAAGCCTTTGCAAATTTTACACAAGTGGGGAGAAGGAAAAGACACTGCTGGAGATGGAGATTAACAAAGATAGCGACAAAGCTTATCCACTTTGTTGCTATGTTCATTGATTTTTTCCTGACTCTTCTACTGACTGGTCAAAACATCTAGTGATATATGTAGCAACTCTTTTTTGTTGTTGTTTTGCAGTCTCTTAAATCAGCATTGCTCTGTCATAAGCAAGTAGCATAGGATGCTTAGATTCCCCCTTGCTCCTAAAAGGACCTACAGTCAGTCTAACAGTTGTCTGTCCTGCAGAATTCCTTTGGCAGTAATCAGAGCAGAGCAGGCCCATTCCAATTTTGTCAATATTACAAAGAAACATTTGCAAATGAGAATAATGCTACTATCAATACAGTCTACAACACTTGCTATTCCAACTCATCTCCCCACTGCCCCGCTGCACCGTGTGGGGCAGTGGGACTGAAAGAGATCGCCATATACCAGAATGAGTGCTGAGTGACATGGCTGTGGTATTATTTCATATTTTAATGTTAATGAATTTCACTGTAACTATTAGAAAAACCCAACTACCAACTTGAGGAGTCAAGTATTGAAGTGTCAAATTTTCACAGAATCAGAAAATAATTATACAGTTTATAAGTGACAAAACTTATTTTGGGTTTAGTTACACTTTAAGTATTATTTTTCAATTTCTTTGGCCAATAGTTAAATAATATTTAACTATTAGTTAAAATTATATTTATACTAATAGTTAAATAATATACTATTAGTAGTTAAAAATTAGTAATATTTAACTACTAATAATATAACTTTAACCTCTGAAATAATTAGAGAAAATGTGTAAGTCCATGTAAAGAAGATTAAAGTTTAGAATGATTAAAAGTCACCACACTAGTTTTCAGTTTTTCATTGTACACACTTAGGCTGTATTTCATGTTTTGTTTTTATAATTTTTTTCTTTTCTTGTCATTAAGGTTGCCGGAAATGTAGTAGACAAAAGGTGTTCCTCTTTGACTCAATCACCGGGCATAGGACAAATGCGGTAAGACGAAAATTGTTACTAATACACCCTCTCAAAGTACATTCCCATCCTAGTCAAAAATGCCATGATACACCAAGAGACATTGCCACATGTGGAGATGAGTAGATGGGGGCAGGGGTGATAATTGGGACTGGTCTGCAAAAATAAGCACATTTGTTTACTCATAAACTTTTTGATCATATTTACTTACTCTCAAGACTCAATTGCTTTCTATTTTTCTTTTTTTATTATAAGGATAAAAAGGGGCATTACAATAAGTCAGAGCAAAACAATTTCACACAAAAAAGTCAGCATTGGCACAGTAACAGAAGCATAGAGATGGAACACCAAATCACATAATTAGGCATTTTATTATAAAAGCCATGATTCACCACTCATCCTTCAATACTGACTGAAGACTCCTTCCACGCTTAAGTATTTTAGAAACACTTTATGGACATGTTTTTGATGATTGCTTTAATTAATTGATTTCTCTTTTATTTATATGCTGTGTAGGGAAAAGAGGAAGTAAAAATTCATTGGTTACCCTGCTCTGCTTGGTGAGAAGTGTTTTTTGCACCTATTAGAAATATAATCTTGCTATGTCATGGGGAAATATAATGGAAATGTAAAATTTGGAGATGTATATTACGTTATAATGTCATCAAGCTTTTGTGGCCTTTTGTCACAAGAGCTTTTCCTTAGGTTTCAGTCTAGCTGAGATGGCGCCCTACCTCCCCTGATGCAATCCCTTAAGGCTAATGGCAGCTGCAATTAGCAAACGCCTGCAGGACCAGCTCTGCTGAGCTCATTTTGGGGATTGCTTCTCAGTCCAACGCTACTGAAATGGCTGTAAACCACTTAATGAAGGTGTGATGACATCCTAAAGCCAGTGTCAGAAGAGGAGGTGCTTCTTAGAGAAACAGTGACCCATTTTGAAAATGGGTCTCCAGTAGACATTGGCTTAAACATGGCTACTCTTCCTGGGTTCTATACATTAAAGTGTGTAAATGACAAAGTGACATTTCTTTTAAGTCTTATTTGATATGTACAACATTTGTATAACAACTGAAGGTAACAGTCTTACTTTATTATATTATGAAAAGGCACTATGGTCCTAGAAATTATTTAAACTGTTCTTTTATAATTGATACAAGCTGGAAATTAAATCTGAAACTGTCACTTTCTTTGAGTTAGGATTTTGGTAGAATTTTTTCAAAAACTAAACCACTATGAGAGATTTTTCTTGTTTGTGTAGTGGTGAAATTATGTGCAGTCAGTTTGTCATCGGACACTTAATAATTCAAGATAATATTGTTTGGGACACAACAAGATCCTGTTGTGTCCCAATAAGCTGTTAATTGGGGCAGGGGGTGATTTAGTCAGGGAAAGTATTTAGCTACAGAAACTCTCTTTTAGAAAGAGAAAAATGTTTACCTTGCAGTACATAAAAATTCCATAACTTGATTTTACTGTTCATCTTTTCTAGTGGGAAAATCTGGGAAGACACGTGGGAACCTGCATGTCAGTTCTCACATGTTGCTGTCCCTCAAGAAGAGCCACTTCCTTCAGACAACAAACAAGCGGATGATGTTGCTTTTTCTTTTTTCTTTTTTTTGTATTACAAAGTTCTAATTTTCATTTTTTTCTATAACTGCAGTTTCACTTTAGTGAGACGTTTTTTGTTTTATATTGTTTTTGTCATTCACTGAAATAAATGTTACTGTTGTAATGCAGTAGTAATACGATCATCTTGGGCTGTTCATTGATACGTTTTTGTCATATTCTGTAAAAGCCTTAAGACATGCTGTGACTGGCTGAGTCACTGCATGAACTATTTACTTTGCCTGTATAGAGGTTTAAAATTTTGAATAGGACTGTTTTTACATAGTAAAAGTTGACAGTCTTAAATCCTTTAAACATGGCATTTTACACATTTGTTTTGAGTGTTTTGAAGGTTGATGTGGAATTCCAAATTCAAGTCCATAAAATTTTGTTAAAAAAACATTAATTTCAATATAACTTCTTGGAAGTGTTTTATGCCAAGAAGCTATAATTTCACCATCTGCTTTTTTGTATCATGTATGTTGTCTATCAATATTGTATTTGTAAAATGCTTTAATAAAATTGCTTTCAAATGCAGTACATTTATTTTTGAACACAGCTGCTTTAAGTGCAGTTACTGATGAAGTGGACATTAAAATACCTTTTTAATGTCCAGATCAACTGACCATATAACACATCACACATATATAAATTTAAATAAACCTATGTTGCAAATGTCATGAACATGTTGAAGAACACACATTAATTACTAAGCCTGTAATATATATATTAACCATTCCTGCTCTGACCTGTAACTACCAAAAGAAGTCCTTTTTTAAGTCCCGGATGTTGCTGGCTACATTTCCTTAAATGATCCAATGTTATCAGCGCCAGTTTAAATAAAGCTGTTTAGACAAAAGTACCTTGAGGAGAAAACTTTTCAAACCTGATCTTCCATAATGAAATATAGTTAACCACACAAAATATTTTGAAACATCACAGCTCCGCAAACTTCTATAAATTCTTACACGGCTGCTCTGCGGGAATTTGAAATGGAATTCAGCCATTGTACGGCAGACAGAGTAAAAGAATAAAGGGACACATCGCGCTCCATCAACACATTGTACCTTACAAGACTATCTCGGGGACAGGGCACAAATATCTTTGACAACTTTATGTGTCGGTTGTAAATCAATTTAGTGGTCAACGAGAAACTGAAATGTTCCCTCAAACGAAGTAAAATGTGCATTTGTTATAGTAAGAGTCATAAAGGGATTTATAAACTTTTTTTTGCGTTTGCCCTTCTCAGTGCCTGTCAAGCAGGCCGCCGTTCGAAGTTGGTCAAGTTGCCATATGTATTGTCTTGAAGGCATGAAGCCAGATTAACTCTACAACCGATTGATTTCCTCTACACTTGCAGTAGTGTGTGAAGCTATGTTATGTGTTTCATAGATAGAGGATTAGTCACCAGTCTTTGTTGAAGAAGGAAAGAAATTAAATCATAGATCGTGGGAAGTGCAGAGCGAAAACTAATCAAACTAATCACACATCAAATGGTAGTCTAAAAACATCACTATCAATCAATATAAGAAAAATATCTGTAAGAGTATAATTTGTGATCTCTGGAGCAGGCGCTTTGGAGCATCTTGCGCAGTTGATGCGCTTCTGCGATCATTTTCTCCTGCTGTGGAGTGTGTGCGGCATCAGGTCTTATCGACTTCTGATTACTTCATTTTGTAAATAAACCTTTTTGAAATGTTACCCGATCTCAAAAATATTCTTATTGTACAGAAAAAAAAATTTCAGCTTGGCGACTACAGTATTGAAATAAAATGCACTTAGTGACTCTGAATCATCTGATGTTTCAATGCCTTATGGTGTTCCGCAGGGCTCAATTTTGGGCCCTCTGCTTTTCTCTCTATTTACTGCCTCTGGGTTCTATCCTTAGGATACATGGGATGATTGTCAGATTTATTTGCCCATGAAGCAGAAGGATGTACATTCTATAAACATCTCTTTGCATGTCTAGGTGCTCTCACAACTGAAGCTGGTTAGGATGCTGCTGCACGACTTTTGACAGGAACTCGAAAAGGGAGCATGTGACTCCTGTCCCGGCCTCACTTCATTGCCTGCCTCTATATTTAGGATTCATTTAAAAATTCTAATGTTTGCTTCGAAATCACTGCATAATCTTCCCCCGGCTTACCTCTCAGAGCTTCTTCACCCCTAAATACACTATCGGTCACTCAGGTCAGCAGATCAGCTGCTCTTGGAGGTACCAATATCTAGGAGGAAGCTTAGAGGGGGCAGGGCTTTCTCTGTCATAGGTCCTAAGTTATGGAACGACTTGCCTTTGCAGGTCAGAGAGGCCCCTTCACTGTCCACTTTTAAAGCTCGTCTTAAACCCATCTATTCTACTTGGCTTTCAAATCAAGCACAATCTAGTTTTTAATTGTACGTTCTTGTTTTTAAATTGTAAGTTTTTATTTTTTTTATTGTTATATTGTATTTAATGTACAGCACTTTGTATCAGCTGTGGTTGTTTTAAAATGTTTCATAAATAAAGTTGGTATGGTATGGAATGGTTAAAAGCCATCATTGTCTGACGCACTACAAAAAATGTATCTGCTCCAAATGAACATTTTAAACCTTCTGTCCCTTCTTCATTTGTTTTTTCTTTTTAAGATGGAGGATCAGAAAATAACTTATTGGAGTTTTATAATCAACACCTGGCATGAAGTGTGCTTTATCTTCTGAGTTGCACCGCAACACAAGAGGAACATCCAGCAGAACTGTATTGGCTCGCTTTTATGAGAACAATTATAATGGAGGCTCTCGCATCTGTTACAAATCAACTTATATTATCACATGGCCTTAGTTTTATACATTTTATTTGTATGTATGTCTTTAAAATAATCTATCTATGCAATTATAACTAATTTTAAAATGTTCTCAAAAAGTACATAAAAGCTGAAAAACAAATTTCTTGAAATCAGTTTTTTTTTTACAAACATTTTAATGTGCTCCATTACTGGCTTTTAATAAAGCCAGTAATAAATTAATTTATTCAGTAATAATAAATTCATCAGATATCCTACTTAGTAAAGTGTCCACAAAGGTAGATCCATTTTAGTTTATTAAATCATGCTTGACCATTTTTGTGTAAATGCATTTCATTAAAAATCAGAACCATGAGTACTAAATTATCACTGACAAGTACTAAAACTTTGTTACTCATTTTTCTTTTTAATACTGAAATTGTCAGAAAAATTGGAACAGCGCCGATGTCACCAAAGACAAGAAATCGTTCAACCACTATACACTTTGTTTTTTCATTGACTTCAGAAATAACTCAGAGCTGCACATGTTCATAAAAAAAGAAAAGAAAATTAGAACATCCAGAAATATGTTTCTGTTATGATGGTACAGAATCACTGGGACTGCTAAGTGTAGTCTTGTAGTCATTTTTTAAACTGCTAAACAGAAACACAAAAGTTATTACTCCATTTATAGTTAAAATAGGAAATAAAACAATTACATACAGAAAAATCACTTTTACTATTACATGTAAATACAGTAGACACTCAGAAACAAAAGTGAAAAAAAAAAGAATGACATGCCAGCCTATGTAATCACAGCTCTATTAAGCCTTTGTAGAAAATAAAAAGGCACAAACATATTAACTATTTATAAAGAAAAAGGATAAACAAAATGAAACAATACCAATTTGTAAACATGAAAGCATAACAACAAATTGGATGGTATGTTTTGGTGATTTATAAGCAAACAAACCTTACATGTGACATATGAGTCAATCAGAAGGAGCTGAACACTGTCACACCAGTGCAGGTCTTTGTCAGCTGTATATGCAGAAATGATTACAAACTATTATCAGAAGCTTCTGAGTCACTATCAAAGTCATCATCAGAAGTATCGTCAAAGCTAACACTCTCTGCTCCAGACAAAGTCTGTAGATAATATTCTCTTGCCTGCAGCTTCATCTGTTTTAAGTGCTGCAGCTCTCTAAGGATGATGCTATGGAGACCTCTTAGACCTTCATCGGTTAGGGCACAGGACGGACCTTTAAAGTTGAACATAAGTAAAAATAACAATTAATAAATTTTTTAGATGCTTTAACTATTAATATGTTTATACATCTCTTAAACACATACTTTTAAATTTGCCTCTCGATGACAGGTGGGAAAGGTCCTTCAGAGTGTCTTCTTGGGATAATAGAGATTTCCAATGATGGTCCATCTCTCCTACAAGGATGCTCTTTTCCTCTTCCAGTCTCTTTACTTTCATGAGGCCATCGAATGCCCTTCTTTTTGTGGAAAGACTGACAGAGTCTGAAATACATTCATGAAAAAGACAAATCAACTCAGTTTGAATTTGTAATTGAGTTTAGGTTTACACCTGGAGTATGTACTGACATTATCTGTCAGGTATGATGACAGTATAAAACATATTAGTGTATGTTTACATACCACTGTGTGATTGCTGCCATGGTAATGTTGTGTCGCCGGACAGGATGTCTTCCAAAGACAGTGCTTCTGTGCCTGCAACAGTCTTGTTGTATTCTTCCAAAGCCAATGCTAAAATGTTTTTCTCATGTTGTATTTTGCGACGAGCCTTGGCACGAGCTTTGTTTCCGTCTGTGTCTTTGTAAAGACGTTGAGATCGCCTTTTGATGCTTGCAGCCAGAACCTCGATTCTGCCTGCCAACGAGTCTGGATCAGTTGTTGTAGATGTTGCTGATGATGATAAATAACAGAGATGCAGTTACATATAAGTACTTTTGGAATGTACTCTAATTTTTAATCTGTAAAAGCTCACCTTCTGCCCACTTCTTAATATCATTGACCCAGTCATCAAGTTGCATGTCAGTCACTGAAAGCTCAGTTTTTAAGGACACCAGATTGTGATGCTGTTTTTGAAGAGCTTTTGTGGCCTGCATTGACAATTTCAAGTAAAAAAAAAAAATCAGAGCACAGCAATTATAGGAATGAACAAAAATCAAATATTTCACTACCTTCTGGTATCGATGAGTTAGTGAGGTGGCCAAGTTGTCATGTTTTTGCTGGTTCCAGCGCATGGCCATAAGGGTCAGCATGTCTGTCCGTCCTGTAAACAGAAAGAAGCCCACAATAGTAGAGTTTTCAGTTATCATAGTTACTTATAATTTCAGGAAACCAATCTTTGGTCTTCTCACCAGCTTTTGACATATGTTTTGTCGTAACAGCGATCCTTGAAAGAAATGCATTGCACTGTTCAACTTCTTCCCCTAGAGTCAAACCAGCACCCTCTTGATATGCTCCACTCCATTTAACCTAAATAAAAGCATGCAAACACAAACAATTTCAACAGTCAAAGATGTTCATGCATTTATGCAAGGTTATTCAATGGCTATTCAGTGTTCCTTACCTCACATTTGAAGTCATGGGCTTTGGCATGGAACACTGAGAGAAATGGCTTCATTTGAAGCAGGTGTTGGAGCTCAGGACAGCTTTTAGATACTTTTTGAAGATATGGCCAGTACTTGCATGTTACATCCATGCAAAAAATGTGATCTGTCTGTTGGCCAACCTTTGCTGCAGGTACAAGGGGTATGCAAATATCTCACCCCTATACATGTTCAGGGCACAAAGTAGGACCCCATGTCTACACACTGCTAGCTCCAATCCCTCCTCGTCCAGCTTGCTGCTGGATCTGTGAGACATCTCCCTGGCTGCTGACCATTGCCCACCACAAACACCTCTTCCAGAAATCTAGAATGCATAAAATTAAATCAGACATGCTGTCATTACAGGGTATAAGGTTACTGTCATTATAAAGTTATAATCTGCAGTCTTACATGTTTGGTTGATTTGTGTATATAGTCCACAAATTTTACTACATCTTCATCCTTGGCTATGAAAAGGTCCTTAAATATAGCCTGTTCCTCCGATCTGGGGAAAAAAAGGAATAAAAACACTATATAGGTGTTATGGTCCACAGGTAGTGAACATCACTAACTTATACAAAGAATTGTTATATTGCACACATTATACAATACCCTGATGCATTCTTGAAACGGTAATGCTTGCGGTTTCCATCCACTGAAAGTGCAAGCATATCTGGGGTACAAGCTTGACATTTGAAGGGATCCTTTCTTAACATTTTATCTAACTCATGTCTTACAGCTTCCCACTCGAAAAAACTTTTCAGGAAGCTGTCAGCCGAGATCTTTCCTGTCTGATTTAAGATGAGAGACAAATTTAAAAAAGAAAAATTACACAAGGACATAGGTGACCAAATCCAAGGCATCAAGAATAGGTGTTCTTCAAGTTCTAGGTGTGTCCTTTGCTAAAAACAACTCATTCAATCAATTTTGATGTTACCAGGACTTCCGATGATCTGAATGCTGAATGAATGAGGTGATATTGATTCAAGTGTATGTAACCAGTGACATCAAAATGTTGAAGAACATAAAAAATGGAGTCAGACAGACCATCTGGGATATGTACGTTAAAGTACTCACACGGCCAAAGCGGACGGTTCGTTGGTCCAACATTTTTAGAAATGCTTGACAGGAGAGACCTGGTGCTGCCATCTTCATTTCTTCAAATGTAAAAAGCACATCAGTTGCATATAGAGTGGAAAAGTGAAGGGTAGCTGGCCAGTAATCAGTTAAATTTAGGTCATGTACTCCACATGTCCAACTAGCCTCACATCCCTCACAACCCAGCTCTGGCATGCTGAGATCATAACGACCTAAAACACCAAAAAAAATGTAAAAGTTGTAATATTTGGTTATTGTAATGTCAGGTTGACATTGTGTCACAAACAATTTCTTATGGTCTGCAAAAAAATTACTAAATAATTACATTTTGCTAACATTGGTTTTTAATTATATTTTGGTTTTGATTCATGAAAAAAATGAAGTTATTCATACCATTGATTGTGACCACAGTGACTGCCTTTCCTGGTTTGATCCTCAAACACTCTGATGGACAATCACAAATTCTAACTGGGATCTCCACAGGTACGAATCGTGCTAAAGAGATTGACATGTTTAAAATATGAATTCACATAATCTGCATATAAGATATGTAGAACCAGATGAACAAAAAAACAGAACATTCAAAATACAGTCAAAAGTTAACAGTAAGAAAAACACTCTGAAGAGTGTTTAAACAGTACAAATAAAAAGCTTACCATCATTGCAAAGAGTTGTATTTAAAACATAGGTAGTTGGAGGTAATGGCTGGAAGAACCCAGCTATGATGGTTTCTCTGTTGTGGAAGACATGTCTGGTGTGCATCATCACATCACATTTTTCACAAAAGAAGGGGTGTGGTAGGCAATCACGACACCGAAGTGCAGATGGATTTTTTCCACATTGTTGGCAAAAAGGGGCTGACACACTGTGCTGAGCTGCTATGGTGTTAACCAGGCGGGGTCTTTCTGCTTTCCAACTCTCTGAAAATATGCTTTTTCTTGTGCTCCAGTTAGTGGAAGCCAGAGGAACTTTTGGCACTAGTGGTTGACCTGCAGCATCATTCAGCGAGCTCTGGAGTTCTTGTAGAAAAGACTCTTTTAAAAAATAAAAACATTTTTTAGATGTTACAAAAGTATAGCACATAGAAGCTTATTATATAGAAAAAATAAAATAAGATGTACTACTGACATACCAACAGTCTCTGGAGCAAAGGCAGCCTCACACTGAATGTTAGAGGGATGAGAGGGACATCTGGTCTTCTCACTGTGGGACGCTATAATAATGAATTAAACAAATATAAAAGTAAGGAGTATATCTAACATCTTACTTAAATCCACATTTGGATGTCCAATTCCAATTTAATAACTGTCTTAAATTCCCATATCTCAAGATTCAAATTTGTAGTAGAAACTATTAACTAAAAATTAAGAAAGTAATTTAGATTGTCAGACAAATGGAGGAAAAACACATTTGTTTGTAACCTTTTGTAATAAGGTATGGTTAATGGATAGTGAACCATTTAAATTATGTTGCCTAAATTATCCAAATGTGTAGGCTATTTTTTGTAAATTATTTAAAGGATGTTGCAGACTGTTTAATAATATTTCTCTATTTTGATGAGAACTGGTGGTTTGTATTTTGTTTTGTTTAACTGTATTTGCACTTTGTAAAGTTTTTTTTGTGTGTTATGTACCTCACGGGCTGCCGTAGCTAAATGAGGGCAGGTCCAATAAAAGCTGGCAGAATCACTGTATCAATGAACATTCAATGACTTGAATGAACTGTCAAAAGTGCTTGGCACTATCAACACTTAGTCGTCCCCGGTGAAAGCAGAAAGTTTTCACGGTGACTAAAGTAATCAAGGTGACTATGGTGATCAAAATGATTGAGTTGACCGATGATCCACATCAAAGAAAATAAAAAAAAACTTGAAAATTAATACAAGTGCTGGGGGGCTGCTATGACTAAATACATGTACATCAACTGCTGGAAAAGCACTCACTCTGTTGCAACCACATTGTACTGTGTGTCAAAACAGTAAAACTCCTCATTTTTGTTATATAACTAACCTGTTCTTTGTTATTGAGTAATTTCTAGTCAACATACTCTTACCGTATAATTAAAAACAATTTTGTGTTGGGGAAAGATATCAAGCCTTTAACAGATAAATGTTTTACATCCACTTCTCTGGATGTAAAAGCAAACAGAATTAATTACTTGTTAGAAGAAATATATTTTGCCAAAGTATCAATTAGCATTAATTTACTAATATGTGTAAAAAATAGTCTACATGTGTCAGTGATCATGTTTTGAAAGAAGTACTTACTCTTAGGTAATTGATTTCTTGTTGATCTTGCCCTTTTATAAAGTTTGTTACCATCTTTATTCCTTTTTCTCCACCTTACTGTTGGTTCAGGTATCTGCATAGGTACTTGATCTTCATCTTTCTTAAGCTCAACAAGCAAGTCATCAAGTTGTTGAAGCTCGAGATTTATATTTTGCTGTTGTATCTCAGCATCTAGGACCATTAATGGATCAGATATGTTTGAGACACTCATGGTGAAGGACAGACAGACGGACGGACGGACAGACAGTACTGTTGACAAGTTAAGAATAGACAAATTAAGGACACAAAGATGATGAACAGATAAAACAGATGTGGCTCTTAAAAGTGCCTTTTGTGGGTGCTATATAAAAGAGCAGAAATATACGTGAGGTGATGAGATCAAAGAAGAACCTGTTGACATAAAAAAAAGAAATGTTCAGATTTCGGAAGTTCTTGATTTCTCTTTATAAGTTGCAACAGCAATAAACAAAATAGACAGGTGGAGAGATCTTTCCCTGTAATGATCCAAGTTCGTTTTAATTGGAAGTAAATGGCCTAGCTGCAAACAGACAGGGGCTCATAGACAAAACTTTAAGGATCATTACAGCCTAGGGTCACTGGCGTTTATATCGATCCTCAAATTTTACAACAAGCATGACTATAAAGAATTCTGTGACTCTAGCATGGCTAATTAAATGTATTAAGTGCAGGTTCAGTTGAAGCTTATGGACTCCAAGAGGCTAATGTAGCTAGCTTCCCGCCCAGTTCTTCCGGTAAATTTCTTTTATAAATGTTACAAACGTGTCTAAATGTCTTCAACCACTCGCGGCACAGTCCGACTGCCATTAAGTCCTAAAACTGCAATCATCAACTTTATAACGCAACACTCTAGTTATTTTTTAGTTTTATAGTACAGAAACATTTTGGACAGATTCAGGTTTGTACTCACAGCGTCGCATGCGATGACGTCAGCGTCTTCTTCTTCATGGGTTTTTGCCGGATACGTACTTATTTTTATTATTTCAATCAAAAATATTAAAACGTTCACAGAACTGTTTGCATGCAATCACAAAAGAAAATAATTCTTATTTTTTCTTAAATTAAGTTGGTAAATTTAAAATAAAGGATTTTAAATCAAGTTTTTTAAATCAACCTAACAACAACCACAACAAAAACCCTCCGGTTTTATATTTTACTGAGTTATTTTTAAATACCAAATTAAAGTTTTATGAACGTTTATGTAGTAAATATTATTAATATCCTGTTCAAACTAGCACACACATTGTAAATAAAGGTTTTTAAAAAAATTTAGATACGTCATCTTATTCGTTCCTAAGTCGTAAATATCGGACGCTCAGGGAACCGTACAACATTCAATGGGAGAACCCTTCAAGTCACATATTGACGCCAAGGGGGTACCCTCGGCGTCAATATGTGACGCCGAGGGTACCTGAAAAAACGTCAATATGTGACGAGTTGGGAGTGAGAATGTGTTGAAATAGTTGGTGCTAAAACAATATTTCAGTACCATGATTTAGCTTCCATACACCGATTTAAAAATGAAAGACAAAAATTAAACAATAAAATGTACAATATGTTTTAATCAGTATTTCTGAGCATAAATTATGTAAGATATCTTCAAAACATTGCAATAAAATAAGAACATTCAAACTGATTTTTATTTTTTATGTTTACTCAACTAAGTTAGTTTAAACTACTCTATCATTTTGCCATTCTGGTATCTTTTTCTACAGTAAAAACGAGACAAAACAAGGTTAGGTTTCTCCACCCAGTAAAACAATGTTTAAATATAGTAATAAACATATTTCTAATACATTAGACACAAAAAAGAGAATTACTTTTTTTTTTTAATTTAACCTGTTTTGCCCTATTGAGATAACAGATCTCGTTTACAAACCTGAGAAAGATAGCAGCAGCATAGTTCAATAAGATTTCACAACAGAGTGGTAAATTAATAAAGGTCTGGAAACACTTTCACAGAGACTCAGCCACCACAGCTTTAAATTAATCAGAAATATTTTTTGCCGATGCGGTTAGTCCAAGATTTTTCCAAGCGTCGGATGTCGAAAACCCAAAAGCTTTCTTTTGCACTTCATAGACTTGGAATGACCGTTTTCAAAAAATGTCCATTGAACAATGAATGTACTTTGTGTATTCATATTTCAAAAGGGCTGTTTAAAGAGCATCCAGAACCAGCAAGGTGGACATAACGACCACTGACGATATCGGTCCACTTCTGTCTTCTGTCGAAAACCAATGAAAACGTCTAGGAGAAAATGTATAATCAAATCACAGTAACTGATATTATTATAATCGAACCGCTGTGAAACATGACTAGAAATGCAGGACGCTTAAAAAGTAACTTATTATGACATGTATTTTTACAGTGAACTCCACAGAACAATTATTTGCATGATATGACCGCTAAGTTCGCTGTTGGCGGAAATAAGTTAGAAGTGGTACATATCTTACATAATAAGCTTATTGTTTGTTATTCGATCGCAGGTAGTGCACCGTATCCTTGATATTGTCTTTGACCGCTGCAGGCTCAGAGGGGAGTCTGACCATTTGAACCACTCGCCTGAAAGCCTCCTCGACTCCGAACCCCGTCGAAGCGGAACAAGGCTGAACGAGCCAGTCCCGACCCACGCACATCTTCCTCAAGTTGAACCTGTCCTTCATCTCGGTGACGGTCAACGCACCGCTCACGTCCTGCTTGTTGGCGAGCAGAACGACCGGGCAGCCCCGCAGATGGTCGCTGCGCAGCGCCCTCTCCATCTCACTGCGCGCCTCATCCATGCGCCCAAAGTCCGAGGCGTCCACCACGAACACGACGGCTGCCGCGTTTTGGTAATAGTCCTGCCAGTGTTCGCGCATCTTGCCCTGACCACCGACGTCCCACACGGTCACGGAGATGCTCTTCCGGTTTTTTCTGGCGTCCAACATCTCCACGTTAAAGCCGATCGTCGGGACGGTGGAGACGCTGACATTGTGTTTCAGTTTGTAGAGAAGAGTGGATTTCCCAGCGTTGTCCAGGCCCAGAAGAAGGACTTGAACCTGTGGTTTGGAGACCTGGTGGCCCATGGCGGTGTGAATTCACACAGACGTTTTAGTGGTGTGAGGGGCAGCCGCATAACCGGCCAGGTGTAATGTTTGCATAATGCGTTGCCCGGAGTTTAATAGATAAGCTATTATCTCTGTGCTGACTATGATTCACTGTACACTGATAAGTCGCGGAAACGGGGGCAAAGTTTCGACCTATCCTTCATTCGGAGTCACACGATTTTTGACCACGTTTCTTTCAAATGTAATCATTTAGCTTACATGCTGCTGAACCTATTAAAAATATGTATTTAGACAGAATATTTTTATGGGAACATTACGCAGGGATGGGCGATTAGCTATTTGTTTAACAGTAGTGACGGTTGTTGAATAAATAAATGACATCCTACCATCCTCTTTGTGGTCATAAAAGCAAGACTATTGCTTTTTGAACTTCACAAATCGAAACTGTGTTTCGAACAGTCTGTAATAATTCAAGTTTGAGCGCCCTAAATATTATAGCTTTTATACTTTTCTGTATCTATTGTGATCGAAACACCTGAACAAGCAACTGAACGTTCCCTTTTCTCACAACAAAATCAATTGGGATTTTATTCACTTTACAGCATGTTTTAGAAAATGTATGCATACAGAACAATATACTTCAACTCAGCAGTTAATTTGAAACCACAAAAGTAAAAAAAAACAAACAAACAAAAAAAAACACCAGATTCCATCAAAAAAGAAAAAAACTGTGTTTTTATTTATAACTGGAATCAGTAAATGTGATGCTAATTTCAGCAATTAAAGCACTGTCGGTGTGCAGACATATCAAACAGCCATTTGGGGGTAAACAAACATCTCTCTTCTGCCCCTCCGTGTCAGAAAGTACTATAGTTAACATGGGCTGTGACAATAAATATAATTTTTTTAACAATTTAAAGATCCACTCAACTTAATGAAAAATCCAAGTATTCATAAAATATTTTAAATATAAGCAACATTTGACCATCATGATACAAGACTATAAATCTTTACACCTTCCCCTGATTGAGTATAAATCAAGCTGCATTAGGCAGTTAAACTTGAATGAAGTGTCGAAAATGTTATTCATGGAGTCTGTATACTCAAATGCTAAAATGTTCAATGTAGACACTGGTGTCAGACACACCACATCTTTCAGTAAGAAATAATAAAAAAAAATAAAACAACATATGCACAAATAATAAATAAAGTAAAAAGAAATGTGGTCTGACTTAAAAAAAAAGCACCAGTTTTAATTATCAAGCAGGGTCGCAACTACATATTATTCAGGTAGATGCGAACACATAAATCGCCCCCCTCCCCCCCCCCGCCCCCACTTCCCCCGAAGAGGTACGTGAAGGCGAAGGAGCACACGCGCTACATTTCTCAGGTGGATGCGTAGAAAACATACGCTCGCTCTCCACCCCTCCTCCCCTCCCCCGACACGAAAGTACGTGAAGGTAAAACTCACTAGATTTACCCCGTTATGTGCGTGAGGTGAAGGAGCATAAGGGTGCTCAAGTGTATCATCGGCGCGCCGCCCCCTCCAGACGGGGTTTTGACGCCCCCCTCTGGGGCAGCGCCCCTATGCGTTGCATGCCCTGCATGCCCACTTTTTGCGCCACTGTTCTCAAGGTTTTACATTCAAACTAAAATATCAAAACATAATAAACACAAATCAGTTGTATTTTTTTTCTCTTTTCAGTGCTCTAGCAATGAATATAAATAAATAAAAAGGAGATAAAAATAAATAAAACTCAGGTCAGACTTTGGAAGGTTCAGATACACATCCCAATCAAAGTGGTTCAAGCACTTTATCCGACTTGACTTCTCTTGTTGCTTTGACTTCTTTTTTTAATTAATAAAGTATATTTCACTCAAACGATTGTATCCATTGCAAAATCTAATGGATCAATGGCCAGTAGTACACATGCAACACCGAGTTTGTAAACGCAGGCTTCTGCTTGCTCAGCAAAACCCACAGATCGGTGTACAACCTGCTCCCCAGAGACTAACAGGCCTTCACGCCCGCCCCGCTCCACAAGCTGCGGTGTAGCTGAACATCAGCTTTAGGGAACCCAAATGAAAGGAACCTTGAACACAAAGGTATTCAGTCACGGCTCGACTGATTCTTCCAGTAGAATCAATGGCGTTCCATTGATCGAATTCTCTTCCCATCAGGATCTGGTCCATTTTTCCCTCGGCTTCACCCAGACGCCACCAGTTGGGTTATCCATCACATACACCAGTCCCTCTGTGCCACCGCGACTCAGAGGCCAGGAGTGGGCGGAGGATTTCTCCGTGGTCCGGGCAGAATGGCGTAGACATCTCATCGGAGACGGCACCTTCCTCTGAATGTGGACGACGGAGGACGGAGTAGGGGATGGGTCCATTTTCAGGCTCATGTCTTCTGGACAACAGCGGTGGAAAATAACGCGGGCTTCGACAGAGGCTTTGGATTCGTGTTGTCCCATGCTGGTTGAAAACTCACGTGACTTATTGACAGCTCCCAAAATGAAGTAAATGTTGTTCTTTCTTCCCACAGGCACTGTTCCTCTGTACCCTGTCAACACCCTTCTGTTCTTTCGCTTATATTTGCCAAGTATACACGGCAAAGTAAAGTGTTCCGGTAACACTGAAGTGTGACACGTTTTGCTTATAGGGCTGTTAGACGCCAATGCGGAGGGGGCGAGGGCATTGCAATAAGATCATGTTCAAGCTATATTGAGTCAGTCCACCTGCTGCACGCCGTCTCCGACCTTGAGTCAGAGGTGCCACCAAGGGGGACAATGTCCACCCCTATAAATAAATATGAAAAGGCTTGTTCCAGTTATTTTTTTTTCCCCATGGTACAGAGTACAGTTACTTGCGAAAGTATTCACCTCCTTTAGATTGTTCTGCGTTTTGCCACCTCTCAACCTGGAATTAAAATGGAACATTTTAGGATGTGCATCATTTCATCAACACAAAAACTACAACTTTGAACATTTCAGTTTCTTCTTTTTTGAGTTTGCTTCGTTTGATGCGTCACCCCAAGATTGCTAGCCCTTGCCTTCTCATTTGGGCCCACTTACAAAACTTATTGAGGTGCTGGAAGAGGCATAAGGAGTTGTGTACTCTCCTTTCAGGGCGAGTTATCTTGCATGGATGACATTGAGAAGAAGCTATTTCTAACCCAACGGCAGCATAGCTGGTGCAGTCCGACAAGCTCGTGTGTTTCCCAGCTTTAGCTCACCAGTAGTGACTCATGTAGGAGCCACAGTAAACTGACCGATTTACAACCATGTGTTTATTTAGACACACCGTCCTTGTTATGAGCACACAGCTCATTCAAACTCCAGAAAAGGTGACGAAAAGCACGACAGGACGCCTTTATCTGATGACAACTGCTTATGTTTTCATGTTTTGTGCTCTTGAGCAAGGTACTTAGAACTACCACATTCTAAATACCTGTTATCTTGCACGTGCTTTTTATCTTGCCACGTGCGAGATAAAAACATGTATATAAACACTGATATGTAAAGTTCTGGAAATTATTTTTTCTGGCTTCTGGTATTACAGACTTGCTATAAAAGATGCATATTTCATATAAATGAGCATGGTTTAAAGACTCAGAATTCAAACTTCTCAAGAGTAAAATGTTTTTATTGTAAACTTCTACTGAGGTACAGAAGGACAGAGATTAAACATACAGTATGCAGATCTCGTCGATCTGCCAGAGACATCCAAGAACTCAATAAATAAGGCATCAGGTAACCTGTTAAATAATAATAATAATAATAAAAATAGTTCTTATGGTTGCTCTCAGATGATAACATAGTCATGGTGTACAGTGTAGGAAGTGAAAGCAGTAGTAAATCAAGTGTGGCTTGCTGGAACTTTCTCTGACATGTCGCTGCTGCTCGTGAAGTCAGCTGCATTGCTTCGAGAGCATATCCGCTTCATTACCAGCAGCTATTCCCTTTATAGGCAAGAAGTTCACGATGAATCATCAGTTAATTTGTTTCATCACCCAAAGTCTTGTGTGTTCATCTGGTCAAAAACGACACGAGAACACTTTAAGTACAGTACTTTGTTCATTAACAATGAGATGCTGCAGATGGTGAAAACATTGAAAAGATGTAGATTTCAGACACCGAGTCAGGTTTTATAAACATAAAAATCTTTTAATATTACCAAGGGTAGTGTTACTATTGGCTGATATGTCCAAATAACCATTAAAAATTGCAAGCACTCTGAAAAATCACTTTGTTTTCCCAGCTTTTATGTGCATGTTTAATAAATGAACTAGGCATTTTGGCCATAATTTCTCTTTGAGTATCACCCACCTTCTGCAGACTTGAAAGAGTTAAAACAATCCGGGGGGAAAAAAAAGTCATTTTCGTGAAATTAGATTTCAGTAGGGGTCATTCTGCAAAGGAAAAGGAGAAAGAAAATTGACGGAAACCTTTTAAACAACTCCATCAAAGCCTTTTCACAGAAAAAAAAAAATCCCATTTACATCGACGATCTCAGCTTTGCAAATGCTATTTGCGGTCACTTCCAGGAAAATCAGCAACATAAACATTAGTGAGAAACAACAGCCCAAATGTGCATCAGCTTACACAAAACAACCAACGCTTTCTTTTTTTTATATGTGACAAAACTAACGTTGGAGTCACGATCATCAAGAACCTCTGCCATGCTGTTTTTTATCCAGGCTTGAATATATGTGCATCTAAAGAATGCATCTTACATGAGTCTGAACAGATAGAAATGTAGTGTATTTTGTGAAAAATCAGAATGTGTTACACCTATGTAGTATGTGTGGTTTGAGGCAGCCCCACTTTGTATAATCACCGTTTCCTTTTGATTCCAGTTTTTCCTGACTCTCTGAGAATGGAGGCACACTTCCCTAAAAACTGTCCGCAAGTGTCATAAAGTGGTCAAATGATTATTAGCCGAAACAATTAGAGCAGCTGGAGTCACTTAAAGCACTCAGCTGAGGCAATGAAATCTACTTCAGCCTAGATGGAGTGTCTGCATATTGTAGGTTGAAATGTTACAAACGACAAATGATAGCAACAAACGATAGCATAATTGTTATATGGACTTTGTGAAATCTTAGATTACATATTAGGATAAAAAAAAAACTAAGATTATTAAAAAATAATCAAATGCAAATTCTATTTTGTTTGAAAAAAACAAAAAACAATTAGCTATTTAATTTTTCATTTCAGAATTTGCAATAAAGAGGCTTCCCTTTTATCATTTACACTTTTTTTTTTTTTGGAAGACAGCTTACAGATGTAGAAACATGTGCTTCTTAAGAGTTCGATAAGTAAAGGACCTCCAAAGTCACAGCGCGAGCGCTGTGTCGTCTGACGCCCTACCGGTCGTGTCGACAGCTTATTTATTAGAATCCATGCAGTTCAGCATGCATTAATGCTGAATGCATGCTGAGGGCGAGACTGTCAACACTAAACGGGAACCATTCAAGTATGCAGGGGGTAAGTTTCGTACACTCAAAGGTTAGATCTGTGCACAGCGTTGCTTCAAGTTAATTAAGTCTATTGGATCTGCTGCAGCCTTGTTGTTTAATATGACAAATTGCTTCTGTTCAGTAAGAAAGACTAGATACGTACAATTCAGAGCATCATCGTATTACCACAAGCCCGTGGTTTTGCATTTACAGTTTTAGCACCTTCCTATAGTAACACAGTTTTTCCTTAAAGCATCCCGTAAAAAGCTTCCGGTGGAGTTGAACAGTCCATGTGCAATATACAGTAAACAGAAGTAAAGCAGTCACAGTCTGGTATGTGCTGGTTAAGAGAAAATCCCCTGTGTCTGTAGTAGTTCTGTACTAACTCTGCACTTGTGTTTTTTTTGTTTTTGTTTTTTTCCCCAAGAATTGATCATTCATACAAAGGTTAGTTACAGTATGTTTAAATGTCCTTTTCTGAATAAATTGACAATTGAAAAA